>NC_090936.1:306749058-308016465 GCF_040938575.1 Ambystoma mexicanum
TTTGCATTTGCATGTTATTCAGTGTGCATGTAACGCATAGCAGAGCCCTCAAATACAGATAGTTGTCCTAGGGGTCTGCAAACCATAGAATACAGCTCAGTACCACAAAACATTCGGTCAGCTGTCACATATCCACTAACGCTTGAATGTGACATATCTCTGGGAGATATCGAGATATCGAGGAGGCTATTTGCAGTCTGAAAAAGGGTAAAGCCCCAGGGCTGGATGGCATGCGGATTGAATTTTTTTACACGTTCAGAGATATACTGGTGCCAAAGCTGCAAGGTCTCTTTGCATGGTACAGTAAGGAGGGCACAACTAAAGAAACTTTCTATGAGGCAATGATCCATGTTATCCCCAAAACAGGGAAGGATAGGTAGTATGTGAAGTATTATAGACCCATATCCTTGAGCCACTTGTACATGAGGATCAGACTGGGTTTCTCAAAGGCAGGTTACCATCGGCTAATACAAGACTGCTTAGTGCAATCCTAGAATTGGCTAAGAGGGTGAATGCACCATGGGTGGCTTCCACATTAGACGCTGAGAAAGCGTTTGATAGCGGTGGCTGGGATTTTCTGGATATTGCATTACAGTGGCACAGGTTTGGCCCTCGGATAAAATCATTGATAATGACGCTGTACAAGTGCCCATGTGTGACAGTATTTGTTAATGGTGTCTTTTTGAATTACTTTCCCCTTTGCAGAGGGACAACACAGGTCTATCCCCTTTGTCTGTGACCTTTTGTTCTATCCTTTGAACCTTCACTTCAGCATATATGCCTGATTGAGGTGATTGAAGGGGTATGCACCCAAAAGTTCAGAGTCAAAGTTTCGGCATATCCAGGTGACATCTTGGTTTATCTAGAAGACCCGCTGTTATCGCTCCCCCCTTCCTGCAGGAAATTGAAGCTTATTCTAAGGTGTCTGGAAATAAACTTAATGGGAGCATGACAGAAAGTATGCCATTGAAGCCATTGAACAATATTTGTTTTAATTCGCATGTTTGTGGATCTGGATTGAAAAGGCAGAAGCGGGGCATCACCTCTCTGGGAATAGACTTTTCTCCCAGTATAAATGACACCTTAAATGTAGATAGTGCAAGGCTGAAGGCCAAAGTGGAGGCCCTGTTTGCCAAATGGTCACCATTGCTCTTAACCTGGTGGGGAGATTGGCGACTATTAAAAAGAGTCTGGTCATCATTACGACACTGGCGGTAGCCGTGCCTGTAAAGACGGAATGGCTGCCGCCGGAGTTCTGTTTTTTTCTGGCAGAAAAAGTAACTCCCCTTTCCCATTCGTGTCCCACAGGACTCAACAGGAATGGGGAGGATGGTAGCACCGGCACCATTCATAGTGGTGGTGGTGCTACCATCAAAGTCTGTGAGCGGGTGCCTTTCCGCCCACCAGCTCTTGAGGGCATGAAGGGATCCGGCTCGCAAACTTGTACTCTGCCAGTCCGGTAACAACGGCACTATTGTTACTGGACCGGCAGGGTTGTAATGAGGCCTTCTGTCTCCAGTAACAATGTATGCACTGGTGATGCTCCCTCTGCAATGACCGAAGTCTTTCTTTATGGACATTTATGAGGCCTTAACCACATTTTTATGGGGAGGTAAGAGACCCAGGATTTCTCTAAAAAACTAAAGCGGCTTCTGTCTCAAGGGGGCGTAAAGTTCCCAGACTTTAGAAGGTACCTGATGGCCTTTGGGATAGGACAGGAAATGAAGTGGCTCCCAGAGGACGATCATTTTGGGCATTCAGTGTGGGTAGATTTGGAAGCTTCCTTGGCATATCCATACTGTTCGTAAGACATAGGGCCTCATTACGACTTCAGCGGTAGGGTTCAATGGGAATGGGAGAGGGTGCAAACATCGGGCCGATTACGAGCAGCCCGTTGTTTGCTCCCTCTTCCCCTCGCGGGACACGGTAAGGGCGCCTGGTTTGACCAGGCGTTACTTACCGGGTCCCGCGAGGGGAGCTTGTACTGAGGTGAAACGGGTTTAACGGGTCTGCCTCCTTTAGCGGAAGCCATTAACCCGTTCCGCCTCAGTCGTAATGAGGCCCATACTGTTTATTTGCACTAAGCCCTCCTTAGAAGAGACCGGGCCGATAACATTCACATGTGCGGCCCTGCAGGCGTGGGGGAACATTATAGGGGTTGGGGTGCTGCTCTGAAGGCTGTGCCTCTGTGGTTTAATCATTCCTTAAAAATGGGGGATACCCCCTGGCACTGGCGGAACTGGAGGGATAGGTATATTTTGTATGTACATCAGATTTAATCGCCCAGAGGACCTTTCTCATTAGCAATGCTGCAGAAAAGGTTTGGACTTCCAACGGGTGAATTATTATGGTACATGCAATTGTCAAAATGTTTAGAAAAGGGAGGGGGGGTGAGGGGTAGTGGTGGTGGGGCCCTCGCAAAGCAGCACTTATATATAGAGCTCTAATGCCGACAGGTAACAACAAACCTAATAGGAAAACGGGGCTGGCGTGGGTAACGGATTGTGACACTACCTTTGGGGACAACATATGGTGAGAAGTGTGGTAAGAAATCTCACATACCTCCCGGTCAGCGTCTACAACCCAGGCTATTGTCATGATTCATAACAGGGTACTCTATATGCCAGATCATAATAGACATGGGTGTACGATGGATTGAGCACTGCTCTGTTGGTCATGTGGGGAGGAGGTGGGATTGTTGATGCACTTGTTATTTTGGTGTAAGTTCTCAAAGGCATTCTGCATGGAGATGTGGCCTCATATTCTGCACATCTGTTTGTTTCATGTGCCCTTTTCTCCAGTGGTTGTTTTTCTTGGAAGCTGTCACCCAGTGTTTAGGGGTACGGATTCTTCTGGGAAGCTTTTAGATGTCTTAGTTTTGCCTTTGCTGTAGTGGCTTTAAAGGTAATTACTTCATAAGCTCTCTAAGGTATCTGCATGGGCTTGGTGGAACCAGGTGGGGCATACTCACAGGATGGAATGGTGCTTAGCCAGGAAGTCACAGGGCCATGTGGGGGAGGGTCACATTGTCTGTGGTTGGAAGAATATCTCAGCATGTAGAGGGGGGTACCACATGGCTATAGGAGGACTCAGTAATTTTATCTGAAGTGATGGAGTGCACGCAGAGGCCCAGACTAGCACCAAAAAATGGCCTTGAAAGATGAGATGTTGTGAGGACTTGACTATGGGCCTCATTCTAACTGTGCTGGTCTGGAAACAACGGTGCTGGTAAGCTTACTGGCACCATTGTTTCCGCTTACCGGCACCATTGTTTCCGGACCGGCATAATACAACTGTGCGGGCGCGTGCCGTCCTGCCTGGCAGTTCAGACCTTTTCACAGGAGCACCGGCACTGTTATTAACTGTGCCGGTGTTTCCCTGATCCCCACTACCATAGAGTCCTCTGGGACTCTGTGGGAATGGGGACTTAATTTACCCGCGCCTGACTTTCCTGTCTGCCGGGGTTTTAATCCCACAGTGTTACCGGGAAGTCAGGCACTGGTAAATCATTATGGGTCCGGAAGCAACCCGCCCGTGCCACCGGCGCGGTTACCGCCTGACCCGTAATGAGGCCCAATGTCTTCTCCCATACCCCTTTGTGGATGTTTATTCCCTGGTGTGTCCTTTAATAGTTTTGTTCCGTTATCCCATCTCATTTTATGTTGATCCTTCCTCGTTTATTCCTTCTTATTTACTAACATTGCTCTCTTTCGTTTGCACTATTATCCATCGGATTTGAAAGACATGGCTTGTGGTACATACTTAGAATGTACATACTCAGTATGGGTGATATAGCAACATACTTTTTGTTGCATAATATATATTCAACAAGCTGGTTATGGTCTAGTGATGGGCGACGGGGAAGGGACTGTTAAGAGTAACTTTTGCAAAACGTTGAACTAGTACATCTTAATTATGGTAGTTCTTTACTGACTTGTTACATGGTCTTGGGGCGTGTGGGGTTGGGGCAGGTTCTACATGTTGGGAGGACGGTCCCTAGGGTTCTAAGTTTTGTTGTTCATTTTGTTAGGTTTCATGTGGACCCATTGAGAATAGATCTTATGAATTCTATGAAGCATACAGTAGTAATTGACTGGTGCCCATATAATTGCATTACATTGATTCCCTATGTATTGTTTTGTGCTGTATTGTACTACTTTTTATGGTTATAATAAAGATTATTTAACACAAAAAACTGACCAAAGACAATAAAACAAGCCGGCCATACCAATAATAATAGCAAATAACATTGGGACTCCCCGATGATCTCTTATTGTGTACAGCTGAAGGTGTTGGCAGGGCAACGTTCACTGATACATGAATAACAAGAATAGCAGTGGGACAAACCGCAAGACCACCGTTAGTACACTCTGGAAACCAGCAACTACTGGACATTATGTGGTTTTGGAGCATGTGTGTGCTGTCTGTGTTGAGAGTGCATAGACAGAGCAATCCAGTGGAATGCATGCGGAATGACTTACACATGCAGGGCAACCTCTAAATAACATCACATGCAACAATGTCTGACAACATAGATTTGAGTACAATGCACAAATGGATGCCAGCATAGCTGTCACACTGCACAGTTCAGCATAAACCCTAGATGGACTCCTTCCTGGTGCATATGTAAAGTGAAGGATTGTCCCGAATGACAGCAGTGGCAATTCCCTGATGCTTTTGGCTGAATGGTAACAGAAGGGTAAGCACTGGAATATCCTTGGGCAAGCAGAAAATATAATGCAGCGCAAAATAATGTGAGTGTCACACTCAAGTAATGACAGAGGCGTGCAAAGCAAACTAACCATGGAATGATAAGAGTTTGTGGTGAATATGTGAATGCCACAGGCCTATGTTATCACTGAATGGTGATCCTGTAGTCCCATACATAGGATTTTTGGGGGGGCGTATTATCAAAATCTGAGACTAGGGTTGTGAGGGTTGTGAAGTAATGTGCTCACGGTCCAGTTACAGCCCTGACGCCAAGTGGTAAAGTAAACGGCGCTTTATTGTCGGATTCGAGTTACACAAATGTCACATCATTACAAGTCAATAGTAGCAAGAAGCATAGCAAGAAACATTGGTCCCCACACCTTCAACACCACTCTCCAACTACCATCTCTAACGGTCACCACTGGAACCTGAGAACCAGAACCCTCACACAGGCAACAACCCAACACTTCCCGAATGACATCACGCCAACCCAAGTCACCATAGGTTCATCTAGCATTGAGCACAATCTCTCATCTAGAACACACACATATAGGTTCTTACTCCATATTAGCACCCTGCACAGGGATGGCAACTAACCTACCCACTCTAAACATGCCATGAGTCTCCCTCTATAAAAATTTTGAGCAAGTTGTTATCTGCTCTCCCCCACCACCTCCATTATACTTAAATACATTCCCCTTTACTTGCTACCTTGTTATTTCCACTGCTAGCCTCCAACTGTGCCCTTACCTTTAGTTTCAGGCTGCTATGGAAATTGAAAAGGTCCTGCTCCCGTTGTAGTTTCCCTGCTGGCCATCTTGTTTTGTAGTTTGTGGAGAATAAAGGTTTGCAACTCTGTGCATGGATGTTTTGCCATGTTGATAATGGCAATAATTACCTCAGACAACAACGTCGATCCTCTTTATAATGGCCCTGATTGCGTTCATGCCATTACCTCTGGCTAGTGGGTCATTGCCAAACACTGTGGAATTCTCTTAAGGAAATGATTGCCCTATGTGAACATTATCCGTACTGAAATTCTAACTAATCCGCACATTACACTAACAAAACCTTACTTCCAGTCTATTCTTAGAGGACAAACAGTGCTAACTGCAAGCCCCTTCTGTGTTGCCATCCTGGTTCCAACATGGAAAGACTGAAGTTATATTGGCCGGGGCCCAAGGGGGGAATTGCCAATCATCACTGAGATATGGAGGGATTGAATATCATGCAACATTGTGATTTTGGACAAACATTATGTATTCAGATCTAAGGGTTCATTTGATGGCTGTGCTACCAACTATAATTTGAACGTTACAACCATGACACACATTGACATAGGTTCCTGATTACAACCTACACTACACAACGCCGGCAAGCAAATTGTCTGATGAAACATTAATTTCACGTTTTCATATAGTACTTCATGGCAGACTCCTCCCGCCTTTGACTTAAGTATTCATCAGTGATCTGCTTTGGTTTAAAGCACTTGATTGGTTTACCATGGCATTTTGAGACATATTTTAGCTGGTGACAAAGGATTTGTGTACGTCAGATGATTTCTGTCTTTCGATCCTTTTAATGTACAACCTTATTGTACAGTGTGCCATTGTTTCCCGCTACGTTTGTGCTCTATAAAACCCACATTAACATTGTCATATATGGTTTCAAATGAAAGCAACATTGAAGCTCCCTGGTCGACATGGATCCTTAACTCTGGTAGGATTTTTAGTCAGAAGTTCCACCAAAACTTCACAATAATCTAGCCTCTCTGCCCAGCAATGCACCTGCGGCCATATTATAGGAAGTTTGCTCCGGTGCATGTGCAATTATGCTCAGTGTTAGCATAAGGGCAGAAATTGTGTGGTGTTAAAAATGCATTCTTTCAATATGTGCCCTTGTGCCAATTCTGATTGATCGACACCAGCACAAGGGCAAACTTTGCCCTTGAGCAAATTGTATTGAAAGAATATTTTGTGAACCAGAGCAATTGAGCTTTCTCAGTTTAATTTCTGATCAAATTGTTAAGATGTCTTTTTAAATACAGTATGGCTTCTCATTAAAAACAACACATGATTCCCTCATGTGTGAACCTTGTTTTATTTTTTTTTTTTATGAGACCACAAAAAAGGAGCAAAGAACTTTTTCTGGTGGTCACATTATCACACATTAGAGAAAAGCACACCTTGGCTTCTTCACACATCGGAGTGAAGTCTGCGACTGTCTTCGTCTTCAATGCGCCTGTGGTTTACAGACAAGAGAACTTTGAAGAAATAAACGGTTCTTTGGAATATCACAAAGACGAGCATCCTGTCAAAATAAAATTATAAATAGGGAAGAAGCTTAAGAGGCTCCTTCTCGGTCGGGAATGCCCAGTTCCTGAAACCAAAGTAGCTTTATAAAAAAGAGATGCACTCACGTATTGCGCACCATCTCTAAACATCATGTTTTGCAAAGCTGTTTCTCAACATCATTAGAATATGCTCTGCTAAATGGTCCTAAGAGGCAGTAATGTTAGTTCATTTTCAATGTTTCTCAACCTGTCGCAAATGTTGTTTTGATGAATGTATACTACACCCATCACCACCACAGTGATGCTACGGTCCAAAGGTATGTCAGTCTATGCTGTTTTGCATGTTATTATTGTATGTGCTGTTCAAATGGTCTCTTGGCCCTGACAGTTGTATTGCAAGTGCAAAGTACACATTCCTGGGTTGCTCTGAATCTGACTTGTTGTGGGTGGCCCTCAGGGCAGATATATGCCATTGCATCTTACAACCTTCACTAACACCTGCGCGTGTGCAGTGCGCCATGACTGCAGTATGATCGAGGAGGGTGAAGGACGCGTGCGGATTTTGTGAGTGAACAGTGATGTGTCACTATGCATGCCTTGTGCCATATATTTCCTCTAGTCTTTTGTGTATGTATGTTGCATCATGGCGGGCACTGCTATATGTAGATATATCTATGAGGGGGAAGGCCTGGGTAGTGGGCCTTCTACTTCCTCATTGTCTCTGTGCTGTGATCGTACTCCCTCCCCATTTGGTGTCTTTTCACCTCAGGAGTGTTTAGTGTACATAGTGTTCATGTATGTAAGGTTTTTATTAGTGCTCTACTTAGAGCTATTTTCCATTTTATTGTTCCAAGCGCACATCCCGCAGAGCGGAGTGCAGTTCAGGCTGTTGGTAGCCAGGGTTAGACCTGGCATCTTTTAACAGTAGCACAGTAGTACTGTGAGTTGTGGTCTGGGCATTGTTGGTCTTTGTGTCTTTTGGGATTAGTTCGTGGTCAGATGCTGTTGAAAAAGCCACGGTTAGAGAGATTTGCGAGATCGGGGAATAATGGGGCATTTGGAGCCAATACTGGGGTTGGGGCTGGGGCCATAAATGTGTAACAAAGCAAACAATGGCTTTAAAAACATGGCAAAATAAACTGTTCTGCAGACCCACACTCAACTGTTCAAGCAGAGCACATTTTTAAGTACCTGTATTCATTCCTTTTAAAGTGCAAAAGACAGAGCACATTTGGATATTTATTTGTCAGATGGAACACAGTGCTGAAAACAGAAAAGCTCGTGTTTAGGTGCACACGTGGGGCACTGTGGTAAGAATTTAAGAAACAACATATGGGAAGGAGTGAGTGGAAACATGTAAAAGCGGAAATACTTTAAAGTTATAACGATATATACACATTTGCAGAGGGTATTATCAGCATTTATATGAAAAATTATTTACTAGGATATGCTGCAAGACATCTCAAACACAATGTTACAGTGATATACAGGTGTTAGAAATTACCACAAACCAAAAGAGAGGTGGAAAGGTTTACAGTAATGAGTAGTCAGCAACAGTAGTAGTGGTAGGGCAGTCATAGGGAGGTGTAATTCCACAGAAAATATGATATGATATGATTGTTTATTTATATAGCGCCTATACACAATGTGTTTCAAAGCGCTTCTAGAATGGAGAGGGTCCCCTTTTTAAGGGACACATTGTAGTCCTGGACATTGGCACAGGTTTTATTTTCAGACAGAGAATTTCAGAGAGAATTCCAGTTGTTTATGGACCAAGGTGGAGAAGGAGCAGAAACGGAAGGTAGGGCTGGGATTGTGGATGAGTATGACTTGAGCTTGGAAATTCCTAGAATCTAGTAGCAATCTTCTGGGATGTAGAGATGTAAAGATGGGGGGCATCTTGTGGTTAGATTTGACCATCAGAAGAAAGATTGTGGAGTGACCAGTGTTGCAGAGTGGGGTAGCAAGTGTGGGGTTAAAGTGTAGAGATGACGGAAGAAGGGAGGTTGAAGAGCATGCAGTTATTAAAATTAAGAACTTTGTTGATGGGGAACAGAGTAGACAGGAGGACCGATGTTAGGAAAGATTTCGTAATTGTAGGTAATTTTCCTTCCATGTGGCAACCCCTAAACTTTTTGCTGTTGTTTTTCACCTTGTTCTCGACTTTGCCAGAGAAGTGCAGCCTTTTGCCGCACTCCTCTGGGCTTTCGCTCCTTTCTTACGGGGAAACTGACATGCCCTTAAGACAGTCAGTACTGGGACAGGCTGTTTTCCGTAATTTCTTTTATCATGTTGTGGCTTTCCTGCAACATGACACAAGAGGGCACTGTAAGCTAAGTTACTGCTCCCTTGGGTCTGTAGCCTTCTACAGGCCCTTGATACTCGTTTAGGATTGTAACTGATCGGTGCAAGTGATTCACGGACGGGAATGGTGGCAGGGATCGTTTCTTGTGTTTTGAGCTCCTTTTGGCGTTTTAAACGCGTTTCTCGTGCTTAACCCAAAATGGTGGCCTGGCTCCCAAAATGGCCAGACCACGAGGCTCCTTTGTCCTGTCCGCTGACCGTCTTGCTCCCTTCACCTTCCCCAGGTCGAGCCGACCCAGGGCCTTCCTTATTTGGGCATGTACTTTCCCGCGAAACACGGATGCTTTCGCGGGCTTCTACTTGCCTGGTGTGTGCCTCCAGGATGTGGGCTGGGATGTCTGGTCCCAATACACATCCTGGGTGCCAGAGAGTCTAGGGTGGTGTGAATGCCTGGGACCACCGTGGTCCGTGATAGGTCCACGTATGGTGTGAGTGTTGAAGAGCGGATCTCCCATTGGGTCCCCTCCGTTTTGGCGCGAAGGGAACCGTGGATAAGAGGGGGTTGGAAACACCACTACCATGTCGATCTCCTGAGTTCTCACGAACGAAGGAATACAGGAGCCAAGTATCCTGCAACCAAGAGGCTGAACCGAGGAATCGCTGGTGACCCGCTGAAGGACTGCTCCTCTGCACTGCTGTCGCCTTGTGAAACCCTTTTCACCTTTGATCGAACCAGAAGGCCTGTACTGGTACTTCGACCCTTGGAATAGCGGGGACAGCTATTCTCGGCATCTTCACCATCTCCTGCTAGTAAGCCTTTGGAAGCGTCTCTGGGCCATCCAGCAGACTGACCAGCCTACCCAGGAGTCTTGCTCTGTAACCGCCGCCAGGTTGTGTAGTATTTCGAGTCCTTGTCACTCTCACACGATTCGTACACTTGGCGTTCCCAGGTCTGAAGTGAGTAGTGTACATTTGGCTCAGATACACACGGCCGCTCCGTTGCCCTGCTATGGTAACAAACTGTGCGGGTTCCTTCGTTTGGGACGTCTTTTACTCAACTCTGCTGCTGCAGACTCAACACGACGACGAGATGTCCCCTGCTCTTCTGAACCTGCCAGCGACTGAAACTGACACGGAGAAGCCTGGGTCTGCTTGCATCGGGGACCGGTGAGTAGCATAGCTAGGAACTGGTCGCCCTCCTGCAGGAGCCCATAGCTTTTCCCCGCTGTGTCAAAACAGCACGCCTTTCCGTACTTCCGCTCTGCTTCTGCCCACAGTGGAGGCTGCGCTTGAGTGTGGATTTTACATATGTTGTGTGGGTTGCACCTGGTCGCCTTAGCTGTGGTGGTGGTATTAAAGTGCTAGGGTTTAAGGTTAATAGTGAAGAGGACCATTATGTTACAAGCCAATGGGCCCGGATTGAGGAGATCAGGCAGCAATGCAATCGGACAGCTTAGGAAGGATGAGACATTAGGAGACGGAAGATAGATAACATCAGTTTTGCAAGAGTTGAGTAAAACTCACCCGCTTTAGCACCCCCTTTTCATGATCTTTTACAAAAAATGATCTGGTTCTTTAGATCTCTGTTAGATCCAGTTTGATCAACCATTTTTGATGTTAGATCCGCTAGAGAACAGGAGTTATGAGCAATTACCTAGAGGGGGGCTAACTTGTAGTGAGCTAGTTAGCCCTCCATCAACCAAAAAATCAACAAAATTTGATGTCATTGGTTAGATATACGTTAGATCTGATATGATCAGGCATTTTTTTGTTAGATCACACACAGGTGCTGAAATATTTAGCTACAAAGGAGAGGGAGGGCTGGCCCCCCTCAATTAAATTTGGCGAAGAAAGTCATTCATTTCAATGCATATTCGTTAGATCCAGTAAGATCAACCATTTTTACCGTTAGATCCGCTACAGAACAGGAGTTATAAGTAATTCTTTAGTGGGGGGGGCTAACCCGTAGCCAGCCCCCCCTCGATCAAAAAATGGACCAAAAAGTATGTCATTTGTTAGATCTTCGTTAGATCTGGTATGATCAACCCCTTTCAACGTTAGATCTGCTACAGAACAGGAGTTATAGGCATTTATTTAGAGGCGGGCTAACCCATAGTAAGCTAGTCACCCCCCTCAATCAAAAATAGTACAAAAACAGATGTCATTTCTTAGATCTTCATTAGATCTGGTATGATCAACCATTTACAATGTTAGATCTGCTACAGAACAGGAGTTAGAAGCAATTACTTAGAGGGGGGCTAACCCATAGTGAGCTAGTTAGCCCCCCTCAACCAAAAAATTATCAAAATTCGATGTCATTTGTTAGATATACGTTAGATCCGGTATGATCAGGCATTTCTTTGTTAGATCACACACAGGTGCTTAAATATAGGTCTGCAAATGAGGGGGGCTGGCCCCCCTCAATTAAATTTGGTGAAAAAAGTCATTCATTTTAATGCATATTCGTTATATCTGGTAAGATCAACCATTTTTAACGTTAGATCCACTACAGAACAGGAGTTATAAGCAATTATTTAGGGGGGGGCTAACCCGTAGCCAGCCCCCACTCGATCAAAGTATTGACCAAAATGTATGTCATTTGTTAGATCTTCATTAGATCAGGTATGATCAACCATTTACAACATTAGATCTGCTACAGAACAGGAGTTATAAGCAATTACTTAGAGGGGGGCTAACCCGTAGTGAGCTAGTTAGCCCCCCTCAACCAAAAAAATATCAAAATTCGATGTCATTTGTTAGATATACGTTAGATCCGGTATGATCAGGCATTTTTTTGTTAGATCACACACAGGTGCTGAAATATAGGTCTGCAAAGGAGGGGGGGCTGGCCCCCCCAACTACATTTGGTAAAAAAAAGTCATTCATTTCAATGCATATTCGTTAGATCCGGTAAGATCAACCATTTCTAACGTTAGATCCGATACAGAACAGGAGTTATAAGCAATTATTTAGAGGCGGGGCTAACCCGTAGCCAGCAGACCCCCGATCGGAAAATTGACCAAAATGTATGTCATTTGTTAGAACTGCGTTAGATCCAGTATGATCAACCGTTTTCAACGTTAGATCTGCTACAGAACCAGAGTTATAAGCAATTATTTAGAGAGGAGGGGCTAACCGTAGTAAGCTAGTCAACACCCAATCAAAAATAGTACAAAAACATATGTCATTTGTTAGATCTTCATTAGATCAGGTATGATCAACCATTTACAAAGTTAGATCTGCTACAGAACAGAAGTTATAAGGAATTACTTAGAGGGGGGAGCTAACCTGTAGTGAGTTAGTTAGCCCCCCCAACCAAACATTTATAAAAATCCCATGTCATTGGTTAGATATACATTAGATCCGGTATTATCAGGCATTTTTTTGTTGTTAGATCACACACAGGTGCTGAAATATTTGGCTGGAAAGGAGGGGGGCTGGCCCCCCTCAACTAAATTTGGCAAAAAAAGTAATTAATTTCAATACATATTCATTAGATCCAGTAAGATCAACCATTTTAACGTTAGATCCGCTACAGAACAGTAGTTATAAGAAATTATTTAGAGGGGGGCTAACCTGTAGCCAGCCCCCCTCAATCAAAAAATTGACCAAAATGTATGCCATTTGTCAGATGTTCGTTAGATCTGGTATGATCAACCATTTTCAATGTTAGATCTGCTACAGAAAAGGATTATAGGCATTTATTTAGAGGGAGCTAACACGTAGCAAGCTAGTCACCACCTCAATCAAAAATAGTACAAAAACGGTTGACATTTGTTCGATCTTTGTTAGATCCATATGATCAACCATTTACAACATTAGATCCATTACAGAACAGGAGTTATAAGCAATTATTAAGGGGGGGCTAACTCGTAGTAAGCTAGTCAACCCCCCAATCAAAAATAGTACTAAAACATATGGCATGTGTTATATATTTGTAAGATCCGGTATGATCAACCATTTTCAATGTTATATCCGCTACAGAACAGGAGTTATAGGCATTTATTTAGAGGGGGCTAACCCGTAGTAAGCTGGTTATCCCCCCCAATCAAAAATAGTACAAAAACATATGTCATTTGTTAGATCTTCATTAGATCAGGTTTGATCAACCATTTTCAACGTTAGATCTGCTACAGAACATGAGTTATAAGCAATTATTTAGTAAGCTAGTTAGCCCCTCTCCACCAAAAAATGTACAAAAATCAATGTCATTGGTTAGATATATGATAGATCCGGTATGATCAAGCCTTTTTTCTGTTAGATCAAACTCAGGTGCTGAAATATTTGGCTGCAAACGAGGGGGGCCTGCCCCCCCTCAACATTTTGGGGAAAAGACATTCATTTCAATGCATAGCCATTAGAACTGGTAAAATCAACCATTTTCAATGTTTGCCTCATTCTGATCACCTGTTTTCCACTGTGTGAATCAGGGGTAAGGGAATTTGGCAAGCAAAAGCCTAAATAATCTAAATGTTTTATACATGTCAATGCGTCAAGTTGTTGGAATGTATATCTTTTTCTTGCCATACGAGCAAGCCGTTATTGCAGATTTTACTGAATTCAGATGTATATATAGGCTGTTCATATATAGGGTGTATTGATTTGAAGGGCTCTTTGGTGTGCGGGCGATTAAGACAGTGTCGTCAGCATACGTTTATACTGGTACAGGTCTTTCACCCATTTTGGGACATCGGCTTCACATTCGAGTAATACTTCTTGGAGGTTATTAATGTATATTGAAAATAGCAATGTGGCCATAACGCACCCTTGTCTAACCCCCAAGCATAACGGGATCCAGGGGGTGCAATGGCCTTCTATGCTACTTCTCACTCAAGTTATTTGTGTGAATTACCTTTAGTATGTCTACCAAAGATTTAGGGCAATTTTAGGACATATGCGCATGCCAGAGTTTGCCTCTGTTAATTTTATCAAAGGCTATGCTGAGGTCCATGAATGTCAGATATACTAGTTCCTTTTTGACGAATAAGGAATGGGCGGCCACTAAGAAGAGATTTAGACCTTGTTCCATTGTCCCAAATGAGAGGTGGAAATCAAGTTGTATTGGTGATGATATTGATTTATCTTTGACCCAATTTTCCAAGATGTTTAGCTGGCACCTTAAAAAAATCTTAAAGATAGTATTTAAAAGGGATATGGGTCTGAATGGTTTCAGGCTACCTCTATTACCTTTTTTAAATATTGGTATAATAATCACTCTTCTCCATATATCTGGAATGGAATTCATAGTTAAACTTGCATTAAACACTATTGCCAATAATGGCCCTCATTAGCCAAGAAATGCGGGGGGTTCTCCCCTAGATGGGTGGACTTTCAATTGCGTTCTGCAGCTCTCCACTTGCGTTTCAGGGCTGCTGGATTAGAATTGCAACAATTGTTATGCTTGGTGACAGGTTTCAGGCGAATCCTCATGACAGGTGAATGATTGTCGAGAGTGTTAGTGATAGCAAGTTGGACATTGTTGGGAGCAGAGTCAGTGAGTCAGGAGGGGGAGGGGGAATGAAGGTGGAAGCTAATGGAGCAAATGACACTCATTTCATCGGACACATTTGTATTTATTTATTTGTATTTATTTTATTTGTATTGTGCTCCTGGCCCTGGACATCTGGGCGTATGTCTTACAGATATAAATAGCAATACAGAGCAAAACAACCTTTGTTCGAGGTTACACCATATTGAGAAGACACATGCATAGTATTGAGCTGAAAGCCCTGATTGACAAAGAATACAGAGGAATATTCATCAGGTACACAGAATAGTGCAGGCAGGTACATTACATAGGCAAAAACAAGTGAATGTAACAGTGAAGGTTACATAGGAGGAACAAGGTAAGAGTATGCATTAAGGGATGGTAATAGTAGGGGCAGTGTGGAATGGAGAGCCCTCCAGATCACTGGTCAAGAGGTAGCTAGACTTAAGTGTGCTGCCCATCATGGTCCAACACCTGAAGCTAACATGTGGTTTTACTTTTAAATAGTGGGAAGGAGGGTTCGGCTCTGAGGGAGGAAGGTAGAGTGTTCCATAGCTTGGCCACTAGGACAGGGAAACTAGATCCTCCAGCTTTTTGGAGCTTAAATCTAGGAATGGATAGGGTGTGCGCTTGAGCTGATCTAAGGGGTCTACTAGATGTGTGGGCAGAGAGCCGGTTGGTAAGATATGCTGGGGAGAGGTTTGTCCGGGCTTTGTGTGTCAGTGCCAAGGTTTTAAGGGTGATTCTGTGCTCAACAGACAGCCACTGAAGGTTTCATCTTGTGTCAGTAATGTGAAGTTGCCTTGGGATGTTGAGGTCAGCCCTAATGGCATAATTCTGGGTTACTTGGAGCTTGTTGATATTTCTTTGACTAGTCCCTAGGTAAAGGGCATTGCAGTAGTCAATTTTGGCCATGACTAGGGTTCTAGCAAGGGTAACACTGTTAGTTTGTTGTGAGGAAGGGCCTGCATGCAGTAATTAGTTTGCATGTGTACGCTGATGCTGAAACCACAGCGTTAGTTTGTCTGGTGAGCGATAGTGTAGCATCAAGGTAGATACCTAGGGTTTTGTTATTATTGGAGACATTGATAGTGTTGCCATCGATAATGAAGGATTTGAAGGCAGAGTCCAGTTTATTAAGTCTAATGTGAGAGCAGAGGATTAGTAACTCAGTTTTCTCATCATTTAGACAGAGTCATGATGCGCCATCCAGGCTTGGATGACTGAGTAGACTTCATTCAGGGCTTTTGTGTCAATTGGGCGGTCAACAGTGATAGGAATGAGTATCTGGGTGTTGTCCGTGTAGTTTGTGTATGTAAAACCCAGATAATCAAGAAGGTCAAAGAGAGGCTTCGTGAACACATTATAGAGAGTTGGGGAGACACACAACCCTTGCGGGACCCCACAGAGAACTGGTGAGGGTTCAGCGGAACCAGATAGTGAGACAACCCTCATGGTTCTATTTGCAAGGAAGGATTTTATCCAAGATGTAGCTTCATCTGAGAAGTGGGCAGCTGTTTTTAGGTGGTGGCAGAGAGTTTGGTGGTTGACCAGGTCAAAAGCTGCCGATAGATCAAGCAGAAGTAGGAGTGATAATGTCTGCAAATGAAGCTGGCAGAGATAAAGGAGGTTCGGTCAGAGGGCCAAGAGGTCCTAGGTGGCAGGAGAGGAGGGAGTGGTCAGACCAGGAAAGCAGGGTGGAGAGGGGGCTAGAGAGCAGAAGATCAGCCTGGCTGAAGGCCTTGAGAGTTTGTCCAGCCGAGTGAGTAGGTCCAGAGGGGAGAATAGAGAGGGAGAGAAAGGTGCAGAGGTCACGGTAAGGGTGTGACTGAAGAGTCGCGGTGGATGTTGAAGTCACCCAGAAGGAGGAATTTAGAGGTAGAAGTCAGGAGAGAGGAGGAGAAATCGGCCCATTCTGATAGGAAAGGGGAGATAGAGCCAGGGGGCCTGTAGATAGTGTCAATGGTCAGAGAAGAAGTAGGAGAGAGGCCAAGCTTGTAGACAAGGCTTTCAAAGGAAGAGTAGTGTTGGGTAGGTATAAGGGAAGAAGGGACCCACTCGGGGAAGATCAAGGCTACTCAAACTGCCAGAACAGTTGGGATGGGGCTTAGAGATGATCTTGTAGCCATCAGGGAGGAGGGAGTCAAAAGCATTGACCGAGCTGCCATTGAACCGCGTCTCAGTGAGAGCGAGGACATTGAGATCAAAGTCTTCAAGGAGAAGGCAGATGTCTGAAGAATATTTGATAGCAGAGAGAGCATTGAGCATGGCCAAGTGAAGCCGGTCACCACCTATGAAGTTTTCCCCAGCAGGTGCGGTACAGGGGGTAGTACGCCCATCAGAGGAGGAGAAGGTGGTGCAGGGGAGAGAGAGGATGGAAGAATAGCAGGAGTGGTAAGGAAGTTGATGAGAGCCAGCAGGAGATTGGCTGGAGGACCCTGAGCCATGATAGTGCCATGATAGTGCCATTGCGATATGATATATGATATGATAAGTAATTTATAACGTGCCTGTACACATGTGTTTCTAGGTGCAACAAGACAAGGGAGAGTACAGAGGGGGGACAAGACAAACGATCTTACTAGGCCTTGTGTCATTCAGATTCTGCAAGTGAGGCAACACAAAATGCAGGGGACGGGGATGGGGGAAGTGCAAGGTGGGAGAAAGGGAGAGTGCACTCAGGGCAGCATTGCTCTAAGTAAGTGCAGCCGGGACAGCGCGGCTCTAGGTAAGTGCAAGGAGGCTGGGGCTGTAGAAGTTACAGTTACAGACTCTAGTGTGCAACAAGCGTGGAGGCAGTGCGGGGGGAGACTGGTCAAGAGGAGCCCGGTACCTAGAAAGACTCTAAGGGTAACCAAGCAATCAGTGATGCAGCAGACAGGTAGATCAGCAGGGAGGGAGGGAGAGAAAGCGGAGGAGAAAATGAAGGTTTTGAGCTGTTTCTGGATCTTCAGTTGGTCTAGTTCAAGTTTGAGAGGGGCAGGGAGGCCATTCGAGAGGGAGGCACCTGCAGAGGAAAGTGATCTGCCCCTTACTCTCTGCCTGGAGAAGCGTCTGACCCTCAGAGAGTTGGTGGCAGCAAAGCAAAGGGCTAGAGAAGGAAGGTATTTATGAATAAAGTGTTGAATGTAGTGCAGGCCTCAACCCCTGAAAGCCTTGTGGATGATGCAGAGGGTCTTGAACTTGATCCTTGCAGCCACCGGGTGTCAGTGGAGAGATTACAAAGCTGGAGAGATACAGTCCCTGGGCTTGAGGACAAGGATAAGTATTGCAGTCCTGTTCTGGATTAGTTGCAGAGAGCAGAGAGTAGAGGACGGCAGATTGAGAAAGAGGCTGTTACAGTAGTCCAACTTGGAGAGAATCAGGGGTCTGGAGACACTGAGGTTCTGGGGGAAAGTGAGAAAAGGAAGAGTACCTCTGAACAGGTGCAGCTGGTAGTTGTCCTTCTTGGAAAGGTCAGTGATGTGAGGAGAGAAGGAGAGAGTGGAGTCAAAAATGACGCCAAGGTTTTTTGCCTCATAGGAAGGCCGAAGGAAGAGGGCCCATGGATGGTGGACAGAGTGAGATAGGGGAAGCGGGAGCAGGGGTCCAAATGAGAAGGATCTCTGTCTTACTGGCATTAAGCCAGAGATCATTGGAGGTGCACCAATCCTGAACCATGGATTGGCAGTCTGGAATATGCGAGAGAGGAGAGGAGGCTGTAGGGAGACAGAAAGAGAGCTGTCTGTCATCTGCATAACACTGAAAGTGAGAGCAAAAGGTGGAGATAAGGTGGGCCAGATGGGCCACATAGAGATTGAAGAGCCAGGTTAGAGGTTAGATCCTGGGTAACACCACATGAGGAGAGAGATGTGGTAGAGAGAAAAGACCCAAGTTGCACCTGGGAGGGTCGGTCCAGGAGGAAAGAGGTCAGCCACTCCAGGGCCTGATCTGTGATGCCCAAGTTCTCACGAAGTTGGTTGATCAGGATGGTGTGATTGACTGTGTCGAAAGCAGCGGAAAGGTCAAGGAGGATGAGTACAGAAGGGGTGCTGGTGTCGAGATTGGAGAGAAGATCTTCACAGGTGTTCAGGAGAGCAGTTTCTGTGCCTCTGGCTGCTCTGAAGCCAGACTGGTGGTCATGGAGAAGGTCAATAGTTTCAGTGTGGAGAGTAAGCTGGGAGATGGCCAGCTTTTCCAGAAGTTTGCCCAGGAAATGAGTGATAGAGATCGGGCGATAGTTATCTGGACAAGTAGGATCGTCAGATGGCTTTTTAAGGAGGGGGTGCACAAGGGAGTGCTTGAGGAGAGAGGAAAAGCACCAGTGGTGAAAGAGTGATTGCAGAAATCAGCCAATGCCAGAGTGGGGGTTTCAATGTGGTCCTTGATTGTTCTGGAGGAGCAGGTGAGTGCCTGTTTGGATGACACTTTAATAGATCAGACTTGTCTGTAAACATTGTCAGGTGTTATCAGAGAGAAAGAAGAGAAAGGAAGGGGAGAGTGAGAGGCGGCCCGAGTCAGGCCTAGAGTGGAGGAGGGATCGGAAGAGGAAAGCTAGGACAGAGTTTTAGTAGTGAAGTGAGAAGCCAGGGCTATACAGAGGGATTGGGAGGGAGCAGGAGAGGTGGAGACTGCAGAAGGATTAGCCAGCTCTTTTCATATTTTAAAGAGTTTGGCCATGTTGTTAGAGGTGCAGAGATGCGGGCTTGTATGTGGACTCTCTTGAATAGGACAGTGAGCCTGTATTGCCTTTGGATCACACGGCAGGCCAGTTCGCCAGAGGATGCACCTGAAGCCCTCCACTTCCTCTCTGCCACCCTGTACTTGCATTTCAGGGTGATGAGGTCAGAGTCATACGAAGAGTTGCAGAGGTAGGTTTCAGACGGATTCTCATGGCAGTGGCAAGGATGTCCAGAGTGTTGGAAATGGCAAGGTGCAGATTAAAGAGGGTTGTTTCAGGGTGTGAATCGGCCGCAGAGAAAGTGGAGGCAAAAGCATCAACTGACACATGCTTGATGGGCTGAATGACTGAGAAGGTAGGTGACAGTACTGCGGTAGGCTTTGCCAGGGAGACAGAGAGTGTCAGGTGAGATGAAAGAAGAAAGTCGTCAGTCCAAGAGAGAGAAGTAGTGAGAGGGTTAGAGAGAGGGATGGCTGAGGAAATGAGAAAATCCAAGGTGTGTCCAGCAGTGTGTTAAACCAGTGGGTAGAATGGAGAGAGAGAGAGATAGAGAGAGAGAGAGTTGCAGAGATTGCGGAAGAACCCCATGGAGGGATCAGAAGCATCCAGGTGGATGTTGAGGTCTCCAAAGAGGAGCAGTTGAGAGGGAGATGGAAGGTGAGATGTGGAGAGGTCAGCCCACTCAGAGAGGAAGAAGGCAACCTAGCCAGGTGTGGTCTATACATGGTGGCCACAGTCATAGAGAGGCCAGGAGAGATAAAGAGCCTGCAGACCAGGCATTCAATGGAGGAGTAGGCCTGCATAGGAATGACAGAGGCAGGACCCACTCTGGAAAGATGAGAGCTTCTCACTCTCTGGGTCGGTTGTTTCTGGGCTCAGAGAGGATCTTGTAGCCCTCAGGGAGGTGTAGAGTAGGAGGCAAGTACCCCCATCTCAAGCACAGCTCCCTTTTTGCCTATATGCTGGGAGCCAGAGTGTGAGACACGTGCAGTACCAGTGAAAATACCTATACCGCAAATAATCATCTAAGTAAGGCACCCATTGAGGAAACCATATATGCATTCATGACAATATGATGGCCATTTTAATTAAATCCCAGAGGAAGTGTGAAAATGAGGAAGAAAAAAAGATTGGTGATGTCATGTGAAGCAGGACTGATGCACCTAGAAGAGATGCAGAGACAAGAAGAACATAAACATTCTATAAGGATCAAAGTAGGAGGTGTTAAAGATTAGCAACATTTCGGGATGAAGATGCTCATGCTACAGAAATACTGAAGAAAATGCAAAGTCATTTTACACGTGTACAGATGCAGCAAACGCAAGCAGACAAAGTAATCATGAGACTAGCTACGTAGTTAATAGATTGCGGCGATGCGCCAATACCGTATATGCATAGGAATGTATGGACTATGCATGTTCTACAACGCACTTTAGCAGAGCTTGAGCCCAGTGAACAGAAAGGCTTTTTCAGTGAGGCACATTTAAAAATGACTTAATGATGGAGGTGGATTCAAGAAAGGCTTGGCTGGACCAGCACCAAGAAGTTAAAGCCTTAAGCCTGGATGTTTGCGCAGTAGCTACAAAACGTGTGAAAACAACAAACTCCTGTTTGAGGTGAGGGACGAGAACATTAAAGACATCAAAGGTTCATCATTTACTAGTATTTTAAATACAGTGAAAGCTCTGAAACATGGTCTCCAATCAAGTGGACAGATGAAAATAGAAGTTGTGACGAGCTACACTGAAACTTAGACTGAGTATGCCTATACTAACTCTTTATTCTCAGGCACAGAGTACAGAACCAAGGACATGTTCAAAAGCTAATGGACTGGCAGATGGCAAGAGTGATGATAGATGGCAGGCTAATTAGGTGGGAAGCTATAGTCAAGACCAGCCCACAAGCACCTGGGTACAAGCCTGCGTGCTGCTAGCGTGTGTGGAATAGTACAGAGGTGTGTGAGGGTGCCAACCAATAATAGAGGGCCCTGTATCAAAGAACCCTATAGTTTGTATAACCAATAGGACATCGGGTATTTGATGATGTTCATAGTGACTTGTAGTAGAGGAAGGCTTAGTTGCCCACCTGATGTTAGAGACCCATTCACTTTCCCTGACAAGTATGGAACGTATACCTAGATGTTCCCTCTAAACCTATCACTTTCTCAAGTAGGTTTTTTGTAGTTTGCCACGTAGATTGACATCAGTGATGACATGTTTTTTATGAAACTCGCTGAGTGAGAAGATCGAGCGTATATTCGTTGATGTTCGTGTACTCCCTGTTTTAGACAATTGCTATTAAAACAGACTTACTTTACCAACTTCCTTAGTCAGTCTGGTTATTGATGTTTGAGTATATTCTGCATCCCCATCTATCTCAAAGTATTGCTACCTCATCTTAAAGGGACTTGTGTGTTAGGTAAACAGGTTTAGAGGAGAGTTTCAAAACTTGTGACACAGGTGGCCATGAACCATGTCTCACTGAGAGCGAGGACATCCTCCTTCGAGGAGGTGGCAGATGTCAGAGGAGTGTTTGACAGCAGAGCGAGAGTGGAGCAGGTTGGCACATTTGAAAGACTTCCGTGGAGGGGTACACATTAGGGGTACACATTAATGATGCACATGGACGATGAAAAGCCAGCCAAGAGTACTTCACTAATGCCACCATTAACGGGTGAGGACGAGAAAGGGAAGAGAGAGGATATCAGGTGAGGAGTTCATAGGTCTGGAGAGGGGACAGAAAAGAGGATACCTCTGATAATCTGTCTGAAAGTAGCACTGACATAGGTGTCAGCGATAGGTAAACCAGGATCAGAAGACAGGAGATATTTTTTAAACGTTTTTCTTCCAGACTTCGTGAGAGAGGGAAGATGGGTGATAGAATAGCAGTTAGAGTAGATGAGACAGATTGAGAGTGCCATGAGGAAGGAAGAGAGGGGAGTGAAGGGATAGAAGAGAGAACTGCACAGGCAAGACGCGACTCGCCAGGTGGCCTAGCAGCTGAACGAGGCAGGTAGATGCCCAACAAGAAGGCTTATGCTGAATCAGGAGAGATGGATGATCATCAGGAGGGTAAGCAATGATGAGAAGTTCCATAGGGTGGCTTCGACAAGAGTCAGGGCAGAAGGCGAGCAGAAGAGAATGAATGAATGGAGATGAGGGTCAGGATCAGCAGATGACAAAGACTGAAAGGATCATTGTTGCAAGCAGGCAGCAGCGGGCACCATGTTTCAGAGGAGCTCCAAGCAAACAGGAGGGCCTGCGAGGTGTAGATCAGTTGGCAGGATCCGTGGTGCGATGGAGAGCGGCATTAGTGGGTTGTAGGTGTAGCAATTAATTATTGCCCCTCTTGTTGTAAGACAGTCCGTCCCTTAGGCCCACCTATTGGGAGGCCCCGGTCTAGTACTGGAAGTCAGAGATTGTGCTCCTTGCCGTCTGGGTACGCACTCAGAACTGTACGGCTTGTGCTGGTTTTTACTGGGCAGAGGGATGAGTTCTCTGTGATTTGATGTTGTTGAGAACGGAGCACAGTTAAACAGCTGGTCTATTTTATTCGTGCTGCATGGGCCCCAAGACTTCACAGTTACACTTCTGTAGGGTGACTTATAGCTCAGTGCGGTTCCCATTTCTTGTACATCTGACACCCACTTCCTAAAGGCCTCTCTTCTCCATGTTTGAGCATTACTTGTTTGGGCATTACTTGTGTGGGCATTACTCTCAGGAAAGGGTTGATCAAACAGAGCCCCAACATCTTTGGCTTCTCCTTGTTGCTCCCTGCACACCTCCTCACCTCAGCAGGCAACGGCAAAGGTGGTGGTCATCTCCCCCCTTCACTGGGCCCCGTCAGGCAAAATAGTGATGGAGCGATGGTTGAATCAGCCTGCTCCATGGGCTAAAGTGCCCCAGGCCCCTTTATTCTCAGTTGGGCCTCATTGTGGACTTGTAACCCCAATTAATCGATCTGTATGTGACCCAGGAGAGGATCAAGCATAGCATGGCATAACCAAAGCTGCATCTGGGCAACCGGCAGCAGGAGACCTCTTCCACCTCCCCAGGGACCCACAGGGCCCCTTCCCCCACTTTCCAGGCTTCTTCTGGCAAAGCGGCTTGACAGCCCAAGGATGCAGCCCCAAGTTCATCTCCTGTCCCGACTCCTCGCAAATGCCCAATAAAATTAAAAGAAAGAACCAATAAAATTAAAAGAAAGAAAGATAGAATGAAACGAAGAAAGAAACAAAGAAAGAAAGAAACAAAGGAAGAAAGACAGGAAGAAAGAAAGGTGAATAAACATCCTGTTGAGTGGGCCTCTAAAGCCCCCCCTGATCTCCCAGCATTCCACCAAGACGGCAGATACCACTCACTGAAGCATACGCACAGACCATAACTGGATGACAACACTAAAGTAATCATGAAGAGGCAACATGGCTGAACACACTCACATAGAAGCATTAGACTGTTGCAGAAGAACATACATGAACTGCTCACTGACACCTAAAAGCAACTGACTTGAACAGTCATGAAAATAAAGATGGAAGCCACAGCTGCATTGAAATGAATGGAAAGCATCGGAAAGGCTCAAAACACAGGGAGAGGCCTGACACACTGATTGACCTGAGAAACGCAGACAGGGTTAGCAGTGCAGCTACTGTGCCCAGCCTTGCCAAGACACAGGACAGAGAGAGAGAGAGTGTTTCGAGTCAACAGACAATAAAGAACAGGGCAGAAGGCTTAAATTCTTCATAAATGCAAGCAGAGAAAATCAGTTTCTCGGTCCCTAAACATGTGATCTGAACTTGGAAAACAAGGCCCAGTCATTCGAGGCAGGCCGAGACCGTTGTTCCCATCAAACTGAAGACAGAAGATACAAAATGTAACACAGCATGAAGTTGGAGACTGGAATGTTCTTGCTTGGGGA
The DNA here is from genome assembly GCF_040938575.1 of Ambystoma mexicanum. Lineage (NCBI taxonomy): Eukaryota > Metazoa > Chordata > Amphibia > Caudata > Ambystomatidae > Ambystoma > Ambystoma mexicanum. The sequence goes on from NC_090936.1 coordinate 306,773,428, forward strand.
CAGGGGAGTCAGAGAGATGGTAACCTTAGTGGGAAGAAGGCGGTACTCTGAGACCATTCTCCCCACCTCGCATTGTGCTCATCTGCTGGTAATTTTCCCAAACGGAGAAAGCTCACACTGGCCTCTTGTGGGTGGTGCCAGGCGGAGCCACCCAATATAGCCTGACCAATCAGATCATATATCCCCTATAAAATATAGGTTTACCTATACTGTTCACCCAATCCCATCTCGCCTAAGGTCCAGAAATATAACTTTTGGTCGTGATGTCACAGTGGAATAAAACCTCACTACCAGCCTGTAATCAGTTGAGTGTGCATTTGGAAGATTTAGAAATCCGTGGGCCTATCTGTCACACTCACCTGTGTGTCTGCAGGAGCGATGGATGAGCCTCCCTTGTCCCCGAGTCTTCACTTCCCCTGTTTCACCCGGAGGAATACCTGTCAAATACAAGGTGTACACTCACACCTGAATTCACCTGATTCCCCTGGGCCCTTTCCTTCTCTTTACTATGTGCTGTGATGCCCCCCTATGGGCTTACCTTGATCTTTAGTAGGGTGTGCACTCCATCCTGCATTCGCAGGGGCGCGATTCACTCATGTGATTGGTGCCAATGTCTGTAGGCTGAGTTCAGATGCCAAACACTGTTTTATGTCTTCACAGCGAGGCAGAGTGTTCAAGGCGCCAGTTTCTTCACTGACTAGAAAGTCCTTCCCACAAGTGAACGTTGCGCGGAGAATGTTGAGTGTCCAAAATTGTCCGTATTGTCTTTGTTTGCAGGGATTTTCATGGGTGAGTAGCGCTGCGTGTAGAAGCTAGCTGCTGGTAGGTTTGCGCAGCGCCTTCAATTCAAGCGCCTGGCAATGTCTCTCCCTTTCCCTTGCAGGAGAAATTATGGGTATTAGCGCCTCGAGTTCGGGTTTAGCGCTACTGGAGTTTTGGTGGTTGGGTAAGTATTCACGGAGGCTTTTGGTAAGTGTGCACTGCAAGCACTGTGAAATAAGTGTCCGCGTTATAGGGGCAAGTGCAATGAATAATGTCTCTTCTTTTTTTGCAGGGGTTTGTGCGCTCGTACAGCTGACCTGGATTCCAGCGTCGCGGGAAGATTCGGTGAGTATGCGCAGCGTTACTGATGTGCGCGTGCTAACGCAATTCTTCTTTGTTCTTACAGGTGCCGATGTAGAAGTCCCCTCTTGACTGGATATAGCTGCGGCGTGGAGTAAGAACGGAGGTTCTTCCGGAGCAGGTAAGCTGAAGCAGAATGATCCGGAGCAGGTAAGCAGAAGTAAGATGATCCGGAGCAGGTAAGCAGAAGCAGGATGATCCGGAGCAGGTAAGCTGAAGCAGGATGATCCGGAGCAGGTAAGCAGAAGCTGGCTGATCCAGAGCACGGCAAGTGTGTTGCTGATACAGCTCACAGTAAGCAACACGAAGCACTGGAAGAATCATGGGTGTGGTTTATATAGCCAGCCACACCCACACACTAGCGAGCTCATGAATCATTATGCACTTCCTGTTTGTCAACAGGAAGTGGCAACCAGGAAGTTGCTACAAACACTAGGAAGGAATTAAAGGAAGGATTTGCTATGGGTTCTTTGTGTGCCTATGCCAGGCCTGCCAAGCCTCCACCCAGCTTGCCCCAACTAACTGCCTGATACCCATGAAACTATCCCTGCTTTTCAATTCTATTAATAAAAGCAGTAATTTGACACATTTCTGGGCTCCTCTGTTTCTCTGGCACAGGGGATTTTGCTCGAGCCAACCTCAGGTTTTTCATTCTGCTTCAATCCAATATGTAAATTAGTAGCCAATCCACAGACTCCCTTTTACATAGATATTTACACCTACACCTAGTGTGTGGTACATTCATGAGTGGGAAAAAAATAAGACAAAATTGGAGTATTATTACTTTAGAGGGTTTTATTATTTAACCCACCTTAACTCAGAGAAAGCTGGCACCAATGGCAGTGTTGCCACATCAAAGTCAACTTTTTCACCAACTTAATGTATGTGTTTGAAAAACAATTCAAATGGATACAATTGAAAACGTTGTACATCATGGCTATCTGATCAGATGACATTTTAGAGCATATTTATGTTGTCAAATACAGTACATAAAGAACTATAACTCACTATTTAAATGATCTACATTATGCAAAAAAAAAAAAATTCTTACTTTGCTATTGTTGCCTACAACTTCACATATATAACCACTTCTGCTAGGCCATGTACCTTGTTAGCAACAACTATTTTTACATAACGTGCCATATCATTAGACAACTCCCAAACATTGTTTTTTCTTCTACAATAAGACACATAGTGACATCCTTCGACATGCATTTTTACTGCACCTAGAGCATACATGATACACGTTACTGATATTTCATTTGGAAAGTCAGTGAGAAATTGCTTTGTCGAAAGGTGCCCCAATTCGGGGCTCAATTATGAGGTGTGGACCAGGCTTGGTGGTTATTGTCATATGTTTCTTGCAGTTCAGTGAACATTGCCTATTTATGATTTTAGATGCCTTTTTCACTGCAAATTCAAAGTCACGTTGCACATCATTGGAGTTAATTGGCCAAACTACACCACATTGTTCTCCATTATTTTGACAAGATCGGGTTTGACAAGTAAATGTTTCAATTGAACTCAGAACATCTTTCAACAAAAATCTGAATGGTATTGCCAACATAGTCCTCAGCATTCAAGCATATAATCTCACCTGGAAGGTTGGTGCATGGGACCACTTCCATTAACAGTTCAGCTCTCTTTTTATATGTACTTTGAATAGGCCCATGTTTAACAAAATACTGAACCAAATTGAGAAAAGAGTTTCTGGCATTATTGATGATGTTTCTGTATGATGCATAATCAACATAGATGCAGGATAATCTGTTCAAAAGAGAATCAAATGGGCATGTGTTATTTACCTTGTAAACCTTATGATCTATTCTTATGGGTTTAAACAGCTTCCATTTCTGAGGATACCCAGAGGCTTCTGCTGGTAAGGGCTGTCAATTAATTGAGCGATTTCAGGGTATGGAGATAAATATGTATGTTTTTTCTTGGGAGTTTTTTCAAGGAGTCCTTGGAGTTTGGTGACCGGAGATGAACTTTCTTTTCTGTTTCAAAATCAGATGTAGTTTCATGCAGATTTGTTTTTCCCCACCAGTGTTCTTCTTGTCGAAGCTCATTCACATTTCCTTCTGTGGATTTTATGTCTGAAGTGCTGCTGTTTTCAAACGTTTTTCCCAATGGCAGTCCATTATCTGTCAACACCAGTGCATGTGAATTAACTTCCTTTTTTTTCTGACATCATCCGTATTTCGATTGGCCAATACTTCTCTTCTGAAGATGTGTTCATACCATCTCTCTTTTGATTTGTTTCAGAACTGTTTGCAGCTTCTATTTTAGTGCTCCCTTTAAGGGCCTTAAGATGACATGCAACAAATTTGTCAACTCGCATTGGTTTAGGGTTGTGTTCTAGGATTGCATTTTTCAAGAGGCCAAATTCCCCCTCAACTGAAGCTGAAGAGGCTGTTTTGTTTGGCGATTGAAACACTGGTCGCATCGCTGATGTCCAGATGGGGAAAAACTTCGCCAGAAGAAGTAGTTTTTCTGAAAAATGTGGACAGAAATAAGGGTTTGGTTCATCACCAATTTCTAGGAATGTTTTTGCTGCTTCATGAGCAATGTCATTCACCCACCCAGACAATGATTGCGAACAATGGATTTTTTCATCAACAGGAAGTCTTTCAGGAACATCCTTATCATTAATGGTAGCATCAATAAACTCTAACTCCCCACTTTCAATACAATGATAAAGGTATAACTTTGATTTTTCACATTCTGATATGTTACCTACAGCAACCTTACCTGTTGTTTCACATACAGCAAGTATTAGTGCACTTAGAAGTAGACGGTTAAGAATGTCAAATGATTCACAGTTGACCATAAGTCCAACACATCTAATGTAGAATTTCCTAACAAGTTTTTCCTTTTTGGGATAGCACTTCCACTGGCAAACAGTATTAATTAGATGGGCCACATCTAACCTAATGTAGCAGTTGGTGGTTTCATTTTTCAAGCCACATAAGATTGACATGCAATTCTTTAAATAAGTGTTAAGGCTGCATTCATTTAGAGCACATGATAGCGCTCCAAGTTAGGCATAGGATAAGTCACAGACACATTCCTTAGGCAATTTCTGTGCATCTTTCAGCCATTTTTCTATCCAAAAAGTGATTGTAGGAGTATCTTGGCATTCACTTAGCATTTGAGACACAGATATTTGAGTATTTTCGCTATTGATTACTATTGTGTATAAAAAAAATATGAGCAGACAATCCATGTGTTCGCTTTAATTTTAGTACCAAACTGCCTGTGGCATCCACTGCAATTTTAGGGAAAGATTGCTTTGAACAATACCTTCTAAAAATGTATATTTGTTCTTTTGACCAGTAATGTATAAAAAAAATGCATCATAATAGATGGTATGAATGTCTTCTATATACACCTGAGTACTTTTCATCTCTGCAAGAGCCAAAACAGGATCTTTTATCTTGGGTGTATCAAATTTCTTGTTCATTGCTTCCTGCCTGGCATCCTGACAAATTCTCAGAGACGGTATATTAGGTGGTATATTAGGTGGCTCTTTTTCTGCAAACGTTATTTCCTTATCAAGTTTTTCTCACCTCCATTTGCACGGCAATGTCTTTAACATTTCTTCTCCAATTCTACGTCTTTTCTCACCTCTCAGTTGACTTTTCCTTGAATGTGGTATATTCCTTGTGTCTGGTGCCCTTACATGAAGGATTAGTGGGTTGCCAGCATCAGGTTTCTCTTCTGCAGAAACATATATGAATGCTTTGCATTCTATGCAATGCCCCATTGCAGTGATAAATCTTCTACTCTGATCATCGTTCACTCGAACCTTGTTCCTCTTAAAAGATAATGCACATGTAATTCCATGCTGCTTATGAAGTTCATCTGCAATTGCTGCACTCCATGCATTGTTTTTTTAGCACACTACACCTTTTCTTGCATTTTCCTTCACTATAAATGACGGTATTAGGCTTAATCTCCATGTACTGTTCATAAGGTATTGATATCTGCCATACTACGGATGGCTTATTTCTATCTAATTGTTCAACACTGCTCTCTGAAGAGTCCTCATCTGAACTACTTGAGTCAGATGAGATCTTGTTCAATATTTCTGCTGTCTTTGACAGAGGTGATGTGATTTTAAACTCTAGGAGCAGATCATGTCTATTTTGATATACATAATCATGGATCTGTTTCAAAATATACTTAAAGGATTCATGAGAACAAACTTCCCTCCAAATGGGTTCCGAAGCTACCTTTAACTCACCATTAGCATTAAAAATGCCAGGATAATCTTCCAAGACTTCTTTTATGGTTTCAGAATCAATGGCAGGTTTTCGAGGCATCTGGAAGTAAAATAGGAATGTGGAAAAAACATTTTTTAGTTTAAGTGAAAATATATAATAATATTATTTTCTTTAATGTTTGATTCTTTTTGTACACTTTTGATGACATGAAAATACATTATAATGTAGGCTTCATGGCAGCTCATTTCTGTCGCTCCCATCTTACATACTTTTTGTTGCAGATGGAAGGACCCCATTGGTGAATGCACCATCACCCGGGTTGTTCTAATTTTGCAGAATACATCAGTCAGTGATCCACTATTTACCCATTTATGGGGAGCCACATGGAGAGCATCCATGCCACTTGTGCCACAAATGGAATCCATGGAATACTCTTTTGAAGGCAGCCCTAGAGGGTATGATCTCCTTTGCTATGCAGTTGGCTACACCCGGGCTTAAATACCATTCATACCATTTTAACTCACCTTTCATAGTAGTGATGTGTTCTTAAAACATTAAAAAAACGTAAACATACAATTGTGTTGCAAGTTACTCAGGGTTCAATGCAGCACAATGGTGAAGGAAAGACCTTACCTTCTTGGTTTCACTGTAAAACAATACTCTGAACAAATACAGTAACTAATGATTTTTGAGCACTTTGTGATAGTAATTTTTCAAACTTTGTGTCAGTAACATTACTTTAACTTCGCATTGTAAACCTTTCCGAGCCACTTGATATTTTTCTAACGCATGCTGGAGGAAAAGAAAGTTTATGCAAGGAGAGATTAATTACCTCAATCAATTAACTAGATGGATACAGCAGTGTGCCGTTTCTCTTCCCTCAGCCAGGTAGCAAAGGTAGTCCTTGCGCTTCACACAGAAGTGTTTTTCTTCTGTTAATGTAAGTATAGGTATAATGGTCCATAGTATGACATTTGTGCATTTTTTGGTTGAGGGGGTGGGGGTTGCTAACTAGCTCACTATGGGTTAGCCCCCCTTAATAATTATTTATAACTCCTATTCTGTAATGGATCTAACATTGAAAATGGTTCATCATACGGATCTAACAAAAATTGAACAAATGTCAACCATTTTTGTATTATTTTCGATTGAGGGGGGATTACTAGCTTACTACGGGTTAGCCCCCCCTCTAAATAATTGCTTTAACTTTGGTTCTGTAGTGGATCTAACGTTAAAAATGGTTGATCTTACCGGATGTAATGAATATGCATTGAAATGTATTACTTTTTTTCCAAAATTGTGTTGAGGGGGGGCAGCACCCCCTCCTTTGCAGGCAAATATTTCAGCACCTTTGTGTGATCTAACAAAAAAATGCCTGATCATACTGGATCTAACATATATCTAACCAATGACATCGAATTTTGTTAATTTTTTGGTTGAGGGGGCTAACTAGCTCACTACAGGTTAGCCCCCCCTAAATCACTGCTTATAACTCCTGTTCTGTAGCAGATCTAACGTTGAAAATGGTTGATCATACCTGATCTAATGAAGATCTAACAAATGACATATGTTTTTGTACTATTTTTGATTGGTGGGATGACTAGCTTACTACGGGTTAGCCCCCCCTCTAAATAAATGCCTATAACTGCTGTTCTGTAGCGGATCTAACGTTGAAAGTGGTTGATCATACCGGATCTAACAAAGATCTAACAAATGCCATATGTTTTAGCACTATTTTTGTTTGGGGCATTGACTAGCTTACTAGGGGTTAGCCCACCCTTAATAATTGCTTATAACTCCTGTTCTGTAATGGATCTAATGTTGAAAATGGTTGATCATACGGATCTAACAAAGATCAAACAAACGTCAACCGTTTTTGTACTATTTTTGATTGAGGGGGGGATGACTAGCTTACTACGGGTTAGCCCCCCTCTAAATAAATGCCTATAACTCCTGTTCTTTAGCTGATCTAACATTGAAAATGGTTGATCATACCGGATCTAACAAAGATCTAACAAATGCCATATGTTTTAGTACTATTTTTGATTGGGGGGGTTGGCTAGCTTCCTACAGGTTAGCCCCCCCTTAATAATTGCTTATAACTCCTATTCTGTAATGGGTCTAACGTTGAAAATGGTTGATCATACAGATCTAACAATGATAGAACAAATGTCAACTGTTTTTGTACTATTTTTGATTGAGGTGGTGACTAGCTTACTATGGGTTAGCCCCCTCTAAATAAATGCCTATAACTCCTGTTCTGTAGCGGATCTAACATTGAAAGTGGTTGATCTTACTGGATATAATGAATATGCATTGAAATGTATTCCTTTTTTTCTAAAATTGAGTTGAGGGGGGCCAGCCCCCCCTCCTTTTCAGCCAAATATTTCAGCACCTGTGTGTGATCTAACAAAAAAATGCCTGATCATACCGGATCTAACGTATATCTAACCAATGACATTGAATTTTGTAGATTTTTTGGTTGAGGGGGGATAACTAGCTAACTACTGGTTAGCCCCCCTCTAAATAATTGCTTATAACTCCTGTTCTGTAACTAATCTAATGTTGAAAATGGCTGATTATACCTGATCTAACGAAGATCTAACAAATGACATCCGTTTTTGTACTATTTTTGATTGAGGGGGGTTACTAGCTTACTATGGGTTAGCCCCCCCTCTAAATAAATGTGTATAACTCCGGGGCTATAGCAGATCTAACATTGAAAATGGTTGATCATACCGGATCTAACGAAGATCTAACAAATTACATACATTTTGGTCAATTTTTTGATCGAGGGGGGTTGGCTATGGGTTAGCCCCCCCTCTAAATAATTTCTTATAACTCCTGTTCTGTAGCAGATCTAACGTTAAACATGGTTAATCTTACCGGATCTAACGAATATGCATTGAAATGAATTACTTTTTTTGCCAAATTTAATTCAGGGGCCAGCCCCCCTCCTTTGTAGCCAAATATTTCAGCACCTGTGTGTGATCTAACAAAAAAAATGCCTGATCATACCGGATCTAACATATATCTAACCAATGACATCAAATGTTGTTAATTGTTTGGTTGAGGGGGGCTAACTAGCTCACTACGGGTTAGCCCCCCTCTAAATAATTGCTTATAACTCCTGTTCTGTAACTAATCTAATGTTGAAAATGGTTGATCATACCTGATCTAACGAAGATCTAACAAATGACATCCGTTTTTGTACTATTTTTGATTGAGGGGGTGACTAGCTTACTACGGGTTAGCCCCCCCTTCTAAATAAATGCCTATAACTCCTGTTCTGTAGCGGATCTAACATTGAAAATGGTTGATCATACCGGATATAACGAAGATCTAACAAATGATATACTTTTTGGTCCATTTTTTGATTGAGGGGAGGCTAGCTACGGGTTAGCCCCCCCACTAAAGAATTGCTTACAACTCCTGTTCTGTAGCGAATCTAACGTTAAAAATGGTTGATCAAATGGGATCTAACAGAGATCTAACGAACCAGATCATTTTTTGTAAAAGATCATGAAAAGGGGGGCTAACCCGGGTGAGGTGTTGACCCGTAATAGGGATTGAAGCACCATCCAGTAATGGATGGTGGAGAGACAGTTAGACATGCACGTGAAGAGGTAAAGGTAAAGAAAAGAAGAGAAAAGTGGAAGAAGAAAAAGGTGAAGATTTGTTTAACATTCGCACAAAGGTGGTAAGAGAAACTGAGGAGGAGAGTAACTTGCCAAGTGAGGAGGTGTGAAGTGTGAAGAGAATGGGACTAAACACATTACCTTAGGGAACTCCCAATGGGAGTGCAGTGCAACAGCCAGTGTCAGTATTCCAGGAGATCAAAAAATAATTGATTGATTGGAGAGATAAGAGGCAATTTATTTGAAGGCCAAGGATAGTGAGTGAGTGGGTGAGTGAGTGAAGATGAGACGGATGGTCAACTGTGTCAAATGAAAGAGAGAGAAATGCAGGAGGATAAGAATGATAGAGTGCTTGGAATAGTGAGTGGGGATGTGGGAGTTGGAGACAAGGGTAAGTACTTCTCGTTGCAGCATTGTTACGCTCCAAGTAGGACTCTATCTGGTTAAATAAAGCAAGTAGTGGGGCAAGACAGAAACTGTTAGCTGGCATGTTGGGATCAGGTAATATTATAATAAAGAAAGGTAGGATGGGTGCTTATTTGAAGAAGGCAGAGATTATCCCAGAAAGCTAAGAGGTTAAACTGAGGCGGGTAGGAACAAGCAGGTTTGGAGTCCTAGAGAATTAATAGTCTGAAGAGAAAAAAGGCCTTCGACAGCACAGGAAGGATTCGTCACTTGGAGCAGAGGGACCAGTCCGTTTGGAATGGTAGGGCATAAGAAGGGGAGAAAAGGGTGCTGGGTATGGTTTGAAGTAGGGAAATGTAGTGTTGGAATAGATAGAAGAATAGTGTGTGTGCATCTTGGATCATTGTGACATTCGAAGAGGAGAAACGTGCAAAATAATGAGCCACAAGAGAGAGTAAATGGTGCACAGTGCAGGGATTAGCATTGATTGACGCGTGAAGTTTAGTATATGGGAGTGGGAGCATTGAACGGTAATGACATGTGTTTAATGGAGAGATTTAGCACACTCCTGAGCAGAGTAGATATTCCTTCGAGATGGCAAGGAGAGAGAGACAGTGACTTCCATCATCATCATTAAAGGTGAAGTCGCATGGCAATTCTCAGTTACTAGATCAGAGGGGTGATGCAGGGTTGGAGACAAGGTTGAATGGATTAAAGAAGCAAACAGGTTAGTCATGCTCAAATCGAATTTCAAGTGGTTTGTTGAAATGAGCTGAGGCCTTACCAATGTGAATGGATTGGGAAAGGGCAAGAAAGTGAAGAGAGGTAATGGTTTATCAAGGTAGGGGAAAAGGGAGTCATGTGATCATTTGCATTTGTGATGAGAGGTAAGAGGAGCAGAGAGTAGAGGTGAGGCAGGGATGGAATAGTGATTGGCAATGTCAGAGCTTCCATCAGAATGGCAGGGACGTTGTGCAGATAGATCAGGGGAATTTCTGATAGCTGAAGTTTAGTTAAAAGTGTTGCTGCATAGATCAGTAGGATAGGATGAAGTACCGCAGTTAGGGGTGTCTTGGAGAAAGAGGTTGAGTAGAAGATGGAGGTAAGAGTAGAACTAAGAGTATCGAGACTGGAGTGAAAGGTAGGGAGAGTTGTGAGATAGAGAGTGGGAGAAGTTCAATGGGAATATCTGTAAGGATGTGGTAAGAAAATCAGAAAGGGGAGAAGGTGTGACACAGTAATTGGTGCATCAAGCGAATTCCTGCCATCCTCAGACAAAGATGGAACATCAATTTTCCCAAAGAATTCATCTAGGTTCCGCAACTGTGACATAAGCTCCTCAGTGTATAAGTCAGTATAAAATAAATGAAAGCATTCACCTATCTCTTTCCTCATTACTGCTACACCATCTGCACCCTTATCAATCTTTCGTACATGTGATCTTTCTAAAAACCCCTTCCGCTTGTTAGCCAACAATTTCCCCCCTCTATCTCCTCCTTCCCAATATCTTTGGCTCATATAAAACAACCCTGTCTCCATTTGCGACTCCATCTCCAGTTTCAAGGCATCTTTCACTATATTCAATTCCATCCTATCCTTATTACTATTAGATAAGGCATACCTCCTTTGAAGATCCCCTAAAGTAGTCTCCAGATCCAATATCTTTATTTCCCCTTTTATTCTAGACCTAGCAGTCCAGCACATTAACTCTCCCCTAATAAAGGCTTTAAAGGAGTCCCAAACCACCAATGTTTTATTCGCAATTGGTGGGTTACAGGATGGGAAATCTCCAGGTATTGATGGTTTATCTACTGAATTCTATAAATGTTTTAATGAACTGCTAGCGCCGGAGTTGTGTGAGTTGTATAATCGATTCCTTATGGAGGGCGTTTTGTGTCCTTCAATGAAGGAGGCTGTTGTAACAGTCATTCCAAAACCAGGGAAAGATGCAGCTTTTTGTTGCAATTATCGACCTATTTCATTGCTAAATGTGGATATTAAAATCTTTTCTAATATATTGGCAAATAGATTAGATAAACAAATGGGAGGACTGATTGATAGGGCTCAGGTGGGGTTTATGATACAACGACATGGATACAATAATAGTAGGACTCTTCTGGATATTATGTACTTGCCAGAGTCTGCAGTTGGTGGGACTTTATTGATTTTTTTACATGCCGAAAAGGCTTTTGATAGAGTTAATTGGACATTTCTGAATTATACTCTTCTGAAAATGGGATTTGGGCCTTTATTTATCAATGCTATCGGGGCTTTGCAATCAGATATTTCGGTCAGGGTCTGGGTGAATGGGGGTTTTTGCGGGACCCTTTTGTTTGTTTAGAGGCGCAAGACAGTGCTGTCCCCTGTCTCCTTTCCTTTTTAATTTGGTTCTGGAGCCCTTGTTAGCCTATATCAGACAGAATGTTGAAATTAAGGGATTATGTGTGGGGGTGGGGAACTTAAAGTCTTGCCATATGCAGATGATGTGGTTGTGATCCTGGATAATCCAAGGTTAGGTGGACCTATTTTGAAAGGTATGATTGAAGAGTTGGGGAGATTGTCAGGTTATAAAATCAATTGGGGGAATTCAGTGGTTTTTCCTCTGAATATTACTCTTAATTGTGATAGATTATTGGGTTGGGATTGTAAATGGGAAAGGGATTGTGTCAAATATTTAGGTATTCATCTGGTTCGGGATGTTAAAAAGTTGGTTGAGTTTAACGTGAATAAAATAATAGAGGTTCTCCAGAAAGACATTAGGAAATGGCAGTGTACTATCCTGAGTATCTGGGTGAAAGTTAAAACAATTAAAATGATGCTGCTTCCTAAGGTTTTATACCTCTTACAATCCATTCCTTTACAGTTCACAAAGAAAGTACTTGGTAGTATTGATAGAGGTTTTCAGGATTTTTTGTGGGGGGCTAGTAAAAGAGCTATGATTCCATGTTATATTATGACTCGAAACGTTTGTGACGGTGGTTTTGGTTATCCTGTGCTGTGGAACTATTGTAAAGGCTTCTTAATAAAAAAATTGTTCATTTTCTTGAATGATGATTTAGACTTAATGCCCTGATGGGTGAGAATTGAGAGAGAAATGTTGAAACCGTATAATGCAAGAAGTTTGTATTCTCTTGGGAAATTGCTGCGTCGGGCTATGAATCTGAAATCAATTACTGTTACTAAGGACACTTTGACCTCGTTCGTTACTACTAATGGTCAGGGACTGCATATACGTAGAGAAGCTTCTTTATGGTGCAATCCTGGTTTGCAGGTTAATAATATGCTGTTGCATTGGAAGAGTTGGTGTAATAGAGGTATTCTGGAAATTGGGGATGTCTGGAATGATACTGATGAAATGATTTCCTTTGATGGTCTGTGTTTTAAATTTGGACTAAGTAGGAGGGAACAGGGAAGATACAGAATACTGAAGGATTTGCTTTCCGAACTGCGACAGATGTTAGACTCTGGATTTGTAGAGAGGCCACAGATATGTGGGTTGTTTATTGTAATGGAACAGAAGGTGTCAAATATTATGAATGTTCTCCCTTTGGAGAATGCTTGGTTAGTCTCATGGGAGAAACTTAGAACGAAATGATCTGAGGAGTTGGGAAGTGATATACCAATGGAGGAGTGGGAACTAATCTGGAAGGTCCCGGTTAGGGCAAAAATTGATTTAACTTTACGTTATGCTCATCAAAGGATATTGGGTAATATTTACTGGACTCCGCTGTGTATGTGTAGTCCTGGTTTGCTGGATAATGATATTAGTTGGGGGTGCAGGAAGGGGAAGGGCTCTCTGCTGCATATGTTATGGTACTGTGATAGAGTGAAGGACTATTGGAAGGATGTGTTGGACAGGATTGATGCAATTTGGACAATTGATTTCTCACTGAACCCATTATCGGTGCTTCTGCTGTCTCCAAGATGCGGGCGTAATATTGATTATGTGGCTAGGAGTTGGATTAATAAAGGATTATTGGTAGCTGTTAAACAGGTGTTAAGAGTGTGGAAAACTAGGAAGAAACTTGTTCTGGAGGGTTGGCTATGTGATATGAAGACTCTCTCAAGATATGAGAAGTGCTTATTTTGTAAACAGCAAAAAAGAGAAATTTAGGTGGAAATTTGGGGACCTTTTAATGATTTTTATGGAAGGGAATGATTATTTATCAAGGTATGAGTGTTCTTTGTGGTGATGTGGGTATGTTTTTATGTTTTTTCTGTCTTGTCTTTGTCTTTATTTGGCTTATTGTCTAGTTGTTCTTTATAGTTTGTAATATTTTGAAGAATCGGAGTTTGAATACATTTATTTATTTTATTTATTTGTTTCTTTTGTTGTTATCATTTCTTCTTGGGTTTTGCAGATTTTAATGATTGATTGTAAGACATTTGAGGAAATTATAAAGTTATTAAAAAATAAAAAATAAAACTAAAAAGAAAGGGGTGAATGTGGAGGTGGTTGCTTTGTTGATGAGAAAGCCAACCCCTCCTCCTCTTCTATCTTTATCAAGATGGGAAGTGGGCAACGAAGTTGAACAGTTCAGTTTGAGGGCAACAGAAATGGTCATGTTCTGGGGGGGTCCATGTTTCTGTGATTGCCATTATGGAAAGTTGAGTGTAGTGAGGGGCAAAGTGGAAATTCAGGAAAGTACTCTTGTTGCATATTGGCTCCTAGAGAGATTTTTGCTGGATTGAATGGCTGGGAGGGCTTTACCAGAGAGGAGGAAAGAGGGCAGCTGTGGTTGAAGCATGTGTGCTGTTACTAGCTTGAATGCCTTTTGTAAGTGGTGTAAACAAAGGAAATACATTTAGGACCGTAGCTACCACAATATCACAGCCTTTATAATGTATGCAGGTAGATATATAACAAAATGTACAATTTAGTCTAGCAGTGACCAAGAAATTGCAGTTGGGCTGTGTAAAGGATTTAGAACACAGCACAATTTCCAGGCCAGGGACTCTTACCACTGACAATGAATGTGGTGCACAATAAAAACGCTTTTTATCTTTATTTATCCCCGGATTCTACTTTGAGAAGGCACCCAAACCATCTCACACCCACCTCAACAAATACCCTGTGTCTCAATGGACTATGAACCAGGCCGGTGTGTAACAATGAAATATTTATACATTTTTATAATTCAAAGAAAATCAATCAAATCAAAATGTAGGACAGCCGTCACCACTACCGTGGCTATACAATGCAAAAAATCCTACAACACAATGAATTCAAATTCCTAACATCATCTACATAAACCTTTACTAGAAAGCAGAAGCAAAATTACGTTTCTTAAAAATGACAGATGGCACACAGATTATGCACTCCACCTGCAACACTTCCCCCAAACACCGTCTAACGAAATTCTTTGTGGTTGGAAAGTAGTGGCAAGGAGTCAGTATAAAGAGGGAAAACTCGATTTTTAAATTCAACCCACCAACCCAGGATGGGAGGCCAGAAACAAATTGAAAACCTTCAAAAGGAGCAAAATGGCATACTCAGATTTTACTGGTTACTTGTATATCAGTTTACAATTGTAGTGGGACAGCTAGGACAGAAATTAGTGTGGCTGTACTTAAAGGATAGTTCCGGGACTTTTTTTTTATTGTCCCTACGGTTCGGCCATGTGTTTTTAAGCATAAATCGGTAGATCGTAGAAAACTTTCCTATGGACCTTACCCGACTTTTCGTCCATTAACGCACTCGAAATCAGCCGCCATTTTGTGATAATCCTATCATTTCCCCCCATCGACCTGGCTCACCTGCGTTTGCGGCACTAAATCAAATCCACCGCCCCTGAGCCTGACATCAGCAGACGCGTACCGCCCATTTCCCAACGCCAAAGCACGTTTCGTGTCAACAATCGCTGCGCCTCAGCTAATGAAGTGTCGCCATGGAAATGGCAGGACGCCTCTTTCCTCAATAAGTATAAACACAACGTTTCACAACACACAGCAGCAGATTTTCGATTCCATTACTCTCTCTGTGTTACTTTGAGTATTCTGTGACTCGTTTCTGTGCTCTGGTCAGCTACCTTCGCCGCTTCTAGGCCTTGTGAACACCTGTACCATCTCTGTAAATTATTTTAATTTCTTTACCACACAATGGCTACAATAATGCCATATATGTACGAGCCCGAGTACACCGAGGAGGAACTACTGGAAAGGCAAGCAC
The DNA here is from genome assembly GCF_040938575.1 of Ambystoma mexicanum. Lineage (NCBI taxonomy): Eukaryota > Metazoa > Chordata > Amphibia > Caudata > Ambystomatidae > Ambystoma > Ambystoma mexicanum. The sequence goes on from NC_090936.1 coordinate 306,788,988, forward strand.
GCGAAAACAATGGGGATTCGGACGGCAGTTGGGAGGACCAGTCAACGGATGAAGAGCCTGGACCATGTTGCATGGACGGCGTCTCCACCTGGTGCACGTGCAATCGGTGCGAGCTAATGCCAACTGAGGAGGAGAACTGCTGCTGCCGTGAAAATTCCGGGTGCTTGGCCTACATTTCGGAAGACGAGCCAAGTCCGCAATGCATCACCGAGCTGCCAGAGTTCAGGGAAGCCTGCCTCTCACGGACCGTGTTGAGGATGATGATGGTGCTTATGCACGAACTTCGCGGCACTGTTCGTCCGCGTAATCCGAGTAACGAGTAAGTATACTCTGGTTGTGATGTCAGTGATGCCACTACTATTTCATGGTCGTCTCCCACATATAAAATTACATCTACATATCATTCGAACGCATGTAAATTGGTTCCATATTGTGCATTTTCTAGATAGAATTTTTTTCAAAGCAGAATGACATTTTTTACCTGAATCGACATTGATAAGAAAGTTTTGTCATTTTAATACAGTTTGCATCTTTCTTTTTCACAGGTGGTACAGGCTGGTGGCCTATCGTTGCTTCACTTGGTGGCTTCACGGGAGGCTCGGACACCGCGTTCGGAGAGTAATACCTGCCTGTGCGGTACTTGCCATTAGACAACATTTCCCCAGCGACAGTGGACAATACCGCGGATTTTCCCTGGATGTGCTGCAACCGGAACTTTACAATGTGTAATGTTTATAATTTATGTTCAATTGAAATTAAGATCTAAAATAAAACCCAACATATATTTTAACAATGGTTGTTTTGATTTTTTAAATGAATCTAGTGTGTCTCCATTGAATAGTCTTCCTGTGCCTTGTCTTGTCACACCACATGTCTCCGGCCAGCATCCTCCCTCACGCTGGCCGCCCACCTTCAATCCACATAACCGTTGAACCCATATGCAGCAGACATACATATGTTATTTTGCGGGTTGGCATCAAGCCTCCCGGCCTTGCCTCCTCCCCCAAAAATACTTACCACACCACTTTGTTCAAGCGTTGGCAATAAAAGGCTGTTGGATTTTATTGATACAAAACATGGTTATAGGTAAATAATCAATATGGTTGATCATAATAAGTCATCCTTTTGGGCACCGGGTACAGAGATGACCCCCTCTGGCCCGTGCCGCCTTGCCACCACAGGCCAGCCTGCTGCTGACTAACTGCCTAGGCATCCAGGGTCTCCAGGGTGAACTGCACCCATATATTCTCCTGGGAGGGTGAGGTATTTATAAACTCACCCCCCTGCCTTCCATGTACTAGATCCTGCAGCCTGCTTCTTACATGCAGTTAGAGGGCCCCTCCTTGGTGAGGCCCTGCGGCAAACGAGTCTTGTCTGCACGACCACCGCCCCAATCCACCCCCCGCCCTATCAAAGGCAGTTCGCACCGGGGTACTTGCGCTGGCAAGTGGAGCTGTCAGGGAGCGATAAAGGCCAAGAGGTGCCAAAGACCATGTACACTTCAAAGTGGTCTATAGAGCATGGGTTGTTGTTCCCATGTCTACCTCCAGACCCCGTGTCTCCTGCCAAGCATCCCCCCTCACGCTGGACGCCCCCCTGCAATCCACATAAGTGTGTCTCCATTCACGAGTCTTCCTGTGTCTTGTCTGCACGACCACCGCCCCAATCCACCCCCCGCCCTATCAAAGGCAGTTCGCACCGGGGTACTTGCGCTTGCAAGTGGAGCTGTCAGGGAGCGATAAAGGCCAAGAGGTGCCAAAGACCATGTACACTTCAAAGTGGTCTATAGAGCATGGGTTGTTGTTCCCATGTCTACCTCCAGATCCCGTGTCTCCTGCCAAGCATCCCCCCTCACGCTGGACGCCCCCCTGCAAACCGCATAATGCCACGACATATTCACGTCATTCATTCACAAACACACCCCTGTTTCGAATTCTTTATAACCCACTTCATATTTCTAATGAGAACTTCTTTGCGCTTTGCTAGTCAACCCGTGAAGGTGCTGGTTATCTGCTCTTCGTCTCTGTGAACTTCCGTGACCACTTCGAGCAAACTCGTCAGTTTGCAACCTGTGAACTGCTCCCTGTTCTACGACAAGAAACTACGCTGATCCCTGCATCTAACTGTTTGTTCGTCAAGGTAAGGCCATGTACCATAATCATTTTGCGTCCAATTTTTTAATTTATATCTATTTGCTAGTAGTCATCAAATTGCATTCATGTTTTCTTTTCGTTCAAGACAGTACATGCAAGGAACTAGTCACATGTTCTGAGTTTAGTCAAATTATTTTTCTATTTTTTTAAAGTTATTCAAATACTTATCCGCATGTGAATAACGTGTATAGTTCCAAGAACCAAAACGAACCTTGCATTGAACCTTTTATGTGTCATTTAATTTTTTAACACATTGGTATTCATAGAGAATTGTTGATCTTTACTTTTCAGAACTTTCCACAATGCCTGCCTGTTCCATTGGCGGTTGCCCTTCGAAGACCCATAAAAAATCTGAAGGTACTATAATGCATGTTTTCCCTAAGACAATAGATCAGATAAGAGAATGGGTCCGATATTGCGGATATCCACCGTCTGAGTTTGAAAGTAGAGTCCTAGAAGTCTTTGCGGACAAGAGGGGTGATCGATACCGCATCTGCAGCAGGCACTTTAGCTCAGACATGTACTCCACATCATTGCTAATAAAGAAGAACACACCGCGAGCGAAGCGAAAATTGCTCTCAACCGCTATTCCCACTCTATTCGTCCACATCCCTCCACTGGTGAGTCAAGTTTTCGGATTTAGCTCTCGGCCTTGCGGTAGTGTGTAGCATTAGCTAACAATAATTTCCCCATTTATGTATCCACTCAATATGAAGGCGGAAGATTCTCCATCCGTGTCGTTATTGCAGTCATCAGCCACTTCAAGCGCCTATCGGGTAATCTTACTTAGCTATTCTGCCACTGACTTGTTTTAGGCATGTAAATCAATAGTTTTAATTTATCGTGTAATTATTTTACCTAATGGTACACCCTAGTACTCGTCCTCTAGTCTTTGTTTTCAGTTATAATTATTGTTATCCAAAATAATGCAAGTACTGTCTTTCAGGGAGATGCTGAGGAGTCCAACGCATTGACGACAACCGTTGATGTCACTCAGATGCTCGAGGTACGTTTCCGGACAGTTCCATCGATGGAGATCATCAGATCTTGCATTCTTGTAGCGTGATTGTTACACACAATGTTTCTTTCGTTTTTAGCCATTGATATGTCCTTCTGTCGTCGCCCTCCTATGTGTCTTCTTTTTTCAATATTGTGTTCATTACTAATGAAAGTCCTATGTTTCAGGGAGTCGATGGAGCATTAGTCCAAGAAGAAGGGGGAGCATGCAGTTACTGGTCGGCGCAACAGCTTGCAGAAGTGTGCACCGCAGTTACAGCGTCCCTTGATGTTCTTATGCATTTCGAGGTATGGATACTGACAGTTCGATCAAGCGAGATCATATGACGTGATTACATCCGCTATACTTCCTTCTTTATTAACGCAAGTACTATGTTTCAGGGAGATGACGGAGCTTCTTCTACAAGAACATCACCCCTAGTAGTTGATGCAGATCTCTGGGTGGTGACACTTCCAACGATCGAGCAAATCGAATCATATTTAGATATCCATTACTTATTTTAGACAACTGATCGTATGTGCAGGTCTATTTAGATGAGCCGTTGACGCCTGCACAAAGTTTATGTTCTTTTTAACAAAATAGAAAACCATACTAATGCAATTACTGTGTTTCAGGGAGTTGCTGAAGCGTCATCTTCAATAATATCATCAATGGAAGTCTATGCGGAGCCCGAGGTATGGATCTTGACAGTTCCATCTAACTAGATCAACAATGCGTGAATAATTGTCGTTTGAATGTTCTACACAATGCGTTCATTCGTGTTTTGCTATTGAGATGTACGTGGGTATTGGTCCCCAAGTACATTTTGTGTTTTCAATATTATTATACATACTAATGAAAGTTCTATGTTTCAGGGAGTCGATGGAGCGTCAGTGCGTGATGGATGTGCTTATCATGAAAATATAGTTGTTGCAGCGCAAGAGGAAGTGGAGACATGCACACACGAGTCGGAGCAACAGCGTCCTGATGTTGAAGTTCGAGGCAAGAAAGTTTCAAAGAAAAGAAAGCAAAAGAAGGTTAGTGTCCTGGTCACTATATTATGTTGTTTTTCACTGTTAATAGTTCAATACTGTAAGTTGTGTTTAAACTGAACATCCCTTTTCCAATCTGTCCTCTAGTTGCGAGTGGGTGTACGAACTAGATCTACACAGACAGTGAAGCGAACGAGAGATGTTGCTTGTCAAACCTTTTGGCAGGGACTTGAGACTGGAGATGCATCGTGCCAATGGGAAGAATATGAAGTGATTGACAACGGAGCTATACCACCACCAGCCATTGATAGTGAATGTCCTCCTGGTAGTTCGGATGCAGTCGGAGATCAATTCACAGAATCCACACCCGCAAAAACTAAGACCGCGAGAAAGTTGAAGAATTGTTTTATTCACCCATCGCCGGAGAAGGAACAGATGTTGCAATGGAAGAGAATGAAGTGGACGACAATGAAACACCATCAATATCACTGAACATAGCGGAAGACGATATCAGAGATTCTACCTTTCATGTGAGTGACATGTCCTCAACGTTACAGGCCGAACCAGCTGGGATGCAGAGTGACAGTATAAGGGAAGAGGCCAAATTCATTGTATTCGATAGTTGTTTGATTGATATTATTATTAGGATGAAATGTGGGCATTCGGTTGGTGGGGAAGTATGTGGGGAGCCATTGATTAATGTGACTCGTGCAATTCGAGGCACTAACCTTAAAATACATGCCACCTGTACAAAATATCATCCTTTCTCATGGTCTGCACAACCCATGCTGGGGCAACTGCCAGCAGGCAATCTACTTTGGGCAGCGGCCGCACTTTTTAGTGGTTCAAGTTTTAAAAAGTTAGAGTATTTCTTTCAGTTTGTGGGAATCCATTTCATTGCGAAAACTCAGTTCTACAAATACCAAATCGATTATCTATTTCCAGCCATTAGCGAAGCTTGGAGAATGGAAAAAATGTCTATTGATAGTACATTCGCGGGCAAACGGTTCAGGCTAGCCGGTGATGGACAGTGCGACAGCCCAGGATTTTCAGCCAAGTACTGCACCTACCACTTTCAGGACATGGAAAGTAAGAAAATTGTGAGTTCGGTGGTCGTGCAGGTGTCACAAAGTACATCCTCAGTGGCCATGGAGAAAGTTGGCTTTGTAGCATCATTGCAAGAACTACAATCGCGGGGAATGGTGATCGACCTGATAGCCACGGACAGACACGTTTCAATTGCCAAGACAATGAGAGAAGAGTACAAAAATATGGCATCTTGCAAAAACAATCAATAAAAAAATGTCGGCTGCAGGTAAAAAAAAAGATATGCAAGGTATTTCACAGTGGTCCAAGTCAATCAGCAACCATCTTTGGTGGAGCTCAAAAACATGTGGAGGGTTGTTGGAAATTCTACTGGAAAAATAACGGTCAGTAATGCTACACTGTAGCAACGTTCACCGCTGGACCACAAACCAACATTTCCACAATTGTGAACATGGCCATTTGTCCACAGAGGAGGCACGGAAGAAGAAGTGGTTGATTCCTTCATCACCCACTCACAAAGCCATTGAAAAGATTGTATTTGATAAAACTATAACAAGAGATTTGAGGGGACTCACGGAATTCTGCCACACAGGAGATTTGGAGGTGTTCCACAATATGTGCCTAAAGTACAGGCCAAAACGATTGCATTTTGGCATGGAGGGCATGATAAATCGGACTCTTCTAGCGGTCTTGGCACATAACCATAATGTTGGCCGTCAACAAAGTAGGACGACCGGAACTTTAGGGACGCTTCGCTACAATAAGGCCTTCACTAAAAGAAGTAAACAATGGGTGATCAAACCAGTGTTTGAGGATATGCAATATAAGTTTATTGAGAGACTTATTGTTGATGTCCTAGATAGGCACATACATGGAGTTGTGAACGAACCTGTGCAGGGGACAACTGCATTGCCACCCAACATTGCCTCTGTTCCATGTCCACCTAAAGCAGAGCTCATTGAGAAATACACATCACGGTTTAAATGATTGTAATTTGATTGTCTGTTCTCTCGAGTCTCCTCATGTTGCAGGCCCATTGAATATGTGTATCTATGTAATGTGTAAATAAAAGTGATTGCTCAGTGTACATGCAATGTGTCTCTCCACCCTTGCCCCTCCCTTCACCGTGCAGTTGTGCGAACCACCCGGGTGTCACCTGTGACTTTGCTCTGGAGTCTCCTCATGTCGCAGGCCCATTGAATATGTGTAGCTATGTATTGTGTAAATAAAAGTGATTGCTCAGTGTACATGCAATGTGTCTATCCAACCTTGTTCATTTGCGCATTAAATTAAACCAAACAGTAATATAAATAATTTTTCAAAAAATATAGAATGTCTCCGTATTTATGGTTCTCTGGGGCTGCAAAGCACGCAGACAAAATGCAAAGATGGAGTGTAAATTTCAAGTCCTGTGAGATGGCCTTACACTGAATGTAGCTAACTAGGAATGTGTGCTCGTTCAAAGTGAAGGTCAGCTGCTTTGATTTTTTGCTCGGGTGCCGGAATGGCCCACGACTCAGTATAAGGTTCTATTGTTATTTGACCTTGACAGGCCGGGACCAACCCGAAAGACTTCTTTTTGGGGGTGTGGTGCAATAACGTAAACGATAATGAATATAATTTCAGAAACGAAAGCCATTTAATGTTCGTTGATTAGAAGAAATAACGTTGGCATAGAAGGAGTGGTATTTCGGGGCTGCCCTACGCACAGACACAATGGAAAATGCAAATATAATGTAAGTAACTCTTTAGATGAGTTTATACCGCAATTTAATTACTATACAGTAGCTTTAAAGACGGGTTAAGTTGTACTTGTTCGTTCTATGTGGCATATTGTTTTGTACCGCGCACTATCTTGAGGAGAACCATCTCCTTTTACGGAAGCACCTCAAAACCTTCCTCTTTGCTTCTGCTTTCTCTCTCCCTCTCCCCTGCTACAACTGGTCCACTGTCTGCGACCTCGGTCCTGGGCCCTTCCACTCTCCACCTGCACTGCCTCCCTGTCAACCCCTGCACTGGGGGACTGTCTCAGTATCCTACAGCCCCCCCTTCCCAGCACTTGTTCTGCACTTACCTTGCACTCGGCACCAGCTGGCCCTATGTATTTATTATTTTATGCTACTTACCTTGTACTCCACTTCCCCCCTCCCCTTCCCCTTGCACTTTTACCTTCCCCCTACCCCTGCACTTGCGCGATCTGAATGACACCTGGCCTAGTAGGATCGTTGTCTGTCTTCTCCTTATTCCCCCCCTCCCTGCCTCGCCACGCCTTGAAAAACTTGTGTATAGGCGCGTTGCAAATGCCATATTATATTATATCAGTGACGAAGTGGTCCACTGGCGCTCAGGCGGCTCTGAAAAAGGCGGAGGAGAGGGGGTGGGTTACTGGAAATGACGTATAATACCCAGTTGCACTGTCCTAGCTATGAAATAATTTCCCGACCTAATATATAAAATGAATAATTTTAATAAAGATCTGATGGTGAGACTAATTTCATTTTTTATGTTTTTAAAACAGGTACATCCTTCATTATTGTATGTGTCACAAGTACCAGACACCGGCGGATGGCTTGTACAACCGCCAGTTGCTTCTCCGCGTGAACAACGTTACCACCCTGACCATTTTATGGGACGATCGCCAAGTACAAGCATGCCCTTACGCGGTACTAATGGCTAGATGCAACATACATACCGTTGTGGTGGCCTAGTGCCTCGTTGTTGGAACAGCCATGCGATTATCAGTGCGACCGAAGAGCTTATTTTATCGTAAACCAACACCCTGTGTACTGCACACGAACATCGCTTGCCTCAAGACGAACTATTTTGGATCGAGAGCAAAGAAAAATGCAAATCGCTGAATATTCTCTAAACATTTGATGTCAAATAAATGTACTTTACCAAATTTACAATCTTGCGGTTTGATTTAAAAGTACAGTTTCATATTCCGAATTGTGGCGCGCTGTGTTGTGAGCTGATCTGTGTTGGTTTCCGGGTTCTGTGTGGAGTCGCGTAGAAGACGCCTGGGCGCGTTTGCCTACGCAGCACAGTCACGTCACGGATAGAGGCAGGGAATATGAATGTTTTGATAAAGTCTGTTTCAGGGGCGGGGGATATGATTTAGTGCCGCAAACGCAGGTGAGCCAGGTCGATGGGGGGAAATGATAGGATTATCACAAAATGGCGGCTGATTTCGAGTGCGTTAATGGACGAAAAGTCGGGTAAGGTCCATAGGAAAGTTTTCTACGATCTACCGATTTATGCTTAAAAACACATGGCCGAACCGTAGGGACAATAAAAAAAAAAGTCCCGGAACTATCCTTTAAGAGACAAGGGAGTTTATAGAGTACTGAACAGGGCACCAAAACAACGAGACACAGGTAAGAAAATCGATTTTGGGAGAAAACAATTCAGAAAAAAACACATGCGGGGAATTCAGGTACGCCTCCATGTTGTCTTGGGTTTTCAGACTTTTATCTTCATCTTCGAGACAGTTTTCTCAGACACAATCATGCAAGTCAGCCAAACCTTGCGCAAGAGGCCTCTTCTTGTTTTGGCCATGTCTGACCTCCACAGGAAAGCCTTGCATGGACAGAATCCAGGAAGTAATTCTGGAATTACTTACATTTCCTGGCCGGGTTCTAACACTTTGGAGCTATTGCAAGGCTGGTGCAGAGTCTCCACAATTATATGCTCCCCCAGGATCAATGGGCGGTATTTTTTCCACGCCCACACCATTGCCAGTAGTGCCTTCCCACAATCGTTGAATTTTTCCTCCACAGAGGATAAAGTCTTACTGGCATAAGAGATGACTTTCTTAACCTTGTCATGCTTTTGATATAATGCTGCCGTCAAGCATGTATTCGAGAACCCTGTCTCCAAGAGGAATTCCTTGTTTCCTTGTTTTTGATGGGTTAGCTAGACAAGGCACTTGTGAGAGGCTTCTTTTCAGTTGTTTTACTGCCTCGGCTTGTTCTGGAACCCACTCCCACTTTACCCCTCATTTAACCTCATTTAATAAATGGACCAGGGGTCCCGTGACCTCTGCGTAATCCTCAATGAAGTTCCAACTGTAATTAGTTAGTCCGAAAAGGCTCCTGAGTTCATGCAGAGTTGTGGGGTCTTTCAGTTTTAGTAGTGCTTCCACTTTCTTCGCCTGGAGACAGAGACCTTCAGGGGTAATTTCATGTCCCAAGACATTTACACGGGTCCTCCACCACTGTGCATTCTGGAAGGACAGTTTTGCTCTGGCAACTTTCAACTGGGTAAGAACATAGTGCATTTCCGCTATGTGTTTCTCCACAGTTGAGCTTTTAATCAGGACATCGTCCACATAGTCCAGGTTACCCCTTTTACCCAAGTTGGGCAAGGCCTTATGTAGAAAGATGTTGAATTAATTGCTGGAGTTTATGATTCCGAAGGAGTTCGGGTCCATGTGTACTGCTGCCCACCGAAGGGGAAGGCCAGCTTTCATTGGTCCTCCCTACTGACGGGTACTGTCCAGTATCCGTTGGTCAGGTCAATGGCGGTGTACACGTTTGACCCCTGGATCTCGGCCAGCCCTGGTCAATGTTGGGAAGAGGCCATCGGGACATGTGGACTCATTTGTCAGCTCCCTTAGGTCTGTGCAAAGTCTCCATTGGCCATTTGGTTTTAAAATACCGGATTATTAAAGGTACTGTGGACTGGACAAATTATACCACACGACTCTAAATTGCTCCATCAATCTTGGCTCTGTCACGCCATGTACTTGGACTGACCACTATAAAATAACCTTCACTATCAAAGCTAACCCTAGTAGCCTGAAACTCAATCATGCACCCTCCGTTCACACCAGAAATAAGAACACCTCCCTCTAATCCTGCCTCTTCTCAACAAAGCCTCCATGTCCGACTCTAATCCTACTGCGTTAGTAGACACGTATAACCAAACTATTCTAAAGGCATTAGATGCCATTGCCCTCTCAAACTGAGGAAATCCAAACCCCACGCCCATCTCAACTCATGGTTTACCCCTTAACTAAGGAAACTTACATAAAGCCAAGAGAAATGCTGAAGTACGCTGGAAAGGCTATCCCACAGAAACTTACAAAAACACCCTAAATATGGCAACAACTGCTTACAAAGATGCTATATTCCTAGCTAAAATAGACACTTACAATAAGCGCATTCTTCAGACGGAATCTAACACCAAAGAGCTGTTCAAGATCCTCAAAGAACTTGAATCTCCAATAGCCCCAATAGATAACTGCATTATTGACACCACATGGTGCTCTAACATCCAAAAAGCACTCCTTGAGAAAATCTGTACCCTACAAACTAAAATCAACACCAAAAAAGGAAGCCTTCTTACAGACCACCTCCTCAACCCCCTTATTAACAACCCCCCTTCTCACTCACACACGATCAAACCTTTTAACTTCTCCCCACTCTCCACTTGGGAAGTGGAAAATATCATCAGAAAGATCAAACCATCCAACTGCCAAGGCGATGTTTGCCCAGCCCAATCATCAAAGAGGACGCACATGAACTAGCTCCCTTGATCACCTCATTTATTAATAACTCCTTTAAAGTAGGGTCGGTCCCTGATAACCTCAAGGACGCTTGGGTGATCCCGCTAATCAGAAAACCCACCCTAGACCCTAATAACCCTCCCAACTACAGACCTATCACAACTGTACCCTTCTTACTGAAAATCCTGCACCACGCAGCCTATCTTCATATACAGGCCTACTTAGAAGCTAACAATCTCCTGGGACTTCGCCAATCGGGCTTCCGACCAAGACACAGAACCAAAACTGCCCTAATTGATTTAAAAACACAAATCGAGGATCTAAAAGATAATGGCTAATAGGCCCTATTACTCCTGCTTGATTTATCAGCAGCTTTTGATTTGGTGGACCACCAAATACTATGCCACCATCTCAAAACTGCTGCCCATTTTTCGCAGGAAGCGACCTCTTGGATTGAATCCTTCTTGGCTAACAGAACCATAAGGGATTTCGCACCTACTGCGTTGGCAGAACCATTACCCGTACTATGTGGGGTTCCACAAGGATCTTGCATCTCACCCACCCTGTACAACGTATTTACCAAGCCACTATTTGATATCCTTGACTATCTGGGTGTCACCTGCACAAATTATGTGGATGACACCCAGATACTCATCCCTATTACGCGTGACTATGTTTCTGACTCAAAAGCACTCACTGAGATCTATGCGATCATTCAGGCTTGGATGGCCCACCACAGGCTTTGCTTGAATGACGAAGAAACAGAGCTCCTCATTCTAGGCTCCCGCTTTAGACTGAACAAACTAAACCCAGCCTTTAAAGCATTCAAGATCGATTGGAACATGAGCAATGTGTCTAACAATACTAAAACCCTTGGTATATATCTTGACTCCACTCTATCCTTCAACAGACAAACAAATGCTGTGGCTTCAGCATCAGCCTATACATGCAAGCTCATAACAGCCAGCATGCCTTTTCTCTCTACCTCTAACTACATCATCCTTGCCAGAACCCTCATAATGTCTAAGATAGACTATTGCAATGATCTCTATCTTGGTACTGGCCTCAGGAACACCAATAAACTACAGATAACCCAAAATAACGCCATCAGTGCTGCCCTCAACATACCTAGGAAATCTCACATATCAGACACTAGACGCAACCTCCGCTGGCTTCCCATCAATCAAAGAATAGCATTGAAAACACTCACCCTGACCCATAAGTGCCAAGCTAACTGTGCACCTGATTACTTATCAAACCGCTTCCTAGCTCACACTTCTACACGCCCTATGCGATCTACCCAAATACATTATTTGCGCATACCTAGATTTAAGCAACAAAAAGCAGGGGGGGCCAGTTTTCCACTCTTGGCAGCCAAATTATGGAACAACCTCCCTAACAAGTTGAAACACTTGTGTATAGGCGCATTATAAATGCCATATCATATCATAACACACTAAGAGCTGTATCCTCCTTCAATGTCTTCAAGCATAAAGTCAAGAAATGGCTCTTTGACAAAGACAATTCCCATGCTGAATGTCCTACTCCATTAACATAGTGTTGCCTCGAATATATTGGTGTACCTGTAACTCTGTATGGTATAGAACATTCTTGTTAAAGTGACATTTTATACTTGTATATACCTATTTTGTAAACTGCTATAACCTGTATATTTGCTCTGCTAAGAACTATTATTATGTATCGTATGTAGCCATTTTATCTGCTTTATGCGCCCAGGTGCCCTCGGGCTCAGATGCACTTTACAAATAAATAAACTAAACTAGGTTTTTGATGACTTCTATAAGAGACTCCATAGACGCGAGTGGCAAGCGATATGGCCTCATGAATACAGGAGTCATTCCAGGGTCTGTGGGAATTGAGGTAGCATGTGCGACCACAGTCGTACGAGTCCACAACAAAGATATAATGAAAATCTAAAAACAACTGTTTCAACTTGCTTTTGTTCCTCGGTCTCGCAGGCATCAGCAAGGTCGACCCGTTCTTCACCAATCTGTCTGAAGCCTGGGAACACCTCAATTTTCGCAATCTCAGCAGCCTCCTCCAGCTGTGTGGAGAGAACTCTGGTGAGGGTTTTGATCTGGACAGAGGGTTTCAGGTAGGAGAGGCAGTCATTGTGGACCTGGAATATCACCTCATCCTTCCTGATGTCCCAGGTCGCACCTTCCTCACCGTAAGGGCAGGAAGAGTACACCAGGAAATTCCCCCCTTGCCGGGTGAAGATCCTTTCTGGCGGTATGTCATTGCCACAATCATAGCAGTCATTGGGGATTGGTCTTTTGATTTCATTTCCTAACTCCATGGAAAAATGCTGGTCATCAACCGCCATTCTAATAAAGGTGCCTGCGCCCACAGTGATACTCCTAGGGTCACTGTTATCCACCAATATCGGAATGGTGTTGTGTTCTAAGTCAACTAATGGTGTTGGGTTTAACCCCAACCCCTGCTGTTGGAGATGGGAATTGAGGTGTACATAAGCATCCGGGTTTTGGCGTTTCTGTCCTCACTTAATTTTTAAGTAAAGTGGGAATTGTTGGGTCTGTCCTGGGATGGTGCCCTCCTCTCCAATTTGAATTTCAACTGCATACGCTAGCAATTGAGCTGACTGAAATGCTTTTCTAGAATCATCAAAGCCCATAGGGTTGCCGACTAGTCGGGAACGGGCCTTGTAATTTAGGAGGTCAAAATTAATTTTGAACCAATTGAGAATGTCACTGCCTAAATGGAATGCAGAGGGGAAATCTTGCACGACCCAACAATTATACTCTATGCTTTTACCACCTATGAACATTTTTATTATGCACCTGCTAGGCAGGAGATGTTTGGAATTTGGAGTTTCCAGGCCCATTTCCCACTTATCAACCAATTTAAATGTGGGAATGGTCAAATCTTTTGAAAGTTTCCAGAACAACGCTTTGCTGATGAAGCTTTTTTCTATTATTCAGGCACACTCTGGTGAGAACAAGCTCCTTCCCCTCATTTAACTGAATAGGGAGGAACAGCAGTTCACCCATTTTCTGAATGTCATCCAAGCTTTGAGCTGGTTTTTCATCACTTTTTACAACAGGACTTGGATTTTCAAATTGTGGATCAGTGTAAAATGTCAAGGTATTTGCTTCCAGGGTGGAATGCCACTTGAAACTGGAAGGAAGGTTGATTTCCAGGAATGGAGAGGAGTTCCCATCACCAGTTTGTTGTCAAAGAGCAATTACAGTAATGTCAGGTATTTGATTGTTTTGAAAATTAAACTTAATTTGGTCAGATCGTTGTTCAACCATGTGGCTTGTGCCATTTAAACTGACATAGTTGATGCTTTGTCTTAATTTTATTGGCCGGTTAGCCTGAGTCCAGAGGACCTTGTTCACACAGTCTACCGAAGGAGGTCATTTCCTAATAGACAGGGGGTTCTCACTGGAGTCATGATTATAACCAGGTGTTTCGCCCAATTTTAATTTCCAGATCCGCAGTCCCTTTGACGGGAATTTCATTTGCATCAAAGTTATGGAGTTGTCCGGGAAGAGGGGTGCGAGGGATCTGGTGTCTCTCCCCCCTTCCTGAATTTAGCTGCTCAAAGGCCCTTTTGGACAGAAAAGTGGCTTGGGATCCAGTGTCCACCAGTGCTAAAAATGTGTATTTCCCTAGCACTCGCACAGGGGCATAGACTCTACCTTCTTTCTCCTTCAAGAGGCAAATGAAATGGGCATTTTGGGCAAACCCGGGCGGTTAGTTTCTTTATTTTGGACTCCGACACGTTGGGGTTTTGACAGTTTTCTGTGTCTGAGTTTGGGAATCTGTAAAAAAAAATTGCCATCCTGAAATATGTGGGATTTCGGAATCCCCTTTTTGCCTTAGCTCTGTGCTGTCCCCCTTTACCTGGACACAGTCACTAGAACTGGTTTGCAGGGAGGATCCCTCATTGGTCGTTATGTTCTCTGGATGACAATTCTGGTGTTCAGGGATGGGTGATTCCGAATCAGTCCCCACACCTACCCAGTCTGGATTATGGTCTTTTTGGACTCATTTTTCTTTGGGAGGAATTCCACCATCCCTGAATGAGAAGACTTTCTTCCCAGAATCCTCCAAGGATGCTTCCCCTTCAAACTGGTGGACACTGTCTTCCTCAACAAAATTGGGCTTTTTGGTCTCTTTCTTTCGCCTACCTACCCAGTGTTCCCTGGGTTGCAGATTTTCGGGGGCAGGAGATTTAAGGTCTGGTTCCCTGGTGTCTAGGAGCTTTTCACAGGTGAGGAAGGAAGCTTCCTCTAGGGGTTTCATCTCCCTTCCTCCCGTGCCTCCTCCTCTGGAACCAGTTGGTTATGGTGGTTCTCTCCCCGTCATTGTTCTGGGGTGCCAGACCTTTGGTTTGAGTTATTCTGAGCCGCCATGTTCATCTGAGGGTTCTGCTGAGCCCTCAACATGTGAGTCAGATCTTGAGTTAGATTCTGGACCTGGCGTTCCAGTTGGGACACCCGCTCTGGCTGGTACAGGGGTCTTGAATCAACTCTGGGTTGCTCTCGGGAAGGGTAACTATCCCTTCTCCAAGAGTAATCTGGGTACTGGAGGTTTCCCTGGTAGCCCTCCACCCTTGGCCTCCACTCTCCTGGATTTGGTGGTCTGGACTTCTGAAAGCGAGGAGAGTAAGGAGTGTTGTCCTGGATGTTTGGATTTTGAGGGTACCTGGGGAAGACACTTAAACCAGGATTTGGGAGATTACTGCCCTCCTGAGGGACGTTTGGAGGGAAGTTTGCTGGGGACGTACTCACCTGATTGGATCGCCCTCCTGTGCCGGGGAGTCCACATGTACCCCAAGATGGGTCTGTTGCCTTTGTACCTGGGGCTCATGTAATTGGCAGAGTTAGGGGGCACATTTGTGGGGTACCCTACCTGACTACCACCAGTTTGTGATTGGTCAGAGGGTCTTCTCTGCCTTTGATTTGGTTGGTTTTGGGAAGGTGTATTTTTAAGCCCCCCATTTCTAGGTCATAATGGAGGCAACCTTCACCTCCACCAACTTGGCAACAGCAGGAGTGTTGGTTGGTTTGGGGTTTTTGGTTGGATTTTTGTTTTCTACAGGATTTTGGACCTCATATATCTGGGTAGCTTGTTGTGGCTTGGGCTCTCGGGTCACTCCCCTTGGACTCCAACTTTCTCACAGGAGAGTAGTCCTTTGACTCCTCCCTGCTTCCAGGGTTGGTGGAGAACTCCCCCCAACACCCTGATTGGGTGGAGGTTTTCAAAATACTTTTTTGGGGCATGAACTCAGACTCCTTTTTCTCTACAAAGCGAACCAAGTGGTTCCTTTGTAGGAGATGTTTCTGCAAGTCTATCTCCCTGGATTTCTCGTCATAGGAGCTATCCTGCTCAGGTCCATCAGCCATGACATTTTTTAACCTGAACAGAGACGCCCATCCATCAATCTCTGATGGATGCTGACCTTTCAGTTCAATCATGCTAGGCCTATTTAAGTCTGGTTCGCCTCATGGTTTCTGGCTCCTGTGAACCGGTAGACATGAAGTGAGAAGTGTCTTGGGTATACAAGGTGGTAAATGGGATTGAGGCCTGTGGTACAGAGAACATCATACTGTGATCAGGGACTGCCCTGCCACTCTCTGACGGTTCGGGGTCCCTGAAGTTTTTATTCAACCTAGCACACTCTTTTTCAAACTTCCCACGTTTTTCCTTCTCAGTCCCTACCTCTTGATTAAAGGCAAAGGCCTGAGTCTTTTGCTCTGCTATCAGGGCTGGCCTTACCTCCATTACCTTCCCTTGTGCTGCTACCTGGGTCTAGAGTCCCCTGTTCTCATCACAAAGGGCCTCATTGTCTTTTTGTGCTTCTTGTATTGCCTGGAAACACTGTAGTTTTTTGTAGGAGATACATTTCCTGATTCTGCACATTTTTGGCTTGGTGGTGTTTTCTAGATCACTTTCTACTTGTCCCACATGCCCCATTAATTTTGCATACTCAGTTTTTAGGTCAGTCAGTTCCTGGAGGTCGGACTCTCTTTTCTGTAGGTCTGTTTTTAATTTGTACACTTCCTGGTTTAGGGCACCTTTTTCCTGATACAGGGTGCCAATCTGTTCAGTCATTTCATCTCATTGTTGTCTTATAACGCCTAATTTCTGGCACTCTTGGTCAAAATCAGTTTGGGAATGGAGTTCCTTAATAAATAATGTAATACTTTCCTCTTCCAAATGTTGGATTTTATTTTGTAAAGTGGTTATCTGCCCTGAGCAGGTGCTATTGTATGTCACGTGTTGTTTTAATTTTAGTTGACTCTCTAAAGGGAATCAACCTATTCCTGACACTACTCTTTTAATGTAGCTAAATGGACCCCCTGTTCTCAGTTAGTTTGTCACTATACTGCCAACACTTCTTTTAACGGTTTGATGAGATTTCCTAATTCAGACTCAGAATTTTGGATCTCTTACATTTTTTCTTCTGCCTGCTTTAATTCACTCAGTGTTTGATTTAAGAGGTCAGACTAGTTTTGTGCAAAGGATATACTTGCTCTATATTTTTCTTCCATGACTGTCAGGTGGAAATATATGTATGCAGTGAGTTGGGCCATCTTAGTCTGCTCCTCTTTAATGTTCGGAGTCATATCAAACTCTGTCAGGGCTTGATGTAACAGGCCACTGTCCTGCCACACATCCATGCTTGTGGAGGGGACCTGTTGCATCATGCTGGATAGCCAGGCTTCCTGCTCCTGCTCTGCCCATTCCCCTCTAATGAATAGTTTGGACAGAAGGTGCTGCCAAGATATATTCATCTCTATGGTGCTCATTACGAAGAGTGTTCTTCCTTTATTTAATTATCTCTGCAAGGACAGATCTATACTCTGCTTTTGTCTAGTTTAGGGTAAACTTAACTTTATTTTTACACACAGGCCTGATACCCAGAGTATGAGTTTTGGGATGGCGCTTTTACAGTGTAAAACAATTTTCTAACCGCCTACCTTTTCTGTGTTAGAATGCTGTGTTAAGCTGTCACGGGTGGAAACACTAAGCACAATTACGGCACAGCTCACAATGTTTAACAGATGTAGAACACGGCACAATCCAGTCAGGTACTTGTTCCACTGACAATGAATGCGTTGCACAATAAAAACACTTTTTATCTTTATTTATCCCCGGATTCTACCTTGAGAGGAAACCCAACTCGTCTCACACCCACCTTAACGACTACCCTATGTCGCAATGGACTATGAACCAGGCCGGTGTGTAAGAATGAAATATTTATACATTTTTATAATTCAAAGAACATCAAGCAAATCAAAATTTAGGACATCAGTCACCACTACTGTGGCTCTACATGCAAAGAATCCTACAACACAATGAATTCAAATTCTTAACATCATCTACATAAACCTTTAATAGAAAACAGAAGCAAAATTACTTTTCTTCAAAATGACAGATGACACAAAGGTTATGCACTCCCCCTGCAAAACCTCTCCCAAACACCTACTAAAAAAATTATTTTTGGATGGAAAGTAGTGGCAAGGAGTCAGTTTAAAGAGGGAAAAATTGATTTTTAAATTCAACCCATCACTTCCCCGGGATGGGAGGCCAGAAACAAATTAAAAACCTGGCATACTTGAATTTTACTGGTTGCTTGTATATCAGTTTACAATTGAAAGTGGGACGCTAGGACAGAAATTTGTGTGGCGTAATTAAGAGACAAGGAAGCTTATAGACTACTGAACATGTCACCAAAGCAACGTGACACAGATAAGAAAGCCGGTTTTTGGAGGAATGCAGAAAAAAACACACACAGCAGTATTGCAACTTCTTATTTTACACAGGCTTTAAAAGGACAAGCAGTTAAGAAAAGGGGCTTAGCTGTCAAAATCAGAAATCGGATTTTGGGATAATAAACAAAGGCACATAGACAGGATTCTGATGGAAATGGAATCTTCTTAATGGGATTATGTTTGTTTTTTTATGGGAAAAGTGTAAATCAGTAGTGAGACAAAAACAGCAAAGTACACATGCAAATTTGGTTTTGGTTACACAATGACAGGTTCTACTGAGGCTATATTTTAACGACTATATTATTAAGAAAACACACTGCATGCAAGGGGTTAATTTTGAATTTTAACCAGCTTGCACTACGTACCTCCTTATAGGGGAATTAATTAATTTATTTCAAAATGGTACTAAGGACTTACACAGATAACTGAAATAATTATCATAAGGAATACGCTAGCAGACATAGGCTAACACCGATTCTTCTATGGAAAACGTGAAGAGATGATATTAGCAATTTGGGTTTTGCAATAGGATTTGAATAGGATTTGAATAGGAGATGCAGGATTCAAAAGAGAGGGGTATGCAATATGGGACTTTCAATGCTATTTTCTGTAGGATGCTAAACGAAAAGAGAGGAAGATGAAGTTTTTTTGGACTGGGTGAGGTGATACTTACAAGGTAAGCTTGAGTTTGGAACTGTGAACAGCCAGCAAGGTCTCTGGACAGGGGGCCAAGAGATCTGGTCACTGGGACAGCAGGATCATGAGATCTGGTCACTGGAACATCTGGGCTCTCCTGGAGTGGATCATCTGGGCAAGGTCTGGTGACTCGGGACAGCGGGATGGGTCAGCTGCCTTTCCTCTTTTCTCCCTGTATGATTGGGTATGGCTGGATCTGGAGGGGTGGTTCTGCCTGGATCTGGATGTTCCTGCCGTGATGGGATCAGCTGCCTCTGGATCTGCTTTTTTGAGTTTTTGAATCCTTGAATAGCCTGTGTTTCCCTGTCTCCTGCTTATATAGCCAGAGTGACATCATAGAATTTTACATTCTGGGCGTAAGTACTATGGTCTTACCCCTCAACTGGGATAGGCCAGACTACTGGAGTTCCCTCCTCACTCTGGGCTGATTGGTTCAGGGGAACTGACATACTTTTATGTGAGTGATTTTATGACTTCCTTTGTCTCCCAAAAGTTACTTTTAACAAAAATAAGCTATGTAGCAAAACTTCAAATCCATCTTAGTCAACATCATAAGAAACAGATATGCAGATTCCATATTTCACAGGGAATCAGACAGTCCGATCACCAACATTTGACACAATTTTGACATTTTTAGGAGATACATCATATTTAAAATTCTGCAAATGGTTACACATATGCATGCTACTATTTTGCATATCTTCACCAAGTGTTATATCGCTATCATTTATACTTCACCCAGAAGTGCATTTTTCCTGCCTTTCCAGTTCTCCAGGTGCTAGGAACATATTCCCAGTCTCTTTGGATGTGTCCATAACTCACATAAAATGCTGGCATAATACAACATTACAGCTTATTCAGGGAATTGGGAAATAATTCTTAAACTGAAAAGTTCTTTAAAGTCAACAGGCTAGATTAGTCATGAGTGTGGGTGGTCTTTCCAACCCCCACAGCCACATTGTCTTCCCCTGGGTCAGTTTGAACAAAGGGTTTCCATGACACCCTTTGAAGCCAGACAGTTAGGCTGGGTAGGGGTGTCAAGGGATGTGAAAATGCTAGTTCCCCTTGGGTCCTTTGTTCCTCATGGTAGGAATGCCAGCCAGTCTGACAAGGCTGCAAACTCCCACACTTTGGCCCTTTCATGTGCCCATGAGGGCTGGTTCACTTGTGGAGGTAATTATTTCCCCAATGGAAGGCAGGGCACCTTTGAAGTCAGTGCCTAGGCCAACCTGTTCTGCTTTGTTTTCTTTCAACAGAAACCAAGTCTTTATGGGTTGCCATGTCACTGCAAACCCCCCACATATACAATACTGTTTCTGTGCGAGCAACACTGTCATTTGTCTTCTTACTTTTAAACAGCATTTTCCTGATTTTCCGAAGAGCAAATTCACATGTGTGTTTATTTCACTTCATTTTGAGTTTACCAATGTGTTTTCTAGAGTACAGAGTTTCTTGTTAATTAACCTTCTTGAGTGCTTTTACAGATCTGGTCAGTTTCTGGACAGAGAGAGATATGCTGCCAAGCATCTCTTTGAAATTGACATGAGAAAAAGAATCACTGCGTTATTTCATTCATTTACTGCAGTTTGTGTGCAATGGTTTATAGAAAAAGAAAACACAAGCCCTGTTTACATGGAAAACCAAATGCTTTGCCTTTTAAGGGATTTCCCAGTACATCAGCTGTTCTGGAAATATATTGCCTCACATCTTGGTACTCAGCAGAAGTAAAGCAATCCAGGGTGGGTTTCCATGAAGGGCACAACTCTGTGATGTTTGAAAAGGAAATCAAGAGCAAATTGCAGAGTCGTCTTGGATGCCATATGGACAGCTTTAGTATTCAGAAAACAGAACAGCAAATGTTGTGCCATTCTGCATGCAGGTCATTTTCAGATGATTTCAAATGGAGGTAAAATAATGCAGAGCACTTCTTTTGGTGGCATTCTTGTGTTTAATGCTTGCCACATATATGCACCATGGAAAGAAAAGTTCTACCGTTTTTCCGCATCATTTCCATGCAGTTTTTGTTTGAAGGGGATTTCTGCAAGTGCCTTAAATGTACCCCACAGCTGGTAAAGATTGAAAATGTGTCTGCCACTGCTTTAAAATGAGCTGACCTCTAAGTGCATTTGACGAGATTCCTTCTAGTATCTTCTGACTTCATGATTGTTTTCGTATTGGCTAAGCTGTACTACCATCCATTAGTTTAGCAGTTTATAGAAACTGCTTTTGGGAGTAGGCTGTTCAAAGGTGGGAAATGGAAGCACAGCATCAGCGATATGATAGGTTTCTAGGATGTTTTGTGACATAAATTAATGTATCAGCTAGCATGGCTTTATATTTGAATGTCGACACGCACATGTTTCCCTTCATTCATGCAATGCAATATACTGTCATGTGTACTCTGTGTATTCTTGGTCTGGAAACAGCCTCTACGGGGCATGGATATATTTGAAAGAAAACTTTAACAATATTTACCAGGTAAGAATGTGACCTTCAATAACATTTACTGCCTTTAAACATGTCAAAACATTGAATTGATTTTTTACATTTTAGCCCCTTTAGCATCAATAAAATGAATATGCATTCTGCTTCTTAGTCGCATACTTCTCCTACTTAACACACATGCCTACTATACCATTCCCTCAGTGCTTTAAATATGATGAGAAATTGAGGAAGGCCTCTAACAAAGAGATGCAGCCTGAGAACTGGGAGTGTTCTAAAAATTGCTGAATGTAGTGTCAAGGGAGCAGTTGGTTAAAGCAGGAGCTGCCTTCCATAAACAATAGATCAGGAGACCCTGCAAACATGTATATTTGAACAGCCGTTATGAACTCACTCTCTGTAAATATATAATTCTCTGGATCAGTACATAAACAATTCAATAAATGATAAATAACCACCAATTTGTAAATACATCTCTTTAGAGATAAGGGGAAGGGGACAAATATCACCAATGTGGGCTGCTAGCTGCTGGCTGCTTTGCAAGAAATCAAAGAGCACCTTGGGAACATAAGAAGGAGAACCTATTTTTGTATTTGATAAATATGTCTATACGAGTTATTTAAGCATGCAAACCTTGTGAACATGAAATGCGCAGTGGATTTGGTGCTCATTTCTTTTGTCATAACATTTACTCCAAAAAACAAAATTTCTCTGAATCATGAGCCATAAATGCCCATTTGCAATGCCTCAATGTTTGTGTTAGAGGATTGGAGTGTCCTGCTTGAGCACAGGACATCTTCTCATTTGCATTTCACGGCCTGTATATCCATCACCTGGTCTTGCATTCAGACTCCTAATTCATGTATGTGAGAAATCACCAACATAATATTGGATGCTTTTTAAAGGGGGACTGAAGGAGCACCATTTCAGAAACCGTTTTTTCCAGGGCATTGATCAGGCTAGCCCTGGCACACTTAAATTCTCCTCTCAATTTTTCCGAAGAGCAAATTCACATGTGTGTTTATTTCACTTCATTTTGAGTTTACCAATGTGTTTTCTAGAGTACAGAGTTTCTTGTTAATTAACCTTCTTGAGTGCTTTTACAGATCTGGTCAGTTTCTGGACAGAGAGAGATATGATGCCAAGCATTTCTTTGAAATTGACATGAGAAAAAGAATCACTGCGTTATTTCTTTCATTTACTGCAGTTTGTGTGCAATGGTTTACAGAAAAAGAAAACACAAGCCCTGTTTACATGGAAAACCAAATGCTTTGCCTTTCAAGGGATTTCCCAGTACATCAGCTGTTCTGGAAATATATTGCCTCACATCTTGGTACTCAGCAGAAGTAAAGCAATCCAGGATGGGTTTCCATGAAGGGCACAACTCTGTGATGTTTGAAAAGGAAATCAAGAGCAAATTGCAGAGTCGTCTTGGATGCCATGTGGACAGCTTTAGTATTCAGAAAACAGACAGCAAATGTTGTGCCATTCTGCATGCAGGTCATTTTCAGATGATTTCAAATGGAGGTAAAATAATGCAGAGCACTTCTTTTGGTGGCATTCTTGTGTTTAATGCTTGCCACATATATGCGCCATGGAAAGAAAAGTTCCACCGTTTTTCCGCATCATTTCCATGCAGTTTTTGTTTGAAGGGGATTTCTGCAAGTGCCTTAAATGTACCCCACAGCTGGTAAAGATTGAAAATGTGTCTGCCACTGCTTTAAAATGAGCTGACCTCTAAGTGCATTTGACAAGATTCCTTCTAGTATCTTCTGACTTCATTATTGTTTTCATATTGGCTAAGCTGTACTACCATCCATTAGTTTAGCAGTTTACAGAAACTGCTTTTGGGAGTAGACTGTTCAAAGGTGGGAAATGGAAGCACAGCATCAGCGATATGATAGGTTTCTAGGATGTTTTTGTGACATAAATTAATGTATCAGCTAGCATGGCTTTATATTTGAATGTCGACGCACACATGTTTCCCTTCATTCATGCAATGCAATATACTGTCATGTGTACTCTGTGTATTCTTGGTCTGGAAACAGCCTCTATGGGACATGGATATATTTGAAAGAAAACTTTAACAATATTTAACAGGTAAGAATGTGACCTTCAATAACATTTACTGCCTTTAAACATGTCAAAACATTGAATTGATTTTTTACATTTTAGCCCCTTTAGCATCAATAAAATGAATATGCATTCTGCTTCTTAGTCGCATACTTCTCCTACTTAAACCACATGCCTACTATACCATTCCCTCAGTGCTTTAAATATGATGAGAAATTGAGGAAGGGCTCTTACAAAGAGATGCAGCCTGAGCACTGGGAGTGTTCTAAAAATTGCTGAATGTAGTGTCAAGGGAGCAGTTGGTTAAAGCAGGAGCTGCCTTCCATAAACAATAGATCAGGAGACCCTGCAAACATGTATATTTGAACAGCCGTTATGAACTCACTCTCTGTAAATATATAATTCTCTGTATCAGTACATAAACAATTCAATAAATGATAAATAACCACCAATTTGTAAATACATCTCTTTAAAGATAAGGGGAAGGGGACAAATGTCACCAATGTGGGCTGCTAGCTGCTGGCCGCTTTGCAAGAAATCAAAGAGCACTTTGGGAACATAAGAAGGAGAACCTATTTTTGTATTTGACAAATATGTCTATACGAGTTATTTAAGCATGCAAACCTTGTGAACATGAAATGCGCAGTGGATTTGGTGCTCATTTCTTTTGTCATAACATTTACTCCAAAAAACAAAATTTCTCTGAATCATGAGCCATAAATACCCATTTGGAATGCCTCAATGTTTGTATTAGAGGATTGGAGTGTCCTGCTTGAGCACAGGACATCTTCTCATTTGCATTTCACGGCCTGTATATCCATCACCTGGTCTTGCATTCAGACTCCTAATTCATGTATGTGAGAAATCACCAACATAATATTGGATGCTTTTTAAAGGGGGACTGAAGGTGCACCATTTCAGAAACAGTTTTTTCCAGAGCATTGATCAGGCTAGCCCTGGCACACTTAAATTCTCCTCTCAATTTTTCCAGCACACTCAACCAGAGTGAAATTCCACATCCTCCGCATACTTTCACTACAACATGAAATAAGGGTCACTCTTAGTAACCCCCAGAGTAAGTCAATATTATTGTCTTTCTGTATAGTCTAGATGATATTTTAGCAGTCATCATTATCACTGCCCTTGACCTACCCAGAATTGTGCATAACTTGCAAGTACCAGGTTGACCCAGGATTTTAGGAGTACTGGGGAGGAGGCCCATTGACGATGGATATGTATCTAGTTATTTCTTTATTTTATAGTTGTTCTACAGTGTTTTTGCAAAAGTTAATGGACAATTAAACAATAGTAATCACAACATAACATAACATAGATACATTACAACATAACATAGCTACATTACAACATTTACAACAGAGAGGAAAAGATTAAGTATAGTGGAATAAAAACATAACAAAGCAAGACAAACATGAAATTAGAGTCCAAAAACGGACTCCATTTGAAATTTGAAATTTCAATGCAAGTAAATGTTTCTTGTATAAAAATAAAATGCAGGCCTCATGTAGCACACTAAGATCTCAAAATGGCAGGACGAGGTCCACGTGTAAAGAGGACAATGGGCCTCATTACGGCTATGCCGGTATCATGGCAGTAATACCGCCACGATACAGTCAAATGGTAATACTGTATTACTGCTGGATTATGAGTGGCAGTAAATGTCAAAGCCCCAGCCACAGCTCACAGGTATGGTTCCGATGGTGATAATGGAGTAAATAGTGCCGTGAAGAACACTGGAGACTGGACAATTTTGGGGGATCCTGTTGTTTGTTTTATGCTGCGGGATCCGCCACGGTGCTTCATTGAGCCCTTCACTGAGCTCTCCGGTATCCATCATGCTGCTAAGGGGTATGCTGTGAGTTCTCTGCATTTCTGGTAAATGCTCTCCTTCTCTCCATTTCTCTTTTCTATCACAACGCTTCGGCTCTGCTCTTGCTGTTTGCTCTCTCAAGAGCTATGCCACTTACAAGGTCCTACACTCTGAATAACATGGGAGATAACTCTGACCTGCCTACGGGATCTGCCCTTGGGGTATTGTCATTTTCCAACCCACATATTGCCTTAGGAAGGGTGGAATCATGTCTACAGCCCTTACAGACTATGGGCCTCATTACGACCATGGTGCTCCCGTAATGAAGGGTGCCGGTACGGGGCCGGCACCCTTCATTACGGGAGCGCCTATTACGAGGTTCCCTTTGCGGGACTCGGAACAGACGTCTGGTAAAACCAGACGTCCTTTCTGGGTCCCGTGAGGAGAACAGGGAGCTAATAACAGGCTGTTATTTACATGCCCGTTATTTGCTCCCTCCCCATTCCCATTGAGCCCTATGGGAGCTGAAATGGGAATGGGGAATGGTTCCTTCAAGGAGGAATTACCCTGTCCTCCAATGTTGGAATGACCCTGGTTATTCCTCATTGGAGGAACCCGGTTTTGGAGCCCGGTATGGAGGCAGCCATGGCGCTAATAGCACCATGGCTACCTCCATACTAGTAATGAGGCCCTATGTCTCCTGTTTTCTGCAGGAGTAACAGCCACTTGGCGGAAGTTTTGGCCTTAAGTGAAAAAAGGAGACAAAGGCTTCACAAAGCCCCTCTTCCCTCTATGAAAACAGCGAATGAGAGTGTAGCCAAAAAAGTGCCCCCACCCATACTTATGCAACCATTGAACATGGCACTACCCCCCTGTGTTGCCCATGCAGGGGTAGATGGGGTCTCATTGGAGGGTGGGGGACTGGTTAACTTGGAGGACTCTGTGTCGTCATGTGCCCCGACAGCCCCAGCCCGGTCGGCAAGGTTAGGGGAGTGGACAGATGAATTCTCCTTGGAAAGTCCGGTCCGGTGATCTTAACATTCCAGGAAACTGATTGCTCTGCAAGGAACATATTATGCAGGAACTCAGTGCATGTTTTTAAATGAAGAGGGTTTCCGTGATTTGGTCTCCTTAGCCTTTAAAACCCTTTTGCGACATCCGCTATGCTTGGATAAATCTTCTCAATCTAAGCCCAGTGCTGAGGAAAAGTCCTGCCAAACCTTGCATACCCAGCTTTGGCATCCTCGAGTCCCACAAAATTGTCCTGGAGAGTCTACTCATAAAGGAATGAATCCTCTGGTTGTTATAACTAAACCTGCTTTTGACTCATCTAATGAACCCTCCATGGGTGGTACTCTTGTTTCCACTAAACCGGTTATTTTACCTGATCTCCCACCCCTGAAGGATATTCGCCTTAAAAAGTCTTCAATGCCAATGCTGATTCTCTCTTCAGGGCTTTTGCGATGGATCCCCGAAACATCATTATCACCAACGTGGACAAGCCGAGGGAATACAAATCCAGGGAGGTTCTTAAAAATAAAATCCTAGCCTGGCTCAACCAAAGAATGGTTCATAATTATATCAGAACTCAAGATCTGAGAGTCCTTCAAAGACTACAAATCGATAACTGTTGTTTCCTGGACAATACAGATTGTATTATTATTGGAAGTGGTTCAGGCAGTCTACCCTCATTTGTGAAAAAAAGCATAAAACTATGGAACATGTCTTCCTTTACTAAGTTAAAAATTATAGTGAACTGATGATTTTTGATTATACATACTCTTTTTTTCCCCTTGTTATCTTCTTAGTCCCGGATGCCCCTATAATGCCTGATTAGTATATGTATTTTATGTTATCCTGTGTTTCTTTGTTATGTTGTGTTTTTTGTTAGTGCACTGAGGCCTATGGGTGTGTTGCGCTTTATAAGAAATAAATCAAATCAAATCAAATATCCATTCTGTGGCTTCCCATTTATTTTATTTATTGGGCATTTATAATGTACCTATACAGCCAAATGGTGTTTCAAGGTGCATCAAGACAAGGGAGGGGGAGGTACCGGGGAGAAAACAAAAACAATAACATTCCTGCTAGATCTTGAACAGTCGGACTGTGCAACTGCTGTATCAATAATTCTGGGGAAAGAAGGGGTGGGGAGGGGAAGGTTGACGGAGACAGGAAGAAGACAAACAGTGTTCCTACTATGTCAAGAAATATTTGGGAGTGTGCAAGTGCAGTAACAGAAATGAGGGGAGAGGGGTGAGGAGGAGGGGGCAGGAGCAGAAGTGTAGGTTGGGGATTAACAGGGAAATAGACACAACAATAATGTTCCTACTAGGTTGTGAGACAATTTGGCATGCGCAAGTGCAGTAACAGAAAAAGAGGGGGGGGTAAAGTTTGGGTTGAACAGGGAAGAAGACAAACGGTGTATGGTCTTTCCATCTAATGCCATTGCATCTAATGACATTCCATCACATTGTTACCCCCCAAAAATGCATTAGATGCAAAGTTTTTAGATAGAAAAAATTAGATGGAATGGCATTAGATGCAATGGCATTAGATGGAAAGACCAGACAACAGACAAACAATAACGTTCCTATGAGGTCATGAGACAATTTGCGGCGTGCAAGTGCAGTAACAGAAAAAGAGGCAAGGTTGGGAGAAGGGAGGTGTAGGTTGGGATGAGCAGGGACAAAGACAAACAATAGCATTCCTACTAGGTTGTGATAAAATTCGGAGCATGCACGTGCAGTAACATAAATTAGGAGAGAGGGGGAGGAGGAGATGTGCAGGATGAGGTGGAAGGGTAATGCTAGGAGGGGTAGAAGGGTACATTACATGTAAGTGAACAGCATAACTTGCACTTTTGAGGAGAGGGTTTACAAGAGAGTGCTTGAGGAGAGGCTGGAAGGAACCAGTGACAAGGAGTAATCAGAGAATCCGCCAAGGCTGGAGCAACCAAGTCAATGTTGTACTTGAAAGTTCTGGAGGAGCAGGGGAACACCTGTTTGGATAAGACTCTCACAGAGCAGGGCCATCCAGATACCTCACCAGGTGAGATGCAAGGGAAAGAGAAGAGTAGGAGGGAAGAGGAAAGGGGGGCCAAGGGAGGTCTGAGAGCAGGTGAGGGAGAAGCACGAAACAACATCAACACAGAAGCAATGCAACCATCTAGATTCAAGTGTCCAGGATTAAGGGAACAAGCCTAGGATTCAACATACAGCAGAAAAGCAGAAACACCTGGATGCAAATGTCCTGGAAGATGGAAAAAAGCATAAGTTTCAGCATACAGCAGAAAAAGCAAAACAACTGGAAACAAGTATCTTGGAAGAGGGAAAAAAAAAACAAGGTTTCAACATAGGGCAGAAAAAGCAACACACCTAGATGTGAGTTACCTGGATAGGGATTAAGTGCCAGAGATGCACATCATACAATGTGGGAGAGGTACAGCAGACTAAAGCATTGGTAAATGGAGTAATACGAGAGTTGGGGCAGATTAATAAAGAGCACTAATGGCTATTCCACCTGCCCTCACCTTTCTTTCCTTGTCAGTTGCTGTTGGTTGGCAGCTGTGCTGCATGCTCCCACAGCGAACATAGATAAACACAGTCTGGAGCTGCTGCTGAAGGAGCTGCCCTTTGCCTCAGGGCCCTTTGCTGGAGGGGCGGCACGGGCAGTGGGCTGCCCTGTGAGATGGTCTTAACAGGGTACTGAGGCCAATAAAGGGCAGTGGGTGGGCTGGTAAGAGGCAGGGACACAAGTAGGGAAAAGGGAGATCGGAACGGGTATGAATCAAGGACAGAAGGTGCGATAGAGTGCTGAAACAGAAAAAAGTGAAGAAAGGCATATTAAAGGAAATTAGAGGTGGGAGAGGCCACCCGACTTACCTATGAACCCCGCATTGGAATCATGGGGCGATTGCTGGTATTACTGATGCCAGTAATACCAGTGCTGGTAATAGCAGCTATTTTTTATTGGTAGGGTGGCAAAATTATCTGTAAGTCCGACCACCCCACCGGCAAACTTGTACTTTGCTGGTGCAGTAACATGCCAGTATGCATTGACACCAGCACATTATTACCACACCAGCAAGGTTATAATGAGGCACAATCAGATAGTAATCAGGAAACAGAAATAGGAATGTCCAGAGAGCAAAAATGTTGGCAAAGTAATACTGCAGCAAACAGCACAACAATCTGTCAATATGTGTCCAAGGATTTGGAATTCAAAATAGACTCCCAAGTACCACAAACTTAGGGCTGATTGCGAACCTGCATTGCCCTTTCATCGTGGTTCGGGGTTCATCAAGCAGGGCCATAACACAGCAGAGTCTCCTTAATCCCCAAAAGCTGCAAAGCAACCCAGCTCTGCTTCCCCAGCACTGGCTCTGTGACCAGTGAGGCAGTCCCAACTGCTATTCTCCCATCTCACAGTGGGCTATTGTGCTGCAACTCAGCAGCTGCCCAAATTGGATGGGGGAGCAGAAGTTGCTCTCTCCTCATTGGCATCCACTACACATACAGAAACAAAGTTCAGCTCCTGCTTTAATGGTAGAGTTTGATGAACACAGTGTCCATACAAGTCACTGCCATGTAGAGCAGAAAGGAGAAAAAGCAACAAACCCCCCTAAAAAAACTTATCTCTGCCCCAAATGTATTGCACCAAATCTCCTATGCTTCACACTCTTCCCTCTATGGCATAGCAGCAACCAGCTGACTCCTCATCTTGACTGACAGCTATGATATTCCGGGTGTTTGTCTCAGTGTTGTAAAAAGTCTGAAAGCAAGAAGAAATTCATTCAATACAGCAGCTCAGATAACTTGATGTACATAGTATAGGTGAAGACAAACTCGATGCTTCAATTACATATTTTGTTGGGATGCACTAACAATGTCCCAGCCAGGCAAAAAGGTCCAGGCTTAGAAAAACGTATTAGTGCCTACCACAGTGGGAGCAGAGCGTGTTTGGTATGGCAGAAGGCACGCATATCCTTTGTAGTTAGTTTTGACACATATTGGATACATATAGCAACACAGACGAAGCAACAAATATATCAATGGTGTGGTTGCAGAGGTTATAGATAGGGCAGTGAACATGCCCTGTGTTGTTTGGTAGATGTAAAGTATATGTTTTTTACTGAGCTGTGAGGAAAGAGCTGAAGAAGTTGGAACATGGAGTCAGAAAAGTTATGTGGTGGGAGCAAAGTCAGCATGTTAACATGGCAGGAGTGCCACCATATTGGATTTTAATGGCTATTACACAATGAACAGAACAGAACGCAAGCCTTGATTTGGAACTGTGACTCTTTTTAGCTTAGTCCCAAGACAAATCCCTTTTCCGTCCCCCAGGAGAGAAGCCAAGCTCAGAGGCACCCGCGGTGCAAAGATAAACACTAATTATATCCAGCATCAAGACCCAAACGTGGTGAGAACGGAATGTTAGTTTCAGGCAGGGTAGGGTGAGATGCGCCCTTTGGAGGACAAATTAATTAGAACAGGGCATGGGGTTTTGTGCAAAGTTTTAGAGCACTACTGCCCTCATCCCAGGGGAAGTCATCCCATATGAATAACAAGCACATGCATAACCAAATGCAAATAAATCCCAGGGACCTGGGGTTTGAAGGAGATAAAGGGGAGGCGTATCTGGAACATTCTGTGGTTTGGGAAAGGAGGAGAAGAGGTAATGTCAGTACATTTAGTACAAGGTCAGGGGTGCAGCTTGTGTTTTTCCCCCGCAGCATTTGGTATAATGAGAAGGCCTATTGTTATCAAAGCAGCGTTGGCCTTGCCGTTTACTTTGAACTTGTCTGGATCAGAAGGGTGCACATCACGTGACAGTCACAATTTATTAGTGTGTCAATATTTTCAATGGCCAATCCTGTATCTGGATCTAATAGTGATGATGTAGTGGGCCACATGTCTAGCGGAATTGGTTTAGATAAGGTAAGGCCAATCAGTCCATGGACTTTTGGGGGAATTAGTATGTTCTGTAAGTGGTAACAAATAAGGGTGATGGGATAACATTGTAACCTATGTATTCAGATATGCGGTTTTCTGCTATATGACTGTTAAATAGCCGGCAGGAGTCAATAATTCAGGTTCAAAGGAATATGTCTTTATTCAGGCAATTCAAACGAAAATGCAGCTTTAGTAATTCCGAAAAAAGAAAAAAACAACAATGTTCCTGTCGAGGATCACCTCTCTCAGACTTCACTGTGCCTCAGAAATCAAAATACCCGCCTCGGGGTGTCTTTTACCTGAATATCAGAGTTCAAATGTTCATGCACCCAGTTTTAGGAACTGGAGGGGTTTGTTCCATATAGTATAGAAGTAACGAAAAGAAAACGTCCAGTGTTTCTTATCCAAGACGGCTTCACCCTTTAACCTGAGTCCTTTTGGCTCACGATATTCTTATGAGCCGCCCCTGCTCGTTGTCGGCTCCTTTTCTTAGTGAGCCATATTCTAAATGAAGTAGAGCAAAATCAATATTTCTCTGAGGATTGGCACTGTCGTCTCGGTTTCTGTTCTGTGGACGTGATAAGGCGGGAACCAAAACTCTATTCCCTTGCCAGTTGGGTAACTTCCTGCAACTCCCAACAGCAATGTTTTATCCTTTCTGGACTGCATGTCTGTCTCATGTGGCTCAGCTGTCCCTATGCTATTAGATGGTTTCACTGCTCCATTTTCCCTTTGCCCGCAATCACCGTAGCCTGCAAAACCGGGATCTCTAGAAATGGCAGCTATTCGCTCTCCATGGTCTGAGTTTACTTGTTGGTTTCCCGTTATGAATGGCAATGGCTGGCCATCTCCTCGGGATCCGAGTGGCCCAGCCTCACAATGACCTATACCATATTGGAGTGTGACAAGCTCTGTGTCTGTTCGGTTCTAGAGGACAATCTGGGACCTTTTTGCATGTAATAAAACATGTTTTCCCTTGCAAACCGGAGCAGTGATCTTTTGATTTCTAGGAGTATTTGTATTGTTCCGGTTTTGGCTTGCTATTCTCTTTACAATTTGACTCCTGAATTGCTGGACCTGACATAGCATCAGGGGACTTCCAGAAATGCCATTAGCATGTACATCCCATAGCAGTTGCATTGATCTCATAATGCATATCTTCTTTCTGCATCTGTGTCACTTTAGTATTTTTATTTTGTTGGTCTACTCCACTCCCACCTGCACCTGGCTCTATCCAGGACAAAGGTATATACGGTTGCTTCTTTGAATGTATCAGGTGGTGCAGCATCAGATGGAGTTAGTAAGCGGATTATCTTTATTATTGTTAAGCAATGTAAGCAGGTTCAAATACAGGTAACAAGTGCCAATAGGAAAGGTTTTTATAGGTTTTTATAGGGGAGTATAGCGGCTACATTCTTACTCGGGACCAATCATGAGTTTAAAGTCACTTTTCTCAAAAGCTGCCAGTGGCGCTGAAGATCGAAGAAGGAAGTATGCTTGAACTGTCACCATGTATAGAGGCCTTTCTGTGGCGATTGTTGTTGAGAACCGATGGCAGAATCTTGGGGGCACTTTTGCAATTTTAATGGTTCGAGGGTCCTGCATGTAGAAAGGTGCTGATCTTCAAGGCGATGATTTCAGAGATAATATCGTGCACACCATTGCTATGTATTATAATTAACACAATCTGCTGGAAATTAGTGGAGTTAAGGAGTTGACACAAACGACTGCTTCTATTAAGCAACATTTTTAAAATGAATGTAAATGTTTGCTGGAAATGCTTCTTTATGGTTTGTGTGAATACATATGCAGTAGTAGCCTTGAAACATAAAATACTTGTGGGATCTGTCTGAGCCTTTGTAAACCGAGATGTTCCTGTCAAAACTGATTTCCCGCAAAATGCATATTTAAAGATAGGCACATTTCATCCAAAGTGTATGGTAGAGGTGGAGTGAGTGGGGTCACAATGGCCTACTTGATTTCAGAACCCTGCAGCGAACACCTCAACAAATTACCATGCTGTGAATGGCCTTCTAACCAGGGTTTCTCCACACATCATGTGGTAACTCCATGATCTTCATGTGTGTATGTGTGTGTCTTAATTTGTGTCTGTGTGTGTGCAGATTGATCAGAATGGACAGGGAGAGCCTGAACGACTACAGTCTACTGGTGTGCTTAGAATGCGCCCCTACGTGAGGACAGACAACACTGACCCAGAATGTGCCTTACAGGATTACTTCTTTGTAAAGACAAGATCAATATTATCTGTGGTCTTGTCTTTTCCACAACAATATCATCTGTGGTGTGGTTGCATAACTCGCAGCCATCTTGACATTGACCACAGGATTACACCACTGATTCCTGCTTAGTTTAGTTTATTGTTTGCTTGTTAGGGGTTTATACAGCAAATACATTCTGTTTCAAATCACCCACAGGGCCACAGGGAGGGAGCAATATGGGATTGCAGTACACATTAGAATATACAGAATAAATACAGTGGGGGAAGGAACAGACAAACCTACTATGCCTTGTGAGTATTCAAAGTGTGCAAGTGTAGCAAGGAAGAGGGCCGTGGGGAAGGTGCTGGAGTGTCCGTGCTTGTGGGTGAGCCACAGATGAAGTGTAAGGTATGGTAAGTGCTATGCGGGCAGGAGCCGTTTTGGGTTAAAAGTGTAAGTATCCAATGTGGAGGATGTGGCGAGGCAAGTGCCGAAGGAAGACAGAAGCTGGGGAGATTGGGTGTGAGTAGTGTGGGGCCCTGTGGATGCAACCTGGCAACTGGCTCAAGCCATAAATTATGCAACTTGATAGAGAATTGGTTAGCATCCCGTGCAGGTTAGAGTCCATGTTTTCATGGTCAACGCTTGTATGATAAACCATAATGATAAAACATGCACCCCTACTCCACATTTTACTTCGCCGTAAACCTGATGGCACTTCTAAAATTGATTGTCTGCTTGTCTCTATTCTAGTCCTGTTTCTCTTATCTTCTCACTATTTCCCTTTCCCTCACTTACCACCGTTTGGTTTACTCCTTGTGGGGCTACAATATACCATACAATATACCACTACCTGAACAAAGCCTCCCTTCCATGAAAATAACATAACAGAAAAGAACTGTGGGTTTACTGAACACTCTTTATGGCATGAAATATTTTCTAAATGTGATTAAAAAGTGTCCAACATGTCCACATAACGAAAACCTCGAGAACCAATGTTCGACGGCGCATAGACAATCTCATTAGACCAGCACATTAAGAACTGATTCATGGAATTTTTTTGCATGGTGCAAAGTGACTTTTCACTAGTGCAAAGTGACTTTGCATTGCCAACAAACACCCTGAATCATGGAGCAGTCCAAAGTGTATTTTTGCAATGCAAAATCACTTTGTACTCAGGATGTCATTTGGGGGTCGCCAGGGGTCACAACTGTGACCCCTGAGGTCTCCCTTGCTACCCCTAAAAAAAGGTTTAAAACAAAAGACTTTTTTTTAAGAAATGGTTAAATGGAAGCTCCTGGGCTGTGCCATGTGGCTGGATGTATTGTTCAGGCCTCAAAACAAAAACTAAGGGTTCCACAAGGGGGGTTCCACAAGTGTAACACTTTGAGTACTAACCCTAAATAAGAAAGAATGTGAATAACAAATAGTATTTCTGGAATGCTGTGCAATAATTGCTAGACACATTAAAGGTTTATTTTAGGCACGCTTGAGGGGGTGAGTCACTGATTTAAACTGTTCTTAAACACATTAAACACCTCAAATTCACAATGCAGGAAACAAATTATATGTATTTTGCTTTTCACAATTTGCAGTTATAGCATTTTCTGCCATTGTCTCTGTTACGATCATCACAAGACATTCCATATCAGTGTCCTCTGTCACTTGACAAAATCCCTGTGCCTAAAAGCTTGTGTACAGTGTAGAAATACTTGACCATAGCACATCAAGTGGCCATTGATTTAATTGTGCCACAATTAATGGTTTGTTGTAATGTGTCTATCTTTCCTATCTCCGTGGCATGCTGTTCAGGATGCTTGTTTGCATGTATGAGGTAACGAGTGTGCAGAGTACGGAATGCCGTATGAGTGCAATGCTTTCCCTGCACTATGATATGTATTTGGCTAATCTCTGAAGCCTGAAAATTTGATCCACGCAGACTTGACATGTGGCCAACATTGCACCAGACATGCAGGTGAACTGGCCTGCTGTTCAATCTCAGTTACCAGTTTATTGGTATCCACTACAGAGTGTAATTTGCTTTCTGACTTTGAGAACATTCAGACATGTAATTGCTCATTTTACTATAGCCGGTAAGGGAGCTTTAGCTGGTAAGATAGCTCAATGGGTTCAGCGCTCACTGCTGCAATGTGTGTGTGATCTTTCCGAGGTATATAAATGAGTACCAACACAGGTTGGTTGATATTATGTATATTTGATCTAGATAAAGCGTAAGTTCTATATAATAACACATCATTATCATTTGGCCTTGGACATCTGCTAGCATTCACAGTAATTTGGTAATATGGGCCTATGCACACTGATATTAATGATACATATGGTGATTCATTCTTGTATGAAATGTGTATGAAATTACAGTGATATAATAACCATATTTATCGTAGTGTACTTAGGAACAATGCTATATGATGACACTTCCTGTTTTGTAAAGGGGTGAAAGGTTGTGTTCCATCACTCCCCATGATGTCACTTTGAGGTGGGGTTAAATGACATCACTTCCAGCGATGTCATCAGAGGTCAAGGGTCGTGTGATGTCACTTTCGAAACCCATGGCATTTTGGTGAAATTACGTCCCTGTTTGCACCATGCTAAGAATTCCATGAATCAGGCCCTAAGTCTCATGTCAGGGACTGTGATTGCTTGCATTCACTCTCATTCTTCCTGCTTGCTCCTGGACTGCAGGGAAGCACCGTGGAGCCTCACTGATAACGTGCCAGCAGACAGCATCACAGTGGCACGCATCCAATGGCAAATGTGTTCGGCGACCACCCAGCTCAAGGTCATTCACAGCACTTCCCTGTGGTTCGTGTTCGCCCCAAGCAGGGAAAGAACACTGAAGACTTACTCCTTGTCAAGCACATTAATATCCAGTGACTAGATGTGTTGGGGCTGGAAAGGGCCTCTCACCACCTTGGAACATCTGAGGTCAAATGTGTTCGCATTTTTCATACTGTAATTGTCAAACAAATGATTAGGATGCATACTAGCTTAGACTGGTAAAAGTCAGACACAAAATATGTTTATAATATGCTGGACTCCAGTATATATCATAAACACAAAATCATTAGATAAGGAATTAAGCGCACGCAGCATTCTTATGCAGTCAAATCTGCATACTGTATTTGCAAATCTGTCAGGGAGGGGGCTACTGAAAAGGAAGCTATGTCTTGCAGATTAAGTTCTAATGGTTACTATAGATTATTAGAATGCATGCTAGCTTTGACTGGTAAACGTCATACACAAAATATTCTCATAATATACAGGATTCCAGCAAATCTCCTAACACAAAAGCATTACAGAATGAATCGGGCACCGTATGCATTCATATGCAGTGGACATCTGCTTTCTGTATCTGCAAATCTGTCAGAGAGGGTTCTACTTGCAAGGAGTGTGACTATTTCTTGTAGACGTTTAGTACATTTTAGCAGCACATTTAGTCTTCACATAAAATAACATTGACTTAGGTTATACGTCCCCAAATTGTAGGGCAATGGTCAGACTCAAATACATTAATTGCATGATAGCACGTTTTCCCTTGTTTTACTAGGGTAGGCAGATTTGATAGGATCCCCAAGAGTGTTCATAGTCCTTTGTTAATTTCAGCCATTTTTTTACTGATACACGTTTGGAACCACTATTTAATCAGACATGGCACGGCCGCAAGTAGCAGGCATGCTAGTATTAGATAAAGGTGTTCAAAGGACACCTCCGTCTGTTCCCTTCCAAGACCTACGGCTCATATTTATATTACCAATAAAAAGTAATTAAATACGTTGGGCTGAATATTAGGTCAGCTGTAACATATGGGTTATTTGTACATGACCTTATTTCAAGTGAAAGACAGAACTTGTTGTGTCTTACCAAAACATGATTTTCAGATACCAATCTGTCCGCACTTACTAATGTCATCTCCTCTGACAAAAACATTCGACTCAATCTTATTCAGTCAAGAGTTTTGGGTATTGATTATCTTTATCTTTAAACACTCTCTTGAATTGAATGAATAACCAACACCTGAAATTTCTGATAGAGAATTACCTTTTTTTAAGACTTACTATATCTGTCATAAGCCATACACTATGACTAATGGCCCACATAAAGTTAAACAATGATTTCAAATAAAATGAGTGGAAGTAGCAACAGAACAATGCATCACTACTACTAATCTACACATTTTTGTTGATTTGAATTATTGGTGTGATGTAGCCAGTGATCCAGAGAAATCTTGCCTTTAAACCTCACCGGAGGTCCTTGGCTTAATACCTATGGCCTCTTATCCCAATACTGACTGCCAGGTATTCTTTAGACCAGCTTATTGACTCATTATCTGATATGTATTGTTTGGAACCTATCTTCTGGCCAGACCACCATGGTATCCGTTTTCTTATCTCAAAGCCCTCTGCATAGGTCAAGACTAAATCATGTCCACAATGTATCAACATCAGGACTTGGAAACTGAATGTTAACGGTCTAGGTAAGCCAAATGAAGCATTCTTTCAGCTATGATGACCAGTAAATATACAGGTTTAATTACAGACTTCTTTAAGAATGTGTTAACCAATGTGGTAGATGAGTCCATGGGCCTCATTCCGAGGCTGGCGGCTAGGGGTTAACGGCACCGGTAAGGGTGCCGGTAGCATTAACCCCTTACCGCCGCAATACAAGGTCCTTTAGCGGGTCCCGCTAAGGGCGGCTGGTTTTACCAGGCGCCCTTAGTGGGAGCCGCTAAAGGACCAGGGAGCTAATAACGGGTCCGTTATTAACGGGCCTGTTGTTAGCTCCCTCCCCATTCGCATTGAGCCCTATGGGGACTCAAATGGGAATGTGTATTGGTAAATTGAATGAGGAATTACCGGGTCCTCATTCAATTCATACCGGGCCATGAGGAATGGCCCGGTAATTTGTCAATCAAGCAAATAGCGGAATGGCTACCTCCAAACTCGTAATGAGGCCCCATGTCTTTAAAAGCAGTACTATTAAAGAAAAGGATATACATGAGTAATGGTTCAATCAGGAAGTCAGAAACTCAATGCACAATGCTGTCAGAGTGGGGGCTTTCACCCAGAACAAATGACAAATCTGGAACACCTGGAACAAACCAATCCACTGCATACCTAGAACCACAGGGAGGCACTTGCCATTACATTCAAACCCACACCAAACCATCTGGTCAAAATCCATTATACAACACAACTCATCTAGTCTGATCAAAACCACAGAACCAACAACATCAGAGAGCTTCACAAGCAGGAAGCTTTCCCACTGAAAACAACGTCATTGTTCAACCAAACTCAACATACAACACAGAGCGACAACAGCCTGACATATCAAGACCACAAACATCCCATGATACAAGAATGAAAATGAAACAAGAATGGAAAACAGTACAAGAAAGGGGAATGAAAGCACTCCCCAGTTGAACTGGAATCACCTACCAGAATTCATAAAACCTCAAAATTCCCACCAACCACCATGAAGCGGACTAAAGATACAGACTAAGACAAAAACATAAATCATGCATCTCCCATTAACTCTCCACCTACAATCCTACCACAATGGAAAGCAATCAACCCACAACAAAGGACCCAAATGAATCCTAGAGTAGACCCCACCAGACTACCATGTTGCACACTACAACACACAGAACCCAGCAACTTGAAAACATTTTTGGGAAAAAACACAACAAGAACCAGAGCTAAGCTAGAATCCATAACCATAACCCATTGCTCAACTTAATAGAACTCTTCAACAAAAGGATAGAGGCCCCAACACCACAACCAACCAATAACAGCCTCGTCCAAGAAAGAACCAAAAGTTTGATAGGCACCACCCCAACCGAGAGGTGAGAAATGTTACACAACTAAGAACAATACAAAACACACAGGCCACACTGCAGTCTTCTCAAGGTACAATCCATGTCTAACCACAAAACAGAGATGTATGGCTCTGAGTCAACTACAAAGAAATCGCCCAAAAAGCCATACCTGACAACTTCAAATTAATACACTCTAAACGAGAAAAACAAAGAGGAGGGGAAATTTCACTAGCATAGAAAAAACACCTCTGCCTCACTCCCCTCTCCTCTGCCGACATAGAAGATTGTGAATCATTCCTAATCAACATTTAACTCAATGACCAATCCAACCTACTGTTCCTCCTGATCTGCACACCGACATCCTACAACCCAACTTTGCTACAAATCTCCCTGATGCCATTGCTAACCTCTCCACTTATCATGACAACATAGTCGTCCTGGGGGACTTCAACATCTGGTTCAAAAGAGAACATGAAACCACAGCAAACACCCTCAGCACCCTTGTGGAAGCCCTCCACTTCAAACAAATAGTAAACACTCCCACCTACAGTGCTAGACACACCTTAGATGCAATCTTCTGCAGAGATGGACCCTCGACCGGCACCCCACCAATACCAATCATATGGAATGATCACCATATGACCCCATTGACTGCCAAAATCTCAAGCCACATTATGGGCACACACTTAAAGCTCACAATGACAAACAAAAGCACCTGAAGAGTCTCGACCTGGAAATGCTAACAGATCTCCTGGAAGCAACCAAACCAAAAACCTCCCAGCTAAATAGGATGACACCAGACTCAGCAGAAAAAAAACTTGACACCAGGATCACAGATGCCCTAGACCATGGTTGCACAACATACGGCCCGCGGGCCTGTTGTGGCCCACCATGCCGTTTTGTCCGGCCTGCCAGGAACAAAGACTTTCCTAATGGAGGGCGGCCCGCAAGCAGAATCGGCTGTCCTCCATTAGGAAAGTCTTTGTTGTATTCCGGGCCGGACAAAACACTGGCCCTCATTGCTTAAGAGTGCACATGAACCACCAGCTCCTATGAGCCACATAGTGCATGTGTGCTTCACCAATGGAGTACCAGCAGTATGGCTGGCGTGGCCAGTAAGGCTTGATGCCAGAAGGCATTTCAGCCTTGTCATGCCCACACCAGCCATAGTGCTAGAAGCCTCACCAGCATTCCAGAACGTCTGGTAAGTACATGGTGAGGGGCTGTATGTTTGTGTGTGTATGTCTATCTGTCTCGGGTCCATCCTGACTGTGTTTTTTGTTTTTATATGTATGTTGAGATTCGGGGGTGGGGGATGTGTCAGGTGTGTATGGGTGTTAGTATTAGTATGTCTGCAGTGTAAGTTGAGATGCGGGGGAGGGGTGTGTGTCGGGTCTGCCTGAATGTGTTTGTGTGCAAGTGCAGTGTGTGTTGAGATGCGGGGGTGGGGTGTGTGTCGGGTCTGCCAGGAAGTGTGTGTGCGCAAGTGCAGTGTGTGTTGAGATGCGGGGGTGGGGTGTGTGTCGGGTCTGCTTGAATGTGTTTTTGTGCAAGTGCAGTGTGTGTTGAGATGCATAGGGGGTGTGTGTGTCGGGTCTGCGTGAATGTGTTTGTGTGCAAGTTCAGTGTATGCTGAGATGCGGCGGTGGGGTGTGTGTCGGGTCTGCCAGAAAGTGTTTGTGTGCAAGTGCAGTGTGTGTTGAGATGTGGGGGTGGGGTGTGTGTCGGGTCTGCGTGAATGTGTTTGTGTGCAAGTGCAGTGTGTGTTGAGATGCGGGGTGGGGTGTGTGTTGGGTCTGCTTGAATGTGTTTGTGTGCAAGTGCAGTGTGTGTTGAGATGCATAGGGGGTGTATGTGTTAGGTCTGCGTGAATGTGTTTGTGTGCAAGTTCAGTGTATGCTGAGATGCCCCGGTGGGGTGTGTGTCCGGTCTGCATGAATGTGTTTGTGTGCAAGTGCAGTGTGTGTTGAGATGCGGGGGTGGGGGGTGTGTCGGGTCTGCGTGAATGTGTTTGTGTGCAAGTGCAGTGTGTGTTGAGATGCGGGGGTGGGGTGTGTGTTGGGTCTGCTTGAATGTGTTTGTGTGCAAGTGCAGTGTATGTTGAGATGCAGGGGTGGGGTGTGTGTCAGGTCTGCCTGAATGTGTTTGTGTGCAAGTTCAGTGTATGTTGAGATGCGGGGTTGGGGTGTGTGTATCGGGTCTGCCTGAATGTGTTTGTGTGCAAGTTCAGTGAATGCTGAGATGCAGGGGTGGGGTGTGTGTTGGGTCTGCCTGAATGTGTTTGTGTGCAAGTGCAGTGTGTGTTGAGATGCGTAGGTGGTGTGTTTGTCGGGTCTGCCTGAATGTGTTTGTGTGCAAGTTCAGTGTATGTTGAGATGCAGGGGTGGGGTGTGTGTCAAGTCTGCTTGAATGTGTTTGTGTGCAGTATGTGTTGAGATGCGGCGGTGGGGTGTGTGTCGGGTCTGCCTGAATGTGTTTGTGTACAAGTGCAGTGTGTGTTGAGATGCGGGGGTGGGGGGTGTCAGTTCTGCTTGAATGTGTTTGTGTGCAAGTGCAGTGTTTGTTGAGATGCGGAGGGGGTGTGTGTGTGGGGTCTGCCTGAATGTGTTTGTGTGCAAGTTCAGTGTATGTTGTGATGCGGGGCTGGGCTGTCTGTCGGGTCTGCCTGAATGTGTTTGTGTGCAAGTTCAGTGTATGTTGAGATGCAGGGGTGGGGTGTGTGTCGGGTCTGCCTGAATGTGTTTGTGTGCAAGTGCAGTGTATGTTGAGATGCTGGGGGGGAGGGGGTGTCGGGTCTGCCGGGTCTGCCTGAATGTTTGTTGTTGTGTGAAAGTGCATGTTGAGATGCGGGTGTGGGGTGTGAGTCGGGTCTGCCTGAATGTTTGTTGTTGTGTGAAAGTGCATGTTGAGATGCGGGTGTGGGGTGTGAGTCAGGTCTGCCTGACTGTGTTTGTGTGCAAGTGCAGTGTGTGTTGAGATGAGGGGGTTGGGTGTATGTTGGGTCTGCCTGAATGTGTTTGTGTGCAAGTGCAGTGTGTGTTGAGATGCGGGGGTGGGGGGTGTGTCGGGTCTGCATGAATGTGTTTGTGTGCAAGTTCAATGTATGTTGAGATGCAGGGGTGGGGTGTGTGTCAAGTCTGCTTGAATGTGTTTGTGTGCAGTATGTGTTGAGATGCGGCGGTGGGGTGTGTGTCGGGTCTGCCTGAATGTGTTTGTGTACAAGTGCAGTGTGTGTTGAGATGCGGGGGTGGGGGGTGTCGGTTCTGCTTGAATGTGTTTGTGTGCAAGTGCAGTGTTTGTTGAGATGCGGAGGGGGTGTGTGTGTGGGGT
Organism: Ambystoma mexicanum; assembly: GCF_040938575.1. Classification (NCBI taxonomy): domain Eukaryota; kingdom Metazoa; phylum Chordata; class Amphibia; order Caudata; family Ambystomatidae; genus Ambystoma; species Ambystoma mexicanum. Next base: position 306,831,833 of record NC_090936.1, read on the forward strand.
CTGCCTGAATGTGTTTGTGTGCAAGTTCAGTGTATGTTGTGATGCGGGGGTGGGCTGTCTGTCGGGTCTGCCTGAATGTGTTTGTGTGCAAGTTCAGTGTATGTTGAGATGCAGGGGTGGGGTGTGTGTCGGGTCTGCCTGAATGTGTTTGTGTGCAAGTGCAGTGTATGTTGAGATGCTGGGGGGGAGGGGGTGTCGGGTCTGCCGGGTCTGCCTGAATGTTTGTTGTTGTGTGAAAGTGCATGTTGAGATGTGGGTGTGGGGTGTGAGTTGGGTCTGCCTGAATGTGTTTGTATACAAATGCAGTGTGTGTTGAGATGCGGGGATGGGGTGTGTGTGTCGGGTCTGCCTGAATGTGTTTGTGTGCAAGTGCAGTGTATGTTGAGATGCTGGGGGGGAGGGGGATGTTGGATCTGGTTGAATGTTTTTTGTTGTGTGAAAGTGCATGTTGAGATGCGGGGGTGGGGTGTGTGTGTCGGGTCTGCCTGAATGTGTTTGTGTGCAAGTTCAGTGTATGTTGAGATCCTGGGAAGGAGGGGGATGTTGGATCTGGATGAATGTTTGTTGTTGTTTGAAAGTGCATGTTGAGATGCGGGGGTGGGGTGTGTGTTGGGTCTACCTAAATATGTTTGTGTGCAAGTTCAGTGTATGTTGAGATGCGGGGGTGGGGTGTGTGTCTGGTCTGCCTGAATGTGTTTGTGTGCAAGTTCAGTGTATGTTGAGATGCGGGGTTGGGGTGTGTGTATCGGGTCTGCCTGAATGTATTTGTGTGCAAGTTCAGTGTATGCTGAGATGCGGGGGTGGGGTGTGTGTTGGGTCTGCCTGAATGTGTTTGTGTGCAAGTGCAGTGTGTGTTGAGATGCGTAGGTGGTGTGTTTGTCGGGTCTGCCTGAATGTGTTTGTGTGCAAGTTCAGTGTATGTTGAGATGCAGGGGTGGTGTGTGCGTCAAGTCTGCTTGAATGTGTTTGTGTGCAGTGTGTGTTGAGATGCGGTGGTGGGGTGTGTGTCGGGTCTGCCTGAATGTGTTTGTGTGCAAGTTCAGTGTATGTTGAGATGCGGGGGTGGGGTGTGTGTCGGGTCTGCCTGAATGTGTTTGTGTGCAAGTTCAGTGTATGTTGAGATGCGGGGGTGGGGTGTGTGTCGGGTCTGCCTGAATGTGTGTGTGTGCAAGTGCAGTGTTTGTTGAGATGCGGAGGGGGTGTGTGTGTCGGCTCTGCCTGAATGTGTTTGTGTGCAAGTTCAGTGTATGTTGAGATGCGGGGGTGGGGTGTGTGTCGGGTCTGCCTGAATGTGTGTGTGTGCAAGTTCAGTGTATGTTGAGATGCGGGGGTGGGGTGTCTGTCGGGTCTGCCTGAATGTGTTTGTGTGCAAGTTCAGTGTATGTTGAGATGCAGGGGTGGGGTGTGTGTCGGGTCTGCCTGAATGTGTTTGTGTGCAAGTGCAGTGTATGTTGAGATGATGGGGGGGAGCGGGTGTCGGGTCTGCCTGAATGTTTGTTGTTGTGTGAAAGTGCATGTTGAGATGCGGGTGTGGGGTGTGTGTCGGGTCTGCCTGAATGTTTGTTGTTGTGTGAAAGTGCATGTTGAGATGCGGGTGTGGGGTGTGAGTCGGGTCTGCCTGAATGTGTTTGTGTGCAAGTGCAGTGTGTGTTGAGATGCGGGGATTGGGTGTGTGTCGGGTCTGCCTGAATGTGTTTGTGTGCAAGTGCAGTGTGTGTTGAGATGCGGGGGTGGGGTGTGTGTGTCAGGTCTGCCTGACTGTGTTTGTGTGCAAGTTCAGTGTATGTTAAGATGCGGGGTTGGGGTGTGTGTCAGGTCTGCCTGAATGTGTTTGTATGCAAGTGCAGTGTGTGTTGAGATGCGGGGATGGGGTGTGTGTTGGGTCTGGCTGAATGTGTTTGTGTGCAAGTTCAGTGTATGTTGAGATGCTGGGGGGGAGGGGGATGTTGGATCTGGATGAATGTTTGTTGTTGTTTGAAAGTGCATGTTGAGATGCGGGGGTGGGGTGTGTGTCGAGTCTGCCTGAATGTGTTTGTGTGCAAGTGCATTGTATGTTGAGATGCTGTTGGGGAGGGGGGTGTCGGGTCTGTCTGAATGTTTGTTGTTGTGTGAAAGTGCATGTTGAGATGCGGGTGTGGGGTGTGAGTCGGGTCTGCCTGAATGTATTTGTGTGCAAGTGCAGTGTGTGTTGAGATGCGGGGATGGGGTGTGTGTCGGGTCGGCCTGAATGTGTTTGTGTGCAAGTTCAGTGTATGTTGAGATGCAGGGGTGGGGTGTGTGTCGGGTCTGCCTGAATGTGTTTGTGTGCAAGTTCAGTGTATGTTGAGATGCGGGGGTGTGGTGTGTGTCGGGTCTGCCTGAATGTGTTTGTGTGCAAGTTCAGTGTATGTTGAGATGCAGGGGTGGGGTGTGTGTCAGGTCTGCCTGAATGTGTTTGTGTGCAAGTGCAGTGTATGTTGAAATGCGGGGGTGGGGGGTGTGTCGGGTCTGCTTGTATGTGTTTGTGTGCAAGTTCAATGTATGTTGAGATGCAGGGGTGGGGTGTGTGTCGGGTCTGCCTGAATATGTTTGTGTGCAAGTTCAGTGTATGTTGAGATGCGGGGTTGGGGTGTGTGTATCGGGTCTGCCTCAATGTATTTGTGTGCAAGTTCAGTGTATGCTGAGATGCGGGGGTGGGGTGTGTGTTGGGTCTGCCTGAATGTGTTTGTGTGCAAGTTCAGTGTATGTCGAGATGCAGGGGTGGTGTGTGTGTCAAGTCTGCTTGAATGTGTTTGTGTGCAGTGTGTGTTGAGATGCGGCGGTGGGGTGTGTGTTCGGTCTGCCTGAATGTTTTTGTGTACAAGTGCAGTGTGTGTTGAGATGCGGGGGAGTAGGGGGGTGTCGGTTCTGCTTGAATGTGTTTGTGTGCAAGTGCAGTGTTTGTTGAGATGCGGAGGGGGTGTGTCTGTCAGCTCTGCCTGAATGTGTTTGTGTGCAAGTTCAGTGTATGTTGAGATGCGGGGGTGGGGTGTGTGTCGGGTCTGCCTGAATGTGTTTGTGTGCAAGTTCAGTGTATGTTGAGATGCGGGGGTGGGGTGTCTGTCGGGTCTGCCTGAATGTGTTTGTGTGCAAGTTCAGTGTGTGTTGAGATGCGGGGATGGGGTGTGTGTCGGGTCTGCCTGAATGTTTGTTGTTGTGTGAAAGTGCATGTTGAGATGCGGGTGTGGGGTGTGAGTCGGGTCTGCCTGAATGTTTGTTGTTGTGTGAAAGTGCATGTTGAGATGCGGGTGTGGGGTGTGAGTCGGGTCTGCCTGAATGTGTTTGTGTGCAAGTGCAGTGTGTGTTGAGATGCGGGGATGGGGTGTGTGTCGGGTCTGCCTGAATGTGTTTGTGTGCAAGTGCAGTGTGTGTTGAGTCTGTCTGAATGTGTTTGTGTGCAAGTTCAGTGTATGTTGAGATGCGGGGGTGGGGTGTGTGTGTCAGGTCTTCCTGAATGTGTTTGTGTGCAAGTTCAGTGTATGTTAAGATGCGGTGGTGGGGTGTGTGTCAGGTCTGCCTGAATGTGTTTGTGTGCAAGTGCAGTGTATGTTGAGATGCTGGGGTGGGGTGTGTGTCGGGTCTGCCTGAATGTGTTTGTGTGCAAGTGCAGTGTATGTTGAGATGCTGGGGGGTATGGGGGTGTCGGGTCTGCCTGAATGTTTGTTGTTGTGTGAAAGTGCATGTTGAGATGCAGGTGTGGGGTGTGAGTTGGGCCTGCCTGAATGTGTTTGTATGCAAGTGCAGTGTGTGTTCAGATGCGGGGATGGGGTGTGTGTTGGGTCTGGCTGAATGTGTTTGTGTGCAAGTTCAGTGTATGTTGAGATGCGGGGGTGGGATGTGTGTGTCGGGTCTGCCTGAATGTGTTTGTGTGCAAGTTCAGTGTATGTTGAGATGCTGGGGGGGAGGGGGATGTTGGATCTGGATGAATGTTTGTTGTTGTGTGAAAGTGCATGTTGAGATGCGGGGATGGGGTGTATGTTGGGTCTGGCTGAATGTGTTTGTGTGCAAGTTCAGTGTATGTTGAGATGCGGGGGTGGGGTGTGTGTGTCGGGTCTGCCTGAATGTGTTTGTGTGCAAGTTCAGTGTATGTTGAGATGCTGGGAGGGAGGGGGGTGTTGGATTTGGATGAATGTTTGTTGTTGTTTGAAAGTGCATGTTGAGATGCGGGGGTGGGGTGTGTGTCGAGTCTGCCTGAATGTGTTTGTGTGCAAGTGCATTGTATGTTGAGATGCTGTTGGGGAGGGGGGTGTCGGGTCTGCCTGAATGTTTGTTGTTGTGTGAAAGTGCATGTTGAGATGCGGGTGTGGGGTGTGAGTCGGGTCTGCCTGAATGTATTTGTGTGCAAGTGCAGTGTGTGTTGAGATGCGGGGATGGGGTGTGTGTCGGGTCGGCCTGAATGTGTTTGTGTGCAAGTTCAGTGAATGTTGAGATGCAGGGGTGGGATGTGTGTCGGGTCTGCCTGAATGTGTTTGTGTGCAAGTTCAGTGTATGTTGAGATGCAGGGGTGGGGTGTGTGTCAGGTCTGCCTGAATGTGTTTGTGTGCAAGTGCAGTGTATGTTGAGATGCTGGGGCACAGGGGGATGTCGGATGTGGCTGAATGTTTCTTGTTGTGTGAAAGTGCATGTTGAGAGGCTGGGGTGGGGTGTGTCGGGTCTGCCTGAATGTGTTTGTGTGCAAGTTCAGTGTATGTTGAGATGCAGGGGTGGGGTGTGTGTCAGGTATGCCTGAATGTGCTTGTGTGCAAGTGCAGTGTATGTTGAGATGCTTGGGGGGGGCAGTGTCGGGTCTGCCTGAATGTTTGTTGTTGTGTGAAAGTGCATGTTGAGATGCGGGGGTGGGGTGTGTGCCGGGTGTGCCTGAAAGTGTTTGTTTGCAAGTGCAGTGCATGTTGAGATGCTGGGGGGAGAAGGGTGTCGGGTCTGCCTGAATGTTTGTTGTTGTGTGAAAGTGCATGTTGAGATGCAGGTGTGGGGTGTGTGTCGGGACTGCTTGAATGTGTTTGTGTGCAAGTTCAGTGCATGTTGAGATGCGGGGGTGGGGTGTGTGTCGGACCTGCTTGACTGTGTTTGTGTGTAAGTACACTGTGTGTTGAGATGCGGAGGTGGGGTGTGTGTCGGGTCTGCCTGAATGTGTTTGTGTTCAAGTGCAGTGTGTTTTGAGATTCAGGGGAGGGGTGTGTGTCGGGTCTGCTTGAATGTGTTTGTGTGCAAGTTCAGTGTATGTTGAGATGCGGGGGTGCAGTGTGTATCAGGTCTGCCTGAATGTGTTTGTGTGCAAGTTCAGTGTATGTTGAGATGCAGGGGTGGGGTGTCTGTCGGGTCTGCCTGAATGTGTTTGTGTGCAGGTTTAGTGCATGTTGAGATGCAGGGGTGGGGTGTGTGTCAGGTCTGCCTGAATTTCTTTGTGTGCAAGTTCAGTGTATGATGAGATGCGGGGGTGGGGTGTGTGTCGGGTCTGCTTGAATGTGTTTGTGTGCAAGTGCAGTGTGTGTTGAGATGCGGGGGTGGGGTGTGTGATGGGTCTGCTTGAATGTGTTTGTGTGCAAGTGCAGTGTGTGTTGAGATGCGTAGGGGGTGTGTGTGTCGGGTCTGCCTGAATGTGTTTGTGTGCCAGTTCAGTGTATGCTGAGATACAGGGGTGGGGTGTTTGTCAGGTCTGCTTGAATGTGCTTGTGAGCAAGTGCAGTGTGTGTTGAGATGCGGTGGTGGGGAGTATGTCGGGTATGCCTGAATGCGTTTGTGTGCAAGTGCAGTGTGTGTTGAGATGCAGAGGTGGAGGGTGTGTCGGGTCTGCTTGAATGTGTTTGTGTGCAATTTCATTGTATGTTGAGATGCGGGGGTGGGGTGTGTGTCGGGTCTGCCTGAATATGTTTGTGTGCAAGTTCAGTGTATGTTGAGATGCGGGGGTGGGGTGTGTGTCGAGTCTGCCTGAATGTGTTGGTGTGCAAGTTCAGTGTATGTTGAGATGCGGGGGTGGGGTGTGTGTGTCGGGTCTGCCTGAATGTGTTTGTGTGCAAGTTCAGTGTATGTTGAGATGCGGGGGTGGGGTGTTTGTCGGGTCTGCCTGAATGTGTTTGTGTGCAAGTGCAGTGTGTGTTGAGATGCGTAGGTGGTATGTGTGTCGGGTGTGCCTGAATGTGTTTGTGTGCAAGTGCAGTGTGTGTTGAGATGCAGTGGTGGGGTGTGTGTCGGGTCTGCCTGAATGTGTTTGTGTGCAAGTGCAGTGTGTGTTGAGATGCGGGGCTGGGGGGTGTGTCGAGTCTGCTTGAATGTGTTTGTGTGCAAGTGCAGTGTTTGTTGAGATACGGAGGGGGTGTATGTGTCGGGTCTGCCTGAATGTGTTTGTGTGCAAGTTCAGTGTATGTTGAGATGCGGGGGTGAGGTGTGTGTCGAGTCTGCCTGAATGTGTTGGTGTGCAAGTTCAGTGTATGTTGAGATGCGGGGGTGGGGTGTGTGTCTGGTCTGCCTGAATATGTTTGTGTGCAAGTTCAGTGTATGTTGAGATGCGGGGGTGGGGTGTGTGTCGAGTCTGCCTGAATGTGTTGGTGTGCAAGTTCAGTGTATGTTGAGATGCGGGGGTGGGGTGTGTGTGTCGGGTCTGCCTGAATGTGTTTGTGTGCAAGTTCAGTGTATGTTGAGATGCGGGGGTGGGGTGTTTGTCGGGTCTGCCTGAATGTGTTTGTGTGCAAGTGCAGTGTGTGTTGAGATGCGTAGGTGGTATGTGTGTCGGGTGTGCCTGAATGTGTTAGTGTGCAAGTGCAGTGTGTGTTGAGATGCAGTGATGGGGTGTGTGTCGGGTCTGCCTGAATGTGTTTGTGTGCAAGTGCAGTGTGTGTTGAGATGCGGGGGTGGGGGGTGTGTCGAGTCTGCTTGAATGTGTTTGTGTGCAAGTGCAGTGTTTGTTGAGATACGGAGGGGGTGTGTGTGTCGGGTCTGCCTGAATGTGTTTGTGTGCAAGTTCAGTGTATGTTGAGATGCGGGGGTGGGGTGTGGTCGGGTCTGCTTGACTGTGTTTGTGTGCAAGTGCAGTGTGTGTTGAGATGAAGGGGTGGGGTGTGTGTCAGGTCTGCTAAATTGTGTTTGTGTGCAAGTTCAGTGTATGTTGAGATGCAAGGGTGGGGTGTGTTTCGGATCTGCCTGAATGTGTTTGTGTGCAGGTTTAGTGCATGTTGAGATGCAGGGATGGGGTGTGTGTTGGGTCTGCCTGAATGTGTTTGTGTGCAAGTTCAGTGTGTGTTGAGATGCAGGGGTGGGGTGTGTGTTGGTTCTGCCTGAATGTGTTTGTGTGCAGGTTCAGTGTATGTTGAGATGCGTTGGTGGGGTATGTGTCGGGTCTGCCTGAATATGTTTGTGTGCAAGTTCAGTGTATGTTGAGATGCGGGGGTGGGGTGTGTGTCAGGTCTGCCTGAATGTGTTTGTGAGCAAGTGCAGTGTGTGTTGAGATGCAGGGGTGGGGTGTGTGTCAGGTCTGCTTGAATGTGTTTGTGTGCAAATTCAGTGTATGTTGAGATGCGGGGGGAGAGGGGGATGTCGGATCTGGCTGAATGTTTGTTGGTGTGAAAGTGTATGTTGAGATGCGGGGGTGGGGTGTGTGTCGGGTCTGCCTGAATGTGTTTGTGTGCAAGTTCAGTGTATGTTGAGATGCAGGGGTGGGGTGTGTGTCGGGTCTGCCTGAATGTGTTTGTGTGCAAGTGCAGTGTATGTTGAGATGATGGGGGGGAGCGGGTGTCGGGTCTGCCTGAATGTTTGTTGTTGTGTGAAAGTGCATGTTGAGATGCGGGTGTGGGGTGTGTGTCGGGTCTGCCTGAATGTTTGTTGTTGTGTGAAAGTGCATGTTGAGATGCGGGTGTGGGGTGTGAGTCGGGTCTGCCTGAATGTGTTTGTGTGCAAGTGCAGTGTGTGTTGAGATGCGGGGATTGGGTGTGTGTCGGGTCTGCCTGAATGTGTTTGTGTGCAAGTGCAGTGTGTGTTGAGATGCGGGGGTGGGGTGTGTGTGTCAGGTCTGCCTGACTGTGTTTGTGTGCAAGTTCAGTGTATGTTAAGATGCGGGGTTGGGGTGTGTGTCAGGTCTGCCTGAATGTGTTTGTATGCAAGTGCAGTGTGTGTTGAGATGCGGGGATGGGGTGTGTGTTGGGTCTGGCTGAATGTGTTTGTGTGCAAGTTCAGTGTATGTTGAGATGCTGGGGGGGAGGGGGATGTTGGATCTGGATGAATGTTTGTTGTTGTTTGAAAGTGCATGTTGAGATGCGGGGGTGGGGTGTGTGTCGAGTCTGCCTGAATGTGTTTGTGTGCAAGTGCATTGTATGTTGAGATGCTGTTGGGGAGGGGGGTGTCGGGTCTGTCTGAATGTTTGTTGTTGTGTGAAAGTGCATGTTGAGATGCGGGTGTGGGGTGTGAGTCGGGTCTGCCTGAATGTATTTGTGTGCAAGTGCAGTGTGTGTTGAGATGCGGGGATGGGGTGTGTGTCGGGTCGGCCTGAATGTGTTTGTGTGCAAGTTCAGTGTATGTTGAGATGCAGGGGTGGGGTGTGTGTCGGGTCTGCCTGAATGTGTTTGTGTGCAAGTTCAGTGTATGTTGAGATGCGGGGGTGTGGTGTGTGTCGGGTCTGCCTGAATGTGTTTGTGTGCAAGTTCAGTGTATGTTGAGATGCAGGGGTGGGGTGTGTGTCAGGTCTGCCTGAATGTGTTTGTGTGCAAGTGCAGTGTATGTTGAAATGCGGGGGTGGGGGGTGTGTCGGGTCTGCTTGTATGTGTTTGTGTGCAAGTTCAATGTATGTTGAGATGCAGGGGTGGGGTGTGTGTCGGGTCTGCCTGAATATGTTTGTGTGCAAGTTCAGTGTATGTTGAGATGCGGGGTTGGGGTGTGTGTATCGGGTCTGCCTCAATGTATTTGTGTGCAAGTTCAGTGTATGCTGAGATGCGGGGGTGGGGTGTGTGTTGGGTCTGCCTGAATGTGTTTGTGTGCAAGTTCAGTGTATGTCGAGATGCAGGGGTGGTGTGTGTGTCAAGTCTGCTTGAATGTGTTTGTGTGCAGTGTGTGTTGAGATGCGGCGGTGGGGTGTGTGTTCGGTCTGCCTGAATGTTTTTGTGTACAAGTGCAGTGTGTGTTGAGATGCGGGGGAGTAGGGGGGTGTCGGTTCTGCTTGAATGTGTTTGTGTGCAAGTGCAGTGTTTGTTGAGATGCGGAGGGGGTGTGTCTGTCAGCTCTGCCTGAATGTGTTTGTGTGCAAGTTCAGTGTATGTTGAGATGCGGGGGTGGGGTGTGTGTCGGGTCTGCCTGAATGTGTTTGTGTGCAAGTTCAGTGTATGTTGAGATGCGGGGGTGGGGTGTCTGTCGGGTCTGCCTGAATGTGTTTGTGTGCAAGTTCAGTGTGTGTTGAGATGCGGGGATGGGGTGTGTGTCGGGTCTGCCTGAATGTTTGTTGTTGTGTGAAAGTGCATGTTGAGATGCGGGTGTGGGGTGTGAGTCGGGTCTGCCTGAATGTTTGTTGTTGTGTGAAAGTGCATGTTGAGATGCGGGTGTGGGGTGTGAGTCGGGTCTGCCTGAATGTGTTTGTGTGCAAGTGCAGTGTGTGTTGAGATGCGGGGATGGGGTGTGTGTCGGGTCTGCCTGAATGTGTTTGTGTGCAAGTGCAGTGTGTGTTGAGTCTGTCTGAATGTGTTTGTGTGCAAGTTCAGTGTATGTTGAGATGCGGGGGTGGGGTGTGTGTGTCAGGTCTTCCTGAATGTGTTTGTGTGCAAGTTCAGTGTATGTTAAGATGCGGTGGTGGGGTGTGTGTCAGGTCTGCCTGAATGTGTTTGTGTGCAAGTGCAGTGTATGTTGAGATGCTGGGGTGGGGTGTGTGTCGGGTCTGCCTGAATGTGTTTGTGTGCAAGTGCAGTGTATGTTGAGATGCTGGGGGGTATGGGGGTGTCGGGTCTGCCTGAATGTTTGTTGTTGTGTGAAAGTGCATGTTGAGATGCAGGTGTGGGGTGTGAGTTGGGCCTGCCTGAATGTGTTTGTATGCAAGTGCAGTGTGTGTTCAGATGCGGGGATGGGGTGTGTGTTGGGTCTGGCTGAATGTGTTTGTGTGCAAGTTCAGTGTATGTTGAGATGCGGGGGTGGGATGTGTGTGTCGGGTCTGCCTGAATGTGTTTGTGTGCAAGTTCAGTGTATGTTGAGATGCTGGGGGGGAGGGGGATGTTGGATCTGGATGAATGTTTGTTGTTGTGTGAAAGTGCATGTTGAGATGCGGGGATGGGGTGTATGTTGGGTCTGGCTGAATGTGTTTGTGTGCAAGTTCAGTGTATGTTGAGATGCGGGGGTGGGGTGTGTGTGTCGGGTCTGCCTGAATGTGTTTGTGTGCAAGTTCAGTGTATGTTGAGATGCTGGGAGGGAGGGGGGTGTTGGATTTGGATGAATGTTTGTTGTTGTTTGAAAGTGCATGTTGAGATGCGGGGGTGGGGTGTGTGTCGAGTCTGCCTGAATGTGTTTGTGTGCAAGTGCATTGTATGTTGAGATGCTGTTGGGGAGGGGGGTGTCGGGTCTGCCTGAATGTTTGTTGTTGTGTGAAAGTGCATGTTGAGATGCGGGTGTGGGGTGTGAGTCGGGTCTGCCTGAATGTATTTGTGTGCAAGTGCAGTGTGTGTTGAGATGCGGGGATGGGGTGTGTGTCGGGTCGGCCTGAATGTGTTTGTGTGCAAGTTCAGTGAATGTTGAGATGCAGGGGTGGGATGTGTGTCGGGTCTGCCTGAATGTGTTTGTGTGCAAGTTCAGTGTATGTTGAGATGCAGGGGTGGGGTGTGTGTCAGGTCTGCCTGAATGTGTTTGTGTGCAAGTGCAGTGTATGTTGAGATGCTGGGGCACAGGGGGATGTCGGATGTGGCTGAATGTTTCTTGTTGTGTGAAAGTGCATGTTGAGAGGCTGGGGTGGGGTGTGTCGGGTCTGCCTGAATGTGTTTGTGTGCAAGTTCAGTGTATGTTGAGATGCAGGGGTGGGGTGTGTGTCGGGTATGCCTGAATGTGCTTGTGTGCAAGTGCAGTGTATGTTGAGATGCTTGGGGGGGGCAGTGTCGGGTCTGCCTGAATGTTTGTTGTTGTGTGAAAGTGCATGTTGAGATGCGGGGGTGGGGTGTGTGCCGGGTGTGCCTGAAAGTGTTTGTTTGCAAGTGCAGTGCATGTTGAGATGCTGGGGGGAGAAGGGTGTCGGGTCTGCCTGAATGTTTGTTGTTGTGTGAAAGTGCATGTTGAGATGCAGGTGTGGGGTGTGTGTCGGGACTGCTTGAATGTGTTTGTGTGCAAGTTCAGTGCATGTTGAGATGCGGGGGTGGGGTGTGTGTCGGACCTGCTTGACTGTGTTTGTGTGTAAGTACACTGTGTGTTGAGATGCGGAGGTGGGGTGTGTGTCGGGTCTGCCTGAATGTGTTTGTGTTCAAGTGCAGTGTGTTTTGAGATTCAGGGGAGGGGTGTGTGTCGGGTCTGCTTGAATGTGTTTGTGTGCAAGTTCAGTGTATGTTGAGATGCGGGGGTGCGGTGTGTATCAGGTCTGCCTGAATGTGTTTGTGTGCAAGTTCAGTGTATGTTGAGATGCAGGGGTGGGGTGTCTGTCGGGTCTGCCTGAATGTGTTTGTGTGCAGGTTTAGTGCATGTTGAGATGCGGGGGTGGGGTGTGTGTCAGGTCTGCCTGAATTTCTTTGTGTGCAAGTTCAGTGTATGATGAGATGCGGGGGTGGGGTGTGTGTCGGGTCTGCTTGAATGTGTTTTTGTGCAAGTGCAGTGTGTGTTGAGATGCGGGGGTGGGGTGTGTGATGGGTCTGCTTGAATGTGTTTGTGTGCAAGTGCAGTGTGTGTTGAGATGCGTAGGGGGTGTGTGTGTCGGGTCTGCCTGAATGTGTTTGTGTGCCAGTTCAGTGTATGCTGAGATACAGGGGTGGGGTGTTTGTCAGGTCTGCTTGAATGTGCTTGTGAGCAAGTGCAGTGTGTGTTGAGATGCGGTGGTGGGGAGTATGTCGGGTATGCCTGAATGCGTTTGTGTGCAAGTGCAGTGTGTGTTGAGATGCAGAGGTGGAGGGTGTGTCGGGTCTGCTTGAATGTGTTTGTGTGCAATTTCATTGTATGTTGAGATGCGGGGGTGGGGTGTGTGTCGGGTCTGCCTGAATATGTTTGTGTGCAAGTTCAGTGTATGTTGAGATGCGGGGGTGGGGTGTGTGTCGAGTCTGCCTGAATGTGTTGGTGTGCAAGTTCAGTGTATGTTGAGATGCGGGGGTGGGGTGTGTGTGTCGGGTCTGCCTGAATGTGTTTGTGTGCAAGTTCAGTGTATGTTGAGATGCGGGGGTGGGGTGTTTGTCGGGTCTGCCTGAATGTGTTTGTGTGCAAGTGCAGTGTGTGTTGAGATGCGTAGGTAGTATGTGTGTCGGGTGTGCCTGAATGTGTTTGTGTGCAAGTGCAGTGTGTGTTGAGATGCAGTGGTGGGGTGTGTGTCGGGTCTGCCTGAATGTGTTTGTGTGCAAGTGCAGTGTGTGTTGAGATGCGGGGGTGGGGTGTGTGTGTCGGGTCTGCCTGAATGTGTTTGTGTGCAAGTTCAGTGTATGTTGAGATGCGGGGGTGGGGTGTTTGTCGGGTCTGCCTGAATGTGTTTGTGTGCAAGTGCAGTGTGTGTTGAGATGCGGGGGTGGGGGGTGTGTCGAGTCTGCTTGAATGTGTTTGTGTGCAAGTGCAGTGTTTGTTGAGATACGGAGGGGGTGTGTGTGTCGGGTCTGCCTGAATGTGTTTGTGTGCAAGTTCAGTGTATGTTGAGATGCGGGGGTGGGGTGTGGTCGGGTCTGCTTGACTGTGTTTGTGTGCAAGTGCAGTGTGTGTTGAGATGAAGGGGTGGGGTGTGTGTCAGGTCTGCTAAATTGTGTTTGTGTGCAAGTTCAGTGTATGTTGAGATGCAAGGGTGGGGTGTGTTTCGGATCTGCCTGAATGTGTTTGTGTGCAGGTTTAGTGCATGTTGAGATGCAGGGATGGGGTGTGTGTTGGGTCTGCCTGAATGTGTTTGTGTGCAAGTTCAGTGTGTGTTGAGATGCAGGGGTGGGGTGTGTGTTGGTTCTGCCTGAATGTGTTTGTGTGCAGGTTCAGTGTATGTTGAGATGCGTTGGTGGGGTATGTGTCGGGTCTGCCTGAATATGTTTGTGTGCAAGTTCAGTGTATGTTGAGATGCGGGGGTGGGGTGTGTGTCAGGTCTGCCTGAATGTGTTTGTGAGCAAGTGCAGTGTGTGTTGAGATGCAGGGGTGGGGTGTGTGTCAGGTCTGCTTGAATGTGTTTGTGTGCAAATTCAGTGTATGTTGAGATGCGGGGGGAGAGGGGGATGTCGGATCTGGCTGAATGTTTGTTGGTGTGAAAGTGTATGTTGAGATGCGGGGGTGGGGTGTGTGTCGGGTCTGCCTGAATGTGTTTGTGTGCAAGTTCAGTGTATGTTGAGATGCGGGGGTGGGGTGTGTGCCGGGTATGCCTGAATGTGTTTGTGTGCAAGTGCAGTGTATGTTGAGGTGCTGGGGGGAGAGGGGTGTCGGGTCTGCCTGAATGTTTGTTGTTGTCTGAAAGTGCATGTTGAGATGCGGGGGTGGGGTGTGTGTCGGGTCTGCCTGAATGTGTTTGTGTGCAAGTTCAGTGTATGTTGAGATGGGGGGGTGGGGTGTGTGTCGGGTCTGCCTGAATGTGTTTTTTGTGCAAGTGCAGTGTATGTTGAGATGCTGGGGGGAGGGGAGTGTCGGGTCTGCCTGAATGTTTGTTGTTGTGTGAAAGTGCATGTTGAGATGCGGGGGTGGGGTGTGTGTCGGGTCTGCCTGAATGTGTTTCTGTGCAAGTTCAGTGTATGTTGAGATGCAGGGGTGGGGTGTGTGTGGGGTCTGCCTAAATGTGTTTGTATGCAAGTGCAGTGTATGTTGAGATGCTGGGGGGGAGGAGGATGTCGGTTCTGGCTGAATGTTTGTTGTTGTGTGAAAGTGCATGTTGAGATGCGGGGGTGGGGTGTGTGTCGGGTCTGCCTGAATGTGTTTGTGTGCAAGTGCAGTGTGTGTTGAGATCCGGGGATGGGGTGTGTGTCGAGTCTGCTTGAATGTGTTTGTGTGCCAGTGCAGTTTGTGTTGAGATTCGTAGGGGGTGTGTGTGTCAGGTCTGCTTGACTGTGTTTGTGTGCAAGTGCAGTGTGTGTTGAGATGCAGGGGTGGGGTGTGTGTCGGGTCTGCCTGAATGTGTTTGTGAGCAAGTGCAGTGTGTGTTGAGATGCAGGGGTGGGGTGTGTGTCAGGTCTGCTAAATTGTGTTTGTGTGCAAGTTCAGTGTATGTTGAGATGCAAGGGTGGGGTGTGTGTCGGATCTCCCTGAATGTGTTTGTGTGCAGGTTTAGTGCATGTTGAGATGCAGGGATGGGGTGTGTGTTGGGTCTGCCTGAATGTGTTTGTGTGCAAGTTCAGTGTATGTTGAGATGCGGGGCGGGGCGGGGTGTGCGTCAGGTCTGCCTGAATGTGTTTGTGTGCAAGTGCAGTGTATGTTGAGATGCTGGGGGCGTGGGGTGTGACGGGTCTGCCTGAATGTTTGTTGTTGTGTGAAAGTGCATGTTGAGATGCGGGGGTGGGGTGTGTGTCGGGTCTTCCTGAATGTGTTTGTGTGCAAGTGCAGCGTGTGTTGAGATGCGGGGATGGGGTGTGTGCCGGGTATGCCTGAATGTGTTTGTGTGCAAGTTCAGTGTATGTTGAGATGCGGGGGTGAGGTGTGTGTCGGGTCTGCCTGAATGTGTTTGTGTGCAAGTTCAGTGTATGTTGATATTCAGGGGTGGGGTGTGTGTCGGGTCTGCCTGAATGTGTTTGTGTGCAAGTTCAGTGTATGTTGAGATGCGGGGGTGGGGTGTGTGTGTCGGGTCTGCCTGAATGTGTTTGTGTGCAAGTTAAGTGTATGTTGAGATGCGGGGGTGGGGTGTGTGTCGGGTCTGCCTGAATGTGTTTGTGTGCAAGTTCAGTGTATGTTGAGATGGGGGGGGGGTGTGTGTCGGGTCTGCCTGAATGTGTTTGTGTGCAAGTGCATTGTATGTTGAGATGCTGGGGGGGAGGGGAGTGTTGGGTCTGCCTGAATGTTTGTTGTTGTGTGAAAGTGCATGTTGAGATGCGGGGGTGGGGTGTGTGTCGGGTCTGCCTGAATGTGTTTGTGTGCAAGTTCAGTGTATGTTGAGATGCAGGGGTGGGGTGTGTGTGGGGTCTGCCTGAATGTGTTTGTGTGCAAGTTCAGTGTATGTTGAGATGCGGGGGTGGGGTGTGTGTCGGGTCTGCCTGAATGTGTTTGTGGGCAAGTGCAGTGTATGTTGAGATGCTGGGGGGGAGGGGGATGTTGGTTCTGGCTGAATGTTTGTTGTTGTGTGAAAGTGCATGTTGAGATGCGGGGGTGGGGCGTGTGTCGGGTCTGCCTGATGTGTTTGTGTGCAAGTTCAGTGTATGTTGAGATGCGTTGGTGGGGTATGTGTCAGGTCTGCCTGAATGTGTTTGTGTGCAAGTTCAGTGTATGATGAGATGCGGGGGTGGGGTGTGTGTCGGGTCTGCTTGAATGTGTTTGTGTGCAAGTGCAGTGTGTGTTGAGATGCGGGGGTGGGGTGTGTGTCGGGTCTGCCTGAATGTGTTTGTGTGCAAGTGCAGTGTGTGTTGAGATGCGGGGATGGGGTGTGTGTCAAGTCTGCTTGAATGTGTTTGTGTGCCAGTGCAGTTTGTGATGAGATTCGTAGGGGGTGTGTGTGTCAGGTCTGCTTGAATGTGTTTGTGTGCAAGTTCCGTGTATGTTGAGATGCGGGGGTGGGGTATGGTCGGGTCTGCTTGACTGTGTTTGTGTGCAAGTGCAGTGTGTGTTGAGATGCAGGGGTGGGGTGTGTATTGGGTCTGCCTGAATGTGTTTGTGAGCAAGTGCAGTGTGTGTTGAGATGAAGGGGTGGGGTGTGTGTCAGGTCTGCTAAATTGTGTTTGTGTGCAAGTTCAGTGTATGTTGAGATGCAAGGGTGGGGTGTGTTTCGGATCTGCCTGAATGTGTTTGTGTGCAGGTTTAGTGCATGTTGAGATGCAGGGATGGGGTGTGTGTTGGGTCTGCCTGAATGTGTTTGTGTGCAAGTTCAGTGTGTGTTGAGATGCAGGGGTGGGGTGTGTGTTGGGTCTGCCTGAATGTGTTTGTGAGCAAGTGCAGTGTGTGTTGAGATGCAGGGGTGGGGTGTGTGTCAGGTCTGCGTGAATGTGTTTGTGTGCAAATTCAGTGTATGTTGAGATGCGGGGGGAGAGGGGGATGTCGGATCTGGCTTAATGTTTGTTGTAGTGTGAAAGTGTATGTTGAGATGCGGGGGTGGGGTGTGTGTCGGGTCTGCCTGAATGTGTTTGTGTGCAAGTTCAGTGTATGTTGAGATGCGGGGTGGGGTGTGTGCCGGGTATGCCTGAATGTGTTTGTGTGCAAGTGCAGTGTATGTTGAGGTGCTGGGGGGAGAGGGGTGTCGGGTCTGCCTGAATGTTTGTTGTTGTGTGAAAGTGCATGTTGAGATGCGGGGGTGGGGTGTGTGTCGGGTCTGCCTGAATGTGTTTGTGTGCAAGTTCAGTGTATGTTGAGATGGGGGGGTGGGGTGTGTGTCGGGTCTGCCTGAATGTGTTTCTGTGCAAGTTCAGTGTATGTTGAGATGCAGGGGTGGGGTGTGTGTGGGGTCTGCCTGAATGTGTTTGTGAGCAAGTGCAGTGTGTGTTGAGATGCAGGGGTG
This sequence comes from Ambystoma mexicanum, assembly GCF_040938575.1. Classification (NCBI taxonomy): domain Eukaryota; kingdom Metazoa; phylum Chordata; class Amphibia; order Caudata; family Ambystomatidae; genus Ambystoma; species Ambystoma mexicanum. Next base: position 306,848,586 of record NC_090936.1, read on the forward strand.
GGGTGTGTGTCAGGTCTGCTTGAATGTGTTTGTATGCAAATTCAGTGTATGTTGAGATGCGGGGGAAGAGGGGATGTCGGATCTGGCTGAATGTTTGTTGTTGTGTGAAAGTGCATGTTGAGATGCGGCGGTGGGGTGTGTGTCGGGTCTGCCTGAATGTGTTTGTGAGCAAGTGCAGTGTGTGTTGAGATGCAGGGGTGGGGTTTGTGTCAGGTCTGCTTGAATGTGTTTGTGTGCAAATTCAGTGTATGTTGAGATGCGGGGGAAGAGGGGGATGTCGGATCTGGCTGAATGTTTGTTGTTGTGTGAAAGTGCATGTTGAGATGCGGGGGTGGGGTGTGTGTCGGGTCTGCCTGAATGTGTTTGTATGCAAGTGCAGTGTATGTTGAGATGCTGGGGGGGAGGGGGATGTCGGTTCTGGCTGAATGTTTGTTGTTGTGTGAAAGTGCATGTTGAGATGCGGGGGTGGGGTGTGTGTCGGGTCTGCCTGAATGTGTTTGTGTGCAAGTTCAGTGTATGTTGAGATGCGGGGGTGGGGTGTGTGTCGGGTCTGCCTGAATGTGTTTGTATGCAAGTGCAGTGTATGTTGAGATGCTGGGGGGGAGGGGGATGTCGGTTCTGGCTGAATGTTTGTTGTTGTGTGAAAGTGCATGTTGAGATGCGGGGGTGGGGTGTGTGTCGGGTCTGCCTGAATGTGTTTGTGTGCAGGTTCAGTGTATGTTGAGATGCGTTGGTGGGGTATGTGTCGGGTCTGCCTGAATATGTTTGTGTGCAAGTTCAGTGTATGTTGAGATGCGGGGGTGGGGTGTGTGTCAGGTCTGCCTGAATGTGTTTGTGAGCAAGTGCAGTGTGTGTTGAGATGCAGGGGTGGGGTGTGTGTCAGGTCTGCTTGAATGTGTTTGTGTGCAAATTCAGTGTATGTTGAGATGCGGGGGGAGAGGGGGATGTCGGATCTGGCTGAATGTTTGTTGTGGTGTGAAAGTGTATGTTGAGATGCGGGGGTGGGGTGTGTGTCGGGTCTACCTGAATGTGTTTGTGTGCAAGTTCAGTGTATGTTGAGATGCGGGGGTGGGGTGTGTGCCGGGTATGCCTGAATGTGTTTGTGTGCAAGTGCAGTGTATGTTGAGGTGCTGGGGGGAGAGGGGTGTCGGGTCTGCCTGAATGTTTGTTGTTGTCTGAAAGTGCATGTTGAGATGCGGGGGTGGGGTGTGTGTCGGGTCTGCCTGAATGTGTTTGTGTGCAAGTTCAGTGTATGTTGAGATGGGGGGGTGGGGTGTGTGTCGGGTCTGCCTGAATGTGTTTTTTGCGCAAGTGCAGTGTATGTTGAGATGCTGGGGGGAGGGGAGTGTCGGGTCTGCCTGAATGTTTGTTGTTGTGTGAAAGTGCATGTTGAGATGCGGGGGTGGGGTGTGTGTCGGGTCTGCCTGAATGTGTTTCTGTGCAAGTTCAGTGTATGTTGAGATGCAGGGGTGGGGTGTGTGTGGGGTCTGCCTAAATGTGTTTGTATGCAAGTGCAGTGTATGTTGAGATGCTGGGGGGGAGGAGGATGTCGGTTCTGCCTGAATGTTTGTTGTTGTGTGAAAGTGCATGTTGAGATGCGGGGGTGGGGTGTGTGTCGGGTCTGCCTGAATGTGTTTGTGTGCAAGTGCAGTGTGTGTTGAGATGCGGGGATGGGGTGTGTGTCGAGTCTGCTTGAATGTGTTTGTGTGCCAGTGCAGTTTGTGTTGAGTATCGTAGGGGGTGTGTGTGTCAGGTCTGCTTGACTGTGTTTGTGTGCAAGTGCAGTGTGTGTTGAGATGCAGGGGTGGGGTGTGTGTCGGGTCTGCCTGAATGTGTTTGTGAGCAAGTGCAGTGTGTGTTGAGATGCAGGGGTGGGGTGTGTGTCAGGTCTGCTAAATTGTGTTTGTGTGCAAGTTCAGTGTATGTCGAGATGCAAGGGTGGGGTGTGTGTCGGATCTCCCTGAATGTGTTTGTGTGCAGGTTTAGTGCATGTTGAGATGCAGGGATGGGGTGTGTGTTGGGTCTGCCTGAATGGGTTTGTGTGCTAGTTCAGTGTGTGTTGAGATGCGGAGGTGGGGTGTGTTTCGGGTCTGCCTGAATGTGTTTGTGTGCAAGTTCAGTGTATGTTGAGATGCGGGGCGGGGTGTGTGTCAGGTCTGCCTGGATGTGTTTGTGTGCAAGTGCAGTGTATGTTGAGATGCTGGGGGCGTGGGGTGTGACGGGTCTGCCTGAATGTTTGTTGTTGTGTGAAAGTGCATGTTGAGATGCGGGTGTGGGGTGTGAGTCAGGTCTTCCTGAATGTGTTTGTGTGCAAGTGCAGCGTGTGTTGAGATGCGGGGATGGGGTGTGTGCCGGGTATGCCTGAATGTGTTTGTGTGCAAGTTCAGTGTATGTTGAGATGCGGGGGTGAGGTGTGTGTCGGGTCTGCCTGAATGTGTTTGTGTGCAAGTTCAGTGTATGTTGATATTCAGGGGTGGGGTGTGTGTCGGGTCTGCCTGAATGTGTTTGTGTGCAAGTTCAGTGTATGTTGAGATGCGGGGGTGGGGTGTGTGTGTCGGGTCTGCCTGAATGTGTTTGTGTGCAAGTTAAGTGTATGTTGAGATGCGGGGGTGGGGTGTGTGTCGGGTCTGCCTGAATGTGTTTGTGTGCAAGTTCAGTGTATGTTGAGATGGGGGGGGTGTGTGTGTCAGGTCTGCCTGAATGTGTTTGTGTGCAAGTGCATTGTATGTTGAGATGCTGGGGGGAGGGGGATGTTGGTTCTGGCTGAATGTTTGTTGTTGTGTGAAAGTGCATGTTGAGATGCGGGGGTGGGGCGTGTGTCGGGTCTGCCTGAATGTGTTTGTGTGCAAGTTCAGTGTATGTTGAGATGCAGGGGTGGGGTGTGTGCCGGGTCTGCCTGATGTGTTTGTGTGCAAGTTCAGTGTATGTTGAGATGCGTTGGTGGGGTATGTGTCAGGTCTGCCTGAATGTGTTTGTGTGCAAGTTCAGTGTATGATGAGATGCGGGGGTGGGGTGTGTGTCGGGTCTGCTTGAATGTGTTTGTGTGCAAGTGCAGTGTGTGTTGAGATGCGGGGGTGGGGTGTGTGTCGGGTCTGCCTGAATGTGTTTGTGTGCAAGTGCAGTGTGTGTTGAGATGCAGGGGTGGGGTGTGTGTGGGGTCTGCCTGAATGTGTTTGTGTGCAAGTTCAGTGTATGTTGAGATGCGGGGGTGGGGTGTGTGTCGGGTCTGCCTGAATGTGTTTGTGGGCAAGTGCAGTGTATGTTGAGATGCTGGGGGGGAGGGGGATGTTGGTTCTGGCTGAATGTTTGTTGTTGTGTGAAAGTGCATGTTGAGATGCGGGGGTGGGGCGTGTGTCGGGTCTGCCTGAATGTGTTTGTGTGCAAGTTCAGTGTATGTTGAGATGCAGGGGTGGGGTGTGTGCCGGGTCTGCCTGATGTGTTTGTGTGCAAGTTCAGTGTATGTTGAGATGCGTTGGTGGGGTATGTGTCAGGTCTGCCTGAATGTGTTTGTGTGCAAGTTCAGTGTATGATGAGATGCGGGGGTGGGGTGTGTGTCGGGTCTGCTTGAATGTGTTTGTGTGCAAGTGCAGTGTGTGTTGAGATGCGGGGGTGGGGTGTGTGTCGGGTCTGCCTGAATGTGTTTGTGTGCAAGTGCAGTGTGTGTTGAGATGCGGGGATGGGGTGTGTGTCAAGTCTGCTTGAATGTGTTTGTGTGCCAGTGCAGTTTGTGATGAGATTCGTAGTGGGTGTGTGTGTCAGGTCTGCTTGAATGTGTTTGTGTGCAAGTTCCGTGTATGTTGAGATGCGGGGGTGGGGTATGGTCGGGTCTGCTTGACTGTGTTTGTGTGCAAGTGCAGTGTGTGTTGAGATGCAGGGGTGGGGTGTGTATTGGGTCTGCCTGAATGTGTTTGTGAGCAAGTGCAGTGTGTGTTGAGATGAAGGGGTGGGGTGTGTGTCAGGTCTGCTAAATTGTGTTTGTGTGCAAGTTCAGTGTATGTTGAGATGCAAGGGTGGGGTGTGTTTCGGATCTGCCTGAATGTGTTTGTGTGCAGGTTTAGTGCATGTTGAGATGCAGGGATGGGGTGTGTGTTGGGTCTGCCTGAATGTGTTTGTGTGCAAGTTCAGTGTGTGTTGAGATGCAGGGGTGGGGTGTGTGTTGGGTCTGCCTGAATGTGTTTGTGAGCAAGTGCAGTGTGTGTTGAGATGCAGGGGTGGGGTGTGTGTCAGGTCTGCGTGAATGTGTTTGTGTGCAAATTCAGTGTATGTTGAGATGCGGGGGGAGAGGGGGATGTCGGATCTGGCTTAATGTTTGTTGTAGTGTGAAAGTGTATGTTGAGATGCGGGGGTGGGGTGTGTGTCGGGTCTGCCTGAATGTGTTTGTGTGCAAGTTCAGTGTATGTTGAGATGCGGGGTGGGGTGTGTGCCGGGTATGCCTGAATGTGTTTGTGTGCAAGTGCAGTGTATGTTGAGGTGCTGGGGGGAGAGGGGTGTCGGGTCTGCCTGAATGTTTGTTGTTGTGTGAAAGTGCATGTTGAGATGCGGGGGTGGGGTGTGTGTCGGGTCTGCCTGAATGTGTTTGTGTGCAAGTTCAGTGTATGTTGAGATGGGGGGGTGGGGTGTGTGTCGGGTCTGCCTGAATGTGTTTGTGTGCAAGTGCAGTGTATGTGGAGATGCTGGGGGGAGGGGAGTGTCGGGTCTGCCTGAATGTTTGTTGTTGTGTGAAAGTGCATGTTGAGATGCGGGGGTGGGGTGTGTGTCGGGTCTGCCTGAATGTGTTTCTGTGCAAGTTCAGTGTATGTTGAGATGCAGGGGTGGGGTGTGTGTGGGGTCTGCCTGAATGTGTTTGTGAGCAAGTGCAGTGTGTGTTGAGATGCAGGGGTGGGGTGTGTGTCAGGTCTGCTTGAATGTGTTTGTATGCAAATTCAGTGTATGTTGAGATGCGGGGGAAGAGGGGATGTCGGATCTGGCTGAATGTTTGTTGTTGTGTGAAAGTGCATGTTGAGATGCGGCGGTGGGGTGTGTGTCGGGTCTGCCTGAATGTGTTTGTGAGCAAGTGCAGTGTGTGTTGAGATGCAGGGGTGGGGTTTGTGTCAGGTCTGCTTGAATGTGTTTGTGTGCAAATTCAGTGTATGTTGAGATGCGGGGGAAGAGGGGGATGTCGGATCTGGCTGAATGTTTGTTGTTGTGTGAAAGTGCATGTTGAGATGCGGGGGTGGGGTGTGTGTCGGGTCTGCCTGAATGTGTTTGTGTGCAAGTTCAGTGTATGTTGAGATGCGGGGGTGGGGTGTGTGTCGGGTCTGCCTGAATGTGTTTGTATGCAAGTGCAGTGTATGTTGAGATGCTGGGGGGGAGGGGGATGTCGGTTCTGGCTGAATGTTTGTTGTTGTGTGAAAGTGCATGTTGAGATGCGGGGGTGGGGTGTGTGTCGGGTCTGCCTGAATGTGTTTGTGTGCAAGTTCAGTGTATGTTGAGATGCGGGGGTGGGGTGTGTGTCGGGTCTGCCTGAATGTGTTTGTATGCAAGTGCAGTGTATGTTGAGATGCTGGGGGGGAGGGGGATGTCGGTTCTGGCTGAATGTTTGTTGTTGTGTGAAAGTGCATGTTGAGATGCGGGGGTGGGGTGTGTGTCGGGTCTGCCTGAATGTGTTTGTGTGCAAGTTCAGTGTATGTTGAGATGCGGGGGTGGGGTGTGTGTCGGGTCTGCCTGAATGTGTTTGTGGGCAAGTGCAGTGTATGTTGAGATGCTGGGGGGGAGGGGGATGTTGGTTCTGGCTGAATGTTTGTTGTTGTGTGAAAGTGCATGTTGAGATGCGGGGGTGGGGCGTGTGTCGGGTCTGCCTGAATGTGTTTGTGTGCAGGTTCAGTGTATGTTGAGATGCGTTGGTGGGGTATGTGTCGGGTCTGCCTGAATATGTTTGTGTGCAAGTTCAGTGTATGTTGAGATGCGGGGTGGGGTGTGTGTCAGGTCTGCCTGAATGTGTTTGTGAGCAAGTGCAGTGTGTGTTGAGATGCAGGGGTGGGGTGTGTGTCAGGTCTGCTTGAATGTGTTTGTGTGCAAATTCAGTGTATGTTGAGATGCGGGGGGAGAGGGGGATGTCGGATCTGGCTGAATGTTTGTTGTGGTGTGAAAGTGTATGTTGAGATGCGGGGGTGGGGTGTGTGTCGGGTCTACCTGAATGTGTTTGTGTGCAAGTTCAGTGTATGTTGAGATGCGGGGGTGGGGTGTGTGCCGGGTATGCCTGAATGTGTTTGTGTGCAAGTGCAGTGTATGTTGAGGTGCTGGGGGGAGAGGGGTGTCGGGTCTGCCTGAATGTTTGTTGTTGTCTGAAAGTGCATGTTGAGATGCGGGGGTGGGGTGTGTGTCGGGTCTGCCTGAATGTGTTTGTGTGCAAGTTCAGTGTATGTTGAGATGGGGGGGTGGGGTGTGTGTCGGGTCTGCCTGAATGTGTTTTTTGTGCAAGTGCAGTGTATGTTGAGATGCTGGGGGGAGGGGAGTGTCGGGTCTGCCTGAATGTTTGTTGTTGTGTGAAAGTGCATGTTGAGATGCGGGGGTGGGGTGTGTGTCGGGTCTGCCTGAATGTGTTTCTGTGCAAGTTCAGTGTATGTTGAGATGCAGGGGTGGGGTGTGTGTGGGGTCTGCCTAAATGTGTTTGTATGCAAGTGCAGTGTATGTTGAGATGCTGGGGGGAGGAGGATGTCGGTTCTGCCTGAATGTTTGTTGTTGTGTGAAAGTGCATGTTGAGATGCGGGGGTGGGGTGTGTGTCGGGTCTGCCTGAATGTGTTTGTGTGCAAGTGCAGTGTGTGTTGAGATGCGGGGATGGGGTGTGTGTCGAGTCTGCTTGAATGTGTTTGTGTGCCAGTGCAGTTTGTGTTGAGTATCGTAGGGGGTGTGTGTGTCAGGTCTGCTTGACTGTGTTTGTGTGCAAGTGCAGTGTGTGTTGAGATGCAGGGGTGGGGTGTGTGTCGGGTCTGCCTGAATGTGTTTGTGAGCAAGTGCAGTGTGTGTTGAGATGCAGGGGTGGGGTGTGTGTCAGGTCTGCTAAATTGTGTTTGTGTGCAAGTTCAGTGTATGTTAAGATGCAAGGGTGGGGTGTGTGTCGGATCTCCCTGAATGTGTTTGTGTGCAGGTTTAGTGCATGTTGAGATGCAGGGATGGGGTGTGTGTTGGGTCTGCCTGAATGGGTTTGTGTGCTAGTTCAGTGTGTGTTGAGATGCGGAGGTGGGGTGTGTTTCGGGTCTGCCTGAATGTGTTTGTGTGCAAGTTCAGTGTATGTTGAGATGCGGGGCGGGGTGTGTGTCAGGTCTGCCTGGATGTGTTTGTGTGCAAGTGCAGTGTATGTTGAGATGCTGGGGGCGTGGGGTGTGACGGGTCTGCCTGAATGTTTGTTGTTGTGTGAAAGTGCATGTTGAGATGCGGGTGTGGGGTGTGAGTCAGGTCTTCCTGAATGTGTTTGTGTGCAAGTGCAGCGTGTGTTGAGATGCGGGGATGGGGTGTGTGCCGGGTATGCCTGAATGTGTTTGTGTGCAAGTTCAGTGTATGTTGAGATGCGGGGGTGAGGTGTGTGTCGGGTCTGCCTGAATGTGTTTGTGTGCAAGTTCAGTGTATATTGATATTCAGGGGTGGGGTGTGTGTCGGGTCTGCCTGAATGTGTTTGTGTGCAAGTTCAGTGTATGTTGAGATGCGGGGGTGGGGTGTGTGTGTCGGGTCTGCCTGAATGTGTTTGTGTGCAAGTTAAGTGTATGTTGAGATGCGGGGGTGGGGTGTGTGTCGGGTCTGCCTGAATGTGTTTGTGTGCAAGTTCAGTGTATGTTGAGATGGGGGGGGTGTGTGTGTCGGGTCTGCCTGAATGTGTTTGTGTGCAAGTGCATTGTATGTTGAGATGCTGGGGGGAGGGGAGTGTTGGGTCTGCCTGAATGTTTGTTGTTGTGTGAAAGTGCATGTTGAGATGCGGGGGTGGGGTGTGTGTCGGGTCTGCCTGAATGTGTTTGTGTGCAAGTTCAGTGTATGTTGAGATGCAGGGGTGGGGTGTGTGTGGGGTCTGCCTGAATGTGTTTGTGTGCAAGTTCAGTGTATGTTGAGATGCGGGGGTGGGGTGTGTGTCGGGTCTGCCTGAATGTGTTTGTGGGCAAGTGCAGTGTATGTTGAGATGCTGGGGGGAGGGGGATGTTGGTTCTGGCTGAATGTTTGTTGTTGTGTGAAAGTGCATGTTGAGATGCGGGGGTGGGGCGTGTGTCGGGTCTGCCTGAATGTGTTTGTGTGCAAGTTCAGTGTATGTTGAGATGCAGGGGTGGGGTGTGTGCCGGGTCTGCCTGATGTGTTTGTGTGCAAGTTCAGTGTATGTTGAGATGCGTTGGTGGGGTATGTGTCAGGTCTGCCTGAATGTGTTTGTGTGCAAGTTCAGTGTATGATGAGATGCGGGGGTGGGGTGTGTGTCGGGTCTGCTTGAATGTGTTTGTGTGCAAGTGCAGTGTGTGTTGAGATGCGGGGGTGGGGTGTGTGTCGGGTCTGCCTGAATGTGTTTGTGTGCAAGTGCAGTGTGTGTTGAGATGCGGGGATGGGGTGTGTGTCAAGTCTGCTTGAATGTGTTTGTGTGCCAGTGCAGTTTGTGATGAGATTCGTAGGGGGTGTGTGTGTCAGGTCTGCTTGAATGTGTTTGTGTGCAAGTTCCGTGTATGTTGAGATGCGGGGGTGGGGTATGGTCGGGTCTGCTTGACTGTGTTTGTGTGCAAGTGCAGTGTGTGTTGAGATGCAGGGGTGGGGTGTGTATTGGGTCTGCCTGAATGTGTTTGTGAGCAAGTGCAGTGTGTGTTGAGATGAAGGGGTGGGGTGTGTGTCAGGTCTGCTAAATTGTGTTTGTGTGCAAGTTCAGTGTATGTTGAGATGCAAGGGTGGGGTGTGTTTCGGATCTGCCTGAATGTGTTTGTGTGCAGGTTTAGTGCATGTTGAGATGCAGGGATGGGGTGTCTGTTGGGTCTGCCTGAATGTGTTTGTGTGCAAGTTCAGTGTGTGTTGAGATGCAGGGGTGGGTTGTGTGTTGGGTCTGCCTGAATGTGTTTGTGAGCAAGTGCAGTGTGTGTTGAGATGCAGGGGTGGGGTGTGTGTCAGGTCTGCGTGAATGTGTTTGTGTGCAAATTCAGTGTATGTTGAGATGCGGGGGGAGAGGGGGATGTCGGATCTGGCTTAATGTTTGTTGTAGTGTGAAAGTGTATGTTGAGATGCGGGGGTGGGGTGTGTGTCGGGTCTGCCTGAATGTGTTTGTGTGCAAGTTCAGTGTATGTTGAGATGCGGGGGTGGGGTGTGTGCCGGGTATGCCTGAATGTGTTTGTGTGCAAGTGCAGTGTATGTTGAGGTGCTGGGGGGAGAGGGGTGTCGGGTCTGCCTGAATGTTTGTTGTTGTGTGAAAGTGCATGTTGAGATGCGGGGGTGGGGTGTGTGTCGGGTCTGCCTGAATGTGTTTGTGTGCAAGTTCAGTGTATGTTGAGATGGGGGGGTGGGGTGTGTGTCGGGTCTGCCTGAATGTGTTTGTGTGCAAGTGCAGTGCATGTGGAGATGCTGGGGGGAGGGGAGTGTCGGGTCTGCCTGAATGTTTGTTGTTGTGTGAAAGTGCATGTTGAGATGCGGGGGTGGGGTGTGTGTCGGGTCTGCCTGAATGTTCTTCTGTGCAAGTTCAGTGTATGTTGAGATGCAGGGGTGGGGTGTGTGTGGGGTCTGCCTAAATGTGTTTGTGTGCAAGTGCAGTGTATGTTGAGATGCTGGGGGGGAGGAGGATGTCGGTTCCGGCTGAATGTTTGTTGTTGTGTGAAAGTGCATGTTGAGATGCGGGGGTGGGGTGTGTGTCGGGTCTGCCTGAATGTGTTTGTATGCAAGTGCAGTGTATGTTGAGATGCTGGGGGGGAGGAGGATGTCGGTTCTGGCTGAATGTTTGTTGTTGTGTGAAAGTGCATGTTGAGATGTGGGGGTGGGGTGTGTGTCGGGTCTGCCTGAATGTGTTTGTGTGCAAGTGCAGTTTGTGTTGAGATTCGTAGGGGGTGTGTGTGTCAGGTCTGCTTTAATGTGTTTGTGTGCAAGTTCCGTGTATTTTGAGATGCGGGGGTGGGGTGTGTGTCGGGTCTGCTTGACTGTGTTTGTGTGCAAGTGCAGTGTGTGTTGAGATGCAGGGGTGGGGTGTGTGTCGGGTCTGCCTGAATGTGATTGTGAGCAAGTGCAGTGTGTGTTGAGATGCAGGGGTGGGGTGTGTGTCAGGTCTGCTAAATTGTGTTTGTGTGCAAGTTCAGTGTATGTTGAGATGCAAGGGTGGGGTGTGTGTCGGATCTGCCTGAATGTGTTTGTGTGCAGGTTTAGTGCATGTTGAGATGCAGGGATGGGGTGTGTGTTGGGTCTGCCTGAATGTGTTTGTGTGCAAGTTCAGTGTGTGTTGAACTGCGGAGGTGGGGTGTGTTTCGGGTCTGCCTGAATGTGTTTGTGTGCATGTTCAGTGTATGTTGAGATGCGGGGCGGGGTGTGTGTCAGGTCTGCCTGAATGTGTTTGTGTGCAAGTGCAGTGTATGTTGAGATGCTGGGGGCGTGGGGTGTGACGGGTCTGCCTGAATGTTTGTTGTTGTGTGAAAGTGCATGTTGAGATGCGGGTGTGGGGTGTGAGTCAGGTCTTCCTGAATGTGTTTGTGTGCAAGTTCAGTGTATGTTGAGATGCGGGGGTGAGGTGTGTGTCGGGACTGCCTGAATGTGTTTGTGTGGAAGTTCAGTGTATGTTGATATTCAGGGGTGGGGTGTGTGTCGGGTCTGCCTGAATGTGTTTGTGTGCAAGTTCAGTGTATGTTGAGATGCGGGGGTGGGGTGTGTGTGTCGGGTCTGCCTGAATGTGTTTGTGTGCAAGTTAAGTGTATGTTGAGATGCGGGGGTGGGGTGTGTGTCGGGTCTGCCTGAATGTGTTTGAGTGCAAGTGCAGTGTATGTTGAGATGCTGGGGGGAGGGGGATGTCGGTTCTGGCTGAATGTTTGTTGTTGTGTGAAAGTGCATGTTGAGATGCGGGGGTGGGGTGTGTGTCGGGTCTGCCTGAATGTGTTTATGTGCAAGTTCAGTGTATGTTGAGATGGGGGGGGTGGTGTGTGTGTCGGGTCTGCCTGAATGTGTTTGTGTGCAAGTGCAGTGTATGTTGAGATGCTGGGGAGGAGGGGAGTGTTGGGTCTGCCTGAATGTTTGTTGTTGTGTGAAAGTGCATGTTGAGATGCGGGGGTGGGGTGTGTGTCGGGTCTGCCTGAATGTGTTTGTGTGCAAGTTCAGTGTATGTTGAGATGCAGGGGTGGGGTGTGTGTGGGGTCTGCCTGAATGTGTTTGTGTGCAAGTTCAGTGTATGTTGAGATGCGGGGGTGGGGTGTGTGTCGGGTCTGCCTGAATGTGTTTGTGGGCAAGTGCAGCATATGTTGAGATGCTGGGGGGGAGGGGGATGTTGGTTCTGGCTGAATGTTTGTTGTTGTGTGAAAGTGCATGTTGAGATGCGGGGGTGGGGCGTGTGTCGGGTCTGCCTGAATGTGTTTGTGAGCAAGTGCAGTGTGTGTTGAGATGCAGGGGTGGGGTGTGTGTCAGGTCTGCTTGAATGTGTTTGTATGCAAATTCAGTGTATGTTGAGATGCGGGGGAAGAGGGGATGTCGGATCTGGCTGAATGTTTGTTGTTGTGTGAAAGTGCATGTTGAGATGCGGCGGTGGGGTGTGTGTCGGGTCTGCCTGAATGTGTTTGTGAGCAAGTGCAGTGTGTGTTGAGATGCAGGGGTGGGGTTTGTGTCAGGTCTGCTTGAATGTGTTTGTGTGCAAATTCAGTGTATGTTGAGATGCGGGGGAAGAGGGGGATGTCGGATCTGGCTGAATGTTTGTTGTTGTGTGAAAGTGCATGTTGAGATGCGGGGGTGGGGTGTGTGTCGGGTCTGCCTGAATGTGTTTGTGTGCAAGTTCAGTGTATGTTGAGATGCGGGGGTGGGGTGTGTGTCGGGTCTGCCTGAATGTGTTTGTATGCAAGTGCAGTGTATGTTGAGATGCTGGGGGGGAGGGGGATGTCGGTTCTGGCTGAATGTTTGTTGTTGTGTGAAAGTGCATGTTGAGATGCGGGGGTGGGGTGTGTGTCGGGTCTGCCTGAATGTGTTTGTGTGCAAGTTCAGTGTATGTTGAGATGCGGGGGTGGGGTGTGTGTCGGGTCTGCCTGAATGTGTTTGTGGGCAAGTGCAGTGTATGTTGAGATGCTGGGGGGAGGGGGATGTTGGTTCTGGCTGAATGTTTGTTGTTGTGTGAAAGTGCATGTTGAGATGCGGGGGTGGGCCGTGTGTCGGGTCTGCCTGAATGTGTTTGTGTGCAAGTTCAGTGTATGTTGAGATGCAGGGGTGGGGTGTGTGCCGGGTCTGCCTGATGTGTTTGTGTGCAAGTTCAGTGTATGTTGAGATGCGTTGGTGGGGTATGTGTCGGGTCTGCCTGAATGTGTTTGTGTGCAAGTTCAGTGTATGTTGAGATGCGTTGGTGGGGTATGTGTCGGGTCTACCTGAATGTGTTTGTGTGCAAGTGCAGTGTGTGTTGTGATGCAGGGGTGGGGTGTGTGTCAGGTCTGCCTGAATGTGTTTGTGAGCAAGTGCAGTGTGTGTTGAGATGCAGGGGTGGGGTGTGTGTCAGGTCTGCTTGAATGTGTTTGTATGCAAATTCAGTGTATGTTGAGATGCGGGGGGAGAGGGGGATGTCGGATCTGGCTGAATGTTTGTTGTGGTGTGAAAGTATATGTTGAGATGCGGGGGTGGGGTGTGTGTCGGGTCTGCCTGAATGTGTTTGTGTGCAAGTTCAGTGTATGTTGAGATGCGGGGGTGTGGTGTGTGTCGGGTCTGCCTGAATGTGTTTGTGTGCAAGTTCAGTGTATGTTGAGATGGGGGGGTGGGGTGTGTGTCGGGTCAGCCTGAATGTGTGTGTGCAAGTGCAGTGTATGTTGAGATGCTGGGGGGAGGGGAGTGTCGGGTCGGCCTGAATGTTTGTTGTTGTGTGAAAGTGCATGTTGAGATGCGGCGGTGGGGTGTGTGTCGGGTCTGCCTGAATGTGTTTGTGAGCAAGTGCAGTGTGTGTTGAGATGCAGGGGTGGGGTTTGTGTCAGGTCTGCTTGAATGTGTTTGTGTGCAAATTCAGTGTATGTTGAGATGCGGGGGAAGAGGGGGATGTCGGATCTGGCTGAATGTTTGTTGTTGTGTGAAAGTGCATGTTGAGATGCGGGGGTGGGGTGTGTGTCGGGTCTGCCTGAATGTGTTTGTGTGCAAGTTCAGTGTATGTTGAGATGCGGGGGTGGGGTGTGTGTCGGGTCTGCCTGAATGTGTTTGTATGCAAGTGCAGTGTATGTTGAGATGCTGGGGGGGAGGGGGATGTCGGTTCTGGCTGAATGTTTGTTGTTGTGTGAAAGTGCATGTTGAGATGCGGGGGTGGGGTGTGTGTCGGGTCTGCCTGAATGTGTTTGTGTGCAAGTTCATTGTATGTTGAGATGCGGGGGTGGGGTGTGTGTCGGGTCTGCCTGAATGTGTTTGTATGCAAGTGCAGTGTATGTTGAGATGCTGGGGGGGAGGGGGATGTCGGTTCTGGCTGAATGTTTGTTGTTGTGTGAAACTGCATGTTGAGATTGGGGGTGGGGTGTGTGTCGGGTCTGCCTGAATGTGTTTGTGTGCAAGTTCAGTGTATGTTGAGATGCAGGGGTGGGGTGTGTGTTGGGTCTGCCTGAATGTGTTTGTGTGCAGGTTTAGTGCATGTTGAGATGCGGGGGTGGGGTGTGTGTCGGGTCTGCTTGACTGTGTTTGTGTGCAAGTGCAATGTGTGTTGAGATGCAGGGGTGGGGTGTGTGTCGAATCTGCCTGAATGTGTTTGTGTGCAAGTGCAGTTTGTGTTGAGATTTGTAGGGGTGTGTGTGTCGGATCTGCCTGAATGTGTTTGTGTGCAGGTTTAGTGCATGTTGAGATGCAGTTGTGGGGTGTGTGTCGGATCTGCCTGAATGTGTTTGTGTGCAAGTTCAGTGTGTGTTGAGATGCGGGGGTGGGGTGTGTGTCGGGTCTGCCTGTGTTTGTGTGCAAGTTCAGTGCATGTTGAGATGCGGGGGTGGGGTGTGTGTCAGGTCTGCCTGAATGTGTTTGTGTGCAAGTGCAGTGTATGTTGAGATGCTGGGGGCGTGGGGGGTGTCGGGTCTGCCTGAATGTTTGTTGTTGTGTGAAAGTGCATGTTGAGATGCGGGTGTGGGGTGTGAGTCGGGTCTTCCTGAATGTGTTTGTGTGCAAGTGCAGTGCATGTTGAGATGCGGGTGTGGGGTGTGAGTCGGGTCTGCCTGAATGTGTTTGTGTGCACGTGCAGTGTGTGTTGATATTCGTAGGGGGTGTGTGTGTCGGGTCTGCTTGACTGTGTTTGTGTGCAAGTGCAGTGTGTGTTGAGATGCGGGGGTGGGGTGTGTGTCGGGTCTGCCTGAATGTGTTTGTGAGCAAGTGCAGTGTGTGTTGAGATGCAGGGGTGGGGTGTGTGTCAGGTCTGCTTGAATGTGTTTGTGTGCAGGTTCAGTGTATGTTGAGATGCAGGGGTGGGGTGTGTGTCGGATCTGCCTGAATGTGTTTGTGTGCAGGTTTAGTGCATGTTGAGATGCGGGGATGGGGTGTGTATTGGGTCTGCCTGAATGTGTTTGTGTGCAAGTTCAGTGTGTGTTGAGATGCAGGGGTTGGGTGTGTGTTGGGTCTGCTTGAATGTGTTTGTGTGCAAGTTCAGTGTGTGTTGAGATGCAGGGGTGGGGTGTGTGTCGGGTCTGCCTGAATGTGTTTGTGTGCAAGTTCAGTGTATGTTGAGATGCGGGGGTGGGGTGTGTGTCGGGTCTGCCTGAATGTGTTTGTGTGAAGTGCAGTGTATGTTGAGATGCTGGGGGCGAGGGGGGTGTCGGGTCTGCCTGAATGTTTATTGTTGTGTGAAAGTGCATGTTGAGATGCGGGTGTGAGTCGGGTCTTCCTGAATGTGTTTGTGTGCAAGTTCAGTGTATGTTGAGATGCAGGGGTGGGGTGTGTGTCGGGTCTGCCTGAATGTGTTTGTGTGCAAGTTCAGTGTATGTTAAGATGCAGGGGTGGGGTGTGTGTCGGGTCTGCCTGAATGTGTTTGTGTGCAAGTTCAGTGTATGTTGAGATGCGGGGGTGGGGTGTGTGTCGGGTCTGCCTGAATGTGTTTGTGTGCAAGTGCAGTGTATGTTGAGATGCTGGGGGCGAGGGGGGTGTCGGGTCTGCCTGAATGTTTATTGTTGTGTGAAAGTGCATGTTGAGATGCGGGTGTGAGTCGGGTCTTCCTGAATGTGTTTGTGTGCAAGTTCAGTGTATGTTGAGATGCAGGGGTGGGGTGTGTGTCGGGTCTGCCTGAATGTGTTTGTGTGCAAGTGCAGTGTATGTTGAGATGCTGGGGGGTATGGGGGTGTTGGGTCTGCCTGAATGTTTGTTGTTGTGTGAAAGTGCATGTTGAGATGCAGGTGTGGGGTGTGAGTTGGGTCTGCCTGAATGTGTTTGTATGCAAGTGCAGTGTGTGTTGAGATGCGGGGATGGGGTGTGTGTTGGGTCTGGCTGAATTTGTTTGTGTGCAAGTGCAGTGTATGTTGAGATGCTGGGGGCGTGGGGTGTGACGGGTCTGCCTGAATGTGTTTGTGTGCATGTTCAGTGTATGTTGAGATGCGGGGCGGGGTGTGTGTCAGGTCTGCCTGAATGTGTTTGTGTGCAAGTGCAGTGTATGTTGAGATGCTGGGGGCGTGGGGTGTGACGGGTCTGCCTGAATGTTTGTTGTTGTGTGAAAGTGCATGTTGAGATGCGGGTGTGGGGTGTGAGTCAGGTCTTCCTGAATGTGTTTGTGTGCAAGTGCAGTGTGTGTTGAGATGCGGGGATGGGGTGTGTGCCGGGTATGCCTGAATGTGTTTGTGTGCAAGTTCAGTGTATGTTGAGATGCGGGGGTGAGGTGTGTGTCGGGACTGCCTGAATGTGTTTGTGTGCAAGTTCAGTGTATGTTGATATTCAGGGGTGGGGTGTGTGTCGGGTCTGCCTGAATGTGTTTGTGTGCAAGTTCAGTGTATGTTGAGATGCAGGGGTGGGGTGTGTGTGGGGTCTGCCTGAATGTGTTTGTGTGCAAGTTCAGTGTATGTTGAGATGCGGGGGTGGGGTGTGTGTCGGGTCTGCCTGAATGTGTTTGTGGGCAAGTGCAGCATATGTTGAGATGCTGGGGGGGAGGGGGATGTTGGTTCTGGCTGAATGTTTGTTGTTTTGTGAAAGTGCATGTTGAGATGCGGGGGTGGGGCGTGTGTCGGGTCTGCCTGAATGTGTTTGTGAGCAAGTGCAGTGTGTGTTGAGATGCAGGGGTGGGGTGTGTGTCAGGTCTGCTTGAATGTGTTTGTATGCAAATTCAGTGTATGTTGAGATGCGGGGGAAGAGGGGATGTCGGATCTGGCTGAATGTTTGTTGTTGTGTGAAAGTGCATGTTGAGATGCGGCGGTGGGGTGTGTGTCGGGTCTGCCTGAATGTGTTTGTGAGCAAGTGCAGTGTGTGTTGTGATGCAGGGGTGGGGTGTGTGTCAGGTCTGCCTGAATGTGTTTGTGAGCAAGTGCAGTGTGTGTTGAGATGCAGGGGTGGGGTGTGTGTCAGGTCTGCTTGAATGTGTTTGTATGCAAATTCAGTGTATGTTGAGATGCGGGGGGAGAGGGGGATGTCGGATCTGGCTGAATGTTTGTTGTGGTGTGAAAGTATATGTTGAGATGCGGGGGTGGGGTGTGTGTCGGGTCTGCCTGAATGTGTTTGTGTGCAAGTTCAGTGTATGTTGAGATGCGGGGGTGTGGTGTGTGTCGGGTCTGCCTGAATGTGTTTGTGTGCAAGTTCAGTGTATGTTGAGATGGGGGGGTGGGGTGTGTGTCGGGTCAGCCTGAATGTGTGTGTGCAAGTGCAGGGTATGTTGAGATGCTGGGGGGAGGGGAGTGTCGGGTCGGCCTGAATGTTTGTTGTTGTGTGAAAGTGCATGTTGAGATGCGGCGGTGGGGTGTGTGTCGGGTCTGCCTGAATGTGTTTGTGAGCAAGTGCAGTGTGTGTTGAGATGCAGGGGTGGGGTTTGTGTCAGGTCTGCTTGAATGTGTTTGTGTGCAAATTCAGTGTATGTTGAGATGCGGGGGAAGAGGGGGATGTCGGATCTGGCTGAATGTTTGTTGTTGTGTGAAAGTGCATGTTGAGATGCGGGGGTGGGGTGTGTGTCGGGTCTGCCTGAATGTGTTTGTGTGCAAGTTCAGTGTATGTTGAGATGCGGGGGTGGGGTGTGTGTCGGGTCTGCCTGAATGTGTTTGTATGCAAGTGCAGTGTATGTTGAGATGCTGGGGGGGAGGGGGATGTCGGTTCTGGCTGAATGTTTGTTGTTGTGTGAAAGTGCATGTTGAGATGCGGGGGTGGGGTGTGTGTCGGGTCTGCCTGAATGTGTTTGTGTGCAAGTTCATTGTATGTTGAGATGCGGGGGTGGGGTGTGTGTCGGGTCTGCCTGAATGTGTTTGTATGCAAGTGCAGTGTATGTTGAGATGCTGGGGGGGAGGGGGATGTCGGTTCTGGCTGAATGTTTGTTGTTGTGTGAAACTGCATGTTGAGATGCGGGGGTGGGGTGTGTGTCGGGTCTGCCTGAATGTGTTTGTGTGCAAGTTCAGTGTATGTTGAGATGCAGGGGTGGGGTGTGTGTTGGGTCTGCCTGAATGTGTTTGTGTGCAGGTTTAGTGCATGTTGAGATGCGGGGGTGGGGTGTGTGTCGGGTCTGCTTGACTGTGTTTGTGTGCAAGTGCAATGTGTGTTGAGATGCAGGGGTGGGGTGTGTGTCGAATCTGCCTGAATGTGTTTGTGTGCAAGTGCAGTTTGTGTTGAGATTTGTAGGGGTGTGTGTGTCGGATCTGCCTGAATGTGTTTGTGTGCAGGTTTAGTGCATGTTGAGATGCAGTTGTGGGGTGTGTGTCGGATCTGCCTGAATGTGTTTGTGTGCAAGTTCAGTGTGTGTTGAGATGCGGGGGTGGGGTGTGTGTCGGGTCTGCCTGTGTTTGTGTGCAAGTTCAGTGCATGTTGAGATGCGGGGGTGGGGTGTGTGTCAGGTCTGCCTGAATGTGTTTGTGTGCAAGTGCAGTGTATGTTGAGATGCTGGGGGCGTGGGGGGTGTCGGGTCTGCCTGAATGTTTGTTGTTGTGTGAAAGTGCATGTTGAGATGCGGGTGTGGGGTGTGAGTCGGGTCTTCCTGAATGTGTTTGTGTGCAAGTGCAGTGCATGTTGAGATGCGGGTGTGGGGTGTGAGTCGGGTCTGCCTGAATGTGTTTGTGTGCAAGTGCAGTGTGTGTTGATATTCGTAGGGGGTGTGTGTGTCGGGTCTGCTTGACTGTGTTTGTGTGCAAGTGCAGTGTGTGTTGAGATGCGGGGGTGGGGTGTGTGTCGGGTCTGCCTGAATGTGTTTGTGAGCAAGTGCAGTGTGTGTTGAGATGCAGGGGTGGGGTGTGTGTCAGGTCTGCTTGAATGTGTTTGTGTGCAGGTTCAGTGTATGTTGAGATGCAGGGGTGGGGTGTGTGTCGGATCTGCCTGAATGTGTTTGTGTGCAGGTTTAGTGCATGTTGAGATGCGGGGATGGGGTGTGTATTGGGACTGCCTGAATGTGTTTGTGTGCAAGTTCAGTGTGTGTTGAGATGCAGGGGTTGGGTGTGTGTTGGGTCTGCTTGAATGTGTTTGTGTGCAAGTTCAGTGTGTGTTGAGATGCAGGGGTGGGGTGTGTGTCGGGTCTGCCTGAATGTGTTTGTGTGCAAGTTCAGTGTATGTTGAGATGCGGGGGTGGGGTGTGTGTCGGGTCTGCCTGAATGTGTTTGTGTGCAAGTGCAGTGTATGTTGAGATGCTGGGGGAGAGGGGGGTGTCGGGTCTGCCTGAATGTTTATTGTTGTGTGAAAGTGCATGTTGAGATGCGGGTGTGAGTCGGGTCTTCCTGAATGTGTTTGTGTGCAAGTTCAGTGTATGTTGAGATGCAGGGGTGGGGTGTGTGTCGGGTCTGCCTGAATGTGTTTGTGTGCAAGTTCAGTGTATGTTAAGATGCAGGGGTGGGGTGTGTGTCGGGTCTGCCTGAATGTGTTTGTGTGCAAGTTCAGTGTATGTTGAGATGCGGGGGTGGGGTGTGTGTCGGGTCTGCCTGAATGTGTTTGTGTGCAAGTGCAGTGTATGTTGAGATGCTGGGGGCGAGGGGGGTGTCGGGTCTGCCTGAATGTTTATTGTTGTGTGAAAGTGCATGTTGAGATGCGGGTGTGAGTCGGGTCTTCCTGAATGTGTTTGTGTGCAAGTTCAGTGTATGTTGAGATGCAGGGGTGGGGTGTGTGTCAGGTCTGCCTGAATGTGTTTGTGTGCAAGTGCAGTGTATGTTGAGATGCTGGGGGGTATGGGGGTGTCGGGTCTGCCTGAATGTTTGTTGTTGTGTGAAAGTGCATGTTGAGATGCAGGTGTGGGGTGTGAGTTGGGTCTGCCTGAATGTGTTTGTATGCAAGTGCAGTGTGTGTTGAGATGCGGGGATGGGGTGTGTGTTGGGTCTGGCTGAATGTGTTTGTGTGCAAGTGCAGTGTATGTTGAGATGCTGGGGGCGTGGGGTGTGACGGGTCTGCCTGAATGTGTTTGTGTGCATGTTCAGTGTATGTTGAGATGCGGGGCGGGGTGTGTGTCAGGTCTGCCTGAATGTGTTTGTGTGCAAGTGCAGTGTATGTTGAGATGCTGGGGGCGTGGGGTGTGACGGGTCTGCCTGAATGTTTGTTGTTGTGTGAAAGTGCATGTTGAGATGCGGGTGTGGGGTGTGAGTCAGGTCTTCCTGAATGTGTTTGTGTGCAAGTGCAGTGTGTGTTGAGATGCGGGGATGGGGTGTGTGCCGGGTATGCCTGAATGTGTTTGTGTGCAAGTTCAGTGTATGTTGAGATGCGGGGGTGAGGTGTGTGTCGGGACTGCCTGAATGTGTTTTTGTGCAAGTTCAGTGTATGTTGATATTCAGGGGTGGGGTGTGTGTCGGGTCTGCCTGAATGTGTTTGAGTGCAAGTGCAGTGTATGTTGAGATGCTGGGGGGAGGGGGATGTCGGTTCTGGCTGAATGTTTGTTGTTGTGTGAAAGTGCATGTTGAGATGCGGGGGTGGGGTGTGTGTCGGGTCTGCCTGAATGTGTTTATGTGCAAGTTCAGTGTATGTTGAGATGGGGGGGGTGGTGTGTGTGTCGGGTCTGCCTGAATGTGTTTGTGTGCAAGTGCAGTGTATGTTGAGATGCTGGGGAGGAGGGGAGTGTTGGGTCTGCCTGAATGTTTGTTGTTGTGTGAAAGTGCATGTTGAGATGCGGGGGTGGGGTGTGTGTCGGGTCTGCCTGAATGTGTTTGTGTGCAAGTTCAGTGTATGTTGAGATGCAGGGGTGGGGTGTGTGTGGGGTCTGCCTGAATGTGTTTGTGTGCAAGTTCAGTGTATGTTGAGATGCGGGGGTGGGGTGTGTGTCGGGTCTGCCTGAATGTGTTTGTGGGCAAGTGCAGCATATGTTGAGATGCTGGGGGGGAGGGGGATGTTGGTTCTGGCTGAATGTTTGTTGTTGTGTGAAAG
Organism: Ambystoma mexicanum; assembly: GCF_040938575.1. Lineage (NCBI taxonomy): Eukaryota > Metazoa > Chordata > Amphibia > Caudata > Ambystomatidae > Ambystoma > Ambystoma mexicanum. The sequence continues at coordinate 306,869,197 of NC_090936.1, forward strand.
TGCATGTTGAGATGCGGGGGTGGGGCGTGTGTCGGGTCTGCCTGAATGTGTTTGTGAGCAAGTGCAGTGTGTGTTGAGATGCAGGGGTGGGGTGTGTGTCAGGTCTGCTTGAATGTGTTTGTATGCAAATTCAGTGTATGTTGAGATGCGGGGGAAGAGGGGATGTCGGATCTGGCTGAATGTTTGTTGTTGTGTGAAAGTGCATGTTGAGATGCGGCGGTGGGGTGTGTGTCGGGTCTGCCTGAATGTGTTTGTGAGCAAGTGCAGTGTGTGTTGAGATGCAGGGGTGGGGTTTGTGTCAGGTCTGCTTGAATGTGTTTGTGTGCAAATTCAGTGTATGTTGAGATGCGGGGGAAGAGGGGGATGTCGGATCTGGCTGAATGTTTGTTGTTGTGTGAAAGTGCATGTTGAGATGCGGGGGTGGGGTGTGTGTCGGGTCTGCCTGAATGTGTTTGTGTGCAAGTTCAGTGTATGTTGAGATGCGGGGGTGGGGTGTGTGTCGGGTCTGCCTGAATGTGTTTGTATGCAAGTGCAGTGTATGTTGAGATGCTGGGGGGGAGGGGGATGTCGGTTCTGGCTGAATGTTTGTTGTTGTGTGAAAGTGCATGTTGAGATGCGGGGGTGGGGTGTGTGTCGGGTCTGCCTGAATGTGTTTGTGTGCAAGTTCAGTGTATGTTGAGATGCGGGGGTGGGGTGTGTGTCGGGTCTGCCTGAATGTGTTTGTGGGCAAGTGCAGTGTATGTTGAGATGCTGGGGGGGAGGGGGATGTTGGTTCTGGCTGAATGTTTGTTGTTGTGTGAAAGTGCATGTTGAGATGCGGGGGTGGGGCGTGTGTCGGGTCTGCCTGAATGTGTTTGTGTGCAAGTTCAGTGTATGTTGAGATGCAGGGGTGGGGTGTGTGCCGGGTCTGCCTGATGTGTTTGTGTGCAAGTTCAGTGTATGTTGAGATGCGTTGGTGGGGTATGTGTCGGGTCTGCCTGAATGTGTTTGTGTGCAAGTTCAGTGTATGTTGAGATGCGTTGGTGGGGTATGTGTCGGGTCTACCTGAATGTGTTTGTGTGCAAGTGCAGTGTGTGTTGTGATGCAGGGGTGGGGTGTGTGTCAGGTCTGCCTGAATGTGTTTGTGAGCAAGTGCAGTGTGTGTTGAGATGCAGGGGTGGGGTGTGTGTCAGGTCTGCTTGAATGTGTTTGTATGCAAATTCAGTGTATGTTGAGATGCGGGGGGAGAGGGGGATGTCGGATCTGGCTGAATGTTTGTTGTGGTGTGAAAGTATATGTTGAGATGCGGGGGTGGGGTGTGTGTCGGGTCTGCCTGAATGTGTTTGTGTGCAAGTTCAGTGTATGTTGAGATGCGGGGGTGTGGTGTGTGTCGGGTCTGCCTGAATGTGTTTGTGTGCAAGTTCAGTGTATGTTGAGATGGGGGGGTGGGGTGTGTGTCGGGTCAGCCTGAATGTGTGTGTGCAAGTGCAGTGTATGTTGAGATGCTGGGGGGAGGGGAGTGTCGGGTCGGCCTGAATGTTTGTTGTTGTGTGAAAGTGCATGTTGAGATGCGGCGGTGGGGTGTGTGTCGGGTCTGCCTGAATGTGTTTGTGAGCAAGTGCAGTGTGTGTTGAGATGCAGGGGTGGGGTTTGTGTCAGGTCTGCTTGAATGTGTTTGTGTGCAAATTCAGTGTATGTTGAGATGCGGGGGAAGAGGGGGATGTCGGATCTGGCTGAATGTTTGTTGTTGTGTGAAAGTGCATGTTGAGATGCGGGGGTGGGGTGTGTGTCGGGTCTGCCTGAATGTGTTTGTGTGCAAGTTCAGTGTATGTTGAGATGCGGGGGTGGGGTGTGTGTCGGGTCTGCCTGAATGTGTTTGTATGCAAGTGCAGTGTATGTTGAGATGCTGGGGGGGAGGGGGATGTCGGTTCTGGCTGAATGTTTGTTGTTGTGTGAAAGTGCATGTTGAGATGCGGGGGTGGGGTGTGTGTCGGGTCTGCCTGAATGTGTTTGTGTGCAAGTTCAGTGTATGTTGAGATGCGGGGGTGGGGTGTGTGTCGGGTCTGCCTGAATGTGTTTGTGGGCAAGTGCAGTGTATGTTGAGATGCTGGGGGGAGGGGGATGTTGGTTCTGGCTGAATGTTTGTTGTTGTGTGAAAGTGCATGTTGAGATGCGGGGGTGGGCCGTGTGTCGGGTCTGCCTGAATGTGTTTGTGTGCAAGTTCAGTGTATGTTGAGATGCAGGGGTGGGGTGTGTGCCGGGTCTGCCTGATGTGTTTGTGTGCAAGTTCAGTGTATGTTGAGATGCGTTGGTGGGGTATGTGTCGGGTCTGCCTGAATGTGTTTGTGTGCAAGTTCAGTGTATGTTGAGATGCGTTGGTGGGGTATGTGTCGGGTCTACCTGAATGTGTTTGTGTGCAAGTGCAGTGTGTGTTGTGATGCAGGGGTGGGGTGTGTGTCAGGTCTGCCTGAATGTGTTTGTGAGCAAGTGCAGTGTGTGTTGAGATGCAGGGGTGGGGTGTGTGTCAGGTCTGCTTGAATGTGTTTGTATGCAAATTCAGTGTATGTTGAGATGCGGGGGGAGAGGGGGATGTCGGATCTGGCTGAATGTTTGTTGTGGTGTGAAAGTATATGTTGAGATGCGGGGGTGGGGTGTGTGTCGGGTCTGCCTGAATGTGTTTGTGTGCAAGTTCAGTGTATGTTGAGATGCGGGGGTGTGGTGTGTGTCGGGTCTGCCTGAATGTGTTTGTGTGCAAGTTCAGTGTATGTTGAGATGGGGGGGTGGGGTGTGTGTCGGGTCAGCCTGAATGTGTGTGTGCAAGTGCAGTGTATGTTGAGATGCTGGGGGGAGGGGAGTGTCGGGTCGGCCTGAATGTTTGTTGTTGTGTGAAAGTGCATGTTGAGATGCGGCGGTGGGGTGTGTGTCGGGTCTGCCTGAATGTGTTTGTGAGCAAGTGCAGTGTGTGTTGAGATGCAGGGGTGGGGTTTGTGTCAGGTCTGCTTGAATGTGTTTGTGTGCAAATTCAGTGTATGTTGAGATGCGGGGGAAGAGGGGGATGTCGGATCTGGCTGAATGTTTGTTGTTGTGTGAAAGTGCATGTTGAGATGCGGGGGTGGGGTGTGTGTCGGGTCTGCCTGAATGTGTTTGTGTGCAAGTTCAGTGTATGTTGAGATGCGGGGGTGGGGTGTGTGTCGGGTCTGCCTGAATGTGTTTGTATGCAAGTGCAGTGTATGTTGAGATGCTGGGGGGGAGGGGGATGTCGGTTCTGGCTGAATGTTTGTTGTTGTGTGAAAGTGCATGTTGAGATGCGGGGGTGGGGTGTGTGTCGGGTCTGCCTGAATGTGTTTGTGTGCAAGTTCATTGTATGTTGAGATGCGGGGGTGGGGTGTGTGTCGGGTCTGCCTGAATGTGTTTGTATGCAAGTGCAGTGTATGTTGAGATGCTGGGGGGGAGGGGGATGTCGGTTCTGGCTGAATGTTTGTTGTTGTGTGAAACTGCATGTTGAGATGCGGGGGTGGGGTGTGTGTCGGGTCTGCCTGAATGTGTTTGTGTGCAAGTTCAGTGTATGTTGAGATGCAGGGGTGGGGTGTGTGTTGGGTCTGCCTGAATGTGTTTGTGTGCAGGTTTAGTGCATGTTGAGATGCGGGGGTGGGGTGTGTGTCGGGTCTGCTTGACTGTGTTTGTGTGCAAGTGCAATGTGTGTTGAGATGCAGGGGTGGGGTGTGTGTCGAATCTGCCTGAATGTGTTTGTGTGCAAGTGCAGTTTGTGTTGAGATTTGTAGGGGTGTGTGTGTCGGATCTGCCTGAATGTGTTTGTGTGCAGGTTTAGTGCATGTTGAGATGCAGTTGTGGGGTGTGTGTCGGATCTGCCTGAATGTGTTTGTGTGCAAGTTCAGTGTGTGTTGAGATGCGGGGGTGGGGTGTGTGTCGGGTCTGCCTGTGTTTGTGTGCAAGTTCAGTGCATGTTGAGATGCGGGGGTGGGGTGTGTGTCAGGTCTGCCTGAATGTGTTTGTGTGCAAGTGCAGTGTATGTTGAGATGCTGGGGGCGTGGGGGGTGTCGGGTCTGCCTGAATGTTTGTTGTTGTGTGAAAGTGCATGTTGAGATGCGGGTGTGGGGTGTGAGTCGGGTCTTCCTGAATGTGTTTGTGTGCAAGTGCAGTGCATGTTGAGATGCGGGTGTGGGGTGTGAGTCGGGTCTGCCTGAATGTGTTTGTGTGCACGTGCAGTGTGTGTTGATATTCGTAGGGGGTGTGTGTGTCGGGTCTGCTTGACTGTGTTTGTGTGCAAGTGCAGTGTGTGTTGAGATGCGGGGGTGGGGTGTGTGTCGGGTCTGCCTGAATGTGTTTGTGAGCAAGTGCAGTGTGTGTTGAGATGCAGGGGTGGGGTGTGTGTCAGGTCTGCTTGAATGTGTTTGTGTGCAGGTTCAGTGTATGTTGAGATGCAGGGGTGGGGTGTGTGTCGGATCTGCCTGAATGTGTTTGTGTGCAGGTTTAGTGCATGTTGAGATGCGGGGATGGGGTGTGTATTGGGTCTGCCTGAATGTGTTTGTGTGCAAGTTCAGTGTGTGTTGAGATGCAGGGGTTGGGTGTGTGTTGGGTCTGCTTGAATGTGTTTGTGTGCAAGTTCAGTGTGTGTTGAGATGCAGGGGTGGGGTGTGTGTCGGGTCTGCCTGAATGTGTTTGTGTGCAAGTTCAGTGTATGTTGAGATGCGGGGGTGGGGTGTGTGTCGGGTCTGCCTGAATGTGTTTGTGTGAAGTGCAGTGTATGTTGAGATGCTGGGGGCGAGGGGGGTGTCGGGTCTGCCTGAATGTTTATTGTTGTGTGAAAGTGCATGTTGAGATGCGGGTGTGAGTCGGGTCTTCCTGAATGTGTTTGTGTGCAAGTTCAGTGTATGTTGAGATGCAGGGGTGGGGTGTGTGTCGGGTCTGCCTGAATGTGTTTGTGTGCAAGTTCAGTGTATGTTAAGATGCAGGGGTGGGGTGTGTGTCGGGTCTGCCTGAATGTGTTTGTGTGCAAGTTCAGTGTATGTTGAGATGCGGGGGTGGGGTGTGTGTCGGGTCTGCCTGAATGTGTTTGTGTGCAAGTGCAGTGTATGTTGAGATGCTGGGGGCGAGGGGGGTGTCGGGTCTGCCTGAATGTTTATTGTTGTGTGAAAGTGCATGTTGAGATGCGGGTGTGAGTCGGGTCTTCCTGAATGTGTTTGTGTGCAAGTTCAGTGTATGTTGAGATGCAGGGGTGGGGTGTGTGTCGGGTCTGCCTGAATGTGTTTGTGTGCAAGTGCAGTGTATGTTGAGATGCTGGGGGGTATGGGGGTGTTGGGTCTGCCTGAATGTTTGTTGTTGTGTGAAAGTGCATGTTGAGATGCAGGTGTGGGGTGTGAGTTGGGTCTGCCTGAATGTGTTTGTATGCAAGTGCAGTGTGTGTTGAGATGCGGGGATGGGGTGTGTGTTGGGTCTGGCTGAATATGTTTGTGTGCAAGTGCAGTGTATGTTGAGATGCTGGGGGCGTGGGGTGTGACGGGTCTGCCTGAATGTGTTTGTGTGCATGTTCAGTGTATGTTGAGATGCGGGGCGGGGTGTGTGTCAGGTCTGCCTGAATGTGTTTGTGTGCAAGTGCAGTGTATGTTGAGATGCTGGGGGCGTGGGGTGTGACGGGTCTGCCTGAATGTTTGTTGTTGTGTGAAAGTGCATGTTGAGATGCGGGTGTGGGGTGTGAGTCAGGTCTTCCTGAATGTGTTTGTGTGCAAGTGCAGTGTGTGTTGAGATGCGGGGATGGGGTGTGTGCCGGGTATGCCTGAATGTGTTTGTGTGCAAGTTCAGTGTATGTTGAGATGCGGGGGTGAGGTGTGTGTCGGGACTGCCTGAATGTGTTTGTGTGCAAGTTCAGTGTATGTTGATATTCAGGGGTGGGGTGTGTGTCGGGTCTGCCTGAATGTGTTTGTGTGCAAGTTCAGTGTATGTTGAGATGCAGGGGTGGGGTGTGTGTGGGGTCTGCCTGAATGTGTTTGTGTGCAAGTTCAGTGTATGTTGAGATGCGGGGGTGGGGTGTGTGTCGGGTCTGCCTGAATGTGTTTGTGGGCAAGTGCAGCATATGTTGAGATGCTGGGGGGGAGGGGGATGTTGGTTCTGGCTGAATGTTTGTTGTTTTGTGAAAGTGCATGTTGAGATGCGGGGGTGGGGCGTGTGTCGGGTCTGCCTGAATGTGTTTGTGAGCAAGTGCAGTGTGTGTTGAGATGCAGGGGTGGGGTGTGTGTCAGGTCTGCTTGAATGTGTTTGTATGCAAATTCAGTGTATGTTGAGATGCGGGGGAAGAGGGGATGTCGGATCTGGCTGAATGTTTGTTGTTGTGTGAAAGTGCATGTTGAGATGCGGCGGTGGGGTGTGTGTCGGGTCTGCCTGAATGTGTTTGTGAGCAAGTGCAGTGTGTGTTGTGATGCAGGGGTGGGGTGTGTGTCAGGTCTGCCTGAATGTGTTTGTGAGCAAGTGCAGTGTGTGTTGAGATGCAGGGGTGGGGTGTGTGTCAGGTCTGCTTGAATGTGTTTGTATGCAAATTCAGTGTATGTTGAGATGCGGGGGGAGAGGGGGATGTCGGATCTGGCTGAATGTTTGTTGTGGTGTGAAAGTATATGTTGAGATGCGGGGGTGGGGTGTGTGTCGGGTCTGCCTGAATGTGTTTGTGTGCAAGTTCAGTGTATGTTGAGATGCGGGGGTGTGGTGTGTGTCGGGTCTGCCTGAATGTGTTTGTGTGCAAGTTCAGTGTATGTTGAGATGGGGGGGTGGGGTGTGTGTCGGGTCAGCCTGAATGTGTGTGTGCAAGTGCAGGGTATGTTGAGATGCTGGGGGGAGGGGAGTGTCGGGTCGGCCTGAATGTTTGTTGTTGTGTGAAAGTGCATGTTGAGATGCGGCGGTGGGGTGTGTGTCGGGTCTGCCTGAATGTGTTTGTGAGCAAGTGCAGTGTGTGTTGAGATGCAGGGGTGGGGTTTGTGTCAGGTCTGCTTGAATGTGTTTGTGTGCAAATTCAGTGTATGTTGAGATGCGGGGGAAGAGGGGGATGTCGGATCTGGCTGAATGTTTGTTGTTGTGTGAAAGTGCATGTTGAGATGCGGGGGTGGGGTGTGTGTCGGGTCTGCCTGAATGTGTTTGTGTGCAAGTTCAGTGTATGTTGAGATGCGGGGGTGGGGTGTGTGTCGGGTCTGCCTGAATGTGTTTGTATGCAAGTGCAGTGTATGTTGAGATGCTGGGGGGGAGGGGGATGTCGGTTCTGGCTGAATGTTTGTTGTTGTGTGAAAGTGCATGTTGAGATGCGGGGGTGGGGTGTGTGTCGGGTCTGCCTGAATGTGTTTGTGTGCAAGTTCATTGTATGTTGAGATGCGGGGGTGGGGTGTGTGTCGGGTCTGCCTGAATGTGTTTGTATGCAAGTGCAGTGTATGTTGAGATGCTGGGGGGGAGGGGGATGTCGGTTCTGGCTGAATGTTTGTTGTTGTGTGAAACTGCATGTTGAGATGCGGGGGTGGGGTGTGTGTCGGGTCTGCCTGAATGTGTTTGTGTGCAAGTTCAGTGTATGTTGAGATGCAGGGGTGGGGTGTGTGTTGGGTCTGCCTGAATGTGTTTGTGTGCAGGTTTAGTGCATGTTGAGATGCGGGGGTGGGGTGTGTGTCGGGTCTGCTTGACTGTGTTTGTGTGCAAGTGCAATGTGTGTTGAGATGCAGGGGTGGGGTGTGTGTCGAATCTGCCTGAATGTGTTTGTGTGCAAGTGCAGTTTGTGTTGAGATTTGTAGGGGTGTGTGTGTCGGATCTGCCTGAATGTGTTTGTGTGCAGGTTTAGTGCATGTTGAGATGCAGTTGTGGGGTGTGTGTCGGATCTGCCTGAATGTGTTTGTGTGCAAGTTCAGTGTGTGTTGAGATGCGGGGGTGGGGTGTGTGTCGGGTCTGCCTGTGTTTGTGTGCAAGTTCAGTGCATGTTGAGATGCGGGGGTGGGGTGTGTGTCAGGTCTGCCTGAATGTGTTTGTGTGCAAGTGCAGTGTATGTTGAGATGCTGGGGGCGTGGGGGGTGTCGGGTCTGCCTGAATGTTTGTTGTTGTGTGAAAGTGCATGTTGAGATGCGGGTGTGGGGTGTGAGTCGGGTCTTCCTGAATGTGTTTGTGTGCAAGTGCAGTGCATGTTGAGATGCGGGTGTGGGGTGTGAGTCGGGTCTGCCTGAATGTGTTTGTGTGCAAGTGCAGTGTGTGTTGATATTCGTAGGGGGTGTGTGTGTCGGGTCTGCTTGACTGTGTTTGTGTGCAAGTGCAGTGTGTGTTGAGATGCGGGGGTGGGGTGTGTGTCGGGTCTGCCTGAATGTGTTTGTGAGCAAGTGCAGTGTGTGTTGAGATGCAGGGGTGGGGTGTGTGTCAGGTCTGCTTGAATGTGTTTGTGTGCAGGTTCAGTGTATGTTGAGATGCAGGGGTGGGGTGTGTGTCGGATCTGCCTGAATGTGTTTGTGTGCAGGTTTAGTGCATGTTGAGATGCGGGGATGGGGTGTGTATTGGGTCTGCCTGAATGTGTTTGTGTGCAAGTTCAGTGTGTGTTGAGATGCAGGGGTGGGGTGTGTGTCGGGTCTGCCTGAATGTGTTTGTGTGCAAGTTCAGTGTATGTTGAGATGCGGGGGTGGGGTGTGTGCCGGGTATGCCTGAATGTGTTTGTGTGCAAGTGCAGTGTATGTTGAGGTGCTGGGGGGAGAGGGGTGTCGGGTCTGCCTGAATGTTTGTTGTTGTGTGAAAGTGCATGTTGAGATGCGGGGGTGGGGTGTGTGTCGGGTCTGCCTGAATGTGTTTGTGTGCAAGTTCAGTGTATGTTGAGATGGGGGGGTGGGGTGTGTGTCGGGTCTGCCTGAATGTGTTTGTGTGCAAGTGCAGTGCATGTGGAGATGCTGGGGGGAGGGGAGTGTCGGGTCTGCCTGAATGTTTGTTGTTGTGTGAAAGTGCATGTTGAGATGCGGGGGTGGGGTGTGTGTCGGGTCTGCCTGAATGTTCTTCTGTGCAAGTTCAGTGTATGTTGAGATGCAGGGGTGGGGTGTGTGTGGGGTCTGCCTAAATGTGTTTGTGTGCAAGTGCAGTGTATGTTGAGATGCTGGGGGGGAGGAGGATGTCGGTTCCGGCTGAATGTTTGTTGTTGTGTGAAAGTGCATGTTGAGATGCGGGGGTGGGGTGTGTGTCGGGTCTGCCTGAATGTGTTTGTATGCAAGTGCAGTGTATGTTGAGATGCTGGGGGGGAGGAGGATGTCGGTTCTGGCTGAATGTTTGTTGTTGTGTGAAAGTGCATGTTGAGATGTGGGGGTGGGGTGTGTGTCGGGTCTGCCTGAATGTGTTTGTGTGCAAGTGCAGTTTGTGTTGAGATTCGTAGGGGGTGTGTGTGTCAGGTCTGCTTTAATGTGTTTGTGTGCAAGTTCCGTGTATTTTGAGATGCGGGGGTGGGGTGTGTGTCGGGTCTGCTTGACTGTGTTTGTGTGCAAGTGCAGTGTGTGTTGAGATGCAGGGGTGGGGTGTGTGTCGGGTCTGCCTGAATGTGATTGTGAGCAAGTGCAGTGTGTGTTGAGATGCAGGGGTGGGGTGTGTGTCAGGTCTGCTAAATTGTGTTTGTGTGCAAGTTCAGTGTATGTTGAGATGCAAGGGTGGGGTGTGTGTCGGATCTGCCTGAATGTGTTTGTGTGCAGGTTTAGTGCATGTTGAGATGCAGGGATGGGGTGTGTGTTGGGTCTGCCTGAATGTGTTTGTGTGCAAGTTCAGTGTGTGTTGAACTGCGGAGGTGGGGTGTGTTTCGGGTCTGCCTGAATGTGTTTGTGTGCATGTTCAGTGTATGTTGAGATGCGGGGCGGGGTGTGTGTCAGGTCTGCCTGAATGTGTTTGTGTGCAAGTGCAGTGTATGTTGAGATGCTGGGGGCGTGGGGTGTGACGGGTCTGCCTGAATGTTTGTTGTTGTGTGAAAGTGCATGTTGAGATGCGGGTGTGGGGTGTGAGTCAGGTCTTCCTGAATGTGTTTGTGTGCAAGTGCAGTGTGTGTTGAGATGCGGGGATGGGGTGTGTGCCGGGTATGCCTGAATGTGTTTGTGTGCAAGTTCAGTGTATGTTGAGATGCGGGGGTGAGGTGTGTGTCGGGACTGCCTGAATGTGTTTGTGTGCAAGTTCAGTGTATGTTGATATTCAGGGGTGGGGTGTGTGTCGGGTCTGCCTGAATGTGTTTGTGTGCAAGTTCAGTGTATGTTGAGATGCGGGGGTGGGGTGTGTGTGTCGGGTCTGCCTGAATGTGTTTGTGTGCAAGTTAAGTGTATGTTGAGATGCGGGGGTGGGGTGTGTGTCGGGTCTGCCTGAATGTGTTTGAGTGCAAGTGCAGTGTATGTTGAGATGCTGGGGGGAGGGGGATGTCGGTTCTGGCTGAATGTTTGTTGTTGTGTGAAAGTGCATGTTGAGATGCGGGGGTGGGGTGTGTGTCGGGTCTGCCTGAATGTGTTTATGTGCAAGTTCAGTGTATGTTGAGATGGGGGGGGTGGTGTGTGTGTCGGGTCTGCCTGAATGTGTTTGTGTGCAAGTGCAGTGTATGTTGAGATGCTGGGGAGGAGGGGAGTGTTGGGTCTGCCTGAATGTTTGTTGTTGTGTGAAAGTGCATGTTGAGATGCGGGGGTGGGGTGTGTGTCGGGTCTGCCTGAATGTGTTTGTGTGCAAGTTCAGTGTATGTTGAGATGCAGGGGTGGGGTGTGTGTGGGGTCTGCCTGAATGTGTTTGTGTGCAAGTTCAGTGTATGTTGAGATGCGGGGGTGGGGTGTGTGTCGGGTCTGCCTGAATGTGTTTGTGGGCAAGTGCAGCATATGTTGAGATGCTGGGGGGGAGGGGGATGTTGGTTCTGGCTGAATGTTTGTTGTTGTGTGAAAGTGCATGTTGAGATGCGGGGGTGGGGCGTGTGTCGGGTCTGCCTGAATGTGTTTGTGAGCAAGTGCAGTGTGTGTTGAGATGCAGGGGTGGGGTGTGTGTCAGGTCTGCTTGAATGTGTTTGTATGCAAATTCAGTGTATGTTGAGATGCGGGGGAAGAGGGGATGTCGGATCTGGCTGAATGTTTGTTGTTGTGTGAAAGTGCATGTTGAGATGCGGCGGTGGGGTGTGTGTCGGGTCTGCCTGAATGTGTTTGTGAGCAAGTGCAGTGTGTGTTGAGATGCAGGGGTGGGGTTTGTGTCAGGTCTGCTTGAATGTGTTTGTGTGCAAATTCAGTGTATGTTGAGATGCGGAGGAAGAGGGGGATGTCGGATCTGGCTGAATGTTTGTTGTTGTGTGAAAGTGCATGTTGAGATGCGGGGGTGGGGTGTGTGTCGGGTCTGCCTGAATGTGTTTGTGTGCAAGTTCAGTGTATGTTGAGATGCGGGGGTGGGGTGTGTGTCGGGTCTGCCTGAATGTGTTTGTATGCAAGTGCAGTGTATGTTGAGATGCTGGGGGGGAGGGGGATGTCGGTTCTGGCTGAATGTTTGTTGTTGTGTGAAAGTGCATGTTGAGATGCGGGGGTGGGGTGTGTGTCGGGTCTGCCTGAATGTGTTTGTGTGCAAGTTCAGTGTATGTTGAGATGCGGGGGTGGGGTGTGTGTCGGGTCTGCCTGAATGTGTTTGTGGGCAAGTGCAGTGTATGTTGAGATGCTGGGGGGAGGGGGATGTTGGTTCTGGCTGAATGTTTGTTGTTGTGTGAAAGTGCATGTTGAGATGCGGGGGTGGGCCGTGTGTCGGGTCTGCCTGAATGTGTTTGTGTGCAAGTTCAGTGTATGTTGAGATGCAGGGGTGGGGTGTGTGCCGGGTCTGCCTGATGTGTTTGTGTGCAAGTTCAGTGTATGTTGAGATGCGTTGGTGGGGTATGTGTCGGGTCTGCCTGAATGTGTTTGTGTGCAAGTTCAGTGTATGTTGAGATGCGTTGGTGGGGTATGTGTCGGGTCTACCTGAATGTGTTTGTGTGCAAGTGCAGTGTGTGTTGTGATGCAGGGGTGGGGTGTGTGTCAGGTCTGCCTGAATGTGTTTGTGAGCAAGTGCAGTGTGTGTTGAGATGCAGGGGTGGGGTGTGTGTCAGGTCTGCTTGAATGTGTTTGTATGCAAATTCAGTGTATGTTGAGATGCGGGGGGAGAGGGGGATGTCGGATCTGGCTGAATGTTTGTTGTGGTGTGAAAGTATATGTTGAGATGCGGGGGTGGGGTGTGTGTCGGGTCTGCCTGAATGTGTTTGTGTGCAAGTTCAGTGTATGTTGAGATGCGGGGGTGTGGTGTGTGTCGGGTCTGCCTGAATGTGTTTGTGTGCAAGTTCAGTGTATGTTGAGATGGGGGGGTGGGGTGTGTGTCGGGTCAGCCTGAATGTGTGTGTGCAAGTGCAGTGTATGTTGAGATGCTGGGGGGAGGGGAGTGTCGGGTCGGCCTGAATGTTTGTTGTTGTGTGAAAGTGCATGTTGAGATGCGGCGGTGGGGTGTGTGTCGGGTCTGCCTGAATGTGTTTGTGAGCAAGTGCAGTGTGTGTTGAGATGCAGGGGTGGGGTTTGTGTCAGGTCTGCTTGAATGTGTTTGTGTGCAAATTCAGTGTATGTTGAGATGCGGGGGAAGAGGGGGATGTCGGATCTGGCTGAATGTTTGTTGTTGTGTGAAAGTGCATGTTGAGATGCGGGGGTGGGGTGTGTGTCGGGTCTGCCTGAATGTGTTTGTGTGCAAGTTCAGTGTATGTTGAGATGCGGGGGTGGGGTGTGTGTCGGGTCTGCCTGAATGTGTTTGTATGCAAGTGCAGTGTATGTTGAGATGCTGGGGGGGAGGGGGATGTCGGTTCTGGCTGAATGTTTGTTGTTGTGTGAAAGTGCATGTTGAGATGCGGGGGTGGGGTGTGTGTCGGGTCTGCCTGAATGTGTTTGTGTGCAAGTTCATTGTATGTTGAGATGCGGGGGTGGGGTGTGTGTCGGGTCTGCCTGAATGTGTTTGTATGCAAGTGCAGTGTATGTTGAGATGCTGGGGGGGAGGGGGATGTCGGTTCTGGCTGAATGTTTGTTGTTGTGTGAAACTGCATGTTGAGATGCGGGGGTGGGGTGTGTGTCGGGTCTGCCTGAATGTGTTTGTGTGCAAGTTCAGTGTATGTTGAGATGCAGGGGTGGGGTGTGTGTTGGGTCTGCCTGAATGTGTTTGTGTGCAGGTTTAGTGCATGTTGAGATGCGGGGGTGGGGTGTGTGTCGGGTCTGCTTGACTGTGTTTGTGTGCAAGTGCAATGTGTGTTGAGATGCAGGGGTGGGGTGTGTGTCGAATCTGCCTGAATGTGTTTGTGTGCAAGTGCAGTTTGTGTTGAGATTTGTAGGGGTGTGTGTGTCGGATCTGCCTGAATGTGTTTGTGTGCAGGTTTAGTGCATGTTGAGATGCAGTTGTGGGGTGTGTGTCGGATCTGCCTGAATGTGTTTGTGTGCAAGTTCAGTGTGTGTTGAGATGCGGGGGTGGGGTGTGTGTCGGGTCTGCCTGTGTTTGTGTGCAAGTTCAGTGCATGTTGAGATGCGGGGGTGGGGTGTGTGTCAGGTCTGCCTGAATGTGTTTGTGTGCAAGTGCAGTGTATGTTGAGATGCTGGGGGCGTGGGGGGTGTCGGGTCTGCCTGAATGTTTGTTGTTGTGTGAAAGTGCATGTTGAGATGCGGGTGTGGGGTGTGAGTCGGGTCTTCCTGAATGTGTTTGTGTGCAAGTGCAGTGCATGTTGAGATGCGGGTGTGGGGTGTGAGTCGGGTCTGCCTGAATGTGTTTGTGTGCACGTGCAGTGTGTGTTGATATTCGTAGGGGGTGTGTGTGTCGGGTCTGCTTGACTGTGTTTGTGTGCAAGTGCAGTGTGTGTTGAGATGCGGGGGTGGGGTGTGTGTCGGGTCTGCCTGAATGTGTTTGTGAGCAAGTGCAGTGTGTGTTGAGATGCAGGGGTGGGGTGTGTGTCAGGTCTGCTTGAATGTGTTTGTGTGCAGGTTCAGTGTATGTTGAGATGCAGGGGTGGGGTGTGTGTCGGATCTGCCTGAATGTGTTTGTGTGCAGGTTTAGTGCATGTTGAGATGCGGGGATGGGGTGTGTATTGGGTCTGCCTGAATGTGTTTGTGTGCAAGTTCAGTGTGTGTTGAGATGCAGGGGTTGGGTGTGTGTTGGGTCTGCTTGAATGTGTTTGTGTGCAAGTTCAGTGTGTGTTGAGATGCAGGGGTGGGGTGTGTGTCGGGTCTGCCTGAATGTGTTTGTGTGCAAGTTCAGTGTATGTTGAGATGCGGGGGTGGGGTGTGTGTCGGGTCTGCCTGAATGTGTTTGTGTGAAGTGCAGTGTATGTTGAGATGCTGGGGGCGAGGGGGGTGTCGGGTCTGCCTGAATGTTTATTGTTGTGTGAAAGTGCATGTTGAGATGCGGGTGTGAGTCGGGTCTTCCTGAATGTGTTTGTGTGCAAGTTCAGTGTATGTTGAGATGCAGGGGTGGGGTGTGTGTCGGGTCTGCCTGAATGTGTTTGTGTGCAAGTTCAGTGTATGTTAAGATGCAGGGGTGGGGTGTGTGTCGGGTCTGCCTGAATGTGTTTGTGTGCAAGTTCAGTGTATGTTGAGATGCGGGGGTGGGGTGTGTGTCGGGTCTGCCTGAATGTGTTTGTGTGCAAGTGCAGTGTATGTTGAGATGCTGGGGGCGAGGGGGGTGTCGGGTCTGCCTGAATGTTTATTGTTGTGTGAAAGTGCATGTTGAGATGCGGGTGTGAGTCGGGTCTTCCTGAATGTGTTTGTGTGCAAGTTCAGTGTATGTTGAGATGCAGGGGTGGGGTGTGTGTCGGGTCTGCCTGAATGTGTTTGTGTGCAAGTGCAGTGTATGTTGAGATGCTGGGGGGTATGGGGGTGTTGGGTCTGCCTGAATGTTTGTTGTTGTGTGAAAGTGCATGTTGAGATGCAGGTGTGGGGTGTGAGTTGGGTCTGCCTGAATGTGTTTGTATGCAAGTGCAGTGTGTGTTGAGATGCGGGGATGGGGTGTGTGTTGGGTCTGGCTGAATATGTTTGTGTGCAAGTGCAGTGTATGTTGAGATGCTGGGGGCGTGGGGTGTGACGGGTCTGCCTGAATGTGTTTGTGTGCATGTTCAGTGTATGTTGAGATGCGGGGCGGGGTGTGTGTCAGGTCTGCCTGAATGTGTTTGTGTGCAAGTGCAGTGTATGTTGAGATGCTGGGGGCGTGGGGTGTGACGGGTCTGCCTGAATGTTTGTTGTTGTGTGAAAGTGCATGTTGAGATGCGGGTGTGGGGTGTGAGTCAGGTCTTCCTGAATGTGTTTGTGTGCAAGTGCAGTGTGTGTTGAGATGCGGGGATGGGGTGTGTGCCGGGTATGCCTGAATGTGTTTGTGTGCAAGTTCAGTGTATGTTGAGATGCGGGGGTGAGGTGTGTGTCGGGACTGCCTGAATGTGTTTGTGTGCAAGTTCAGTGTATGTTGATATTCAGGGGTGGGGTGTGTGTCGGGTCTGCCTGAATGTGTTTGTGTGCAAGTTCAGTGTATGTTGAGATGCAGGGGTGGGGTGTGTGTGGGGTCTGCCTGAATGTGTTTGTGTGCAAGTTCAGTGTATGTTGAGATGCGGGGGTGGGGTGTGTGTCGGGTCTGCCTGAATGTGTTTGTGGGCAAGTGCAGCATATGTTGAGATGCTGGGGGGGAGGGGGATGTTGGTTCTGGCTGAATGTTTGTTGTTTTGTGAAAGTGCATGTTGAGATGCGGGGGTGGGGCGTGTGTCGGGTCTGCCTGAATGTGTTTGTGAGCAAGTGCAGTGTGTGTTGAGATGCAGGGGTGGGGTGTGTGTCAGGTCTGCTTGAATGTGTTTGTATGCAAATTCAGTGTATGTTGAGATGCGGGGGAAGAGGGGATGTCGGATCTGGCTGAATGTTTGTTGTTGTGTGAAAGTGCATGTTGAGATGCGGCGGTGGGGTGTGTGTCGGGTCTGCCTGAATGTGTTTGTGAGCAAGTGCAGTGTGTGTTGTGATGCAGGGGTGGGGTGTGTGTCAGGTCTGCCTGAATGTGTTTGTGAGCAAGTGCAGTGTGTGTTGAGATGCAGGGGTGGGGTGTGTGTCAGGTCTGCTTGAATGTGTTTGTATGCAAATTCAGTGTATGTTGAGATGCGGGGGGAGAGGGGGATGTCGGATCTGGCTGAATGTTTGTTGTGGTGTGAAAGTATATGTTGAGATGCGGGGGTGGGGTGTGTGTCGGGTCTGCCTGAATGTGTTTGTGTGCAAGTTCAGTGTATGTTGAGATGCGGGGGTGTGGTGTGTGTCGGGTCTGCCTGAATGTGTTTGTGTGCAAGTTCAGTGTATGTTGAGATGGGGGGGTGGGGTGTGTGTCGGGTCAGCCTGAATGTGTGTGTGCAAGTGCAGGGTATGTTGAGATGCTGGGGGGAGGGGAGTGTCGGGTCGGCCTGAATGTTTGTTGTTGTGTGAAAGTGCATGTTGAGATGCGGCGGTGGGGTGTGTGTCGGGTCTGCCTGAATGTGTTTGTGAGCAAGTGCAGTGTGTGTTGAGATGCAGGGGTGGGGTTTGTGTCAGGTCTGCTTGAATGTGTTTGTGTGCAAATTCAGTGTATGTTGAGATGCGGGGGAAGAGGGGGATGTCGGATCTGGCTGAATGTTTGTTGTTGTGTGAAAGTGCATGTTGAGATGCGGGGGTGGGGTGTGTGTCGGGTCTGCCTGAATGTGTTTGTGTGCAAGTTCAGTGTATGTTGAGATGCGGGGGTGGGGTGTGTGTCGGGTCTGCCTGAATGTGTTTGTATGCAAGTGCAGTGTATGTTGAGATGCTGGGGGGGAGGGGGATGTCGGTTCTGGCTGAATGTTTGTTGTTGTGTGAAAGTGCATGTTGAGATGCGGGGGTGGGGTGTGTGTCGGGTCTGCCTGAATGTGTTTGTGTGCAAGTTCATTGTATGTTGAGATGCGGGGGTGGGGTGTGTGTCGGGTCTGCCTGAATGTGTTTGTATGCAAGTGCAGTGTATGTTGAGATGCTGGGGGGGAGGGGGATGTCGGTTCTGGCTGAATGTTTGTTGTTGTGTGAAACTGCATGTTGAGATGCGGGGGTGGGGTGTGTGTCGGGTCTGCCTGAATGTGTTTGTGTGCAAGTTCAGTGTATGTTGAGATGCAGGGGTGGGGTGTGTGTTGGGTCTGCCTGAATGTGTTTGTGTGCAGGTTTAGTGCATGTTGAGATGCGGGGGTGGGGTGTGTGTCGGGTCTGCTTGACTGTGTTTGTGTGCAAGTGCAATGTGTGTTGAGATGCAGGGGTGGGGTGTGTGTCGAATCTGCCTGAATGTGTTTGTGTGCAAGTGCAGTTTGTGTTGAGATTTGTAGGGGTGTGTGTGTCGGATCTGCCTGAATGTGTTTGTGTGCAGGTTTAGTGCATGTTGAGATGCAGTTGTGGGGTGTGTGTCGGATCTGCCTGAATGTGTTTGTGTGCAAGTTCAGTGTGTGTTGAGATGCGGGGGTGGGGTGTGTGTCGGGTCTGCCTGTGTTTGTGTGCAAGTTCAGTGCATGTTGAGATGCGGGGGTGGGGTGTGTGTCAGGTCTGCCTGAATGTGTTTGTGTGCAAGTGCAGTGTATGTTGAGATGCTGGGGGCGTGGGGGGTGTCGGGTCTGCCTGAATGTTTGTTGTTGTGTGAAAGTGCATGTTGAGATGCGGGTGTGGGGTGTGAGTCGGGTCTTCCTGAATGTGTTTGTGTGCAAGTGCAGTGCATGTTGAGATGCGGGTGTGGGGTGTGAGTCGGGTCTGCCTGAATGTGTTTGTGTGCAAGTGCAGTGTGTGTTGATATTCGTAGGGGGTGTGTGTGTCGGGTCTGCTTGACTGTGTTTGTGTGCAAGTGCAGTGTGTGTTGAGATGCGGGGGTGGGGTGTGTGTCGGGTCTGCCTGAATGTGTTTGTGAGCAAGTGCAGTGTGTGTTGAGATGCAGGGGTGGGGTGTGTGTCAGGTCTGCTTGAATGTGTTTGTGTGCAGGTTCAGTGTATGTTGAGATGCAGGGGTGGGGTGTGTGTCGGATCTGCCTGAATGTGTTTGTGTGCAGGTTTAGTGCATGTTGAGATGCGGGGATGGGGTGTGTATTGGGTCTGCCTGAATGTGTTTGTGTGCAAGTTCAGTGTGTGTTGAGATGCAGGGGTTGGGTGTGTGTTGGGTCTGCTTGAATGTGTTTGTGTGCAAGTTCAGTGTGTGTTGAGATGCAGGGGTGGGGTGTGTGTCGGGTCTGCCTGAATGTGTTTGTGTGCAAGTTCAGTGTATGTTGAGATGCGGGGGTGGGGTGTGTGTCGGGTCTGCCTGAATGTGTTTGTGTGCAAGTGCAGTGTATGTTGAGATGCCGGGGGAGAGGGGGGTGTCGGGTCTGCCTGAATGTTTATTGTTGTGTGAAAGTGCATGTTGAGATGCGGGTGTGAGTCGGGTCTTCCTGAATGTGTTTGTGTGCAAGTTCAGTGTATGTTGAGATGCAGTGGTGGGGTGTGTGTCGGGTCTGCCTGAATGTGTTTGTGTGCAAGTTCAGTGTATGTTAAGATGCAGGGGTGGGGTGTGTGTCGGGTCTGCCTGAATGTGTTTGTGTGCAAGTTCAGTGTATGTTGAGATGCGGGGGTGGGGTGTGTGTCGGGTCTGCCTGAATGTGTTTGTGTGCAAGTGCAGTGTATGTTGAGATGCTGGGGGCGAGGGGGGTGTCGGGTCTGCCTGAATGTTTATTGTTGTGTGAAAGTGCATGTTGAGATGCGGGTGTGAGTCGGGTCTTCCTGAATGTGTTTGTGTGCAAGTTCAGTGTATGTTGAGATGCAGGGGTGGGGTGTGTGTCAGGTCTGCCTGAATGTGTTTGTGTGCAAGTGCAGTGTATGTTGAGATGCTGGGGGGTATGGGGGTGTCGGGTCTGCCTGAATGTTTGTTGTTGTGTGAAAGTGCATGTTGAGATGCAGGTGTGGGGTGTGAGTTGGGTCTGCCTGAATGTGTTTGTATGCAAGTGCAGTGTGTGTTGAGATGCGGGGATGGGGTGTGTGTTGGGTCTGGCTGAATGTGTTTGTGTGCAAGTGCAGTGTATGTTGAGATGCTGGGGGCGTGGGGTGTGACGGGTCTGCCTGAATGTGTTTGTGTGCATGTTCAGTGTATGTTGAGATGCGGGGCGGGGTGTGTGTCAGGTCTGCCTGAATGTGTTTGTGTGCAAGTGCAGTGTATGTTGAGATGCTGGGGGCGTGGGGTGTGACGGGTCTGCCTGAATGTTTGTTGTTGTGTGAAAGTGCATGTTGAGATGCGGGTGTGGGGTGTGAGTCAGGTCTTCCTGAATGTGTTTGTGTGCAAGTGCAGTGTGTGTTGAGATGCGGGGATGGGGTGTGTGCCGGGTATGCCTGAATGTGTTTGTGTGCAAGTTCAGTGTATGTTGAGATGCGGGGGTGAGGTGTGTGTCGGGACTGCCTGAATGTGTTTTTGTGCAAGTTCAGTGTATGTTGATATTCAGGGGTGGGGTGTGTGTCGGGTCTGCCTGAATGTGTTTGAGTGCAAGTGCAGTGTATGTTGAGATGCTGGGGGGAGGGGGATGTCGGTTCTGGCTGAATGTTTGTTGTTGTGTGAAAGTGCATGTTGAGATGCGGGGGTGGGGTGTGTGTCGGGTCTGCCTGAATGTGTTTATGTGCAAGTTCAGTGTATGTTGAGATGGGGGGGTGGTGTGTGTGTCGGGTCTGCCTGAATGTGTTTGTGTGCAAGTGCAGTGTATGTTGAGATGCTGGGGAGGAGGGGAGTGTTGGGTCTGCCTGAATGTTTGTTGTTGTGTGAAAGTGCATGTTGAGATGCGGGGGTGGGGTGTGTGTCGGGTCTGCCTGAATGTGTTTGTGTGCAAGTTCAGTGTATGTTGAGATGCAGGGGTGGGGTGTGTGTGGGGTCTGCCTGAATGTGTTTGTGTGCAAGTTCAGTGTATGTTGAGATGCGGGGGTGGGGTGTGTGTCGGGTCTGCCTGAATGTGTTTGTGGGCAAGTGCAGCATATGTTGAGATGCTGGGGGGGAGGGGGATGTTGGTTCTGGCTGAATGTTTGTTGTTGTGTGAAAGTGCATGTTGAGATGCGGGGGTGGGGCGTGTGTCGGGTCTGCCTGAATGTGTTTGTGAGCAAGTGCAGTGTGTGTTGAGATGCAGGGGTGGGGTGTGTGTCAGGTCTGCTTGAATGTGTTTGTATGCAAATTCAGTGTATGTTGAGATGCGGGGGAAGAGGGGATGTCGGATCTGGCTGAATGTTTGTTGTTGTGTGAAAGTGCATGTTGAGATGCGGCGGTGGGGTGTGTGTCGGGTCTGCCTGAATGTGTTTGTGAGCAAGTGCAGTGTGTGTTGAGATGCAGGGGTGGGGTTTGTGTCAGGTCTGCTTGAATGTGTTTGTGTGCAAATTCAGTGTATGTTGAGATGCGGGGGAAGAGGGGGATGTCGGATCTGGCTGAATGTTTGTTGTTGTGTGAAAGTGCATGTTGAGATGCGGGGGTGGGGTGTGTGTCGGGTCTGCCTGAATGTGTTTGTGTGCAAGTTCAGTGTATGTTGAGATGCGGGGGTGGGGTGTGTGTCGGGTCTGCCTGAATGTGTTTGTATGCAAGTGCAGTGTATGTTGAGATGCTGGGGGGGAGGGGGATGTCGGTTCTGGCTGAATGTTTGTTGTTGTGTGAAAGTGCATGTTGAGATGCGGGGGTGGGGTGTGTGTCGGGTCTGCCTGAATGTGTTTGTGTGCAAGTTCAGTGTATGTTGAGATGCGGGGGTGGGGTGTGTGTCGGGTCTGCCTGAATGTGTTTGTGGGCAAGTGCAGTGTATGTTGAGATGCTGGGGGGGAGGGGGATGTTGGTTCTGGCTGAATGTTTGTTGTTGTGTGAAAGTGCATGTTGAGATGCGGGGGTGGGGCGTGTGTCGGGTCTGCCTGAATGTGTTTGTGTGCAAGTTCAGTGTATGTTGAGATGCAGGGGTGGGGTGTGTGCCGGGTCTGCCTGATGTGTTTGTGTGCAAGTTCAGTGTATGTTGAGATGCGTTGGTGGGGTATGTGTCGGGTCTGCCTGAATGTGTTTGTGTGCAAGTTCAGTGTATGTTGAGATGCGTTGGTGGGGTATGTGTCGGGTCTACCTGAATGTGTTTGTGTGCAAGTGCAGTGTGTGTTGTGATGCAGGGGTGGGGTGTGTGTCAGGTCTGCCTGAATGTGTTTGTGAGCAAGTGCAGTGTGTGTTGAGATGCAGGGGTGGGGTGTGTGTCAGGTCTGCTTGAATGTGTTTGTATGCAAATTCAGTGTATGTTGAGATGCGGGGGGAGAGGGGGATGTCGGATCTGGCTGAATGTTTGTTGTGGTGTGAAAGTATATGTTGAGATGCGGGGGTGGGGTGTGTGTCGGGTCTGCCTGAATGTGTTTGTGTGCAAGTTCAGTGTATGTTGAGATGCGGGGGTGTGGTGTGTGTCGGGTCTGCCTGAATGTGTTTGTGTGCAAGTTCAGTGTATGTTGAGATGGGGGGGTGGGGTGTGTGTCGGGTCAGCCTGAATGTGTGTGTGCAAGTGCAGTGTATGTTGAGATGCTGGGGGGAGGGGAGTGTCGGGTCGGCCTGAATGTTTGTTGTTGTGTGAAAGTGCATGTTGAGATGCGGCGGTGGGGTGTGTGTCGGGTCTGCCTGAATGTGTTTGTGAGCAAGTGCAGTGTGTGTTGAGATGCAGGGGTGGGGTTTGTGTCAGGTCTGCTTGAATGTGTTTGTGTGCAAATTCAGTGTATGTTGAGATGCGGGGGAAGAGGGGGATGTCGGATCTGGCTGAATGTTTGTTGTTGTGTGAAAGTGCATGTTGAGATGCGGGGGTGGGGTGTGTGTCGGGTCTGCCTGAATGTGTTTGTGTGCAAGTTCAGTGTATGTTGAGATGCGGGGGTGGGGTGTGTGTCGGGTCTGCCTGAATGTGTTTGTATGCAAGTGCAGTGTATGTTGAGATGCTGGGGGGGAGGGGGATGTCGGTTCTGGCTGAATGTTTGTTGTTGTGTGAAAGTGCATGTTGAGATGCGGGGGTGGGGTGTGTGTCGGGTCTGCCTGAATGTGTTTGTGTGCAAGTTCAGTGTATGTTGAGATGCGGGGGTGGGGTGTGTGTCGGGTCTGCCTGAATGTGTTTGTGGGCAAGTGCAGTGTATGTTGAGATGCTGGGGGGAGGGGGATGTTGGTTCTGGCTGAATGTTTGTTGTTGTGTGAAAGTGCATGTTGAGATGCGGGGGTGGGCCGTGTGTCGGGTCTGCCTGAATGTGTTTGTGTGCAAGTTCAGTGTATGTTGAGATGCAGGGGTGGGGTGTGTGCCGGGTCTGCCTGATGTGTTTGTGTGCAAGTTCAGTGTATGTTGAGATGCGTTGGTGGGGTATGTGTCGGGTCTGCCTGAATGTGTTTGTGTGCAAGTTCAGTGTATGTTGAGATGCGTTGGTGGGGTATGTGTCGGGTCTACCTGAATGTGTTTGTGTGCAAGTGCAGTGTGTGTTGTGATGCAGGGGTGGGGTGTGTGTCAGGTCTGCCTGAATGTGTTTGTGAGCAAGTGCAGTGTGTGTTGAGATGCAGGGGTGGGGTGTGTGTCAGGTCTGCTTGAATGTGTTTGTATGCAAATTCAGTGTATGTTGAGATGCGGGGGGAGAGGGGGATGTCGGATCTGGCTGAATGTTTGTTGTGGTGTGAAAGTATATGTTGAGATGCGGGGGTGGGGTGTGTGTCGGGTCTGCCTGAATGTGTTTGTGTGCAAGTTCAGTGTATGTTGAGATGCGGGGGTGTGGTGTGTGTCGGGTCTGCCTGAATGTGTTTGTGTGCAAGTTCAGTGTATGTTGAGATGGGGGGGTGGGGTGTGTGTCGGGTCAGCCTGAATGTGTGTGTGCAAGTGCAGTGTATGTTGAGATGCTGGGGGGAGGGGAGTGTCGGGTCGGCCTGAATGTTTGTTGTTGTGTGAAAGTGCATGTTGAGATGCGGCGGTGGGGTGTGTGTCGGGTCTGCCTGAATGTGTTTGTGAGCAAGTGCAGTGTGTGTTGAGATGCAGGGGTGGGGTTTGTGTCAGGTCTGCTTGAATGTGTTTGTGTGCAAATTCAGTGTATGTTGAGATGCGGGGGAAGAGGGGGATGTCGGATCTGGCTGAATGTTTGTTGTTGTGTGAAAGTGCATGTTGAGATGCGGGGGTGGGGTGTGTGTCGGGTCTGCCTGAATGTGTTTGTGTGCAAGTTCAGTGTATGTTGAGATGCGGGGGTGGGGTGTGTGTCGGGTCTGCCTGAATGTGTTTGTATGCAAGTGCAGTGTATGTTGAGATGCTGGGGGGGAGGGGGATGTCGGTTCTGGCTGAATGTTTGTTGTTGTGTGAAAGTGCATGTTGATATGCGGGGGTGGGGTGTGTGTCGGGTCTGCCTGAATGTGTTTGTGTGCAAGTTCATTGTATGTTGAGATGCGGGGGTGGGGTGTGTGTCGGGTCTGCCTGAATGTGTTTGTATGCAAGTGCAGTGTATGTTGAGATGCTGGGGGGGAGGGGGATGTCGGTTCTGGCTGAATGTTTGTTGTTGTGTGAAACTGCATGTTGAGATGCGGGGGTGGGGTGTGTGTCGGGTCTGCCTGAATGTGTTTGTGTGCAAGTTCAGTGTATGTTGAGATGCAGGGGTGGGGTGTGTGTTGGGTCTGCCTGAATGTGTTTGTGTGCAGGTTTAGTGCATGTTGAGATGCGGGGGTGGGGTGTGTGTCGGGTCTGCTTGACTGTGTTTGTGTGCAAGTGCAATGTGTGTTGAGATGCAGGGGTGGGGTGTGTGTCGAATCTGCCTGAATGTGTTTGTGTGCAAGTGCAGTTTGTGTTGAGATTTGTAGGGGTGTGTGTGTCGGATCTGCCTGAATGTGTTTGTGTGCAGGTTTAGTGCATGTTGAGATGCAGTTGTGGGGTGTGTGTCGGATCTGCCTGAATGTGTTTGTGTGCAAGTTCAGTGTGTGTTGAGATGCGGGGGTGGGGTGTGTGTCGGGTCTGCCTGTGTTTGTGTGCAAGTTCAGTGCATGTTGAGATGCGGGGGTGGGGTGTGTGTCAGGTCTGCCTGAATGTGTTTGTGTGCAAGTGCAGTGTATGTTGAGATGCTGGGGGCGTGGGGGGTGTCGGGTCTGCCTGAATGTTTGTTGTTGTGTGAAAGTGCATGTTGAGATGCGGGTGTGGGGTGTGAGTCGGGTCTTCCTGAATGTGTTTGTGTGCAAGTGCAGTGCATGTTGAGATGCGGGTGTGGGGTGTGAGTCGGGTCTGCCTGAATGTGTTTGTGTGCACGTGCAGTGTGTGTTGATATTCGTAGGGGGTGTGTGTGTCGGGTCTGCTTGACTGTGTTTGTGTGCAAGTGCAGTGTGTGTTGAGATGCGGGGGTGGGGTGTGTGTCGGGTCTGCCTGAATGTGTTTGTGAGCAAGTGCAGTGTGTGTTGAGATGCAGGGGTGGGGTGTGTGTCAGGTCTGCTTGAATGTGTTTGTGTGCAGGTTCAGTGTATGTTGAGATGCAGGGGTGGGGTGTGTGTCGGATCTGCCTGAATGTGTTTGTGTGCAGGTTTAGTGCATGTTGAGATGCGGGGATGGGGTGTGTATTGGGTCTGCCTGAATGTGTTTGTGTGCAAGTTCAGTGTGTGTTGAGATGCAGGGGTTGGGTGTGTGTTGGGTCTGCTTGAATGTGTTTGTGTGCAAGTTCAGTGTGTGTTGAGATGCAGGGGTGGGGTGTGTGTCGGGTCTGCCTGAATGTGTTTGTGTGCAAGTTCAGTGTATGTTGAGATGCGGGGGTGGGGTGTGTGTCGGGTCTGCCTGAATGTGTTTGTGTGAAGTGCAGTGTATGTTGAGATGCTGGGGGCGAGGGGGGTGTCGGGTCTGCCTGAATGTTTATTGTTGTGTGAAAGTGCATGTTGAGATGCGGGTGTGAGTCGGGTCTTCCTGAATGTGTTTGTGTGCAAGTTCAGTGTATGTTGAGATGCAGGGGTGGGGTGTGTGTCGGGTCTGCCTGAATGTGTTTGTGTGCAAGTTCAGTGTATGTTAAGATGCAGGGGTGGGGTGTGTGTCGGGTCTGCCTGAATGTGTTTGTGTGCAAGTTCAGTGTATGTTGAGATGCGGGGGTGGGGTGTGTGTCGGGTCTGCCTGAATGTGTTTGTGTGCAAGTGCAGTGTATGTTGAGATGCTGGGGGCGAGGGGGGTGTCGGGTCTGCCTGAATGTTTATTGTTGTGTGAAAGTGCATGTTGAGATGCGGGTGTGAGTCGGGTCTTCCTGAATGTGTTTGTGTGCAAGTTCAGTGTATGTTGAGATGCAGGGGTGGGGTGTGTGTCGGGTCTGCCTGAATGTGTTTGTGTGCAAGTGCAGTGTATGTTGAGATGCTGGGGGGTATGGGGGTGTTGGGTCTGCCTGAATGTTTGTTGTTGTGTGAAAGTGCATGTTGAGATGCAGGTGTGGGGTGTGAGTTGGGTCTGCCTGAATGTGTTTGTATGCAAGTGCAGTGTGTGTTGAGATGCGGGGATGGGGTGTGTGTTGGGTCTGGCTGAATATGTTTGTGTGCAAGTGCAGTGTATGTTGAGATGCTGGGGGCGTGGGGTGTGACGGGTCTGCCTGAATGTGTTTGTGTGCATGTTCAGTGTATGTTGAGATGCGGGGCGGGGTGTGTGTCAGGTCTGCCTGAATGTGTTTGTGTGCAAGTGCAGTGTATGTTGAGATGCTGGGGGCGTGGGGTGTGACGGGTCTGCCTGAATGTTTGTTGTTGTGTGAAAGTGCATGTTGAGATGCGGGTGTGGGGTGTGAGTCAGGTCTTCCTGAATGTGTTTGTGTGCAAGTGCAGTGTGTGTTGAGATGCGGGGATGGGGTGTGTGCCGGGTATGCCTGAATGTGTTTGTGTGCAAGTTCAGTGTATGTTGAGATGCGGGGGTGAGGTGTGTGTCGGGACTGCCTGAATGTGTTTGTGTGCAAGTTCAGTGTATGTTGATATTCAGGGGTGGGGTGTGTGTCGGGTCTGCCTGAATGTGTTTGTGTGCAAGTTCAGTGTATGTTGAGATGCAGGGGTGGGGTGTGTGTGGGGTCTGCCTGAATGTGTTTGTGTGCAAGTTCAGTGTATGTTGAGATGCGGGGGTGGGGTGTGTGTCGGGTCTGCCTGAATGTGTTTGTGGGCAAGTGCAGCATATGTTGAGATGCTGGGGGGGAGGGGGATGTTGGTTCTGGCTGAATGTTTGTTGTTTTGTGAAAGTGCATGTTGAGATGCGGGGGTGGGGCGTGTGTCGGGTCTGCCTGAATGTGTTTGTGAGCAAGTGCAGTGTGTGTTGAGATGCAGGGGTGGGGTGTGTGTCAGGTCTGCTTGAATGTGTTTGTATGCAAATTCAGTGTATGTTGAGATGCGGGGGAAGAGGGGATGTCGGATCTGGCTGAATGTTTGTTGTTGTGTGAAAGTGCATGTTGAGATGCGGCGGTGGGGTGTGTGTCGGGTCTGCCTGAATGTGTTTGTGAGCAAGTGCAGTGTGTGTTGTGATGCAGGGGTGGGGTGTGTGTCAGGTCTGCCTGAATGTGTTTGTGAGCAAGTGCAGTGTGTGTTGAGATGCAGGGGTGGGGTGTGTGTCAGGTCTGCTTGAATGTGTTTGTATGCAAATTCAGTGTATGTTGAGATGCGGGGGGAGAGGGGGATGTCGGATCTGGCTGAATGTTTGTTGTGGTGTGAAAGTATATGTTGAGATGCGGGGGTGGGGTGTGTGTCGGGTCTGCCTGAATGTGTTTGTGTGCAAGTTCAGTGTATGTTGAGATGCGGGGGTGTGGTGTGTGTCGGGTCTGCCTGAATGTGTTTGTGTGCAAGTTCAGTGTATGTTGAGATGGGGGGGTGGGGTGTGTGTCGGGTCAGCCTGAATGTGTGTGTGCAAGTGCAGGGTATGTTGAGATGCTGGGGGGAGGGGAGTGTCGGGTCGGCCTGAATGTTTGTTGTTGTGTGAAAGTGCATGTTGAGATGCGGCGGTGGGGTGTGTGTCGGGTCTGCCTGAATGTGTTTGTGAGCAAGTGCAGTGTGTGTTGAGATGCAGGGGTGGGGTTTGTGTCAGGTCTGCTTGAATGTGTTTGTGTGCAAATTCAGTGTATGTTGAGATGCGGGGGAAGAGGGGGATGTCGGATCTGGCTGAATGTTTGTTGTTGTGTGAAAGTGCATGTTGAGATGCGGGGGTGGGGTGTGTGTCGGGTCTGCCTGAATGTGTTTGTGTGCAAGTTCAGTGTATGTTGAGATGCGGGGGTGGGGTGTGTGTCGGGTCTGCCTGAATGTGTTTGTATGCAAGTGCAGTGTATGTTGAGATGCTGGGGGGGAGGGGGATGTCGGTTCTGGCTGAATGTTTGTTGTTGTGTGAAAGTGCATGTTGAGATGCGGGGGTGGGGTGTGTGTCGGGTCTGCCTGAATGTGTTTGTGTGCAAGTTCATTGTATGTTGAGATGCGGGGGTGGGGTGTGTGTCGGGTCTGCCTGAATGTGTTTGTATGCAAGTGCAGTGTATGTTGAGATGCTGGGGGGGAGGGGGATGTCGGTTCTGGCTGAATGTTTGTTGTTGTGTGAAACTGCATGTTGAGATGCGGGGGTGGGGTGTGTGTCGGGTCTGCCTGAATGTGTTTGTGTGCAAGTTCAGTGTTTGTTGAGATGCAGGGGTGGGGTGTGTGTTGGGTCTGCCTGAATGTGTTTGTGTGCAGGTTTAGTGCATGTTGAGATGCGGGGGTGGGGTGTGTGTCGGGTCTGCTTGACTGTGTTTGTGTGCAAGTGCAATGTGTGTTGAGATGCAGGGGTGGGGTGTGTGTCGAATCTGCCTGAATGTGTTTGTGTGCAAGTGCAGTTTGTGTTGAGATTTGTAGGGGTGTGTGTGTCGGATCTGCCTGAATGTGTTTGTGTGCAGGTTTAGTGCATGTTGAGATGCAGTTGTGGGGTGTGTGTCGGATCTGCCTGAATGTGTTTGTGTGCAAGTTCAGTGTGTGTTGAGATGCGGGGGTGGGGTGTGTGTCGGGTCTGCCTGTGTTTGTGTGCAAGTTCAGTGCATGTTGAGATGCGGGGGTGGGGTGTGTGTCAGGTCTGCCTGAATGTGTTTGTGTGCAAGTGCAGTGTATGTTGAGATGCTGGGGGCGTGGGGGGTGTCGGGTCTGCCTGAATGTTTGTTGTTGTGTGAAAGTGCATGTTGAGATGCGGGTGTGGGGTGTGAGTCGGGTCTTCCTGAATGTGTTTGTGTGCAAGTGCAGTGCATGTTGAGATGCGGGTGTGGGGTGTGAGTCGGGTCTGCCTGAATGTGTTTGTGTGCAAGTGCAGTGTGTGTTGATATTCGTAGGGGGTGTGTGTGTCGGGTCTGCTTGACTGTGTTTGTGTGCAAGTGCAGTGTGTGTTGAGATGCGGGGGTGGGGTGTGTGTCGGGTCTGCCTGAATGTGTTTGTGAGCAAGTGCAGTGTGTGTTGAGATGCAGGGGTGGGGTGTGTGTTGGGTCTGCTTGAATGTGTTTGTGTGCAAGTTCAGTGTGTGTTGAGATGCAGGGGTGGGGTGTGTGTCGGGTCTGCCTGAATGTGTTTGTGTGCAAGTTCAGTGTATGTTGAGATGCGGGGGTGGGGTGTGTGTCGGGTCTGCCTGAATGTGTTTGTGTGCAAGTGCAGTGTATGTTGAGATGCTGGGGGAGAGGGGGGTGTCGGGTCTGCCTGAATGTTTATTGTTGTGTGAAAGTGCATGTTGAGATGCGGGTGTAAGTCGGGTCTTCCTGAATGTGTTTGTGTGCAAGTTCAGTGTATGTTGAGATGCAGGGGTGGGGTGTGTGTCGGGTCTGCCTGAATGTGTTTGTGTGCAAGTTCAGTGTATGTTAAGATGCAGGGGTGGGGTGTGTGTCGGGTCTGCCTGAATGTGTTTGTGTGCAAGTTCAGTGTATGTTGAGATGCGGGGGTGGGGTGTGTGTCGGGTCTGCCTGAATGTGTTTGTGTGCAAGTGCAGTGTATGTTGAGATGCTGGGGGCGAGGGGGGTGTCGGGTCTGCCTGAATGTTTATTGTTGTGTGAAAGTGCATGTTGAGATGCGGGTGTGAGTCGGGTCTTCCTGAATGTGTTTGTGTGCAAGTTCAGTGTATGTTGAGATGCAGGGGTGGGGTGTGTGTCAGGTCTGCCTGAATGTGTTTGTGTGCAAGTGCAGTGTATGTTGAGATGCTGGGGGGTATGGGGGTGTCGGGTCTGCCTGAATGTTTGTTGTTGTGTGAAAGTGCATGTTGAGATGCAGGTGTGGGGTGTGAGTTGGGTCTGCCTGAATGTGTTTGTATGCAAGTGCAGTGTGTGTTGAGATGCGGGGATGGGGTGTGTGTTGGGTCTGGCTGAATGTGTTTGTGTGCAAGTGCAGTGTATGTTGAGATGCTGGGGGCGTGGGGTGTGACGGGTCTGCCTGAATGTGTTTGTGTGCATGTTCAGTGTATGTTGAGATGCGGGGCGGGGTGTGTGTCAGGTCTGCCTGAATGTGTTTGTGTGCAAGTGCAGTGTATGTTGAGATGCTGGGGGCGTGGGGTGTGACGGGTCTGCCTGAATGTTTGTTGTTGTGTGAAAGTGCATGTTGAGATGCGGGTGTGGGGTGTGAGTCAGGTCTTCCTGAATGTGTTTGTGTGCAAGTGCAGTGTGTGTTGAGATGCGGGGATGGGGTGTGTGCCGGGTATGCCTGAATGTGTTTGTGTGCAAGTTCAGTGTATGTTGAGATGCGGGGGTGAGGTGTGTGTCGGGACTGCCTGAATGTGTTTTTGTGCAAGTTCAGTGTATGTTGATATTCAGGGGTGGGGTGTGTGTCGGGTCTGCCTGAATGTGTTTGAGTGCAAGTGCAGTGTATGTTGAGATGCTGGGGGGAGGGGGATGTCGGTTCTGGCTGAATGTTTGTTGTTGTGTGAAAGTGCATGTTGAGATGCGGGGGTGGGGTGTGTGTCGGGTCTGCCTGAATGTGTTTGAGTGCAAGTGCAGTGTATGTTGAGATGCTGGGGGGAGGGGGATGTCGGTTCTGGCTGAATGTTTGTTGTTGTGTGAAAGTGCATGTTGAGATGCGGGGGTGGGGTGTGTGTCGGGTCTGCCTGAATGTGTTTATGTGCAAGTTCAGTGTATGTTGAGATGGGGGGGGTGGTGTGTGTGTCGGGTCTGCCTGAATGTGTTTGTGTGCAAGTGCAGTGTATGTTGAGATGCTGGGGAGGAGGGGAGTGTTGGGTCTGCCTGAATGTTTGTTGTTGTGTGAAAGTGCATGTTGAGATGCGGGGGTGGGGTGTGTGTCGGGTCTGCCTGAATGTGTTTGTGTGCAAGTTCAGTGTATGTTGAGATGCAGGGGTGGGGTGTGTGTGGGGTCTGCCTGAATGTGTTTGTGTGCAAGTTCAGTGTATGTTGAGATGCGGGGGTGGGGTGTGTGTCGGGTCTGCCTGAATGTGTTTGTGGGCAAGTGCAGCATATGTTGAGATGCTGGGGGGGAGGGGGATGTTGGTTCTGGCTGAATGTTTGTTGTTGTGTGAAAGTGCATGTTGAGATGCGGGGGTGGGGCGTGTGTCGGGTCTGCCTGAATGTGTTTGTGAGCAAGTGCAGTGTGTGTTGAGATGCAGGGGTGGGGTGTGTGTCAGGTCTGCTTGAATGTGTTTGTATGCAAATTCAGTGTATGTTGAGATGCGGGGGAAGAGGGGATGTCGGATCTGGCTGAATGTTTGTTGTTGTGTGAAAGTGCATGTTGAGATGCGGCGGTGGGGTGTGTGTCGGGTCTGCCTGAATGTGTTTGTGAGCAAGTGCAGTGTGTGTTGAGATGCAGGGGTGGGGTTTGTGTCAGGTCTGCTTGAATGTGTTTGTGTGCAAATTCAGTGTATGTTGAGATGCGGGGGAAGAGGGGGATGTCGGATCTGGCTGAATGTTTGTTGTTGTGTGAAAGTGCATGTTGAGATGCGGGGGTGGGGTGTGTGTCGGGTCTGCCTGAATGTGTTTGTGTGCAAGTTCAGTGTATGTTGAGATGCGGGGGTGGGGTGTGTGTCGGGTCTGCCTGAATGTGTTTGTATGCAAGTGCAGTGTATGTTGAGATGCTGGGGGGGAGGGGGATGTCGGTTCTGGCTGAATGTTTGTTGTTGTGTGAAAGTGCATGTTGAGATGCGGGAGTGGGGTGTGTGTCGGGTCTGCCTGAATGTGTTTGTGTGCAAGTTCAGTGTATGTTGAGATGCGGGGGTGGGGTGTGTGTCGGGTCTGCCTGAATGTGTTTGTGGGCAAGTGCAGTGTATGTTGAGATGCGGGTGTGGGGTGTGAGTCGGGTCTGCCTGAATGTGTTTGTGTGCACGTGCAGTGTGTGTTGATATTCGTAGGGGGTGTGTGTGTCGGGTCTGCTTGACTGTGTTTGTGTGCAAGTGCAGTGTGTGTTGAGATGCGGGGGTGGGGTGTGTGTCGGGTCTGCCTGAATGTGTTTGTGAGCAAGTGCAGTGTGTGTTGAGATGCAGGGGTGGGGTGTGTGTCGGATCTGCCTGAATGTGTTTGTGTGCAGGTTTAGTGCATGTTGAGATGCGGGGATGGGGTGTGTATTGGGTCTGCCTGAATGTGTTTGTGTGCAAGTTCAGTGTGTGTTGAGATGCAGGGGTTGGGTGTGTGTTGGGTCTGCTTGAATGTGTTTGTGTGCAAGTTCAGTGTGTGTTGAGATGCAGGGGTGGGGTGTGTGTCGGGTCTGCCTGAATGTGTTTGTGTGCAAGTTCAGTGTATGTTGAGATGCGGGGGTGGGGTGTGTGTCGGGTCTGCCTGAATGTGTTTGTGTGAAGTGCAGTGTATGTTGAGATGCTGGGGGCGAGGGGGGTGTCGGGTCTGCCTGAATGTTTATTGTTGTGTGAAAGTGCATGTTGAGATGCGGGTGTGAGTCGGGTCTTCCTGAATGTGTTTGTGTGCAAGTTCAGTGTATGTTGAGATGCAGGGGTGGGGTGTGTGTCGGGTCTGCCTGAATGTGTTTGTGTGCAAGTTCAGTGTATGTTAAGATGCAGGGGTGGGGTGTGTGTCGGGTCTGCCTGAATGTGTTTGTGTGCAAGTTCAGTGTATGTTGAGATGCGGGGGTGGGGTGTGTGTCGGGTCTGCCTGAATGTGTTTGTGTGCAAGTGCAGTGTATGTTGAGATGCTGGGGGCGAGGGGGGTGTCGGGTCTGCCTGAATGTTTATTGTTGTGTGAAAGTGCATGTTGAGATGCGGGTGTGAGTCGGGTCTTCCTGAATGTGTTTGTGTGCAAGTTCAGTGTATGTTGAGATGCAGGGGTGGGGTGTGTGTCGGGTCTGCCTGAATGTGTTTGTGTGCAAGTGCAGTGTATGTTGAGATGCTGGGGGGTATGGGGGTGTTGGGTCTGCCTGAATGTTTGTTGTTGTGTGAAAGTGCATGTTGAGATGCAGGTGTGGGGTGTGAGTTGGGTCTGCCTGAATGTGTTTGTATGCAAGTGCAGTGTGTGTTGAGATGCGGGGATGGGGTGTGTGTTGGGTCTGGCTGAATATGTTTGTGTGCAAGTGCAGTGTATGTTGAGATGCTGGGGGCGTGGGGTGTGACGGGTCTGCCTGAATGTGTTTGTGTGCATGTTCAGTGTATGTTGAGATGCGGGGCGGGGTGTGTGTCAGGTCTGCCTGAATGTGTTTGTGTGCAAGTGCAGTGTATGTTGAGATGCTGGGGGCGTGGGGTGTGACGGGTCTGCCTGAATGTTTGTTGTTGTGTGAAAGTGCATGTTGAGATGCGGGTGTGGGGTGTGAGTCAGGTCTTCCTGAATGTGTTTGTGTGCAAGTGCAGTGTGTGTTGAGATGCGGGGATGGGGTGTGTGCCGGGTATGCCTGAATGTGTTTGTGTGCAAGTTCAGTGTATGTTGAGATGCGGGGGTGAGGTGTGTGTCGGGACTGCCTGAATGTGTTTGTGTGCAAGTTCAGTGTATGTTGATATTCAGGGGTGGGGTGTGTGTCGGGTCTGCCTGAATGTGTTTGTGTGCAAGTTCAGTGTATGTTGAGATGCAGGGGTGGGGTGTGTGTGGGGTCTGCCTGAATGTGTTTGTGTGCAAGTTCAGTGTATGTTGAGATGCGGGGGTGGGGTGTGTGTCGGGTCTGCCTGAATGTGTTTGTGGGCAAGTGCAGCATATGTTGAGATGCTGGGGGGGAGGGGGATGTTGGTTCTGGCTGAATGTTTGTTGTTTTGTGAAAGTGCATGTTGAGATGCGGGGGTGGGGCGTGTGTCGGGTCTGCCTGAATGTGTTTGTGAGCAAGTGCAGTGTGTGTTGAGATGCAGGGGTGGGGTGTGTGTCAGGTCTGCTTGAATGTGTTTGTATGCAAATTCAGTGTATGTTGAGATGCGGGGGAAGAGGGGATGTCGGATCTGGCTGAATGTTTGTTGTTGTGTGAAAGTGCATGTTGAGATGCGGCGGTGGGGTGTGTGTCGGGTCTGCCTGAATGTGTTTGTGAGCAAGTGCAGTGTGTGTTGTGATGCAGGGGTGGGGTGTGTGTCAGGTCTGCCTGAATGTGTTTGTGAGCAAGTGCAGTGTGTGTTGAGATGCAGGGGTGGGGTGTGTGTCAGGTCTGCTTGAATGTGTTTGTATGCAAATTCAGTGTATGTTGAGATGCGGGGGGAGAGGGGGATGTCGGATCTGGCTGAATGTTTGTTGTGGTGTGAAAGTATATGTTGAGATGCGGGGGTGGGGTGTGTGTCGGGTCTGCCTGAATGTGTTTGTGTGCAAGTTCAGTGTATGTTGAGATGCGGGGGTGTGGTGTGTGTCGGGTCTGCCTGAATGTGTTTGTGTGCAAGTTCAGTGTATGTTGAGATGGGGGGGTGGGGTGTGTGTCGGGTCAGCCTGAATGTGTGTGTGCAAGTGCAGGGTATGTTGAGATGCTGGGGGGAGGGGAGTGTCGGGTCGGCCTGAATGTTTGTTGTTGTGTGAAAGTGCATGTTGAGATGCGGCGGTGGGGTGTGTGTCGGGTCTGCCTGAATGTGTTTGTGAGCAAGTGCAGTGTGTGTTGAGATGCAGGGGTGGGGTTTGTGTCAGGTCTGCTTGAATGTGTTTGTGTGCAAATTCATTGTATGTTGAGATGCGGGGGAAGAGGGGGATGTCGGATCTGGCTGAATGTTTGTTGTTGTGTGAAAGTGCATGTTGAGATGCGGGGGTGGGGTGTGTGTCGGGTCTGCCTGAATGTGTTTGTGTGCAAGTTCAGTGTATGTTGAGATGCGGGGGTGGGGTGTGTGTCGGGTCTGCCTGAATGTGTTTGTATGCAAGTGCAGTGTATGTTGAGATGCTGGGGGGGAGGGGGATGTCGGTTCTGGCTGAATGTTTGTTGTTGTGTGAAAGTGCATGTTGAGATGCGGGGGTGGGGTGTGTGTCGGGTCTGCCTGAATGTGTTTGTGTGCAAGTTCATTGTATGTTGAGATGCGGGGGTGGGGTGTGTGTCGGGTCTGCCTGAATGTGTTTGTATGCAAGTGCAGTGTATGTTGAGATGCTGGGGGGGAGGGGGATGTCGGTTCTGGCTGAATGTTTGTTGTTGTGTGAAACTGCATGTTGAGATGCGGGGGTGGGGTGTGTGTCGGGTCTGCCTGAATGTGTTTGTGTGCAAGTTCAGTGTATGTTGAGATGCAGGGGTGGGGTGTGTGTTGGGTCTGCCTGAATGTGTTTGTGTGCAGGTTTAGTGCATGTTGAGATGCGGGGGTGGGGTGTGTGTCGGGTCTGCTTGACTGTGTTTGTGTGCAAGTGCAATGTGTGTTGAGATGCAGGGGTGGGGTGTGTGTCGAATCTGCCTGAATGTGTTTGTGTGCAAGTGCAGTTTGTGTTGAGATTTGTAGGGGTGTGTGTGTCGGATCTGCCTGAATGTGTTTGTGTGCAGGTTTAGTGCATGTTGAGATGCAGTTGTGGGGTGTGTGTCGGATCTGCCTGAATGTGTTTGTGTGCAAGTTCAGTGTGTGTTGAGATGCGGGGGTGGGGTGTGTGTCGGGTCTGCCTGTGTTTGTGTGCAAGTTCAGTGCATGTTGAGATGCGGGGGTGGGGTGTGTGTCAGGTCTGCCTGAATGTGTTTGTGTGCAAGTGCAGTGTATGTTGAGATGCTGGGGGCGTGGGGGGTGTCGGGTCTGCCTGAATGTTTGTTGTTGTGTGAAAGTGCATGTTGAGATGCGGGTGTGGGGTGTGAGTCGGGTCTTCCTGAATGTGTTTGTGTGCAAGTGCAGTGCATGTTGAGATGCGGGTGTGGGGTGTGAGTCGGGTCTGCCTGAATGTGTTTGTGTGCAAGTGCAGTGTGTGTTGATATTCGTAGGGGGTGTGTGTGTCGGGTCTGCTTGACTGTGTTTGTGTGCAAGTGCAGTGTGTGTTGAGATGCGGGGGTGGGGTGTGTGTCGGGTCTGCCTGAATGTGTTTGTGAGCAAGTGCAGTGTGTGTTGAGATGCAGGGGTGGGGTGTGTGTCAGGTCTGCTTGAATGTGTTTGTGTGCAGGTTCAGTGTATGTTGAGATGCAGGGGTGGGGTGTGTGTCGGATCTGCCTGAATGTGTTTGTGTGCAGGTTTAGTGCATGTTGAGATGCGGGGATGGGGTGTGTATTGGGTCTGCCTGAATGTGTTTGTGTGCAAGTTCAGTGTGTGTTGAGATGCAGGGGTTGGGTGTGTGTTGGGTCTGCTTGAATGTGTTTGTGTGCAAGTTCAGTGTGTGTTGAGATGCAGGGGTGGGGTGTGTGTCGGGTCTGCCTGAATGTGTTTGTGTGCAAGTTCAGTGTATGTTGAGATGCGGGGGTGGGGTGTGTGTCGGGTCTGCCTGAATGTGTTTGTGTGCAAGTGCAGTGTATGTTGAGATGCTGGGGGAGAGGGGGGTGTCGGGTCTGCCTGAATGTTTATTGTTGTGTGAAAGTGCATGTTGAGATGCGGGTGTAAGTCGGGTCTTCCTGAATGTGTTTGTGTGCAAGTTCAGTGTATGTTGAGATGCAGGGGTGGGGTGTGTGTCGGGTCTGCCTGAATGTGTTTGTGTGCAAGTTCAGTGTATGTTAAGATGCAGGGGTGGGGTGTGTGTCGGGTCTGCCTGAATGTGTTTGTGTGCAAGTTCAGTGTATGTTGAGATGCGGGGGTGGGGTGTGTGTCGGGTCTGCCTGAATGTGTTTGTGTGCAAGTGCAGTGTATGTTGAGATGCTGGGGGCGAGGGGGGTGTCGGGTCTGCCTGAATGTTTATTGTTGTGTGAAAGTGCATGTTGAGATGCGGGTGTGAGTCGGGTCTTCCTGAATGTGTTTGTGTGCAAGTTCAGTGTATGTTGAGATGCAGGGGTGGGGTGTGTGTCAGGTCTGCCTGAATGTGTTTGTGTGCAAGTGCAGTGTATGTTGAGATGCTGGGGGGTATGGGGGTGTCGGGTCTGCCTGAATGTTTGTTGTTGTGTGAAAGTGCATGTTGAGATGCAGGTGTGGGGTGTGAGTTGGGTCTGCCTGAATGTGTTTGTATGCAAGTGCAGTGTGTGTTGAGATGCGGGGATGGGGTGTGTGTTGGGTCTGGCTGAATGTGTTTGTGTGCAAGTGCAGTGTATGTTGAGATGCTGGGGGCGTGGGGTGTGACGGGTCTGCCTGAATGTGTTTGTGTGCATGTTCAGTGTATGTTGAGATGCGGGGCGGGGTGTGTGTCAGGTCTGCCTGAATGTGTTTGTGTGCAAGTGCAGTGTATGTTGAGATGCTGGGGGCGTGGGGTGTGACGGGTCTGCCTGAATGTTTGTTGTTGTGTGAAAGTGCATGTTGAGATGCGGGTGTGGGGTGTGAGTCAGGTCTTCCTGAATGTGTTTGTGTGCAAGTGCAGTGTGTGTTGAGATGCGGGGATGGGGTGTGTGCCGGGTATGCCTGAATGTGTTTGTGTGCAAGTTCAGTGTATGTTGAGATGCGGGGGTGAGGTGTGTGTCGGGACTGCCTGAATGTGTTTTTGTGCAAGTTCAGTGTATGTTGATATTCAGGGGTGGGGTGTGTGTCGGGTCTGCCTGAATGTGTTTGAGTGCAAGTGCAGTGTATGTTGAGATGCTGGGGGGAGGGGGATGTCGGTTCTGGCTGAATGTTTGTTGTTGTGTGAAAGTGCATGTTGAGATGCGGGGGTGGGGTGTGTGTCGGGTCTGCCTGAATGTGTTTGAGTGCAAGTGCAGTGTATGTTGAGATGCTGGGGGGAGGGGGATGTCGGTTCTGGCTGAATGTTTGTTGTTGTGTGAAAGTGCATGTTGAGATGCGGGGGTGGGGTGTGTGTCGGGTCTGCCTGAATGTGTTTATGTGCAAGTTCAGTGTATGTTGAGATGGGGGGGGTGGTGTGTGTGTCGGGTCTGCCTGAATGTGTTTGTGTGCAAGTGCAGTGTATGTTGAGATGCTGGGGAGGAGGGGAGTGTTGGGTCTGCCTGAATGTTTGTTGTTGTGTGAAAGTGCATGTTGAGATGCGGGGGTGGGGTGTGTGTCGGGTCTGCCTGAATGTGTTTGTGTGCAAGTTCAGTGTATGTTGAGATGCGGGGGTGGGGTGTGTGTCGGGTCTGCCTGAATGTGTTTGTGGGCAAGTGCAGCATATGTTGAGATGCTGGGGGGGAGGGGGATGTTGGTTCTGGCTGAATGTTTGTTGTTGTGTGAAAGTGCATGTTGAGATGCGGGGGTGGGGCGTGTGTCGGGTCTGCCTGAATGTGTTTGTGAGCAAGTGCAGTGTGTGTTGAGATGCAGGGGTGGGGTGTGTGTCAGGTCTGCTTGAATGTGTTTGTATGCAAATTCAGTGTATGTTGAGATGCGGGGGAAGAGGGGATGTCGGATCTGGCTGAATGTTTGTTGTTGTGTGAAAGTGCATGTTGAGATGCGGCGGTGGGGTGTGTGTCGGGTCTGCCTGAATGTGTTTGTGAGCAAGTGCAGTGTGTGTTGAGATGCAGGGGTGGGGTTTGTGTCAGGTCTGCTTGAATGTGTTTGTGTGCAAATTCAGTGTATGTTGAGATGCGGGGGAAGAGGGGGATGTCGGATCTGGATGAATGTTTGTTGTTGTGTGAAAGTGCATGTTGAGATGCGGGGGTCGGGTGTGTGTCGGGTCTGCCTGAATGTGTTTGTGTGCAAGTTCAGTGTATGTTGAGATGCGGGGGTGGGGTGTGTGTCGGGTCTGCCTGAATGTGTTTGTATGCAAGTGCAGTGTATGTTGAGATGCTGGGGGGGAGGGGGATGTCGGTTCTGGCTGAATGTTTGTTGTTGTGTGAAAGTGCATGTTGAGATGCGGGGGTGGGGTGTGTGTCGGGTCTGCCTGAATGTGTTTGTGTGCAAGTTCAGTGTATGTTGAGATGCGGGGGTGGGGTGTGTGTCGGGTCTGCCTGAATGTGTTTGTGGGCAAGTGCAGTGTATGTTGAGATGCTGGGGGGAGGGGGATGTTGGTTCTGGCTGAATGTTTGTTGTTGTGTGAAAGTGCATGTTGAGATGCGGGGGTGGGCCGTGTGTCGGGTCTGCCTGAATGTGTTTGTGTGCAAGTTCAGTGTATGTTGAGATGCAGGGGTGGGGTGTGTGCCGGGTCTGCCTGATGTGTTTGTGTGCAAGTTCAGTGTATGTTGAGATGCGTTGGTGGGGTATGTGTCGGGTCTGCCTGAATGTGTTTGTGTGCAAGTTCAGTGTATGTTGAGATGCGTTGGTGGGGTATGTGTCGGGTCTACCTGAATGTGTTTGTGTGCAAGTGCAGTGTGTGTTGTGATGCAGGGGTGGGGTGTGTGTCAGGTCTGCCTGAATGTGTTTGTGAGCAAGTGCAGTGTGTGTTGAGATGCAGGGGTGGGGTGTGTGTCAGGTCTGCTTGAATGTGTTTGTATGCAAATTCAGTGTATGTTGAGATGCGGGGGGAGAGGGGGATGTCGGATCTGGCTGAATGTTTGTTGTGGTGTGAAAGTATATGTTGAGATGCGGGGGTGGGGTGTGTGTCGGGTCTGCCTGAATGTGTTTGTGTGCAAGTTCAGTGTATGTTGAGATGCGGGGGTGTGGTGTGTGTCGGGTCTGCCTGAATGTGTTTGTGTGCAAGTTCAGTGTATGTTGAGATGGGGGGGTGGGGTGTGTGTCGGGTCAGCCTGAATGTGTGTGTGCAAGTGCAGTGTATGTTGAGATGCTGGGGGGAGGGGAGTGTCGGGTCGGCCTGAATGTTTGTTGTTGTGTGAAAGTGCATGTTGAGATGCGGCGGTGGGGTGTGTGTCGGGTCTGCCTGAATGTGTTTGTGAGCAAGTGCAGTGTGTGTTGAGATGCAGGGGTGGGGTTTGTGTCAGGTCTGCTTGAATGTGTTTGTGTGCAAATTCAGTGTATGTTGAGATGCGGGGGAAGAGGGGGATGTCGGATCTGGCTGAATGTTTGTTGTTGTGTGAAAGTGCATGTTGAGATGCGGGGGTGGGGTGTGTGTCGGGTCTGCCTGAATGTGTTTGTGTGCAAGTTCAGTGTATGTTGAGATGCGGGGGTGGGGTGTGTGTCGGGTCTGCCTGAATGTGTTTGTATGCAAGTGCAGTGTATGTTGAGATGCTGGGGGGGAGGGGGATGTCGGTTCTGGCTGAATGTTTGTTGTTGTGTGAAAGTGCATGTTGAGATGCGGGGGTGGGGTGTGTGTCGGGTCTGCCTGAATGTGTTTGTGTGCAAGTTCATTGTATGTTGAGATGCGGGGGTGGGGTGTGTGTCGGGTCTGCCTGAATGTGTTTGTATGCAAGTGCAGTGTATGTTGAGATGCTGGGGGGGAGGGGGATGTCGGTTCTGGCTGAATGTTTGTTGTTGTGTGAAACTGCATGTTGAGATGCGGGGGTGGGGTGTGTGTCGGGTCTGCCTGAATGTGTTTGTGTGCAAGTTCAGTGTATGTTGAGATGCAGGGGTGGGGTGTGTGTTGGGTCTGCCTGAATGTGTTTGTGTGCAGGTTTAGTGCATGTTGAGATGCGGGGGTGGGGTGTGTGTCGGGTCTGCTTGACTGTGTTTGTGTGCAAGTGCAATGTGTGTTGAGATGCAGGGGTGGGGTGTGTGTCGAATCTGCCTGAATGTGTTTGTGTGCAAGTGCAGTTTGTGTTGAGATTTGTAGGGGTGTGTGTGTCGGATCTGCCTGAATGTGTTTGTGTGCAGGTTTAGTGCATGTTGAGATGCAGTTGTGGGGTGTGTGTCGGATCTGCCTGAATGTGTTTGTGTGCAAGTTCAGTGTGTGTTGAGATGCGGGGGTGGGGTGTGTGTCGGGTCTGCCTGTGTTTGTGTGCAAGTTCAGTGCATGTTGAGATGCGGGGGTGGGGTGTGTGTCAGGTCTGCCTGAATGTGTTTGTGTGCAAGTGCAGTGTATGTTGAGATGCTGGGGGCGTGGGGGGTGTCGGGTCTGCCTGAATGTTTGTTGTTGTGTGAAAGTGCATGTTGAGATGCGGGTGTGGGGTGTGAGTCGGGTCTTCCTGAATGTGTTTGTGTGCAAGTGCAGTGCATGTTGAGATGCGGGTGTGGGGTGTGAGTCGGGTCTGCCTGAATGTGTTTGTGTGCACGTGCAGTGTGTGTTGATATTCGTAGGGGGTGTGTGTGTCGGGTCTGCTTGACTGTGTTTGTGTGCAAGTGCAGTGTGTGTTGAGATGCGGGGGTGGGGTGTGTGTCGGGTCTGCCTGAATGTGTTTGTGAGCAAGTGCAGTGTGTGTTGAGATGCAGGGGTGGGGTGTGTGTCAGGTCTGCTTGAATGTGTTTGTGTGCAGGTTCAGTGTATGTTGAGATGCAGGGGTGGGGTGTGTGTCGGATCTGCCTGAATGTGTTTGTGTGCAGGTTTAGTGCATGTTGAGATGCGGGGATGGGGTGTGTATTGGGTCTGCCTGAATGTGTTTGTGTGCAAGTTCAGTGTGTGTTGAGATGCAGGGGTTGGGTGTGTGTTGGGTCTGCTTGAATGTGTTTGTGTGCAAGTTCAGTGTGTGTTGAGATGCAGGGGTGGGGTGTGTGTCGGGTCTGCCTGAATGTGTTTGTGTGCAAGTTCAGTGTATGTTGAGATGCGGGGGTGGGGTGTGTGTCGGGTCTGCCTGAATGTGTTTGTGTGAAGTGCAGTGTATGTTGAGATGCTGGGGGCGAGGGGGGTGTCGGGTCTGCCTGAATGTTTATTGTTGTGTGAAAGTGCATGTTGAGATGCGGGTGTGAGTCGGGTCTTCCTGAATGTGTTTGTGTGCAAGTTCAGTGTATGTTGAGATGCAGGGGTGGGGTGTGTGTCGGGTCTGCCTGAATGTGTTTGTGTGCAAGTTCAGTGTATGTTAAGATGCAGGGGTGGGGTGTGTGTCGGGTCTGCCTGAATGTGTTTGTGTGCAAGTTCAGTGTATGTTGAGATGCGGGGGTGGGGTGTGTGTCGGGTCTGCCTGAATGTGTTTGTGTGCAAGTGCAGTGTATGTTGAGATGCTGGGGGCGAGGGGGGTGTCGGGTCTGCCTGAATGTTTATTGTTGTGTGAAAGTGCATGTTGAGATGCGGGTGTGAGTCGGGTCTTCCTGAATGTGTTTGTGTGCAAGTTCAGTGTATGTTGAGATGCAGGGGTGGGGTGTGTGTCGGGTCTGCCTGAATGTGTTTGTGTGCAAGTGCAGTGTATGTTGAGATGCTGGGGGGTATGGGGGTGTTGGGTCTGCCTGAATGTTTGTTGTTGTGTGAAAGTGCATGTTGAGATGCAGGTGTGGGGTGTGAGTTGGGTCTGCCTGAATGTGTTTGTATGCAAGTGCAGTGTGTGTTGAGATGCGGGGATGGGGTGTGTGTTGGGTCTGGCTGAATATGTTTGTGTGCAAGTGCAGTGTATGTTGAGATGCTGGGGGCGTGGGGTGTGACGGGTCTGCCTGAATGTGTTTGTGTGCATGTTCAGTGTATGTTGAGATGCGGGGCGGGGTGTGTGTCAGGTCTGCCTGAATGTGTTTGTGTGCAAGTGCAGTGTATGTTGAGATGCTGGGGGCGTGGGGTGTGACGGGTCTGCCTGAATGTTTGTTGTTGTGTGAAAGTGCATGTTGAGATGCGGGTGTGGGGTGTGAGTCAGGTCTTCCTGAATGTGTTTGTGTGCAAGTGCAGTGTGTGTTGAGATGCGGGGATGGGGTGTGTGCCGGGTATGCCTGAATGTGTTTGTGTGCAAGTTCAGTGTATGTTGAGATGCGGGGGTGAGGTGTGTGTCGGGACTGCCTGAATGTGTTTGTGTGCAAGTTCAGTGTATGTTGATATTCAGGGGTGGGGTGTGTGTCGGGTCTGCCTGAATGTGTTTGTGTGCAAGTTCAGTGTATGTTGAGATGCAGGGGTGGGGTGTGTGTGGGGTCTGCCTGAATGTGTTTGTGGGCAAGTGCAGCATATGTTGAGATGCTGGGGGGGAGGGGGATGTTGGTTCTGGCTGAATGTTTGTTGTTTTGTGAAAGTGCATGTTGAGATGCGGGGGTGGGGCGTGTGTCGGGTCTGCCTGAATGTGTTTGTGAGCAAGTGCAGTGTGTGTTGAGATGCAGGGGTGGGGTGTGTGTCAGGTCTGCTTGAATGTGTTTGTATGCAAATTCAGTGTATGTTGAGATGCGGGGGAAGAGGGGATGTCGGATCTGGCTGAATGTTTGTTGTTGTGTGAAAGTGCATGTTGAGATGCGGCGGTGGGGTGTGTGTCGGGTCTGCTTGAATGTGTTTGTGAGCAAGTGCAGTGTGTGTTGTGATGCAGGGGTGGGGTGTGTGTCAGGTCTGCCTGAATGTGTTTGTGAGCAAGTGCAGTGTGTGTTGAGATGCAGGGGTGGGGTGTGTGTCAGGTCTGCTTGAATGTGTTTGTATGCAAATTCAGTGTATGTTGAGATGCGGGGGGAGAGGGGGATGTCGGATCTGGCTGAATGTTTGTTGTGGTGTGAAAGTATATGTTGAGATGCGGGGGTGGGGTGTGTGTCGGGTCTGCCTGAATGTGTTTGTGTGCAAGTTCAGTGTATGTTGAGATGCGGGGGTGTGGTGTGTGTCGGGTCTGCCTGAATGTGTTTGTGTGCAAGTTCAGTGTATGTTGAGATGGGGGGGTGGGGTGTGTGTCGGGTCAGCCTGAATGTGTGTGTGCAAGTGCAGGGTATGTTGAGATGCTGGGGGGAGGGGAGTGTCGGGTCGGCCTGAATGTTTGTTGTTGTGTGAAAGTGCATGTTGAGATGCGGCGGTGGGGTGTGTGTCGGGTCTGCCTGAATGTGTTTGTGAGCAAGTGCAGTGTGTGTTGAGATGCAGGGGTGGGGTTTGTGTCAGGTCTGCTTGAATGTGTTTGTGTGCAAATTCAGTGTATGTTGAGATGCGGGGGAAGAGGGGGATGTCGGATCTGGCTGAATGTTTGTTGTTGTGTGAAAGTGCATGTTGAGATGCGGGGGTGGGGTGTGTGTCGGGTCTGCCTGAATGTGTTTGTGTGCAAGTTCAGTGTATGTTGAGATGCGGGGGTGGGGTGTGTGTCGGGTCTGCCTGAATGTGTTTGTATGCAAGTGCAGTGTATGTTGAGATGCTGGGGGGGAGGGGGATGTCGGTTCTGGCTGAATGTTTGTTGTTGTGTGAAAGTGCATGTTGAGATGCGGGGGTGGGGTGTGTGTCGGGTCTGCCTGAATGTGTTTGTGTGCAAGTTCATTGTATGTTGAGATGCGGGGGTGGGGTGTGTGTCGGGTCTGCCTGAATGTGTTTGTATGCAAGTGCAGTGTATGTTGAGATGCTGGGGGGGAGGGGGATGTCGGTTCTGGCTGAATGTTTGTTGTTGTGTGAAACTGCATGTTGAGATGCGGGGGTGGGGTGTGTGTCGGGTCTGCCTGAATGTGTTTGTGTGCAAGTTCAGTGTATGTTGAGATGCAGGGGTGGGGTGTGTGTTGGGTCTGCCTGAATGTGTTTGTGTGCAGGTTTAGTGCATGTTGAGATGCGGGGGTGGGGTGTGTGTCGGGTCTGCTTGACTGTGTTTGTGTGCAAGTGCAATGTGTGTTGAGATGCAGGGGTGGGGTGTGTGTCGAATCTGCCTGAATGTGTTTGTGTGCAAGTGCAGTTTGTGTTGAGATTTGTAGGGGTGTGTGTGTCGGATCTGCCTGAATGTGTTTGTGTGCAGGTTTAGTGCATGTTGAGATGCAGTTGTGGGGTGTGTGTCGGATCTGCCTGAATGTGTTTGTGTGCAAGTTCAGTGTGTGTTGAGATGCGGGGGTGGGGTGTGTGTCGGGTCTGCCTGTGTTTGTGTGCAAGTTCAGTGCATGTTGAGATGCGGGGGTGGGGTGTGTGTCAGGTCTGCCTGAATGTGTTTGTGTGCAAGTGCAGTGTATGTTGAGATGCTGGGGGCGTGGGGGGTGTCGGGTCTGCCTGAATGTTTGTTGTTGTGTGAAAGTGCATGTTGAGATGCGGGTGTGGGGTGTGAGTCGGGTCTTCCTGAATGTGTTTGTGTGCAAGTGCAGTGCATGTTGAGATGCGGGTGTGGGGTGTGAGTCGGGTCTGCCTGAATGTGTTTGTGTGCAAGTGCAGTGTGTGTTGATATTCGTAGGGGGTGTGTGTGTCGGGTCTGCTTGACTGTGTTTGTGTGCAAGTGCAGTGTGTGTTGAGATGCGGGGGTGGGGTGTGTGTCGGGTCTGCCTGAATGTGTTTGTGAGCAAGTGCAGTGTGTGTTGAGATGCAGGGGTGGGGTGTGTGTCAGGTCTGCTTGAATGTGTTTGTGTGCAGGTTCAGTGTATGTTGAGATGCAGGGGTGGGGTGTGTGTCGGATCTGCCTGAATGTGTTTGTGTGCAGGTT
Organism: Ambystoma mexicanum; assembly: GCF_040938575.1. Taxonomy (NCBI): domain Eukaryota; kingdom Metazoa; phylum Chordata; class Amphibia; order Caudata; family Ambystomatidae; genus Ambystoma; species Ambystoma mexicanum. The sequence goes on from NC_090936.1 coordinate 306,913,731, forward strand.
TAGTGCATGTTGAGATGCGGGGATGGGGTGTGTATTGGGTCTGCCTGAATGTGTTTGTGTGCAAGTTCAGTGTGTGTTGAGATGCAGGGGTTGGGTGTGTGTTGGGTCTGCTTGAATGTGTTTGTGTGCAAGTTCAGTGTGTGTTGAGATGCAGGGGTGGGGTGTGTGTCGGGTCTGCCTGAATGTGTTTGTGTGCAAGTTCAGTGTATGTTGAGATGCGGGGGTGGGGTGTGTGTCGGGTCTGCCTGAATGTGTTTGTGTGCAAGTGCAGTGTATGTTGAGATGCTGGGGGAGAGGGGGGTGTCGGGTCTGCCTGAATGTTTATTGTTGTGTGAAAGTGCATGTTGAGATGCGGGTGTGAGTCGGGTCTTCCTGAATGTGTTTGTGTGCAAGTTCAGTGTATGTTGAGATGCAGGGGTGGGGTGTGTGTCGGGTCTGCCTGAATGTGTTTGTGTGCAAGTTCAGTGTATGTTAAGATGCAGGGGTGGGGTGTGTGTCGGGTCTGCCTGAATGTGTTTGTGTGCAAGTTCAGTGTATGTTGAGATGCGGGGGTGGGGTGTGTGTCGGGTCTGCCTGAATGTGTTTGTGTGCAAGTGCAGTGTATGTTGAGATGCTGGGGGCGAGGGGGGTGTCGGGTCTGCCTGAATGTTTATTGTTGTGTGAAAGTGCATGTTGAGATGCGGGTGTGAGTCGGGTCTTCCTGAATGTGTTTGTGTGCAAGTTCAGTGTATGTTGAGATGCAGGGGTGGGGTGTGTGTCAGGTCTGCCTGAATGTGTTTGTGTGCAAGTGCAGTGTATGTTGAGATGCTGGGGGGTATGGGGGTGTCGGGTCTGCCTGAATGTTTGTTGTTGTGTGAAAGTGCATGTTGAGATGCAGGTGTGGGGTGTGAGTTGGGTCTGCCTGAATGTGTTTGTATGCAAGTGCAGTGTGTGTTGAGATGCGGGGATGGGGTGTGTGTTGGGTCTGGCTGAATGTGTTTGTGTGCAAGTGCAGTGTATGTTGAGATGCTGGGGGCGTGGGGTGTGACGGGTCTGCCTGAATGTGTTTGTGTGCATGTTCAGTGTATGTTGAGATGCGGGGCGGGGTGTGTGTCAGGTCTGCCTGAATGTGTTTGTGTGCAAGTGCAGTGTATGTTGAGATGCTGGGGGCGTGGGGTGTGACGGGTCTGCCTGAATGTTTGTTGTTGTGTGAAAGTGCATGTTGAGATGCGGGTGTGGGGTGTGAGTCAGGTCTTCCTGAATGTGTTTGTGTGCAAGTGCAGTGTGTGTTGAGATGCGGGGATGGGGTGTGTGCCGGGTATGCCTGAATGTGTTTGTGTGCAAGTTCAGTGTATGTTGAGATGCGGGGGTGAGGTGTGTGTCGGGACTGCCTGAATGTGTTTTTGTGCAAGTTCAGTGTATGTTGATATTCAGGGGTGGGGTGTGTGTCGGGTCTGCCTGAATGTGTTTGAGTGCAAGTGCAGTGTATGTTGAGATGCTGGGGGGAGGGGGATGTCGGTTCTGGCTGAATGTTTGTTGTTGTGTGAAAGTGCATGTTGAGATGCGGGGGTGGGGTGTGTGTCGGGTCTGCCTGAATGTGTTTATGTGCAAGTTCAGTGTATGTTGAGATGGGGGGGTGGTGTGTGTGTCGGGTCTGCCTGAATGTGTTTGTGTGCAAGTGCAGTGTATGTTGAGATGCTGGGGAGGAGGGGAGTGTTGGGTCTGCCTGAATGTTTGTTGTTGTGTGAAAGTGCATGTTGAGATGCGGGGGTGGGGTGTGTGTCGGGTCTGCCTGAATGTGTTTGTGTGCAAGTTCAGTGTATGTTGAGATGCAGGGGTGGGGTGTGTGTCGGGTCTGCCTGAATGTGTTTGTGGGCAAGTGCAGCATATGTTGAGATGCTGGGGGGGAGGGGGATGTTGGTTCTGGCTGAATGTTTGTTGTTGTGTGAAAGTGCATGTTGAGATGCGGGGGTGGGGCGTGTGTCGGGTCTGCCTGAATGTGTTTGTGAGCAAGTGCAGTGTGTGTTGAGATGCAGGGGTGGGGTGTGTGTCAGGTCTGCTTGAATGTGTTTGTATGCAAATTCAGTGTATGTTGAGATGCGGGGGAAGAGGGGATGTCGGATCTGGCTGAATGTTTGTTGTTGTGTGAAAGTGCATGTTGAGATGCGGCGGTGGGGTGTGTGTCGGGTCTGCCTGAATGTGTTTGTGAGCAAGTGCAGTGTGTGTTGAGATGCAGGGGTGGGGTTTGTGTCAGGTCTGCTTGAATGTGTTTGTGTGCAAATTCAGTGTATGTTGAGATGCGGGGGAAGAGGGGGATGTCGGATCTGGCTGAATGTTTGTTGTTGTGTGAAAGTGCATGTTGAGATGCGGGGGTGGGGTGTGTGTCGGGTCTGCCTGAATGTGTTTGTGTGCAAGTTCAGTGTATGTTGAGATGCGGGGGTGGGGTGTGTGTCGGGTCTGCCTGAATGTGTTTGTATGCAAGTGCAGTGTATGTTGAGATGCTGGGGGGGAGGGGGATGTCGGTTCTGGCTGAATGTTTGTTGTTGTGTGAAAGTGCATGTTGAGATGCGGGGGTGGGGTGTGTGTCGGGTCTGCCTGAATGTGTTTGTGTGCAAGTTCAGTGTATGTTGAGATGCGGGGGTGGGGTGTGTGTCGGGTCTGCCTGAATGTGTTTGTGGGCAAGTGCAGTGTATGTTGAGATGCTGGGGGGGAGGGGGATGTTGGTTCTGGCTGAATGTTTGTTGTTGTGTGAAAGTGCATGTTGAGATGCGGGGGTGGGGCGTGTGTCGGGTCTGCCTGAATGTGTTTGTGTGCAAGTTCAGTGTATGTTGAGATGCAGGGGTGGGGTGTGTGCCGGGTCTGCCTGATGTGTTTGTGTGCAAGTTCAGTGTATGTTGAGATGCGTTGGTGGGGTATGTGTCGGGTCTGCCTGAATGTGTTTGTGTGCAAGTTCAGTGTATGTTGAGATGCGTTGGTGGGGTATGTGTCGGGTCTACCTGAATGTGTTTGTGTGCAAGTGCAGTGTGTGTTGTGATGCAGGGGTGGGGTGTGTGTCAGGTCTGCCTGAATGTGTTTGTGAGCAAGTGCAGTGTGTGTTGAGATGCAGGGGTGGGGTGTGTGTCAGGTCTGCTTGAATGTGTTTGTATGCAAATTCAGTGTATGTTGAGATGCGGGGGGAGAGGGGGATGTCGGATCTGGCTGAATGTTTGTTGTGGTGTGAAAGTATATGTTGAGATGCGGGGGTGGGGTGTGTGTCGGGTCTGCCTGAATGTGTTTGTGTGCAAGTTCAGTGTATGTTGAGATGCGGGGGTGTGGTGTGTGTCGGGTCTGCCTGAATGTGTTTGTGTGCAAGTTCAGTGTATGTTGAGATGGGGGGGTGGGGTGTGTGTCGGGTCAGCCTGAATGTGTGTGTGCAAGTGCAGTGTATGTTGAGATGCTGGGGGGAGGGGAGTGTCGGGTCGGCCTGAATGTTTGTTGTTGTGTGAAAGTGCATGTTGAGATGCGGCGGTGGGGTGTGTGTCGGGTCTGCCTGAATGTGTTTGTGAGCAAGTGCAGTGTGTGTTGAGATGCAGGGGTGGGGTTTGTGTCAGGTCTGCTTGAATGTGTTTGTGTGCAAATTCAGTGTATGTTGAGATGCGGGGGAAGAGGGGGATGTCGGATCTGGCTGAATGTTTGTTGTTGTGTGAAAGTGCATGTTGAGATGCGGGGGTGGGGTGTGTGTCGGGTCTGCCTGAATGTGTTTGTGTGCAAGTGCAGTGTATGTTGAGATGCGGGGGTGGGGTGTGTGTCGGGTCTGCCTGAATGTGTTTGTATGCAAGTGCAGTGTATGTTGAGATGCTGGGGGGGAGGGGGATGTCGGTTCTGGCTGAATGTTTGTTGTTGTGTGAAAGTGCATGTTGAGATGCGGGGGTGGGGTGTGTGTCGGGTCTGCCTGAATGTGTTTGTGTGCAAGTTCAGTGTATGTTGAGATGCGGGGGTGGGGTGTGTGTCGGGTCTGCCTGAATGTGTTTGTGGGCAAGTGCAGTGTATGTTGAGATGCTGGGGGGGAGGGGGATGTTGGTTCTGGCTGAATGTTTGTTGTTGTGTGAAAGTGCATGTTGAGATGCGGGGGTGGGGCGTGTGTCGGGTCTGCCTGAATGTGTTTGTGTGCAAGTTCAGTGTATGTTGAGATGCAGGGGTGGGGTGTGTGCCGGGTCTGCCTGATGTGTTTGTGTGCAAGTTCAGTGTATGCTGAGATGCGTTGGTGGGGTATGTGTCGGGTCTGCCTGAATGTGTTTGTGTGCAAGTTCAGTGTATGTTGAGATGCGTTGGTGGGGTATGTGTCGGGTCTACCTGAATGTGTTTGTGTGCAAGTGCAGTGTGTGTTGTGATGCAGGGGTGGGGTGTGTGTCAGGTCTGCCTGAATGTGTTTGTGAGCAAGTGCAGTGTGTGTTGAGATGCAGGGGTGGGGTGTGTATCAGGTCTGCTTGAATGTGTTTGTATGCAAATTCAGTGTATGTTGAGATGCGGGGGGAGAGGGGGATGTCAGATCTGGCTGAATGTTTGTTGTGGTGTGAAAGTATATGTTGAGATGCGGGGGTGGGGTGTGTGTCGGGTCTGCCTGAATGTGTTTGTGTGCAAGTTCAGTGTATGTTGAGATGCGGGGGTGTGGTGTGTGTCGGGTCTGCCTGAATGTGTTTGTGTGCAAGTTCAGTGTATGTTGAGATGGGGGGGTGGGGTGTGTGTCGGGTCAGCCTGAATGTGTGTGTGCAAGTGCAGTGTATGTTGAGATGCTGGGGGGAGGGGAGTGTCGGGTCGGCCTGAATGTTTGTTGTTGTGTGAAAGTGCATGTTGAGATGCGGCGGTGGGGTGTGTGTCGGGTCTGCCTGAATGTGTTTGTGACCAAGTGCAGTGTGTGTTGAGATGCAGGGGTGGGGTTTGTGTCAGGTCTGCTTGAATGTGTTTGTGTGCAAATTCAGTGTATGTTGAGATGCGGGGGAAGAGGGGGATGTCGGATCTGGCTGAATGTTTGTTGTTGTGTGAAAGTGCATGTTGAGATGCGGGGGTGGGGTGTGTGTCGGGTCTGCCTGAATGTGTTTGTGTGCAAGTTCAGTGTATGTTGAGATGCGGGGGTGGGGTGTGTGTCGGGTCTGCCTGAATGTGTTTGTGAGCAAGTGCAGTGTGTGTTGAGATGCAGGGGTGGGGTGTGTATCAGGTCTGCTTGAATGTGTTTGTATGCAAATTCAGTGTATGTTGAGATGCGGGGGGAGAGGGGGATGTCAGATCTGGCTGAATGTTTGTTGTGGTGTGAAAGTATATGTTGAGATGCGGGGGTGGGGTGTGTGTCGGGTCTGCCTGAATGTGTTTGTGTGCAAGTTCAGTGTATGTTGAGATGCGGGGGTGTGGTGTGTGTCGGGTCTGCCTGAATGTGTTTGTGTGCAAGTTCAGTGTATGTTGAGATGGGGGGGTGGGGTGTGTGTCGGGTCAGCCTGAATGTGTGTGTGCAAGTGCAGTGTATGTTGAGATGCTGGGGGGAGGGGAGTGTCGGGTCGGCCTGAATGTTTGTTGTTGTGTGAAAGTGCATGTTGAGATGCGGCGGTGGGGTGTGTGTCGGGTCTGCCTGAATGTGTTTGTGACCAAGTGCAGTGTGTGTTGAGATGCAGGGGTGGGGTTTGTGTCAGGTCTGCTTGAATGTGTTTGTGTGCAAATTCAGTGTATGTTGAGATGCGGGGGAAGAGGGGGATGTCGGATCTGGCTGAATGTTTGTTGTTGTGTGAAAGTGCATGTTGAGATGCGGGGGTGGGGTGTGTGTCGGGTCTGCCTGAATGTGTTTGTGTGCAAGTGCAGTGTATGTTGAGATGCTGGGGGGGAGGGGGATGTCGGTTCTGGCTGAATGTTTGTTGTTGTGTGAAAGTGCATGTTGAGATGCGGGGGTGGGGTGTGTGTCGGGTCTGCCTGAATGTGTTTGTGTGCAAGTTCATTGTATGTTGAGATGCGGGGGTGGGGTGTGTGTCGGGTCTGCCTGAATGTGTTTGTATGCAAGTGCAGTGTATGTTGAGATGCTGGGGGGGAGGGGGATGTCGGTTCTGGCTGAATGTTTGTTGTTGTGTGAAACTGCATGTTGAGATGCGGGGGTGGGGTGTGTGTCGGGTCTGCCTGAATGTGTTTGTGTGCAAGTTCAGTGTATGTTGAGATGCAGGGGTGGGGTGTGTGTTGGGTCTGCCTGAATGTGTTTGTGTGCAAGTTCAGTGTATGTTGAGATGCGTTGGTGGGGTATGTGTCGGGTCTGCCTGAATGTGTTTGTGTGCAAGTTCAGTGTATGTTGAGATGTGGGGGTGGGATGTGTGTCGGATCTGCCTGAATGTGTTTGTGTGCAGGTTTAGTGCATGTTGAGATGCGGGGGTGGGGTGTGTGTCGGGTCTGCTTGACTGTGTTTGTGTGCAAGTGCAATGTGTGTTGAGATGCAGGGGTGGGGTGTGTGTCGAATCTGCCTGAATGTGTTTGTGTGCAAGTGCAGTTTGTGTTGAGATTTGTAGGGGTGTGTGTGTCGGATCTGCCTGAATGTGTTTGTGTGCAGGTTTAGTGCATGTTGAGATGCAGTTGTGGGGTGTGTGTCGGATCTGCCTGAATGTGTTTGTGTGCAAGTTCAGTGTGTGTTGAGATGCGGGGGTGGGGTGTGTGTCGGGTCTGCCTGTGTTTGTGTGCAAGTTCAGTGCATGTTGAGATGCGGGGGTGGGGTGTGTGTCAGGTCTGCCTGAATGTGTTTGTGTGCAAGTGCAGTGTATGTTGAGATGCTGGGGGCGTGGGGGGTGTCGGGTCTGCCTGAATGTTTGTTGTTGTGTGAAAGTGCATGTTGAGATGCGGGTGTGGGGTGTGAGTCGGGTCTTCCTGAATGTGTTTGTGTGCAAGTGCAGTGCATGTTGAGATGCGGGTGTGGGGTGTGAGTCGGGTCTGCCTGAATGTGTTTGTGTGCACGTGCAGTGTGTGTTGATATTCGTAGGGGGTGTGTGTGTCGGGTCTGCTTGACTGTGTTTGTGTGCAAGTGCAGTGTGTGTTGAGATGCGGGGGTGGGGTGTGTGTCGGGTCTGCCTGAATGTGTTTGTGAGCAAGTGCAGTGTGTGTTGAGATGCAGGGGTGGGGTGTGTGTCAGGTCTGCTTGAATGTGTTTGTGTGCAGGTTCAGTGTATGTTGAGATGCAGGGGTGGGGTGTGTGTCGGATCTGCCTGAATGTGTTTGTGTGCAGGTTTAGTGCATGTTGAGATGCGGGGATGGGGTGTGTATTGGGTCTGCCTGAATGTGTTTGTGTGCAAGTTCAGTGTGTGTTGAGATGCAGGGGTTGGGTGTGTGTTGGGTCTGCTTGAATGTGTTTGTGTGCAAGTTCAGTGTGTATTGAGATGCAGGGGTGGGGTGTGTGTCGGGTCTGCCTGAATGTGTTTGTGTGCAAGTTCAGTGTATGTTGAGATGCGGGGGTGGGGTGTGTGTCGGGTCTGCCTGAATGTGTTTGTGTGCAAGTGCAGTGTATGTTGAGATGCTGGGGGCGAGGGGGGTGTCGGGTCTGCCTGAATGTTTATTGTTGTGTGAAAGTGCATGTTGAGATGCGGGTGTGAGTCGGGTCTTCCTGAATGTGTTTGTGTGCAAGTTCAGTGTATGTTGAGATGCAGGGGTGGGGTGTGTGTCGGGTCTGCCTGAATGTGTTTGTGTGCAAGTTCAGTGTATGTTAAGATGCAGGGGTGGGGTGTGTGTCGGGTCTGCCTGAATGTGTTTGTGTGCAAGTTCAGTGTATGTTGAGATGCGGGGGTGGGGTGTGTGTCGGGTCTGCCTGAATGTGTTTGTGTGCAAGTGCAGTGTATGTTGAGATGCTGGGGGCGAGGGGGGTGTCAGGTCTGCCTGAATGTTTATTGTTGTGTGAAAGTGCATGTTGAGATGCGGGTGTGAGTCGGGTCTTCCTGAATGTGTTTGTGTGCAAGTTCAGTGTATGTTGAGATGCAGGGGTGGGGTGTGTGTCAGGTCTGCCTGAATGTGTTTGTGTGCAAGTGCAGTGTATGTTGAGATGCTGGGGGGTATGGGGGTGTCGGGTCTGCCTGAATGTTTGTTGTTGTGTGAAAGTGCATGTTGAGATGCAGGTGTGGGGTGTGAGTTGGGTCTGCCTGAATGTGTTTGTATGCAAGTGCAGTGTGTGTTGAGATGCGGGGATGGGGTGTGTGTTGGGTCTGGCTGAATGTGTTTGTGTGCAAGTTCAGTGTATGTTGAGATGCTGGGGGGGAGGGGGATGTTGGATCTGGATGAATGTTTGTTGTTAAGTGAAAGTGCATGTTGAGATGCGGGGATGGGGTGTATGTTGGGTCTGGCTGAATGTGTTTGTGTGCAAGTTCCGTGTATGTTGAGATGTGGGGGTGGGGTGTGTGTGTCGGGTCTGCCTGAATGTGTTTGTGTGCAAGTTCAGTGTATCTTGAGATGCTGGGAGGGAGGGGGATGTTGGATTTGGATGAATGTTTGTTGTTGTGAAAGTGCATGTTGAGATGCGGGGGTGGGGTGTGTGTCGAGTCTGCCTGAATGTGTTTGTGTGCAAGTGCATTGTATGTTGAGATGCTGTTGGGGAGGGGGGTGTCGGGTCTGCCTGAATGTATATGTGTGCAAGTGCAGTGTGTGTTGAGATGCGGGGATGGGGTGTGTGTCGGGTCGGCCTGAATGTGTTTGTGTGCAAGTTCAGTGTCTGTTGAGATGCAGGGGTGGGGTGTGTGTCGGGTCTGCCTGAATGTGTTTGTGTGCAAGTTCAGTGTATGTTGAGATGCGGGGGAGTGGTGTGTGTCGGGTCTGCCTGAATGTGTTTGTGTGCAAGTTCAGTGTATGTTGAGATGCAGGGGTGGGGTGTGTGTCGGGTCTGCCTGAATATGTTTGTGTGCAAGTTCAGTGCATGTTGAGATGCGGGGGTGGGGTGTGTGTCGGGTCTGCCTGAATGTGTTTGTGTGCAAGTTCAGTGTATGTTGAGATGCGGGGTTGGGGTGTGTGTATCGGGTCTGCCTGAATGTATTTGTGTTCAAGTTCAGTGTATGCTGAGATGCGGGGGTGGGGTGTGTGTTGGGTCTGCCTGAATGTGTTTGTGTGCAAGTGCAGTGTGTGTTGAGATGCGTAGGTGGTGTGTTTGTCGGGTCTGCCTGAATGTGTTTGTGTGCAAGTTCAGTGTATGTTGAGATGCAGGGGTGGTGTGTGTGTCAAGTCTGCTTGAATGTGTTTGTGTGCAGTGTGTGTTGAGATGCGGGGGTGGGGTGTCTGTCGGGTCTGCCTGAATGTGTTTGTGTGCAAGTTCAGTGTATGTTGAGATGCAGGGGTGTGGTGTGTGTCGGGTCTGCCTGAATGTGTTTGTGTGCAAGTGCAGTGTATGTTGAGATGATGGGGGGGGGGATGTCGGGTCTGCCTGAATGTTTGTTGTTGTGTGAAAGTGCATGTTGAGATGCGGGTGTGGGGTGTGAGTCGGGTCTGCCTGAATGTTTGTTGTTGTGTGAAAGTGCATGTTGAGATGCGAGTGTGGGGTGTGTGTCGGGTCTGCCTGAATGTGTTTGTGAGCAAGTGCAGTGTGTGTTGAGATGCAGGGGTGGGGTTTGTGTCAGGTCTGCTTGAATGTGTTTGTGTGCAAATTCAGTGTATGTTGAGATGCGGGGGAAGAGGGGGATGTCGGATCTGGCTGAATGTTTGTTGTTGTGTGAAAGTGCATGTTGAGATGCGGGGGTGGGGTGTGTGTCGGGTCTGCCTGAATGTGTTTGTGTGCAAGTTCAGTGTATGTTGAGATGCGGGGGTGGGGTGTGTGTCGGGTCTGCCTGAATGTGTTTGTATGCAAGTGCAGTGTATGTTGAGATGCTGGGGGGGAGGGGGATGTCGGTTCTGGCTGAATGTTTGTTGTTGTGTGAAAGTGCATGTTGAGATGCGGGGGTGGGGTGTGTGTCGGGTCTGCCTGAATGTGTTTGTGTGCAAGTTCAGTGTATGTTGAGATGCGGGGGTGGGGTGTGTGTCGGGTCTGCCTGAATGTGTTTGTATGCAAGTGCAGTGTATGTTGAGATGCTGGGGGGGAGGGGGATGTCGGTTCTGGCTGAATGTTTGTTGTTGTGTGAAAGTGCATGTTGAGATGCAGGGGTGGGGTGTGTGTCGGGTCTGCCTGAATGTGTTTGTGTGCAAGTTCAGTGTATGTTGAGATGCGGGGGTGGGGTGTGTGTCGGGTCTGCCTGAATGTGTTTGTGGGCAAGTGCAGTGTATGTTGAGATGCTGGGGGGGAGGGGGATGTTGGTTCTGGCTGAATGTTTGTTGTTGTGTGAAAGTGCATGTTGAGATGCGGGGGTGGGGCGTGTGTCGGGTCTGCCTGAATGTGTTTGTGTGCAAGTTCAGTGTATGTTGAGATGCAGGGGTGGGGTGTGTGCCGGGTCTGCCTGATGTGTTTGTGTGCAAGTTCAGTGTATGTTGAGATGCGTTGGTGGGGTATGTGTCGGGTCTGCCTGAATGTGTTTGTGTGCAAGTTCAGTGTTTGTTGAGATGCGTTGGTGGGGTATGTGTCGGGTCTACCTGAATGTGTTTGTGTGCAAGTGCAGTGTGTGTTGTGATGCAGGGGTGTGGTGTGTGTCAGGTCTGCCTGAATGTGTTTGTGAGCAAGTGCAGTGTGTGTTGAGATGCAGGGGTGGGGTGTGTGTCAGGTCTGCTTGAATGTGTTTGTATGCAAATTCAGTGTATGTTGAGATGCGGGGGGAGAGGGGGATGTCGGATCTGGCTGAATGTTTGTTGTGGTGTGAAAGTATATGTTGAGATGCGGGGGTGGGGTGTGTGTCGGGTCTGCCTGAATGTGTCTGTGTGCAAGTTCAGTGTATGTTGAGATGGGGGGGTGGGGTGTGTGTCGGGTCAGCCTGAATGTGTTTGTGTGCAAGTGCAGTGTATGTTGAGATGCTGGGGGGAGGGGAGTGTCGGGTCGGCCTGAATGTTTGTTGTTGTGTGAAAGTGCATGTTGAGATGCGGCGGTGGGGTGTGTGTCGGGTCTGCCTGAATGTGTTTGTGAGCAAGTGCAGTGTGTGTTGAGATGCAGGGGTGGGGTTTGTGTCAGGTCTGCTTGAATGTGTTTGTGTGCAAATTCAGTGTAGGTTGAGATGCGGGGGATGTCGGATCTGGCTGAATGTTTGTTGTTGTGTGAAAGTGCATGTTGAGATGCGGGGGTGGGGTGTGTGTCGGGTCTGCCTGAATGTGTTTGTGTGCAAGTTCAGTGTATGTTGAGATGCGGGGGTGGGGTGTGTGTCGGGTCTGCCTGAACGTGTTTGTATGCAAGTGCAGTGTATGTTGAGATGCTGGGGGGGAGGGGGGTGTCGGTTCTGGCTGAATGTTTGTTGTTGTGTGAAAGTGCATGTTGAGATGCGGGGGTGGGGTGTGTGTCGGGTCTGCCTGAATGTGTTTGTGTGCAAGTTCATTGTATGTTGAGATGCGGGGGTGGGGTGTGTGTCGGGTCTGCCTGAATGTGTTTGTATGCAAGTGCAGTGTATGTTGAGATGCTGGGGGGGAGGGGGATGTCGGTTCTGGCTGAATGTTTGTTGTTGTGTGAAACTGCATGTTGAGATGCGGGGGTGGGGTGTGTGTCGGGTCTGCCTGAATGTGTTTGTGTGCAAGTTCAGTGTATGTTGAGATGCAGGGGTGGGGTGTGTGTTGGGTCTGCCTGAATGTGTTTGTGTGCAAGTTCAGTGTATGTTGAGATGCGTTGGTGGGGTATGTGTCGGGTCTGCCTGAATGTGTTTGTGTGCAAGTTCAGTGTATGCTGAGATGTGGGGGTGGGATGTGTGTCGGATCTGCCTGAATGTGTTTGTGTGCAGGTTTAGTGCATGTTGAGATGCGGGGGTGGGGTGTGTGTCGGGTCTGCTTGACTGTGTTTGTGTGCAAGTGCAATGTGTGTTGAGATGCAGGGGTGGGGGGTGTGTCGAATCTGCCTGAATGTGTTTGTGTGCAAGTGCAGTTTGTGTTGAGATTTGTAGGGGTGTGTGTGTCGGATCTGCCTGAATGTGTTTGTGTGCAGGTTTAGTGCATGTTGAGATGCAGTTGTGGGGTGTGTGTCGGATCTGCCTGAATGTGTTTGTGTGCAAGTTCAGTGTGTGTTGAGATGCGGGGGTGGGTTGTGTGTCGGGTCTGCCTGTGTTTGTATGCAAGTTCAGTGTATGTTGAGATGCGGGGGTGGGGTGTGTGTCAGGTCTGCCTGAATGTGTTTGTGTGCAAGTGCAGTGTATGTTGAGATGCTGGGGGCGTGGGGGGTGTCAGGTCTGCCTGAATGTTTGTTGTTGTGTGAAAGTGCATGTTGAGATGCGGGTGTGGGGTGTGAGTCGGGTCTTCCTGAATGTGTGTGTGCAAGTGCAGTGTGTGTTGAGATGCGGGGGTGGGGTTGTGTGCCGGGTATGCCTGAATGTGTTTGTGTGCAAGTGCAGTGTATGTTGAGATGCTGGGGGGAGAGGGGTGTCGGGTCTGCCTGAATGTTTGTTGTTGTGTGAAAGTGCATGTTGAGATGCGGGTGTGGGGTGTGAGTCGGGTCTGCCTGAATGTGTTTGTGTGCAAGTGCAGTGTGTGTTGAGATTCGTAGGGGGTGTGTGTGTCGGGTCTGCTTGACTGTGTTTGTGTGCAAGTGCAGTGTGTGTTGAGATGCGGGGGTGGGGTGTGTGTCGGGTCTGCCTGAATGTGTTTGTGAGCAAGTGCAGTGTGTGTTGAGATGCAGGGGTGGGGTGTGTGTCAGGTCTGCTTGAATGTGTTTGTGTGCAGGTTCAGTGTATGTTGAGATGCGGGGGAAGAGGGGGATGTCGGATCTGGCTGAATGTTTGTTGTTGTGTGAAAGTGCATGTTGAGATGCGGGGGTGGGGTGTGTGTCGGGTCTGCCTGAATGTGTTTGTGTGCAAGTTCAGTGTATGTTGAGATGCGGGGTGGGGTGTGTGTCGGGTCTGCCTGAACGTGTTTGTATGCAAGTGCAGTGTATGTTGAGATGCTGGGGGGGAGGGGGATGTCGGTTCTGGCTGAATGTTTGTTGTTGTGTGAAAGTGCATGTTGAGATGCGGGGGTGGGGTGTGTGTCGGGTCTGCCTGAATGTGTTTGTGTGCAAGTTCATTGTATGTTGAGATGCGGGGGTGGGGTGTGTGTCGGGTCTGCCTGAATGTGTTTGTATGCAAGTGCAGTGTATGTTGAGATGCTGGGGGGGAGGGGGATGTCGGTTCTGGCTGAATGTTTGTTGTTGTGTGAAACTGCATGTTGAGATGCGGGGGTGGGGTGTGTGTCGGGTCTGCCTGAATGTGTTTGTGTGCAAGTTCAGTGTATGTTGAGATGCAGGGGTGGGGTGTGTGTTGGGTCTGCCTGAATGTGTTTGTGTGCAAGTTCAGTGTATGTTGAGATGCGTTGGTGGGGTATGTGTCGGGTCTGCCTGAATGTGTTTGTGTGCAAGTTCAGTGTATGTTGAGATGTGGGGGTGGGATGTGTGTCGGATCTGCCTGAATGTGTTTGTGTGCAGGTTTAGTGCATGTTGAGATGCGGGGGTGGGGTGTGTGTCGGGTCTGCTTGACTGTGTTTGTGTGCAAGTGCAATGTGTGTTGAGATGCAGGGGTGGGGTGTGTGTCGAATCTGCCTGAATGTGTTTGTGTGCAAGTGCAGTTTGTGTTGAGATTTGTAGGGGTGTGTGTGTCGGATCTGCCTGAATGTGTTTGTGTGCAGGTTTAGTGCATGTTGAGATGCAGTTGTGGGGTGTGTGTCGGATCTGCCTGAATGTGTTTGTGTGCAAGTTCAGTGTGTGTTGAGATGCGGGGGTGGGTTGTGTGTCGGGTCTGCCTGTGTTTGTATGCAAGTTCAGTGTATGTTGAGATGCGGGGGTGGGGTGTGTGTCAGGTCTGCCTGAATGTGTTTGTGTGCAAGTGCAGTGTATGTTGAGATGCTGGGGGCGTGGGGGGTGTCAGGTCTGCCTGAATGTTTGTTGTTGTGTGAAAGTGCATGTTGAGATGCGGGTGTGGGGTGTGAGTCGGGTCTTCCTGAATGTGTTTGTGTGCAAGTGCAGTGTGTGTTGAGATGCGGGGGTGGGGTTGTGTGCCGGGTATGCCTGAATGTGTTTGTGTGCAAGTGCAGTGTATGTTGAGATGCTGGGGGGAGAGGGGTGTCGGGTCTGCCTGAATGTTTGTTGTTGTGTGAAAGTGCATGTTGAGATGCGGGTGTGGGGTGTGAGTCGGGTCTGCCTGAATGTGTTTGTGTGCAAGTGCAGTGTGTGTTGAGATTCGTAGGGGGTGTGTGTGTCGGGTCTGCTTGACTGTGTTTGTGTGCAAGTGCAGTGTGTGTTGAGATGCGGGGGTGGGGTGTGTGTCGGGTCTGCCTGAATGTGTTTGTGAGCAAGTGCAGTGTGTGTTGAGATGCAGGGGTGGGGTGTGTGTCAGGTCTGCTTGAATGTGTTTGTGTGCAGGTTCAGTGTATGTTGAGATGCAGGGGTGGGGTGTGTGTCGGATCTGCCTGAATGTGTTTGTGTGCAGGTTTAGTGCATGTTGAGATGCGGGGATGGGGTGTGTATTGGGTCTGCTTGAATGTGTTTGTGTGCAAGTTCAGTGTGTGTTGAGATGCAGGGGTGGGGTGTGTGTCGGGTCTGCCTGAATGTGTTTGTGTGCAAGTTCAGTGTATGTTGAGATGCGGGGGTGGGGTGTGTGTCGGGTCTGCCTGAATGTGTTTGTGTGCAAGTGCAGTGTATGTTGAGATGCTGGGGGCGAGGGGGGTGTCGGGTCTGCCTGAATGTTTATTGTTGTGTGAAAGTGCATGTTGAGATGCGGGTGTGAGTCGGGTCTTCCTGAATGTGTTCGTGTGCAAGTTCAGTGTATGTTGAGATGCAGGGGTGGGGTGTGTGTCGGGTCTGCCTGAATGTGTTTGTGTGCAAGTTCAGTGTATGTTAAGATGCAGGGGTGGGGTGTGTGTCGGGTCTGCCTGAATGTGTTTGTGTGCAAGTTCAGTGTATGTTGAGATGCGGGGGTGGGGTGTGTGTCGGGTCTGCCTGAATGTGTTTGTGTGCAAGTGCAGTGTATGTTGAGATGCTGGGGGCGAGGGGGGTGTCGGGTCTGCCTGAATGTTTATTGTTGTGTGAAAGTGCATGTTGAGATGCGGGTGTGAGTCGGGTCTTCCTGAATGTGTTTGTGTGCAAGTTCAGTGTATGTTGAAATGCAGGGGTGGGGTGTGTGTCAGGTCTGCCTGAATGTGTTTGTGTGCAAGTGCAGTGTATGTTGAGATGCTGGGGGGTATGGGGGTGTCGGGTCTGCCTGAATGTTTGTTGTTGTGTGAAAGTGCATGTTGAGATGCAGGTGTGGGGTGTGAGTTGGGTCTGCCTGAATGTGTTTGTATGCAAGTGCAGTGTGTGTTGAGATGCGGGGATGGGGTGTGTGTTGGGTCTGGCTGAATGTGTTTGTGTGCAAGTTCAGTGTATGTTGAGATGCTGGGGGGGAGGGGGATGTTGGATCTGGATGAATGTTTGTTGTTAAGTGAAAGTGCATGTTGAGATGCGGGGATGGGGTGTATGTTGGGTCTGGCTGAATGTGTTTGTGTGCAAGTTCAGTGTATGTTGAGATGCGGGGGTGGGGTGTGTGTCTCGGGTCTGCCTGAATGTGTTTGTGTGCAAGTTCAGTGTATGTTGAGATGCTGGGAGGGAGGGGGATGTTGGATTTGGATGAATGTTTGTTGTTGTGAAAGTGCATGTTGAGATGCGGGGGTGGGGTGTGTGTCGAGTCTGCCTGAATGTGTTTGTGTGCAAGTGCATTGTATGTTGAGATGCTGTTGGGGAGGGGGGTGTCGGGTCTGCCTGAATGTATATGTGTGCAAGTGCAGTGTGTGTTGAGATGCGGGGATGGGGTGTGTGTCGGGTCGGCCTGAATGTGTTTGTGTGCAAGTTCAGTGTATGTTGAGATGCAGGGGTGGGGTGTGTGTCGGGTCTGCCTGAATGTGTTTGTGTGCAAGTTCAGTGTATGTTGAAATGCAGGGGTGGGGTGTGTGTCGGGTCTGCCTGAATGTGTTTGTGTGCAAGTGTAGTGTATGTTGAAATGCGGGGCGTGTCGGGTCTGCTTGAATGTGTTTGTGTGCAAGTTCAATGTATGTTGAGATGCAGGGGTGGGGTGTGTGTCGGGTCTGCCTGAATATGTTTGTGTGCAAGTTCAGTGCATGTTGAGATGCGGGGGTGGGGTGTGTGTCGGGTCTGCCTGAATGTGTTTGTGTGCAAGTTCAGTGTATGTTGAGATGCGGGGTTGGGGTGTGTGTATCGGGTCTGCCTGAATGTATTTGTGTTCAAGTTCAGTGTATGCTGAGATGCGGGGGTGGGGTGTGTGTTGGGTCTGCCTGAATGTGTTTGTGTGCAAGTGCAGTGTGTGTTGAGATGCGTAGGTGGTGTGTTTGTCGGGTCTGCCTGAATGTGTTTGTGTGCAAGTTCAGTGTATGTTGAGATGCAGGGGTGGTGTGTGTGTCAAGTCTGCTTGAATGTGTTTGTGTGCAGTGTGTGTTGAGATGCGGTGGTGGGGTGTGTGTCGGGTCTGCCTGAATGTGTTTGTGTACAAGTGCAGTGTGTGTTGAGATGCGGGGGAGTAGGGGGGGTGTCGGTTCTGCTTGAATGTGTTTGTGTGCAAGTGCAGTGTTGTTGAGATGCGGAGGGGGTGTGTGTGTCGGCTCTGCCTGAATGTGTTTGTGTGCAAGTTCAGTGTATGTTGAGATGCGGGGTGGGGTGTCTGTCGGGTCTGCCTGAATGTGTTTGTGTGCAAGTTCAGTGTATGTTGAGATGCAGGGGTGGGGTGTGTGTCGGGTCTGCCTGAATGTGCTTGTGTGCAAGTGCAGTGTATGTTGAGATGATGGGGGGGGATGTCGGGTCTGCCTGAATGTTTGTTGTTGTGTGAAAGTGCATGTTGAGATGCGGGTGTGGGGTGTGACTCGGGTCTGCCTGAATGTTTGTTGTTGTGTGAAAGTGCATGTTGAGATGCGAGTGTGGGGTGTGAGTCGGGTCTGCCTGAATGTGTTTGTGTGCAAGTGCAGTGTGTGTTGAGATGCGGGGATGGGGTGTGTGTCGGGTCTGCCTGAATGTGTTTGTGTGCAAGTTCAGTGTATGTTGAGATGCGGGGGTGGGGTGTGTGTGTCGGGTCTGCCTGAATGTGTTTGTGTGCAAGTTCAGTGTATGTTAAGATGCGGGGTTGGGGTGTGTGTTGGGTCTGGCTGAATGTGTTTGTGTGCAAGTTCAGTGTATGTTGAGATGCTGGGGGGAGGGGGATGTTGGATCTGGATGAATGTTTGTTGTTGTGTGAAAGTGCATGTTGAGATGCAGGTGTGGGGTGTGTGTTGGGTCTGCCTGAATGTGTTTGTATGCAAGTGCAGTGTGTGTTGAGATGCGGGGATGGGGTGTGTGTTGGGTCTGGCTGAATGTGTTTGTGTGCAAGTTCAGTGTATGTTGAGATGCTGGGGGGGAGGGGGATGTTGGATCTGGATGAATGTTTGTTGTTGTGTGAAAGTGCATGTTGAGATGCAGGGATGGGGTGTATGTTGGGTCTGGCTGAATGTGTTTGTGTGCAAGTTCAGTGTATGTTGAGATGCGGGGGTGGGGTGTGTGTGTCGGGTCTGCCTGAATGTGTTTGTGTGCAGGTTCAGTGTATGTTGAGATGCTGGGAGGGTGGGGGATGTTGGATTTGGATGAATGTTTGTTGTTGTTTGAAAGTGCATGTTGAGATGTGGGGGTGGGGTGTGTGTCGAGTCTGCCTGAATGTGTTTGTGTGCAAGTGCATTGTATGTTGAGATGCTGTTGGGGAGGGGGGTGTCGGGTCTGCCTGAATGTTTGTTGTTGTGTGAAAGTGCATGTTGAGATGCGGGTGTGGGGTGTGAGTCGGGTCTGCCTGAATGTATTTGTGTGCAAGTGCAGTGTGTGTTGAGATGCGGGGATGGGGTGTGTGTCGGGTCGGCCTGAATGTGTTTGTGTGCAAGTTCAGTGTATGTTGAGATGGAGGGGTGGGGTGTGTGTCGGGTCTGCCTGAATGTGTTTGTGTGCAAGTTCAGTGTATGTTGAGATGCGGGGGTGTGGTGTGTGTCGGGTCTGCCTGAATGTGTTTGTGTGCAAGTTCAGTGTATGTTGAGATGCAGGGGTGGGGTGTGTGTCAGGTCTGCCTGAATGTGTTTGTGTGCAAGTGCAGTGTATGTTGAAATGCGGGGGTGGGGGGTGTGTCGGGTCTGCTTGAATGTGTTTGTGTGCAAGTTCAATGTATGTTGAGATGCAGGGGTGGGGTGTGTGTCGGGTCTGCCTGAATATGTTTGTGTGCAAGTTCAGTGTATGTTGAGATGCGGGGGTGGGGTGTGTGTCGGGTCTGCCTGAATATGTTTGTGTGCAAGTTCAGTGTTTGTTGAGATGCGGGGTTGGGGTGTGTGTATCGGGTCTGCCTGAATGTATTTGTGTGCAAGTTCAGTGTATGCTGAGATGCGGGGGTGGGGTGTGTGTGTTGGGTCTGCCTGAATGTGTTTGTGTGCAAGTGCAGTGTGTGTTGAGATGCGTAGGTGGTGTGTTTGTCGGGTCTGCCTGAATGTGTTTGTGTGCAAGTTCAGTGTATGTTGAGATGCGGCGGTGGGGTGTGTGTCGGGTCTGCCTGAATGTGTTTGTGTACAAGTGCAGTGTGTGTTGAGATGCGGGGGAGTAGGGGGGTGTCAGTTCTGCTTGAATGTGTTTGTGTGCAAGTGCAGTGTTTGTTGAGATGCGGAGGGGGTGTGTGTGTCGGCTCTGCCTGAATGTGTTTGTGTGCAAGTTCAGTGTATGTTGAGATGCGGGGGTGGGGTGTGTGTCGGGTCTGCCTGAATGTGTTTGTGTGCAAGTTCAGTGTATGTTGAGATGCGGGGGTGGGGTGTCTGTCGGGTCTGCCTGAATGTGTTTGTGTGCAAGTGCAGTGTATGTTGAGATGATGGGGGGGAGGGGGTGTCGGGTCTGCCTGAATGTTTGTTGTTGTGTGAAAGTGCATGTTGAGATGCGGGTGTGGGGTGTGAGTTGGGTCTGCCTGAATGTTTGTTGTTGTGTGAAAGTGCATGTTGAGATGTGGGTGTGGGGTGTGAGTCTGGTCTGCCTGAATGTGTTTGTGTGCAAGTGCAGAGTGTGTTGAGATGCTGGGATGGGGTGTGTGTCGGGTCTGCCTGAATGTGTTTGTGTGCAAGTTCAGTGTGTGTTGAGTTGCGGGGATGGGGTGTGTGTTGGGTCTGTCTGAATGTGTTTGTGTGCAAGTTCAGTGTATGTTGAGATGCGGGGGTGGGGTGTGTGTGTCAGGTCTTCCTGAATGTGTTTGTGTGCAAGTTCAGTGTATGTTAAGATGCGGTGGTGGGGTGTGTGTCAGGTCTGCCTGAATGTGTTTGTGTGCAAGTGCAGTGTATGTTGAGATGCTGGGGGGTATGGGGGTGTCGGGTCTGCCTGAAAGTTTGTTGTTGTGTGAAAGTGCATGTTGAGATGCAGGTGTGGGGTGTGAGTTGGGCCGGCCTGAATGTGTTTCTATGCAAGTGCAGTGTGTGTTCAGATGCGGGGATGGGGTGTGTGTTGGGTCTGGCTGAATGTGTTTGTGTGCAAGTTCAGTGTATGTTGAGATGCGGGGGTGGGGTGTGTGTGTCGGGTCTGCCTGAATGTGTTTGTGTGCAAGTTCAGTGTATGTTGAGATGCTGGGGGGGAGGGGGATGTTGGATCTGGATGAATGTTTGTTGTTGTGTGAAAGTGCATGTTGAGATGCGTGGATGGGGTGTATGTTGGGTCTGGCTGAATGTGTTTGTGTGCAAGTTCAGTGTATGTTGAGATGCTGGGGGCGTGGGGGGTGTCAGGTCTGCCTGAATGTTTGTTGTTGTGTGAAAGTGCATGTTGAGATGCGGGTGTGGGGTGTGAGTCGGGTCTTCCTGAATGTGTTTGTGTGCAAGTGCAGTGTGTGTTGAGATGCGGGGGTGGGGTTGTGTGCCGGGTATGCCTGAATGTGTTTGTGTGCAAGTGCAGTGTATGTTGAGATGCTGGGGGGAGAGGGGTGTCGGGTCTGCCTGAATGTTTGTTGTTGTGTGAAAGTGCATGTTGAGATGCGGGTGTGGGGTGTGAGTCGGGTCTGCCTGAATGTGTTTGTGTGCAAGTGCAGTGTGTGTTGAGATTCGTAGGGGGTGTGTGTGTCGGGTCTGCTTGACTGTGTTTGTGTGCAAGTGCAGTGTGTGTTGAGATGCGGGGGTGGGGTGTGTGTCGGGTCTGCCTGAATGTGTTTGTGAGCAAGTGCAGTGTGTGTTGAGATGCAGGGGTGGGGTGTGTGTCAGGTCTGCTTGAATGTGTTTGTGTGCAGGTTCAGTGTATGTTGAGATGCAGGGGTGGGGTGTGTGTCGGATCTGCCTGAATGTGTTTGTGTGCAGGTTTAGTGCATGTTGAGATGCGGGGATGGGGTGTGTATTGGGTCTGCTTGAATGTGTTTGTGTGCAAGTTCAGTGTGTGTTGAGATGCAGGGGTGGGGTGTGTGTCGGGTCTGCCTGAATGTGTTTGTGTGCAAGTTCAGTGTATGTTGAGATGCGGGGGTGGGGTGTGTGTCGGGTCTGCCTGAATGTGTTTGTGTGCAAGTGCAGTGTATGTTGAGATGCTGGGGGCGAGGGGGGTGTCGGGTCTGCCTGAATGTTTATTGTTGTGTGAAAGTGCATGTTGAGATGCGGGTGTGAGTCGGGTCTTCCTGAATGTGTTTGTGTGCAAGTTCAGTGTATGTTGAGATGCAGGGGTGGGGTGTGTGTCGGGTCTGCCTGAATGTGTTTGTGTGCAAGTTCAGTGTATGTTAAGATGCAGGGGTGGGGTGTGTGTCGGGTCTGCCTGAATGTGTTTGTGTGCAAGTTCAGTGTATGTTGAGATGCGGGGGTGGGGTGTGTGTCGGGTCTGCCTGAATGTGTTTGTGTGCAAGTGCAGTGTATGTTGAGATGCTGGGGGCGAGGGGGGTGTCGGGTCTGCCTGAATGTTTATTGTTGTGTGAAAGTGCATGTTGAGATGCGGGTGTGAGTCGGGTCTTCCTGAATGTGTTTGTGTGCAAGTTCAGTGTATGTTGAAATGCAGGGGTGGGGTGTGTGTCAGGTCTGCCTGAATGTGTTTGTGTGCAAGTGCAGTGTATGTTGAGATGCTGGGGGGTATGGGGGTGTCGGGTCTGCCTGAATGTTTGTTGTTGTGTGAAAGTGCATGTTGAGATGCAGGTGTGGGGTGTGAGTTGGGTCTGCCTGAATGTGTTTGTATGCAAGTGCAGTGTGTGTTGAGATGCGGGGATGGGGTGTGTGTTGGGTCTGGCTGAATGTGTTTGTGTGCAAGTTCAGTGTATGTTGAGATGCTGGGGGGGAGGGGGATGTTGGATCTGGATGAATGTTTGTTGTTAAGTGAAAGTGCATGTTGAGATGCGGGGATGGGGTGTATGTTGGGTCTGGCTGAATGTGTTTGTGTGCAAGTTCAGTGTATGTTGAGATGCGGGGGTGGGGTGTGTGTCTCGGGTCTGCCTGAATGTGTTTGTGTGCAAGTTCAGTGTATGTTGAGATGCTGGGAGGGAGGGGGATGTTGGATTTGGATGAATGTTTGTTGTTGTGAAAGTGCATGTTGAGATGTGGGGGTGGGGTGTGTGTCGAGTCTGCCTGAATGTGTTTGTGTGCAAGTGCATTGTATGTTGAGATGCTGTTGGGGAGGGGGGTGTCGGGTCTGCCTGAATGTATATGTGTGCAAGTGCAGTGTGTGTTGAGATGCGGGGATGGGGTGTGTGTCGGGTCGGCCTGAATGTGTTTGTGTGCAAGTTCAGTGTATGTTGAGATGCAGGGGTGGGGTGTGTGTCGGGTCTGCCTGAATGTGTTTGTGTGCAAGTTCAGTGTATGTTGAAATGCAGGGGTGGGGTGTGTGTCGGGTCTGCCTGAATGTGTTTGTGTGCAAGTGTAGTGTATGTTGAAATGCGGGGCGTGTCGGGTCTGCTTGAATGTGTTTGTGTGCAAGTTCAATGTATGTTGAGATGCAGGGGTGGGGTGTGTGTCGGGTCTGCCTGAATATGTTTGTGTGCAAGTTCAGTGCATGTTGAGATGCGGGGGTGGGGTGTGTGTCGGGTCTGCCTGAATGTGTTTGTGTGCAAGTTCAGTGTATGTTGAGATGCGGGGTTGGGGTGTGTGTATCGGGTCTGCCTGAATGTATTTGTGTTCAAGTTCAGTGTATGCTGAGATGCGGGGGTGGGGTGTGTGTTGGGTCTGCCTGAATGTGTTTGTGTGCAAGTGCAGTGTGTGTTGAGATGCGTAGGTGGTGTGTTTGTCGGGTCTGCCTGAATGTGTTTGTGTGCAAGTTCAGTGTATGTTGAGATGCAGGGGTGGTGTGTGTGTCAAGTCTGCTTGAATGTGTTTGTGTGCAGTGTGTGTTGAGATGCGGTGGTGGGGTGTGTGTCGGGTCTGCCTGAATGTGTTTGTGTACAAGTGCAGTGTGTGTTGAGATGCGGGGGAGTAGGGGGGGTGTCGGTTCTGCTTGAATGTGTTTGTGTGCAAGTGCAGTGTTGTTGAGATGCGGAGGGGGTGTGTGTGTCGGCTCTGCCTGAATGTGTTTGTGTGCAAGTTCAGTGTATGTTGAGATGCGGGGTGGGGTGTCTGTCGGGTCTGCCTGAATGTGTTTGTGTGCAAGTTCAGTGTATGTTGAGATGCAGGGGTGGGGTGTGTGTCGGGTCTGCCTGAATGTGCTTGTGTGCAAGTGCAGTGTATGTTGAGATGATGGGGGGGGATGTCGGGTCTGCCTGAATGTTTGTTGTTGTGTGAAAGTGCATGTTGAGATGCGGGTGTGGGGTGTGACTCGGGTCTGCCTGAATGTTTGTTGTTGTGTGAAAGTGCATGTTGAGATGCGAGTGTGGGGTGTGAGTCGGGTCTGCCTGAATGTGTTTGTGTGCAAGTGCAGTGTGTGTTGAGATGCGGGGATGGGGTGTGTGTCGGGTCTGCCTGAATGTGTTTATGTGCAAGTGCAGTGTGTGTTGAGATGCGGGGATGGGGTGTGTGTTGGGTCTGTCTGAATGTGTTTGTGTGCAAGTTCAGTGTATGTTGAGATGCGGGGGTGGGGTGTGTGTGTCGGGTCTGCCTGAATGTGTTTGTGTGCAAGTTCAGTGTATGTTAAGATGCGGGGTTGGGGTGTGTGTTGGGTCTGGCTGAATGTGTTTGTGTGCAAGTTCAGTGTATGTTGAGATGCTGGGGGGAGGGGGATGTTGGATCTGGATGAATGTTTGTTGTTGTGTGAAAGTGCATGTTGAGATGCAGGTGTGGGGTGTGTGTTGGGTCTGCCTGAATGTGTTTGTATGCAAGTGCAGTGTGTGTTGAGATGCGGGGATGGGGTGTGTGTTGGGTCTGGCTGAATGTGTTTGTGTGCAAGTTCAGTGTATGTTGAGATGCTGGGGGGGAGGGGGATGTTGGATCTGGATGAATGTTTGTTGTTGTGTGAAAGTGCATGTTGAGATGCAGGGATGGGGTGTATGTTGGGTCTGGCTGAATGTGTTTGTGTGCAAGTTCAGTGTATGTTGAGATGCGGGGGTGGGGTGTGTGTGTCGGGTCTGCCTGAATGTGTTTGTGTGCAAGTTCAGTGTATGTTGAGATGCTGGGAGGGTGGGGGATGTTGGATTTGGATGAATGTTTGTTGTTGTTTGAAAGTGCATGTTGAGATGTGGGGGTGGGGTGTGTGTCGAGTCTGCCTGAATGTATTTGTGTGCAAGTGCAGTGTGTGTTGAGATGCTGTTGGGGAGGGGGGTGTCGGGTCTGCCTGAATGTTTGTTGTTGTGTGAAAGTGCATGTTGAGATGCGGGTGTGGGGTGTGAGTCGGGTCTGCCTGAATGTATTTGTGTGCAAGTGCAGTGTGTGTTGAGATGCGGGGATGGGGTGTGTGTCGGGTCGGCCTGAATGTGTTTGTGTGCAAGTTCAGTGTATGTTGAGATGCAGGGGTGGGGTGTGTGTCGGGTCTGCCTGAATGTGTTTGTGTGCAAGTTCAGTGTATGTTGAGATGCGGGGGTGTGGTGTGTGTCGGGTCTGCCTGAATGTGTTTGTGTGCAAGTTCAGTGTATGTTGAGATGCAGGGGTGGGGTGTGTGTCAGGTCTGCCTGAATGTGTTTGTGTGCAAGTGCAGTGTATGTTGAAATGCGGGGGTGGGGGGTGTGTCGGGTCTGCTTGAATGTGTTTGTGTGCAAGTTCAATGTATGTTGAGATGCAGGGGTGGGGTGTGTGTCGGGTCTGCCTGAATATGTTTGTGTGCAAGTTCAGTGTATGTTGAGATGCGGGGGTGGGGTGTGTGTCGGGTCTGCCTGAATATGTTTGTGTGCAAGTTCAGTGTTTGTTGAGATGCGGGGTTGGGGTGTGTGTATCGGGTCTGCCTGAATGTATTTGTGTGCAAGTTCAGTGTATGCTGAGATGCGGGGGTGGGGTGTGTGTGTTGGGTCTGCCTGAATGTGTTTGTGTGCAAGTGCAGTGTGTGTTGAGATGCGTAGGTGGTGTGTTTGTCGGGTCTGCCTGAATGTGTTTGTGTGCAAGTTCAGTGTATGTTGAGATGCGGCGGTGGGGTGTGTGTCGGGTCTGCCTGAATGTGTTTGTGTACAAGTGCAGTGTGTGTTGAGATGCGGGGGAGTAGGGGGGTGTCAGTTCTGCTTGAATGTGTTTGTGTGCAAGTGCAGTGTTTGTTGAGATGCGGAGGGGGTGTGTGTGTCGGCTCTGCCTGAATGTGTTTGTGTACAAGTTCAGTGTATGTTGAGATGCGGGGGTGGGGTGTGTGTCGGGTCTGCCTGAATGTGTTTGTGTGCAAGTTCAGTGTATGTTGAGATGCGGGGGTGGGGTGTCTGTCGGGTCTGCCTGAATGTGTTTGTGTGCAAGTGCAGTGTATGTTGAGATGATGGGGGGGAGGGGGTGTCGGGTCTGCCTGAATGTTTGTTGTTGTGTGAAAGTGCATGTTGAGATGCGGGTGTGGGGTGTGAGTTGGGTCTGCCTGAATGTTTGTTGTTGTGTGAAAGTGCATGTTGAGATGTGGGTGTGGGGTGTGAGTCTGGTCTGCCTGAATGTGTTTGTGTGCAAGTGCAGAGTGTGTTGAGATGCTGGGATGGGGTGTGTGTCGGGTCTGCCTGAATGTGTTTGTGTGCAAGTTCAGTGTGTGTTGAGTTGCGGGGATGGGGTGTGTGTTGGGTCTGTCTGAATGTGTTTGTGTGCAAGTTCAGTGTATGTTGAGATGCGGGGGTGGGGTGTGTGTGTCAGGTCTTCCTGAATGTGTTTGTGTGCAAGTTCAGTGTATGTTAAGATGCGGTGGTGGGGTGTGTGTCAGGTCTGCCTGAATGTGTTTGTGTGCAAGTGCAGTGTATGTTGAGATGCTGGGGGGTATGGGGGTGTCGGGTCTGCCTGAAAGTTTGTTGTTGTGTGAAAGTGCATGTTGAGATGCAGGTGTGGGGTGTGAGTTGGGCCGGCCTGAATGTGTTTCTATGCAAGTGCAGTGTGTGTTCAGATGCGGGGATGGGGTGTGTGTTGGGTCTGGCTGAATGTGTTTGTGTGCAAGTTCAGTGTATGTTGAGATGCGGGGGTGGGGTGTGTGTGTCGGGTCTGCCTGAATGTGTTTGTGTGCAAGTTCAGTGTATGTTGAGATGCTGGGGGGGAGGGGGATGTTGGATCTGGATGAATGTTTGTTGTTGTGTGAAAGTGCATGTTGAGATGCGTGGATGGGGTGTATGTTGGGTCTGGCTGAATGTGTTTGTGTGCAAGTTCAGTGTATGTTGAGATGCGGGGGTGGGGTGTGTGTGTCGGGTCTGCCTGAATGTGTTTGTGTGCAAGTTCAGTGTATGTTGAGATGCTGGGAGGGAGGGGGATGTTGGGTTTGGATGAATGTTTGTTGTTGTTTGAAAGTGCATGTTGAGATGCGGGGGTGGGGTGTGTGTCGAGTCTGCCTTTATGTGTTTGTGTGCAAGTGCATTGTATGTTGAGATGCTGTTGGGGAGGGGGGTGTCGGGTCTGCCTGAATGTTTGTTGTTGTGTGAAAGTGCATGTTGAGATGCGGGTGTGGGGTGTGAGTCGGGTCTGCCTGAATGTATTTGTGTGCAAGTGCAGTGTGTGTTGAGATGCAGGGGTGGGATGTGTGTCGGGTCTGCCTGAATGTGTTTTTGTGCAAGTTCAGTGTGTGTTCAGATGCGGGGATGGGGTGTGTGTCGGGTCGGCCTGAATGTGTTTGTGTGCAAGTTCAGTGTATGTTGAGATGCAGGGGTGGGATGTGTGTCGGGTCTGCCTGAATGTGTTTTTGTGCAAGTTCAGTGTATGTTGAGATGCGGGGGTGGGGTGTGTGTCGGGTCTGCCTGAATGTGTTTGTGTGCAAGTTCAGTGTATGTTGAGATGCAGGGGTGGGGTGTGTGTCAGGTCTGCCTGAATGTGTTTGTGTGCAAGTGCAGTGTATGTTGAGATGCTGGGGGGCAGTGGGATGTCGGATGTGGCTGAATGTTTGTTGTTGTGTGAACGTGCATGATGAGAGGCTGGGGTGGGGTGTGTGTCGGGTCTGCCTGAATGTGTTTGTGTGCAAGTTCAGTGTATGTTGAGATGCAGGGGTGGGGTGTGTGTCGGGTATGCCTGAATGTGCTTGTGTGCAAGTGCAGTGTATGTTGAGATGCTGGGGGGGGGCAGTGTCGGGTCTGCCTGAATGTTTGTTGTTGTGTGAAAGTGCATGTTGAGATGCGGGGGTGGGGTGTGTGCCGGGTATGCCTGAATGTGTTTGTTTGCAAGTGCAGTGCATGTTGAGATGCTGGGGGGAGAAGGGTGTCGGGTCTGCCTGAATGTTTGTTGTTGTGTGAAAGTGCATGTTGAGATACAGGTGTGGGGTGTGTGTCGGGACTGCTTGAATGTGTTTGTGTGCAAGTTCAGTGCATGTTGAGATGCGGGGGTGGGGTGTGTGTCGGACCTGCTTGACTGTGTTTGTGTGTAAGTACAGTGTGTGTTGAGATGCGGAGGTGGGGTGTGTGTCGGGTCTGCCTGAATGTGTTTGTGTTCAAGTGCAGTGTGTTTTGAGTTTCAGGGGAGGGGTGTGTGTCGGGTCTGCTTGAATGTGTTTGTGTGCAAGTTCAGTGTATGTTGAGATGCGGGGGTGCAGTGTGTATCAGGTCTGCCTGAATGTGTTTGTGTGCAAGTTCAGTGTATGTTGAGATGCAGGGGTGGGGTGTGTGTCGGGTTTGCCTGAATGTGTTTGTGTGCAGGTTTAGTGCATGTTGAGATGCGGGGGTGGGGTGTGTGTCAGGTCTGCCTGAATTTCTTTGTGTGCAAGTTCAGTGTATGATGAGATGCGGGGGTGGGGTGTGTGTCGGGTCTGCTTGAATGTGTTTGTGTGCAAGTGCAGTGTGTGTTGAGATGCGGCGGTGGGGAGTATGTCGGGTATGCCTGAATGCGTTTGTGTGCAAGTGCAGTGTGTGTTGAGATGCAGAGGTGGAGGGTGTGTCGGGTCTGCTTGAATGTGTTTGTGTGCAATTTCAGTTTATGTTGAGATGCGGGGGTGGGGTGTGTGTCGGGTCTGCCTGAATATGTTTGTGTGCAAGTTCAGTGTATGTTGAGATGCGGGGGTGGGGTGTGTGTCGAGTCTGCCTGAATGTGTTGGTGTGCAAGTTCAGTGTATGTTGAGATACGGGGGTGGGGTGTGTGTCGGGTCTGCCTGAATATGTTTGTGTGCAAGTTCAGTGTTTGTTGAGATGCGGGGTTGGGGTGTGTGTATCGGGTCTGCCTGAATGTATTTGTGTGCAAGTTCAGTGTATGCTGAGATGCGGGGGTGGGGTGTGTGTGTTGGGTCTGCCTGAATGTGTTTGTGTGCAAGTGCAGTGTGTGTTGAGATGCGTAGGTGGTGTGTTTGTCGGGTCTGCCTGAATGTGTTTGTGTGCAAGTTCAGTGTATGTTGAGATGCAGGGGTGGTGTGTGTGTCAAGTCTGCTTGAATGTGTTTGTGTGCAGTGTGTGTTGAGATGCGGCGGTGGGGTGTGTGTCGGGTCTGCCTGAATGTGTTTGTGTACAAGTGCAGTGTGTGTTGAGATGCGGGGGAGTAGGGGGGTGTCAGTTCTGCTTGAATGTGTTTGTGTGCAAGTGCAGTGTTTGTTGAGATGCGGAGGGGGTGTGTGTGTCGGCTCTGCCTGAATGTGTTTGTGTGCAGGTTTAGTGCATGTTGAGATGCGGGGGTGGGGTGTGTGTCGGGTCTGCTTGACTGTGTTTGTGTGCAAGTGCAATGTGTGTTGAGATGCAGGGGTGGGGTGTGTGTCGAATCTGCCTGAATGTGTTTGTGTGCAAGTGCAGTTTGTGTTGAGATTTGTAGGGGTGTGTGTGTCGGATCTGCCTGAATGTGTTTGTGTGCAGGTTTAGTGCATGTTGAGATGCAGTTGTGGGGTGTGTGTCGGATCTGCCTGAATGTGTTTGTGTGCAAGTTCAGTGTGTGTTGAGATGCGGGGGTGGGGTGTGTGTCGGGTCTGCCTGTGTTTGTGTGCAAGTTCAGTGCATGTTGAGATGCGGGGGTGGGGTGTGTGTCAGGTCTGCCTGAATGTGTTTGTGTGCAAGTGCAGTGTATGTTGAGATGCTGGGGGCGTGGGGGGTGTCGGGTCTGCCTGAATGTTTGCTGTTGTGTGAAAGTGCATGTTGAGATGCGGGTGTGGGGTGTGAGTCGGGTCTTCCTGAATGTGTTTGTGTGCAAGTGCAGTGTGTGTTGAGATGCGGGGGTGGGGTTGTGTGCCGGGTATGCCTGAATGTGTTTGTGTGCAAGTGCAGTGTATGTTGAGATGCTGGGGGGAGAGGGGTGTCGGGTCTGCCTGAATGTTTGTTGTTGTGTGAAAGTGCATGTTGAGATGCGGGTGTGGGGTGTGAGTCGGGTCTGCCTGAATATGTTTGTGTGCAAGTGCAGTGTGTGTTGATATTCGTAGGGGGTGTGTGTGTCGGGTCTGCTTGACTGTGTTTGTGTGCAAGTGCAGTGTGTGTTGAGATGCGGGGGTGGGGTGTGTGTCGGGTCTGCCTGAATGTGTTTGTGAGCAAGTGCAGTGTGTGTTGAGATGCAGGGGTGGGGTGTGTGTCAGGTCTGCTTGAATGTGTTTGTGTGCAGGTTCAGTGTATGTTGAGATGCAGGGGTGGGGTGTGTGTCGGATCTGCCTGAATGTGTTTGTGTGCAGGTTTAGTGCATGTTGAGATGCGGGGATGGGGTGTGTATTGGGTCTGCCTGAATGTGTTTGTGTGCAAGTTCAGTGTGTGTTGAGATGCAGGGGTGGGGTGTGTGTCGGGTCTGCCTGAATGTGTTTGTGTGCAAGTTCAGTGTATGTTGAGATGCGGGGGTGGGGTGTGTGTCGGGTCTGCCTGAATGTGTTTGTGTGCAAGTGCAGTGTATGTTGAGATGCTGGGGGCGAGGGGGGTGTCGGGTCTGCCTGAATGTTTATTGTTGTGTGAAAGTGCATGTTGAGATGCGGGTGTGAGTCGGGTCTTCCTGAATGTGTTTGTGTGCAAGTTCAGTGTATGTTGAGATGCAGGGGTGGGGTGTGTGTCGGGTCTGCCTGAATGTGTTTGTGTGCAAGTTCAGTGTATGTTAAGATGCAGGGGTGGGGTGTGTGTCGGGTCTGCCTGAATGTGTTTGTGTGCAAGTTCAGTGTATGTTGAGATGCGGGGGTGGGGTGTGTGTCGGGTCTGCCTGAATGTGTTTGTGTGCAAGTGCAGTGTATGTTGAGATGCTGGGGGCGAGGGGGGTGTCGGGTCTGCCTGAATGTTTATTGTTGTGTGAAAGTGCATGTTGAGATGCGGGTGTGAGTCGGGTCTTCCTGAATGTGTTTGTGTGCAAGTTCAGTGTATGTTGAGATGCAGGGGTGGGGTGTGTGTCAGGTCTGCCTGAATGTGTTTGTGTGCAAGTGCAGTGTATGTTGAGATGCTGGGGGGTATGGGGGTGTCGGGTCTGCCTGAATGTTTGTTGTTGTGTGAAAGTGCATGTTGAGATGCAGGTGTGGGGTGTGAGTTGGGTCTGCCTGAATGTGTTTGTATGCAAGTGCAGTGTGTGTTGAGATGCGGGGATGGGGTGTGTGTTGGGTCTGGCTGAATGTGTTTGTGTGCAAGTTCAGTGTATGTTGAGATGCTGGGGGGGAGGGGGATGTTGGATCTGGATGAATGTTTGTTGTTAAGTGAAAGTGCATGTTGAGATGCGGGGATGGGGTGTATGTTGGGTCTGGCTGAATGTGTTTGTGTGCAAGTTCCGTGTATGTTGAGATGTGGGGGTGGGGTGTGTGTGTCGGGTCTGCCTGAATGTGTTTGTGTGCAAGTTCAGTGTATCTTGAGATGCTGGGAGGGAGGGGGATGTTGGATTTGGATGAATGTTTGTTGTTGTGAAAGTGCATGTTGAGATGCGGGGGTGGGGTGTGTGTCGAGTCTGCCTGAATGTGTTTGTGTGCAAGTGCATTGTATGTTGAGATGCTGTTGGGGAGGGGGGTGTCGGGTCTGCCTGAATGTATATGTGTGCAAGTGCAGTGTGTGTTGAGATGCGGGGATGGGGTGTGTGTCGGGTCGGCCTGAATGTGTTTGTGTGCAAGTTCAGTGTCTGTTGAGATGCAGGGGTGGGGTGTGTGTCGGGTCTGCCTGAATGTGTTTGTGTGCAAGTTCAGTGTATGTTGAGATGCGGGGGAGTGGTGTGTGTCGGGTCTGCCTGAATGTGTTTGTGTGCAAGTTCAGTGTATGTTGAGATGCAGGGGTGGGGTGTGTGTCGGGTCTGCCTGAATATGTTTGTGTGCAAGTTCAGTGCATGTTGAGATGCGGGGGTGGGGTGTGTGTCGGGTCTGCCTGAATGTGTTTGTGTGCAAGTTCAGTGTATGTTGAGATGCGGGGTTGGGGTGTGTGTATCGGGTCTGCCTGAATGTATTTGTGTTCAAGTTCAGTGTATGCTGAGATGCGGGGGTGGGGTGTGTGTTGGGTCTGCCTGAATGTGTTTGTGTGCAAGTGCAGTGTGTGTTGAGATGCGTAGGTGGTGTGTTTGTCGGGTCTGCCTGAATGTGTTTGTGTGCAAGTTCAGTGTATGTTGAGATGCAGGGGTGGTGTGTGTGTCAAGTCTGCTTGAATGTGTTTGTGTGCAGTGTGTGTTGAGATGCGGTGGTGGGGTGTGTGTCGGGTCTGCCTGAATGTGTTTGTGTACAAGTGCAGTGTGTGTTGAGATGCGGGGGAGTAGGGGGGGTGTCGGTTCTGCTTGAATGTGTTTGTGTGCAAGTGCAGTGTTGTTGAGATGCGGAGGGGGTGTGTGTGTCGGCTCTGCCTGAATGTGTTTGTGTGCAAGTTCAGTGTATGTTGAGATGCGGGGGTGGGGTGTCTGTCGGGTCTGCCTGAATGTGTTTGTGTGCAAGTTCAGTGTATGTTGAGATGCAGGGGTGTGGTGTGTGTCGGGTCTGCCTGAATGTGTTTGTGTGCAAGTGCAGTGTATGTTGAGATGATGGGGGGGGGATGTCGGGTCTGCCTGAATGTTTGTTGTTGTGTGAAAGTGCATGTTGAGATGCGGGTGTGGGGTGTGAGTCGGGTCTGCCTGAATGTTTGTTGTTGTGTGAAAGTGCATGTTGAGATGCGAGTGTGGGGTGTGAGTCGGGTCTGCCTGAATGTGTTTGTGTGCAAGTGCAGTGTGTGTTGAGATGCGGGGATGGGGTGTGTGTCAGGTCTGCTTGAATGTGTTTGTATGCAAATTCAGTGTATGTTGAGATGCGGGGGAAGAGTGGATGTCGGATCTGGCTGAATGTTTGTTGTTGTGTGAAAGTGCATGTTGAGATGCGGCGGTGGGGTGTGTGTCGGGTCTGCCTGAATGTGTTTGTGAGCAAGTGCAGTGTGTGTTGAGATGCAGGGGTGGGGTTTGTGTCAGGTCTGCTTGAATGTGTTTGTGTGCAAATTCAGTGTATGTTGAGATGCGGGGGAAGAGGGGGATGTCGGATCTGGCTGAATGTTTGTTGTTGTGTGAAAGTGCATGTTGAGATGCGGGGGTGGGGTGTGTGTCGGGTCTGCCTGAATGTGTTTGTGTGCAAGTTCAGTGTATGTTGAGATGCGGGGGTGGGGTGTGTGTCGGGTCTGCCTGAATGTGTTTGTATGCAAGTGCAGTGTATGTTGAGATGCTGGGGGGGAGGGGGATGTCGGTTCTGGCTGAATGTTTGTTGTTGTGTGAAAGTGCATGTTGAGATGCGGGGGTGGGGTGTGTGTCGGGTCTGCCTGAATGTGTTTGTGTGCAAGTTCAGTGTATGTTGAGATGCGGGGGTGGGGTGTGTGTCGGGTCTGCCTGAATGTGTTTGTATGCAAGTGCAGTGTATGTTGAGATGCTGGGGGGGAGGGGGATGTCGGTTCTGGCTGAATGTTTGTTGTTGTGTGAAAGTGCATGTTGAGATGCGGGGGTGGGGTGTGTGTCGGGTCTGCCTGAATGTGTTTGTGTGCAAGTTCAGTGTATGTTGAGATGCGGGGGTGGGGTGTGTGTCGGGTCTGCCTGAATGTGTTTGTGGGCAAGTGCAGTGTATGTTGAGATGCTGGGGGGGAGGGGGATGTTGGTTCTGGCTGAATGTTTGTTGTTGTGTGAAAGTGCATGTTGAGATGCGGGGGTGGGGCGTGTGTCGGGTCTGCCTGAATGTGTTTGTGTGCAAGTTCAGTGTATGTTGAGATGCAGGGGTGGGGTGTGTGCCGGGTCTGCCTGATGTGTTTGTGTGCAAGTTCAGTGTATGTTGAGATGCGTTGGTGGGGTATGTGTCGGGTCTGCCTGAATGTGTTTGTGTGCAAGTTCAGTGTATGTTGAGATGCGTTGGTGGGGTATGTGTCGGGTCTACCTGAATGTGTTTGTGTGCAAGTGCAGTGTGTGTTGTGATGCAGGGGTGTGGTGTGTGTCAGGTCTGCCTGAATGTGTTTGTGAGCAAGTGCAGTGTGTGTTGAGATGCAGGGGTGGGGTGTGTGTCAGGTCTGCTTGAATGTGTTTGTATGCAAATTCAGTGTATGTTGAGATGCGGGGGGAGAGGGGGATGTCGGATCTGGCTGAATGTTTGTTGTGGTGTGAAAGTATATGTTGAGATGCGGGGGTGGGGTGTGTGTCGGGTCTACCTGAATGTGTCTGTGTGCAAGTTCAGTGTATGTTGAGATGGGGGGGTGGGGTGTGTGTCGGGTCAGCCTGAATGTGTTTGTGTGCAAGTGCAGTGTATGTTGAGATGCTGGGGGGAGGGGAGTGTCGGGTCGGCCTGAATGTTTGTTGTTGTGTGAAAGTGCATGTTGAGATGCGGCGGTGGGGTGTGTGTCGGGTCTGCCTGAATGTGTTTGTGAGCAAGTGCAGTGTGTGTTGAGATGCAGGGGTGGGGTTTGTGTCAGGTCTGCTTGAATGTGTTTGTGTGCAAATTCAGTGTATGTTGAGATGCGGGGGATGTCGGATCTGGCTGAATGTTTGTTGTTGTGTGAAAGTGCATGTTGAGATGCGGGGGTGGGGTGTGTGTCGGGTCTGCCTGAATGTGTTTGTGTGCAAGTTCAGTGTATGTTGAGATGCGGGGGTGGGGTGTGTGTCGGGTCTGCCTGAACGTGTTTGTATGCAAGTGCAGTGTATGTTGAGATGCTGGGGGGGAGGGGGATGTCGGTTCTGGCTGAATGTTTGTTGTTGTGTGAAAGTGCATGTTGAGATGCGGGGGTGGGGTGTGTGTCGGGTCTGCCTGAATGTGTTTGTGTGCAAGTTCATTGTATGTTGAGATGCGGGGGTGGGGTGTGTGTCGGGTCTGCCTGAATGTGTTTGTATTCAAGTGCAGTGTATGTTGAGATGCTGGGGGGGAGGGGGATGTCGGTTCTGGCTGAATGTTTGTTGTTGTGTGAAACTGCATGTTGAGATGCGGGGGTGGGGTGTGTGTCGGGTCTGCCTGAATGTGTTTGTGTGCAAGTTCAGTGTATGTTGAGATGCAGGGGTGGGGTGTGTGTTGGGTCTGCCTGAATGTGTTTGTGTGCAAGTTCAGTGTATGTTGAGATGCGTTGGTGGGGTATGTGTCGGGTCTGCCTGAATGTGTTTGTGTGCAAGTTCAGTGTATGTTGAGATGTGGGGGTGGGATGTGTGTCGGATCTGCCTGAATGTGTTTGTGTGCAGGTTTAGTGCATGTTGAGATGCGGGGGTGGGGTGTGTGTCGGGTCTGCTTGACTGTGTTTGTGTGCAAGTGCAATGTGTGTTGAGATGCAGGGGTGGGGTGTGTGTCGAATCTGCCTGAATGTGTTTGTGTGCAAGTGCAGTTTGTGTTGAGATTTGTAGGGGTGTGTGTGTCGGATCTGCCTGAATGTGTTTGTGTGCAGGTTTAGTGCATGTTGAGATGCAGTTGTGGGGTGTGTGTCGGGTCTGCCTGAATGTGTTTGTGTGCAAGTTCAGTGTATGTTGAGATGCGTTGGTGGGGTATGTGTCGGGTCTACCTGAATGTGTTTGTGTGCAAGTGCAGTGTGTGTTGTGATGCAGGGGTGTGGTGTGTGTCAGGTCTGCCTGAATGTGTTTGTGAGCAAGTGCAGTGTGTGTTGAGATGCAGGGGTGGGGTGTGTGTCAGGTCTGCTTGAATGTGTTTGTATGCAAATTCAGTGTATGTTGAGATGCGGGGGGAGAGGGGGATGTCGGATCTGGCTGAATGTTTGTTGTGGTGTGAAAGTATATGTTGAGATGCGGGGGTGGGGTGTGTGTCGGGTCTGCCTGAATGTGTCTGTGTGCAAGTTCAGTGTATGTTGAGATGCGTTGGTGGGGTATGTGTCGGGTCTACCTGAATGTGTTTGTGTGCAAGTGCAGTGTGTGTTGAGATGCGGGGGTGGGGTGTGTGTCGGGTCTGCCTGAATGTGTTTGTGAGCAAGTGCAGTGTGTGTTGAGATGCAGGGGTGGGGTGTGTGTCAGGTCTGCTTGAATGTGTTTGTGTGCAGGTTCAGTGTATGTTGAGATGCAGGGGTGGGGTGTGTGTCGGATCTGCCTGAATGCGTTTGTGTGCAGGTTTAGTGCATGTTGAGATGCGGGGATGGGGTGTGTATTGGGTCTGCCTGAATGTGTTTGTGTGCAAGTTCAGTGTGTGTTGAGATGCAGGGGTTGGGTGTGTGTTGGGTCTGCTTGAATGTGTTTGTGTGCAAGTTCAGTGTGTGTTGAGATGCAGAGGTGGGGTGTGTGTCGGGTCTGCCTGAATGTGTTTGTGTGCAAGTTCAGTGTATGTTGAGATGCGGGGGTGGGGTGTGTGTCGGGTCTGCCTGAATGTGTTTGTGTGCAAGTGCAGTGTATGTTGAGATGCTGGGGGCGAGGGGGGTGTCGGGTCTGCCTGAATGTTTATTGTTGTGTGAAAGTGCATGTTGAGATGCGGGTGTGAGTCGGGTCTTCCTGAATGTGTTTGTGTGCAAGTTCAGTGTATGTTGAGATGCAGGGGTGGGGTGTGTGTCGGGTCTGCCTGAATGTGTTTGTGTGCAAGTTCAGTGTATGTTAAGATGCAGGGGTGGGGTGTGTGTCGGGTCTGCCTGAATGTGTTTGTGTGCAAGTGCAGTGTATGTTGAGATGCTGGGGGCGAGGGGGGTGTCGGGTCTGCCTGAATGTTTATTGTTGTGTGAAAGTGCATGTTGAGATGCGGGTGTGAGTCGGGTCTTCCTGAATGTGTTTGTGTGCAAGTTCAGTGTATGTTGAGATGCAGGGGTGGGGTGTGTGTCAGGTCTGCCTGAATGTGTTTGTGTGCAAGTGCAGTGTATGTTGAGATGCTGGGGGGTATGGGGGTGTCGGGTCTGCCTGAATGTTTGTTGTTGTGTGAAAGTGCATGTTGAGATGCAGGTGTGGGGTGTGAGTTGGGTCTGCCTGAATGTGTTTGTATGCAAGTGCAGTGTGTGTTGAGATGCGGGGATGGGGTGTGTGTTGGGTCTGGCTGAATGTGTTTGTGTGCAAGTTCAGTGTATGTTGAGATGCTGGGGGGGAGGGGGATGTTGGATCTGGATGAATGTTTGTTGTTAAGTGAAAGTGCATGTTGAGATGCGGGGATGGGGTGTATGTTGGGTCTGGCTGAATGTGTTTGTGTGCAAGTTCCGTGTATGTTGAGATGTGGGGGTGGGGTGTGTGTGTCGGGTCTGCCTGAATGTGTTTGTGTGCAAGTTCAGTGTATCTTGAGATGCTGGGAGGGAGGGGGATGTTGGATTTGGATGAATGTTTGTTGTTGTGAAAGTGCATGTTGAGATGCGGGGGTGGGGTGTGTGTCGAGTCTGCCTGAATGTGTTTGTGTGCAAGTGCATTGTATGTTGAGATGCTGTTGGGGAGGGGGGTGTCGGGTCTGCCTGAATGTATATGTGTGCAAGTGCAGTGTGTGTTGAGATGCGGGGATGGGGTGTGTGTCGGGTCGGCCTGAATGTGTTTGTGTGCAAGTTCAGTGTCTGTTGAGATGCAGGGGTGGGGTGTGTGTCGGGTCTGCCTGAATGTGTTTGTGTGCAAGTTCAGTGTATGTTGAGATGCGGGGGAGTGGTGTGTGTCGGGTCTGCCTGAATGTGTTTGTGTGCAAGTTCAGTGTATGTTGAGATGCAGGGGTGGGGTGTGTGTCGGGTCTGCCTGAATATGTTTGTGTGCAAGTTCAGTGCATGTTGAGATGCGGGGGTGGGGTGTGTGTCGGGTCTGCCTGAATGTGTTTGTGTGCAAGTTCAGTGTATGTTGAGATGCGGGGTTGGGGTGTGTGTATCGGGTCTGCCTGAATGTATTTGTGTTCAAGTTCAGTGTATGCTGAGATGCGGGGGTGGGGTGTGTGTTGGGTCTGCCTGAATGTGTTTGTGTGCAAGTGCAGTGTGTGTTGAGATGCGTAGGTGGTGTGTTTGTCGGGTCTGCCTGAATGTGTTTGTGTGCAAGTTCAGTGTATGTTGAGATGCAGGGGTGGTGTGTGTGTCAAGTCTGCTTGAATGTGTTTGTGTGCAGTGTGTGTTGAGATGCGGTGGTGGGGTGTGTGTCGGGTCTGCCTGAATGTGTTTGTGTACAAGTGCAGTGTGTGTTGAGATGCGGGGGAGTAGGGGGGGTGTCGGTTCTGCTTGAATGTGTTTGTGTGCAAGTGCAGTGTTGTTGAGATGCGGAGGGGGTGTGTGTGTCGGCTCTGCCTGAATGTGTTTGTGTGCAAGTTCAGTGTATGTTGAGATGCGGGGGTGGGGTGTCTGTCGGGTCTGCCTGAATGTGTTTGTGTGCAAGTTCAGTGTATGTTGAGATGCAGGGGTGTGGTGTGTGTCGGGTCTGCCTGAATGTGTTTGTGTGCAAGTGCAGTGTATGTTGAGATGATGGGGGGGGGATGTCGGGTCTGCCTGAATGTTTGTTGTTGTGTGAAAGTGCATGTTGAGATGCGGGTGTGGGGTGTGAGTCGGGTCTGCCTGAATGTTTGTTGTTGTGTGAAAGTGCATGTTGAGATGCGAGTGTGGGGTGTGAGTCGGGTCTGCCTGAATGTGTTTGTGTGCAAGTGCAGTGTGTGTTGAGATGCGGGGATGGGGTGTGTGTCAGGTCTGCTTGAATGTGTTTGTATGCAAATTCAGTGTATGTTGAGATGCGGGGGAAGAGGGGATGTCGGATCTGGCTGAATGTTTGTTGTTGTGTGAAAGTGCATGTTGAGATGCGGCGGTGGGGTGTGTGTCGGGTCTGCCTGAATGTGTTTGTGAGCAAGTGCAGTGTGTGTTGAGATGCAGGGGTGGGGTTTGTGTCAGGTCTGCTTGAATGTGTTTGTGTGCAAATTCAGTGTATGTTGAGATGCGGGGGAAGAGGGGGATGTCGGATCTGGCTGAATGTTTGTTGTTGTGTGAAAGTGCATGTTGAGATGCGGGGGTGGGGTGTGTGTCGGGTCTGCCTGAATGTGTTTGTGTGCAAGTTCAGTGTATGTTGAGATGCGGGGGTGGGGTGTGTGTCGGGTCTGCCTGAATGTGTTTGTATGCAAGTGCAGTGTATGTTGAGATGCTGGGGGGGAGGGGGATGTCGGTTCTGGCTGAATGTTTGTTGTTGTGTGAAAGTGCATGTTGAGATGCGGGGGTGGGGTGTGTGTCGGGTCTGCCTGAATGTGTTTGTGTGCAAGTTCAGTGTATGTTGAGATGCGGGGGTGGGGTGTGTGTCGGGTCTGCCTGAATGTGTTTGTATGCAAGTGCAGTGTATGTTGAGATGCTGGGGGGGAGGGGGATGTCGGTTCTGGCTGAATGTTTGTTGTTGTGTGAAAGTGCATGTTGAGATGCGGGGGTGGGGTGTGTGTCGGGTCTGCCTGAATGTGTTTGTGTGCAAGTTCAGTGTATGTTGAGATGCGGGGGTGGGGTGTGTGTCGGGTCTGCCTGAATGTGTTTGTGGGCAAGTGCAGTGTATGTTGAGATGCTGGGGGGGAGGGGGATGTTGGTTCTGGCTGAATGTTTGTTGTTGTGTGAAAGTGCATGTTGAGATGCGGGGGTGGGGCGTGTGTCGGGTCTGCCTGAATGTGTTTGTGTGCAAGTTCAGTGTATGTTGAGATGCAGGGGTGGGGTGTGTGCCGGGTCTGCCTGATGTGTTTGTGTGCAAGTTCAGTGTATGTTGAGATGCGTTGGTGGGGTATGTGTCGGGTCTGCCTGAATGTGTTTGTGTGCAAGTTCAGTGTATGTTGAGATGCGTTGGTGGGGTATGTGTCGGGTCTACCTGAATGTGTTTGTGTGCAAGTGCAGTGTGTGTTGTGATGCAGGGGTGTGGTGTGTGTCAGGTCTGCCTGAATGTGTTTGTGAGCAAGTGCAGTGTGTGTTGAGATGCAGGGGTGGGGTGTGTGTCAGGTCTGCTTGAATGTGTTTGTATGCAAATTCAGTGTATGTTGAGATGCGGGGGGAGAGGGGGATGTCGGATCTGGCTGAATGTTTGTTGTGGTGTGAAAGTATATGTTGAGATGCGGGGGTGGGGTGTGTGTCGGGTCTGCCTGAATGTGTCTGTGTGCAAGTTCAGTGTATGTTGAGATGGGGGGGTGGGGTGTGTGTCGGGTCAGCCTGAATGTGTTTGTGTGCAAGTGCAGTGTATGTTGAGATGCTGGGGGGAGGGGAGTGTCGGGTCGGCCTGAATGTTTGTTGTTGTGTGAAAGTGCATGTTGAGATGCGGCGGTGGGGTGTGTGTCGGGTCTGCCTGAATGTGTTTGTGAGCAAGTGCAGTGTGTGTTGAGATGCAGGGGTGGGGTTTGTGTCAGGTCTGCTTGAATGTGTTTGTGTGCAAATTCAGTGTATGTTGAGATGCGGGGGATGTCGGATCTGGCTGAATGTTTGTTGTTGTGTGAAAGTGCATGTTGAGATGCGGGGGTGGGGTGTGTGTCGGGTCTGCCTGAATGTGTTTGTGTGCAAGTTCAGTGTATGTTGAGATGCGGGGGTGGGGTGTGTGTCGGGTCTGCCTGAACGTGTTTGTATGCAAGTGCAGTGTATGTTGAGATGCTGGGGGGGAGGGGGATGTCGGTTCTGGCTGAATGTTTGTTGTTGTGTGAAAGTGCATGTTGAGATGCGGGGGTGGGGTGTGTGTCGGGTCTGCCTGAATGTGTTTGTGTGCAAGTTCATTGTATGTTGAGATGCGGGGGTGGGGTGTGTGTCGGGTCTGCCTGAATGTGTTTGTATTCAAGTGCAGTGTATGTTGAGATGCTGGGGGGGAGGGGGATGTCGGTTCTGGCTGAATGTTTGTTGTTGTGTGAAACTGCATGTTGAGATGCGGGGGTGGGGTGTGTGTCGGGTCTGCCTGAATGTGTTTGTGTGCAAGTTCAGTGTATGTTGAGATGCAGGGGTGGGGTGTGTGTTGGGTCTGCCTGAATGTGTTTGTGTGCAAGTTCAGTGTATGTTGAGATGCGTTGGTGGGGTATGTGTCGGGTCTGCCTGAATGTGTTTGTGTGCAAGTTCAGTGTATGTTGAGATGTGGGGGTGGGATGTGTGTCGGATCTGCCTGAATGTGTTTGTGTGCAGGTTTAGTGCATGTTGAGATGCGGGGGTGGGGTGTGTGTCGGGTCTGCTTGACTGTGTTTGTGTGCAAGTGCAATGTGTGTTGAGATGCAGGGGTGGGGTGTGTGTCGAATCTGCCTGAATGTGTTTGTGTGCAAGTGCAGTTTGTGTTGAGATTTGTAGGGGTGTGTGTGTCGGATCTGCCTGAATGTGTTTGTGTGCAGGTTTAGTGCATGTTGAGATGCAGTTGTGGGGTGTGTGTCGGCTCTGCCTGAATGTGTTTGTGTGCAAGTTCAGTGTATGTTGAGATGCGGGGGTGGGGTGTGTGTCGGGTCTGCCTGAATGTGTTTGTGGGCAAGTGCAGTGTATGTTGAGATGCTGGGGGGGAGGGGGATGTTGGTTCTGGCTGAATGTTTGTTGTTGTGTGAAAGTGCATGTTGAGATGCGGGGGTGGGGCGTGTGTCGGGTCTGCCTGAATGTGTTTGTGTGCAAGTTCAGTGTATGTTGAGATGCAGGGGTGGGGTGTGTGCCGGGTCTGCCTGATGTGTTTGTGTGCAAGTTCAGTGTATGTTGAGATGCGTTGGTGGGGTATGTGTCGGGTCTGCCTGAATGTGTTTGTGTGCAAGTTCAGTGTATGTTGAGATGCGTTGGTGGGGTATGTGTCGGGTCTACCTGAATGTGTTTGTGTGCAAGTGCAGTGTGTGTTGTGATGCAGGGGTGTGGTGTGTGTCAGGTCTGCCTGAATGTGTTTGTGAGCAAGTGCAGTGTGTGTTGAGATGCAGGGGTGGGGTGTGTGTCAGGTCTGCTTGAATGTGTTTGTATGCAAATTCAGTGTATGTTGAGATGCGGGGGGAGAGGGGGATGTCGGATCTGGCTGAATGTTTGTTGTGGTGTGAAAGTATATGTTGAGATGCGGGGGTGGGGTGTGTGTCGGGTCTGCCTGAATGTGTCTGTGTGCAAGTTCAGTGTATGTTGAGATGGGGGGGTGGGGTGTGTGTCGGGTCAGCCTGAATGTGTTTGTGTGCAAGTGCAGTGTATGTTGAGATGCTGGGGGGAGGGGAGTGTCGGGTCGGCCTGAATGTTTGTTGTTGTGTGAAAGTGCATGTTGAGATGCGGCGGTGGGGTGTGTGTCGGGTCTGCCTGAATGTGTTTGTGAGCAAGTGCAGTGT
The DNA here is from genome assembly GCF_040938575.1 of Ambystoma mexicanum. Classification (NCBI taxonomy): domain Eukaryota; kingdom Metazoa; phylum Chordata; class Amphibia; order Caudata; family Ambystomatidae; genus Ambystoma; species Ambystoma mexicanum. The sequence continues at coordinate 306,954,679 of NC_090936.1, forward strand.
GTGTTGAGATGCAGGGGTGGGGTTTGTGTCAGGTCTGCTTGAATGTGTTTGTGTGCAAATTCAGTGTATGTTGAGATGCGGGGGATGTCGGATCTGGCTGAATGTTTGTTGTTGTGTGAAAGTGCATGTTGAGATGCGGGGGTGGGGTGTGTGTCGGGTCTGCCTGAATGTGTTTGTGTGCAAGTTCAGTGTATGTTGAGATGCGGGGGTGGGGTGTGTGTCGGGTCTGCCTGAACGTGTTTGTATGCAAGTGCAGTGTATGTTGAGATGCTGGGGGGGAGGGGGATGTCGGTTCTGGCTGAATGTTTGTTGTTGTGTGAAAGTGCATGTTGAGATGCGGGGGTGGGGTGTGTGTCGGGTCTGCCTGAATGTGTTTGTGTGCAAGTTCATTGTATGTTGAGATGCGGGGGTGGGGTGTGTGTCGGGTCTGCCTGAATGTGTTTGTATTCAAGTGCAGTGTATGTTGAGATGCTGGGGGGGAGGGGGATGTCGGTTCTGGCTGAATGTTTGTTGTTGTGTGAAACTGCATGTTGAGATGCGGGGGTGGGGTGTGTGTCGGGTCTGCCTGAATGTGTTTGTGTGCAAGTTCAGTGTATGTTGAGATGCAGGGGTGGGGTGTGTGTTGGGTCTGCCTGAATGTGTTTGTGTGCAAGTTCAGTGTATGTTGAGATGCGTTGGTGGGGTATGTGTCGGGTCTGCCTGAATGTGTTTGTGTGCAAGTTCAGTGTATGTTGAGATGTGGGGGTGGGATGTGTGTCGGATCTGCCTGAATGTGTTTGTGTGCAGGTTTAGTGCATGTTGAGATGCGGGGGTGGGGTGTGTGTCGGGTCTGCCTGAATGTGTTTGTGTGCAGGTTTAGTGCATGTTGAGATGCAGTTGTGGGGTGTGTGTCGGATCTGCCTGAATGTGTTTGTGTGCAAGTTCAGTGTGTGTTGAGATGCGGGGGTGGGTTGTGTGTCGGGTCTGCCTGTGTTTGTATGCAAGTTCAGTGTATGTTGAGATGCGGGGGTGGGGTGTGTGTCAGGTCTGCCTGAATGTGTTTGTGTGCAAGTGCAGTGTATGTTGAGATGCTGGGGGCGTGGGGGGTGTCAGGTCTGCCTGAATGTTTGTTGTTGTGTGAAAGTGCATGTTGAGATGCGGGTGTGGGGTGTGAGTCGGGTCTTCCTGAATGTGTGTGTGCAAGTGCAGTGTGTGTTGAGATGCGGGGGTGGGGTTGTGTGCCGGGTATGCCTGAATGTGTTTGTGTGCAAGTGCAGTGTATGTTGAGATGCTGGGGGGAGAGGGGTGTCGGGTCTGCCTGAATGTTTGTTGTTGTGTGAAAGTGCATGTTGAGATGCGGGTGTGGGGTGTGAGTCGGGTCTGCCTGAATGTGTTTGTGTGCAAGTGCAGTGTGTGTTGAGATTCGTAGGGGGTGTGTGTGTCGGGTCTGCTTGACTGTGTTTGTGTGCAAGTGCAGTGTGTGTTGAGATGCGGGGGTGGGGTGTGTGTCGGGTCTGCCTGAATGTGTTTGTGAGCAAGTGCAGTGTGTGTTGAGATGCAGGGGTGGGGTGTGTGTCAGGTCTGCTTGAATGTGTTTGTGTGCAGGTTCAGTGTATGTTGAGATGCGGGGGAAGAGGGGGATGTCGGATCTGGCTGAATGTTTGTTGTTGTGTGAAAGTGCATGTTGAGATGCGGGGGTGGGGTGTGTGTCGGGTCTGCCTGAATGTGTTTGTGTGCAAGTTCAGTGTATGTTGAGATGCGGGGGTGGGGTGTGTGTCGGGTCTGCCTGAACGTGTTTGTATGCAAGTGCAGTGTATGTTGAGATGCTGGGGGGGAGGGGGATGTCGGTTCTGGCTGAATGTTTGTTGTTGTGTGAAAGTGCATGTTGAGATGCGGGGGTGGGGTGTGTGTCGGGTCTGCCTGAATGTGTTTGTGTGCAAGTTCATTGTATGTTGAGATGCGGGGGTGGGGTGTGTGTCGGGTCTGCCTGAATGTGTTTGTATGCAAGTGCAGTGTATGTTGAGATGCTGGGGGGGAGGGGGATGTCGGTTCTGGCTGAATGTTTGTTGTTGTGTGAAACTGCATGTTGAGATGCGGGGGTGGGGTGTGTGTCGGGTCTGCCTGAATGTGTTTGTGTGCAAGTTCAGTGTATGTTGAGATGCAGGGGTGGGGTGTGTGTTGGGTCTGCCTGAATGTGTTTGTGTGCAAGTTCAGTGTATGTTGAGATGCGTTGGTGGGGTATGTGTCGGGTCTGCCTGAATGTGTTTGTGTGCAAGTTCAGTGTATGTTGAGATGTGGGGGTGGGATGTGTGTCGGATCTGCCTGAATGTGTTTGTGTGCAGGTTTAGTGCATGTTGAGATGCGGGGGTGGGGTGTGTGTCGGGTCTGCTTGACTGTGTTTGTGTGCAAGTGCAATGTGTGTTGAGATGCAGGGGTGGGGTGTGTGTCGAATCTGCCTGAATGTGTTTGTGTGCAAGTGCAGTTTGTGTTGAGATTTGTAGGGGTGTGTGTGTCGGATCTGCCTGAATGTGTTTGTGTGCAGGTTTAGTGCATGTTGAGATGCAGTTGTGGGGTGTGTGTCGGATCTGCCTGAATGTGTTTGTGTGCAAGTTCAGTGTGTGTTGAGATGCGGGGGTGGGTTGTGTGTCGGGTCTGCCTGTGTTTGTATGCAAGTGCAGTGTGTGTTGAGATGCGGGGGTGGGGTTGTGTGCCGGGTATGCCTGAATGTGTTTGTGTGCAAGTGCAGTGTATGTTGAGATGCTGGGGGGAGAGGGGTGTCGGGTCTGCCTGAATGTTTGTTGTTGTGTGAAAGTGCATGTTGAGATGCGGGTGTGGGGTGTGAGTCGGGTCTGCCTGAATGTGTTTGTGTGCAAGTGCAGTGTGTGTTGAGATTCGTAGGGGGTGTGTGTGTCGGGTCTGCTTGACTGTGTTTGTGTGCAAGTGCAGTGTGTGTTGAGATGCGGGGGTGGGGTGTGTGTCGGGTCTGCCTGAATGTGTTTGTGAGCAAGTGCAGTGTGTGTTGAGATGCAGGGGTGGGGTGTGTGTCAGGTCTGCTTGAATGTGTTTGTGTGTAGGTTCAGTGTATGTTGAGATGCAGGGGTGGGGTGTGTGTCGGATCTGCCTGAATGTGTTTGTGTGCAGGTTTAGTGCATGTTGAGATGCGGGGATGGGGTGTGTATTGGGTCTGCTTGAATGTGTTTGTGTGCAAGTTCAGTGTGTGTTGAGATGCAGGGGTGGGGTGTGTGTCGGGTCTGCCTGAATGTGTTTGTGTGCAAGTTCAGTGTATGTTGAGATGCGGGGGTGGGGTGTGTGTCGGGTCTGCCTGAATGTGTTTGTGTGCAAGTGCAGTGTATGTTGAGATGCTGGGGGCGAGGGGGGTGTCGGGTCTGCCTGAATGTTTATTGTTGTGTGAAAGTGCATGTTGAGATGCGGGTGTGAGTCGGGTCTTCCTGAATGTGTTTGTGTGCAAGTTCAGTGTATGTTGAGATGCAGGGGTGGGGTGTGTGTCGGGTCTGCCTGAATGTGTTTGTGTGCAAGTTCAGTGTATGTTAAGATGCAGGGGTGGGGTGTGTGTCGGGTCTGCCTGAATGTGTTTGTGTGCAAGTTCAGTGTATGTTGAGATGCGGGGGTGGGGTGTGTGTCGGGTCTGCCTGAATGTGTTTGTGTGCAAGTGCAGTGTATGTTGAGATGCTGGGGGCGAGGGGGGTGTCGGGTCTGCCTGAATGTTTATTGTTGTGTGAAAGTGCATGTTGAGATGCGGGTGTGAGTCGGGTCTTCCTGAATGTGTTTGTGTGCAAGTTCAGTGTATGTTGAAATGCAGGGGTGGGGTGTGTGTCAGGTCTGCCTGAATGTGTTTGTGTGCAAGTGCAGTGTATGTTGAGATGCTGGGGGGTATGGGGGTGTCGGGTCTGCCTGAATGTTTGTTGTTGTGTGAAAGTGCATGTTGAGATGCAGGTGTGGGGTGTGAGTTGGGTCTGCCTGAATGTGTTTGTATGCAAGTGCAGTGTGTGTTGAGATGCGGGGATGGGGTGTGTGTTGGGTCTGGCTGAATGTGTTTGTGTGCAAGTTCAGTGTATGTTGAGATGCTGGGGGGGAGGGGGATGTTGGATCTGGATGAATGTTTGTTGTTAAGTGAAAGTGCATGTTGAGATGCGGGGATGGGGTGTATGTTGGGTCTGGCTGAATGTGTTTGTGTGCAAGTTCAGTGTATGTTGAGATGCGGGGGTGGGGTGTGTGTCTCGGGTCTGCCTGAATGTGTTTGTGTGCAAGTTCAGTGTATGTTGAGATGCTGGGAGGGAGGGGGATGTTGGATTTGGATGAATGTTTGTTGTTGTGAAAGTGCATGTTGAGATGCGGGGGTGGGGTGTGTGTCGAGTCTGCCTGAATGTGTTTGTGTGCAAGTGCATTGTATGTTGAGATGCTGTTGGGGAGGGGGGTGTCGGGTCTGCCTGAATGTATATGTGTGCAAGTGCAGTGTGTGTTGAGATGCGGGGATGGGGTGTGTGTCGGGTCGGCCTGAATGTGTTTGTGTGCAAGTTCAGTGTATGTTGAGATGCAGGGGTGGGGTGTGTGTCGGGTCTGCCTGAATGTGTTTGTGTGCAAGTTCAGTGTATGTTGAGATGCGGGGGAGTGGTGTGTGTCGGGTCTGCCTGAATGTGTTTGTGTGCAAGTTCAGTGTATGTTGAAATGCAGGGGTGGGGTGTGTGTCGGGTCTGCCTGAATGTGTTTGTGTGCAAGTGTAGTGTATGTTGAAATGCGGGGCGTGTCGGGTCTGCTTGAATGTGTTTGTGTGCAAGTTCAATGTATGTTGAGATGCAGGGGTGGGGTGTGTGTCGGGTCTGCCTGAATATGTTTGTGTGCAAGTTCAGTGCATGTTGAGATGCGGGGTGGGGTGTGTGTCGGGTCTGCCTGAATGTGTTTGTGTGCAAGTTCAGTGTATGTTGAGATGCGGGGTTGGGGTGTGTGTATCGGGTCTGCCTGAATGTATTTGTGTTCAAGTTCAGTGTATGCTGAGATGCGGGGGTGGGGTGTGTGTTGGGTCTGCCTGAATAAGTTTGTGTGCAAGTGCAGTGTGTGTTGAGATGCGTAGGTGGTGTGTTTGTCGGGTCTGCCTGAATGTGTTTGTGTGCAAGTTCAGTGTATGTTGAGATGCAGGGGTGGTGTGTGTGTCAAGTCTGCTTGAATGTGTTTGTGTGCAGTGTGTGTTGAGATGCGGTGGTGGGGTGTGTGTCGGGTCTGCCTGAATGTGTTTGTGTACAAGTGCAGTGTGTGTTGAGATGCGGGGGAGTAGGGGGGGTGTCGGTTCTGCTTGAATGTGTTTGTGTGCAAGTGCAGTGTTGTTGAGATGCGGAGGGGGTGTGTGTGTCGGCTCTGCCTGAATGTGTTTGTGTGCAAGTTCAGTGTATGTTGAGATGCGGGGTGGGGTGTCTGTCGGGTCTGCCTGAATGTGTTTGTGTGCAAGTTCAGTGTATGTTGAGATGCAGGGGTGGGGTGTGTGTCGGGTCTGCCTGAATGTGCTTGTGTGCAAGTGCAGTGTATGTTGAGATGATGGGGGGGGGATGTCGGGTCTGCCTGAATGTTTGTTGTTGTGTGAAAGTGCATGTTGAGATGCGGGTGTGGGGTGTGACTCGGGTCTGCCTGAATGTTTGTTGTTGTGTGAAAGTGCATGTTGAGATGCGAGTGTGGGGTGTGAGTCGGGTCTGCCTGAATGTGTTTGTGTGCAAGTGCAGTGTGTGTTGAGATGCGGGGATGGGGTGTGTGTCGGGTCTGCCTGAATGTGTTTGTGTGCAAGTGCAGTGTGTGTTGAGATGCGGGGATGGGGTGTGTGTTGGGTCTGTCTGAATGTGTTTGTGTGCAAGTTCAGTGTATGTTGAGATGCGGGGGTGGGGTGTGTGTGTCGGGTCTGCCTGAATGTGTTTGTGTGCAAGTTCAGTGTATGTTAAGATGCGGGGTTGGGGTGTGTGTTGGGTCTGGCTGAATGTGTTTGTGTGCAAGTTCAGTGTATGTTGAGATGCTGGGGGGAGGGGGATGTTGGATCTGGATGAATGTTTGTTGTTGTGTGAAAGTGCATGTTGAGATGCAGGTGTGGGGTGTGTGTTGGGTCTGCCTGAATGTGTTTGTATGCAAGTGCAGTGTGTGTTGAGATGCGGGGATGGGGTGTGTGTTGGGTCTGGCTGAATGTGTTTGTGTGCAAGTTCAGTGTATGTTGAGATGCTGGGGGGGAGGGGGATGTTGGATCTGGATGAATGTTTGTTGTTGTGTGAAAGTGCATGTTGAGATGCAGGGATGGGGTGTATGTTGGGTCTGGCTGAATGTGTTTGTGTGCAAGTTCAGTGTATGTTGAGATGCGGGGGTGGGGTGTGTGTGTCGGGTCTGCCTGAATGTGTTTGTGTGCAAGTTCAGTGTATGTTGAGATGCTGGGAGGGTGGGGGATGTTGGATTTGGATGAATGTTTGTTGTTGTTTGAAAGTGCATGTTGAGATGTGGGGGTGGGGTGTGTGTCGAGTCTGCCTGAATGTGTTTGTGTGCAAGTGCATTGTATGTTGAGATGCTGTTGGGGAGGGGGGTGTCGGGTCTGCCTGAATGTTTGTTGTTGTGTGAAAGTGCATGTTGAGATGCGGGTGTGGGGTGTGAGTCGGGTCTGCCTGAATGTATTTGTGTGCAAGTGCAGTGTGTGTTGAGATGCGGGGATGGGGTGTGTGTCGGGTCGGCCTGAATGTGTTTGTGTGCAAGTTCAGTGTATGTTGAGATGCAGGGGTGGGGTGTGTGTCGGGTCTGCCTGAATGTGTTTGTGTGCAAGTTCAGTGTATGTTGAGATGCGGGGGTGTGGTGTGTGTCGGGTCTGCCTGAATGTGTTTGTGTGCAAGTTCAGTGTATGTTGAGATGCAGGGGTGGGGTGTGTGTCAGGTCTGCCTGAATGTGTTTGTGTGCAAGTGCAGTGTATGTTGAAATGCGGGGGTGGGGGGTGTGTCGGGTCTGCTTGAATGTGTTTGTGTGCAAGTTCAATGTATGTTGAGATGCAGGGGTGGGGTGTGTGTCGGGTCTGCCTGAATATGTTTGTGTGCAAGTTCAGTGTATGTTGAGATGCGGGGGTGGGGTGTGTGTCGGGTCTGCCTGAATATGTTTGTGTGCAAGTTCAGTGTTTGTTGAGATGCGGGGTTGGGGTGTGTGTATCGGGTCTGCCTGAATGTATTTGTGTGCAAGTTCAGTGTATGCTGAGATGCGGGGGTGGGGTGTGTGTGTTGGGTCTGCCTGAATGTGTTTGTGTGCAAGTGCAGTGTGTGTTGAGATGCGTAGGTGGTGTGTTTGTCGGGTCTGCCTGAATGTGTTTGTGTGCAAGTTCAGTGTATGTTGAGATGCGGCGGTGGGGTGTGTGTCGGGTCTGCCTGAATGTGTTTGTGTACAAGTGCAGTGTGTGTTGAGATGCGGGGGAGTAGGGGGGTGTCAGTTCTGCTTGAATGTGTTTGTGTGCAAGTGCAGTGTTTGTTGAGATGCGGAGGGGGTGTGTGTGTCGGCTCTGCCTGAATGTGTTTGTGTGCAAGTTCAGTGTATGTTGAGATGCGGGGGTGGGGTGTGTGTCGGGTCTGCCTGAATGTGTTTGTGTGCAAGTTCAGTGTATGTTGAGATGCGGGGGTGGGGTGTCTGTCGGGTCTGCCTGAATGTGTTTGTGTGCAAGTGCAGTGTATGTTGAGATGATGGGGGGGAGGGGGTGTCGGGTCTGCCTGAATGTTTGTTGTTGTGTGAAAGTGCATGTTGAGATGCGGGTGTGGGGTGTGAGTTGGGTCTGCCTGAATGTTTGTTGTTGTGTGAAAGTGCATGTTGAGATGTGGGTGTGGGGTGTGAGTCTGGTCTGCCTGAATGTGTTTGTGTGCAAGTGCAGAGTGTGTTGAGATGCTGGGATGGGGTGTGTGTCGGGTCTGCCTGAATGTGTTTGTGTGCAAGTTCAGTGTGTGTTGAGTTGCGGGGATGGGGTGTGTGTTGGGTCTGTCTGAATGTGTTTGTGTGCAAGTTCAGTGTATGTTGAGATGCGGGGGTGGGGTGTGTGTGTCAGGTCTTCCTGAATGTGTTTGTGTGCAAGTTCAGTGTATGTTAAGATGCGGTGGTGGGGTGTGTGTCAGGTCTGCCTGAATGTGTTTGTGTGCAAGTGCAGTGTATGTTGAGATGCTGGGGGGTATGGGGGTGTCGGGTCTGCCTGAAAGTTTGTTGTTGTGTGAAAGTGCATGTTGAGATGCAGGTGTGGGGTGTGAGTTGGGCCGGCCTGAATGTGTTTCTATGCAAGTGCAGTGTGTGTTCAGATGCGGGGATGGGGTGTGTGTTGGGTCTGGCTGAATGTGTTTGTGTGCAAGTTCAGTGTATGTTGAGATGCGGGGGTGGGGTGTGTGTGTCGGGTCTGCCTGAATGTGTTTGTGTGCAAGTTCAGTGTATGTTGAGATGCTGGGGGGGAGGGGGATGTTGGATCTGGATGAATGTTTGTTGTTGTGTGAAAGTGCATGTTGAGATGCGTGGATGGGGTGTATGTTGGGTCTGGCTGAATGTGTTTGTGTGCAAGTTCAGTGTATGTTGAGATGCGGGGGTGGGGTGTGTGTGTCGGGTCTGCCTGAATGTGTTTGTGTCCAAGTTCAGTGTATGTTGAGATGCTGGGAGGGAGGGGGATGTTGGGTTTGGATGAATGTTTGTTGTTGTTTGAAAGTGCATGTTGAGATGCGGGGGTGGGGTGTGTGTCGAGTCTGCCTTTATGTGTTTGTGTGCAAGTGCATTGTATGTTGAGATGCTGTTGGGGAGGGGGGTGTCGGGTCTGCCTGAATGTTTGTTGTTGTGTGAAAGTGCATGTTGAGATGCGGGTGTGGGGTGTGAGTCGGGTCTGCCTGAATGTATTTGTGTGCAAGTGCAGTGTGTGTTGAGATGCAGGGGTGGGATGTGTGTCGGGTCTGCCTGAATGTGTTTTTGTGCAAGTTCAGTGTGTGTTCAGATGCGGGGATAGGGTGTGTGTCGGGTCGGCCTGAATGTGTTTGTGTGCAAGTTCAGTGTATGTTTAGATGCAGGGGTGGGATGTGTGTCGGGTCTGCCTGAATGTGTTTTTGTGCAAGTTCAGTGTATGTTGAGATGCGGGGGTGGGGTGTGTGTCGGGTCTGCCTGAATGTGTTTGTGTGCAAGTTCAGTGTATGTTGAGATGCAGGGGTGGGGTGTGTGTCAGGTCTGCCTGAATGTGTTTGTGTGCAAGTGCAGTGTATGTTGAGATGCTGGGGGGCAGTGGGATGTCGGATGTGGCTGAATGTTTGTTGTTGTGTGAACGTGCATGATGAGAGGCTGGGGTGGGGTGTGTGTCGGGTCTGCCTGAATGTGTTTGTGTGCAAGTTCAGTGTATGTTGAGATGCAGGGGTGGGGTGTGTGTCGGGTATGCCTGAATGTGCTTGTGTGCAAGTGCAGTGTATGTTGAGATGCTGGGGGGGGGCAGTGTCGGGTCTGCCTGAATGTTTGTTGTTGTGTGAAAGTGCATGTTGAGATGCGGGGGTGGGGTGTGTGCCGGGTATGCCTGAATGTGTTTGTTTGCAAGTGCAGTGCATGTTTAGATGCTGGGGGGAGAAGGGTGTCGGGTCTGCCTGAATGTTTGTTGTTGTGTGAAAGTGCATGTTGAGATACAGGTGTGGGGTGTGTGTCGGGACTGCTTGAATGTGTTTGTGTGCAAGTTCAGTGCATGTTGAGATGCGGGGGTGGGGTGTGTGTCGGACCTGCTTGACTGTGTTTGTGTGTAAGTACAGTGTGTGTTGAGATGCGGAGGTGGGGTGTGTGTCGGGTCTGCCTGAATGTGTTTGTGTTCAAGTGCAGTGTGTTTTGAGATTCAGGGGAGGGGTGTGTGTCGGGTCTGCTTGAATGTGTTTGTGTGCAAGTTCAGTGTATGTTGAGATGCGGGGGTGCAGTGTGTATCAGGTCTGCCTGAATGTGTTTGTGTGCAAGTTCAGTGTATGTTGAGATGCAGGGGTGGGGTGTGTGTCGGGTTTGCCTGAATGTGTTTGTGTGCAGGTTTAGTGCATGTTGAGATGCGGGGGTGGGGTGTGTGTCAGGTCTGCCTGAATTTCTTTGTGTGCAAGTTCAGTGTATGATGAGATGCGGGGGTGGGGTGTGTGTCGGGTCTGCTTGAATGTGTTTGTGTGCAAGTGCAGTGTGTGTTGAGATGTGGCGGTGGGGAGTATGTCGGGTATGCCTGAATGCGTTTGTGTGCAAGTGCAGTGTGTGTTGAGATGCAGAGGTGGAGGGTGTGTCGGGTCTGCTTGAATGTGTTTGTGTGCAATTTCAGTTTATGTTGAGATGCGGGGGTGGGGTGTGTGTCGGGTCTGCCTGAATATGTTTGTGTGCAAGTTCAGTGTATTTTGAGATGCGGGGGTGGGGTGTGTGTCGAGTCTGCCTGAATGTGTTGGTGTGCAAGTTCAGTGTATGTTGAGATACGGGGGTGGGGTGTGTGTCGGGTCTGCCTGAATATGTTTGTGTGCAAGTTCAGTGTTTGTTGAGATGCGGGGTTGGGGTGTGTGTATCGGGTCTGCCTGAATGTATTTGTGTGCAAGTTCAGTGTATGCTGAGATGCGGGGGTGGGGTGTGTGTGTTGGGTCTGCCTGAATGTGTTTGTGTGCAAGTGCAGTGTGTGTTGAGATGCGTAGGTGGTGTGTTTGTCGGGTCTGCCTGAATGTGTTTGTGTGCAAGTTCAGTGTATGTTGAGATGCAGGGGTGGTGTGTGTGTCAAGTCTGCTTGAATGTGTTTGTGTGCAGTGTGTGTTGAGATGCGGCGGTGGGGTGTGTGTCGGGTCTGCCTGAATGTGTTTGTGTACAAGTGCAGTGTGTGTTGAGATGCGGGGGAGTAGGGGGGTGTCAGTTCTGCTTGAATGTGTTTGTGTGCAAGTGCAGTGTTTGTTGAGATGCGGAGGGGGTGTGTGTGTCGGCTCTGCCTGAATGTGTTTGTGTGCAAGTTCAGTGTATGTTGAGATGCGGGGGTGGGGTGTGTGTCGGGTCTGCCTGAATGTGTTTGTGTGCAAGTTCAGTGTATGTTGAGATGCGGGGGTGGGGTGTCTGTCGGGTCTGCCTGAATGTGTTTGTGTGCAAGTGCAGTGTATGTTGAGATGATGGGGGGGAGGGGGTGTCGGGTCTGCCTGAATGTTTGTTGTTGTGTGAAAGTGCATGTTGAGATGCGGGTGTGGGGTGTGAGTTGGGTCTGCCTGAATGTTTGTTGTTGTGTGAAAGTGCATGTTGAGATGTGGGTGTGGGGTGTGTATTGGGTCTGCCTGAATGTGTTTGTGTGCAAGTTCAGTGTGTGTTGAGATGCTGGGATGGGGTGTGTGTCGGGTCTGCCTGAATGTGTTTGTGTGCAAGTTCAGTGTGTGTTGAGTTGCGGGGATGGGGTGTGTGTTGGGTCTGTCTGAATGTGTTTGTGTGCAAGTTCAGTGTATGTTGAGATGCGGGGGTGGGGTGTGTGTGTCAGGTCTTCCTGAATGTGTTTGTGTGCAAGTTCAGTGTATGTTAAGATGCGGTGGTGGGGTGTGTGTCAGGTCTGCCTGAATGTGTTTGTGTGCAAGTGCAGTGTATGTTGAGATGCTGGGGGGTATGGGGGTGTCGGGTCTTCCTGAAAGTTTGTTGTTGTGTGAAAGTGCATGTTGAGATGCAGGTGTGGGGTGTGAGTTGGGCCGGCCTGAATGTGTTTCTATGCAAGTGCAGTGTGTGTTCAGATGCGGGGATGGGGTGTGTGTTGGGTCTGGCTGAATGTGTTTGTGTGCAAGTTCAGTGTATGTTGAGATGCGGGGGTGGGGTGTGTGTGTCGGGTCTGCCTGAATGTGTTTGTGTGCAAGTTCAGTGTATGTTGAGATGCTGGGGGGGAGGGGGATGTTGGATCTGGATGAATGTTTGTTGTTGTGTGAAAGTGCATGTTGAGATGCGTGGATGGGGTGTATGTTGGGTCTGGCTGAATGTGTTTGTGTGCAAATTCAGTGTATGTTGAGATGCGGGGGTGGGGTGTGTGTGTCGGGTCTGCCTGAATGTGTTTGTGTGCAAGTTCAGTGTATGTTGAGATGCTGGGAGGGAGGGGGATGTTGGGTTTGGATGAATGTTTGTTGTTGTTTGAAAGTGCATGTTGAGATGCGGGGGTGGGGTGTGTGTCGAGTCTGCCTTTATGTGTTTGTGTGCAAGTGCATTGTATGTTGAGATGCTGTTGGGGAGGGGGGTGTCGGGTCTGCCTGAATGTTTGTTGTTGTGTGAAAGTGCATGTTGAGATGCGGGTGTGGGGTGTGAGTCGGGTCTGCCTGAATGTATTTGTGTGCAAGTGCAGTGTGTGTTCAGATGCGGGGATGGGGTGTGTGTTGGGTCTGGCTGAATGTGTTTGTGTGCAAGTTCAGTGTATGTTGAGATGCGGGGGTGGGGTGTGTGTGTCGGGTCTGCCTGAATGTGTTTGTGTGCAAGTTCAGTGTATGTTGAGATGCTGGGGGGGAGGGGGATGTTGAATCTGGATGAATGTTTGTTGTTGTGTGAAAGTGCATGTTGAGATGCGTGGATGGGGTGTATGTTGGGTCTGGCTGAATGTGTTTGTGTGCAAGTTCAGTGTATGTTGAGATGCGGGGGTGGGGTGTGTGTGTCGGGTCTGCCTGAATGTGTTTGTGTGCAAGTTCAGTGTATGTTGAGATGCTGGGAGGGAGGGGGATGTTGGGTTTGGATGAATGTTTGTTGTTGTTTGAAAGTGCATGTTGAGATGCGGGGGTGGGGTGTGTGTCGAGTCTGCCTTTATGTGTTTGTGTGCAAGTGCATTGTATGTTGAGATGCTGTTGGGGAGGGGGGTGTCGGGTCTGCCTGAATGTTTGTTGTTGTGTGAAAGTGCATGTTGAGATGCGGGTGTGGGGTGTGAGTCGGGTCTGCTTGACTGTGTTTGTGTGCAAGTGCAGTGTGTGTTGAGATGCGGGGGTGGGGTGTGTGTCGGGTCTGCCTGAATGTGTTTGTGAGCAAGTGCAGTGTGTGTTGAGATGCAGGGGTGGGGTGTGTGTCAGGTCTGCTTGAATGTGTTTGTGTGCAGGTTCAGTGTATGTTGAGATGCAGGGGTGGGGTGTGTGTCGGATCTGCCTGAATGTGTTTGTGTGCAGGTTTAGTGCATGTTGAGATGCGGGGATGGGGTGTGTATTGGGTCTGCTTGAATGTGTTTGTGTGCAAGTTCAGTGTGTGTTGAGATGCAGGGGTGGGGTGTGTGTCGGGTCTGCCTGAATGTGTTTGTGTGCAAGTTCAGTGTATGTTGAGATGCGGGGGTGGGGTGTGTGTCGGGTCTGCCTGAATGTGTTTGTGTGCAAGTGCAGTGTATGTTGAGATGCTGGGGGCGAGGGGGGTGTCGGGTCTGCCTGAATGTTTATTGTTGTGTGAAAGTGCATGTTGAGATGCGGGTGTGAGTCGGGTCTTCCTGAATGTGTTTGTGTGCAAGTTCAGTGTATGTTGAGATGCAGGGGTGGGGTGTGTGTCGGGTCTGCCTGAATGTGTTTGTGTGCAAGTTCAGTGTATGTTAAGATGCAGGGGTGGGGTGTGTGTCGGGTCTGCCTGAATGTGTTTGTGTGCAAGTTCAGTGTATGTTGAGATGCGGGGGTGGGGTGTGTGTCGGGTCTGCCTGAATGTGTTTGTGTGCAAGTGCAGTGTATGTTGAGATGCTGGGGGCGAGGGGGGTGTCGGGTCTGCCTGAATGTTTATTGTTGTGTGAAAGTGCATGTTGAGATGCGGGTGTGAGTCGGGTCTTCCTGAATGTGTTTGTGTGCAAGTTCAGTGTATGTTGAAATGCAGGGGTGGGGTGTGTGTCAGGTCTGCCTGAATGTGTTTGTATGCAAGTGCAGTGTGTGTTGAGATGCGGGGATGGGGTGTGTGTTGGGTCTGGCTGAATGTGTTTGTGTGCAAGTTCAGTGTATGTTGAGATGCTGGGGGGGAGGGGGATGTTGGATCTGGATGAATGTTTGTTGTTAAGTGAAAGTGCATGTTGAGATGCGGGGATGGGGTGTATGTTGGGTCTGGCTGAATGTGTTTGTGTGCAAGTTCAGTGTATGTTGAGATGCGGGGGTGGGGTGTGTGTCTCGGGTCTGCCTGAATGTGTTTGTGTGCAAGTTCAGTGTATGTTGAGATGCTGGGAGGGAGGGGGATGTTGGATTTGGATGAATGTTTGTTGTTGTGAAAGTGCATGTTGAGATGCGGGGGTGGGGTGTGTGTCGAGTCTGCCTGAATGTGTTTGTGTGCAAGTGCATTGTATGTTGAGATGCTGTTGGGGAGGGGGGTGTCGGGTCTGCCTGAATGTATATGTGTGCAAGTGCAGTGTGTGTTGAGATGCGGGGATGGGGTGTGTGTCGGGTCGGCCTGAATGTGTTTGTGTGCAAGTTCAGTGTATGTTGAGATGCAGGGGTGGGGTGTGTGTCGGGTCTGCCTGAATGTGTTTGTGTGCAAGTTCAGTGTATGTTGAGATGCGGGGGAGTGGTGTGTGTCGGGTCTGCCTGAATGTGTTTGTGTGCAAGTTCAGTGTATGTTGAAATGCAGGGGTGGGGTGTGTGTCGGGTCTGCCTGAATGTGTTTGTGTGCAAGTGTAGTGTATGTTGAAATGCGGGGCGTGTCGGGTCTGCTTGAATGTGTTTGTGTGCAAGTTCAATGTATGTTGAGATGCAGGGGTGGGGTGTGTGTCGGGTCTGCCTGAATATATTTGTGTGCAAGTTCAGTGCATGTTGAGATGCGGGGGTGGGGTGTGTGTCGGGTCTGCCTGAATGTGTTTGTGTGCAAGTTCAGTGTATGTTGAGATGCGGGGTTGGGGTGTGTGTATCGGGTCTGCCTGAATGTATTTGTGTTCAAGTTCAGTGTATGCTGAGATGCGGGGGTGGGGTGTGTGTTGGGTCTGCCTGAATGTGTTTGTGTGCAAGTGCAGTGTGTGTTGAGATGCGTAGGTGGTGTGTTTGTCGGGTCTGCCTGAATGTGTTTGTGTGCAAGTTCAGTGTATGTTGAGATGCAGGGGTGGTGTGTGTGTCAAGTCTGCTTGAATGTGTTTGTGTGCAGTGTGTGTTGAGATGCGGTGGTGGGGTGTGTGTCGGGTCTGCCTGAATGTGTTTGTGTACAAGTGCAGTGTGTGTTGAGATGCAGGGGAGTAGGGGGGGTGTCGGTTCTGCTTGAATGTGTTTGTGTGCAAGTGCAGTGTTGTTTAGATGCGGAGGGGGTGTGTGTGTCGGCTCTGCCTGAATGTGTTTGTGTGCAAGTTCAGTGTATGTTGAGATGCGGGGTGGGGTGTCTGTCAGGTCTGCCTGAATGTGTTTGTGTGCAAGTTCAGTGTATGTTGAGATGCAGGGGTGGGGTGTGTGTCGGGTCTGCCTGAATGTGTTTGTGTGCAAGTGCAGTGTATGTTGAGATGATGGGGGGGGGGATGTCGGGTCTGCCTGAATGTTTGTTGTTGTGTGAAAGTGCATGTTGAGATGCGAGTGTGGGGTGTGAGTCGGGTCTGCCTGAATGTGTTTGTGTGCAAGTGCAGTGTGTGTTGAGATGCGGGGATGGGGTGTGTGTCGGGTCTGCCTGAATGTGTTTGTGTGCAAGTGCAGTGTGTGTTGAGATGCGGGGATGGGGTGTGTGTTGGGTCTGTCTGAATGTGTTTGTGTGCAAGTTCAGTGTATGTTAAGATGCGGGGTTGGGGTGTGTGTTGGGTCTGGCTGAATGTGTTTGTGTGCAAGTTCAGTGTATGTTGAGATGCTGGGGGGAGGGGGATGTTGGATCTGGATGAATGTTTGTTGTTGTGTGAAAGTGCATGTTGAGATGCAGGTGTGGGGTGTGTGTTGGGTCTGCCTGAATGTGTTTGTATGCAAGTGCAGTGTGTGTTGAGATGCGGGGATGGGGTGTGTGTTGGGTCTGGCTGAATGTGTTTGTGTGCAAGTTCAGTGTATGTTGAGATGCTGGGGGGGAGGGGGATGTTGGATCTGGATGAATGTTTGTTGTTGTGTGAAAGTGCATGTTGAGATGCAGGGATGGGGTGTATGTTGGGTCTGGCTGAATGTGTTTGTGTGCAAGTTCAGTGTATGTTGAGATGCGGGGGTGGGGTGTGTGTGTCGGGTCTGCCTGAATGTGTTTGTGTGCAAGTTCAGTGTATGTTGAGATGCTGGGAGGGTGGGGGATGTTGGATTTGGATGAATGTTTGTTGTTGTTTGAAAGTGCATGTTGAGATGTGGGGGTGGGGTGTGTGTCGAGTCTGCCTGAATGTGTTTGTGTGCAAGTGCATTGTATGTTGAGATGCTGTTGGGGAGGGGGGTGTCGGGTCTGCCTGAATGTTTGTTGTTGTGTGAAAGTGCATGTTGAGATGCGGGTGTGGGGTGTGAGTCGGGTCTGCCTGAATGTATTTGTGTGCAAGTGCAGTGTGTGTTGAGATGCGGGGATGGGGTGTGTGTCGGGTCGGCCTGAATGTGTTTGTGTGCAAGTTCAGTGTATGTTGAGATGCAGGGGTGGGGTGTGTGTCGGGTCTGCCTGAATGTGTTTGTGTGCAAGTTCAGTGTATGTTGAGATGCAGGGGTGGGGTGTGTGTCGGGTTTGCCTGAATGTGTTTGTGTGCAGGTTTAGTGCATGTTGAGATGCGGGGGTGGGGTGTGTGTCAGGTCTGCCTGAATTTCTTTGTGTGCAAGTTCAGTGTATGATGAGATGCGGGGGTGGGGTGTGTGTCGGGTCTGCTTGAATGTGTTTGTGTGCAAGTGCAGTGTGTGTTGAGATGCGGCGGTGGGGAGTATGTCGGGTATGCCTGAATGCGTTTGTGTGCAAGTGCAGTGTGTGTTGAGATGCAGAGGTGGAGGGTGTGTCGGGTCTGCTTGAATGTGTTTGTGTGCAATTTCAGTTTATGTTGAGATGCGGGGGTGGGGTGTGTGTCGGGTCTGCCTGAATATGTTTGTGTGCAAGTTCAGTGTATGTTGAGATGCGGGGGTGGGGTGTGTGTCGAGTCTGCCTGAATGTGTTGGTCTGCAAGTTCAGTGTATGTTGAGATACGGGGGTGGGGTGTGTGTCGGGTCTGCCTGAATATGTTTGTGTGCAAGTTCAGTGTTTGTTGAGATGCGGGGTTGGGGTGTGTGTATCGGGTCTGCCTGAATGTATTTGTGTGCAAGTTCAGTGTATGCTGAGATGCGGGGGTGGGGTGTGTGTGTTGGGTCTGCCTGAATGTGTTTGTGTGCAAGTGCAGTGTGTGTTGAGATGCGTAGGTGGTGTGTTTGTCGGGTCTGCCTGAATGTGTTTGTGTGCAAGTTCAGTGTATGTTGAGATGCAGGGGTGGTGTGTGTGTCAAGTCTGCTTGAATGTGTTTGTGTGCAGTGTGTGTTGAGATGCGGCGGTGGGGTGTGTGTCGGGTCTGCCTGAATGTATTTGTGTGCAAGTGCAGTGTGTGTTGAGATGCGGGGGAGTAGGGGGGTGTCAGTTCTGCTTGAATGTGTTTGTGTGCAAGTGCAGTGTTTGTTGAGATGCGGAGGGGGTGTGTGTGTCGGCTCTGCCTGAATGTGTTTGTGTGCAAGTTCAGTGTATGTTGAGATGCGGGGGTGGGGTGTGTGTCGGGTCTGCCTGAATGTGTTTGTGTGCAAGTTCAGTGTATGTTGAGATGCGGGGGTGGGGTGTCTGTCGGGTCTGCCTGAATGTGTTTGTGTGCAAGTGCAGTGTATGTTGAGATGATGGGGGGGAGGGGGTGTCGGGTCTGCCTGAATGTTTGTTGTTGTGTGAAAGTGCATGTTGAGATGCGGGTGTGGGGTGTGAGTTGGGTCTGCCTGAATGTTTGTTGTTGTGTGAAAGTGCATGTTGAGATGTGGGTGTGGGGTGTGAGTCTGGTCTGCCTGAATGTGTTTGTGTGCAAGTGCAGAGTGTGTTGAGATGCTGGGATGGGGTGTGTGTCGGGTCTGTCTGAATGTGTTTGTGTGCAAGTTCAGTGTGTGTTGAGTTGCGGGGATGGGGTGTGTGTTGGGTCTGTCTGAATGTGTTTGTGTGCAAGTTCAGTGTATGTTGAGATGCGGGGGTGGGGTGTGTGTGTCAGGTCTTCCTGAATGTGTTTGTGTGCAAGTTCAGTGTATGTTAAGATGCGGTGGTGGGGTGTGTGTCAAGTCTGCCTGAATGTGTTTGTGTGCAAGTGCAGTGTATGTTGAGATGCTGGGGGGTATGGGGGTGTCGGGTCTGCCTGAAAGTTTGTTGTTGTGTGAAAGTGCATGTTGAGATGCAGGTGTGGGGTGTGAGTTGGGCCGGCCTGAATGTGTTTCTATGCAAGTGCAGTGTGTGTTCAGATGCGGGGATGGGGTGTGTGTTGGGTCTGGCTGAATGTGTTTGTGTGCAAGTTCAGTGTATGTTGAGATGCGGGGGTGGGGTGTGTGTGTCGGGTCTGCCTGAATGTGTTTGTGTGCAAGTTCAGTGTATGTTGAGATGCTGGGGGGGAGGGGGATGTTGGATCTGGATGAATGTTTGTTGTTGTGTGAAAGTGCATGTTGAGATGCGTGGATGGGGTGTATGTTGGGTCTGGCTGAATGTGTTTGTGTGCAAGTGCAGTGTGTGTTGAGATGCAGGGGTGGGATGTGTGTCGGGTCTGCCTGAATGTGTTTTTGTGCAAGTTCAGTGTGTGTTCAGATGCGGGGATGGGGTGTGTGTCGGGTCGGCCTGAATGTGTTTGTGTGCAAGTTCAGTGTATGCTGAGATGCAGGGGTGGGATGTGTGTCGGGTCTGCCTGAATGTGTTTTTGTGCAAGTTCAGTGTATGTTGAGATGCGGGGGTGGGGTGTGTGTCGGGTCTGCCTGAATGTGTTTGTGTGCAAGTTCAGTGTATGTTGAGATGCAGGGGTGGGGTGTGTGTCAGGTCTGCCTGAATGTGTTTGTGTGCAAGTGCAGTGTATGTTGAGATGCTGGGGGGCAGTGGGATGTCGGATGTGGCTGAATGTTTGTTGTTGTGTGAACGTGCATGATGAGAGGCTGGGGTGGGGTGTGTGTCGGGTCTGCCTGAATGTGTTTGTGTGCAAGTTCAGTGTATGTTGAGATGCAGGGGTGGGGTGTGTGTCGGGTATGCCTGAATGTGCTTGTGTGCAAGTGCAGTGTATGTTGAGATGCTGGGGGGGGCAGTGTCGGGTCTGCCTGAATGTTTGTTGTTGTGTGAAAGTGCATGTTGAGATGCGGGGGTGGGGTGTGTGCCGGGTATGCCTGAATGTGTTTGTTTGCAAGTGCAGTGCATGTTGAGATGCTGGGGGGAGAAGGGTGTCGGGTCTGCCTGAATGTTTGTTGTTGTGTGAAAGTGCATGTTGAGATACAGGTGTGGGGTGTGTGTCGGGACTGCTTGAATGTGTTTGTGTGCAAGTTCAGTGCATGTTGAGATGCGGGGGTGGGGTGTGTGTCGGACCTGCTTGACTGTGTTTGTGTGTAAGTACAGTGTGTGTTGAGATGCGGAGGTGGGGTGTGTGTCGGGTCTGCCTGAATGTGTTTGTGTTCAAGTGCAGTGTGTTTTGAGATTCAGGGGAGGGGTGTGTGTCGGGTCTGCTTGAATGTGTTTGTGTGCAAGTTCAGTGTATGTTGAGATGCGGGGGTGCAGTGTGTATCAGGTCTGCCTGAATGTGTTTGTGTGCAAGTTCAGTGTATGTTGAGATGCAGGGGTGGGGTGTGTGTCGGGTTTGCCTGAATGTGTTTGTGTGCAGGTTTAGTGCATGTTGAGATGCGGGGGTGCAGTGTGTATCAGGTCTGCCTGAATGTGTTTGTGTGCAAGTTCAGTGTATGTTGAGATGCAGGGGTGGGGTGTGTGTCGGGTCTGCTTGAATGTGTTTGTGTGCAAGTGCAGTGTGTGTTGAGATGCGGCGGTGGGGAGTATGTCGGGTATGCCTGAATGCGTTTGTGTGCAAGTGCAGTGTGTGTTGAGATGCAGAGGTGGAGGGTGTGTCGGGTCTGCTTGAATGTGTTTGTGTGCAATTTCAGTTTATGTTGAGATGCGGGGGTGGGGTGTGTGTCGGGTCTGCCTGAATATGTTTGTGTGCAAGTTCAGTGTATGTTGAGATGCGGGGGTGGGGTGTGTGTCGAGTCTGCCTGAATGTGTTGGTGTGCAAGTTCAGTGTATGTTGAGATACGGGGGTGGGGTGTGTGTGTGTCGGGTCTGCCTGAATGTGTTTGTGTGCAAGTTCAGTGTATGTTGAGATGCGTGGGTGGGGTGTGTGTCGGGTCTGCCTGAATGTGTTTGTGTGCAAGTGCAGTGTGTGTTGAGATGCGTAGGTGGTATGTGTGTCGGGTGTGCCTGAATGTGTTTCTGTGCAAGTTCAGTGTATGTTGAGATGTAGGGGTGGGGTGTGTGTCAGGTCTGCTTGAATGTGTTTGTGTGCAAGTGCAGTGTGTGTTGAGATGCAGTGGTGGGGTGTGTGTCGGGTCTGCCTGAATGTGTTTGTGTGCAAGTGCAGTGTGTGTTGAGATGCGGGGGTGGGGGGTGTGTCGGGTCTGCTTGAATGTGTTTGTGTGCAAGTGCAGTGTTTGTTGAGATACGGGGGGGGTGTGTGTGTCGGGTCTGCCTGAATGTGTTTGTGTGCAAGTTCAGTGTATGTTGAGATGCGGGGGTGAGGTGTGTGTCGGGTCTGCCTGAATGTGTTTGTGTGCAAGTTCAGTGTATGTTGAGATTCGGGGGTGGGGAGTGTGTCGGGTCTGCCTGAATGTGTTTGTGTGCAAGTTCAGTGAATGTTGAGATGCAGGGGTGGGGTGTGTGCGGGGTCTGCTTGAATGTGTTTGTGTGCAAGTTCAGTGTATGTTGAGATGCAGGGGTGGGGTGTGTGTCAGGTCTGCCTGAATGTGTTTGTATGCAAGTGCAGTGTATGTTAAGATGCTGGGGGGGGAGGGGGATGTCGGTTCTGGCTGAATGTTTGTTGTTGTGTGAAAGTGCATGTTGAGATGCGGGGGTGGGGTGTGTGTCGGGTCTGCCTGAATGTGTTTGTGTGCAAGTGGAGTGTGTGTTGAGATACGGGGATGGGGTGTGTGTCGGGTCTGCTTGAATGTGTTTGTGTGCCAGTGCAGTTTGTGATGAGATTCGTAGGGGGTGTGTGTGTCAGGTCTGCTTGAATGTGTTTGTGTGCAAGTTCTGTGTATGTTGAGATGCGGGGGTGGGGTGTGGTCGGGTCTGCTTGACTGTGTTTGTGTGCAAGTGCAGTGTGTGTTGAGATGCAGGGGTGGGGTGTGTGTCGGGTCTGCCTGAATGTGTTTGTGAGCAAGTGCAGTGTGTATTGAGATGAAGGGGTGGGGTGTGTGTCAGGTCTGCTAAATTGTGTTTGTGTGCAAGTTCAGTGTATGTTGAGATGCAAGGGTGGGGTGTGTTTCGGATCTGCCTGAATGTGTTTGTGTGCAGGTTTAGTGCATGTTGAGATGCAGGGATGGGGTGTGTGTTGGGTCTGCCTGAATGTGTTTGTGTGCAAGTTCAGTGTGTGTTGAGATGCAGGGGTGGGGTGTGTGTTGGGTCTGCCTGAATGTGTTTGTGTGCAGGTTCAGTGTATGTTGAGATGCGTTGGTGGGGTATGCGTCGGGTCTGCCTGAATGTGTTTGTGTGCAAGTTCAGTGTATGTTGAGATGCGGGGGTGGGGTGTGTGTCAGGTCTGCCTGAATGTGTTTGTGAGCAAGTTCAGTGTATGTTGAGATGCGGGGGTGGGGTGTGTGCCGGGTATGCCTGAATGTGTTTGTGTGCAAGTGCAGTGTATGTTGAGATGCTGGGGAGAGGGGAGTGTCGGGTCTGCCTGAATGTTTGTTGTTGTGTGAAAGTGCATGTTGAGATGCGGGGGTGGGGTGTGTGTCGGGTCTGCCTGAATGTGTTTGTGTGCAAGTTCAGTGTATGTTGAGATGCAGGGGTGGGGTGTGTGTGGGGTCTGCCTGAATGTGTTTGTGTGCAAGTTCAGTGTATGTTGAGATGTGGGGGTGGGGTGTGTGTCGGGTCTGCTTGAATGTGTTTGTATGCAAGTGCAGTGTATGTTGAGATGCTGGGGGGGCAGGGGGATGTCGGTTCTGGCTGAATGTTTGTTGTTGTGTGAAAGTGCATGTTGAGATTCGTAGGGGGTGTGTGTGTCAGGTCTGCTTGAATGTGTTTGTGTGCAAGTTCCGTGTATTTTGAGATGCGGGGGTGGGGTGTGTGTCGGGTCTGCTTGACTGTGTTTGTGTGCAAGTGCAGTGTGTGTTGAGATGCAGGGGTGGGGTGTGTGTCGGGTCTGCTGAATGTGTTTGTGAGCAAGTGCAGTGTGTGTTGAGATGCAGGAGTGGGGTGTGTGTCAGGTCTGCTAAATTGTGTTTGTGTGCAAGTTCAGTGTATGTTGAGATGCAAGGGTGGGGTGTGTTTCGGGTCTGCCTGAATGTGTTTGTGTGCAAGTTCAGTGTATGTTGAGATGCGGGGCGGGGTGTGTGTCAGGTCTGCCTGAATGTGTTTGTGTGCAAGTGCAGTGTATGTTGAGATGCTGGGGGCGTGGGGTGTGACGGGTCTGCCTGAATGTTTGTTGTTGTATGAAAGTGCATGTTGAGATGCGGGTGTGGGGTGTGAGTCAGGTCTTCCTGAATGTGTTTGTGTGCAAGTGCAGTGTGTGTTGAGATGAGGGTATGGGGTGTGTGCCAGGTATGCCTGAATGTGTTTGTGCGCAAGTTCAGTGTATGTTGAGATGCGGGGGTGAGGTGTGTGTCGGGTCTGCCTGAATGTGTTTGTGTGCAAGTTCAATGTATGTTGATATTCAGGGGTGGGGTGTGTGTCGGGTCTGCCTGAATGTGTTTGTGTGCAAGTTCAGTGTATGTTGAGATGCGGGGGTGGGGCGTGTGTGTCGGGTCTGCCTGAATGTGTTTGTGTGCAAGTTAAGTGTATGTTGAGATGCAGGGGTGGGGTGTGTGTCGGGTCTGCCTGAATGTGTTTGAGTGCAAGTGCAGTGTATGTTGAGATGCTGGGGGGAGCGGGATGTCGGTTCTGGCTGAATGTTTGTTGTTGTGTGAAAGTGCATGTTGAGATGCGGGGGTGGGGTGTGTGTCGGGTCTGCCTGAATGTGTTTGTGTGCAAGTTCAGTGTATGTTGAGATGGGGGGGTGGTGTGTGTGTCAGGTCTGCCTGAATGTGTTTGTGTGCAAGTGCAGTGTGTGTTGAGATGCGGGGATGGGGTGTGTGTCGGGTCTGCTTGAATGTGTTTGTGTGCCAGTTCAGTTTGTGTTGAGATTCGTAGGGGGTGTGTGTGTCAGGTCTGCTTGAATGTGTTTGTGTGCAAGTTCCGTGTATTTTGAGATGCGGGGGTGGGGTGTGTGTCGGGTCTGCTTGACTGTGTTTGTGTTCAAGTGCAGTGTGTGTTGAGATGCAGGGGTGGGGTGTGTGTCGGGTCTGCCTGAATGTGTTTGTGAGCAAGTGCAGTGTGTGTTGAGATGCAGGAGTGGGGTGTGTGTCAGGTCTGCTAAATTGTGTTTGTGTGCAAGTTCAGTGTATGTTGAGATGCAAGGGTGGGGTGTGTGTCGGATCTGCCTGAATGTGTTTGTGTGCAGGTTTAGTGCATGTTGAGATGCAGGGATGGGGTGTGTGTTGGGTCTGCCTTAATGTGTTTGCGTGCAAGTTCAGTGTGTGTTAAGATGCGGAGGTGGGGTGTGTTTCGGGTCTGCCTGAATGTGTTTGTGTGCAAGTTCAGTGTATGTTGAGATGCGGGGCGGGGTGTGTGTCAGGTCTGCCTGAATGTGTTTGTGTGCAAGTGCAGTGTATGTTGAGATGCTGGGGGCGTGGGGTGTGACGGGTCTGCCTGAATGTTTGTTGTTGTATGAAAGTGCATGTTGAGATGCGGGTGTGGGGTGTGAGTCAGGTATGCCTGAATGTGTTTGTGCGCAAGTTCAGTGTATGTTGAGATGCGGGGGTGAGGTGTGTGTCGGGTCTGCCTGAAGGTGTTTGTGTGCAAGTTCAATGTATGTTGATATTCAGGGGTGGGGTGTGTGTCGGGTCTGCCTGAATGTGTTTGTGTGCAGGTTCAGTGTATGTTGAGATGCGGGGGTGGGGTGTGTGTGTCGGGTCTGCCTGAATGTGTCTGTGTGCAAGTTAAGTGTATGTTGAGATGCAGGGGTGGGGTGTGTGTCGGGTCTGCCTGAATGTGTTTGAGTGCAAGTGCAGTGTATGTTGAGATGCTGGGGGGGAGGGGAGTGTTGGGTCTGCCTGAATGTTTGTTGTTGTGTGAAAGTGCATGTTGAGATGCGGGGGTGGGGTGTGTGTCGGGTCTGCCTGAATGTGTTTGTGTGCAAGTTCAGTGTATGTTGAGATGCAGGGGTGGGGTGTGTGTGGGGTCTGCCTGAATGCGTTTGTGTGCAAGTTCAGTGTATGTTGAGATGCGGGGGTGGGGTGTGTGTCGGGTCTGCCTGAATGTGTTTGTGGGCAAGTGCAGTGTATGTTGAGATGCTGGGGGGGAGGGGGATGTTGGTTCTGGCTGAATGTTTGTTGTTGTGAAAGTGCATGTTGAGATGCGGGGGTGGGGCGTGTGTCGGGTCTGCCAGAATGTGTTTGTGTGCAAGTTCAGTGTATGTTGAGATGCAGGGGTGGGGTGTTCCGGGTCTGCCTGATGTGTTTGTGTGCAAGTTCAGTGTATGTTGAGATGCATTGGTGGGGTATGTGTCGGGTCTGCCTGAATGTGTTTGTGTGCAAGTTCAGTGTATGTTGAGATGCGTTGGTGGGGAATGTGTCGGGTCTGCCTGAATGTGTTTGTGTGCAAGTGCAGTGTGTGTTGAGATGCAGGGGTGGGGTGTGTGTCAGGTCTGCCTGAATGTGTTTGTGAGCAAGTGCAGTGTGTGTTGAGATGCAGGGGTGGGGTGTGTGTCAGGTCTGCTTGAATGTGTTTGTATGCAAATTCAGTGTATGTTGAGATGCGGGGGGAGAGGGGGATGTCGGATCTGGCTGAATGTTTGTTGTGGTGTGAAAGTATATGTTGAGATGCGGGGGTGGGGTGTGTGTCGAGTCTGCCTGAATGTGTTTGTGTGCAAGTTCAGTGTATGTTGAGATGGGGGGGTGGGGTGTGTGTCGGGTCAGCCTGAATGTGTTTGTGTGCAAGTGCAGTGTATGTTGAGATGCTGGGGGGAGGGGAGTGTCGGGTCGGCCTGAATGTTTGTTGTTGTGTGAAAGTGCATGTTGAGATGCGGCGGTGGGGTGTGTGTCGGGTCTGCCTGAATGTGTTTGTGAGCAAGTGCAGTGTGTGTTGAGATGCAGGGGTGGGGTTTGTGTCAGGTCTGCTTGAATGTGTTTGTATGCAAGTGCAGTGTATGTTGAGATGCTGGGGGTGGGGTTTGTGTCGGCTCTGCCTGAATGTGTTTGTGAGCAAGTGCAGTGTGTGTTGAGATGCAGGGGTGGGGTTTGTGTCAGGTCTGCCTGAATGTGTTTGTGAGCAATTGCAGTGTGTGTTGAGATGCAGGGGTGGGGTTTGTGTCGGCTCTGCCTGAATGTGTTTGTGAGCAAGTGCAGTGTGTGTTGAGATGCGGGGGTGGGGTGTGTGTCGGGTCTGCCTGATTGTGTTTGTGTGCAAGTTCAGTGTATGTTGAGATGCGGGGGTGGGGTGTGTGTCGGGTCTGCCTGAATGTGTTTGTATGCAAGTGCAGTGTATGTTGAGATGCTGGGGGGGAGGGGGATGTCGGTTCTGGCTGAATGTTTGTTGTTGTGTGAAAGTGCATGTTGAGATGCGGGGGTGGGGTATGTGTCGGGTCTGCCTGAATGTGTTTGTGTGCAAGTTCAGTGTATGTTGAGATGCGGGGGTGGGATGTGTGTCATGTCTGCCTGAATGTGTTTGTGAGCAAGTGCAGTGTGTGTTGAGATGCAGGGGTGGGGTTTGTGTCAGGTCTGCTTGAATGTGTTTGTGTGCAAATTCAGTGTATATTGAGATGCGGGGGTGGGATGTGTGTCAGGTCTGCCTGAATGTGTTTGTGAGCAAGTTCAGTGTGTGTTGAGATGCAGGGGTGGGGTGTGTGTTGGGTCTGCCTGAATGTGTTTGTGTGCAAGTTCAGTGTATGTTGAGATGCGGGGGTGGGGTGTGTGCCGGGTATGCCTGAATCTGTTTGTGTGCAAGTGCAGTGTATGTTGAGATGCTGGGGAGAGAGGGGTGTCGGGTCTGCCTGAATGTTTGTTGTTGTGTGAAAGTGCATGTTGAGATGCGGGTGTGTGGTGTGTGTCGGGTCTGCTTGAATGTGTTTGTGTGCAAGTGCAGTTTGTGTTGAGATGCGTAGGGGTGTGTGTGTCGGGTCTGCCTGAATGTGTTTGTGTGCAAGTTCAGTGTATGTTGAGATGCGGGGGTGGGGTGTGTGTCGGGTCTGCTTGACTGTGTTTGTGTGTAAGTGCAATGTGTGTTGAGATGCAGGAGTGGGGTGTGTGCCGGGTCTGCCTGATGTGTTTGTGTGCAAGTTCAGTGTATGTTGAGGTGCATTGGTGGGGTATGTGTCGGGTCTGCCTGAATGTGTTTGTGTGCAAGTTCAGTGTATGTTGAGATGCGTTGGTGGGGTATGTGTCGGGTCTGCCTGAATGTGTTTGTGTGCAAGTTCAGTGTATGTTGAGATGCGGGGGTGGGGTGTGTGTGGCAGGTCTGCTTGAATGTGTTTGTATGCAAATTCAGTGTATGTTGAGATGCGAGGGGAGAGGGGGATGTCGGATCTGGCTGAATGTTTGTTGTGGTGTGAAAGTATATGTTGAGATGCGGGGGTGGGGTGTGTGTCGGGTCTGCCTGAATGTGTTTGTGTGCAAGTTCAGTGTATGTTGAGATGCGGGGGTGTGGTGTGTGTCGGGTCTGCCTGAATGTGTTTGTATGCAAGTTCAGTGTATGTTGAGATGGGGGGGTGGGGTGTGTGTCGGGTCAGCCTGAATGTGTTTGTGTGCAAGTGCAGTGTATGTTGAGATGCTGGGGGGAGGGGAGTGTCGGGTCAGCCTGAATGTGTTTGTGTGCAAGTGCAGTGTATGTTGAGATGCTGGGGGGGAGGGGGATGTCGGTTCTGGCTGAATGTTTGTTGTTGTGTGAAAGTGCATGTTGAGATGCGGGGGTGGGGTGTGTGTCGGGTCTGCCTGAATGTGTTTGTGTGCAAGTTCAGTGTATGTTGAGATGCAGGGGTGGGGTGTTTGTTGGGTCTGCCTGAATGTGTTTGTGTGCAAGTTCAGTGTATGTTGAGATGCGTTGGTGGGGTATGTGTCGGGTCTGCCTGAATGTGTTTGTGTGCAAGTTCAGTGTATGTTGAGATGCGGGGGTGGGATGTGTGTCATGTCTGCCTGAATGTGTTTGTGAGCAAGTGCAGTGTGTGTTGAGATGCAGGGGTGGGGTTTGTGTCAGGTCTGCTTGAATGTGTGTGTGTGCAAATTCAGTGTATATTGAGATGCGGGGGTGGGATGTGTGTCAGGTCTGCCTGAATGTGTTTGTGAGCAAGTGCAGTGTGTGTTGAGATGCAGGGGTGGGGTGTGTGTTGGGTCTGCCTGAAAGTGTTTGTGTGCAAGTTCAGTGTATGTTGAGATGCGGGGGTGGGGTGTGTGCCGGGTATGCCTGAATGTGTTTGTGTGCAAGTGCAGTGTATGTTGAGATGCTGGGGAGAGAGGGGTGTCGGGTCTGCCTGAATGTTTGTTGTTGTGTGAAAGTGCATGTTGAGATGCGGGTGTGTGGTGTGTGTCGGGTCTGCTTGAATGTGTTTGTGTGCAAGTGCAGTTTGTGTTGAGATGCATAGGGGTGTGTGTGTCGGGTCTGCCTGAATGTGTTTGTGTGCAAGTTCAGTGTATGTTGAGATGCGGGGGTGGGGTGTGTGTCGGGTCTGCTTGACTGTGTTTGTGTGTTGAGATGCAGGAGTGGGGTGTGTGTCAGATCTGCTAAATTGTGTTTGTGTGCAAGTTCAGTGTATGTTGAGATGCAGGGGTGGGGTGTGTGTCGGATCTGCCTGAATGTGTTTGTGTGCAGGTTTAGTGCATGTTGAGATGCAGGGGTGGGGTGTGTGTCGGATCTGCCTGAATGTGTTTGTGTGCAAGTTCAGTGTATGTTGAGATTCGGGGGTGGGGAGTGTGTCGGGTCTGCCTGAATGTGTTTGTGTGCAAGTTCAGTGAATGTTGAGATGCAGGGGTGGGGTGTGTGCGGGGTCTGCTTGACTGTGTTTGTGTGCAAGTTCAGTGTGTGTTGAGATGCGGGGGTGGGGTGTGTGTCGGGTCTGCCTGAATGTGTTTGTGTGCAGGTTTAGTGCATGTTGAGATGCAGGGGTGGGGTGTGTGTCGGGTCTGCCTGAATGTGTTTGTGAGCAAGTACAGTGTGTATTGAGATGCAGGGGTGGGGTGTGTGTCAGGTCTGCTAAATTGTGTTTGTGTGCAAGTTCAGTGTATGTTGAGATGCAGGGGTGGGGTGTGTGTCGGATCTGCCTGAATGTGTTTGTGTGCAGGTTTAGTGCATGTTGAGATGCAGGGGTGGGGTGTGTGTCGGATCTGCCTGAATGTGTTTGTGTGCAAGTTCAGTGTGTGTTGAGATGCGGGGGTGGGGTGTGTGTCGGGTCTGCCTGTGTTTGTGTGCAAGTTCAGTGTATGTTGAGATGCGGGGGTGGGGTGTGTGTCAGGTCTGCCTGAATGTGTTTGTGTGCAAGTGCAGTGTATGTTGAGATGCTGGGGGCGTGGGGGGTGTCGGGTCTGCCTGAATGTTTGTTGTTGTGTGAAAGTGCATGTTGAGATGCGGGTGTGGGGTGTGAGTCGGGTCTGCCTGAATGTGTTTGTGGGCAAGTGCAGTGTGTGTTGAGATTCGTAGGGGGTGTGTGTGTCGGGTCTGCTTGACTGTGTTTGTGTGCAAGTGCAGTGTGTGTTGAGATGCGGGGGTGGGGGGTGTGTCGGGTCTACCTGAATGTGTTTGTGAGCAAGTGCAGTGTGTGTTGAGATGCAGGGGTGGGGTGTGTGTCAGGTCTGCTTGAATGTGTTTGTGTGCAGGTTCAGTGTATGTTGAGATGCAGGGGTGGGGTGTGTGTCGGATCTGCCTGAATGTGTTTGTGTGCAGGTTTAGTGCATGTTGAGATGCGGGGGATGGGGTGTGTATTGGGTCTGCCTGAATGTGTTTGTGTGCAAGTTCAGTGTGTGTTGAGATGCAGGGGTGGGGTGTGTGTCGGGTCTGCCTGAATGTGTTTGTGTGCAAGTTCAGTGTATGTTGAGATGCGGGGGTGGGGTGTGTGTCGGGTCTGCCTGAATGTGTTTGTGTGCAAGTGCAGTGTATGTTGAGATGCTGGGGGCGAGGGGGGTGTCGGGTCTGCCTGAATGTTTATTGTTGTGTGAAAGTGCATGTTGAGATGCGGGTGTGAGTCGGGTCTTCCTGAATGTGTTTGTGTGCAAGTGCAGTGTTTGTTGGGATGCAGGGATGGGGTGTGTGTCGGGTCTGCCTGAATGTGTTTGTGTGCAAGTTCAGTGTATGTTGAGATGCAGGGGTGGGGTGTGTGTCGGGTCTGCCTGAATGTGTTTGTGTGCAAGCTCAGTGTATGTTGAGATGCGGGGGTGGGGTGTGTGTCGGGTCTGCCTGAATGTGTTGTTGAGCAAGTGCAGTGTGTGTTGAGATGCAAGAGTAGGGTGTGTGTCGGGTCTGCTTGAATGTGTTTGTGTGCAAGTCCAGTCTGTGTTGAGATCCAAGGGTGGGGTGTGTGTCGGGTCTGCTTGAATGTGTTTGTGTGCAAGTTCAGTGTATGTTGAGATGCGGGGGTGGGGTGTGCGTCAGGTCTGCCTGAATGTGTTTGTGGGCAAGTGCAGTGTATGTTGAGTTGTGGGGGGACAGGGGATGTCAGATCTGGCTGAATGTTTGTTGTTGTGTGAAAGTGCATGTTGAGATGAGGGGGTGGGGTGTGTGTCGGGCCTGCCTGAATGTGTTTGTGTGCACGTTCAGTGTATGTTGAGATGCGGGGGTGGGGTGTGTGTCGGGTCTGCCTGAATTTGTTTGTGTGCAAGTTCAGTGTATGTTGAGATGCTGGGGTGGGGTGTGTGTGTCGGGTCTGCCTGAA
This sequence comes from Ambystoma mexicanum, assembly GCF_040938575.1. Taxonomy (NCBI): domain Eukaryota; kingdom Metazoa; phylum Chordata; class Amphibia; order Caudata; family Ambystomatidae; genus Ambystoma; species Ambystoma mexicanum. The sequence goes on from NC_090936.1 coordinate 306,984,578, forward strand.
TGTGTTTGTGTGCAAGTGCAGTGTATGTTGAGATGCTGGGGGGGAGGGGGATGTCGGATCTGGCTGATTGTTTGTTGTTGTGTGAAAGTGCATGTTGAGATGCGGGTGTGGGGCGTGTGTCGGGTCTGCCTGAATGTGTTTGTGTGCAAGTTCAGTGTATGTTGAGATGCAGGGGTGGGGAGGGAGTCGGGTCTGCCTGAATGTGTTTGTGTGCAAGTGCAGTGTATGTTGAGATGCTGTTGGGGAGGGGGGTGTCTGGTCTGCCTGAATGTTTGTTGTTGTGTGAAAGTGCATGTTGAGATGCGGGTGTGGGTGTGTGTCGGGTCTGCCTGAATGTGTTTGTGTGCAAGTGCAGTGTATGTTGAGATGCTGGGGGGGAGGGGGATGTAGGATCTGGCTGAATGTTTGTTGTGGTGTGAAAGTGTATGTTGAGAAATGGGGGTGGGGTGTGTATTGGGTATGCCTGAATGTGTTTGTGTGCAATTTCAGTGTGTGTTGAGATGCAGGGGTGGGGTGTGTGTCGGGTCTGCCTGAATGTGTTTGTGTGCAAGTGCAGTGTGTGTTGAGATGCGGGATGGGGTGTGTGTCAGGTCTGCCTGAATGTGTTTGTGTGCAAGTTCAGTGTATGTTGAGATGCTGGGGGAGGGGAGTGTCGGGTCTGCCTGAATGTTTGTTGTTGTGTGAAAGTGCATGTTGAGATGCGGGTGTGGGGTGTGTGTCGGGTCTGCCTGAATGTGTTTGTGTGCAAGTTCAGTGTATGTTGAGATGCGGGGGTGGGGTGTGTGTCGGGTCTGCCTGAATGTGTTTGTGTGCAAGTGCAGTGTATGTTGAGATGCTGTTGGGGAGGGGGCTGTCGGATCTGGCTGAATGTTTGTTGTTGTGTGAAAGTGCATTTTGAGATGAGGGTGTGGGGTGTGTGTCGGGTCTGCCTGAATGTGTTTGTGTGCAAGTTCAGTGTATGTTGAGATGCTGGGGGAGGGGAGTGTCGGGTCTGCCTGAATGTTTGTTGTTGTGTGAAAGTGCATGTTGAGATGCGGGTGTGGGGTGTGAGTCGAGTCTGCCTGAATGTGTTTTTGTGCAAGTTCAGTGTATGTTGAGATGCTGGGGGAGGGGAGTGTCGGGTCTGCCTGAATGTTTGTTGTTGTGTGAAAGTGCATGTTGGGATGCAGGGGTGGGGTGTGTGTAGGGTCTGCCTGAATGTGTTTGTGTGCAAGTTCAGTGTCTGTTGAGATGCAGGGGTCGGGTGTGTGCCGGGTATGCCTGAATGTGTTTGTGTGCAAGTGCAGTGTATGTTGAGATGCTGGGGCAGAGGGGTGTCGGGTCTGCCTGAATGTTTGTTGTTGTGTGAAAGTGCATGTTGAGATGCGGGTGTGGGGTGTGAGTCGGGTCTGCCTGAATGTGTTTGTGTGCAAGTGCAGTGTGTGTTGAGATGCAGGGATGGGGTGTGTGTCGGGTCTGCTTGAATGTGTTTGTGTGCAAGTGCAGTGTGTGTTGAGATTCGTAGGGACTGTGTGTGTTAGGTCTGCCTGAATGTGTTTGTGTGCAAGTTCATTGTATGTTGACATGCGGGGGTGGAGTGTGTGTCGGGTCTGCTTGACTGTGTTTGTGTGCAAGTGCAGTGTGTGTTGAGATGCAGGGGTGGGGTGTGTGTCGGGTCTGCCTGAATGTGTTGTTGAGCATGTGCAGTGTGTGTTGAGATGCAAGGGTAGGGTGTGTGTCGGGTCTGCTTGAATGGGTTTGTGTGCAAGTTCAGTGTATGTTGAGATGCGGGGGTGGGGTGTGTGTCGTGTCTGCTTGACTGTGTTTGTGTGCAAATGCAGTGTGTGTTGAGATGTGGGGGTGGGGTGTGTGTCGGGTCTGCCTGAATGTGTGTGTGTGCAATTACAGTGTATGTTGAGATGCGGGGGTGGGGTGTGTGTCGGGTCTGCTTGACTGTGTTTGTGTGCAAGTGCAGTGTGTGTTGAGATGCGGGGGTGGGGTGTGTGTCGGGTCTGCATGAATGTGTTGTTGAGCAAGTGCAGTGTGTGTTGAGATGCAAGGGTAGGGTGTGTGTCGGGTCTGCTTGAATGTGTTTGTGTGCAAGTGCAGTCTGTGTTGAGATCCAAGGGTGGGGTGTGTGTCGGGTCTGCTTGAATGTGTTTGTGTGCAAGTTCAGTGTATGTTGAGATGCGGGGCTGGGGTGTGTGTCGGGTCTGCCTAAATGTGTTTGTGTGTAAGTGGAGTGTATGTTGAGATGCTGGGGGGGTAGGGGGATGTCGGATCTGGCTGAATGTTTGTTGTTGTGTGAAAGTGCATGTTGAGATGCGGGTGTGGGGTGTGTGTCGGGTCTGCCTGAATGTGTTTGTGTGCAAGTTCAGTGTATGTTGAGATGCGGGGGTGGGGTGTGTGTCGGGTCTGCCTGAATGTGTTTGTGTGCAAGTGCAGTGTATGTTGAGATGCTGGGGGAGGCGGGTGTCGGGTCTGCCTGAATGTTTATTGTTGTGTGAAAGTGCATGTTGAGATGCGGGTGTGGGGTGTGAGTCGGGTCTGCCTGAATGTGTTTGTGTGCAAGTTCAGTGTATGTTGAGATGCTGGGGGAGGGGAGTGTCGGGTCTGCCTGAATGTTTGTTGTTGTGTGAAAGTGCACGTTGAGATGCGGGGGTGGGGTGTGTGTAGTGTCTGCCTGAATGTGTTTGTGTGCAAGTTCAGTGTCTGTTGAAATGCGGGGGTGGGGTGTGTGCCGGGTATGCCTGAATGTGTTTGTGTGCAAGTGCAGTGTATGTTGAGATGCTGGGGGAGAGGGGTTTCAGGTCTGCCTGAATGTTTGTTGTTGTGTGAAAGTGCATGTTGAGATGCAGGTGTGGGGTGTGAGTCGGGTCTGCCTGAATGTGTTTGTGTGCAAGTGCAGTGTATGTTGAGATGCAGGGGTGGGGAGGGAGTCGGGTCTGCCTGAATGTGTTTGTGTGCAAGTGCAGTGTATGTTGAGATGCTGTTGGGGAGGGGGGTGTCTGGTCTGCCTGAATGTTTGTTGTTGTGTGAAAGTGCATGTTGAGATGCGGGTGTGGGTGTGTGTCGGGTCTGCCTGAATGTGTTTGTGTGCAAGTGCAGTGTATGTTGAGATGCTGGGGGGGAGGGGGATGTAGGATCTGGCTGAATGTTTGTTGTGGTGTGAAAGTGTATGTTGAGATGTGGGGATGGGGTGTGTATTGGGTATGCCTGAATGTGTTTGTGTGCAAGTTCAGTGTGTGTTGAGATGCAGGGGTGGGTGTGTGTCGGGTCTGCCTGAATGTGTTCGTGTGCAAGTGCAGTGTGTGTTGAGATGCGGGATGGGGTGTGTGTCAGGTCTGCCTGAATGCGTTTGTGTGCAAGTTCAGTGTATGTTGAGATGCTGGGGGAGGGGAGTGTCGGGTCTGCCTGAATGTGTTTGTGTGCAAGTGCAGTGTATGTTGAGATGCTGTTGGGGAGGGGGCTGTCGGATCTGGCTGAATGTTTGTTGTTGTGTGAAAGTGCATTTTGAGATGAGGGTGTGGGGTGTGTGTCGGGTCTGCCTGAATGTGTTTGTGTGCCAGTGCAGTGTGTGTTGAGATGCAGGATGGGGTGTGTGTCAGGTCTGCCTGAATGTGTTTGTGTGCAAGTTCAGTGTATGTTGAGATGCTGGGGGAGGGGAGTGTCGGGTCTGCCTGAATGTTTGTTGTTGTTTGAAAGTGCATGTTGGGATGCAGGGGTGGGGTGTGTGTAGGGTCTGCCTGAATGTGTTTGTGTGCAAGTTCAGTGTCTGTTGAGATGCAGGGGTCGGGTGTGTGCCGGGTATGCCTGAATGTGTTTGTGTGCAAGTGCAGTGTATGTTGAGATGCTGGGGCAGAGGGGTGACGGGTCTGCCTGAATGTTTGTTGTTGTGTGAAAGTGCATGTTGAGATGCGGGTGTGGGGTGTGAGTCGGGTCTGCCTGAATGTGTTTGTGTGCAAGTGCAGTGTGTGTTGAGATGCAGGGATGGGGTGTGTGTCGGGTCTGCTTGAATGTGTTTGTGTGCAAGTGCAGTGTGTGTTTAGATGCAGGGGTGGGGTGTGTGTCGGGTCTGCTTGAATGGGTTTGTGTGCAAGTTCAGTGTGTGTTGAGATGCAGGGGTGGGGTGTGTGTCGGGTCTGCCTGAATGTGTTGTTGAGCATGTGCAGTGTGTGTTGAGATGCAAGGGTAGGGTGTGTGTCGGGTCTGCTTGAATGGGTTTGTGTGCAAGTTCAGTGTATGTTGAGATGCGGGGGTGGGGTGTGTGTCAGGTCTGCCTGAATGTGTTTGTGTGCAAGTTCAGTGTATGTTGAGATGCGGGGGTGGGGTGTGTGTCGTGTCTGCTTGACTGTGTTTGTGTGCAAATGCAGTGTGTGTTGAGATGTGGGGGTGGGGTGTGTGTCGGGTCTGCCTGAATGTGTGTGTGTGCAATTACAGTGTATGTTGAGATGCGGGGGTGGGGTGTGTGTCGGGTCTGCTTGACTGTGTTTGTGTGCAAGTGCAGTGTGTGTTGAGATGCGGGGGTGGGGTGTGTGTCGGGTCTGCATGAATGTGTTGTTGAGCAAGTGCAGTGTGTGTTGAGATGCAAGGGTAGGGTGTGTGTCGGGTCTGCTTGAATGTGTTTGTGTGCAAGTGCAGTCTGTGTTGAGATCCAAGGGTGGGGTGTGTGTCGGGTCTGCTTGAATGTGTTTGTGTGTAAGTGGAGTGTATGTTGAGATGCTGGGGGGGAGGGGGATGTCGGATCTGGCAGAATGTTTGTTGTTGTGTGAAAGTGCATGTTGAGATGCGGGTTTGGGGTGTGTGTCGGGTCTGCCTAAATGTGTTTGTGTGTAAGTGGAGTGTATGTTGAGATGCTGGGGGGGAGGGGGATGTCGGATCTGGCAGAATGTTTGTTGTTGTGTGAAAGTGCATGTTGAGATGCGGGTTTGGGGTGTGTGTCGGGTCTGCCTGAATGTGTTTGTGTGCAAGTTCAGTGTATGTTGAGATGCGGGGGTGGGGTGTGTGTCGGGTCTGCCTGAATGTGTTTGTGTGCAAGTCCAGTGTATGTTGAGATGCTGGGGGAGAGGGGTGTCAGGTCTGCCTGAATGTTTGTTGTTGTGTGAAAGTGCATGTTGAGATGCGGGTGTGGGGTGTGAGTCGGGTCTGCCTGAATGTGTTTGTGTGCAAGTGCAGTGTATGTTGAGATGCAGGGATGGGGTGTGTGTCGGGTCTGCTTGAATGTGTTTGTGTGCAAGTGCAGTGTGTGTTGATTCGTAGGGGCTGTGTGTGTCAGGTCTGCCTGAATGTGTTTGTGTGCAAGTTCAGTGTATGTTGAGATGCGGGGGTGGAGTGTGTGTCGGGTCTGCCTGAATGTGTTTGTGAGCAAGTGCAGTGTGTGTTGAGATGCAGGGGTGGGGTGTGTGTCAGGTCTGCTTGAATGTGTTTGTGTGCAGGTTCAGTGTATGTTGAGAGGCAGGGGTGGGGTGTGTGTCTGATCTGCCTGAATGTGTTTGTGTGCAGGTTTAGTGCATGTTGAGATGCAGGGGTGGGGTGTGTGTCGGGTCTGCCTGAATGTGTTTGTGTGCAAGTTCAGTGTATGTTGAGATGCGGGGTTGGGGTGTGTGTCGGGTCTGCCTGAATGTGTTTGTGTGCAAGTGCAGTGTATGTTGAGATGCTGGGGGCGAGGGGGGTGTCGGGTCTGCCTAAATGTTTATTGTTGTGTGAAAGTGCATGTTGAGATGCGGGTGTGGGGTGTGAGTCGGGTCATCCTGAATGTGTTTGTGTGCAAGTGCAGTGTTTGTTGAGATGCAGGGATGGGGTGTGTGTCGGGTCTGCCTGAATGTGTTTGTCTGCAAGTTCAGTGTATGTTGAGATGCAGGGGTGGGGTGTGTGTCGGGTCTGCCTGAATGTGTTTGTGTGCAAGTTCAGTGTATGTTGAGATGCGGGGGTGGAGTGTGTGTCGGGACTGCCTGAATGTGTTTGTGTGCAAGTTCAGTGTATGTTGAGATGCGGGGGTGGGGTGTGTGTCAGGTCTGCCTGAATGTATTTGTGGGCAAGTGCAGTGTATGTTGAGTTGTGGGGGGACGGGGGATGTCGGATCTGGCTGAATGTTTGTTGTGTGAAAGTGCATGTTGAGATGAGGGGGTGGGGTGTGTGTCGGGCCTGCCTGAATGTGTTTGTTTGCACGTTCAGTGTATGTTGAGATGCGGGGGTGGGGTGTGTGTCGGGTCTGCCTGAATTTGTTTGTGTGCAAGTTCAGTGTATGTTGAGATGCTGGGGGAGGGGGGTGTCGGGTCTGCCTGAATGTTTGTTGTTGTGTTTAAGTGCATGTTGAGATGCAGGGGTGGGGTGTGTGTCGGGTCTGCCTGAATTTGTTTGTGTGCAAGTTCAGTGTATGTTGAGATGCTGGGGCAGAGGGGTGTCAGGTCTGCCTGAATGTTTGTTGTTGTGTGAAAGTGCATGTTGAGATGCGGGTGTGGGGTGTGAGTCGGGTCTGCCTGAATGTGTTTGTGTGCAAGTGCAGTGTGTGTTGAGATGCACGGATGGGGTGTGTGTCGGGGCTGCTTGAATGTGTTTGTGTGCAAGTGCAGTGTGTGTTGAGATTCGTAGGGACTGTGTGTGTCAGGTCTGCCTGAATGTGTTTGTGTGCAAGTTCAGTGTATGTTGAGATGCGGGGGTGGAGTGTGTGTCCGGTCTGCTTGACTGTTTGTGTACAAGTGCAGTGTGTGTTGAGATGCGGGGGTGGGGTGTGTGTCGGGTCTGCCTGAATGTGTTGTTGAGCAAGTGCAGTGTGTGTTGAGATGCAAGGGTAGGGTGTGTGTCGGGTCTGCTTGAATGGGTTTGTGTGCAAGTTCAGTGTATGTTGAGATGCGGGGGTGGGGTGTGTGTCAGGTCTGCCTGAATGTGTTTGTGTGCAAGTTCAGTGTATGTTGAGATGCGGGGGTGGGGTGTGTGTCGGGTCTGCTTGACTGTGTTTGTGTGCAAATGCAGTGTGTGTTGAGATGTGGGGGTGAGGTGTGTGTCGGGTCTGCCTGAATGTGTGTGTGTGCAATTACAGTGTATGTTGAGATGCGGGGGTGGGGTGTGTGTCGGGTCTGCTTGACTGTGTTTGTGTGCAAGTGCAGTGTGTGTTGAGATGCGGGGGTGGGGTGTGTGTCGGGTCTGCCTGAATGTGTTGTTGAGCAAGTGCAGTGTGTGTTGAGATGCAAGGGTAGGGTGTGTGTCGGGTCTGCTTGAATGTGTTTGTGTGCAAGTGCAGTCTGTGTTGAGATCCAAGGGTGGGGTGTGTGTCGGGTCTGCTTGAATGTGTTTGTGTGCAAGTTCAGTGTATGTTGAGATGCGGGGGTGGGGTGTGTGTCGGGTCTGCCTGAATGTGTTTGTGTGCAAGTGGAGTTTATGTTGAGATGCTGGGGGAGAGGGGGATGTCGGATCTGGCTGAATGTTTGTTGTTGTGTGAAAGTGCATGTTGATATGCGGGTGTGGGGTGTGTGTCGGGTCTGCCTGAATGTGTTTGTGTGCAAGTTCAGTGTATGTTGAGATGCGGGGGTGGGGTGTGTGTCGGGTCTGCCTGAATGTGTTTGTGTGCAAGTGCAGTGTATGTTGAGATGCTGTTGGGGAGGGGGCTGTCGGATCTGGCTGAATGTTTGTTGTTGTGTGAAAGTGCATTTTGAGATGAGGGTGTGGGGCGTGTGTCGGGTCTGCCTGAATGTGTTTGTGTGCAAGTGCAGTGTGTGTTGAGATGCGGGATGGGGTGTGTGTCAGGTCTGCCTGAATGTGTTTGTGTGCAAGTTCAGTGTATGTTGAGATGCTGGGGGAGGGGGGTGTCGGGTCTGCCTGAATGTTTGTTGTTGTGTGAAAGTGCATGTTGAGATGCGGGTGTGGGGTGTGAGTCGGGTCTGCCTGAATGTGTTTGTGTGCAAGTTCAGTGTATGTTGAGATGCTGGGGGAGGGGAGTGTCGGGTCTGCCTGAATGTTTGTTGTTGTGTGAAAGTGCACGTTGAGATGCGGGGGTGGGGTTTATGTAGGGTCTGCCTGAATGTGTTTGTGTGCAAGTTCAGTGTCTGTTGAGATGCGGGGGTGGGGTGTGTGCCGGGTATGCCTGAATGTGTTTGTGTGCAAGTGCAGTGTATGTTGAGATGCTGGGGGAGAGGGGTGTCAGGTCTGCCTGAATGTTTGTTGTTTTGTGAAAGTGCATGTTGAGATGCGGGTGTGGGGTGTGAGTCGGGTCTGCCTGAATGTGTTTGTGTGCAAGTGCAGTGTATGTTGAGATGCAGGGATGGGGTGTGTGTCGGGTCTGCTTGAATGTGTTTGTGTGCAAGTGCAGTGTGTGTTGAGATTCGTAGGGGCTGTGTGTGTCGGGTCTGCCTGAATGTGTTTGTGTGCAAGTTCAGTGTATGTTGAGATGCGGGGGTGGGGTGTGTGTCGGGTCTGCCTGAATGTGTTTGTGTGCAAGTTCAGTGTATGTTGAGATGCGGGGGTGGGGTGCGTGTGGGGTCTCCCTGAATGTGTTTGTGTGCAAGTGGAGTGTATGTTGAGATGCTGGGGGGGGAGGGGGATGTCGGATATGGCTGAATGTTTGTTGTTGTGTGAAAGTGCATGTTGAGATGCGGGTGTGGGGTGTGTGTCGGGTCTGCCTGAATGTGTTTGTGTGCAAGTTCAGTGTATGTTGAGATGCGGGGGTGGGGTGTGTGTCGGGTCTGCCTGAATGTGTTTGTGTGCAAGTGCAGTGTATGTTGAGATGCTGTTGGGGAGGGGGCTGTCGGATCTGGCTGAATGTTTGTTGTTGTGTGAAAGTGCATTTTGAGATGAGGGTGTGGGGTGTGTGTCGGGTCTGCCTGAATTTGTTTGTGTGCCAGTGCAGTGTGTGTTGAGATGCGGGATGGGGTGTGTGTCAGGTCTGCCTGAATGTGTTTGGGTGCAAGTTCAGTGTATGTTGAGATGCTGGGGGAGGGGGGTGTCGGGTCTGCCTGAATGTTTGTTGTTGTGTGAAAGTGCATGTTGAGATGCGGGTGTGGGGTGTGAGTCGAGTCTGCCTGAATGTGTTTGGGTGCAAGTTCAGTGTAGGTTGAGATGCTGGGGGAGGGGAGTGTCGGGTCTGCCTGAATGTTTGTTGTTGTGTGAAAGTGCATGTTGAGATGCAGGGGTGGGGTGTGTGTAGGGTCTGCCTGAATGTGTTTGTGTGCAAGTTCAGTGTCTGTTGAGATGCGGGGGTGGGGTGTGTGCCGGGTATGCCTGAATGTGTTTGTGTGCAAGTGCAGTGTATGTTGAGATGCTGGGGCAGAGGGGTATCGGGTCTGCCTGAATGTTTGTTGTTGTGTGAAAGTGCATGTTGAGATGCGGGTGTGGGGTGTGAGTCGGGTCTGCCTGAATGTGTTTGTGTGAAAGTGCAGTGTGTGTTGAGATGCAGGGATGGGGTGTGTGTCGGGTCTGCTTGAATGTGTTTGTGTGCAAGTGCAGTGTGTGTTGAGATTCGTAGGGATTGTGTGTGTCAGGTCTGCCTGAATGTGTTTGTGTGCAAGTTCAGTGTATGTTGAGATGTGGGGGTGGAGTGTGTGTCGGGTCTGCTTGACTGTGTTTGTGTGCAAGTGCAGTGTGTGTTGAGATGCGGGGGTGGGGTGTGTGTCGGGTCTGCCTGAATGTGTTGTTGAGCAAGTGCAGTGTGTGTTGAGATGCAAGGGTAGGGTGTGTGTCGGGTCTGCTTGAATGGGTTTGTGTGCAAGTTCAGTGTATGTTGAGATGCGGGGGTGGGGTGTGTGTCGGGTCTGCTTGACTGTGTTTGTGTGCAAATGCAGTGTGTGTTGAGATGTGGGGGTGGGGTGTGTGTCGGGTCTGCCTGAATGTGTGTGTGTGCAATTACAGTGTATGTTGAGATGCGGGGGTGGGTTGTGTGTCTGGTCTTCCTGAATGTGTTTGTGTGCAAGTTCAGTGTGTGTTGAGATGCTGGGGGAGGGGAGTGTCGGGTCTGCCTGAATGTTTGTTGTTGTGTGAAAGTGCACGTTGAGATGCGGGGGTGGGGTGTGTGTAGGGTCGGCCTGAATGTGTTTGTGTGCAAGTTCAGTGTCTGTTGAGATGCGGGGGTGGGGTGTGTGCCGGGTATGCCTGAATGTGTTTGTGTGCAAGTGCAGTGTATGTTGAGATGCTGGGGGAGAGGGGTGTCAGGTCTGCCTGAATGTTTGTTGTTGTGTGAAAGTGCATGTTGAGATGCGGGTGTGGGGTGTGAGTCGGGTCTGCCTGAATGTGTTTGTTTGCAAGTGCAGTGTATGTTGAGATGCAGGGATGGGGTGTGTGTCGGGTCTGCTTGAATGTGTTTGTGTGCAAGTGCAGTCTATGTTGAGATTCGTAGGGGCTGTGTGTGTCGGGTCTGCCTGAATGTGTTTGTGTGCAAGTTCAGTGTATGTTGAGATGCGGGGGTGGAGTGTGTGTCGGATCTGCTTGATTGTGTTTGTGTGCAAGTGCAGTGTGTGTTGAGATGCGGGGGTGGGGTGTGTGTCGGGCCTGCCTGAATGTGTTTGTGTGCAAGTTCAGTGTATGTTGAGATGCGGGGGTGGGGTGTGTGTCGGGTCCCCCTGAATGTGTTTGTGTGCAAGTGGAGTGTATGTTGAGATGCTGTGGGGGGGAGGGATGTCGGATCTGGCTGAATGTTTGTTGTTGTGTGAAAGTGCATGTTGAGATGCGGGTGTGGGGTGTGTGTCGGGTCTGCCTGAATGTGTTTGTGTGCAAGTTCAGTGTATGTTGAGATGCGGGGGTGGGGTGTGTGTCGGGTCTGCCTGAATGTGTTTGTGTGCAAGTGCAGTGTATGTTGAGATGCTGTTGGGGAGGGGGCTGTTGGATCTGGCTGAATGTTTGTTGTTGTGTGAAAGTGCATTTTGAGATGCGGGGGTGGGACGTGAGTCGAGTCTGCCTGAATGTGTTTTTGTGCAAGTTCAGTGTATGTTGAGATGCTGGGGGAGGGGAGTGTCGGGCCTGCCTGAATGTTTGTTGTTGTGTGAAAGTGCATGTTGAGATGCAGGGGTGGGGTGTGTGTAGGGTCTGCCTGATTGTGTTTGTGTGCAAGTTCAGTGTATGTTGAGATGCGGGGGTGGGGTGTGTGCCGGGTATGCCTGAATGTGTTTGTGTGCAAGTGCAGTGTATGTTGAGATGCTGGGGCAGAGGGGTGTCGGGTCTGCCTGAATGTTTGTTGTTGTGTGAAAGTGCATGTTGAGATGCGGGTGTGGGGTGTGAGTCGGGTCTGCCTGAATGTGTTTGTGTGCAAGTTCAGTGTATGTTGAGATGCGGGGGTGGAGTGTGTGTCGGGTCTGCTTGACTGTGTTTGTGTGCAAGTGCAGTGTGTGTTGAGATGCGGGGGTGGGGTGTGTGTCGGGTCTGCCTGAATGTGTTGTTGAGCAAGTGCAGTGTGTGTTGAGATGCAAGGGTAGGGTGTGTGTCAGGTCTGCCTGAATGGGTTTGTGTGCAAGTTCAGTGTATGTTGAGATGCGGGGGTGGGGTGTGTGTCGGGTCTGCTTGACTGTGTTTGTGTGCAAATGCAGTGTGTGTTGAGATGTGGGGGTGGGGTGTGTGTCGGGTCTGCCTGAATGTGTGTGTGTGCAATTACAGTGTATGTTGAGATGCGGGGGTGGGGTGTGTGTCGGGTCTGCCTGAATATGTTTGTGTGCAGGTTTAGTGCATGTTGAGATGCGGGGGTGGGGTGTGTGTCTGGTCTTCCTGAATGTGTTTGTTTGCAAGTTCAGTGTGTGTTGAGATGCGGGGATGGGGTGTGTGTCGGGTCTGCTTGAATGTGGTTGTGTGCAAGTGCAGTGTGTGTTGAGATTCGTAGGGGCTGTGTGTGTCGGGACTGCCTGAATGTGTTTGTGTGTAAGTTCAATGTATGTTGAGATGCGGGGGTGGGGTGTGTGTCTGGTCTGCCTGAATGTGTTTGTGTGCAAGTGCAGTGTGTGTTCAGATCCAAGGGTGGGGTGTGTGTCAAGTCTGCTTGAATGTGTTTGTGTGCACGTTTAGTGCATGTTGAGATGCGGTGGTGGAGTGTGTGTCGGGTCTGCCTGAATGTGTTTGTGTGCAAGTGCAGTGTATGTTGAGATGCGGGGGTGGAGTGTGTGTCGGGTCTGCCTGAATGTGTTTGTGTGCAAGTGCAGTGTATGTTGAGATGCAGGGGTGGGGTGTGTGTCTGGTCTGCCTGAATGTGTTTGTGTGCAAGTGCAGTGTGTGTTGAGATCCAATGGTGGGGTGTGTGTCGGGTCTGCTTGAATGTGTTTGTGTGCAGGTTCAGTGTATGTTGAGATGCAGGGGTGGGGGGAAGTTCAGTGTATGTTGAGATGCAGGGGTGGGGTGTGTGTCGGGTCTGCCTGAATGTGTTTGTGTGCAGGTTTAGTGCATGTTGAGATGCAGGGGTGGTGTGTGTGTCGGGTCTGCTTGACTGTGTTTGTGTGCAAGTGCAGTGTGTGTTGAGATGCGGGGGTGGGGTGTTTGTCGGGTCTACCTGAATGTGTTTGTGTGCAAGTGCAGTGTATGTTGAGATGCGGGGGTGGGGTGTGTGTCGGGTCTGCCTGAATGTGTTTGTGTGCAAGTGCAGTCTGTGTTGAGATCTAAGGGTGGGGTGTGTGTCGGGTCTGCTTGAATGTGTTTGTGTGCAAGTTCAGTGTATGTTGAGATGCCGGGGTGGGGTGTGTGTCGGGGGTGCCTGAATGTGTTTGTGTGCAAGTGCAGTGTATGTTGAGATGCTGGGGTGGAGTGTGTGTCGGGTCTGCCTGAATGTGTTTGTGTGCAGGTTTAGTGCATGTTGAGATGCAGGGGTGGGGTGTGTGTCTGGTCTGCCTGAATGTGTTTGTGTGCAAGGTCAGTGTATGTTGAGATGCAGGGGTGGGGTGTGTGTCGGGTCTGCCTGAATGTGTTTGTGTGCAAGTTCAGTGTATGTTGAGATGCAAGGGTGGGGTGTGTGTCGGGTCTGCCTGAATGTGTTTGTGTGCAAGTTCAGTGTATGTTGAGATGCGGGGGTGGGGTGTGTGTCGGGTCTGCCTGAATGTGTTTGTGTGCAAGTGCAGTGTATGTTGAGATGCTGGGGGAGAGGGGTGTCAGGTCTGCCTGAATGTTTGTTGTTGTGTGAAAGTGCATGTTGAGATGCAGGTGTGGGGTGTGTGTCGGGTCTTCCTGAATGTGTTTGTGTGCAAGTTCAGTGTGTGTTGAGATGCTGGGGGAGGGGAGTGTCGGGTCTGCCTGAATGTTTGTTGTTGTGTGAAAGTGCACGTTGAGATGCGGGGGTGGGGTGTGTGTAGGGTCTGCCTGAATGTGTTTGTGTGCAAGTTCAGTGTCTGTTGAGATGCGGGGGTGGGGTGTGTGCCGGGTATGCCTGAATGTGTTTGTGTGCAAGTGCAGTGTATGTTGAGATGCTGGGGGAGAGGGGTGTCAGGTCTGCCTGAATGTTTGTTGTTGTGTGAAAGTGCATGTTGAGATGCGGGTGTGGGGTGTGAGTCGGGTCTGCCTGAATGTGTTTGTGTGCAAGTGCAGTGTATGTTGAGATGCAGGGATGGGGTGTGTGTCGGGTCTGCTTGAATGTGTTTGTGTGCAAGTGCAGTGTGTGTTGAGATTCGTAGGGGCTGTGTGTGTCGGGTCTGCCTGAATGTGTTTGTGTGCAAGTTCAGTGTATGTTGAGATGCGGGGGTGGAGTGTGTGTCGGGTCTGCTTGACTTTGTTTGTGTGCAAGTGCAGTGTGTGTTGAGATGCGGGGGTGGGGTGTGTGTCGGGTCTGCCTGAATGTGTTTGTGTGCAAGTTCAGTGTATGTTGAGATGCGGGGGTGGGGTGTGTGTCGGGTCTCCCTGAATGTGTTTGTGTGCAAGTGGAGTGTATGTTGAGATGCTGGGGGGGGAGGGGGATGTCGGATCTGGCTGAATGTTTGTTGTTGTATGAAAGTGCATGTTGAGATGCGGGTGTGGGGTGTGTGTCGGGTCTGCCTGAATGTGTTTGAGTGCAAGTTCAGTGTATGTTGAGATGCGGGGGTGGGGTGTGTGTCGGGTCTGCCTGAATGTGTGGGTGTGCAAGTGCAGTGTATGTTGAGATGCTGTTGGGGAAGAGGCTGTCGGATCGGGCTGAATGTTTGTTGTTGTATGAAAGTGCATTTTGAGATGAGGGTGTGGGGTGTGTGTCGGGTCTGCCTGAATGTTTGTTGTTGTGTGAAAGTGCATGTTGAGATGCGGGTGTGGGGTGTGAGTCGAGTCTGCCCGAATGTGTTTTTGTGCAAGTTCAGTGTATGTTGAGAGGCTGGGGGAGGGGAGTGTCGGGCCTGCCTGAATGTTTGTTGTTGTGTGAAAGTGCATGTTGAGATGCAGGGGTGGGGAGTGTGTAGGGTCTGCCTGATTGTGTTTGTGTGCAAGTTCAGTGTCTGTTGAGATGCGGGGGTGGGGTGTGTGCCGGGTATGCCTGAATGTGTTTGTGTGCAAGTGCAGTGTATGTTGAGATGCTGGGGCAGAGGGGTGTCGGGTCTGCCTGAATGTTTGTTGTTGTGTGAAAGTGCATGTTGAGATGCGGGTGTGGGGTGTGAGTCGGGTCTGCCTGAATGTGTTTGTGTGCAAGTGCAGTGTGTGTTGAGATGCAGGGATGGGGTGTGTGTCGGGTCTGCTTGAATGTGTTTGTGTACAAGTGCAGTGTGTGTTGAGATTCGTAGGGACTGTATGTGTCAGGTCTGCCTGAATGTGTTTGTGTGCAAGTTCAGTGTATGTTGAGATGCGGGGGTGGAGTGTGTGTCGGGTCTGCTTGACTGTGTTTGTGTGCAAGTGCAGTGTGTGTTGAGATGCGGGGGTGGGGTGTGTGTCGGGTCTGCCTGAATGTGTTGTTGAGCAAGTGCAGTGTGTGTTGAGATGCAAGGGTAGGGTGTGTGTCGGGTCTGCTTGAATGGGTTTGTGTGCAAGTTCAGTGTATGTTGAGATGCGGGGGTGGGGTGTGTGTCGGGTCTGCTTGACTGTGTTTGTGTGCAAATGCAGTGTGTGTTGAGATGTGGGGGTTGGGTGTGTGTCGGGTCTGCCTGAATGTGTGTGTGTGCAATTACAGTGTATGTTGAGATGCGGGGGTGGGGTGTGTGTCGGGTCTGCTTGACTGTGTTTGTGTGCAAATGCAGTGTGTGTTGAGATGTGGGGGTTGGGTGTGTGTCGGGTCTGCCTGAATGTGTGTGTGTGCAATTACAGTGTATGTTGAGATGCGGGGGTGGGGTGTGTGTCGGGTCTGCCTGAATATGTTTGTGTGCAGGTTTAGTGCATGTTGAGATGCGGGGGTGGGGTGTGTGTCTGGTCTTCCTGAATGCGTTTGTGTGCAAGTTCAGTGTATGTTGAGATGCGGGGGTGGGGTGTGTGTCGGGTCTGCTTGACTGTGTTTGTGTACAAATGCAGTGTGTGTTGAGATGTGGGGGTGGGGTGTGTGTCGGGTCTGCCTGAATGTGTTTGTGTGCAAGTGCAGTGTATGTTGAGATGATGGGGGGGGGATGTCGGGTCTGCCTGAATGTTTGTTGTTGTGTGAAAGTGCATGTTGAGATGCGGGTGTGGGGTGTGAGTCGGGTCTGCCTGAATGTTTGTTGTTGTGTGAAAGTGCATGTTGAGATGCGGGTGTGGGGTGTGAGTCGGGTCTGCCTGAATGTGTTTGTGTGCAAGTGCAGTGTGTGTTGAGATGCAGGGATGGGGTGTGTGTCGGGTCTGCTTGAATGTGTTTGTGTACAAGTTCAGTGTATGTTGAGATGCGGGGGTGGAGTGTGTGTCGGGTCTGCTTGACTGTGTTTGTGTGCAAGTGCAGTGTGTGTTGAGATGCGGGGGTGGGGTGTGTGTCGGGTCTGCCTGAATGTGTTGTTGAGCAAGTGCAGTGTGTGTTGAGATGCAAGGGTAGGGTGTGTGTCGGGTCTGCTTGAATGGGTTTGTGTGCAAGTTCAGTGTATGTTGAGATGCGGGGGTGGGGTGTGTGTCGGGTCTGCTTGACTGTGTTTGTGTGCAAATGCAGTGTGTGTTGAGATGTGGGGGTTGGGTGTGTGTCGGGTCTGCCTGAATGTGTGTGTGTGCAATTACAGTGTATGTTGAGATGCGGGGGTGGGGTGTGTGTCGGGTCTGCCTGAATATGTTTGTGTGCAGGTTTAGTGCATGTTGAGATGCGGGGTGGGGTGTGTGTCTGGTCTTCCTGAATGTGTTTGTGTGCAAGTTCAGTGTATGTTGAGATGCGGGGTGGGGTGTGTGTCGGGTCTGCTTGACTGTGTTTGTGTGCAAATGCAGTGTGTGTTGAGATGTGGGGGTGGGGTGTGTGTCGGGTCTGCCTGAATGTGTGTGTGTGCAATTACATTGTATGTTGAGATGCGGGGGTGGGGTGTGTGTCGGGTCTGCTTGACTGTGTTTGTGTGCAAGTGCAGTGTGTGTTGAGATGCGGGGGTGGGGTGTGTGTCGGGTCTGCCTGAATGTGTTGTTGAGCAAGTGCAGTGTGTGTTGAGATGCAAGGGTAGGGTGTGTGTTGGGTCTGCTTGAATGTGTTTGTGTGCAAGTGCAGTCTGTGTTGAGATCCAAGGGTGGGGTGTGTGTCGGGTCTGCTTGAATGTGTTTGTGTGCAAGTTCAGTGTATGTTGAGATGCGGGTGTGGAGTGTGTGTCGGGTCTGCTTGACTGTGTTTGTGTGCAAGTGCAGTGTGTGTTGAGATGCGGGGGTGGGGTGTGTGTCGGGCCTGCCTGAATGTGTTTGTGTGCAAGTTCAGTGTATGTTGAGATGCGGGGGTGGGGTGTGTGTCGGGTCTCCCTGAATGTGTTTGTGTGCAAGTGGAGTGTATGTTGAGATGCTGGGCGGGGGAGGGGGATGTCGGATCTGGCTGAATGTTTGTTGTTGTGTGAAAGTGCATGTTGAGATGCGGGTGTGTGTCGGGTCTGCCTGAATGTGTTTGTGTGCAAGTTCAGTGTATGTTGAGATGCGGGGGTGGGGTGTGTGTCGGGTCTGCCTGAATGTGTTTGTGTGCAAGTGCAGTGTATGTTGAGATGCTGTTGGGGAGGGGGCTGTCGGATCTGGCTGAATGTTTGTTGTTGTGTGAAAGTGCATTTTGAGATGAGGGTGTGGGGTGTGTGTCGGGTATGCCTGAATGTGTTTGTGTGCAAGTTCAGTGTATGTTGAGATGCTGGGGGAGGGGGGTGTCGGGTCTGCCTGAATGTTTGTTGTTGTGTGAAAGTGCATGTTGAGATGCGGGTGTGGGGTGTGAGTCGAGTCTGCCTGAATGTGTTTTTGTGCAAGTTTAGTGTATGTTGAGATGCTGGGGGAGGGGAGTGTCGGGCCTGCCTGAATGTTTGTTGTTGTGTGAAAGTGCATGTTGAGATGCAGGGGTGGGGTGTGTGTAGGGTCTGCCTGATTGTGTTTGTGTGCAAGTTCAGTGTCTGTTGAGATGCGGGGGTGGGGTGTGTGCCGGGTATGCCTGAATGTGTTTGTGTGCAAGTGCAGTGTATGTTGAGATGCTGGGGTGGGGTGTGTGTCAGGTCTGCCTGAATGTATTTGTGGGCAAGTGCAGTGTATGTTGAGTTGTGGGGGGACGGGGGATGTCGGATCTGGCTGAATGTTTGTTGTGTGAAAGTGCATGTTGAGATGAGGGGGTGGGGTGTGTGTCGGGCCTGCCTGAATGTGTTTGTTTGCACGTTCAGTGTATGTTGAGATGCGGGGGTGGGGTGTGTGTCGGGTCTGCCTGAATTTGTTTGTGTGCAAGTCCAGTCTGTGTTGAGATCCAAGGGTGGGGTGTGTGTCGGGTCTGCTTGAATGTGTTTGTGTGCAAGTTCAGTGTATGTTGAGATGCGGGGGTGGGGTGTGCGTCAGGTCTGCCTGAATGTGTTTGTGGGCAAGTGCAGTGTATGTTGAGTTGTGGGGGGACAGGGGATGTCAGATCTGGCTGAATGTTTGTTGTTGTGTGAAAGTGCATGTTGAGATGAGGGGGTGGGGTGTGTGTCGGGCCTGCCTGAATGTGTTTGTGTGCACGTTCAGTGTATGTTGAGATGCGGGGGTGGGGTGTGTGTCGGGTCTGCCTGAATTTGTTTGTGTGCAAGTTCAGTGTATGTTGAGATGCTGGGGTGGGGTGTGTGTGTCGGGTCTGCCTGAATGTGTTTGTGTGCAAGTGCAGTGTATGTTGAGATGCTGGGGGGAGGGGGATGTCGGATCTGGCTGATTGTTTGTTGTTGTGTGAAAGTGCATGTTGAGATGCGGGTGTGGGGCGTGTGTCGGGTCTGCCTGAATGTGTTTGTGTGCAAGTTCAGTGTATGTTGAGATGCAGGGGTGGGGAGGGAGTCGGGTCTGCCTGAATGTGTTTGTGTGCAAGTGCAGTGTATGTTGAGATGCTGTTGGGGAGGGGGGTGTCTGGTCTGCCTGAATGTTTGTTGTTGTGTGAAAGTGCATGTTGAGATGCGGGTGTGGGTGTGTGTCGGGTCTGCCTGAATGTGTTTGTGTGCAAGTGCAGTGTATGTTGAGATGCTGGGGGGGAGGGGGATGTAGGATCTGGCTGAATGTTTGTTGTGGTGTGAAAGTGTATGTTGAGATGTGGGGGTGGGGTGTGTATTGGGTATGCCTGAATGTGTTTGTGTGCAATTTCAGTGTGTTGAGATGCAGGGGTGGGGTGTGTGTCGGGTCTGCCTGAATGTGTTTGTGTGCAAGTGCAGTGTGTGTTGAGATGCGGGATGGGGTGTGTGTCAGGTCTGCCTGAATATGTTTGTGTGCAAGTTCAGTGTATGTTGAGATGCTGGGGGAGGGGAGTGTCGGGTCTGCCTGAATGTTTGTTGTTGTGTGAAAGTGCATGTTGAGATGCGGGTGTGGGGTGTGTGTCGGGTCTGCCTGAATGTGTTTGTGTGCAAGTTCAGTGTATGTTGAGATGCAGGGGTGGGGTGTGTGTCGAGTCTGCCTGAATGTGTTTGTGTGCAAGTGCAGTGTATGTTGAGATGCTGTTGGGGAGGGGGCTGTCGGATCTGGCTGAATGTTTGTTGTTGTGTGAAAGTGCATTTTGAGATGAGGGTGTGGGGTGTGTGTCGGGTCTGCCTGAATGTGTTTGTGTGCCAGTGCAGTGTGTGTTGAGATGCGGGATGGGGTGTGTGTCAGGTCTGCCTGAATGTGTTTGTGTGCAAGTTCAGTGTATGTTGAGATGCTGGGGGAGGGGAGTGTCGGGTCTGCCTGAATGTTTGTTGTTGTGTGAAAGTGCATGTTGAGATGCGGGTGTGGGGTGTGAGTCGAGTCTGCCTGAATGTGTTTTTGTGCAAGTTCAGTGTATGTTGAGATGCTGGGGGAGGGGAGTGTCGGGTCTGCCTGAATGTTTGTTGTTGTGTGAAAGTGCATGTTGGGATGCAGGGGTGGGGTGTGTGTAGGGTCTGCCTGAATGTGTTTGTGTGCAAGTTCAGTGTCTGTTGAGATGCAGGGGTCGGGTGTGTGCCGGGTATGCCTGAATGTGTTTGTGTGCAAGTGCAGTGTATGTTGAGATGCTGGGGCAGAGGGGTGTCGGGTCTGCCTGAATGTTTGTTGTTGTGTGAAAGTGCATGTTGAGATGCGGGTGTGGGGTGTGAGTCGGGTCTGCCTGAATGTGTTTGTGTGCAAGTGCAGTGTGTGTTGAGATGCAGGGATGGGGTGTGTGTCGGGTCTGCTTGAATGTGTTTGTGTGCAAGTGCAGTGTGTGTTGAGATTCGTAGGGACTGTGTGTGTTAGGTCTGCCTGAATGTGTTTGTGTGCAAGTTCATTGTATGTTGACATGCGGGGGTGGAGTGTGTGTCGGGTCTGCTTGACTGTGTTTGTGTGCAAGTGCAGTGTGTGTTGAGATGCAGGGGTGGGGTGTGTGTCGGGTCTGCCTGAATGTGTTGTTGAGCATGTGCAGTGTGTGTTGAGATGCAAGGGTAGGGTGTGTGTCGGGTCTGCTTGAATGGGTTTGTGTGCAAGTTCAGTGTATGTTGAGATGCGGGGGTGGGGTGTGTGTCAGGTCTGCCTGAATGTGTTTGTGTGCAAGTTCAGTGTATGTTGAGATGCGGGGGTGGGGTGTGTGTCGTGTCTGCTTGACTGTGTTTGTGTGCAAATGCAGTGTGTGTTGAGATGTGGGGGTGGGGTGTGTGTCGGGTCTGCCTGAATGTGTGTGTGTGCAATTACAGTGTATGTTGAGATGCGGGGGTGGGGTGTGTGTCGGGTCTGCTTGACTGTGTTTGTGTGCAAGTGCAGTGTGTGTTGAGATGCGGGGGTGGGGTGTGTGTCGGGTCTGCATGAATGTGTTGTTGAGCAAGTGCAGTGTGTGTTGAGATGCAAGGGTAGGGTGTGTGTCGGGTCTGCTTGAATGTGTTTGTGTGCAAGTGCAGTCTGTGTTGAGATCCAAGGGTGGGGTGTGTGTCGGGTCTGCTTGAATGTGTTTGTGTGCAAGTTCAGTGTATGTTGAGATGCGGGGCTGGGGTGTGTGTCGGGTCTGCCTAAATGTGTTTGTGTGTAAGTGGAGTGTATGTTGAGATGCTGGGGGGGGAGGGGGATGTCGGATCTGGCTGAATGTTTGTTGTTGTGTGAAAGTGCATGTTGAGATGCGGGTGTGGGGTGTGTGTCGGGTCTGCCTGAATGTGTTTGTGTGCAAGTTCAGTGTATGTTGAGATGCGGGGGTGGGGTGTGTGTCGGGTCTGCCTGAATGTGTTTGTGTGCAAGTGCAGTGTATGTTGAGATGCTGGGGGAGGCGGGTGTCGGGTCTGCCTGAATGTTTGTTGTTGTGTGAAAGTGCATGTTGAGATGCGGGTGTGGGGTGTGAGTCGGGTCTGCCTGAATGTGTTTGTGTGCAAGTTCAGTGTATGTTGAGATGCTGGGGGAGGGGAGTGTCGGGTCTGCCTGAATGTTTGTTGTTGTGTGAAAGTGCACGTTGAGATGCGGGGGTGGGGTGTGTGTAGGGTCTGCCTGAATGTGTTTGTGTGCAAGTTCAGTGTCTGTTGAAATGCGGGGGTGGGGTGTGTGGCGGGTATGCCTGAATGTGTTTGTGTGCAAGTGCAGTGTATGTTGAGATGCTGGGGGAGAGGGGTTTCAGGTCTGCCTGAATGTTTGTTGTTGTGTGAAAGTGCATGTTGAGATGCAGGTGTGGGGTATGAGTCGGGTCTGCCTGAATGTGTTTGTGTGCAAGTGCAGTGTATGTTGAGATGCAGGGGTGGGGAGGGAGTCGGGTCTGCCTGAATGTGTTTGTGTGCAAGTGCAGTGTATGTTGAGATGCTGTTGGGGAGGGGGGTGTCTGGTCTGCCTGAATGTTTGTTGTTGTGTGAAAGTGCATGTTGAGATGCGGGTGTGGGTGTGTGTCGGGTCTGCCTGAATGTGTTTGTGTGCAAGTGCAGTGTATGTTGAGATGCTGGGGGGGAGGGGGATGTAGGATCTGGCTGAATGTTTGTTGTGGTGTGAAAGTGTATGTTGAGATGTGGGGATGGGGTGTGTATTGGGTATGCCTGAATGTGTTTGTGTGCAAGTTCAGTGTGTGTTGAGATGCAGGGGTGGGTGTGTGTCGGGTCTGCCTGAATGTGTTCGTGTGCAAGTGCAGTGTGTGTTGAGATGCGGGATGGGGTGTGTGTCAGGTCTGCCTGAATGCGTTTGTGTGCAAGTTCAGTGTATGTTGAGATGCTGGGGGAGGGGAGTGTCGGGTCTGCCTGAATGTTTGTTGTTGTGTGAAAGTGCATGTTGAGATGCGGGTGTGGGGTGTGTGTCGGGTCTGCCTGAATGTGTTTGTGTGCAAGTTCAGTGTATGTTGAGATGCGGGGGTGGGGTGTGTGTCGGGTCTGCCTGAATGTGTTTGTGTGCAAGTGCAGTGTATGTTGAGATGCTGTTGGGGAGGGGGCTGTCGGATCTGGCTGAATGTTTGTTGTTGTGTGAAAGTGCATTTTGAGATGAGGGTGTGGGGTGTGTGTCGGGTCTGCCTGAATGTGTTTGTGTGCCAGTGCAGTGTGTGTTGAGATGCAGGATGGGGTGTGCGTCAGGTCTGCCTGAATGTGTTTGTGTGCAAGTTCAGTGTATGTTGAGATGCTGGGGGAGGGGAGTGTCGGGTCTGCCTGAATGTTTGTTGTTGTGTGAAAGTGCATGTTGAGATGCGGGTGTGGGGTGTGAGTCGAGTCTGCCTGAATGTGTTTTTGTGCAAGTTCAGTGTATGTTGAGATGCTGGGGGAGGGGAGTGTCGGGTCTGCCTGAATGTTTGTTGTTGTTTGAAAGTGCATGTTGGGATGCAGGGGTGGGGTGTGTGTAGGGTCTGCCTGAATGTGTTTGTGTGCAAGTTCAGTGTCTGTTGAGATGCAGGGGTCGGGTGTGTGCCGGGTATGCCTGAATGTGTTTGTGTGCAAGTGCAGTGTATGTTGAGATGCTGGGGCAGAGGGGTGTCGGGTCTGCCTGAATGTTTGTTGTTGTGTGAAAGTGCATGTTGAGATGCGGGTGTGGGGTGTGAGTCGGGTCTGCCTGAATGTGTTTGTGTGCAAGTGCAGTGTGTGTTGAGATGCAGGGATGGGGTGTGTGTCGGGTCTGCTTGAATGTGTTTGTGTGCAAGTGCAGTGTGTGTTTAGATTCGTAGGGACTGTGTGTGTCAGGTCTGCCTGAATGTGTTTGTGTGCAAGTTCATTGTATGTTGACATGCGGGGGTCGAGTGTGTGTCGGGTCTGCTTGACTGTGTTTGTGTGCAAGTGCAGTGTGTGTTGAGATGCAGGGGTGGGGTGTGTGTCGGGTCTGCCTGAATGTGTTGTTGAGCATGTGCAGTGTGTGTTGAGATGCAAGGGTAGGGTGTGTGTCGGGTCTGCTTGAATGGGTTTGTGTGCAAGTTCAGTGTATGTTGAGATGCGGGGGTGGGGTGTGTGTCAGGTCTGCCTGAATGTGTTTGTGTGCAAGTTCAGTGTATGTTGAGATGCGGGGGTGGGGTGTGTGTCGTGTCTGCTTGACTGTGTTTGTGTGCAAATGCAGTGTGTGTTGAGATGTGGGGGTGGGGTGTGTGTCGGGTCTGCCTGAATGTGTGTGTGTGCAATTACAGTGTATGTTGAGATGCGGGGGTGGGGTGTGTGTCGGGTCTGCTTGACTGTGTTTGTGTGCAAGTGCAGTGTGTGTTGAGATGCGGGGGTGGGGTGTGTGTCGGGTCTGCATGAATGTGTTGTTGAGCAAGTGCAGTGTGTGTTGAGATGCAAGGGTAGGGTGTGTGTCGGGTCTGCTTGAATGTGTTTGTGTGCAAGTGCAGTCTGTGTTGAGATCCAAGGGTGGGGTGTGTGTCGGGTCTGCTTGAATGTGTTTGTGTGCAAGTTCAGTGTATGTTGAGATGCGGGGGTGGGGTGTCTGTCGGGTCTGCCTAAATGTGTTTGTGTGTAAGTGGAGTGTATGTTGAGATGCTGGGGGGGAGGGGGATGTCGGATCTGGCAGAATGTTTGTTGTTGTGTGAAAGTGCATGTTGAGATGCGGGTTTGGGGTGTGTGTCGGGTCTGCCTGAATGTGTTTGTGTGCAAGTTCAGTGTATGTTGAGATGCGGGGGTGGGGTGTGTGTCGGGTCTGCCTGAATGTGTTTGTGTGCAAGTCCAGTGTATGTTGAGATGCTGGGGGAGAGGGGTGTCAGGTCTGCCTGAATGTTTGTTGTTGTGTGAAAGTGCATGTTGAGATGCGGGTGTGGGGTGTGAGTCGGGTCTGCCTGAATGTGTTTGTGTGCAAGTGCAGTGTATGTTGAGATGCAGGGATGGGGTGTGTGTCGGGTCTGCTTGAATGTGTTTGTGTGCAAGTGCAGTGTGTGTTGAGATTCGTAGGGGCTGTGTGTGTCAGGTCTGCCTGAATGTGTTTGTGTGCAAGTTCAGTGTATGTTGAGATGCGGGGGTGGAGTGTGTGTCGGGTCTGCCTGAATGTGTTTGTGAGCAAGTGCAGTGTGTGTTGAGATGCAGGGGTGGGGTGTGTGTCAGGTCTGCTTGAATGTGTTTGTGTGCAGGTTCAGTGTATGTTGAGAGGCAGGGGTGGGGTGTGTGTCTGATCTGCCTGAATGTGTTTGTGTGCAGGTTTAGTGCATGTTGAGATGCGGGGATGGGGTGTGTATTGGGTCTGCCTGAGTGTGTTTGTGTGCAAGTTCAGTGTATGTTGAGATGCGGGGTTGGGGTGTGTGTCGGGTCTGCCTGAATGTGTTTGTGTGCAAGTGCAGTGTATGTTGAGATGCTGGGGGCGAGGGGGGTGTCGGGTCTGCCTAAATGTTTATTGTTGTGTGAAAGTGCATGTTGAGATGCGGGTGTGGGGTGTGAGTCGGGTCATCCTGAATGTGTTTGTGTGCAAGTGCAGTGTTTGTTGAGATGCAGGGATGGGGTGTGTGTCGGGTCTGCCTGAATGTGTTTGTGTGCAAGTTCAGTGTATGTTGAGATGCGGGGGTGGAGTGTGTGTCGGGACTGCCTGAATGTGTTTGTGTGCAAGTTCAGTGTATGTTGAGATGCGGGGGTGGGGTGTGTGTCAGGTCTGCCTGAATGTATTTGTGGGCAAGTGCAGTGTATGTTGAGTTGTGGGGGGACGGGGGATGTCGGATCTGGCTGAATGTTTGTTGTGTGAAAGTGCATGTTGAGATGAGGGGGTGGGGTGTGTGTCGGGCCTGCCTGAATGTGTTTGTTTGCACGTTCAGTGTATGTTGAGATGCGGGGGTGGGGTGTGTGTCGGGTCTGCCTGAATTTGTTTGTGTGCAAGTTCAGTGTATGTTGAGATGCTGGGGGAGGGGGGTGTCGGGTCTGCCTGAATGTTTGTTGTTGTGTTTAAGTGCATGTTGAGATGCAGGGGTGGGGTGTGTGTCGGGTCTGCCTGAATTTGTTTGTGTGCAAGTTCAGTGTATGTTGAGATGCTGGGGCAGAGGGGTGTCAGGTCTGCCTGAATGTGTTTGTGTGCAAGTTCAGTGTATGTTGAGATGCGGGGGTGGAGTGTGTGTCCGGTCTGCTTGACTGTTTGTGTGCAAGTGCAGTGTGTGTTGAGATGCGGGGGTGGGGTGTGTGTCGGGTCTGCCTGAATGTGTTGTTGAGCAAGTGCAGTGTGTGTTGAGATGCAAGGGTAGGGTGTGTGTCGGGTCTGCTTGAATGGGTTTGTGTGCAAGTTCAGTGTATGTTGAGATGCGGGGGTGGGGTGTGTGTCAGGTCTGCCTGAATGTGTTTGTGTGCAAGTTCAGTGTATGTTGAGATGCGGGGGTGGGGTGTGTGTCGGGTCTGCTTGACTGTGTTTGTGTGCAAATGCAGTGTGTGTTGAGATTCGTAGGGACTGTGTGTGTCAGGTCTGCCTGAATGTGTTTGTGTGCAAGTTCATTGTATGTTGACATGCGGGGGTCGAGTGTGTGTCGGGTCTGCTTGACTGTGTTTGTGTGCAAGTGCAGTGTGTGTTGAGATGCAGGGGTGGGGTGTGTGTCGGGTCTGCCTGAATGTGTTGTTGAGCATGTGCAGTGTGTGTTGAGATGCAAGGGTAGGGTGTGTGTCGGGTCTGCTTGAATGGGTTTGTGTGCAAGTTCAGTGTATGTTGAGATGCGGGGGTGGGGTGTGTGTCAGGTCTGCCTGAATGTGTTTGTGTGCAAGTTCAGTGTATGTTGAGATGCTGGGGCAGAGGGGTGTCGGGTCTGCCTGAATGTTTGTTGTTGTGTGAAAGTGCATGTTGAGATGCGGGTGTGGGGTGTGAGTCGGGTCTGCCTGAATGTGTTTGTGTGCAAGTGCAGTGTGTGTTGAGATGCAGGGATGGGGTGTGTGTCGGGTCTGCTTGAATGTGTTTGTGTGCAAGTGCAGTGTGTGTTTAGATTCGTAGGGACTGTGTGTGTCAGGTCTACCTGAATGTGTTTGTGTGCAAGTTCATTGTATGTTGACATGCGGGGGTCGAGTGTGTGTCGGGTCTGCTTGACTGTGTTTGTGTGCAAGTGCAGTGTGTGTTGAGATGCAGGGGTGGGGTGTGTGTCGGGTCTGCCTGAATGTGTTGTTGAGCATGTGCAGTGTGTGTTGAGATGCAAGGGTAGGGTGTGTGTCGGGTCTGCTTGAATGGGTTTGTGTGCAAGTTCAGTGTATGTTGAGATGCGGGGGTGGGGTGTGTGTCAGGTCTGCCTGAATGTGTTTGTGTGCAAGTTCAGTGTATGTTGAGATGCGGGGGTGGGGTGTGTGTCGTGTCTGCTTGACTGTGTTTGTGTGCAAATGCAGTGTGTGTTGAGATGTGGGGGTGGGGTGTGTGTCGGGTCTGCCTGAATGTGTGTGTGTGCAATTACAGTGTATGTTGAGATGCGGGGGTGGGGTGTGTGTCGGGTCTGCTTGACTGTGTTTGTGTGCAAGTGCAGTGTGTGTTGAGATGCGGGGGTGGGGTGTGTGTCGGGTCTGCATGAATGTGTTGTTGAGCAAGTGCAGTGTGTGTTGAGATGCAAGGGTAGGGTGTGTGTCGGGTCTGCTTGAATGTGTTTGTGTGCAAGTGCAGTCTGTGTTGAGATCCAAGGGTGGGGTGTGTGTCGGGTCTGCTTGAATGTGTTTGTGTGCAAGTTCAGTGTATGTTGAGATGCGGGGGTGGGGTGTCTGTCGGGTCTGCCTAAATGTGTTTGTGTGTAAGTGGAGTGTATGTTGAGATGCTGGGGGGGAGGGGGATGTCGGATCTGGCAGAATGTTTGTTGTTGTGTGAAAGTGCATGTTGAGATGCGGGTTTGGGGTGTGTGTCGGGTCTGCCTGAATGTGTTTGTGTGCAAGTTCAGTGTATGTTGAGATGCGGGGGTGGGGTGTGTGTCGGGTCTGCCTGAATGTGTTTGTGTGCAAGTCCAGTGTATGTTGAGATGCTGGGGGAGAGGGGTGTCAGGTCTGCCTGAATGTTTGTTGTTGTGTGAAAGTGCATGTTGAGATGCGGGTGTGGGGTGTGAGTCGGGTCTGCCTGAATGTGTTTGTGCGCAAGTGCAGTGTATGTTGAGATGCAGGGATGGGGTGTGTGTCGGGTCTGCTTGAATGTGTTTGTGTGCAAGTGCAGTGTGTGTTGAGATTCGTAGGGGCTGTGTGTGTCAGGTCTGCCTGAATGTGTTTGTGTGCAAGTTCAGTGTATGTTGAGATGCGGGGGTGGAGTGTGTGTCGGGTCTGCCTGAATGTGTTTGTGAGCAAGTGCAGTGTGTGTTGAGATGCAGGGGTGGGGTGTGTGTCAGGTCTGCTTGAATGTGTTTGTGTGCAGGTTCAGTGTATGTTGAGAGGCAGGGGTGGGGTGTGTGTCTGATCTGCCTGAATGTGTTTGTGTGCAGGTTTAGTGCATGTTGAGATGCGGGGATGGGGTGTGTATTGGGTCTGCCTGAGTGTGTTTGTGTGCAAGTTCAGTGTATGTTGAGATGCGGGGTTGGGGTGTGTGTCGGGTCTGCCTGAATGTGTTTGTGTGCAAGTGCAGTGTATGTTGAGATGCTGGGGGCGAGGGGGGTGTCGGGTCTGCCTAAATGTTTATTGTTGTGTGAAAGTGCATGTTGAGATGCGGGTGTGGGGTGTGAGTCGGGTCATCCTGAATGTGTTTGTGTGCAAGTGCAGTGTTTGTTGAGATGCAGGGATGGGGTGTGTGTCGGGTCTGCCTGAATGTGTTTGTGTGCAAGTTCAGTGTATGTTGAGATGCAGGGGTGGGGTGTGTGTCGGGTCTGCCTGAATGTGTTTGTGTGCAAGTTCAGTGTATGTTGAGATGCGGGGGTGGAGTGTGTGTCGGGACTGCCTGAATGTGTTTGTGTGCAAGTTCAGTGTATGTTGAGATGCGGGGGTGGGGTGT
This sequence comes from Ambystoma mexicanum, assembly GCF_040938575.1. NCBI lineage: Eukaryota > Metazoa > Chordata > Amphibia > Caudata > Ambystomatidae > Ambystoma > Ambystoma mexicanum. The sequence continues at coordinate 307,012,199 of NC_090936.1, forward strand.
GTGTCAGGTCTGCCTGAATGTATTTGTGGGCAAGTGCAGTGTATGTTGAGTTGTGGGGGGACGGGGGATGTCGGATCTGGCTGAATGTTTGTTGTGTGAAAGTGCATGTTGAGATGAGGGGGTGGGGTGTGTGTCGGGCCTGCCTGAATGTGTTTGTTTGCACGTTCAGTGTATGTTGAGATGCGGGGGTGGGGTGTGTGTCGGGTCTGCCTGAATTTGTTTGTGTGCAAGTTCAGTGTATGTTGAGATGCTGGGGGAGGGGGGTGTCGGGTCTGCCTGAATGTTTGTTGTTGTGTTTAAGTGCATGTTGAGATGCAGGGGTGGGGTGTGTGTCGGGTCTGCCTGAATTTGTTTGTGTGCAAGTTCAGTGTATGTTGAGATGCTGGGGCAGAGGGGTGTCAGGTCTGCCTGAATGTGTTTGTGTGCAAGTTCAGTGTATGTTGAGATGCGGGGGTGGAGTGTGTGTCCGGTCTGCTTGACTGTTTGTGTGCAAGTGCAGTGTGTGTTGAGATGCGGGGGTGGGGTGTGTGTCGGGTCTGCCTGAATGTGTTGTTGAGCAAGTGCAGTGTGTGTTGAGATGCAAGGGTAGGGTGTGTGTCGGGTCTGCTTGAATGGGTTTGTGTGCAAGTTCAGTGTATGTTGAGATGCGGGGGTGGGGTGTGTGTCAGGTCTGCCTGAATGTGTTTGTGTGCAAGTTCAGTGTATGTTGAGATGTGGGGGTGGGGTGTGTGTCGGGTCTGCTTGACTGTGTTTGTGTGCAAATGCAGTGTGTGTTGAGATGTGGGGGTGGGGTGTGTGTCGGGTCTGCCTGAATGTGTGTGTGTGCAATTACAGTGTATGTTGAGATGCGGGGGTGGGGTGTGTGTCGGGTCTGCTTGACTGTGTTTGTGTGCAAGTGCAGTGTGTGTTGAGATGCGGGGGTGGGGTGTGTGTCGGGTCTGCCTGAATGTGTTGTTGAGCAAGTGCAGTGTGTGTTGAGATGCAAGGGTAGGGTGTGTGTCGGGTCTGCTTGAATGTGTTTGTGTGCAAGTGCAGTCTGTGTTGAGATCCAAGGGTGGGGTGTGTGTCGGGTCTGCTTGAATGTGTTTGTGTGCAAGTTCAGTGTATGTTGAGATGCGGGGGTGGGGTGTGTGTCGGGTCTGCCTGAATGTGTTTGTGTGCAAGTGGAGTTTATGTTGAGATGCTGGGGGAGAGGGGGATGTCGGATCTGGCTGAATGTTTGTTGTTGTGTGAAAGTGCATGTTGATATGCGGGTGTGGGGTGTGTGTCGGGTCTGCCTGAATGTGTTTGTGTGCAAGTTCAGTGTATGTTGAGATGCGGGGGTGGGGTGTGTGTCGGGTCTGCCTGAATGTGTTTGTGTGCAAGTGCAGTGTATGTTGAGATGCTGTTGGGGAGGGGGCTGTCGGATCTGGCTGAATGTTTGTTGTTGTGTGAAAGTGCATTTTGAGATGAGGGTGTGGGGCGTGTGTCGGGTCTGCCTGAATGTGTTTGTGTGCAAGTGCAGTGTGTGTTGAGATGCGGGATGGGGTGTGTGTCAGGTCTGCCTGAATGTGTTTGTGTGCAAGTTCAGTGTATGTTGAGATGCTGGGGGAGGGGGGTGTCGGGTCTGCCTGAATGTTTGTTATTGTGTGAAAGTGCATGTTGAGATGCGGGTGTGGGGTGTGAGTCGGGTCTGCCTGAATGTGTTTGTGTGCAAGTTCAGTGTATGTTGAGATGCTGGGGGAGGGGAGTGTCGGGTCTGCCTGAATGTTTGTTGTTGTGTGAAAGTGCACGTTGAGATGCGGGGGTGGGGTTTATGTAGGGTCTGCCTGAATGTGTTTGTGTGCAAGTTCAGTGTCTGTTGAGATGCGGGGGTGGGGTGTGTGCCGGGTATGCCTGAATGTGTTTGTGTGCAAGTGCAGTGTATGTTGAGATGCTGGGGGAGAGGGGTGTCAGGTCTGCCTGAATGTTTGTTGTTGTGTGAAAGTGCATGTTGAGATGCGGGTGTGGGGTGTGAGTCGGGTCTGCCTGAATGTGTTTGTGTGCAAGTGCAGTGTATGTTGAGATGCAGGGATGGGGTGTGTGTCGGGTCTGCTTGAATGTGTTTGTGTGCAAGTGCAGTGTGTGTTGAGATTCGTAGGGGCTGTGTGTGTCGGGTCTGCCTGAATGTGTTTGTGTGCAAGTTCAGTGTATGTTGAGATGCGGGGGTAGAGTGTGTGTCGGGTCTGCTTGACTGTGTTTGTGTGCAAGTGCAGTGTGTGTTGAGATGCGGGGGTGGGGTGTGTGTCGGGTCTGCCTGAATGTGTTGTTGAGCATGTGCAGTGTGTGTTGAGATGCAAGGGTAGGGTGTGTGTCGGGTCTGCTTGAATGGGTTTGTGTGCAAGTTCAGTGTATGTTGAGATGCGGGGGTGGGGTGTGTGTCAGGTCTGCCTGAATGTGTTTGTGTGCAAGTTCAGTGTATGTTGAGATGCGGGGGTGGGGTGTGTGTCGTGTCTGCTTGACTGTGTTTGTGTGCAAATGCAGTGTGTGTTGAGATGTGGGGGTGGGGTGTGTGTCGGGTCTGCCTGAATGTGTGTGTGTGCAATTACAGTGTATGTTGAGATGCGGGGGTGGGGTGTGTGTCGGGTCTGCTTGACTGTGTTTGTGTGCAAGTGCAGTGTGTGTTGAGATGCGGGGGTGGGGTGTGTGTCGGGTCTGCATGAATGTGTTGTTGAGCAAGTGCAGTGTGTGTTGAGATGCAAGGGTAGGGTGTGTGTCGGGTCTGCTTGAATGTGTTTGTGTGCAAGTGCAGTCTGTGTTGAGATCCAAGGGTGGGGTGTGTGTCGGGTCTGCTTGAATGTGTTTGTGTGCAAGTTCAGTGTATGTTGAGATGCGGGGCTGGGGTGTGTGTCGGGTCTGCCTAAATGTGTTTGTGTGTAAGTGGAGTGTATGTTGAGATGCTGGGGGGGGAGGGGGATGTCGGATCTGGCTGAATGTTTGTTGTTGTGTGAAAGTGCATGTTGAGATGCGGGTGTGGGGTGTGTGTCGGGTCTGCCTGAATGTGTTTGTGTGCAAGTTCAGTGTATGTTGAGATGCGGGGGTGGGGTGTGTGTCGGGTCTGCCTGAATGTGTTTGTGTGCAAGTGCAGTGTATGTTGAGATGCTGGGGGAGGCGGGTGTCGGGTCTGCCTGAATGTTTGTTGTTGTGTGAAAGTGCATGTTGAGATGCGGGTGTGGGGTGTGAGTCGGGTCTGCCTGAATGTGTTTGTGTGCAAGTTCAGTGTATGTTGAGATGCTGGGGGAGGGGAGTGTCGGGTCTGCCTGAATGTTTGTTGTTGTGTGAAAGTGCACGTTGAGATGCGGGGGTGGGGTGTGTGTAGGGTCTGCCTGAATGTGTTTGTGTGCAAGTTCAGTGTCTGTTGAAATGCGGGGGTGGGGTGTGTGGCGGGTATGCCTGAATGTGTTTGTGTGCAAGTGCAGTGTATGTTGAGATGCTGGGGGAGAGGGGTTTCAGGTCTGCCTGAATGTTTGTTGTTGTGTGAAAGTGCATGTTGAGATGCAGGGGTGGGGAGGGAGTCGGGTCTGCCTGAATGTGTTTGTGTGCAAGTGCAGTGTATGTTGAGATGCTGTTGGGGAGGGGGGTGTCTGGTCTGCCTGAATGTTTGTTGTTGTGTGAAAGTGCATGTTGAGATGCGGGTGTGGGTGTGTGTCGGGTCTGCCTGAATGTGTTTGTGTGCAAGTGCAGTGTATGTTGAGATGCTGGGGGGGAGGGGGATGTAGGATCTGGCTGAATGTTTGTTGTGGTGTGAAAGTGTATGTTGAGATGTGGGGATGGGGTGTGTATTGGGTATGCCTGAATGTGTTTGTGTGCAAGTTCAGTGTGTGTTGAGATGCAGGGGTGGGTGTGTGTCGGGTCTGCCTGAATGTGTTCGTGTGCAAGTGCAGTGTGTGTTGAGATGCGGGATGGGGTGTGTGTCAGGTCTGCCTGAATGCGTTTGTGTGCAAGTTCAGTGTATGTTGAGATGCTGGGGGAGGGGAGTGTCGGGTCTGCCTGAATGTTTGTTGTTGTGTGAAAGTGCATATTGAGATGCGGGTGTGGGGTGTGTGTCGGGTCTGCCTGAATGTGTTTGTGTGCAAGTTCAGTGTATGTTGAGATGCGGGGGTGGGGTGTGTGTCGGGTCTGCCTGAATGTGTTTGTGTGCAAGTGCAGTGTATGTTGAGATGCTGTTGGGGAGGGGGCTGTCGGATCTGGCTGAATGTTTGTTGTTGTGTGAAAGTGCATTTTGAGATGAGGGTGTGGGGTGTGTGTCGGGTCTGCCTGAATGTGTTTGTGTGCCAGTGCAGTGTGTGTTGAGATGCAGGATGGGGTGTGTGTCAGGTCTGCCTGAATGTGTTTGTGTGCAAGTTCAGTGTATGTTGAGATGCTGGGGGAGGGGAGTGTCGGGTCTGCCTGAATGTTTGTTGTTGTGTGAAAGTGCATGTTGAGATGCGGGTGTGGGGTGTGAGTCGAGTCTGCCTGAATGTGTTTTTGTGCAAGTTCAGTGTATGTTGAGATGCTGGGGGAGGGGAGTGTCGGGTCTGCCTGAATGTTTGTTGTTGTTTGAAAGTGCATGTTGGGATGCAGGGGTGGGGTGTGTGTAGGGTCTGCCTGAATGTGTTTGTGTGCAAGTTCAGTGTCTGTTGAGATGCAGGGGTCGGGTGTGTGCCGGGTATGCCTGAATGTGTTTGTGTGCAAGTGCAGTGTATGTTGAGATGCTGGGGCAGAGGGGTGTCGGGTCTGCCTGAATGTTTGTTGTTGTGTGAAAGTGCATGTTGAGATGCGGGTGTGGGGTGTGAGTCGGGTCTGCCTGAATGTGTTTGTGTGCAAGTGCAGTGTGTGTTGAGATGCAGGGATGGGGTGTGTGTCGGGTCTGCTTGAATGTGTTTGTGTGCAAGTGCAGTGTGTGTTTAGATTCGTAGGGACTGTGTGTGTCAGGTCTGCCTGAATGTGTTTGTGTGCAAGTTCATTGTATGTTGACATGCGGGGGTCGAGTGTGTGTCGGGTCTGCTTGACTGTGTTTGTGTGCAAGTGCAGTGTGTGTTGAGATGCAGGGGTGGGGTGTGTGTCGGGTCTGCCTGAATGTGTTGTTGAGCATGTGCAGTGTGTGTTGAGATGCAAGGGTAGGGTGTGTGTCGGGTCTGCTTGAATGGGTTTGTGTGCAAGTTCAGTGTATGTTGAGATGCGGGGGTGGGGTGTGTGTCAGGTCTGCCTGAATGTGTTTGTGTGCAAGTTCAGTGTATGTTGAGATGCGGGGGTGGGGTGTGTGTCGTGTCTGCTTGACTGTGTTTGTGTGCAAATGCAGTGTGTGTTGAGATGTGGGGGTGGGGTGTGTGTCGGGTCTGCCTGAATGTGTGTGTGTGCAATTACAGTGTATGTTGAGATGCGGGGGTGGGGTGTGTGTCGGGTCTGCTTGACTGTGTTTGTGTGCAAGTGCAGTGTGTGTTGAGATGCGGGGGTGGGGTGTGTGTCGGGTCTGCATGAATGTGTTGTTGAGCAAGTGCAGTGTGTGTTGAGATGCAAGGGTAGGGTGTGTGTCGGGTCTGCTTGAATGTGTTTGTGTGCAAGTGCAGTCTGTGTTGAGATCCAAGGGTGGGGTGTGTGTCGGGTCTGCTTGAATGTGTTTGTGTGCAAGTTCAGTGTATGTTGAGATGCGGGGGTGGGGTGTCTGTCGGGTCTGCCTAAATGTGTTTGTGTGTAAGTGGAGTGTATGTTGAGATGCTGGGGGGGAGGGGGATGTCGGATCTGGCAGAATGTTTGTTGTTGTGTGAAAGTGCATGTTGAGATGCGGGTTTGGGGTGTGTGTCGGGTCTGCCTGAATGTGTTTGTGTGCAAGTTCAGTGTATGTTGAGATGCGGGGGTGGGGTGTGTGTCGGGTCTGCCTGAATGTGTTTGTGTGCAAGTCCAGTGTATGTTGAGATGCTGGGGGAGAGGGGTGTCAGGTCTGCCTGAATGTTTGTTGTTGTGTGAAAGTGCATGTTGAGATGCGGGTGTGGGGTGTGAGTCGGGTCTGCCTGAATGTGTTTGTGTGCAAGTGCAGTGTATGTTGAGATGCAGGGATGGGGTGTGTGTCGGGTCTGCTTGAATGTGTTTGTGTGCAAGTGCAGTGTGTGTTGAGATTCGTAGGGGCTGTGTGTGTCAGGTCTGCCTGAATGTGTTTGTGTGCAAGTTCAGTGTATGTTGAGATGCGGGGGTGGAGTGTGTGTCGGGTCTGCCTGAATGTGTTTGTGAGCAAGTGCAGTGTGTGTTGAGATGCAGGGGTGGGGTGTGTGTCAGGTCTGCTTGAATGTGTTTGTGTGCAGGTTCAGTGTATGTTGAGAGGCAGGGGTGGGGTGTGTGTCTGATCTGCCTGAATGTGTTTGTGTGCAGGTTTAGTGCATGTTGAGATGCGGGGATGGGGTGTGTATTGGGTCTGCCTGAGTGTGTTTGTGTGCAAGTTCAGTGTATGTTGAGATGCGGGGTTGGGGTGTGTGTCGGGTCTGCCTGAATGTGTTTGTGTGCAAGTGCAGTGTATGTTGAGATGCTGGGGGCGAGGGGGGTGTCGGGTCTGCCTAAATGTTTATTGTTGTGTGAAAGTGCATGTTGAGATGCGGGTGTGGGGTGTGAGTCGGGTCATCCTGAATGTGTTTGTGTGCAAGTGCAGTGTTTGTTGAGATGCAGGGATGGGGTGTGTGTCGGGTCTGCCTTAATGTGTTTGTGTGCAAGTTCAGTGTATGTTGAGATGCAGGGGTGGGGTGTGTGTCGGGTCTGCCTGAATGTGTTTGTGTGCAAGTTCAGTGTATGTTGAGATGCGGGGGTGGAGTGTGTGTCGGGACTGCCTGAATGTGTTTGTGTGCAAGTTCAGTGTGTGTTGAGATGCGGGGGTGGGGTGTGTGTCAGGTCTGCCTGAATGTATTTGTGGGCAAGTGCAGTGTATGTTGAGTTGTGGGGGGACGGGGGATGTCGGATCTGGCTGAATGTTTGTTGTGTGAAAGTGCATGTTGAGATGAGGGGGTGGGGTGTGTGTCGGGCCTGCCTGAATGTGTTTGTTTGCACGTTCAGTGTATGTTGAGATGCGGGGGTGGGGTGTGTGTCGGGTCTGCCTGAATTTGTTTGTGTGCAAGTTCAGTGTATGTTGAGATGCTGGGGGAGGGGGGTGTCGGGTCTGCCTGAATGTTTGTTGTTGTGTTTAAGTGCATGTTGAGATGCAGGGGTGGGGTGTGTGTCGGGTCTGCCTGAATTTGTTTGTGTGCAAGTTCAGTGTATGTTGAGATGCTGGGGCAGAGGGGTGTCAGGTCTGCCTGAATGTTTGTTGTTGTGTGAAAGTGCATGTTGAGATGCGGGTGTGGGGTGTGAGTCGGGTCTGCCTGAATGTGTTTGTGTGCAAGTGCAGTGTGTGTTGAGATGCACGGATGGGGTGTGTGTCGGGGCTGCTTGAATGTGTTTGTGTGCAAGTGCAGTGTGTGTTGAGATTCGTAGGGACTGTGTGTGTCAGGTCTGCCTGAATGTGTTTGTGTGCAAGTTCAGTGTATGTTGAGATGCGGGGGTGGAGTGTGTGTCCGGTCTGCTTGACTGTTTGTGTGCAAGTGCAGTGTGTGTTGAGATGCGGGGGTGGGGTGTGTGTCGGGTCTGCCTGAATGTGTTGTTGAGCAAGTGCAGTGTGTGTTGAGATGCAAGGGTAGGGTGTGTGTCGGGTCTGCTTGAATGGGTTTGTGTGCAAGTTCAGTGTATGTTGAGATGCGGGGGTGGGGTGTGTGTCGGGTCTGCCTGAATGTGTTTGTGTGCAAGTTCAGTGTATGTTGAGATGCGGGGGTGGGGTGTGTGTCGGGTCTGCTTGACTGTGTTTGTGTGCAAATGCAGTGTGTGTTGAGATGTGGGGGTGGGGTGTGTGTCGGGTCTGCCTGAATGTGTGTGTGTGCAATTACAGTGTATGTTGAGATGCGGGGGTGGGGTGTGTGTCGGGTCTGCTTGACTGTGTTTGTGTGCAAGTGCAGTGTGTGTTGAGATGCGGGGGTGGGGTGTGTGTCGGGTCTGCCTGAATGTGTTGTTGAGCAAGTGCAGTGTGTGTTGAGATGCAAGGGTAGGGTGTGTGTCGGGTCTGCTTGAATGTGTTTGTGTGCAAGTGCAGTCTGTGTTGAGATCCAAGGGTGGGGTGTGTGTCGGGTCTGCTTGAATGTGTTTGTGTGCAAGTTCAGTGTATGTTGAGATGCGGGGGTGGGGTGTGTGTCGGGTCTGCCTGAATGTGTTTGTGTGCAAGTGGAGTTTATGTTGAGATGCTGGGGGAGAGGGGAATGTCGGATCTGGCTGAATGTTTGTTGTTGTGTGAAAGTGCATGTTGATATGCGGGTGTGGGGTGTGTGTCGGGTCTGCCTGAATGTGTTTGTGTGCAAGTTCAGTGTATGTTGAGATGCGGGGGTGGGGTGTGTGTCGGGTCTGCCTGAATGTGTTTGTGTGCAAGTGCAGTGTATGTTGAGATGCTGTTGGGGAGGGGGCTGTCGGATCTGGCTGAATGTTTGTTGTTGTGTGAAAGTGCATTTTGAGATGAGGGTGTGGGGCGTGTGTCGGGTCTGCCTGAATGTGTTTGTGTGCAAGTGCAGTGTGTGTTGAGATGCGGGATGGGGTGTGTGTCAGGTCTGCCTGAATGTGTTTGTGTGCAAGTTCAGTGTATGTTGAGATGCTGGGGGAGGGGGGTGTCGGGTCTGCCTGAATGTTTGTTGTTGTGTGAAAGTGCATGTTGAGATGCGGGTGTGGGGTGTGAGTCGGGTCTGCCTGAATGTGTTTGTGTGCAAGTTCAGTGTATGTTGAGATGCTGGGGGAGGGGAGTGTCGGGTCTGCCTGAATGTTTGTTGTTGTGTGAAAGTGCACGTTGAGATGCGGGGGTGGGGTTTATGTAGGGTCTGCCTGAATGTGTTTGTGTGCAAGTTCAGTGTCTGTTGAGATGCGGGGGTGGGGTGTGTGCCGGGTATGCCTGAATGTGTTTGTGTGCAAGTGCAGTGTATGTTGAGATGCTGGGGGAGAGGGGTGTCAGGTCTGCCTGAATGTTTGTTGTTGTGTGAAAGTGCATGTTGAGATGCGGGTGTGGGGTGTGAGTCGGGTCTGCCTGAATGTGTTTGTGTGCAAGTGCAGTGTATGTTGAGATGCAGGGATGGGGTGTGTGTCGGGTCTGCTTGAATGTGTTTGTGTGCAAGTGCAGTGTGTGTTGAGATTCGTAGGGGCTGTGTGTGTCGGGTCTGCCTGAATGTGTTTGTGTGCAAGTTCAGTGTATGTTGAGATGCGGGGGTAGAGTGTGTGTCGGGTCTGCTTGACTGTGTTTGTGTGCAAGTGCAGTGTGTGTTGAGATGCGGGGGTGGGGTGTGTGTCGGGTCTGCCTGAATGTGTTTGTGTGCAAGTTCAGTGTATGTTGAGATGCGGGGGTGGGGTGCGTGTGGGGTCTCCCTGAATGTGTTTGTGTGCAAGTGGAGTGTATGTTGAGATGCTGGGGGGGGAGGGGGATGTCGGATATGGCTGAATGTTTGTTGTTGTGTGAAAGTGCATGTTGAGATGCGGGTGTGGGGTGTGTGTCGGGTCTGCCTGAATGTGTTTGTGTGCAAGTTCAGTGTATGTTGAGATGCGGGGGTGGGGTGTGTGTCGGGTCTGCCTGAATGTGTTTGTGTGCAAGTGCAGTGTATGTTGAGATGCTGTTGGGGAGGGGGCTGTCGGATCTGGCTGAATGTTTGTTGTTGTGTGAAAGTGCATTTTGAGATGAGGGTGTGGGGTGTGTGTCGGGTCTGCCTGAATTTGTTTGTGTGCCAGTGCAGTGTGTGTTGAGATGCGGGATGGGGTGTGTGTCAGGTCTGCCTGAATGTGTTTGGGTGCAAGTTCAGTGTATGTTGAGATGCTGGGGGAGGGGGGTGTCGGGTCTGCCTGAATGTTTGTTGTTGTGTGAAAGTGCATGTTGAGATGCGGGTGTGGGGTGTGAGTCGAGTCTGCCTGAATGTGTTTGGGTGCAAGTTCAGTGTAGGTTGAGATGCTGGGGGAGGGGAGTGTCGGGTCTGCCTGAATGTTTGTTGTTGTGTGAAAGTGCATGTTGAGATGCAGGGGTGGGGTGTGTGTAGGGTCTGCCTGAATGTGTTTGTGTGCAAGTTCAGTGTCTGTTGAGATGCGGGGGTGGGGTGTGTGCCGGGTATGCCTGAATGTGTTTGTGTGCAAGTGCAGTGTATGTTGAGATGCTGGGGCAGAGGGGTATCGGGTCTGCCTGAATGTTTGTTGTTGTGTGAAAGTGCATGTTGAGATGCGGGTGTGGGGTGTGAGTCGGGTCTGCCTGAATGTGTTTGTGTGAAAGTGCAGTGTGTGTTGAGATGCAGGGATGGGGTGTGTGTCGGGTCTGCTTGAATGTGTTTGTGTGCAAGTGCAGTGTGTGTTGAGATTCGTAGGGATTGTGTGTCAGGTCTGCCTGAATGTGTTTGTGTGCAAGTTCAGTGTATGTTGAGATGTGGGGGTGGAGTGTGTGTCGGGTCTGCTTGACTGTGTTTGTGTGCAAGTGCAGTGTGTGTTGAGATGCGGGGGTGGGGTGTGTGTCGGGTCTGCCTGAATGTGTTGTTGAGCAAGTGCAGTGTGTGTTGAGATGCAAGGGTAGGGTGTGTGTCGGGTCTGCTTGAATGGGTTTGTGTGCAAGTTCAGTGTATGTTGAGATGCGGGGGTGGGGTGTGTGTCAGGTCTGCCTGAATTTGTTTGTGTGCAAGTTCAGTGTATGTTGAGATGCGGGGGTGGGGTGTGTGTCGGGTCTGCTTGACTGTGTTTGTGTGCAAATGCAGTGTGTGTTGAGATGTGGGGGTGGGGTGTGTGTCGGGTCTGCCTGAATGTGTGTGTGTGCAATTACAGTGTATGTTGAGATGCGGGGGTGGAGTGTGTGTCGGGTCTGCCTGAATATGTTTGTGTGCAGGTTTAGTGCATGTTGAGATGCGGGGGTGGGTTGTGTGTCTGGTCTTCCTGAATGTGTTTGTGTGCAAGTTCAGTGTGTGTTGAGATGCTGGGGGAGGGGAGTGTCGGGTCTGCCTGAATGTTTGTTGTTGTGTGAAAGTGCACGTTGAGATGCGGGGGTGGGGTGTGTGTAGGGTCGGCCTGAATGTGTTTGTGTGCAAGTTCAGTGTCTGTTGAGATGCGGGGGTGGGGTGTGTGCCGGGTATGCCTGAATGTGTTTGTGTGCAAGTGCAGTGTATGTTGAGATGCTGGGGGAGAGGGGTGTCAGGTCTGCCTGAATGTTTGTTGTTGTGTGAAAGTGCATGTTGAGATGCGGGTGTGGGGTGTGAGTCGGGTCTGCCTGAATGTGTTTGTTTGCAAGTGCAGTGTATGTTGAGATGCAGGGATGGGGTGTGTGTCGGGTCTGCTTGAATGTGTTTGTGTGCAAGTGCAGTCTATGTTGAGATTCGTAGGGGCTGTGTGTGTCGGGTCTGCCTGAATGTGTTTGTGTGCAAGTTCAGTGTATGTTGAGATGCGGGGGTGGAGTGTGTGTCGGGTCTGCTTGACTGTGTTTGTGTGCAAGTGCAGTGTGTGTTGAGATGCGGGGGTGGGGTGTGTGTCGGGCCTGCCTGAATGTGTTTGTGTGCAAGTTCAGTGTATGTTGAGATGCGGGGGTGGGGTGTGTGTCGGGTCCCCCTGAATGTGTTTGTGTGCAAGTGGAGTGTATGTTGAGATGCTGTGGGGGGGAGGGATGTCGGATCTGGCTGAATGTTTGTTGTTGTGTGAAAGTGCATGTTGAGATGCGGGTGTGGGGTGTGTGTCGGGTCTGCCTGAATGTGTTTGTGTGCAAGTTCAGTGTATGTTGAGATGCGGGGGTGGGGTGTGTGTCGGGTCTGCCTGAATGTGTTTGTGTGCAAGTGCAGTGTATGTTGAGATGCTGTTGGGGAGGGGGCTGTTGGATCTGGCTGAATGTTTGTTGTTGTGTGAAAGTGCATTTTGAGATGCGGGGGTGGGACGTGAGTCGAGTCTGCCTGAATGTGTTTTTGTGCAAGTTCAGTGTATGTTGAGATGCTGGGGGAGGGGAGTGTCGGGCCTGCCTGAATGTTTGTTGTTGTGTGAAAGTGCATGTTGAGATGCAGGGGTGGGGTGTGTGTAGGGTCTGCCTGATTGTGTTTGTGTGCAAGTTCAGTGTATGTTGAGATGCGGGGGTGGGGTGTGTGCCGGGTATGCCTGAATGTGTTTGTGTGCAAGTGCAGTGTATGTTGAGATGCTGGGGCAGAGGGGTGTCGGGTCTGCCTGAATGTTTGTTGTTGTGTGAAAGTGCATGTTGAGATGCGGGTGTGGGGTGTGAGTCGGGTCTGCCTGAATGTGTTTGTGTGCAAGTTCAGTGTATGTTGAGATGCGGGGGTGGAGTGTGTGTCGGGTCTGCTTGACTGTGTTTGTGTGCAAGTGCAGTGTGTGTTGAGATGCGGGGGTGGGGTGTGTGTCGGGTCTGCCTGAATGTGTTGTTGAGCAAGTGCAGTGTGTGTTGAGATGCAAGGGTAGGGTGTGTGTCAGGTCTGCCTGAATGGGTTTGTGTGCAAGTTCAGTGTATGTTGAGATGCGGGGGTGGGGTGTGTGTCGGGTCTGCTTGACTGTGTTTGTGTGCAAATGCAGTGTGTGTTGAGATGTGGGGGTGGGGTGTGTGTCGGGTCTGCCTGAATGTGTGTGTGTGCAATTACAGTGTATGTTGAGATGCGGGGGTGGGGTGTGTGTCGGGTCTGCCTGAATATGTTTGTGTGCAGGTTTAGTGCATGTTGAGATGCGGGGGTGGGGTGTGTGTCTGGTCTTCCTGAATGTGTTTGTTTGCAAGTTCAGTGTGTGTTGAGATGCGGGGATGGGGTGTGTGTCGGGTCTGCTTGAATGTGGTTGTGTGCAAGTGCAGTGTGTGTTGAGATTCGTAGGGGCTGTGTGTGTCGGGACTGCCTGAATGTGTTTGTGTGTAAGTTCAATGTATGTTGAGATGCGGGGGTGGGGTGTGTGTCTGGTCTGCCTGAATGTGTTTGTGTGCAAGTGCAGTGTGTGTTCAGATCCAAGGGTGGGGTGTGTGTCAAGTCTGCTTGAATGTGTTTGTGTGCACGTTTAGTGCATGTTGAGATGCGGTGGTGGAGTGTGTGTCGGGTCTGCCTGAATGTGTTTGTGTGCAAGTGCAGTGTATGTTGAGATGCGGGGGTGGAGTGTGTGTCGGGTCTGCCTGAATGTGTTTGTGTGCAAGTGCAGTGTATGTTGAGATGCAGGGGTGGGGTGTGTGTCTGGTCTGCCTGAATGTGTTTGTGTGCAAGTGCAGTGTGTGTTGAGATCCAATGGTGGGGTGTGTGTCGGGTCTGCTTGAATGTGTTTGTGTGCAGGTTCAGTGTATGTTGAGATGCAGGGGTGGGGGGAAGTTCAGTGTATGTTGAGATGCAGGGGTGGGGTGTGTGTCGGGTCTGCCTGAATGTGTTTGTGTGCAGGTTTAGTGCATGTTGAGATGCAGGGGTGGGGTGTGTGTCGGGTCTGCTTGACTGTGTTTGTGTGCAAGTGCAGTGTGTGTTGAGATGCGGGGGTGGGGTGTGTGTCGGGTCTACCTGAATGTGTTTGTGTGCAAGTGCAGTGTATGTTGAGATGCGGGGGTGGGGTGTGTGTGTCGGGTCTGCCTGAATGTGTTTGTGTGCAAGTGCAGTCTGTGTTGAGATCTAAGGGTGGGGTGTGTGTCGGGTGTGCTTGAATGTGTTTGTGTGCAAGTTCAGTGTATGTTGAGATGCCGGGGTGGGGTGTGTGTCGGGGGTGCCTGAATGTGTTTGTGTGCAAGTGCAGTGTATGTTGAGATGCTGGGGTGGAGTGTGTGTCGGGTCTGCCTGAATGTGTTTGTGTGCAGGTTTAGTGCATGTTGAGATGCAGGGGTGGGGTGTGTGTCTGGTCTGCCTGAATGTGTTTGTGTGCAAGGTCAGTGTATGTTGAGATGCAGGGGTGGGATGTGTGTCGGGTCTGCCTGAATGTGTTTGTGTGCAAGTTCAGTGTATGTTGAGATGCAAGGGTGGGGTGTGTGTCGGGTCTGCCTGAATGTGTTTGTGTGCAAGTTCAGTGTATGTTGAGATGCGGGGGTGGGGTGTGTGTCGGGTCTGCCTGAATGTGTTTGTGTGCAAGTGCAGTGTATGTTGAGATGCTGGGGGAGAGGGGTGTCAGGTCTGCCTGAATGTTTGTTGTTGTGTGAAAGTGCATGTTGAGATGCAGGTGTGGGGTGTGTGTCGGGTCTTCCTGAATGTGTTTGTGTGCAAGTTCAGTGTGTGTTGAGATGCTGGGGGAGGGGAGTGTCGGGTCTGCCTGAATGTTTGTTGTTGTGTGAAAGTGCACGTTGAGATGCGGGGGTGGGGTGTGTGTAGGGTCTGCCTGAATGTGTTTGTGTGCAAGTTCAGTGTCTGTTGAGATGCGGGGGTGGGGTGTGTGCCGGGTATGCCTGAATGTGTTTGTGTGCAAGTGCAGTGTAGGTTGAGATGCTGGGGGAGAGGGGTGTCAGGTCTGCCTGAATGTTTGTTGTTGTGTGAAAGTGCATGTTGAGATGCGGGTGTGGGGTGTGAGTCGGGTCTGCCTGAATGTGTTTGTGTGCAAGTGCAGTGTATGTTGAGATGCAGGGATGGGGTGTGTGTCGGGTCTGCTTGAATGTGTTTGTGTGCAAGTGCAGTGTGTGTTGAGATTCGTAGGGGCTGTGTGTGTCGGGTCTGCCTGAATGTGTTTGTGTGCAAGTTCAGTGTATGTTGAGATGCGGGGGTGGAGTGTGTGTCGGGTCTGCTTGACTGTGTTTGTGTGCAAGTGCAGTGTGTGTTGAGATGCGGGGGTGGGGTGTGTGTCGGGTCTGCCTGAATGTGTTTGTGTGCAAGTTCAGTGTATGTTGAGATGCGGGGGTGGGGTGTGTGTCGGGTCTCCCTGAATGTGTTTGTGTGCAAGTGGAGTGTATGTTGAGATGCTGGGGGGGGAGGGGGATGTCGGATCTGGCTGAATGTTTGTTGTTGTATGAAAGTGCATGTTGAGATGCGGGTGTGGGGTGTGTGTCGGGTCTGCCTGAATGTGTTTGTGTGCAAGTTCAGTGTATGTTGAGATGCGGGGGTGGGGTGTGTGTCGGGTCTGCCTGAATGTGTGGGTGTGCAAGTGCAGTGTATGTTGAGATGCTGTTGGGGAGGAGGCTGTCGGATCGGGCTGAATGTTTGTTGTTGTATAAAAGTGCATTTTGAGATGAGGGTGTGGGGTGTGTGTCGGGTCTGCCTGAATGTTTGTTGTTGTGTGAAAGTGCATGTTGAGATGCGGGTGTGGGGTGTGAGTCGAGTCTGCCCGAATGTGTTTTTGTGCAAGTTCAGTGTATGTTGAGAGGCTGGGGGAGGGGAGTGTCGGGCCTGCCTGAATGTTTGTTGTTGTGTGAAAGTGCATGTTGAGATGCAGGGGTGGGGAGTGTGTAGGGTCTGCCTGATTGTGTTTGTGTGCAAGTTCAGTGTCTGTTGAGATGCGGGGGTGGGGTGTGTGCCGGGTATGCCTGAATGTGTTTGTGTGCAAGTGCAGTGTATGTTGAGATGCTGGGGCAGAGGGGTGTCGGGTCTGCCTGAATGTTTGTTGTTGTGTGAAAGTGCATGTTGAGATGCGGGTGTGGGGTGTGAGTCGGGTCTGCCTGAATGTGTTTGTGTGCAAGTGCAGTGTGTGTTGAGATGCAGGGATGGGGTGTGTGTCGGGTCTGCTTGAATGTGTTTGTGTACAAGTGCAGTGTGTGTTGAGATTCGTAGGGACTGTATGTGTCAGGTCTGCCTGAATGTGTTTGTGTGCAAGTTCAGTGTATGTTGAGATGCGGGGGTGGAGTGTGTGTCGGGTCTGCTTGACTGTGTTTGTGTGCAAGTGCAGTGTGTGTTGAGATGCGGGGGTGGGGTGTGTGTCGGGTCTGCCTGAATGTGTTGTTGAGCAAGTGCAGTGTGTGTTGAGATGCAAGGGTAGGGTGTGTGTCGGGTCTGCTTGAATGGGTTTGTGTGCAAGTTCAGTGTATGTTGAGATGCGGGGGTGGGGTGTGTGTCGGGTCTGCTTGACTGTGTTTGTGTGCAAATGCAGTGTGTGTTGAGATGTGGGGGTTGGGTGTGTGTCGGGTCTGCCTGAATGTGTGTGTGTGCAATTACAGTGTATGTTGAGATGCGGGGGTGGGGTGTGTGTCGGGTCTGCTTGACTGTGTTTGTGTGCAAATGCAGTGTGTGTTGAGATGTGGGGGTTGGGTGTGTGTCGGGTCTGCCTGAATGTGTGTGTGTGCAATTACAGTGTATGTTGAGATGCGGGGGTGGGGTGTGTGTCGGGTCTGCCTGAATATGTTTGTGTGCAGGTTTAGTGCATGTTGAGATGCGGGGGTGGGGTGTGTGTCTGGTCTTCCTGAATGTGTTTGTGTGCAAGTTCAGTGTATGTTGAGATGCGGGGGTGGGGTGTGTGTCGGGTCTGCTTGACTGTGTTTGTGTGCAAATGCAGTGTGTGTTGAGATGTGGGAGTGGGGTGTGTGTCGGGTCTGCCTGAATGTGTTTGTGTGCAAGTGCAGTGTATGTTGAGATGATGGGGGGGGGGATGTCGGGTCTGCCTGAATGTTTGTTGTTGTGTGAAAGTGCATGTTGAGATGCGGGTGTGGGGTGTGAGTCGGGTCTGCCTGAATGTTTGTTGTTGTGTGAAAGTGCATGTTGAGATGCGGGTGTGGGGTGTGAGTCGGGTCTGCCTGAATGTGTTTGTGTGCAAGTGCAGTGTGTGTTGAGATGCAGGGATGGGGTGTGTGTCGGGTCTGCTTGAATGTGTTTGTGTACAAGTGCAGTGTGTGTTGAGATTCGTAGGGACTGTATGTGTCAGGTCTGCCTGAATGTGTTTGTGTGCAAGTTCAGTGTATGTTGAGATGCGGGGGTGGAGTGTGTGTCGGGTCTGCTTGACTGTGTTTGTGTGCAAGTGCAGTGTGTGTTGAGATGCGGGGGTGGGGTGTGTGTCGGGTCTGCCTGAATGTGTTGTTGAGCAAGTGCAGTGTGTGTTGAGATGCAAGGGTAGGGTGTGTGTCGGGTCTGCTTGAATGGGTTTGTGTGCAAGTTCAGTGTATGTTGAGATGCGGGGGTGGGGTGTGTGTCGGGTCTGCTTGACTGTGTTTGTGTGCAAATGCAGTGTGTGTTGAGATGTGGGGGTTGGGTGTGTGTCGGGTCTGCCTGAATGTGTGTGTGTGCAATTACAGTGTATGTTGAGATGTGGGGGTGGGGTGTGTGTCGGGTCTGCCTGAATGTGTGTGTGTGCAATTACATTGTATGTTGAGATGCGGGGGTGGGGTGTGTGTCGGGTCTGCTTGACTGTGTTTGTGTGCAAGTGCAGTGTGTGTTGAGATGCGGGGGTGGGGTGTGTGTCGGGTCTGCCTGAATGTGTTGTTGAGCAAGTGCAGTGTGTGTTGAGATGCAAGGGTAGGGTGTGTGTTGGGTCTGCTTGAATGTGTTTGTGTGCTAGTGCAGTCTGTGTTGAGATCCAAGGGTGGGGTGTGTGTCGGGTCTGCTTGAATGTGTTTGTGTGCAAGTTCAGTGTGTGTTGAGATGTTGTGGTGGGGTGTGTGTCGGGTCTTCCTGAATGTGTTTGTGTGCAAGTGGAGTGTATGTTGAGATGCTGGGGGAGAGGGGGATGTCGGATCTGGCTGAATGTTTGTTGTTGTGTGAAAGTGCATGTTGAGATGCGGGGGTGGGGTGTGTGTAGGGTCTGCCTGAATGTGTTTGTGTGCAAGTTCAGTGTCTGTTGAGATGCGGGGGTGGGGTGTGTGCCGGGTATGCCTGAATGTGTTTGTGTGCAAGTGCAGTGTATGTTGAGATGCTGGGGGAGAGGGGTGTCAGGTCTGCCTGAATGTTTGTTGTTGTGTGAAAGTGCATGTTGAGATGCGGGTGTGGGGTGTGAGTCGGGTCTGCCTGAATGTGTTTGTTTGCAAGTCCAGTGTGTTGAGATTCGTAGGGGCTGTGTGTGTCGGGTCTGCCTGAATGTGTTTATGTGCAAGTTCAGTGTATGTTGAGATGCGGGGGTGGAGTGTGTGTCGGGTCTGCTTGACTGTGTTTGTGTGCAAGTGCAGTGTGTGTTGAGATGCGGGGGTGGGGTGTGTGTCGGGCCTGCCTGAATGTGTTTGTGTGCAAGTTCAGTGTATGTTGAGATGCGGGGGTGGGGTGTGTGTCGGGTCTCCCTGAATGTGTTTGTGTGCAAGTGCAGTGTATGTTGAGATGCTGTTGGGGAGGGGGCTGTCGGATCTGGCTGAATGTTTGTTGTTGTGTGAAAGTGCATTTTGAGATGAGGGTGTGGGGTGTGTGTCGGGTATGCCTGAATGTGTTTGTGTGCCAGTGCAGTGTGTGTTGAGATGCGGGATGGGGTGTGTGTCAGGTCTGCCTGAATGTGTTTGTGTGCAAGTTCAGTGTATGTTGAGATGCTGGGGGAGGGGGGTGTCGGGTCTGCCTGAATGTTTGTTGTTGTGTGAAAGTGCATGTTGAGATGCGGGTGTGGGGTGTGAGTCGGGTCTGCCTGAATGTGTTTGTTTGCAAGTCCAGTGTGTTGAGATTCGTAGGGGCTGTGTGTGTCGGGTCTGCCTGAATGTGTTTATGTGCAAGTTCAGTGTATGTTGAGATGCGGGGGTGGAGTGTGTGTCGGGTCTGCTTGACTGTGTTTGTGTGCAAGTGCAGTGTGTGTTGAGATGCGGGGGTGGGGTGTGTGTCGGGCCTGCCTGAATGTGTTTGTGTGCAAGTTCAGTGTATGTTGAGATGCGGGGGTGGGGTGTGTGTCGGGTCTGCCTGAATGTGTTTGTGTGCAAGTGCAGTGTATGTTGAGATGCTGTTGGGGAGGGGGCTGTCGGATCTGGCTGAATGTTTGTTGGTGTGTGAAAGTGCATTTTGAGATGAGGGTGTGGGGTGTGTGTCGGGTATGCCTGAATGTGTTTGTGTGCCAGTGCAGTGTGTGTTGAGATGCGGGATGGGGTGTGTGTCAGGTCTGCCTGAATGTGTTTGTGTGCAAGTTCAGTGTATGTTGAGATGCTGGGGGAGGGGGGTGTCGGGTCTGCCTGAATGTTTGTTGTTGTGTGAAAGTGCATGTTGAGATGCGGGTGTGGGGTGTGAGTCGAGTCTGCCTGAATGTGTTTTTGTGCAAGTTTAGTGTATGTTGAGATGCTGGGGGAGGGGAGTGTCGGGCCTGCCTGAATGTTTGTTGTTGTGTGAAAGTGCATGTTGAGATGCAGGGGTGGGGTGTGTGTAGGGTCTGCCTGATTGTGTTTGTGTGCAAGTTCAGTGTCTGTTGAGATGCGGGGGTGGGGTGTGTGCCGGGTATGCCTGAATGTGTTTGTGTGCAAGTGCAGTGTATGTTGAGATGCTGGGGCAGAGGGGTGTCGGGTCTGACTGAATGTTTGTTGTTGTGTGAAAGTGCATGTTGAGATGCGGGTGTGGGGTGTGAGTCGGGTCTGCCTGAATGTGTTTGTGTGCAAGTGCAGTGTGTGTTGAGGTTCGTAGGGACTGTATGTGTCAGGTCTGCCTGAATGTGTTTGTGTGCAAGTTCAGTGTATGTTGAGATGCGGGTGTGGAGTGTGTGTCGGGTCTGCTTGACTGTGTTTGTGTGCAAGTGCAGTGTGTGTTGAGATGCGGGGGTGGGGTGTGTGTCGGGTCTGCCTGAATGTGTTGTTGAGCAAGTGCAGTGTGTGTTGAGATTCAAGGGTAGGGTGTGTGTCGGGTCTGCTTGAATGGGTTTGTGTGCAAGTTCAGTGTATGTTGAGATGCAGGGGTGGGGTGTGTGTCAGGTCTGCCTGAATGTGTTTGTGTGCAAGTTCAGTGTATGTTGAGATGCGGGGGTGGGGTGTGTGTCGGGTCTGCCTGACTGTGTTTGTGTGCAAGTTCAGTGTATGTTGAGATGCGGGGGTGGGGTGTGTGTCGGGTCCCCCTGAATGTGTTTGTGTGCAAGTGGAGTGTATGTTGAGATGCTGTGGGGGGGTGGGATGTGTGTCGGGTCTGGCTGAATGTTTGTTGTTGTGTGAAAGTGCATGTTGAGATGCGGGTGTGGGGTGTGTGTCGGGTCTGCCTGAATGTGTTTGTGTGCAAGTTCAGTGTATGTTGAGATGCGGGGGTGGGGTGTGTGTCGGGTCTGCCTGAATGTGTTTGTGTGCAAGTGCAGTGTATGTTGAGATGCTGTTGGGGAGGGGGCTGTTGGATCTGGCTGAATGTTTGTTGTTGTGTGAAAGTGCATTTTGAGATGCGGGGGTGGGACGTGAGTCGAGTCTGCCTGAATGTGTTTTTGTGCAAGTTCAGTGTATGTTGAGATGCTGGGGGAGGGGAGTGTCGGGCCTGCCTGAATGTTTGTTGTTGTGTGAAAGTGCATGTTGAGATGCAGGGGTGGGGTGTGTGTAGGGTCTGCCTGATTGTGTTTGTGTGCAAGTTCAGTGTATGTTGAGATGCGGGGGTGGGGTGTGTGCCGGGTATGCCTGAATGTGTTTGTGTGCAAGTGCAGTGTATGTTGAGATGCTGGGGCAGAGGGGTGTCGGGTCTGCCTGAATGTTTGTTGTTGTGTGAAAGTGCATGTTGAGATGCGGGTGTGGGGTGTGAGTCGGGTCTGCCTGAATGTGTTTGTGTGCAAGTTCAGTGTATGTTGAGATGCGGGGGTGGAGTGTGTGTCGGGTCTGCTTGACTGTGTTTGTGTGCAAGTGCAGTGTGTGTTGAGATGCGGGGGTGGGGTGTGTGTCGGGTCTGCCTGAATGTGTGTGTGTGCAATTACAGTGTATGTTGAGATGCGGGGGTGGGGTGTGTGTCGGGTCTGCCTGAATATGTTTGTGTGCAGGTTTAGTGCATGTTGAGATGCGGGGGTGGGGTGTGTGTCTGGTCTTCCTGAATGTGTTTGTTTGCAAGTTCAGTGTGTGTTGAGATGCGGGGATGGGGTGTGTGTCGGGTCTGCTTGAATGTGGTTGTGTGCAAGTGCAGTGTGTGTTGAGATTCGTAGGGGCTGTGTGTGTCGGGACTGCCTGAATGTGTTTGTGTGTAAGTTCAATGTATGTTGAGATGCGGGGGTGGGGTGTGTGTCTGGTCTGCCTGAATGTGTTTGTGTGCAAGTGCAGTGTGTGTTCAGATCCAAGGGTGGGGTGTGTGTCAAGTCTGCTTGAATGTGTTTGTGTGCACGTTTAGTGCATGTTGAGATGCGGTGGTGGAGTGTGTGTCGGGTCTGCCTGAATGTGTTTGTGTGCAAGTGCAGTGTATGTTGAGATGCGGGGGTGGAGTGTGTGTCGGGTCTGCCTGAATGTGTTTGTGTGCAAGTGCAGTGTATGTTGAGATGCAGGGGTGGGGTGTGTGTCTGGTCTGCCTGAATGTGTTTGTGTGCAAGTGCAGTGTGTGTTGAGATCCAATGGTGGGGTGTGTGTCGGGTCTGCTTGAATGTGTTTGTGTGCAGGTTCAGTGTATGTTGAGATGCAGGGGTGGGGGGAAGTTCAGTGTATGTTGAGATGCAGGGGTGGGGTGTGTGTCGGGTCTGCCTGAATGTGTTTGTGTGCAGGTTTAGTGCATGTTGAGATGCAGGGGTGGGGTGTGTGTCTGGTCTGCCTGAATGTGTTTGTGTGCAAGGTCAGTGTATGTTGAGATGCAGGGGTGGGATGTGTGTCGGGTCTGCCTGAATGTGTTTGTGTGCAAGTTCAGTGTATGTTGAGATGCAAGGGTGGGGTGTGTGTCGGGTCTGCCTGAATGTGTTTGTGTGCAAGTTCAGTGTATGTTGAGATGCGGGGGTGGGGTGTGTGTCGGGTCTGCCTGAATGTGTTTGTGTGCAAGTGCAGTGTATGTTGAGATGCTGGGGGAGAGGGGTGTCAGGTCTGCCTGAATGTTTGTTGTTGTGTGAAAGTGCATGTTGAGATGCAGGTGTGGGGTGTGTGTCGGGTCTTCCTGAATGTGTTTGTGTGCAAGTTCAGTGTGTGTTGAGATGCTGGGGGAGGGGAGTGTCGGGTCTGCCTGAATGTTTGTTGTTGTGTGAAAGTGCACGTTGAGATGCGGGGGTGGGGTGTGTGTAGGGTCTGCCTGAATGTGTTTGTGTGCAAGTTCAGTGTCTGTTGAGATGCGGGGGTGGGGTGTGTGCCGGGTATGCCTGAATGTGTTTGTGTGCAAGTGCAGTGTAGGTTGAGATGCTGGGGGAGAGGGGTGTCAGGTCTGCCTGAATGTTTGTTGTTGTGTGAAAGTGCATGTTGAGATGCGGGTGTGGGGTGTGAGTCGGGTCTGCCTGAATGTGTTTGTGTGCAAGTGCAGTGTATGTTGAGATGCAGGGATGGGGTGTGTGTCGGGTCTGCTTGAATGTGTTTGTGTGCAAGTGCAGTGTGTGTTGAGATTCGTAGGGGCTGTGTGTGTCGGGTCTGCCTGAATGTGTTTGTGTGCAAGTTCAGTGTATGTTGAGATGCGGGGGTGGAGTGTGTGTCGGGTCTGCTTGACTGTGTTTGTGTGCAAGTGCAGTGTGTGTTGAGATGCGGGGGTGGGGTGTGTGTCGGGTCTGCCTGAATGTGTTTGTGTGCAAGTTCAGTGTATGTTGAGATGCGGGGGTGGGGTGTGTGTCGGGTCTCCCTGAATGTGTTTGTGTGCAAGTTCAGTGTATGTTGAGATGCGGGGGTGGGGTGTGTGTCGGGTCTGCCTGAATGTGTGGGTGTGCAAGTGCAGTGTATGTTGAGATGCTGTTGGGGAGGAGGCTGTCGGATCGGGCTGAATGTTTGTTGTTGTATGAAAGTGCATTTTGAGATGAGGGTGTGGGGTGTGTGTCGGGTCTGCCTGAATGTTTGTTGTTGTGTGAAAGTGCATGTTGAGATGCGGGTGTGGGGTGTGAGTCGAGTCTGCCCGAATGTGTTTTTGTGCAAGTTCAGTGTATGTTGAGAGGCTGGGGGAGGGGAGTGTCGGGCCTGCCTGAATGTTTGTTGTTGTGTGAAAGTGCATGTTGAGATGCAGGGGTGGGGAGTGTGTAGGGTCTGCCTGATTGTGTTTGTGTGCAAGTTCAGTGTCTGTTGAGATGCGGGGGTGGGGTGTGTGCCGGGTATGCCTGAATGTGTTTGTGTGCAAGTGCAGTGTATGTTGAGATGCTGGGGCAGAGGGGTGTCGGGTCTGCCTGAATGTTTGTTGTTGTGTGAAAGTGCATGTTGAGATGCGGGTGTGGGGTGTGAGTCGGGTCTGCCTGAATGTGTTTGTGTGCAAGTGCAGTGTGTGTTGAGATGCAGGGATGGGGTGTGTGTCGGGTCTGCTTGAATGTGTTTGTGTACAAGTGCAGTGTGTGTTGAGATTCGTAGGGACTGTATGTGTCAGGTCTGCCTGAATGTGTTTGTGTGCAAGTTCAGTGTATGTTGAGATGCGGGGGTGGAGTGTGTGTCGGGTCTGCTTGACTGTGTTTGTGTGCAAGTGCAGTGTGTGTTGAGATGCGGGGGTGGGGTGTGTGTCGGGTCTGCCTGAATGTGTTGTTGAGCAAGTGCAGTGTGTGTTGAGATGCAAGGGTAGGGTGTGTGTCGGGTCTGCTTGAATGGGTTTGTGTGCAAGTTCAGTGTATGTTGAGATGCGGGGGTGGGGTGTGTGTCGGGTCTGCTTGACTGTGTTTGTGTGCAAATGCAGTGTGTGTTGAGATGTGGGGGTTGGGTGTGTGTCGGGTCTGCCTGAATGTGTGTGTGTGCAATTACAGTGTATGTTGAGATGCGGGGGTGGGGTGTGTGTCGGGTCTGCTTGACTGTGTTTGTGTGCAAATGCAGTGTGTGTTGAGATGTGGGGGTTGGGTGTGTGTCGGGTCTGCCTGAATGTGTGTGTGTGCAATTACAGTGTATGTTGAGATGCGGGGGTGGGGTGTGTGTCGGGTCTGCCTGAATATGTTTGTGTGCAGGTTTAGTGCATGTTGAGATGCGGGGGTGGGGTGTGTGTCTGGTCTTCCTGAATGTGTTTGTGTGCAAGTTCAGTGTATGTTGAGATGCGGGGGTGGGGTGTGTGTCGGGTCTGCTTGACTGTGTTTGTGTGCAAATGCAGTGTGTGTTGAGATGTGGGGGTGGGGTGTGTGTCGGGTCTGCCTGAATGTGTTTGTGTGCAAGTGCAGTGTATGTTGAGATGATGGGGGGGGGGATGTCGGGTCTGCCTGAATGTTTGTTGTTGTGTGAAAGTGCATGTTGAGATGCGGGTGTGGGGTGTGAGTCGGGTCTGCCTGAATGTTTGTTGTTGTGTGAAAGTGCATGTTGAGATGCGGGTGTGGGGTGTGAGTCGGGTCTGCCTGAATGTGTTTGTGTGCAAGTGCAGTGTGTGTTGAGATGCAGGGATGGGGTGTGTGTCGGGTCTGCTTGAATGTGTTTGTGTACAAGTGCAGTGTGTGTTGAGATTCGTAGGGACTGTATGTGTCAGGTCTGCCTGAATGTGTTTGTGTGCAAGTTCAGTGTATGTTGAGATGCGGGGGTGGAGTGTGTGTCGGGTCTGCTTGACTGTGTTTGTGTGCAAGTGCAGTGTGTGTTGAGATGCGGGGGTGGGGTGTGTGTCGGGTCTGCCTGAATGTGTTGTTGAGCAAGTGCAGTGTGTGTTGAGATGCAAGGGTAGGGTGTGTGTCGGGTCTGCTTGAATGGGTTTGTGTGCAAGTTCAGTGTATGTTGAGATGCGGGGGTGGGGTGTGTGTCGGGTCTGCTTGACTGTGTTTGTGTGCAAATGCAGTGTGTGTTGAGATGTGGGGGTTGGGTGTGTGTCGGGTCTGCCTGAATGTGTGTGTGTGCAATTACATTGTATGTTGAGATGCGGGGGTGGGGTGTGTGTCGGGTCTGCTTGACTGTGTTTGTGTGCAAGTGCAGTGTGTGTTGAGATGCGGGGGTGGGGTGTGTGTCGGGTCTGCCTGAATGTGTTGTTGAGCAAGTGCAGTGTGTGTTGAGATGCAAGGGTAGGGTGTGTGTTGGGTCTGCTTGAATGTGTTTGTGTGCAAGTGCAGTCTGTGTTGAGATCCAAGGGTGGGGTGTGTGTCGGGTCTGCTTGAATGTGTTTGTGTGCAAGTTCAGTGTGTGTTGAGATGTTGTGGTGGGGTGTGTGTCGGGTCTTCCTGAATGTGTTTGTGTGCAAGTGGAGTGTATGTTGAGATGCTGGGGGAGAGGGGGATGTCGGATCTGGCTGAATGTTTGTTGTTGTGTGAAAGTGCATGTTGAGATGCGGGGGTGGGGTGTGTGTAGGGTCTGCCTGAATGTGTTTGTGTGCAAGTTCAGTGTCTGTTGAGATGCGGGGGTGGGGTGTGTGCCGGGTATGCCTGAATGTGTTTGTGTGCAAGTGCAGTGTATGTTGAGATGCTGGGGGAGAGGGGTGTCAGGTCTGCCTGAATGTTTGTTGTTGTGTGAAAGTGCATGTTGAGATGCGGGTGTGGGGTGTGAGTCGGGTCTGCCTGAATGTGTTTGTTTGCAAGTCCAGTGTGTTGAGATTCGTAGGGGCTGTGTGTGTCGGGTCTGCCTGAATGTGTTTATGTGCAAGTTCAGTGTATGTTGAGATGCGGGGGTGGAGTGTGTGTCGGGTCTGCTTGACTGTGTTTGTGTGCAAGTGCAGTGTGTGTTGAGATGCGGGGGTGGGGTGTGTGTCGGGCCTGCCTGAATGTGTTTGTGTGCAAGTTCAGTGTATGTTGAGATGCGGGGGTGGGGTGTGTGTCGGGTCTCCCTGAATGTGTTTGTGTGCAAGTGGAGTGTATGTTGAGATGCTGGGCGGGGGAGGGGGATGTCGGATCTGGCTGAATGTTTGTTGTTGTGTGAAAGTGCATGTTGAGATGCGGGTGTGGGGTGTGTGTCGGGTCTGCCTGAATGTGTTTGTGTGCAAGTTCAGTGTATGTTGAGATGCGGGGGTGGGGTGTGTGTCGGGTCTGCCTGAATGTGTTTGTGTGCAAGTGCAGTGTATGTTGAGATGCTGTTGGGGAGGGGGCTGTCGGATCTGGCTGAATGTTTGTTGTTGTGTGAAAGTGCATTTTGAGATGAGGGTGTGGGGTGTGTGTCGGGTATGCCTGAATGTGTTTGTGTGCCAGTGCAGTGTGTGTTGAGATGCGGGATGGGGTGTGTGTCAGGTCTGCCTGAATGTGTTTGTGTGCAAGTTCAGTGTATGTTGAGATGCTGGGGGAGGGGGGTGTCGGGTCTGCCTGAATGTTTGTTGTTGTGTGAAAGTGCATGTTGAGATGCGGGTGTGGGGTGTGAGTCGAGTCTGCCTGAATGTGTTTTTGTGCAAGTTTAGTGTATGTTGAGATGCTGGGGGAGGGGAGTGTCGGGCCTGCCTGAATGTTTGTTGTTGTGTGAAAGTGCATGTTGAGATGCAGGGGTGGGGTGTGTGTAGGGTCTGCCTGATTGTGTTTGTGTGCAAGTTCAGTGTCTGTTGAGATGCGGGGGTGGGGTGTGTGCCGGGTATGCCTGAATGTGTTTGTGTGCAAGTGCAGTGTATGTTGAGATGCTGGGGCAGAGGGGTGTCGGGTCTGACTGAATGTTTGTTGTTGTGTGAAAGTGCATGTTGAGATGCGGGTGTGGGGTGTGAGTCGGGTCTGCCTGAATGTGTTTGTGTGCAAGTGCAGTGTGTGTTGAGGTTCGTAGGGACTGTATGTGTCAGGTCTGCCTGAATGTGTTTGTGTGCAAGTTCAGTGTATGTTGAGATGCGGGTGTGGAGTGTGTGTCGGGTCTGCTTGACTGTGTTTGTGTGCAAGTGCAGTGTGTGTTGAGATGCGGGGGTGGGGTGTGTGTCGGGTCTGCCTGAATGTGTTGTTGAGCAAGTGCAGTGTGTGTTGAGATTCAAGGGTAGGGTGTGTGTCGGGTCTGCTTGAATGGGTTTGTGTGCAAGTTCAGTGTATGTTGAGATGCAGGGGTGGGGTGTGTGTCAGGTCTGCCTGAATGTGTTTGTGTGCAAGTTCAGTGTATGTTGAGATGCGGGGGTGGGGTGTGTGTCGGGTCTGCCTGACTGTGTTTGTGTGCAAATGCAGTGTGTGTTGAGATGTGGGGGTGGGGTGTGTGTCGGGTCTGCCTGAATGTGTGTGTGTGCAATTACAGTGTATGTTGAGATGCGGGGGTGGGATGTGTGTCGGGTCTGCCTGAATATGTTTGTGTGCAGGTTTAGTGCATGTTGAGATGCGGGGGTGGGGTGTGTGTCTGGTCTTCCTGAATGTGTTTGTGTGCAAGTTCAGTGTGTGTTGAGATGCGGGGATGGGGTGTGTGTCGGGTCTGCTTGAATGTGGTTGTGTGCAAGTGCAGTGTGTGTTGAGATTCGTAGGGGCTGTGTGTGTCGGGACTGCCTGAATGTGTTTGTGTGTAAGTTCAATGTATGTTGAGATGCGGGGGTGGGGTGTGTGTCGGGTCTGCCTGAATGTGTTTGTGTGCAAGTGCAGTGTGTGTTCAGATCCAAGGGTGGGGTGTGTGTCGGGTCTGCTTGAATGTGTTTGTGTGCACGTTTAGTGCATGTTGAGATGCGGTGGTGGAGTGTGTGTCGGGTCTGCCTGAATGTGTTTGTGTGCAAGTGCAGTGTATGTTGAGATGCGGGGGTGGAGTGTGTGTCGGGTCTGCCTGAATGTGTTTGTGTGCAAGTGCAGTGTATGTTGAGATGCGGGGGTGGGGTGTGTGTCTGGTCTGCCTGAATGTGTTTGTGTGCAAGTGCAGTGTGTGTTGAGATCCAATGGTGGGGTGTGTGTTGGGTCTGCTTGAATGTGTTTGTGTGCAAGTTCAGTGTATGTTGAGATGCAGGGGTGGGGGGAAGTTCAGTGTATGTTGAGATGCAGGGGTGGGGTGTGTGTCGGGTCTGCCTGAATGTGTTTGTGTGCAGGTTTAGTGCATGTTGAGATGCAGTGGTGGGGTGTGTGTCGGGTCTGCTTGACTGTGTTTGTGTGCAAGTGCAGTGTGTGTTGAGATGCGGGGGTGGGGTGTGTGTCGGGTCTGCCTGAATGTGTTTGTGTGCAAGTGCAGTGTATGTTGAGATGCGGGGGTGGGGTGTGTGTCGGGTCTGCCTGAATGTGTTTGTGTGCAAGTGCAGTCTGTGTTGAGATCTAAGGGTGGGGTGTGTGTCGGGTCTGCTTGAATGTGTTTGTGTGCAAGTTCAGTGTATATTGAGATGCAGGGGTGGGGTGTGTGTCGGGTCTGCCTGAATGTGTTTGTGTGCAAGTTCAGTGTATGTTGAGATGCAGGTGTGGGGTGTGTGTCGGGTCTGCCTGAATGGGTTTGTGTGCAAGTTCAGTGTATGTTGAGATGCGGGGGTGGGGTGTGTGTCGGGTCTGCCTGAATGTGTTTGTGTGCAAGTGCAGTGTATGTTGAGATGCGGGGGTGGGGTGTGTGTCGGGGGTGCCTGAATGTGTTTGTGTGCAAGTGCAGTGTATGTTGAGATGCAGGGGTGGGGTGTGTGTCGGGTCTGCCTGAATGTGTTTGTGTGCAAGTTCAGTGTATGTTGAGATGCGGGGGTGGGGTGTGTGTCGGGTCTGCTTGACTGTGTTTGTGTGCAAGTGCAGTGTGTGTTGAGATGCGGGGGTGGGGTGTGTGTCGGGGGTGCCTGAATGTGTTTGTGTGCAAGTGCAGTGTATGTTGAGATGCTGGGGTGGAGTGTGTGTCGGGTCTGCCTGAATGTGTTTGTGTGCAGGTTTAGTGCATGTTGAGATGCAGGGGTGGGGTGTGTGTCTGGTCTGCCTGAATGTGTTTGTGTGCAAGGTCAGTGTATGTTGAGATGCAGGGGTGGGGTGTGTGTCGGGTCTGCCTGAATGTGTTTGTGTGCAAGTTCAGTGTATGTTGAGATGCAGGGGTGGGGTGTGTGTCAGGTCTGCCTGAATGTGTTTGTGTGCAAGTTCAGTGTATGTTGAGATGCGGGGGTGGGGTGTGTGTCGGGTCTGCCTGAATGTGTTTGTGTGCAAGTTCAGTGTATGTTGAGATGCAGGGGTGGGGTGTGTGTCGGGTCTGCCTGAATGTGTTTGTGTGCAGGTTTAGTGCATGTTGAGATGCGGGGGTGGGGTGTGTGTCGGGTCTGCTTGACTGTGTTTGTGTGCAAGTGCAGTGTGTGTTGAGATGCGGGGGAGGGGTGTGTGTCGGGTCTGCCTGAATGTGTTGTTGAGCAAGTGCAGTGTGTGTTGAGATGCAAGGGTAGGGTGTGTGTCGGGTCTGCTTGAATGGGTTTGTGTGCAAGTTCAGTGTATGTTGAGATGCGGGGGTGGGGTGTGTGTCGGGTCTGCTTGACTGTGTTTGTGTGCAAATGCAGTGTGTGTTGAGATGTGGGGGTTGGGTGTGTGTCGGGTCTGCCTGAATGTGTGTGTGTGCAATTACAGTGTATGTTGAGATGCGGGGGTGGGGTGTGTGTCGGGTCTGCTTGACTGTGTTTGTGTGCAAATGCAGTGTGTGTTGAGATGTGGGGGTTGGGTGTGTGTCGGGTCTGCCTGAATGTGTGTGTGTGCAATTACAGTGTATGTTGAGATGCGGGGGTGGGGTGTGTGTCGGGTCTGCCTGAATATGTTTGTGTGCAGGTTTAGTGCATGTTGAGATGCGGGGGTGGGGTGTGTGTCTGGTCTTCCTGAATGTGTTTGTGTGCAAGTTCAGTGTATGTTGAGATGCGGGGGTGGGGTGTGTGTCGGGTCTGCTTGACTGTGTTTGTGTGCAAATGCAGTGTGTGTTGAGATGTGGGGGTGGGGTGTGTGTCGGGTCTGCCTGAATGTGTTTGTGTGCAAGTGCAGTGTATGTTGAGATGATGGGGGGGGGATGTCGGGTCTGCCTGAATGTTTGTTGTTGTGTGAAAGTGCATGTTGAGATGCGGGTGTGGGGTGTGAGTCGGGTCTGCCTGAATGTTTGTTGTTGTGTGAAAGTGCATGTTGAGATGCGGGTGTGGGGTGTGAGTCGGGTCTGCCTGAATGTGTTTGTGTGCAAGTGCAGTGTGTGTTGAGATGCAGGGATGGGGTGTGTGTCGGGTCTGCTTGAATGTGTTTGTGTACAAGTGCAGTGTGTGTTGAGATTCGTAGGGACTGTATGTGTCAGGTCTGCCTGAATGTGTTTGTGTGCAAGTTCAGTGTATGTTGAGATGCGGGGGTGGAGTGTGTGTCGGGTCTGCTTGACTGTGTTTGTGTGCAAGTGCAGTGTGTGTTGAGATGCGGGGGTGGGGTGTGTGTCGGGTCTGCCTGAATGTGTTGTTGAGCAAGTGCAGTGTGTGTTGAGATGCAAGGGTAGGGTGTGTGTCGGGTCTGCTTGAATGGGTTTGTGTGCAAGTTCAGTGTATGTTGAGATGCGGGGGTGGGGTGTGTGTCGGGTCTGCTTGACTGTGTTTGTGTGCAAATGCAGTGTGTGTTGAGATGTGGGGGTTGGGTGTGTGTCGGGTCTGCCTGAATGTGTGTGTGTGCAATTACAGTGTATGTTGAGATGTGGGGGTGGGGTGTGTGTCGGGTCTGCCTGAATGTGTGTGTGTGCAATTACATTGTATGTTGAGATGCGGGGGTGGGGTGTGTGTCGGGTCTGCTTGACTGTGTTTGTGTGCAAGTGCAGTGTGTGTTGAGATGCGGGGGTGGGGTGTGTGTCGGGTCTGCCTGAATGTGTTGTTGAGCAAGTGCAGTGTGTGTTGAGATGCAAGGGTAGGGTGTGTGTTGGGTCTGCTTGAATGTGTTTGTGTGCAAGTGCAGTCTGTGTTGAGATCCAAGGGTGGGGTGTGTGTCGGGTCTGCTTGAATGTGTTTGTGTGCAAGTTCAGTGTGTGTTGAGATGTTGTGGTGGGGTGTGTGTCGGGTCTTCCTGAATGTGTTTGTGTGCAAGTGGAGTGTATGTTGAGATGCTGGGGGAGAGGGGGATGTCGGATCTGGCTGAATGTTTGTTGTTGTGTGAAAGTGCATGTTGAGATGCGGGGGTGGGGTGTGTGTAGGGTCTGCCTGAATGTGTTTGTGTGCAAGTTCAGTGTCTGTTGAGATGCGGGGGTGGGGTGTGTGCCGGGTATGCCTGAATGTGTTTGTGTGCAAGTGCAGTGTATGTTGAGATGCTGGGGGAGAGGGGTGTCAGGTCTGCCTGAATGTTTGTTGTTGTGTGAAAGTGCATGTTGAGATGCGGGTGTGGGGTGTGAGTCGGGTCTGCCTGAATGTGTTTGTTTGCAAGTCCAGTGTGTTGAGATTCGTAGGGGCTGTGTGTGTCGGGTCTGCCTGAATGTGTTTATGTGCAAGTTCAGTGTATGTTGAGATGCGGGGGTGGAGTGTGTGTCGGGTCTGCTTGACTGTGTTTGTGTGCAAGTGCAGTGTGTGTTGAGATGCGGGGGTGGGGTGTGTGTCGGGCCTGCCTGAATGTGTTTGTGTGCAAGTTCAGTGTATGTTGAGATGCGGGGGTGGGGTGTGTGTCGGGTCTCCCTGAATGTGTTTGTGTGCAAGTGGAGTGTATGTTGAGATGCTGGGCGGGGGAGGGGGATGTCGGATCTGGCTGAATGTTTGTTGTTGTGTGAAAGTGCATGTTGAGATGCGGGTGTGGGGTGTGTGTCGGGTCTGCCTGAATGTGTTTGTGTGCAAGTTCAGTGTATGTTGAGATGCGGGGGTGGGGTGTGTGTCGGGTCTGCCTGAATGTGTTTGTGTGCAAGTGCAGTGTATGTTGAGATGCTGTTGGGGAGGGGGCTGTCGGATCTGGCTGAATGTTTGTTGTTGTGTGAAAGTGCATTTTGAGATGAGGGTGTGGGGTGTGTGTCGGGTATGCCTGAATGTGTTTGTGTGCCAGTGCAGTGTGTGTTGAGATGCGGGATGGGGTGTGTGTCAGGTCTGCCTGAATGTGTTTGTGTGCAAGTTCAGTGTATGTTGAGATGCTGGGGGAGGGGGGTGTCGGGTCTGCCTGAATGTTTGTTGTTGTGTGAAAGTGCATGTTGAGATGCGGGTGTGGGGTGTGAGTCGAGTCTGCCTGAATGTGTTTTTGTGCAAGTTTAGTGTATGTTGAGATGCTGGGGGAGGGGAGTGTCGGGCCTGCCTGAATGTTTGTTGTTGTGTGAAAGTGCATGTTGAGATGCAGGGGTGGGGTGTGTGTAGGGTCTGCCTGATTGTGTTTGTGTGCAAGTTCAGTGTCTGTTGAGATGCGGGGGTGGGGTGTGTGCCGGGTATGCCTGAATGTGTTTGTGTGCAAGTGCAGTGTATGTTGAGATGCTGGGGCAGAGGGGTGTCGGGTCTGACTGAATGTTTGTTGTTGTGTGAAAGTGCATGTTGAGATGCGGGTGTGGGGTGTGAGTCGGGTCTGCCTGAATGTGTTTGTGTGCAAGTGCAGTGTGTGTTGAGGTTCGTAGGGACTGTATGTGTCAGGTCTGCCTGAATGTGTTTGTGTGCAAGTTCAGTGTATGTTGAGATGCGGGTGTGGAGTGTGTGTCGGGTCTGCTTGACTGTGTTTGTGTGCAAGTGCAGTGTGTGTTGAGATGCGGGGGTGGGGTGTGTGTCGGGTCTGCCTGAATGTGTTGTTGAGCAAGTGCAGTGTGTGTTGAGATTCAAGGGTAGGGTGTGTGTCGGGTCTGCTTGAATGGGTTTGTGTGCAAGTTCAGTGTATGTTGAGATGCAGGGGTGGGGTGTGTGTCAGGTCTGCCTGAATGTGTTTGTGTGCAAGTTCAGTGTATGTTGAGATGCGGGGGTGGGGTGTGTGTCGGGTCTGCCTGACTGTGTTTGTGTGCAAGTTCAGTGTATGTTGAGATGCGGGGGTGGGGTGTGTGTCGGGTCCCCCTGAATGTGTTTGTGTGCAAGTGGAGTGTATGTTGAGATGCTGTGGGGGGGTGGGATGTGTGTCGGGTCTGGCTGAATGTTTGTTGTTGTGTGAAAGTGCATGTTGAGATGCGGGTGTGGGGTGTGTGTCGGGTCTGCCTGAATGTGTTTGTGTGCAAGTTCAGTGTATGTTGAGATGCGGGGGTGGGGTGTGTGTCGGGTCTGCCTGAATGTGTTTGTGTGCAAGTGCAGTGTATGTTGAGATGCTGTTGGGGAGGGGGCTGTTGGATCTGGCTGAATGTTTGTTGTTGTGTGAAAGTGCATTTTGAGATGCGGGGGTGGGACGTGAGTCGAGTCTGCCTGAATGTGTTTTTGTGCAAGTTCAGTGTATGTTGAGATGCTGGGGGAGGGGAGTGTCGGGCCTGCCTGAATGTTTGTTGTTGTGTGAAAGTGCATGTTGAGATGCAGGGGTGGGGTGTGTGTAGGGTCTGCCTGATTGTGTTTGTGTGCAAGTTCAGTGTATGTTGAGATGCGGGGGTGGGGTGTGTGCCGGGTATGCCTGAATGTGTTTGTGTGCAAGTGCAGTGTATGTTGAGATGCTGGGGCAGAGGGGTGTCGGGTCTGCCTGAATGTTTGTTGTTGTGTGAAAGTGCATGTTGAGATGCGGGTGTGGGGTGTGAGTCGGGTCTGCCTGAATGTGTTTTTGTGCAAGTTCAGTGTATGTTGAGATGCGGGGGTGGAGTGTGTGTCGGGTCTGCTTGACTGTGTTTGTGTGCAAGTGCAGTGTGTGTTGAGATGCGGGGGTGGGGTGTGTGTCGGGTCTGCCTGAATGTGTTGTTGAGCAAGTGCAGTGTGTGTTGAGATGCAAGGGTAGGGTGTGTGTCAGGTCTGCCTGAATGGGTTTGTGTGCAAGTTCAGTGTATGTTGAGATGCGGGGGTGGGGTGTGTGTCGGGTCTGCTTGACTGTGTTTGTGTGCAAATGCAGTGTGTGTTGAGATGTGGGGGTGGGGTGTGTGTCGGGTCTGCCTGAATGTGTGTGTGTGCAATTACAGTGTATGTTGAGATGCGGGGGTGGGGTGTGTGTCGGGTCTGCCTGAATATGTTTGTGTGCAGGTTTAGTGCATGTTGAGATGCGGGGGTGGGGTGTGTGTCTGGTCTTCCTGAATGTGTTTGTTTGCAAGTTCAGTGTGTGTTGAGATGCGGGGATGGGGTGTGTGTCGGGTCTGCTTGAATGTGGTTGTGTGTAAGTTCAATGTATGTTGAGATGCGGGGGTGGGGTGTGTGTCTGGTCTGCCTGAATGTGTTTGTGTGCAAGTGCAGTGTGTGTTCAGATCCAAGGGTGGGGTGTGTGTCAAGTCTGCTTGAATGTGTTTGTGTGCACGTTTAGTGCATGTTGAGATGCGGTGGTGGAGTGTGTGTCGGGTCTGCCTGAATGTGTTTGTGTGCAAGTGCAGTGTATGTTGAGATGCGGGGGTGGAGTGTGTGTCGGGTCTGCCTGAATGTGTTTGTGTGCAAGTGCAGTGTATGTTGAGATGCAGGGGTGGGGTGTGTGTCTGGTCTGCCTGAATGTGTTTGTGTGCAAGTGCAGTGTGTGTTGAGATCCAATGGTGGGGTGTGTGTCGGGTCTGCTTGAATGTGTTTGTGTGCAGGTTCAGTGTATGTTGAGATGCAGGGGTGGGGGGAAGTTCAGTGTATGTTGAGATGCAGGGGTGGGGTGTGTGTCGGGTCTGCCTGAATGTGTTTGTGTGCAGGTTTAGTGCATGTTGAGATGCAGGGGTGGGGTGTGTGTCGGGTCTGCTTGACTGTGTTTGTGTGCAAGTGCAGTGTGTGTTGAGATGCGGGGGTGGGGTGTGTGTCGGGTCTACCTGAATGTGTTTGTGTGCAAGTGCAGTGTATGTTGAGATGCGGGGGTGGGGTGTGTGTCGGGTCTGCCTGAATGTGTTTGTGTGCAAGTACAGTCTGTGTTGAGATCTAAGGGTGGGGTGTGTGTCGGGTGTGCTTGAATGTGTTTGTGTGCAAGTTCAGTGTATGTTGAGATGCCGGGGTGGGGTGTGTGTCGGGGGTGCCTGAATGTGTTTGTGTGCAAGTGCAGTGTATGTTGAGATGCTGGGGTGGAGTGTGTGTCGGGTCTGCCTGAATGTGTTTGTGTGCAGGTTTAGTGCATGTTGAGATGCAGGGGTGGGGTGTGTGTCTGGTCTGCCTGAATGTGTTTGTGTGCAAGGTCAGTGTATGTTGAGATGCAGGGGTGGGATGTGTGTCGGGTCTGCCTGAATGTGTTTGTGTGCAAGTTCAGTGTATGTTGAGATGCAAGGGTGGGGTGTGTGTCGGGTCTGCCTGAATGTGTTTGTGTGCAAGTTCAGTGTATGTTGAGATGCGGGGGTGGGGTGTGTGTCGGGTCTGCCTGAATGTGTTTGTGTGCAAGTGCAGTGTATGTTGAGATGCTGGGGGAGAGGGGTGTCAGGTCTGCCTGAATGTTTGTTGTTGTGTGAAAGTGCATGTTGAGATGCAGGTGTGGGGTGTGTGTCGGGTCTTCCTGAATGTGTTTGTGTGCAAGTTCAGTGTGTGTTGAGATGCTGGGGGAGGGGAGTGTCGGGTCTGCCTGAATGTTTGTTGTTGTGTGAAAGTGCACGTTGAGATGCGGGGGTGGGGTGTGTGTAGGGTCTGCCTGAATGTGTTTGTGTGCAAGTTCAGTGTCTGTTGAGATGCGGGGGTGGGGTGTGTGCCGGGTATGCCTGAATGTGTTTGTGTGCAAGTGCAGTGTAGGTTGAGATGCTGGGGGAGAGGGGTGTCAGGTCTGCCTGAATGTTTGTTGTTGTGTGAAAGTGCATGTTGAGATGCGGGTGTGGGGTGTGAGTCGGGTCTGCCTGAATGTGTTTGTGTGCAAGTGCAGTGTATGTTGAGATGCAGGGATGGGGTGTGTGTCGGGTCTGCTTGAATGTGTTTGTGTGCAAGTGCAGTGTGTGTTGAGATTCGTAGGGGCTGTGTGTGTCGGGTCTGCCTGAATGTGTTTGTGTGCAAGTTCAGTGTATGTTGAGATGCGGGGGTGGAGTGTGTGTCGGGTCTGCTTGACTGTGTTTGTGTGCAAGTGCAGTGTGTGTTGAGATGCGGGGGTGGGGTGTGTGTCGGGTCTGCCTGAATGTGTTTGTGTGCAAGTTCAGTGTATGTTGAGATGCGGGGGTGGGGTGTGTGTCGGGTCTCCCTGAATGTGTTTGTGTGCAAGTGGAGTGTATGTTGAGATGCTGGGGGGG
Source organism: Ambystoma mexicanum (assembly GCF_040938575.1). Taxonomy (NCBI): domain Eukaryota; kingdom Metazoa; phylum Chordata; class Amphibia; order Caudata; family Ambystomatidae; genus Ambystoma; species Ambystoma mexicanum. The sequence goes on from NC_090936.1 coordinate 307,047,972, forward strand.
GAGGGGGATGTCGGATCTGGCTGAATGTTTGTTGTTGTATGAAAGTGCATGTTGAGATGCGGGTGTGGGGTGTGTGTCGGGTCTGCCTGAATGTGTTTGTGTGCAAGTTCAGTGTATGTTGAGATGCGGGGGTGGGGTGTGTGTCGGGTCTGCCTGAATGTGTGGGTGTGCAAGTGCAGTGTATGTTGAGATGCTGTTGGGGAGGAGGCTGTCGGATCGGGCTGAATGTTTGTTGTTGTATGAAAGTGCATTTTGAGATGAGGGTGTGGGGTGTGTGTCGGGTCTGCCTGAATGTTTGTTGTTGTGTGAAAGTGCATGTTGAGATGCGGGTGTGGGGTGTGAGTCGGGTCTGCCTGAATGTGTTTGTGTGCAAGTGCAGTGTGTGTTGAGATGCAGGGATGGGGTGTGTGTCGGGTCTGCTTGAATGTGTTTGTGTACATGTGCAGTGTGTGTTGAGATTCGTAGGGACTGTATGTGTCAGGTCTGCCTGAATGTGTTTGTGTGCAAGTTCAGTGTATGTTGAGATGCGGGGGTGGAGTGTGTGTCGGGTCTGCTTGACTGTGTTTGTGTGCAAGTGCAGTGTGTGTTGAGATGCGGGGGTGGGGTGTGTGTCGGGTCTGCCTGAATGTGTTGTTGAGCAAGTGCAGTGTGTGTTGAGATGCAAGGGTAGGGTGTGTGTCGGGTCTGCTTGAATGGGTTTGTGTGCAAGTTCAGTGTATGTTGAGATGCGGGGGTGGGGTGTGTGTCGGGTCTGCTTGACTGTGTTTGTGTGCAAATGCAGTGTGTGTTGAGATGTGGGGGTTGGGTGTGTGTCGGGTCTGCCTGAATGTGTGTGTGTGCAATTACAGTGTATGTTGAGATGCGGGGGTGGGGTGTGTGTCGGGTCTGCTTGACTGTGTTTGTGTGCAAATGCAGTGTGTGTTGAGATGTGGGGGTTGGGTGTGTGTCGGGTCTGCCTGAATGTGTGTGTGTGCAATTACAGTGTATGTTGAGATGCGGGGGTGGGGTGTGTGTCGGGTCTGCCTGAATATGTTTGTGTGCAAGTTCAGTGTATGTTGAGATGCGGGGGTGGGGTGTGTGTCGGGTCTGCTTGACTGTGTTTGTGTGCAAATGCAGTGTGTGTTGAGATGTGGGGGTGGGGTGTGTGTCGGGTCTGCCTGAATGTGTTTGTGTGCAAGTGCAGTGTATGTTGAGATGATGGGGGGGGGGATGTCGGGTCTGCCTGAATGTTTGTTGTTGTGTGAAAGTGCATGTTGAGATGCGGGTGTGGGGTGTGAGTCGGGTCTGCCTGAATGTTTGTTGTTGTGTGAAAGTGCATGTTGAGATGCGGGTGTGGGGTGTGAGTTGGGTCTGCCTGAATGTGTTTGTGTGCAAGTGCAGTGTGTGTTGAGATGCAGGGATGGGGTGTGTGTCGGGTCTGCTTGAATGTGTTTGTGTACAAGTGCAGTGTGTGTTGAGATTCGTAGGGACTGTATGTGTCAGGTCTGCCTGAATGTGTTTGTGTGCAAGTTCAGTGTATGTTGAGATGCGGGGGTGGAGTGTGTGTCGGGTCTGCTTGACTGTGTTTGTGTGCAAGTGCAGTGTGTGTTGAGATGCGGGGGTGGGGTGTGTGTCGGGTCTGCCTGAATGTGTTGTTGAGCAAGTGCAGTGTGTGTTGAGATGCAAGGGTAGGGTGTGTGTCGGGTCTGCTTGAATGGGTTTGTGTGCAAGTTCAGTGTATGTTGAGATGCGGGGGTGGGGTGTGTGTCGGGTCTGCTTGACTGTGTTTGTGTGCAAATGCAGTGTGTGTTGAGATGTGGGGGTTGGGTGTGTGTCGGGTCTGCCTGAATGTGTGTGTGTGCAATTACAGTGTATGTTGAGATGTGGGGGTGGGGTGTGTGTCGGGTCTGCCTGAATGTGTGTGTGTGCAATTACATTGTATGTTGAGATGCGGGGGTGGGGTGTGTGTCGGGTCTGCTTGACTGTGTTTGTGTGCAAGTGCAGTGTGTGTTGAGATGCGGGGGTGGGGTGTGTGTCGGGTCTGCCTGAATGTGTTGTTGAGCAAGTGCAGTGTGTGTTGAGATGCAAGGGTAGGGTGTGTGTTGGGTCTGCTTGAATGTGTTTGTGTGCAAGTGCAGTCTGTGTTGAGATCCAAGGGTGGGGTGTGTGTCGGGTCTGCTTGAATGTGTTTGTGTGCAAGTTCAGTGTGTGTTGAGATGTTGTGGTGGGGTGTGTGTCGGGTCTTCCTGATTGTGTTTGTGTGCAAGTTCAGTGTATGTTGAGATGCGGGGGTGGGGTGTGTGCCGGGTATGCCTGAATGTGTTTGTGTGCAAGTGCAGTGTATGTTGAGATGCTGGGGGAGAGGGGTGTCAGGTCTGCCTGAATGTTTGTTGTTGTGTGAAAGTGCATGTTGAGATGCGGGTGTGGGGTGTGAGTCGGGTCTGCCTGAATGTGTTTGTTTGCAAGTCCAGTGTGTTGAGATTCGTAGGGGCTGTGTGTGTCGGGTCTGCCTGAATGTGTTTATGTGCAAGTTCAGTGTATGTTGAGATGCGGGGGTGGAGTGTGTGTCGGGTCTGCTTGACTGTGTTTGTGTGCAAGTGCAGTGTGTGTTGAGATGCGGGGGTGGGGTGTGTGTCGGGCCTGCCTGAATGTGTTTGTGTGCAAGTTCAGTGTATGTTGAGATGCGGGGGTGGGGTGTGTGTCGGGTCTCCCTGAATGTGTTTGTGTGCAAGTGGAGTGTATGTTGAGATGCTGGGCGGGGGAGGGGGATGTCGGATCTGGCTGAATGTTTGTTGTTGTGTGAAAGTGCATGTTGAGATGCGGGTGTGGGGTGTGTGTCGGGTCTGCCTGAATGTGTTTGTGTGCAAGTTCAGTGTATGTTGAGATGCGGGGGTGGGGTGTGTGTCGGGTCTGCCTGAATGTGTTTGTGTGCAAGTGCAGTGTATGTTGAGATGCTGTTGGGGAGGGGGCTGTCGGATCTGGCTGAATGTTTGTTGTTGTGTGAAAGTGCATTTTGAGATGAGGGTGTGGGGTGTGTGTCGGGTATGCCTGAATGTGTTTGTGTGCCAGTGCAGTGTGTGTTGAGATGCGGGATGGGGTGTGTGTCAGGTCTGCCTGAATGTGTTTGTGTGCAAGTTCAGTGTATGTTGAGATGCTGGGGGAGGGGGGTGTCGGGTCTGCCTGAATGTTTGTTGTTGTGTGAAAGTGCATGTTGAGATGCGGGTGTGGGGTGTGAGTCGAGTCTGCCTGAATGTGTTTTTGTGCAAGTTTAGTGTATGTTGAGATGCTGGGGGAGGGGAGTGTCGGGCCTGCCTGAATGTTTGTTGTTGTGTGAAAGTGCATGTTGAGATGCAGGGGTGGGGTGTGTGTAGGGTCTGCCTGATTGTGTTTGTGTGCAAGTTCAGTGTCTGTTGAGATGCGGGGGTGGGGTGTGTGCCGGGTATGCCTGAATGTGTTTGTGTGCAAGTGCAGTGTATGTTGAGATGCTGGGGCAGAGGGGTGTCGGGTCTGACTGAATGTTTGTTGTTGTGTGAAAGTGCATGTTGAGATGCGGGTGTGGGGTGTGAGTCGGGTCTGCCTGAATGTGTTTGTGTGCAAGTGCAGTGTGTGTTGAGGTTCGTAGGGACTGTATGTGTCAGGTCTGCCTGAATGTGTTTGTGTGCAAGTTCAGTGTATGTTGAGATGCGGGTGTGGAGTGTGTGTCGGGTCTGCTTGACTGTGTTTGTGTGCAAGTGCAGTGTGTGTTGAGATGCGGGGGTGGGGTGTGTGTCGGGTCTGCCTGAATGTGTTGTTGAGCAAGTGCAGTGTGTGTTGAGATTCAAGGGTAGGGTGTGTGTCGGGTCTGCTTGAATGGGTTTGTGTGCAAGTTCAGTGTATGTTGAGATGCAGGGGTGGGGTGTGTGTCAGGTCTGCCTGAATGTGTTTGTGTGCAAGTTCAGTGTATGTTGAGATGCGGGGGTGGGGTGTGTGTCGGGTCTGCCTGACTGTGTTTGTGTGCAAATGCAGTGTGTGTTGAGATGTGGGGGTGGGGTGTGTGTCGGGTCTGCCTGAATGTGTGTGTGTGCAATTACAGTGTATGTTGAGATGCGGGGGTGGGATGTGTGTCGGGTCTGCCTGAATATGTTTGTGTGCAGGTTTAGTGCATGTTGAGATGCGGGGGTGGGGTGTGTGTCTGGTCTTCCTGAATGTGTTTGTGTGCAAGTTCAGTGTGTGTTGAGATGCGGGGATGGGGTGTGTGTCGGGTCTGCTTGAATGTGGTTGTGTGCAAGTGCAGTGTGTGTTGAGATTCGTAGGGGCTGTGTGTGTCGGGACTGCCTGAATGTGTTTGTGTGTAAGTTCAATGTATGTTGAGATGCGGGGGTGGGGTGTGTGTCGGGTCTGCCTGAATGTGTTTGTGTGCAAGTGCAGTGTGTGTTCAGATCCAAGGGTGGGGTGTGTGTCGGGTCTGCTTGAATGTGTTTGTGTGCACGTTTAGTGCATGTTGAGATGCGGTGGTGGAGTGTGTGTCGGGTCTGCCTGAATGTGTTTGTGTGCAAGTGCAGTGTATGTTGAGATGCGGGGGTGGAGTGTGTGTCGGGTCTGCCTGAATGTGTTTGTGTGCAAGTGCAGTGTATGTTGAGATGCGGGGGTGGGGTGTGTGTCTGGTCTGCCTGAATGTGTTTGTGTGCAAGTGCAGTGTGTGTTGAGATCCAATGGTGGGGTGTGTGTTGGGTCTGCTTGAATGTGTTTGTGTGCAAGTTCAGTGTATGTTGAGATGCAGGGGTGGGGGGAAGTTCAGTGTATGTTGAGATGCAGGGGTGGGGTGTGTGTCGGGTCTGCCTGAATGTGTTTGTGTGCAGGTTTAGTGCATGTTGAGATGCAGTGGTGGGGTGTGTGTCGGGTCTGCTTGACTGTGTTTGTGTGCAAGTGCAGTGTGTGTTGAGATGCGGGGGTGGGGTGTGTGTCGGGTCTGCCTGAATGTGTTTGTGTGCAAGTGCAGTGTATGTTGAGATGCGGGGGTGGGGTGTGTGTCGGGTCTGCCTGAATGTGTTTGTGTGCAAGTGCAGTCTGTGTTGAGATCTAAGGGTGGGGTGTGTGTCGGGTCTGCTTGAATGTGTTTGTGTGCAAGTTCAGTGTATATTGAGATGCAGGGGTGGGGTGTGTGTCGGGTCTGCCTGAATGTGTTTGTGTGCAAGTTCAGTGTATGTTGAGATGCAGGTGTGGGGTGTGTGTCGGGTCTGCCTGAATGTGTTTGTGTGCAAGTTCAGTGTATGTTGAGATGCGGGGGTGGGGTGTGTGTCGGGTCTGCCTGAATGTGTTTGTGTGCAAGTGCAGTGTATGTTGAGATGCGGGGGTGGGGTGTGTGTCGGGGGTGCCTGAATGTGTTTGTGTGCAAGTGCAGTGTATGTTGAGATGCAGGGGTGGGGTGTGTGTCGGGTCTGCCTGAATGTGTTTGTGTGCAAGTTCAGTGTATGTTGAGATGCGGGGGTGGGGTGTGTGTCGGGTCTGCTTGACTGTGTTTGTGTGCAAGTGCAGTGTGTGTTGAGATGCGGGGGTGGGGTGTGTGTCGGGGGTGTCTGAATGTGTTTGTGTGCAAGTGCAGTGTATGTTGAGATGCTGGGGTGGAGTGTGTGTCGGGTCTGCCTGAATGTGTTTGTGTGCAGGTTTAGTGCATGTTGAGATGCAGGGGTGGGGTGTGTGTCTGGTCTGCCTGAATGTGTTTGTGTGCAAGTTCAGTGTATGTTGAGATGCAGGGGTGGGGTGTGTGTCAGGTCTGCCTGAATGTGTTTGTGTGCAAGTTCAGTGTATGTTGAGATGCGGGGGTGGGGTGTGTGTCGGGTCTGCCTGAATGTGTTTGTGTGCAAGTTCAGTGTATGTTGAGATGCAGGGGTGGGGTGTGTGTCGGGTCTGCCTGAATGTGTTTGTGTGCAGGTTTAGTGCATGTTGAGATGCGGGGGTGGGGTGTGTGTCGGGTCTGCTTGACTGTGTTTGTGTGCAAGTGCAGTGTGTGTTGAGATGCGGGGGTGGGGTGTATGTCGGGGGTGCCTGAATGTGTTTGTGTGCAAGTGCAGTGTATGTTGAGATGCTGGGGTGGAGTGTGTGTCGGGTCTGCCTGAATGTGTTTGTGTGCAGGTTTAGTGCATGTTGAGATGCAGGGGTGGGGTGTGTGTCTGGTCTGCCTGAATGTGTTTGTGTGCAAGGTCTGTGTATGTTGAGATGCAGGGGTGGGGTGTGTGTCGGGTCTGCCTGAGTGTGTTTGTGTGCAAGTTCAGTGTATGTTAAGATGCGGGGGTGGGGTGTGTGTTGGATCTGCCTGAATGTGTATGTGTGCAAGTGCAGTGTATGTTGAGATGCTGGGGGGAGGGGGTGTTGGGTCTGCCTGAATGTTTGTTGTTGTGTGAAAGTGCATGTTGAGATGCAGGTGTGGGGTGTGTGTCGGGTCTTCCTGAATGTGTTTGTGTGCAAGTTCAGTGTGTGTTGAGATGCTGGGGGAGGGGAGTGTCGGGTCTGCCTGAATGTTTGTTGTTGTGTGAAAGTGCACGTTGAGATGCGGGGGTGGGGTGTGTGTAGGGTCTTCCTGAATGTGTTTGTGTGCAAGTTCAGTGTGTGTTGAGATGCTGGGGGAGGGGAGTGTCGGGTCTGCCTGAATGTTTGTTGTTGTGTGAAAGTGCACGTTGAGATGCGGGGGTGGGGTGTGTGCCGGGTATGCCTGAATGTGTTTGTGTGCAAGTGCAGTGTATGTTGAGATGCTGGGGGAGAGGGGTGTCAGGTCTGCCTGAATGTTTGTTGTTGTGTGAAAGTGCATGTTGAGATGCGGGTGTGGGGTGTGAGTCGGGTCTGCCTGAATGTGTTTGTGTGCAAGTGCAGTGTGTGTTGAGATGCGGGGGTGGGGTGAGTGTCGGGTCTGCCTGAATGTGTTTGTGTGCAAGTTCAGTGTATGTTGAGATGCGGGGGTGGGGTGTGTGTCGGGTCTCCCTGAATAAGTTTGTGTGCAAGTGGAGTGTATGTTGAGATGCTGGGGGGGGGGGGGGGGATGTCGGATCTGGCTGAATGTTTGTTGTTGTATAAAAGTGCATGTTGAGATGCGGGTGTGGGGTGTGTGTCGGGTCTGCCTGAATGTGTTTGTGTGCAAGTTCAGTGTATGTTGAGATGCTGGGGTGGGGTGTGTGTCGGGTCTGCCTGAATGTGTTTGTGTGCAAGTGCAGTGTATGTTGAGATGCTGTTGGGGAGGGGGCTGTCGGATCTGGCTGAATGTTTGTTGTTGTGTGAAAGTGCATTTTGAGATGAGGGTGTGGGGTGTGTGTCGGGTCTGCCTGAATGTGTTTGGGTGCCAGTGCAGTGTGTGTTGAGATGTGGGATGGGGTGTGTGTCAGGTCTGCCTGAATGTGTTTGTGTGCAAGTTCAGTGTATGTTGAGATGCTGGGGGAGGGGGGTGTCGGGTCTGCCTGAATGTTTGTTGTTGTGTGAAAGTGCATGTTGAGATGCGGGTGTGGGGTGTGATTCAAGTCTGCCTGAATGTGTTTTTGTGCAAGTTCAGTGTAGGTTGAGATGCTGGGGGAGGGGAGTGTCGGGTCTGCCTGAATGTGTTTGTGTGCAAGTGCAGTGTATGTTGAGATGCTGGGGCAGAGGGGTATCGGGTCTGCCTGAAAGTTTGTTGTTGTGTGAAAGTGCATGTTGAGATGCGGGTGTGGGGTGTGAGTCGGGTCTGCCTGAATGTGTTTGTGTGAAAGTGCAGTGTGTGTTGAGATGCAGGGATGGGGTGTGTGTCGGGTCTGCTTGAATGTGTTTGTGTGCAAGTGCAGTGTGTGTTGAGATTCGTAGGGACTGTGTGTGTCAGGTCTGCCTGAATGTGTTTGTGTGCAAGTTCAGTGTATGTTGAGATGCGGGGGTGGAGTGTGTGTCGGGTCTGCTTGACTGTGTTTGTGTGCAAGTGCAGTGTGTGTTGAGATGCGGGGGTGGGGTGTGTGTTGGGTCTGCCTGAATGTGTTGTTGAGCAAGTGCAGTGTGTGTTGAGATGCAAGGGTAGGGTGTGTGTCGGGTCTGCTTGAATGGGTTTGTGTGCAAGTTCAGTGTATGTTGAGATGCGGGGGTGGGGTGTGTGTCAGGTCTGCCTGAATGTGTTTGTGTGCAAGTTCAGTGTATGTTGAGATGCGGGGGTGGGGTGTGTGTCGGGTCTGCTTGACTGTGTTTGTGTGCAAATGCAGTGTGTGTTGAGATGTGGGGGTGGGGTGTGTGTCGGGTCTGCCTGAATGTGTGTGTGTGCAATTACAGTGTATGTTGAGATGCGGGGGTGGGGTGTGTGTCGGGTCTGCCTGAATATGTTTGTGTGCAGGTTTAGTGCATGTTGAGATGCAGGGGTGGGTTGTGTGTCTGGTCTTCCTGAATGTGTTTGTGTGCAAGTTCAGTGTGTGTTGAGATGCTGGGGGAGGGGAGTGTCGGGTCTGCCTGAATGTTTGTTGTTGTGTGAAAGTGCACGTTGAGATGCGGGGGTGGGGTGTGTGTAGGGTCTGCCTGAATGTGTTTGTGTGCAAGTTCAGTGTCTGTTGAGATGCGGGGGTGGGGTGTGTGCCGGGTATGCCTGAATGTTTTTGTGTGCAAGTGCAGTGTATGTTGAGATGCTGGGGGAGAGGGGTGTCAGGTCTGCCTGAATGTTTGTTGTTGTGTGAAAGTGCATGTTGAGATGCGGGTGTGGGGTGTGAGTCGGGTCTGCCTGAATGTGTTTGTTTGCAAGTGCAGTGTGTGTTGAGATTCGTAGGGGCTGTGTGTGTCGGGTCTGCCTGAATGTGTTTGTGTGCAAGTTCAGTGTATGTTGAGATGCGGGGGTGGAGTGTGTGTCGGGTCTGCTTGACTGTGTTTGTGTGCAAGTGCAGTGTGTGTTGAGATGCGGGGGTGGGGTGTGTGTCGGGCCTGCCTGAATGTGTTTGTGTGCAAGTTCAGTGTATGTTGAGATGCGGGGGTGGGGTGTGTGTCGGGTCTCCCTGAATGTGTTTTTGTGCAAGTGGAGTGTATGTTGAGATGCTGGGGGGGAGGGGGATGTCGGATCTGGCTGAATGTTTGTTGTTGTGTGAAAGTGCATGTTGAGATGCGGGTGTGGGGTGTGTGTCGGGTCTGTCTGAATGTGTTTGTGTGCAAGTTCAGTGTATGTTGAGATGCGGGGGTGGGGTGTGTGTCGGGTCTGCCTGAATGTGTTTGTGTGCAAGTGCAGTGTATGTTGAGATGCTGTTGGGGAGGGGGCTGTCGGATCTGGCTGAATGTTTGTTGGTGTGTGAAAGTGCATTTTGAGATGAGGGTGTGGGGTGTGTGTCGGGTCTGCCTGAATGTGTTTGTGTGCAAGTTCAGTGTGTGTTGAGATGCGGGATGGGGTGTGTGTCAGGTCTGCCTGAATGTGTTTGTGTGCAAGTTCAGTGTATGTTGAGATGCTGGGGCAGGGGGGTGTCGGGTCTGCCTGAATGTTTGTTGTTGTGTGAAAGTGCACGTTGAGATGCGGGGGTGGGGTTTATGTAGGGTCTGCCTGAATGTGTTCGTGTGCAAATTCAGTGTCTGTTGAGATGCGGGGGTGGGGTGTGTGCCGGGTATGCCTGAATGTGTTTGTGTGCAAGTGCAGTGTATGTTGAGATGCTGGGGGAGAGGGGTGTCAGGTCTGCCTGAATGTTTGTTGTTGTGTGAAAGTGCATGTTGAGATGCGGGTGTGGGGTGTGAGTCGGGTCTGCCTGAATGTGTTCGTGTGCAAGGGCAGTGTATGTTGAGATGCAGGGATGGGGTGTGTGTCGGGTCTGCTTGAATGTGTTTGTGTGCAAGTACAGTGTGTGTTGAGATTCGTAGGGGCTGTGTGTGTCGGGTCTGCCTGAATGTGTTTGTGTGCAAGTTCAGTGTATGTTGAGATGCGGGGGTAGAGTGTGTGTCGGGTCTGCTTGACTGTGTTTGTGTGCAAGTGCAGTGTGTGTTGAGATACGGGGGTGGTGTGTGTTTTGGGTCTGCCTGAATGTGTTTGTGTGCAAGTTCAGTGTATGTTGAGATGCGGGGGTGGGGTGCGTGTGGGGTCTCCCTGAATGTGTTTGTGTGCAAGTGGAGTGTATGTTGAGATGCGGGTGTGGGGTGTGTGTCGGGTCTGCCTGAATGTGTTTGTGTGCAAGTGCAGTGTATGTTGAGATGCTGTTGGGGAGGGGGCTGTCGGATCTGGCTGAATGTTTGTTGTTGTGTGAAAGTGCATTTTGAGATGAGGGTGTGGGGTGTGTGTCGGGTCTGCCTGAATTTGTTTGTGTGCCAGTGCAGTGTGTGTTGAGATGCGGGATGGGGTGTGTGTCAGGTGTGCCTGAATGTGTTTGGGTGCAAGTTCAGTGTATGTTGAGATGCTGGGGGTGGGGGGTGTCGGGTCTGCCTGAATGTTTGTTGTTGTGTGAAAGTGCATGTTGAGATGCGGGTGTGGGGTGTGAGTCGAGTCTGCCTGAATGTGTTTGTGTGAAAGTGCAGTGTGTGTTGAGATGCAGGGATGGGGTGTGTGTCGGGTCTGCTTGAATGTGTTTGTGTGCAAGTGCAGTGTGTGTTGAGATTCGTAGGGACTGTGTGTGTCAGGTCTGCCTGAATGTGTTTGTGTGCAAGTTCAGTGTATGTTGAGATGCGGGGGTGGAGTGTGTGTCGGGTCTGCTTGACTGTGTTTGTGTGCAAGTGCAGTGTGAGTTGAGATGCGGGGGTGGGGTGTGTGTCGGGTCTGCCTGAATGTGTTGTTGAGCAAGTGCAGTGTGTGTTGAGATTCAAGGGTAGGGTGTGTGTCGGGTCTGCTTGAATGGGTTTGTGTGCAAGTTCAGTGTATGTTGAGATGCAGGGGTGGGGTGTGTGTCAGGTCTGCCTGAATGTGTTTGTGTGCAAGTTCAGTGTATGTTGAGATGCGGGGGTGGGGTGTGTGTCGGGTCTGCCTGACTGTGTTTGTGTGCAAGTTCAGTGTATGTTGAGATGCGGGGGTGGGGTGTGTGTCGGGTCCCCCTGAATGTGTTTGTGTGCAAGTGGAGTGTATGTTGAGATGCTGTGGGGGGGTGGGATGTGTGTCGGGTCTGGCTGAATGTTTGTTGTTGTGTGAAAGTGCATGTTGAGATGCGGGTGTGGGGTGTGTGTCGGGTCTGCCTGAATGTGTTTGTGTGCAAGTTCAGTGTATGTTGAGATGCGGGGGTGGGGTGTGTGTCGGGTCTGCCTGAATGTGTTTGTGTGCAAGTGCAGTGTATGTTGAGATGCTGTTGGGGAGGGGGCTGTTGGATCTGGCTGAATGTTTGTTGTTGTGTGAAAGTGCATTTTGAGATGCGGGGGTGGGACGTGAGTCGAGTCTGCCTGAATGTGTTTTTGTGCAAGTTCAGTGTATGTTGAGATGCTGGGGGAGGGGAGTGTCGGGCCTGCCTGAATGTTTGTTGTTGTGTGAAAGTGCATGTTGAGATGCAGGGGTGGGGTGTGTGTAGGGTCTGCCTGATTGTGTTTGTGTGCAAGTTCAGTGTATGTTGAGATGCGGGGCTGGGGTGTGTGCCGGGTATGCCTGAATGTGTTTGTGTGCAAGTGCAGTGTATGTTGAGATGCTGGGGCAGAGGGGTGTCGGGTCTGCCTGAATGTTTGTTGTTGTGTGAAAGTGCATGTTGAGATGCGGGTGTGGGGTGTGAGTCGGGTCTGCCTGAATGTGTTTGTGTGCAAGTTCAGTGTATGTTGAGATGCGGGGGTGGAGTGTGTGTCGGGTCTGCTTGACTGTGTTTGTGTGCAAGTGCAGTGTGTGTTGAGATGCGGGGGTGGGGTGTGTGTCGGGTCTGCCTGAATGTGTTGTTGAGCAAGTGCAGTGTGTGTTGAGATGCAAGGGTAGGGTGTGTGTCAGGTCTGCCTGAATGGGTTTGTGTGCAAGTTCAGTGTATGTTGAGATGCGGGGGTGGGGTGTGTGTCGGGTCTGCTTGACTGTGTTTGTGTGCAAATGCAGTGTGTGTTGAGATGTGGGGGTGGGGTGTGTGTCGGGTCTGCCTGAATGTGTGTGTGTGCAATTACAGTGTATGTTGAGATGCGGGGGTGGGGTGTGTGTCGGGTCTGCCTGAATATGTTTGTGTGCAGGTTTAGTGCATGTTGAGATGCGGGGGTGGGGTGTGTGTCTGGTCTTCCTGAATGTGTTTGTTTGCAAGTTCAGTGTGTGTTGAGATGCGGGGATGGGGTGTGTGTCGGGTCTGCTTGAATGTGGTTGTGTGCAAGTGCAGTGTGTGTTGAGATTCGTAGGGGCTGTGTGTGTCGGGACTGCCTGAATGTGTTTGTGTGTAAGTTCAATGTATGTTGAGATGCGGGGGTGGGGTGTGTGTCTGGTCTGCCTGAATGTGTTTGTGTGCAAGTGCAGTGTGTGTTCAGATCCAAGGGTGGGGTGTGTGTCAAGTCTGCTTGAATGTGTTTGTGTGCACGTTTAGTGCATGTTGAGATGCGGTGGTGGAGTGTGTGTCGGGTCTGCCTGAATGTGTTTGTGTGCAAGTGCAGTGTATGTTGAGATGCGGGGGTGGAGTGTGTGTCGGGTCTGCCTGAATGTGTTTGTGTGCAAGTGCAGTGTATGTTGAGATGCGGGGGTGGGGTGTGTGTCGGGTCTGCCTGCATGTGTTTGTGTGCAGGTTTAGTGCATGTTGAGATGCAGGGGTGGGGTGTGTGTCGGGTCTGCTTGACTGTGTTTGTGTGCAGGTTTAGTGCATGTTGAGATGCAGGGGTGGGGTGTGTGTCGGGTCTGCCTGAATGTGTTTGTGTGCAGGTTTAGTGCATGTTGAGATGCAGGGGTGGGGTGTGTGTCGGGTCTGCTTGACTGTGTTTGTGTGCAAGTGCAGTGTGTGTTGAGATGCGGGGGTGGGGTGTGTGTCGGGTCTACCTGAATGTGTTTGTGTGCAAGTGCAGTGTATGTTGAGATGCGGGGGTGGGGTGTGTGTCGGGTCTGCCTGCATGTGTTTGTGTGCAAGTACAGTCTGTGTTGAGATCTAAGGGTGGGGTGTGTGTCGGGTGTGCTTGAATGTGTTTGTGTGCAAGTTCAGTGTATGTTGAGATGCCGGGGTGGGGTGTGTGTCGGGGGTGCCTGAATGTGTTTGTGTGCAAGTGCAGTGTATGTTGAGATGCTGGGGTGGAGTGTGTGTCGGGTCTGCCTGAATGTGTTTGTGTGCAGGTTTAGTGCATGTTGAGATGCAGGGGTGGGGTGTGTGTCTGGTCTGCCTGAATGTGTTTGTGTGCAAGGTCAGTGTATGTTGAGATGCAGGGGTGGGATGTGTGTCGGGTCTGCCTGAATGTGTTTGTGTGCAAGTTCAGTGTATGTTGAGATGCAAGGGTGGGGTGTGTGTCGGGTCTGCCTGAATGTGTTTGTGTGCAAGTTCAGTGTATGTTGAGATGCGGGGGTGGGGTGTGTGTCGGGTCTGCCTGAATGTGTTTGTGTGCAAGTGCAGTGTATGTTGAGATGCTGGGGGAGAGGGGTGTCAGGTCTGCCTGAATGTTTGTTGTTGTGTGAAAGTGCATGTTGAGATGCAGGTGTGGGGTGTGTGTCGGGTCTTCCTGAATGTGTTTGTGTGCAAGTTCAGTGTGTGTTGAGATGCTGGGGGAGGGGAGTGTCGGGTCTGCCTGAATGTTTGTTGTTGTGTGAAAGTGCACGTTGAGATGCGGGGGTGGGGTGTGTGTAGGGTCTGCCTGAATGTGTTTGTGTGCAAGTTCAGTGTCTGTTGAGATGCGGGGGTGGGGTGTGTGCCGGGTATGCCTGAATGTGTTTGTGTGCAAGTGCAGTGTAGGTTGAGATGCTGGGGGAGAGGGGTGTCAGGTCTGCCTGAATGTTTGTTGTTGTGTGAAAGTGCATGTTGAGATGCGGGTGTGGGGTGTGAGTCGGGTCTGCCTGAATGTGTTTGTGTGCAAGTGCAGTGTATGTTGAGATGCAGGGATGGGGTGTGTGTCGGGTCTGCTTGAATGTGTTTGTGTGCAAGTGCAGTGTGTGTTGAGATTCGTAGGGGCTGTGTGTGTCGGGTCTGCCTGAATGTGTTTGTGTGCAAGTTCAGTGTATGTTGAGATGCGGGGGTGGAGTGTGTGTCGGGTCTGCTTGACTGTGTTTGTGTGCAAGTGCAGTGTGTGTTGAGATGCGGGGGTGGGGTGTGTGTCGGGTCTGCCTGAATGTGTTTGTGTGCAAGTTCAGTGTATGTTGAGATGCGGGGGTGGGGTGTGTGTCGGGTCTCCCTGAATGTGTTTGTGTGCAAGTGGAGTGTATGTTGAGATGCTGGGGGGGGAGGGGGATGTCGGATCTGGCTGAATGTTTGTTGTTGTATGAAAGTGCATGTTGAGATGCGGGTGTGGGGTGTGTGTCGGGTCTGCCTGAATGTGTTTGTGTGCAAGTTCAGTGTATGTTGAGATGCGGGGGTGGGGTGTGTGTCGGGTCTGCCTGAATGTGTGGGTGTGCAAGTGCAGTGTATGTTGAGATGCTGTTGGGGAGGAGGCTGTCGGATCGGGCTGAATGTTTGTTGTTGTATGAAAGTGCATTTTGAGATGAGGGTGTGGGGTGTGTGTCGGGTCTGCCTGAATGTTTGTTGTTGTGTGAAAGTGCATGTTGAGATGCGGGTGTGGGGTGTGAGTCGAGTCTGCCCGAATGTGTTTTTGTGCAAGTTCAGTGTATGTTGAGAGGCTGGGGGAGGGGAGTGTCGGGCCTGCCTGAATGTTTGTTGTTGTGTGAAAGTGCATGTTGAGATGCAGGGGTGGGGAGTGTGTAGGGTCTGCCTGATTGTGTTTGTGTGCAAGTTCAGTGTCTGTTGAGATGCGGGGGTGGGGTGTGTGCCGGGTATGCCTGAATGTGTTTGTGTGCAAGTGCAGTGTATGTTGAGATGCTGGGGCAGAGGGGTGTCGGGTCTGCCTGAATGTTTGTTGTTGTGTGAAAGTGCATGTTGAGATGCGGGTGTGGGGTGTGAGTCGGGTCTGCCTGAATGTGTTTGTGTGCAAGTGCAGTGTGTGTTGAGATGCAGGGATGGGGTGTGTGTCGGGTCTGCTTGAATGTGTTTGTGTACAAGTGCAGTGTGTGTTGAGATTCGTAGGGACTGTATGTGTCAGGTCTGCCTGAATGTGTTTGTGTGCAAGTTCAGTGTATGTTGAGATGCGGGGGTGGAGTGTGTGTCGGGTCTGCTTGACTGTGTTTGTGTGCAAGTGCAGTGTGTGTTGAGATGCGGGGGTGGGGTGTGTGTCGGGTCTGCCTGAATGTGTTGTTGAGCAAGTGCAGTGTGTGTTGAGATGCAAGGGTAGGGTGTGTGTCGGGTCTGCTTGAATGGGTTTGTGTGCAAGTTCAGTGTATGTTGAGATGCGGGGGTGGGGTGTGTGTCGGGTCTGCTTGACTGTGTTTGTGTGCAAATGCAGTGTGTGTTGAGATGTGGGGGTTGGGTGTGTGTCGGGTCTGCCTGAATGTGTGTGTGTGCAATTACAGTGTATGTTGAGATGCGGGGGTGGGGTGTGTGTCGGGTCTGCTTGACTGTGTTTGTGTGCAAATGCAGTGTGTGTTGAGATGTGGGGGTTGGGTGTGTGTCGGGTCTGCCTGAATGTGTGTGTGTGCAATTACAGTGTATGTTGAGATGCGGGGGTGGGGTGTGTGTCGGGTCTGCCTGAATATGTTTGTGTGCAGGTTTAGTGCATGTTGAGATGCGGGGGTGGGGTGTGTGTCTGGTCTTCCTGAATGTGTTTGTGTGCAAGTTCAGTGTATGTTGAGATGCGGGGGTGGGGTGTGTGTCGGGTCTGCTTGACTGTGTTTGTGTGCAAATGCAGTGTGTGTTGAGATGTGGGGGTGGGGTGTGTGTCGGGTCTGCCTGAATGTGTTTGTGTGCAAGTGCAGTGTATGTTGAGATGATGGGGGGGGATGTCGGGTCTGCCTGAATGTTTGTTGTTGTGTGAAAGTGCATGTTGAGATGCGGGTGTGGGGTGTGAGTCGGGTCTGCCTGAATGTTTGTTGTTGTGTGAAAGTGCATGTTGAGATGCGGGTGTGGGGTGTGAGTCGGGTCTGCCTGAATGTGTTTGTGTGCAAGTGCAGTGTGTGTTGAGATGCAGGGATGGGGTGTGTGTCGGGTCTGCTTGAATGTGTTTGTGTACAAGTGCAGTGTGTGTTGAGATTCGTAGGGACTGTATGTGTCAGGTCTGCCTGAATGTGTTTGTGTGCAAGTTCAGTGTATGTTGAGATGCGGGGGTGGAGTGTGTGTCGGGTCTGCTTGACTGTGTTTGTGTGCAAGTGCAGTGTGTGTTGAGATGCGGGGGTGGGGTGTGTGTCGGGTCTGCCTGAATGTGTTGTTGAGCAAGTGCAGTGTGTGTTGAGATGCAAGGGTAGGGTGTGTGTCGGGTCTGCTTGAATGGGTTTGTGTGCAAGTTCAGTGTATGTTGAGATGCGGGGGTGGGGTGTGTGTCGGGTCTGCTTGACTGTGTTTGTGTGCAAATGCAGTGTGTGTTGAGATGTGGGGGTTGGGTGTGTGTCGGGTCTGCCTGAATGTGTGTGTGTGCAATTACAGTGTATGTTGAGATGTGGGGGTGGGGTGTGTGTCGGGTCTGCCTGAATGTGTGTGTGTGCAATTACATTGTATGTTGAGATGCGGGGGTGGGGTGTGTGTCGGGTCTGCTTGACTGTGTTTGTGTGCAAGTGCAGTGTGTGTTGAGATGCGGGGGTGGGGTGTGTGTCGGGTCTGCCTGAATGTGTTGTTGAGCAAGTGCAGTGTGTGTTGAGATGCAAGGGTAGGGTGTGTGTTGGGTCTGCTTGAATGTGTTTGTGTGCAAGTGCAGTCTGTGTTGAGATCCAAGGGTGGGGTGTGTGTCGGGTCTGCTTGAATGTGTTTGTGTGCAAGTTCAGTGTGTGTTGAGATGTTGTGGTGGGGTGTGTGTCGGGTCTTCCTGAATGTGTTTGTGTGCAAGTGGAGTGTATGTTGAGATGCTGGGGGAGAGGGGGATGTCGGATCTGGCTGAATGTTTGTTGTTGTGTGAAAGTGCATGTTGAGATGCGGGGGTGGGGTGTGTGTGTAGGGTCTGCCTGAATGTGTTTGTGTGCAAGTTCAGTGTCTGTTGAGATGCGGGGATGGGGTGTGTGCCGGGTATGCCTGAATGTGTTTGTGTGCAAGTGCAGTGTATGTTGAGATGCTGGGGGAGAGGGGTGTCAGGTCTGCCTGAATGTTTGTTGTTGTGTGAAAGTGCATGTTGAGATGCGGGTGTGGGGTGTGAGTCGGGTCTGCCTGAATGTGTTTGTTTGCAAGTCCAGTGTGTTGAGATTCGTAGGGGCTGTGTGTGTCGGGTCTGCCTGAATGTGTTTATGTGCAAGTTCAGTGTATGTTGAGATGCGGGGGTGGAGTGTGTGTCGGGTCTGCTTGACTGTGTTTGTGTGCAAGTGCAGTGTGTGTTGAGATGCGGGGGTGGGGTGTGTGTCGGGCCTGCCTGAATGTGTTTGTGTGCAAGTTCAGTGTATGTTGAGATGCGGGGGTGGGGTGTGTGTCGGGTCTCCCTGAATGTGTTTGTGTGCAAGTGGAGTGTATGTTGAGATGCTGGGCGGGGGAGGGGGATGTCGGATCTGGCTGAATGTTTGTTGTTGTGTGAAAGTGCATGTTGAGATGCGGGTGTGGGGTGTGTGTCGGGTCTGCCTGAATGTGTTTGTGTGCAAGTTCAGTGTATGTTGAGATGCGGGGGTGGGGTGTGTGTCGGGTCTGCCTGAATGTGTTTGTGTGCAAGTGCAGTGTATGTTGAGATGCTGTTGGGGAGGGGGCTGTCGGATCTGGCTGAATGTTTGTTGTTGTGTGAAAGTGCATTTTGAGATGAGGGTGTGGGGTGTGTGTCGGGTATGCCTGAATGTGTTTGTGTGCCAGTGCAGTGTGTGTTGAGATGCGGGATGGGGTGTGTGTCAGGTCTGCCTGAATGTGTTTGTGTGCAAGTTCAGTGTATGTTGAGATGCTGGGGGAGGGGGGTGTCGGGTCTGCCTGAATGTTTGTTGTTGTGTGAAAGTGCATGTTGAGATGCGGGTGTGGGGTGTGAGTCGAGTCTGCCTGAATGTGTTTTTGTGCAAGTTTAGTGTATGTTGAGATGCTGGGGGAGGGGAGTGTCGGGCCTGCCTGAATGTTTGTTGTTGTGTGAAAGTGCATGTTGAGATGCAGGGGTGGGGTGTGTGTAGGGTCTGCCTGATTGTGTTTGTGTGCAAGTTCAGTGTCTGTTAAGATGCGGCGGTGGGGTGTGTGCCGGGTATGCCTGAATGTGTTTGTGTGCAAGTGCAGTGTATGTTGAGATGCTGGGGCAGAGGGGTGTCGGGTCTGACTGAATGTTTGTTGTTGTGTGAAAGTGCATGTTGAGATGCGGGTGTGGGGTGTGAGTCGGGTCTGCTTGACTGTGTTTGTGTGCAAGTGCAGTGTGTGTTGAGATGCGGGGGTGGGGTGTGTGTCGGGTCTGCCTGAATGTGTTGTTGAGCAAGTGCAGTGTGTGTTGAGATTCAAGGGTAGGGTGTGTGTCGGGTCTGCTTGAATGGGTTTGTGTGCAAGTTCAGTGTATGTTGAGATGCAGGGGTGGGGTGTGTGTCAGGTCTGCCTGAATGTGTTTGTGTGCAAGTTCAGTGTATGTTGAGATGCGGGGGTGGGGTGTGTGTCGGGTCTGCCTGACTGTGTTTGTGTGCAAATGCAGTGTGTGTTGAGATGTGGGGGTGGGGTGCGTGTCGGGTCTGCCTGAATGTGTGTGTGTGCAATTACAGTGTATGTTGAGATGCGGGGGTGGGATGTGTGTCGGGTCTGCCTGAATATGTTTGTGTGCAGGTTTAGTGCATGTTGAGATGCGGGGGTGGGGTGTGTGTCTGGTCTTCCTGAATGTGTTTGTGTGCAAGTTCAGTGTGTGTTGAGATGCGGGGATGGGGTGTGTGTCGGGTCTGCTTGAATGTGGTTGTGTGCAAGTGCAGTGTGTGTTGAGATTCGTAGGGGCTGTGTGTGTCGGGACTGCCTGAATGTGTTTGTGTGTAAGTTCAATGTATGTTGAGATGCGGGGGTGGGGTGTGTGTCGGGTCTGCCTGAATGTGTTTGTGTGCAAGTGCAGTGTGTGTTCAGATCCAAGGGTGGGGTGTGTGTCGGGTCTGCCTGAATGTGTTTGTGTGCAAGTGCAGTGTATGTTGAGATGCGGGGGTGGAGTGTGTGTCGGGTCTGCCTGAATGTGTTTGTGTGCAAGTGCAGTGTATGTTGAGATGCGGGGGTGGGGTGTGTGTCTGGTCTGCCTGAATGTGTTTGTGTGCAAGTGCAGTGTGTGTTGAGATCCAATGGTGGGGTGTGTGTTGGGTCTGCCTGAATGTGTTTGTGTGCAAGTTCAGTGTATGTTGAGATGCAGGGGTGGGGGGAAGTTCAGTGTATGTTGAGATGCAGGGGTGGGGTGTGTGTCGGGTCTGCCTGAATGTGTTTGTGTGCAGGTTTAGTGCATGTTGAGATGCAGTGGTGGGGTGTGTGTCGGGTCTGCTTGACTGTGTTTGTGTGCAAGTGCAGTGTGTGTTGAGATGCGGGGGTGGGGTGTGTGTCGGGTCTGCCTGAATGTGTTTGTGTGCAAGTGCAGTGTATGTTGAGATGCGGGGGTGGGGTGTGTGTCGGGTCTGCCTGAATGTGTTTGTGTGCAAGTGCAGTCTGTGTTGAGATCTAAGGGTGGGGTGTGTGTCGGGTCTGCTTGAATGTGTTTGTGTGCAAGTTCAGTGTATATTGAGATGCAGGGGTGGGGTGTGTGTCGGGTCTGCCTGAATGTGTTTGTGTGCAAGTTCAGTGTATGTTGAGATGCAGGTGTGGGGTGTGTGTCGGGTCTGCCTGAATGTGTTTGTGTGCAAGTTCAGTGTATGTTGAGATGCGGGGGTGGGGTGTGTGTCGGGTCTGCCTGAATGTGTTTGTGTGCAAGTGCAGTGTATGTTGAGATGCGGGGGTGGGGTGTGTGTCGGGGGTGCCTGAATGTGTTTGTGTGCAAGTGCAGTGTATGTTGAGATGCAGGGGTGGGGTGTGTGTCGGGTCTGCCTGAATGTGTTTGTGTGCAAGTTCAGTGTATGTTGAGATGCGGGGGTGGGGTGTGTGTCGGGTCTGCTTGACTGTGTTTGTGTGCAAGTGCAGTGTGTGTTGAGATGCGGGGGTGGGGTGTGTGTCGGGGGTGCCTGAATGTGTTTGTGTGCAAGTGCAGTGTATGTTGAGATGCTGGGGTGGAGTGTGTGTCGGGTCTGCCTGAATGTGTTTGTGTGCAGGTTTAGTGCATGTTGAGATGCAGGGGTGGGGTGTGTGTCTGGTCTGCCTGAATGTGTTTGTGTGCAAGGTCAGTGTATGTTGAGATGCAGGGGTGGGGTGTGCGTCGGGTCTGCCTGAATGTGTTTGTGTGCAAGTTCAGTGTATGTTGAGATGCAGGGGTGGGGTGTGTGTCAGGTCTGCCTGAATGTGTTTGTGTGCAAGTTCAGTGTATGTTGAGATGCGGGGGTGGGGTGTGTGTCGGGTCTGCCTGAATGTGTTTGTGTGCAAGTTCAGTGTATGTTGAGATGCAGGGGTGGGGTGTGTGTCGGGTCTGCCTGAATGTGTTTGTGTGCAGGTTTAGTGCATGTTGAGATGCGGGGGTGGGGTGTGTGTCGGGTCTGCTTGACTGTGTTTGTGTGCAAGTGCAGTGTGTGTTGAGATGCGGGGGTGGGGTGTATGTCGGGGGTGCCTGAATGTGTTTGTGTGCAAGTGCAGTGTATGTTGAGATGCTGGGGTGGAGTGTGTGTCGGGTCTGCCTGAATGTGTTTGTGTGCAGGTTTAGTGCATGTTGAGATGCAGGGGTGGGGTGTGTGTCTGGTCTGCCTGAATGTGTTTGTGTGCAAGGTCTGTGTATGTTGAGATGCAGGGGTGGGGTGTGTGTCGGGTCTGCCTGAATGTGTTTGTGTGCAAGTTCAGTGTATGTTAAGATGCGGGGGTGGGGTGTGTGTTGGATCTGCCTGAATGTGTATGTGTGCAAGTGCAGTGTATGTTGAGATGCTGGGGGGAGGGGGTGTTGGGTCTGCCTGAATGTTTGTTGTTGTGTGAAAGTGCATGTTGAGATGCAGGTGTGGGGTGTGTGTCGGGTCTTCCTGAATGTGTTTGTGTGCAAGTTCAGTGTGTGTTGAGATGCTGGGGGAGGGGAGTGTCGGGTCTGCCTGAATGTTTGTTGTTGTGTGAAAGTGCACGTTGAGATGCGGGGGTGGGGTGTGTGTAGGGTCTTCCTGAATGTGTTTGTGTGCAAGTTCAGTGTGTGTTGAGATGCTGGGGGAGGGGAGTGTCGGGTCTGCCTGAATGTTTGTTGTTGTGTGAAAGTGCACGTTGAGATGCGGGGGTGGGGTGTGTGCCGGGTATGCCTGAATGTGTTTGTGTGCAAGTGCAGTGTATGTTGAGATGCTGGGGGAGAGGGGTGTCAGGTCTGCCTGAATGTTTGTTGTTGTGTGAAAGTGCATGTTGAGATGCGGGTGTGGGGTGTGAGTCGGGTCTGCCTGAATGTGTTTGTGTGCAAGTGCAGTGTATGTTGAGATGCAGGGATGGGGTGTGTGTCGGGTCTGCTTGAATGTGTTTGTGTGCAAGTGCAGTGTGTGTTGAGATTCGTAGGGGCTGTGTATGTCGGGTCTGCCTGAATGTGTTTGTTTGCAAGTTCAGTGTATGTTGAGATGCGGGGGTGGAGTGTGTGTCGGGTCTGCTTGACTGTGTTTGTGTGCAAGTGCAGTGTGTGTTGAGATGCGGGGGTGGGGTGAGTGTCGGGTCTGCCTGAATGTGTTTGTGTGCAAGTTCAGTGTATGTTGAGATGCGGGGGTGGGGTGTGTGTCGGGTCTCCCTGAATAAGTTTGTGTGCAAGTGGAGTGTATGTTGAGATGCTGGGGGGGGGGGGATGTCGGATCTGGCTGAATGTTTGTTGTTGTATAAAAGTGCATGTTGAGATGCGGGTGTGGGGTGTGTGTCGGGTCTGCCTGAATGTGTTTGTGTGCAAGTTCAGTGTATGTTGAGATGCTGGGGTGGGGTGTGTGTCGGGTCTGCCTGAATGTGTTTGTGTGCAAGTGCAGTGTATGTTGAGATGCTGTTGGGGAGGGGGCTGTCGGATCTGGCTGAATGTTTGTTGTTGTGTGAAAGTGCATTTTGAGATGAGGGTGTGGGGTGTGTGTCGGGTCTGCCTGAATGTGTTTGGGTGCCAGTGCAGTGTGTGTTGAGATGTGGGATGGGGTGTGTGTCAGGTCTGCCTGAATGTGTTTGTGTGCAAGTTCAGTGTATGTTGAGATGCTGGGGGAGGGGGGTGTCGGGTCTGCCTGAATGTTTGTTGTTGTGTGAAAGTGCATGTTGAGATGCGGGTGTGGGGTGTGATTCGAGTCTGCCTGAATGTGTTTTTGTGCAAGTTCAGTGTAGGTTGAGATGCTGGGGGAGGGGAGTGTCGGGTCTGCCTGAATGTGTTTGTGTGCAAGTGCAGTGTATGTTGAGATGCTGGGGCAGAGGGGTATCGGGTCTGCCTGAAAGTTTGTTGTTGTGTGAAAGTGCATGTTGAGATGCGGGTGTGGGGTGTGAGTCGGGTCTGCCTGAATGTGTTTGTGTGAAAGTGCAGTGTGTGTTGAGATGCAGGGATGGGGTGTGTGTCGGGTCTGCTTGAATGTGTTTGTGTGCAAGTGCAGTGTGTGTTGAGATTCGTAGGGACTGTGTGTGTCAGGTCTGCCTGAATGTGTTTGTGTGCAAGTTCAGTGTATGTTGAGATGCGGGGGTGGAGTGTGTGTCGGGTCTGCTTGACTGTGTTTGTGTGCAAGTGCAGTGTGTGTTGAGATGCGGGGGTGGGGTGTGTGTTGGGTCTGCCTGAATGTGTTGTTGAGCAAGTGCAGTGTGTGTTGAGATGCAAGGGTAGGGTGTGTGTCGGGTCTGCTTGAATGGGTTTGTGTGCAAGTTCAGTGTATGTTGAGATGCGGGGGTGGGGTGTGTGTCAGGTCTGCCTGAATGTGTTTGTGTGCAAGTTCAGTGTATGTTGAGATGCGGGGGTGGGGTGTGTGTCGGGTCTGCTTGACTGTGTTTGTGTGCAAATGCAGTGTGTGTTGAGATGTGGGGGTGGGGTGTGTGTCGGGTCTGCCTGAATGTGTGTGTGTGCAATTACAGTGTATGTTGAGATGCGGGGGTGGGGTGTGTGTCGGGTCTGCCTGAATATGTTTGTGTGCAGGTTTAGTGCATGTTGAGATGCAGGGGTGGGTTGTGTGTCTGGTCTTCCTGAATGTGTTTGTGTGCAAGTTCAGTGTGTGTTGAGATGCTGGGGGAGGGGAGTGTCGGGTCTGCCTGAATGTTTGTTGTTGTGTGAAAGTGCACGTTGAGATGCAGGGGTGGGGTGTGTGTAGGGTCTGCCTGAATGTGTTTGTGTGCAAGTTCAGTGTCTGTTGAGATGCGGGGGTGGGGTGTGTGCCGGGTATGCCTGAATGTTTTTGTGTGCAAGTGCAGTGTATGTTGAGATGCTGGGGGAGAGGGGTGTCAGGTCTGCCTGAATGTTTGTTGTTGTGTGAAAGTGCATGTTGAGATGCGGGTGTGGGGTGTGAGTCGGGTCTGCCTGAATGTGTTTGTTTGCAAGTGCAGTGTGTGTTGAGATTCGTAGGGGCTGTGTGTGTCGGGTCTGCCTGAATGTGTTTGTGTGCAAGTTCAGTGTATGTTGAGATGCGGGGGTGGAGTGTGTGTCGGGTCTGCTTGACTGTGTTTGTGTGCAAGTGCAGTGTGTGTTGAGATGCGGGGGTGGGGTGTGTGTCGGGCCTGCCTGAATGTGTTTGTGTGCAAGTTCAGTGTATGTTGAGATGCGGGGGTGGGGTGTGTGTCGGGTCTCCCTGAATGTGTTTTTGTGCAAGTGGAGTGTATGTTGAGATGCTGGGGGGGAGGGGGATGTCGGATCTGGCTGAATGTTTGTTGTTGTGTGAAAGTGCATGTTGAGATGCGGGTGTGGGGTGTGTGTCGGGTCTGTCTGAATGTGTTTGTGTGCAAGTTCAGTGTATGTTGAGATGCGGGGGTGGGGTGTGTGTCGGGTCTGCCTGAATGTGTTTGTGTGCAAGTGCAGTGTATGTTGAGATGCTGTTGGGGAGGGGGCTGTCGGATCTGGCTGAATGTTTGTTGGTGTGTGAAAGTGCATTTTGAGATGAGGGTGTGGGGTGTGTGTCGGGTCTGCTTGAATGTGTTTGTGTGCAAGTTCAGTGTGTGTTGAGATGCGGGATGGGGTGTGTGTCAGGTCTGCCTGAATGTGTTTGTGTGCAAGTTCAGTGTATGTTGAGATGCTGGGGCAGGGGGGTGTCGGGTCTGCCTGAATGTTTGTTGTTGTGTGAAAGTGCATGTTGAGATGCGGGTGTGGGGTGTGAGTCGGGTCTGCCTGAATGTGTTTCTGTGCAAGTTCAGTGTATGTTGAGATGCTGGGGGAGGGGAGTGTCGGGTCTGCCTGAATGTTTGTTGTTGTGTGAAAGTGCACGTTGAGATGCGGGGGTGGGGTTTATGTAGGGTCTGCCTGAATGTGTTTGTGTGCAAATTCAGTGTCTGTTGAGATGCGGGGGTGGGGTGTGTGCCGGGTATGCCTGAATGTGTTTGTGTGCAAGTGCAGTGTATGTTGAGATGCTGGGGGAGAGGGGTGTCAGGTCTGCCTGAATGTTTGTTGTTGTGTGAAAGTGCATGTTGAGATGCGGGTGTGGGGTGTGAGTCGGGTCTGCCTGAATGTGTTCGTGTGCAAGGGCAGTGTATGTTGAGATGCAGGGATGGGGTGTGTGTCGGGTCTGCTTGAATGTGTTTGTGTGCAAGTACAGTGTGTGTTGAGATTCGTAGGGGCTGTGTGTGTCGGGTCTGCCTGAATGTGTTTGTGTGCAAGTTCAGTGTATGTTGAGATGCGGGGGTAGAGTGTGTGTCGGGTCTGCTTGACTGTGTTTGTGTGCAAGTGCAGTGTGTGTTGAGATACGGGGGTGGTGTGTGTTTCGGGTCTGCCTGAATGTGTTTGTGTGCAAGTTCAGTGTATGTTGAGATGCGGGGGTGGGGTGCGTGTGGGGTCTCCCTGAATGTGTTTGTGTGCAAGTGGAGTGTATGTTGAGATGCGGGTGTGGGGTGTGTGTCGGGTCTGCCTGAATGTGTTTGTGTGCAAGTGCAGTGTATGTTGAGATGCTGTTGGGGAGGGGGCTGTCGGATCTGGCTGAATGTTTGTTGTTGTGTGAAAGTGCATTTTGAGATGAGGGTGTGGGGTGTGTGTCGGGTCTGCCTGAATTTGTTTGTGTGCCAGTGCAGTGTGTGTTGAGATGCGGGATGGGGTGTGTGTCAGGTGTGCCTGAATGTGTTTGGGTGCAAGTTCAGTGTATGTTGAGATGCTGGGGGTGGGGGGTGTCGGGTCTGCCTGAATGTTTGTTGTTGTGTGAAAGTGCATGTTGAGATGCGGGTGTGGGGTGTGAGTCGAGTCTGCCTGAATGTGTTTTTGTGCAAGTTCAGAGTAGGTTGAGATGCTGGGGGAGGGGAGTGTCGGGTCTGCCTGAATGTTTGTTGTTGTGTGAAAGTGCATGTTGAGATGCAGGGGTGGGGTGTGTGTAGGGTCTGCCTGAATGTGTTTGTGTGCAAGTTCAGTGTCTGTTGAGATGCGGGGGTGGGGTGTGTGCCGGGTATGCCTGAATGTGTTTGTTTGCAAGTGCAGTGTATGTTGAGATGCTGGGGCAGAGGGGTATCGGGTCTGCCTGAATGTTTGTTGTTGTGTGAAAGTGCATGTTGAGATGCGGGTGTGGGGTGTGAGTCGGGTCTGCCTGAATGTGTTTGTGTGAAAGTGCAGTGTGTGTTGAGATGCAGGGATGGGGTGTGTGTCGGGTCTGCTTGAATGTGTTTGTGTGCAAGTGCAGTGTGTGTTGAGATTCGTAGGGACTGTGTGTGTCAGGTCTGCCTGAATGTGTTTGTGTGCAAGTTCAGTGTATGTTGAGATGCGGGGGTGGAGTGTGTGTCGGGTCTGCTTGACTGTGTTTGTGTGCAAGTGCAGTGTGAGTTGAGATGCGGGGGTGGGGTGTGTGTCGGGTCTGCCTGAATGTGTTGTTGAGCAAGTGCAGTGTGTGTTGAGATGCAAGGGTAGGGTGTGTGTCGGGTCTGCTTGAATGGGTTTGTGTGCAAGTTCAGTGTATGTTGAGATGCGGGGGTGGGGTGGGTGTCAGGTCTGCCTGAATGTGTTTGTGTGCAAGTTCAGTGTATGTTGAGATGCGGTGGTGGGGTGTGTGTCGGGTCTGCTTGACTGTGTTTGTGTGCAAATGCAGTGTGTGTTGAGATGTGGGGGTGGGGTGTGTGTCGGGTCTGCCTGAATGTGTGTGTGTGCAATTACAGTGTATGTTGAGATGCGGGGGTGGGGTGTGTGTCGGGTCTGCCTGAATATGTTTGTGTGCAGGTTTAGTGCATGTTGAAATGCGGGGGTGGGTTGTGTGTCTGGTCTTCCTGAATGTGTTTGTGTGCAAGTTCAGTGTGTGTTGAGATGCTGGGGGAGGGGAGTGTCGGGTCTGCCTGAATGTTTGTTGTTGTGTGAAAGTGCACATTGAGATGCGGGGGTGGGGTGTGTGTAGGGTCTGCCTGAATGTGTTTGTGTGCAAGTTCAGTGTCTGTTGAGATGCGGGGGTGGGGTGTGTGCCGGGTATGCCTGAATGTGTTTGTGTGCAAGTGCAGTGTATGTTGAGATGCTGGGGGAGAGCGGTGTCAGGTCTGCCTGAATGTTTGTTGTTGTGTGAAAGTGCATGTTGAGATGCGGGTGTGGGGTGTGAGTCGGGTCTGCCTGAATGTGTTTGTTTGCAAGTGCAGTGTATGTTGAGATGCAGGGATGGGGTGTTTGTCGGGTCTGCTTGAATGTGTTTGTGTGCAAGTGCAGTGTGTGTTGAGATTCGTAGGGGCTGTGTGTGTCGGGTCTGCCTGAATGTGTTTGTGTGCAAATTCAGTGTATGTTGAGTTGCGGGGGTGGAGTGTGTGTCGGGTCTGCTTGACTGCGTTTGTGTGCAAGTGCAGTGTGTGTTGAGATGCGGGGGTGGGGTGTGTGTCGGGCCTGCCTGAATGTGTTTGTGTGCAAGTTCAGTGTATGTTGAGATGCGGGGGTGGGGTGTGTGTCGGGTCTCCCTGAATGTGTTTGTGTGCAAGTGGAGTGTATGTTGAGATGCTGGGGGGGGGGGATGTCGGATCTGGCTGAATGTTTGTTGTTGTGTGAAAGTGCATGTTGAGATGCGGGTGTGGGGTGTCTGTCGGGTATGCCTGAATGTGTTTGTGTGCCAGTGCAGTGTGTGTTGAGATGCGGGATGGGGTGTGTGTCAGGTCTGCCTGAATGTGTTTGTGTGCAAGTTCAGTGTATGTTGAGATGCTGGGGGAGGGGGGTGTCGGGTCTGCCTGAATGTTTGTTGTTGTGTGAAAGTGCATGTTGAGATGCGGGTGTGGGGTGTGAGTCGAGTCTGCCTGAATGTGTTTTTGTGCAAGTTCAGTGTATGTTGAGATGCTGGGGGAGGGGAGTGTCGGGCCTGCCTGAATGTTTGTTGTTGTGTGAAAGTGCATGTTGAGATGCAGGGGTGGGGTGTGTGTAGGGTCTGCCTGATTGTGTTTGTGTGCAAGTTCGGTGTCTGTTGAGATGCGGGGGTGGGGTGTGTGCCGGGTATGCCTGAATGTGTTTGTGTGCAAGTGCAGTGTATGTTGAGATGCTGGGGCAGAGGGGTGTCGGGTCTGACTGAATGTTTGTTGTTGTGTGAAAGTGCATATTGAGATGCGGGTGTGGGGTGTGAGTCGGGTCTGCCTGAATGTGTTTGTGTGCAAGTGCAGTGTGTGTTGAGGTTCGTAGGAACTGTATGTGTCAGGTCTGCCTGAATGTGTTTGTGTGCAAGTGCAGTGTGTGTTGAGATGCGGGGGTGGGGTGTGTGTCGGGTCTGCCTGAATGTGTTGTTGAGCAAGTGCAGTGTGTGTTGAGATGCAAGGGTAGGGTGTGTGTCGGGTCTGCTTGAATGGGTTTGTGTGCAAGTTCAGTGTATGTTGAGATGCAGGGGTGGGGTGTGTGTCAGGTCTGCCTGAATGTGTTTGTGTGCAAGTTCAGTGTATGTTGAGATGCGGGGGTGGGGTGTGTGTCGGGTCTGCTTGACTGTGTTTGTGTGCAAATGCAGTGTGTGTTGAGATGTGGGGGTGGGGTGTGTGTCGGGTCTGCCTGAATGTGTGTGTGTGTGCAATTACAGTGTATGTTGAGATGCGGGGGTGGGATATGTGTCGGGTCTGCCTGAATATGTTTGTGTGCAGGTTTAGTGCATGTTGAGATGCGGGGGTGGGGTGTGAGTCGGGTCTGCCTGAATGTGTTTGTTTGCAAGTGCAGTGTATGTTGAGATGCGGGGATGGGGTGTGTGTCGGGTCTGCTTGAATGTGGTTGTGTGCAAGTGCAGTGTGTGTTGAGATTCGTAGGGGCTGTGTGTGTCGGGACTGCCTGAATGTGTTTGTGTGTAAGTTCAATGTATGTTGAGATGCGGGGGTGGGGTGTGTGTCGGGTCTGCCTGAATGTGTTTGTGTGCAAGTGCAGTGTGTGTTCAGATCCAAGGGTGGGGTGTGTGTCGGGTCTGCTTGAATGTGTTTGTGTGCACCTTTAGTGCATGTTGAGATGCGGTGGTGGAGTGTGTGTCGGGTCTGCCTGAATGTGTTTGTGTGCAAGTGCAGTGTATGTTGAGATGCGGGGGTGGAGTGTGTGTCGGGTCTGCCTGAATGTGTTTGTGTGCAAGTGCAGTGTATGTTGAGATGCGGGGGTGGGGTGTGTGTCTGGTTTGCCTGAATGTGTTTGTGTGCAAGTGCAGTGTGTGTTGAGATCCAATGGTGGGGTGTGTGTTGGGTCTGCTTGAATGTGTTTGTGTGCAAGTTCAGTGTATGTTGAGATGCAGGGGTGGGGGGAAGTTCAGTGTATGTTGAGATGCAGGGGTGGGGTGTGTGTCGGGTCTGCCTGAATGTGTTTGTGTGCAGGTTTAGTGCATGTTGAGATGCAGGGGTGGGGTGTGTGTCGGGTCTGCTTGACTGTGTGCAAGTGCAGTGTGTGTTGAGATGCGGGGGTGGGGTGTGTGTCGGGTCTGCCTGAATGTGTTTGTGTGCAAGTGCAGTGTATGTTGAGATGCGGGGGTGGGGTGTGTGTCGGGTCTGCCTGAATGTGTTTGTGTGCAAGTGCAGTCTGTGTTGAGATCTAAGGGTGGGGTGTGTGTCGGGTCTGCTTGAATGTGTTTGTGTGCAAGTTCAGTGTATGTTGAGATGCAGGGGTGGGGTGTGTGTCGGGTCTGCCTGAATGTGTTTGTGTGCAAGTTCAGTGTATGTTGAGATGCAGGGGTGGGGTGTGTGTCGGGTCTGCCTGAATGTGTTTGTTTGCAAGTTCAGTGTATGTTGAGATGCGGGGGTGGGGTGTGTGTCGGGTCTGCCTGAATGTGTTTGTGTGCAAGTGCAGTGTATGTTGAGATGCAGGGGTGGGGTGTGTGTCGGGTCTGCCTGAATGTGTTTGTGTGCAGGTTTAGTGCATGTTGAGATGCGGGGGTGGGGTGTGTGTCGGGTCTGCTTGACTGTGTTTGTGTGCAAGTGCAGTGTGTGTTGAGATGCGGGGGTGGGGTGTGTGTCGGGGGTGCCTGAATGTGTTTGTGTGCAAGTGCAGTGTATGTTGAGATGCTGGGGTGGAGTGTGTGTCGGGTCTGCCTGAATGTGTTTGTGTGCAGGTTTAGTGCATGTTGAGATGCAGGGGTGGGGTGTGTGTCTGGTCTGCCTGAATGTGTTTGTGTGCAAGGTCAGTGTATGTTGAGATGCAGGGGTGGGGTGTGTGTCGGGTCTGCCTGAATGTGTTTGTGTGCAAGTTCAGTGTATGTTGAGATGCAGGGGTGGGGTGTGTGTCAGGTCTGCCTGAATGTGTTTGTGTGCAAGTTCAGTGTATGTTGAGATGCGGGGGTGGGGTGTGTGTCGGGTCTGCCTGAATGTGTTTGTGTGCAAGTGCAGTGTATGTTGAGATGTGGGGGTGGGGTTTGTGTCGGGTCTGCCTGAATGTGTTTGTGTGCAAGTTCAGTGTATGTTGAGATGCAGGGGTGGGGTTTGTGGTCGGGTCTGCCTGAATGTGTTTGTGTGCAGGTTTAGTGCATGTTGAGATGCGGGGGTGGGGTGTGTGTCGGGTCTGCTTGACTGTGTTTGTGTGCAAGTGCAGTGTGTGTTGAGATGCGGGGGTGGGGTGTGTGTCGGGGGTGCCTGAATGTGTTTGTGTGCAAGTGCAGTGTATGTTGAGATGCTGGGGTGGAGTGTGTGTCGGGTCTGCCTGAATGTGTTTGTGTGCAAGGTCAGTGTATGTTGAGATGCAGGGGTGGGGTGTGTGTCGGGTCTGCCTGAATGTGTTTGTGTGCAAGTTCAGTGTATGTTAAGATGCGGGGGTGGGGTGTGTGTTGGATCTGCCTGAATGTGTATGTGTGCAAGTGCAGTGTATGTTGAGATGCTGGGGGAGGGGGTGTTGGGTCTGCCTGAATGTTTGTTGTTGTGTGAAAGTGCATGTTGAGATGCAGGTGTGGGGTGTGTGTCGGGTCGTCCTGAATGTGTTTGTGTTCAAGTTCAGTGTGTGTTGAGATGCTGGGGGAGGGGAGTGTCGGGTCTGCCTGAATGTTTGTTGTTGTGTGAAAGTGCACGTTGAGATGCGGGGGTGGGGTGTGTGTAGGGTCTGCCTGAATGTGTTTGTGTGCAAGTTCAGTGTCTGTTGAGATGCGGGGATGGGGTGTGTGCCGGGTATGCCTGAATGTGTTTGTGTGCAAGTGCAGTGTATGTTGAGATGCTGGGGAGAGGGGTGTCAGGTCTGCCTGAATGTTTGTTGTTGTGTGAAAGTGCATGTTGAGATGCGGGTGTGGGGTGTGAGTCGGGTCTGCCTGAATGTGTTTGTGTGCAAGTGCAGTGTATGTTGAGATGCAGGGATGGGGTGTGTGTCGGGTCTGCTTGAATGTGTTTGTGTGCAAGTGCAGTGTGTGTTGAGATGCGGGGGTGGGGTATGTGTCGGGTCTGCCTGAATGTGTTTCTGTGCAAGTTCAGTGTATGTTGAGATGCGGGGGTGGGGTGTGTGTCGGGTCTCCCAGAATGTGTTTGTGTGCAAGTTGAGTGTATGTTGAGATGCTGGGGGGGAGGGGGATGTCGGATCTGGCTGAATGTTTGTTGTTGTATGAAAGTGCATGTTGAGATGCGGGTGTGGGGTGTGTGTCGGGTCTGCCTGAATGTGTTTGTGTGCAAATTCAGTGTATGTTGAGATGCGGGGGTGGGGTGTGTGTCGGGTCTGCCTGAATGTGTTTGTGTGCAAGTGCAGTGTATGTTGAGATGCTGTTGGGGAGGGGGCTGTCGGATCTGGCTGAATGTTTGTTGTTGTGTGAAAGTGCATTTTGAGATGAGGGTGTGGGGTGTGAGTCGAGTCTGCCTGAATGTGTTTTTGTGCAAGTTCAGTGTATGTTGAGATGCTGGGGCAGGGGAGTGTCGGGCCTGCCTGAATGTTTATTGTTGTGTGAAAGTGCATGTTGAGATGCAGGGGTGGGGTGTGTGTAGGGTCTGCCTGATTGTGTTTGTGTGCAAGTTCAGTGTCTGTTGAGATGCGGGGGTGGGGTGTGTGCCGGGTATGCCTGAATGTGTTTGTGTGCAAGTGCAGTGTATGTTGAGATGCTGGGGCAGAGGGGTGTCCGGTCTGCCTGAATGTTTGTTGTTGTGTGAAAGTGCATGTTGAGATGCGGGTGTGGGGTGTGAGTCGGGTCTGCCTGAATGTGTTTGTGTGCAAGTGCAGTGTGTGTTGAGATGCAGGGATGGGGTGTGTGTCGGGTCTGCTTGAATGTGTTTGTGTGCATGTGCAGTGTGTGCTGAGATTCGTAGGGACTGTATGTGTCAGGTCTGCCTGAATGTGTTTGTGTGCAAGTTCAGTGTATGTTGAGATGCGGGGGTGGAGTGTGTGTCGGGTCTGCTTGACTGTGTTTGTGTGCAAGTGCAGTGTGTGTTGAGATGCGGGGGTGGGGTGTGTGTCGGGTCTGCCTGAATGTGTTGTTGAGCAAGTGCAGTGTGTGTTGAGATGCAAGGGTAGGGTGTGTGTCGGGTCTGCTTGAATGGGTTTGTGTGCAAGTTCAGTGTATGTTGAGATGCGGGGGTGGGGTGTGTGTCAGGTCTGCCTGAATGTGTTTGTGTGCAAGTTCAGTGTATGTTGAGATGTGGGGGTGGGGTGTGTGTCGGGTCTGCTTGACTGTGTTTGTGTGCAAATGCAGTGTGTGTTGAGAAGTGGGGGTGGGGTGTGTGTCCGGTCTGCCTGAATGTGTGTGTGTGCAATTACAGTGTATGTTGAGATGCGGGGGTGGGGTGTGTGTCGGGTCTGCCTGAATATGTTTGTGTGCAGGTTTAGTGCATGTTGAGATGCGGGGGTGGGGTGTGTGTCTGGTCTTCCTGAATGTGTTTGTGTGCAAGTTCAGTGTGTGTTGAGATGCGGGGATGGGGTGTGTGTCGGGTCTGCTTGAATGTGGTTGTGTGCAAGTGCAGTGTGTGTTGAGATTCGTAGGGGCTGTGTGTGTCGGGACTGCCTGAATGTGTTTGTGTGCAAGTGCAGTGTGTGTTCAGATCCAAGGGTGGGGTGTGTGTCGGATCTGCTTGAATGTGTTTGTGTGCACGTTTAGTGCATGTTGAGATGCGGTGGTGGAGTGTGTGTCGGGTCTGCCTGAATGTGTTTGTGTGAAAGTGCAGTGTGTGTTGAGATGCGGGGGTGGGGTGTGTGTCGGGTCTGCCTGAATGTGTTTGTGTGCAAGTGCAGTGTATGTTGAGATGCGGGGGTGGGGTGTGTGTCTGGTCTGCCTGAATGTGTTTGTGTGCAAGTGCAGTGTGTGTTGAGATCCAATGGTGGGGTGTGTGTCGGGTCTGCTTGAATGTGTTTGTGTGCAAGTTCAGTGTATGTTGAGATGCAGGGGTGGGGGGAAGTTCAGTGTATGTTGAGATGCAGGGGTGGGGTGTGTGTCGGGGGTGCCTGAATGTGTTTGTGTGCAGGTTTAGTGCATGTTGAGATGCAGGGGTGGGGTGTGTGTCGGGTCTGCTTGACTGTGTTTGTGTGCAAGTGCAGTGTGTGTTGAGATGCGGGGGTGGGGTGTGTGTCGGGTCTGCCTGAATGTGTTTGTGTGCAAGTTCAGTGTATGTTGAGATGCAGGGGTGGGGTGTGTGTCGGGTCTGCCTGAATGTGTTTGTGTGCAAGTTCAGTGTATGTTGAGATGCAGGGGTGGGGTGTGTGTCGGGTTTGCCTGAATGTGTTTGTGTGCAAGTTCAGTGTATGTTGAGATGCAGGGGTGGGGTGTGTGTCGGGTCTGCCTGAATGTGTTTGTGTGCAGGTTTAGTGCATGTTGAGATGCGGGGATGGGGTGTGTGTCGGGTCTGCTTGACTGTGTTTGTGTGCAAGTGCAGTGTGTGTTGAGATGCGGGGGTGGGGTGTGTGTCGGGGGTGCCTGAATGTGTTTGTGTGCAAGTGCAGTGTATGTTGAGATGCTGGGGTGGAGTGTGTGTCGGGTCTGCCTGAATGTGTTTGTGTGCAGGTTTAGTGCATGTTGAGATGCAGGGGTGGGGTGTGTGTCTGGTCTGCCTGAATGTGTTTGTGTGCAAGGTCAGTGTATGTTGAGATGCAGGGGTGGGGTGTGTGTCGGGTCTGCCTGAATGTATTTGTGTGCAAGTTCAGTGTATGTTGAGATGCGGGGGTGGGGTGTGTGTTGGATCTGCCTGAATGTGTATGTGTGCAAGTGCAGTGTATGTTGAGATGCTGGGGGGAGGGGGTGTTGGGTCTGCCTGAATGTTTGTTGTTGTGTGAAAGTGCATGTTGAGATGCAGGTGTGGGGTGTGTGTCGGGTCTGCCTGAATGTTTGTTTTTTGTGCAAGTTCAGTTTATGTTGAGATGCGGGGGTGGGTGAGTGTCGGGTCTGCCTGAATGTGTTTGTGTGCAAGTGCAGTGTATGTTGAGATGCTGTGGATTGCAGGGGGGTCGGGTCTGCCTGAATGTTTGTTGTTGTTGTGTGCACGTTCATTGTATGTTGAGATGTGGGGGTGGGGGGTCTGGGTCTGTATGTGTGCATGCTTGTGAGTTTGTTTGGTGAGTTGGGGGGTGGGGGGTTCAGGTCTGTATGTATGCAAGGTGTATGCTTGTGAGTTTGTATGGTGAGTTGGGGGTGTAGGTCTGTATGGGTGCATGGTGTATGCTTGTGAGTTTGTGTGCTGAGTTGAGGGTTCGGGTCTGTAAGGGTGTATTGGTGTATGCATGTGTGTTTGTGTGCTGAGTTGGGGGTGGGGTGTTCGGGTCTGTATGGGTGCATGGTGTATGTTTGTGGGTTTGTGTGCTGAGTTGGTGGTGGGGGTTTGGGTCTGTATGGGTGCATGGTGTATGCTTGTGAGTTTGTGTGCTGAGTTGGGGTGGAGGGTTCGGGGGTGTATGGGTGCATGGTGTATGCTTGTGGGTTTGTGTGCTGAGTTGGGGATGGGGGGTTCGGGTCTGTATGGGTGCATGGTGTATGCTTGTGTGTTTGTGTGCCGAGTTGAGGGTGGGGGGTTCAGGTCTGTATGTGTGCATGGTTTATGCTTGTGGGTTTGCGTGCTGAGTAAGGGGTGGGGAGTTCGGGTCTGTATGGGTGCATGGTGTATGCTTTTTGGTTTGTGTGCTGAGTTGGGGGGCTCGAGTTTGTATGGGTGCATGGTGTATGCTTGTGAGTTTGTGTGCTGAGTTGGCGGTGGGGGGTTGGGGTCTGTATGAGTATGTATGCATGGTGCATGCTTCATGGCATGGGGCATAGTGTTTGGTTGGGGCGTGGGGGCCATGGGGCATAGTGTTTGCTTAAGGGGTGGGTGTCTTGGGGCATAGTGTTTGCTTGAGGGATGGGTTTGCTTGAGGGGTGGGTTTCTTGGGGCATAGTGTTTGCTTGAGGGTGGGTGTCTTGGGGCATCATGTTTGCTTGAGGGGTGGGTGTCTTGGGGCATTGTGTTTGCATGAGGGGTGGGTGTCTTGGGGCATAGTGTTTGCAGGAGGGTGGGTGTCATGGGGCATAGTGTTTTCATGAGGTGTGGGTGTCTTGGGGCATAGTGTTTGCATGAGGGGTGGGTATCATGGGGCATAGTGTTTGGTTGAGGGGTCAGTGTCTTGGGGCATAGTGTTTTCATGAGGGGTAGGTGTCTTGAGCATAGTGTTTGCATGAGGGGTGGGTGTCATGGGGCATAGTGTTTGGATCAGGGGTGGGGGCCATGGGGCATAGTGTTAGCTTGAGGGGTGGATGTCTTGGGGCATAGTGTTTGCTTGAAGGGTGGGTGTCTAGAGGCATAGTGTTTGCTTGAGGGGTGGGTGTCTTGGGGCATAGGGTTTGCTTGAGGGGTGGGTGTCTTGGGGCATAGTGTTTGCTTGAGGGGTGGGTGTCTTGGGGCATTTTGTTTGCATGAGGGGTGGGTGTCATGGGGCATAGTGTTTGGTTGAGGGGTGGGGGCCATGGGGCATAGTGTTTGCTTGAGGGGTGGGCGTCTTGGGGCATAATGTTTGCATGAGGGGTGGGTGTCTTGGGGCATAGTGTTTAGTTACAGGGTGGGTGTCTCGGGGCATAGTGTTTGCTTGAGGGGTGGGTGTGTGCCGGGTATGCCTGAATGTGTTTGTGTGCAAGTGCAGTGTATGTTGAGATGCTGGGGGAGAGGGGTGTCAGGTCTGCCTGAATGTTTGTTGTTGTGTGAAAGTGCATGTTGAGATGCGGGTGTGGGGTGTGAGTCGGGTCTGCCTGAATGTGTTTGTGTGCAAGTGCAGTGTATGTTGAGATGCAGGGATGGGGTGTGTGTCGGGTCTGCTTGAATGTGTTTGTGTGCAAGTGCAGTGTGTGTTGAGATTCGTAGGGGCTGTGTGTGTCGGGTCTGCCTGAATGTGTTTGTGTGCAAGTTCAGTGTATGTTGAGATGCGGGGGTGGAGTGTGTGTCGGGTCTGCTTGACTGTGTTTGTGTGCAAGTGCAGTGTGTGTTGAGATGCGGGGGTGGGGTGTGTGTCGGGTCTGCCTGAATGTGTTTGTGTGCAAGTTCAGTGTATGTTGAGATGCGGGGGTGGGGTGTGTGTCGGGTCTCTGTGAATGTGTTTTTGTGCAAGTGGAGTGTATGTTGAGATGCTGGGGGGGAGGGGGATATCGGATCTGGCTGAATGTTTGTTGTTGTATGAAAGTGCATGTTGAGATGCGGGGGTGGGGTGTGTGTCGGGTCTGCCTGAATGTGTTTGTGTGCAAGTTCAGTGTATGTTGAGATGCGGGGGTGGGGTGTGTGTCGGGTCTGCCTGAATGTGTTTGTGTGCAAGTGCAGTGTATGTTGAGATGCTGTTGGGGAGGGGGCTGTCGGATCTGGCTGAATGTTTGTTGTTGTGTGAAAGTGCATTTTGAGATGAGGGTGTGGGGTGTGTGTCGGGTCTGCCTGAATGTGTTTGTGTGCCAGTGCAGTGTGTGTTGAGATGTGGGATGGGGTGTGTGTCAGGTCTGCCTGAATGTGTTTGTGTGCAAGTTCAGTGTATGTTGAGATGCTGGGGGAGGGGTGTCGGGTCTGCCTGAATGTTTGTTGTTGTGTGAAAGTGCATGTTGAGATGCGGGTGTGGGGTGTGAGTCGAGTCTGCCTGAATGTGTTTTTGTGCAAGTTCAGTGTATGTTGAGATGCTGGGGGAGGGGAGTGTCGGGCCTGCCTGAATGCTTGTTGTTGTGTGAAAGTGCATGTTGAGATGCAGGGGTGGGGTGTGTGTAGGGTCTGCCTGATTGTGGTTGTGTGCAAGTTCAGTGTCTGTTGAGATGCGGGGGTGGGGTGTGTGCCGGGTATGCCTGAATGTGTTTGTGTGCAAGTGCAGTGTATGTTGAGATGCTGGGGCAGAGGGGTGTCGGGTCTGCCTGAATGTTTGTTGTTGTGTGAAAGTGCATGTTGAGATGCGGGTGTGGGGTGTGAGTCGGGTCTGCCTGAATGTGTTTGTGGGCAAGTGCAGTGTGTGTTGAGATGCAGGGATGGGGTGTGTGTCGGGTCTGCTTGAATGTGTTTGTGTGCAAGTGCAGTGTGTGTTGAGATTCGTAGGGACTGTATGTGTCAGGTCTGCCTGAATGTGTTTGTGTGCAAGTTCAGTGTATGTTGAGATGCGGGGGTGGAGTGTGTGTCGGGTCTGCTTGACTGTGTTTGTGTGCAAGTGCAGTGTGTTGAGATGCGGGGGTGGGGTGTGTGTCGGGTCTGCCTGAATGTGTTGTTGAGCAAGTGCAGTGTGTGTTGAGATGCAAGGGTAGGGTGTGTGTCGGGTCTGCTTGAATGGGTTTATGTGCAAGTTCAGTGTATGTTGAGATGCGGGGGTGGGGTGTGTGTCAGGTCTGCCTGAATGTGTTTGTGTGCAAGTTCAGTGTATGTTGAGATGCGGGGGTGGGGTGTGTGTCGGGTCTGCTTGACTGTGTTTGTGTGCAAATGCAGTGTGTGTTGAGATGTGGGGGTGGGGTGTGTGTCGGGTCTGCCTGAATGTGTGTGTGTGCAATTACAGTGTATGTTGAGATGCGGGGGTGGGGTGTGTGTCGGGTCTGCCTGAATATGTTTGTGTGCAGGTTTAGTGCATGTTGAGATGCGGGGGTGGGGTGTGTGTCTGGTCTTCCTGAATGTGTTTGTGTGCAAGTTCAGTGTGTGTTGAGATGCGGGGATGGGGTGTGTGTCGGGTCTGCTTGAATGTGGTTGTGTGCAAGTGCAGTGTGTGTTGAGATTCGTAGGGGCTGTGTGTGTCGGGACTGCCTGAATGTGTTTGTGTTTAAGTGCAGTGTGTGTTCAGATCCAAGGGTGGGGTGTGTGTCGGGTCTGCTTGAATGTGTTTGTGTGCACGTTTAGTGCATGTTGAGATGCGGTGGTGGAGTATGTGTCGGGTCTGCCTGAATGTGTTTGTGTGAAAGTGCAGTGTGTGTTGAGATGCGGGGGTGGGGTGTGTGTCGGGTCTGCCTGAATGTGTTTGTATGCAAGTGCAGTGTATGTTGAGGTGCGGGGGTGGGGTGTGTGTCTGGTCTGCCTGAATGTGTTTGTGTGCAAGTGCAGTGTGTGTTGAGATCCAATGGTGGGGTGTGTGTCGGGTCTGCTTGAATGTGTTTGTGTGCAAGTTCAGTGTATGTTGAGATGCAGGGGTGGGGGGAAGTTCAGTGTATGTTGAGATGCAGGGGTGGGGTGTGTGTCGGGTCTGCCTGAATGTGTTTGTGTCCAGGTTTAGTGCATGTTGAGATGCAGGGGTGGGGTGTGTGTCGGGTCTGCTTGACTGTGTTTGTGTGCAAGTGCAGTGTGTGTTGAGATGCGGGGGTGGGGTGTGTGTCGGGTCTGCCTGAATGTGTTTGTGTGCAAGTGCAGTGTATGTTGAGATGCGGGGGTGGGGTGTGTGTCCGGTCTGCCTGAATGTGTTTGTGTGCAAGTGCAGTCTGTGTTGAGATCTAAGTGTGGGGTGTGTGTCGGGTCTGCTTGAATGTGTTTGTGTGCAAGTTCAGTGTATGTTTAGATGCAGGGGTGGGGTGTGTGTCGGGTCTGCCTGAATGTGTTTGTGTGCAAGTTCAGTGTATGTTG
Source organism: Ambystoma mexicanum (assembly GCF_040938575.1). NCBI lineage: Eukaryota > Metazoa > Chordata > Amphibia > Caudata > Ambystomatidae > Ambystoma > Ambystoma mexicanum. The sequence goes on from NC_090936.1 coordinate 307,086,407, forward strand.
AGATGCAGGGGTGGGGTGTGTGTCGGGTCTGCCTGAATGTGTTTGTGTGCAAGTTCAGTGTATGTTGGTATGCGGGGGTGGGGTGTGTGTCGGGTCTGCCTGAATGTGTTTGAGTGCAAGTGCAGTGTATGTTGAGATGCGGGGGTGGGGTTTGTGTCAGGTCTGCCTGAATGTGTTTGTGTGCAAGTTCAGTGTATGTTGAGATGCAGGGGTGGGGTGTGTGTCGGGTCTGCCTGAATGTGTTTGTGTGCAGATTTAGTGCATGTTGAGATGCGGGGGTGGGGTGTGTGTCGGGTCTGCTTGACTGTGTTTGTGTTCAAGTGCAGTGTGTGTTGAGATGCGGGGGTGGGGTGTGTGTCGGGTGTGCCTGAATGTGTTTGTGTGCAAGTGCAGTGTATGTTGAGATGCTGGGGTGGAGTGTGTGTCGGGTCTGCCTGAATGTGTTTGTGTGCAGGTTTAGTGCATGTTGAGATGCAGGGGTGGGGTGTGTGTCTGGTCTGCCTGAATGTGTTTGTGTGCAAGGTCAGTGTATGTTGAGATGCAGGGGTGGGGTGTGTGTCGGGTCTGCCTGAATGTGTATGTGTGCAAGTGCAGTGTATTTTGAGATGCTGGGGGGAGGGGGTGTTGGGTCTGCCTGAATGTTTGTTGTTGTGTGAAAGTGCATGTTGAGATGCAGGTGTGGGATGTGTGTCGGCTCTGCCTGAATGTTTGTTTTTTGTGCAAGTTCAGTTTATGTTGAGATGCGGGGGTGGGTGAGTGTCGGGTCTGCCTGAATGTGTTTGTGTGCAAGTGCAGTGTATGTTGAGATGCTGTGGATTGCAGGGGGGTCGGGTCTGCCTGAATGTTTGTTGTTGTTGTGTGCACGTTCATTGTATGTTGAGATGTGGGGGTGGAGGGTCTGGGTCTGTATGTGTGCATGCTTGTGAGTTTGTTTGGTGAGTTGGGGGGTGGGGGGTTCAGGTCTGTATGGATGCAAGGTGTATGCTTGTGAGTTTGTATGGTGAGTTGGGGGTGTAGGTCTGTATGGGTGCATGGTGTATGCGTGTGAGTTTGTGTGCTGAGTTGAGGGTTCGGGTCTGTAAGGGTGTATTGGTGTATGCATGTGTGTTTGTGTGCTGAGTTGGGGGTGGGGTGTTCGGGTCTGTATGGGTGCATGGTGTGTGCTTGTGGGTTTGTGTGCTGAGTTGGTGGTGGGGGGTTTGGGTCTGTATGGGTGCATGGTGTATGCTTGTGAGTTTGTGTGCTGAGTTGGGGGTGGAGGGTTCGGGGGTGTATGGGTGCATGGTGTATGCTTGTGGGTTTGTGTGCTGAGTTGGGGGTGGGGGGTTCGGGTCTGTATGGGTGCATGGTGTATGCTTGTGTGTTTGTGTGCTGAGTTGAGGGTGGGGGGTTCAGGTCTGTATGTGTGCATGGTGTATGCTTGTGGGTTTGCGTGCTGAGTAAGGGGTGGGGAGTTCGGGTCTGTATGGGTGCATGGTGTATGCTTTTTGGTTTGTGTGCTGAGTTGGGGGGCTCGAGTTTGTATGGGTGCATGGTGTATGCTTGTGAGTTTGTGTGCTGAGTTGGCGGTGGGGGGTTGGGGTCTGTATGAGTATGTATGCATGGTGCATGCTTCGTGGCATGGGGCATAGTGTTTGGTTGGGGCGTGGGGGCCATGGGGCATAGTGTTTGCTTAAGGGGTGGGTGTCTTGGGGCATAGTGTTTGCTTGAGGGATGGGTTTGCTTGAGGGGTGGGTTTCTTGGGGCATAGTGTTTGCTTGAGGGTGGGTGTCTTGGGGCATCATGTTTGCTTGAGGGGTGGGTGTCTTGGGGCATTGTGTTTGCATGAGGGGTGGGTGTCTTGGGGGATAGTGTTTGCAGGAGGGTGGGTGTCATGGGGCATAGTGTTTTCATGAGGTGTGGGTGTCTTGGGGCATAGTGTTTGCATGGGGGGTGGGTATCATGGGGCATAGTGTTTGGTTGAGGGGTCAGTGTCTTGGGGCATAGTGTTTTCATGAGGGGTAGGTGTCTTGGGCATAGTGTTTGCATGAGGGGTGGGTGTCATGGGGCATAGTGTTTGGATCAGGGGTGGGGGCCATGGGGCATAGTGTTAGCTTGAGGGGTGGATGTCTTGGGGCATAGTGTTTGCTTGAAGGGTGGGTGTCTAGAGGCATAGTGTTTGCTTGAGGGGTGGGTGTCTTGGGGCATAGGGTTTGCTTGAGGGGTGGGTGTCTTGGGGCATAGTGTTTGCTTGAGGGGTGGGTGTCTTGGGGCATTTTGTTTGCATGAGGGGTGGGTGTCATGGGGCATAGTGTTTGGTTGAGGGGTGGGGGCCATGGGGCATAGTGTTTGCTTGAGGGGTGGGCGTCTTGGGGCATAATGTTTGCATGAGGGGTGGGTGTCTTGGGGCATAGTTTTTAGTTACAGGGTGGGTGTCTCGGGGCATAGTGTTTGCTTGAGGGGTGGGTGTCTTGGGGCATTGTGTTTGCATGAGGGGTGGGTGTCTTGGGGCATAGTGTTTGCATGAGGGGTGGGGCCATGGGGCATAGTGTTTGCATGAGGGGTGGGTGTCATGGGGTATAGTGTTTGGTTGAGGGCTGGGAGCCATGGGGCATAGTGTTTGGTTGAGGGGTGGGGGCTATGGGGCATAGTGTCGCACTCCAAGAGTGAACCCAAAAATAAAGCTAAAACAGGCACAGTTAGGAGATGTACATCCTTTGCTTTTTGTGGAAACCTGACTCAATGAAGGCCATACTCCTCTTGGCAATCCAAACAGCAAAGTATAGCAGTCCAAAATAATGGAATGTCCAATCAAGTGTCAATAAAATATATATAATTTAATTAAACAGACGATATGTCATAATTAAATCGAAATAAATAACAATGGAAAATGTGTAGTACAAAATATAAGTTTGAAATACAAATAAAAATCATTACACCTCAAAAATGTATTCTTTTTCCATGTGTTTAATAAAAATTGGGGGTTGAAAAAGCCTCCTGCCACCGCGCCTACCGCTCCACCCACATTTACTTTTCGGCCCAGGTTTTTGGTGCACACAAGGGTTTTACCACCAGTTTCTATCCCCATAACTGGCAGGGTGATGCCGCATAGCATAGCAGAGTGGGTCAATACATCCCACAGAGCCACCCCTCCTGGCTTGATTTTGACCGCCCGTCAAAAAGGGATGTCGGGAGATTGAGATGTTCTTTTCTTTTGTCCATGTGGAGAAATTCAGCTGCTTCTCCCGTCAGTGAAGAAGCGACACGCTCGCCAGTTCTGGTCAGGAGTATTGCTGGTTCTGGTTGGGAGTATGGAGCGGCACTCTGGGCTCCCTGGGTCTTTCCACGCGGTCCCCGAGTGGTCCTCCTTGGTGATTAGATGATTCTTAGTTCAAATGCTAGAAAACAGAACATAGCATGGTTATGGAAATTGCCCCACTACTACTCCCCGAGGGTCTAGTGGGGCAGATGCATGCATTGAATACAATTTACAATATTCTCTGCCTATATTTACTAATGGTTTTAACAGGTGGATTCTTCTAGGTTTCCAGATTTTCCCCCTCTGGGTCTCCGGTTGGCTCCTCTATTTGCCGCAAAGTATGCCTGGGATGGCAACTCTTCAGCTGGTTTATGTGGACACACTTGTCTTCCCCTCCTGCCAAACTGCCCTTGGGGATGCGGATTCTGTAGGCGACTGGTGAGATTCTATCCACAATTTCAAAAGGACCCTGCCAAGATGGGAATAATTTGTGCTGTTTGGCTTGGTTCCTTTGGAAATTGTACAAGTAGACCCGATCTCCTACTTGGTATTCCTTTTTAGTTGTCTTGAGATCATAGTAGGTCTTCATACTGTCCGCAGATCTTTCTAGATTCTGCGGAGCATAGGCAAAAGCATGTTGAAGGTGTTTTCTCAGATTCTCAAAATACTCATGAGTTGTGGAGGCATTTATCAAGGTATGCTCTTGGGTTCTGTAGAGCAGATGCCGGGATAGCACCATCGTTCATCCAGTCATCAGCTCAAATGGAGACATTTTTGTTGCAGAAGAAGGGGTAGATCCGATGGCCATCTGGACAAAGGGTAATCGAATATCCCAACTTGGCCCAGAATCTGCCACAATTTTTTTTAATATGCTCACAATAGTTTTGTTTTACCTCTAAACTCCACCACTAGAGGATGGCTGGTAGGCAATGTGTAGTTTACTTTTGACCACAAGTATCTCCCACATCTTACTTCGCTAGTGAAGTGGCTACATCGGTCTGAGTCAATCCTTTTGGGTAGTCCAAAACGCGAGAAGATGTGATTGATCATCAGGGCAGCTACTGTTTCTGCCTTGCAATTTGGGGCCGGAAGACATTCCACCCATTTAGTGAACAAGCATGTTACGGTCAACATGTACTTGTTCCTATTAGAAGAGCTAATCACGAGCCCGACAAAATCGACTTGCAAATCTGACCAAGGCAGTGTCATCCCCCTCTTTTCGAGGGGAGCACGATGTGTGAGTGATGTTGGCTGAAATTGTGCACACACAAGACACCCCTTCAAGTATTGCTTGAGGTCCTGCCCCATGTGTGGCCAGTATGCAACCTCTTGCAAGATTTCTAATGTCGTATGAAACCCCCGATGACCGGTTGTTGCCGCATCATGTACGTGGCTTAGCATCAGGCTTTCGGAATGAGGTGTGGACGCCCTCTGGTCATGGCCAGATATGGATCTCCTCACCAGCCAACCGTCTTGAATTCGGAACATTTTTGGGCATTTCATCAACACTCTGAGGTCCTCTTTCCCAATGTAATCGGTATCCGTCAGGGTAAAATTCTCAGGGTCTCCAATGTGTTGATAATTCAGCCGTAATCAAATCAGCATCTGGGGTCTCCTTACTCCATTGTGCAGTTGAGAGTTCATTGTGAGCATTTGTCTGGGACCTAGTGATAGCAGTGACCTGGATTTCCCCCAACAGGGAAAGTAGATCAAGTAGATCCCTGGGAAAGTAGATCAAGTAGATCCCCATAGATGGCTCTGGTTTTGGCCAGCTAATAAGCTAGGTAATTTCCATTTTTTTCTGGTCACTCTACTTTAGAATGACCCTTGATGTTTTTCCAGTAGATGGTCATCCCATTCAAGTTGACCAGATCATCAATACTTTGTATTAATTTTCAATGCTTTAAAGGTTTATTATTAGCACATAGCATGCCTCTGGTCTTCCATTTAACCAGGTGCTCCACGAACACGTTCTGTACATAATCTGAATCAGTGATTATGACCAGTTCGTGGAGTTGGTGTTGGACAGCAGTGAGGATGGCTTGATGCACAGCCTTCACCTCTGCCACTTGACTACTTCGGGGACCAATTTTGTACCCAGCAGAGTGTTCTGGGGCATCATTCACCCATGCATTCCCTACGCCGGCCACAGGTTCCTTTTCCCCGTTGTTGTCAACATGGTAGGAGCACCCATCCACATAGACAGTGCACATTCCCTCACACTTGTCTTCTTCAAAGACTTTGTGTGGGGAATTAAGGTATGCCTCCATGTTGTCCTTGATTTTAAGACCTTCGTCCTCTAAACAGTTTTCTCTGGCACAATCATGCAAGTCAGCCAGACCTTGCATGAGGGGACTCTTCTTGTTTTGGCCATATCTGACCTACACAGGAAAGCCTTGCATTGACAGAATCCAGGAAGTAATTCGGAAAATTAGTCACATTTCTGGCCCGGATTCTGTCACTTTGAAGATATTGCAAAGGTTGGTGTGGAGTCTCCACTATGATGTGTCCCCCCTGGATAAACGGGTGGTAATTCTTTAATGCCCACACCGTTGCCAGGATGTCTTCTCCCAATCGTTGAATTTTTCCTCCACAGAGGATAAAGTCTTACTCGCATAGGAGATTACTTTATTGACCTTGTCATGCTTTTGATATAATACTGCAGTCAAGCATGTATTTGAGAACCCTGTCTCCAAGAAGAACCCCTTGTTTTTGACAGGGTAAGCTAGGCAAGGCGCTTGTGAGAGGCTTCTTTTACGTTTTCTTACTGCCTCGACTTGTTCTGCATCCCACTCCCACTTGACCCCCCCCTTCAACAGATGGATTAGGGGTCTTGTGATCTCTGCGTAATCCTCAATGAACTTTATGCTGTAATTAGTTAGTCCAAGGAGGCTCCTTAGTTCCCACAGAGTTGTGGGGTCTTTTATTTTCTGGAGTGCTTCTACTTTCTTTTCCTGGGGACAGAGACCTTCAGGAGTCATCTCATGCCCCAAGAAATTGACACGGGTTCTACAACACTGTGCCTTTTGGAAAGAGCTTTGCCCGGCAGCCCTCAACTGTGTCAGAACATAACGGATCTCCGCTATGTGTTCCTCCACAGTTGAGCTTTTGACTAGAATATCATGTACGTAGGCCAGGCTAACCTTCTCGCCCAAGTCGGGCATGGTCTTATTCAGAAATATGTTAAATTCATTGCTGGAGTTGATGTATCCGAAGTGAGTCCGGGTCCAAGTGCACTGCTGCCCCCAAAGGTAAAGGCCGGCTTGCATTGGTCCTCCCTACTGACAGGTACAGTCCAGTACCCATTTGTCAGGTCAATGGCAGTGAATACCTTTGACCCCTAGATCTGGGCCAGCGCTTGGTCAATGTAGGGAAGAGGCCATCGGGAAGTATGGACCCATTTGTTGAGCTCCCTTAGGTCAGCACTGAGTCTCCACTGGCCGTTTGGTTTCAAAATTCCCAGCACCGGATTATTGAAGGTGTTGTGGACTGGATGAATTATCCCACGGGACTCAAGGTTCTTAATTATTTCAGAAAGGGACTCCATTGATGCGAGAGGCAATCGATATTGCTTCACAAACACTGGAGTCATGCCAAGGTCCGTGGGAATTCTTGTTGTGTGGATGCCGGTGCGACCACAGTCATATGAGTCCACCGCAAAGAGATCTTGAAAATCTAAGAAAATTGTTTCAATTTTTGCTTTTGCTCCTGAGTCTCACAGGCATCAGCTAGGTTGACTCTCTCTTCAACCATCTGCCGGAAGCCCGGAAAGACTTCTGGTTTGGCTATCTCAGCAGCCTCCTCCAGCTGGTTGGAGAAGTCCCTGGTCAAAGTACTGATTTGGACTGAAGGCTTCAGGTAGGGAAGGCAGTCCTTGTGGACTTGAAAGATCACCTCATCCCTCCTGAAGTCACAGGTCACATCTTCCTTACCATAAGGGCAGGAAGAGTACACCAGAAAAGTCCCCCCATGCCGGGTGAAGAACCTGTCTGGTGTTGTGTCATAGTTGCTGTCACTGTCAAAACCGTCCTTAGGGATTGGTCTAACAGTTTGTTACCTAAATCTATGGAAAAATGTCAGTCATCAACCGCCATTCCAATAATGGTGCCTGCGCCCAGAGTGATACTCTTTAGGTTGCTGTTATCCACCTCTATTGGAATGGTGTTGTGTTTTATGTTGACTAGTGGTGCTGTGTTAACGCCCAACCCTTGCTATTGGAAATGAGCATTAAGATGAACATAGGCGTCAGGATTTCTCAGTTTCGGTTCTCTTTTAATTTTTACTTCAAGGGAGAATTGTCGGGGCCATTCTGGGATGGTGACTTCCTCTCCAATCTGAATTTCAACTGCATGTGGCAGCAGTTGAGCTGACTGAAATGCTTTCTCTGGGTCATCAAAGTCCATGGAATTACCCGCTAATTGGGACCAGGCTTTGAAGGTTATTAGGTCCAAACTAATGGCAATTAGATTGAGAATGTCACTACCTAAATAAATGCAGCTGGGACATCTCACACGACCCAACAATTATGGACTATTCTCTTGTTGCCTATGGAAACTTTGAGCATACTCTCCTAGGCACGAGATGTTTAGAATTGGGTGTTTCCAGGTCCATTTCCCATTTGTCTAACAGTTTAAATGTGGGAATGGCTGGATCTTTTGGGAGTTTGCGGAACATGGCCTCACTCATGAAGCTCTTACCATTGTTCACACACACTCGGGTGAGAACAGAGTCCTTCCCTTCATTTAACTGAATAGGGATGAAAAACTGCTCTGCACTTTTCTGAATATCAGCCAAGCTTTGGGTTGATTTCTCTTCATTTTGGACTATAGGAATAGGATTTTCTGATTGTGAATTTGTATAGAATTTCAGAGTGTTCCCTTCCATTGTGGAATGCCACCTTACACTGGAAGGAAGGTTGATTTTCAGAAAGAGAGAGGACTCCCCATCACCAGTTTGTTGTCCTACTGCAATTTCTGTGACGTCTGGGATTTGGTTATTCTGGAAGTGGAATTCAATTTGGTCAGGTTTTTTGTTCAACCACGTGGCATGTGCCATTTAAATTAACATGGTTGACACTCTGTTTCAATTTTAATGGTTTGTTAGTTTGGGTCCAGAGGACCTTGTTTACACAATCTATGAGTGGAGACAATCTACGCAGGATGTCATTCCCTAGTAAACATGTTGTGCCCTCTGGAGTCATGACTATGACCCGGTGCTTCACCTGTGTCACCCAATTTTAATGTCTAAATCCGCAGTCCACTCAACAGGAATTTACTTCCCATCGGAGTTCTGAAGTTGTCCAGGAATAGGGGTGAGGGGGATTTGGTATTTCTCCCCCTTCCCGAATTCAGCTGATCAAAGGCCCTTTTTGACAGAAGGGTGGCTTGGGATCCAGTGTCCACCTGTGACAAAATTGTACATTGCCCCTGTATTTGGACCGGGGCATAAAATCTTCCCTCCTTTTCCTCAAGGGGTCACAGATAATGCACAATTTTGGCCAATTGGTGGGTTAATTTCTTTGCTTTGGACTCTGACAGAGGGGTGATTTGGGCTGGATTTTGTTTGGCTTCGGGGGAACCTGGAAGAAAAGGTGGCAATTGGATATGGGGGAAGTTTTGGGCTCCCCTGGTTCTGATTGTGGGCTCCCCCCCCCCCTTTTTGGAGGCAGTCACCAGAATTGTTTTGGACAAGGTGATTTTCTTGCTGGTCATTCTGGGGTTTGATAATGGGCTGTTCTAACTCGGTCCCCACGTCTACCCAGTCTTGATCAGGATCTCTTGGGACCCATTTTCTTTGGGAGGAGTTCCCCCACCCATGAAGGAGACGATCATTTTCCCAGAATCCTCTGAGGACCCCTCTCCTTCAAATTGGAAGATTTGTACCTCCTCCACAAAATGGGCCTTTTTAGGCTCTTTATTTCTCCTACCCACCCTCTGTTCCCTAGGTTGCAGATTTTTCGGGGGCAGGAGATTCTGGTTCCAGTTCCTGGGTTTCCAGGGGCTTTTCACAAGTGGGGAAGGAAGCTTCCTCTAAGGCTTTACACTCCTCTTCCCCTTGTGCCTCCTCCCTGGGAACCAGTGGGTTGTCGGGGTTCTTCCCCGTCATTGTTCTGGAGCACCAGACCCTTGATTTGAGGAGTTCTGAGTTGCAATGCTCATCTGATGGTTCTGTTGAGCCCTCAGCATGCGCCCCACATCCTGTGCCATGTTCTGGACCTGGCGCTCCAGTTGGGACACCTTCTCTGGCTGGTACGGGGTTCTCTGGTCTACCCTCGCATAATACCCCTGGTTAGGATAGTTTTGGTACCCCTCCGCCCTTGGCCTCCCCTCTCTCGGATTGGGCTGTCTGGGCTCAGGAAAGTGGGGAAAGAAAGAGGGTTGTTTTGGGGGTTGAGGTTTGGCGGGAAACGGGGAAAGAAACTGGGCCTGGCATTTGGGGGATTGCTGCCCTCCTGGGGAAAGTTAGGAGGGAAGTTCCCTGCATTGGCCGCTGCCTGGTTGGATCTCCCCCCTTGGGCTGGAGGAGTCCACAGATAGCCCAGGATGGGCATGTTGCCCTTATATCATGGGCTGATGTAGTCAGGGGAGTTAGGGGTCACATTGGTGGGGTTACCTCCCTGATTCCCTGTCTGGGATTGGCCCGAGGGCCTTCTGGGTCTGGGGTTGGTAGGATTCTGCACGGGAAGGTTTTTAGCTCCCCCCATCTCCAGATCTAAAATGGGGGCACCCTACACCTCTGCCACCTTAGCAGCAGCAGGGGTGTTGGTTGGTTTTGGGCTTTTGCTATTCTTTTTACTCTCTAGTGGCTTCTGCACTTCGTAGATGTGATTTGCTTGTTCAATGACCCAGTCCAGTGATCTTTTCTCATGAAAGTCCCTCACTAGCTGGGTCATAATGTATTGAGGGAGGGCATGAAAGAAGGTATTGACAAATTCCCTACTGTCATTGCGCACCCTCCTGGTGGTCTGCGCAAAGGCAGGTTTAAGTTCTTGGACAAATTCTTGTGGGGCCTGGTCTTCCCCACATTGCAGGTTGTAGGCTGCCTTGAGGGCCTCTTGAGGGTTTCTATTAATAGAAAAATGCTTTAGGATGGCCGCCCTATAGGTGGACCATCTTGAATGGTTCTGATTCTCCAGCCCTGCAAAGAAGCTGGAGTACTCAGGTGAAAATGTCCACTTTACATACTGAATACATCTTTGGCTGTCCTTCAGGTGGAAAGTCTCCATCATTTGCTCAAACAATTCAAGGTGCTCCCAAACTGAATATTTGGCATTTTTGTGGTAGGGCGTGATGACGCTCCTAATAGCTTTTATTTGCTTCAGGGGATCTTTGAGTAAAGCTCTCTTAACTTTGCTCGCCTTTTTAGTTCTGGACACCCTGGTCCACTCATCCTCTGACTCAGAGGCACTGCTACCAGAGGTGGCTGTCTGATCTTCTAGGCTCTCCCAGATTCTGCAAGCTTGGGAATGGCTGGCAGAATGTGGGGGCCTAGTCTCTTGGGACCTGTGGTGCTCAGAAGTGTCTTCTGACTCTCCCTTGCTCCCAGGATTGGCTGAGTATCCCCCACGATCCTAGCTGGGAAGAGGTTTTTAAAATGCTCTTAGTGGGCCTAGTCTCATGGAATGCCCTACCAAATGTTACTGCCTGATCTCTTGGTAGGTTATATCTATGAGAATCCTGTTCTCTGATTCGCCCCTCACTGGAGCCTCCCTGATTGGAGAAGATGGCCCTAGCACTTGGGAACCCATACATAGATCCCCGCCCATCCATTTCTGGGAGGCGCTGATCTATTAGCCCCATATTTCCCATTGTGATGAAGTCTACCATCCCGTAGCCCTTGGTTCATATGAGCCAGTGGACATGGGGGTGGCAGAGTCCATGGAATTTAAGGGATTCAAGTCCCTGATGCCAGGGTTCCTGAGGTTATGCTCAGGGGTTTCTCTCTCCCATCTTACCTCATCCCTTTCAGCCCCTACTCCCTGATGACATGCCGGAATCTGACCGATTTGCTCCTTTATTAAGGCCCTACTGGCCTCTATGAGTTGTTCGTGCATGGCTATCTGTCTATGGAGCCTGTCATTCTTTTCACAGAGAGCCTCATTGTCTCTCTGTGCTTCCTGTCTGAATTGGGAGTATTGGGCCAATTTTTGCTGCAGGTGACTCACCTCCTGAGTTTGTTCCTTACTGGCCTAATTATTTTTTGCCAGAGCCTCCTCCACCCGCCTGGCGTGCTCTAACAACTTTTCATAATCCATTTTCACTTCACCAAGTTCCTGATGGGCCAGGGTTTTCTTCTAACTTAGTTGTTAAATGACTGACTTCCTGGCTTAAGGCATCCCTTTCCTGAGTTGGAGGGCCCCTCTGTGCAGCCAGGTTGTCCCTTTGTTGTTTGAATGCACCAGCTTTCTGGCGCTCCTCCTCAAACTCTGCTTGGGATTCTAGGTCCTTAATAATTAATTTATTATTTTCCTCTTTCAAGGATTCTAGGTGGTTCTGTAATGTGACTACCTGCTCTGCGCAGGCTCTATTAAAATTTAACTGTTGTGCCAGCTTTTGTTGGCTCTGTTTTAAAGAGTCCAACCTTTCTTGACACTCTTTTTGCAGTTTCAGTACCTGTGTCAGGATGCTCAGGTCCTAGGCGCAGGAGCGACGCAGTACCAACCACCCCCTCAATGGTTTCAGTGCCTGTAAGTCAGAGCTTACACAGACCTCCTTAACCAGAGCGGGGAAGGAGGGTTAGGATCTCGATGAGTGGATAGGTAGAGGGATTTTAGGATAACCGGGTTGAGGGTTGGGGAGAGGTTATGGATGGGACTGGGGATTTTAGGGTAAACAATGTCTGCACACTTTCCTCAAACTGGCTGATGGAACTGCCGTAACACCTTTACATGTAAAGGTGTTTTTCCTTCACCTTACCCTTAGAACAAACATGTAGGTGATCCTTTGAGCACTACAGTAAGCATACCAGGATTAGCAACAAACAATTGTTGACATGAGCCCTTTTACGTTTTTTCATGAACACAGTCACATGCACTAGCACACTTAGCTTTTGCTTCAGTCTTTGGAAGTCCTGTCCTGCAAAGGCTGTCAAGTCCTGTGCCACGTCCTTGCGGTCCGAGATTCAGGTTCAAATCAGGTTCAAACTAAAAGAAAACAAAGGACAAGCATTAGCGTATGTCTTAAGTTCTGTTGGTCTCTCACTCTCTCACAAACACACTCAACACGGATTCAGCGTTTTTTATATATATATATTCCACGAATCTTAGGGTGCGCTGCCGCACGTGACTTATCAAGCCCCAAGTTTTACAGTTTGCCCAAAGACACGGTCTTCCCTCAGACCGGGTGCCAAAACGCGGTCTTTCCTCAGACCGGGTGCCCCAAACTAGTGCTCCTCCATCTCATGCGCCCTTCCGGCGTTTTCCCCACGAGACAAATGCATGTGAAACCATGCACACTTCCTTCCTTCACTTTCGCAAATGTGACTTTCCCGTGAACCCGCCCACTTAGCTTTTACGTGATGCGCAGGGGCTCTGGGGGGGGATCAGGCAGTGCCCCCTGCGCTTCCCCTAAGGATCCCAGACTCTGCTTGGGCTGAGCGGCACTTATCTTGTATCAGCGAGGGGCCGGATCGTTGTTCCAGTGGCTCTGGGCCCCTCGCGTATGGATTCCGGGGAGCTGCTGGGCTTACGTCCTCTCTCTTCGGTGTCTCGAGCACAAGCCCCGTGCCTCGGGGCTTGCGCATGGGCATTCGTGAGCCACACCCAGCACGGCTTCCCATTGGCTCCCGAGCCCGCGAAGCATGCTGGGGATTGTAGTCCTGGCGAGCCAAACGCTGGGATTTGTAGTTTGTAGCCGCATTTTGTCTGCAGAAAGGGCATAACAGCCCTCTAAAGTACAATATCCTTCTGGATATGGGTTTCTTCATGGTCCATGGCCCCACAACTCCAATAGTACTTGGCCTTAGGCCAACCCTACTCCTGACAGCACTCCCCCTCCCACAGAAGGCAGGCCCTCCTGGTTTATCAGGGTGGTTTTTGTGGAAAGTGCGCAGCAACCGTGGGGCATGCACATGGTGCGAGGGTTCCCAGGAGCGGTCTTCAGGCCCGTACCCCACCCAGTCAATTAAATAATAGATTTGGCCATTCCTTAATTTTTTGGAATTCAGAATAGCTCGAACTTCATACTCGGGTATGAAGAGTACTGGGGGTGTTTTTTGGGTGCTCGCGCCAGGCGGAGCTGGTTTCAACAGTGACGTGTGGAAAGTAGGGTGGATTTTCATCTGGGGTGGCAGGGCTAGCCGAACCGCTACTGGGTTGATTATTTTTTCTATGCTGAATGGGCCTAGATAGCGAGGTTGTAATTTTTTGGGCCCTTCTAACCGCAAGTTTCGGGTGGACAACCATACCAGATCGTTTTTATGATACACAGGGCTGGCACGTTGATGTTTATCGGCATATTTTTTGTATGTATGTTTGGCTTTTACAAGATTATCCTGCACCTCCTTCCAAACCTGCCCTATTCCGATCCGTTGTCCTGTCAATGTAGGCAATACCGCTTCTGCTGCTGGGACAGATAAAGGTAAAATCCGTGGATGTCTTCCATACAAGCAGAAGAACGGGGATCGTTTTGTGGAAGAGTGAACAGCATTGTTGTATGCCAGTTCTGCTAGCCAAGTGTGTTGAACCCACGTCGTCTCTCGTCCCGCGGCCAAGCAACGCAGGAACTGTTCAAGTCCTTGGTTCACGCGTTCGGTTTGGCTGTCCGTCTCAGGGTGATCACCCGAGGATAATCGAACTTCCATTCCAATGATGTTGCAAAACTCGCGCCAGAACCTGGAAGTGAACTGTGGACCCCTGTCAGTGATTATACGGCATGGAAGGCCATGAAGGCAAACCACATTTTGCAAAGACAAATCTGCAATTTCCTTGGCTGTTGGAACCCCTTCACAGGGGATGAAATGAGCCATTTTTGAAAAGGCATCTACCACCACCAGTATGGAGGTGTAGCCTTGCACTTGTGGGAACTCGACTATGAGGTCCATAGTGACTGTATGCCATGGTGTAGTAGGCGTTGGCAGGGGACGTAGGAGGCCCGCTGGTTTCTGGTGGTCGGCTTTATTCCGGGCACATATTGCACACTGTTGTACGTATTGCTGAACATCAAGCCGCCACCTTGGCCACCAAAAATGTCTTGCTACCAATTCTAAAGTCTTTGCCCTACCGGGATGACCCGCTAGGGAGGAGTCATGGCACCACGACATCGCTTTTTCCCGTAGAGGTATAGTGGGCAAATACTAAAGAATGCCCATGATACGGGAGCCCATCCTTAATGGTGTGCTGGGGATCCTGTTTGCACCATTGATGAAGGTCGTGCATGGAAAGCTCCTTTTGGATGCTCTCAAAAATGTTGGTGGTTAAACCCACTATCTGTGCTGGAGAGACTATTGGCCGAGGCACAGTTTCTATTTCCTCAGAGACCTTGTCTGGATAGCGGGACAAAATGTCAGCTTTCCGATTGTTCGTTCCGGGTCTGTATGTGATAATAAAATCAAACTCTGCGAAATATTGGGCCCAACGCAGTTGACGCGGACTCAAGGTCTTGGCAGTCCTAATAAACTGAAGGTTGCGATGGTCGGTAATAACCGTCACTGTGTGACGTGCCCCCATCAAATAGTGCCGCCACTCGCCAAAGGCTGCCTTTATGGCCAATAGTTCCCTATCTGCTATGATGTAGTTCACTTCTGCTGGAAGCAGTTTCCTCGAATAGTAGGCTACTGGGTGTAAGAGGCCCGTCTGAGGATCTCGTTGGGACAGAACGGCTCCCAGCGCATAGCTGGAAGCGTCCGTTTCCACCACAAATGGTTGGGACAAGTCCGGATGTTTCAATACCGGCGCATTGGTAAAGGCCTTCTTGAGCCGTTGAAATCCCTGCTCAGCCAAGGCATCCCAAATGAACGGGCAGCCTTTGCGCAGAAGTCTCGTGATCGGAGTGACCAGCTCAGAGAAATTCTTGACAAACCGTCTGTAGAAATTCGCAAATCCCAGAAAGGATTGTACGTCTTTTACATTGGCTGGCGGGGGCCAATCAAGAATGGCCCTTACCTTTTTTTTATCCATTTGTACGCCTGTCGGAGTAAGGTAGTACCCCAAGAATTCCACGGTAGTACGGTGGAATTCACATTTCTCAAGTTTGGCATATAGATGGTACTCTCTTAACTTTTGTAGGACAGCGCATACATGCTGGACGTGATCTTCTAGGCTGTGAGAATAAATGAGGATGTCATCAATGTACACAACGGCACATATGTCCAAATATTCCCGAAGAACCTCATCTAAGAAATGCTGGAAGGCAGCAGGTGCGTTACAAAGACCAAATGACATAACCTGATATTCATACAATCCGAATTTGGTTCGGAAGGCGGTTTTCCACTCGTCACCTTCGCGCACCCGCACAAGATGGTAAGCCCCACGAAGATCCAGCTTAGTATAGATGACCGCGTCCCTAACCTGATCTAGAAGGACGGGGATGAGTGGAAGTGGGTAACGGTTTTTGATGGTTATCCGATTCACCCCGCGGTAATCTATGCAAGTCCGGAGTTCCCCGGACTTCTTCGGTACGAAGAACAAGGGAGAAGATACCAGCGAATTAGAGTGTCTAATAAAGCCATTTTGTAAGTTGGCTGTTATATACTCCCAAAGGTGTTCGTTTTCAGCCTCGGTCAAGGCGTATATACGGCTGCATGGTAACGTTGCCCCTGGCTTTAAATCTATCCGGCAATCGAATGGCCGATGTGGGGGCAGAGTTTCAGCGGCTTTCTTATTGAAGACGTTTACAAAGTCTGAGTACTCTGTGGGTAGTTCTTCTGAGCGCGCTTCGGGTTGAACAACGGTAATGCCTGCGACTTGAGAGGCCACGGCCACCGGCTGTTCACAATGCTCCCGACAATAAGGAGAGCTAAATTTTACCAAGCCGGAGGTCCAACAAACCTGAGGATCATGTTTTCTCAACCAAGGTAACCCTAAGATAAGGCCGAACTGCGGGGCAGCAATTAAGAAAAGGCAATGTATTCCCAATGCCCAATACCACAACTCAGGGTCACTTAATGAGTGTTATGTGTAATGGGTCCCGAGCATAAAGGTGTACCATCAACAGCGCGTACAGGCTCAGGTTTTGCCTTTTGCTGGATAGGGATACCCAACCTGGCCGCAAACTGGATATCTATAAAGTTACCCGTTGCCCCCGAGTCAATCAACATGGTGACCTCTTTTGATATACCCTGAAAACCAAGACACCCCCTTACCGAAATGTGTGGGGCAAAATTGGGACAACCTTCAATTGGGGCCCTGCAAATAGTCAGGCTCGACCGGGTGACCCCCACTACCGACGAGCCGAGGCGTTTCCCTGAGTCTTGGGCTTTGTGGGGCATTCACGAACAAAGTGTCCGGACTTCCCACAGTACATGCAGACACCATCTTTTCTCCTTCGTTCTTTTCTTCTTTTGATAGGGGACCTCGAACCGACCCAATTTGCATCGGCTCGTCTCCATCGGACTTGTCCATTGACCCTTGTGTCCCTTTAAATTGGTCAAACCTTGCCGCTGGACGTGACTCCCCTTTCTTTCTATCCCCCCGTCGCTCCGCCTGACGATGATCCAACCGCATGGCCAGATCAATCATATCCGAGCATTCTCGGGGTTGGGGGTCAACTTGGGCGATAAGATCTTTCAAATCATCCCTCAATCCCTGATAAAATAGGGACATACATTTGTCGCGTGGCCATTCGGCTTCGGCTACCAATCGGTTGAACTGAGTGACATACGTCACTAGTTCCTTATTTCCCTGCCTCAATGTCAGCAATTCCCGATCCTTACACAAGGTGGCAGCCCTACAATTGAATATTTTCTCAAAATCACTGAGAAACTCGTCCCAATCATATAGGATAGTATTGTCCTTTTGGACTAAGGGGTTTGCCCATGCTGCAGCATCTCCTGTGAGATAGGAGACAACGAATGCAGTCCTAGACTGATTGGACCGGAATGCTGCCGGCTTCGTAAGGAAATGGAGACGGCATTGCGTAATAAAGGTAGAGAATTTCTGCGGGTCTCCTGCATACCGCTCAGGTGGTGCCAGAGGAATCACGGGCTCTGGGGTGACTTGCACCTGTACTAGTGCGTGACCCGGCAAAGGTGCTCTTTGTGCGGCCAAACTATGTACCTGCGCTGACAGCGTGGCATAGTCCTGTCTGGACGCCGCTAGTTCGCTTTGTAGGACCTTGGCGATCTCTTCCATAATGGTGATGAGGGTTGGCTACACCACTACACCACTCAGGCGCCTGAGTATTACGTGGGCTTGTGCTTCTGTCAGGATGCTCAGGTCCTAGGCGCAGGAGCGACGCAGTACCAACCACCCCCTCAATGGTTTCAGTGCCTGTAAGTCAGAGCTTACACAGACCTCCTCAACCAGAGCGGGGAAGGAGGGTTAGGATCTCGATGAGTGGATAGGTAGAGGGATTTTAGGATAACCGGGTTGAGGGTTGGGGAGAGGTTATGGATGGGACTGGGGATTTTAGGGTAAACGATGTCTGCACACTTTCCTCAAACTGGCTGATGGAACTGCCGTAACACCTTTACTTGTAAAGGTGTTTTTCCTTCACCTTACCCTTAGAACAAACATGTAGGTGCTCCTTTGAGCACTACAGTAAGCATACTAGGATTAGCAACAAACAATTGTTGACATGAGCCGTTTTACGTTTTTTCATGAACACAGTCACATGCACTAGCACACTTAGCTTTTGCTTCCATCTTTGGAAGTCCTGTCCTGCAAAGGCTGTCAAGTCCTGTGCCACGTCCTTGCGGTCCGAGATTCAGGTTCAAATCAGGTTCAAACTAAAAGAAAACAAAGGACAAGTATTAGCGTATGTCTTACGTTCTGTTGGTCTCTCACTCTCTCACAAACACACTCAACACACATTCAGCGTTTTTTATATATATATATTCCACGAATCTTAGGGTGCGCTGCCGCACGTGGCTTATCAAGCCCCAAGTTTTACAGTTTGCCTAAAGACACGGTCTTCCCTCAGACCGGGTGCCAAAACGCGGTCTTTCCTCAGACCGGGTGCCCCAAACTAGTGCTCCTCCATCTCATGCGCCCTTCTGGCGTTTTCCCCACGAGACAAATGCATGTGAAACCATGCACACTTCCTTCCTTCACTTTCGCAAATGTGACTTTCCCGTGAACCCGCCCACTTAGCTTTTACGTGATGCGCAGGGGCTCTGGGGGGGGGGGATCAGGCAGTGCCCCCTGCGCTTCCCCTAAGGATCCCAGACTCTGCTTGGGCTGAGCGGCACTTATCTTGTATCAGCGAGGGGCCGGATCGTTGTTCCAGTGGCTCTGGGCCCCTCGCGTATGGATTCCGGGGAGCTGCTTGGCTAACGTCCTCTCTCTTCAGTGTCTCGAGCACAAGCCCCGTGCCTCGGGGCTTGCGCATGGGCATTCGTGAGCCACACCCAGCGCGGCTTCCCATTGGCTCCCGAGCCCGCGAAGCATGCTGGGGATTGTAGTCCTGGCGAGCCAAACGCTGGGATTTGTAGTTTGTAGCTGCATTTTGTCTGCAGAAAGGGCATAACAGCCCTCTAAAGTACAATACCCTTCTGGATATGGGTTTCTTCATGGTCCCTGGCCCCACAACTCCAATAGTACTTGGCCTTAGGCCAACCCTACTCCTGACAACCTGGGCATCTTGCTCTGCATTCTTTTGCAGTAAGAGCCTCAGTTCTTCTTGCATACTGCCTAGCTTCTGTTTCAGCTTCTTAGCTACTCTGGAGTCTTTGCTCTGCAGAGTCCAGATTAGTCTGGATTTTCTGCATTGCTTCCCCTTGGCTCTTTGTGAAGTCTACATGGTCTGCATACTTTTCCTGTATAACTCCTATGTGGAGGTACAGGTAGGCCGCTATTTTGGCAATTTTGCATTGCTCCTCTTTTATTTTAGGGGTCATGTACAGCTCACTGAGTGCTTGATGTAATGGCCCCTTATCCTGCCAGATATTAAGGTTGGTTTCAATGACTTCTTGTTTTATTCCCTGCAGCCATACCTGTTAGTCCTGTTCTGCCCATTCACCCCTGACAAACAATTGGTGCAGTAGGTGTTCCCTTGCAATATTGATTTCCACTGGGGTTGCCTTTCCGGAATTTCCTTCTGACTTATCTCAGGGTTACTTTACTTTTGCAAACAGGCCCAACTCCTTTGAGTAGTACTTTTGAACTGTGTTTTTACAGTGTAGCACAGTATGGTAACCCAACAAGGTGTGTGTACCCCATCAGCTAGCACGCTGTGTTAGACTGTAACAAGTGGTATTAGACTGTCACAAGTGGTATGTTTAATTCAGGATCTCGCAACGAGTAAGTAATTTCAATCCGGCACACCCCCAAGTCAAAGCCCGGCGTGTAGTGCACAACTGAAATCCTTATTTATTTTTGTCTAAAAGTTCATTATTCTGAATGATATACCACTCATATCACACCCTTCTCCTGGAACCCTCGTCACACTAAACCAGGAATCAGGCTGGTTTGCAAAGGTAAAAATGTATTTATGCATTTAAAATGTAATCACAATATGTTTTAATAGCTATACAACAATCACCAATGGGGTGACAGAACACTGAATAATATCTTTAGTACACTAGGAATAGGTAATACGCAAAACAATTGAGCACAGAAAAGAATACTTTTGTGTTGGTTCAGATCAGATAGCACTGTGGTTAGCAGTTCCCTCTGCAACCTCCTCAACACCGCAATAGGCAATGCAAGGAGATAGGAGAGAGCAGGTATTCTCAAATAGCACAAATCAAACAGAATATCAGTCCCACTTTCCCCCAGCAAACACAAGAGAAAAACGGAATTGACTTTTCAGCTGTCAGACTGGCTTTCAGGATTGACTTTAGAATGGACTGGGCAAAAACACCAAATATGGTCAAAATTGCTGAAATTGTTTTACATTCATATGGGAGCTGCTTTGGATAGTTGCACACAAGCACAAGCAATGATGTGGTCAACAGAAAACAATTGAAATCTTAAGGCCGAAGTCGGAAGCAGTTAAAAGCTATTTTACACGTGTAAACATTTCTCAAAATTAAAGTTTGCGGCAAACTTTTCCGTGCGCAATATTCGCAATAATGGGAGAATCATATGGATTTGCAATGCGGTTCTGGATGCTATGGATAGCTATGGAGGTTTTAATTTAGGTCGTTTTTTAAAATAGGCGCGAGAATGAACAACAGAAATGCACTTTTAAAAATGACAAATGAGTTTGCTTACACTAGGGGATGACAATGAAGAAGCAAATACCACACAGGGATTGCATTCACTGGATCAGGGTGACCACCTGATAAGGAAACCCAACTTCTTCAGATGAGAAAATGGGCAGCGCAAAGATAGTTCTAACGATACATGTTCTGACGGAAAGATGGGATGGGTTTAGGATAAGACAAGGCAAAGATACTCCTAACAATACTGATTCTGATTGAAAGATAGGATGGGTTGGACATAGGGACAGGACTATGCAAAGTACATCTGCTATGGGACACAGTTCTTCCTATTTATACTCACAGGATAAGTTTTTAAATGGGACCATCAGTTATGGTCATGGATTGGGTCTGGTCTAAGAAAACAGCACATCAGGCACGGGACTGGATCATCTAGGCCGCTCGCCAGATTGGCACAGGATCTGCTCTCCTAGTCTGTAGGTATCTGGAACAGCTGGATGGCAAGTTCTTCAGGAAAGCCTTGTGGTGACAAGCCAGAGAATTTCTGGATACTGGTTCAAAATGGCCTTCTCACACCACACAGCGCTTTACTGAGTGGGTAGAATAATTTGAGGATTTGGGGCCTTGCTGGAAATCAATAGTCTCTATTGCTGGCAAGAGATTTGGCATCTGGATCTGGAAGAATATTTAAAGCTGGATCTGGAAAGCTGGATCAGAGTGCTTCGCCAGAATCAGGAAGGTGGCTGGATCAGTGAGTCCCTATCTGCTCTCTGCTGTCTCTATTTATGCCTTAACAATGACATCACAAAAGGGTGTATGGGCTGGCTTCTTTAAACTTACCCCTGTGAAAGGTGATTGGGTCAGAGTCTACTCTCTGCCTTGATAGGAGGAGAGAAACAGAGTCTCAGCTTGATGGTGTAATTTTATGATGCTGAGAATCCACCCCTAGCCACTGGAACACAAAGTCTCATTTTGGCAAAATACATATTTACACATGTGCAACCTCTATAAAAATCACATACAGAGATTGCATATTTTACATAGCAGCTATTCCTCAACACCCCGTACCTGTGGGATCATATTTCCCCTTTCTACGGAATTTTGCCCTTTTCGCTGTGAACACACTTTTCAATTGTTATGCAAGTTTCCACAACTGTGTGTGTTTAACATGGGAATACTTGTATAAGGTTTCACAATTCTAGTGGAAATACAGACCCCATAAACCCACATTTATCGCCATTCCTGTTCAGAATAAGCTACACGGTTGTACTAAGTTTTCAAAGGTAGTGCTAAAATGTAGGTTAATTAATCTGCCATTTTCAGATTTTGCACCCCTTTTGATAATAAGTTATACACCTTCTAAAAATGTCCATTACATAACCTGTTAACACCAAATGGTCAGTCTTTGTCACTCCTTGAAGCATGTGGTGGCCCCCTCCTTTGTAATTTGCTTCTGTCAGCCAGGAGTTTCCTGTGCTGCAGCCGTTTTACAGCCTTTCACACTTTCAATGTCCTGGGTGGAGGATGGTCATTGTCCCTTTGCCCTTTGGATCATATTCTGTTCAAACCCCGCAATTAACACCTCCCCGTGAGTTTCTGCTGAGGGAAGGCCTTCCTTCTGTGAGAAAAACCTGCTATTCCAGTTTTGCAGCTTCAGCCAAACTAATTAACTTTTAAATTTAGCAAAACCCACAATTGTTGCATCACATACAAATACATTTCTTTCTTGGCCTTAAAATATGTGGAATCAAAACACAACTACAATCTGTATTCCTTTTTGGCAAAAATCCTGTTTAGGTTTGCTAATTCAGCATTTTCTTTTTTAGTCATAGGTTATTTTAAAGCCTGTTTCTCATGTTTCTTGTTTCTTTTTAAAGTGGTGTTTCTCAGTCTCCCCTGAAAGCTGTCATTCAGGCGGCCCAGGGTACTGCACCCAGATTTTGGCATGGCTGTCAGTTTTCAGACAATCCAGTTTTCTGATGAATGTTTTGCTCTTCATATTAGGACTTTGTATGATTACCATTCCTCATTAGATACATGACATTTAGCACCAGGCAAGATTGTGAATGCTGAAAAGTGTTGTGTTATGAGTATTTTGGAGTTTTTGGCAACAAAGAAAATGACAATTGTAGGCACATTTTTGGGTTTCGTTTGCAAAGTGCTGCTTTTCTCTGTACACTCTGTTTGCTGGTCATGGGACCCACTGGCACATTTCAGCAGGATGTGCTCTATTCCACTGCACATGCACCATGGGTGATAGGTTGTGCATCCCCCTATTTGTGTGCTGAGGCACACGGTTTTTGTAGGTTTTTTGTAGGTTTTTGTAGGTTTTTGGTGCGCACAAGGGTTTTGCTGCCATATTTGCTGTTTCTATCCCCAGAACTTGCAGGGTGATGCCGCATAGCATAGCGGAGTGGGTCAATACATCCCACAAACGTCCAGGCAATCAACAATCACACTATCTTCTTTTGTAACTCATTCACAGGCAAGAATAGTGACGGTCAGAACATCGCTTTAAGAATGGAATCTGGAAAAAGTAAGGTGATCTCAACATAGGGAGAGAGGGGGTCTCCTAGGGGTTATGCCTGGTGAACCTTCCTTGATGGGGTAGTCAAAGGATGGGGAGTACCTGGAATTTCACCCAGGTGGGGTGTGTTTGAAAAAGTGAGAGGAGGATCTTAGGCGGGGCAGGGCTTACCAGGGCATTGTCTTGGCGGCCTCCAAAACTGGCCTTTCAGTCAGGCCTCCTTCAGTCCCCTACTAATAAGCTACGATATTATTTTGGTGTTTGTTCACCAATGCATATGTTAGGAGTTTGAAATATGGAAAACAAGCTGTTTTAGGATTGCTTACAGGAAAATGAGAAGTCTTCCTCTACTCAAGCCAGGCAGCCTGAGCATCACACCCAAAAGTTGATGCTTTACAAATAGGTATATGACACTCTTAGTTTGCAGGCATTTTGGGGCAGTTTCATGGAACAAACGTGCTCCGAAAAAAGTGGCGCAGGTGACGCAAGCAGGCGCAAGCGTGAAAAAGGAAGCACACGCGCACGCCTGCGATTCATGGAAGTCCCTGCGCATGTTTTTCTCGGGATGTGCACCAAACCCGTGCGTGGCGCACATGGGCGCACACGTCATTGCCACATCCCGAACGTCGGACACCAAAAAGGGGGCGGGACACAGGGCGTAACACGCGGAATACGGAACAACGCGTGAAAAAGAAGGCGTAACTGGGGAAGTACTGCAGGGAAATACACAGAACGCCCACACGCATGCAAACAACCCGTATTCATGGATTCGAATACGGGAAACCCACGCACTGCAAAAGACGCGCATAGGCGTCAATGCGTCCGCCATATGAAGGCAGGCGGAAACGTCCCCGCGCACAGTATAAAAGTGCGCGTAAACAATAAACACGTACATACAGCTACGATGAATGTCCTATTTGTCGCAGCGCTGATCGTGGGACACCGCAGGAGGAAGAGAATAGCCAGGGCCCACATTTTTTTCCCCAGACCAGCCTTTTTGGGATGCCTGATGACCACGTCTATGGGAGGTATAGGTTTCCACCTCGTATCATCCTAGACCTCGTCAGGGAGTGGGAAGATGACCTTACATCCCCCACCCTGTGCTCCCAAGCATTGAGCCCCTTGGAGAAGGTGCTCAATGTCCTGCATTCTTTGGCCACTGGGTCATTTCAGTGGACTACTGCCATAGTGGGTTGGGTCTCACAGGCCACGCAGTCACGCTGCCTACACCACGTGTTGGCAAACATCACTACACGCCCCTCAGTCTGCAGGCACATATACATGCCCAGAACACCCGCAGAAAGGCAGGCCGTGGTCCAGGACTTTTACAGGGTGGCACACTTCCCCAAAGTGCTCAGTGCCATAGATTGCACCCATGTGGCCCTACGTCCACCTAGGGCCACTGAGCACATCTATCGAAACTGCAAGCACTGGCATTCCATCAACGTGCAGGTTGTATGCGATGCTAAAGGTATCATCACCTCTGTCTATGCAAACTACCCTGGCTCCACCCATGAAAGTTTCATATACAGAATGTCCGCCCTGAGCTGGGCCCTGGAAGCTGGGCAGCATGGCGACACATGGCACCTAGGTGAGTACAAATGCCTGTGCACATGCATGCAAGTCACACACAGACAAATACCCAAACCCTAATAATCTCAACTATCATCACCTCCCCAGGGGACAGTGCCTACCCTCAGAGCAACCACATGATGACGCCAATCCGGAACCCCACCACACCACCCCAGGTAAGATACAACGATGTCCATATTGCAACCAGGGGCATAGTGGAGCGCACATTCGGAGTGCTCAAGTTACTCTTCCGCTCCCTTGATCGCTCTGGTGGGCAGCTACTATATGCACCCCCAGTAGTGTGCAGGATCATTGTGGCAGCATGTGTCCTGCACAATGTTGCAACATGGATGGAGGCACCGGTGGACATGGTGGTGCCCCCCATCCACAACCACAGGCACAGGCGCTGCCCATGGGAGGGGACAGGGAATGTGGCGAGGCAGCCCGGACCCAGCTTGTGGCCACATTCTTCACCTAAACTCTCACCCCTGCAGAGTGCACATAGTCCTGGCACATACCAGGTGACAATCGATGATGACAAAGAGACAGTCAACTGTCACAACCTTAACACCCTGAGAATGTTGCCACGGAAGTGCTACTGTGTGCATCCCTAGCTACATAAACATAACCAATCCTGTGTGATCAAAAGGAACACATGCAAGGTGTGTATCACACATCCCTGCAAAACAATCCATCACAATCCCTGGTATGTCACCCAAACCCTCCCAAACCACACCACCCTTGTCTGCTACACCATGACATTGCATGCAATAGCAAAAGGCCAAACCATGACCAATAACATACAAAGTGACGTGTCATACATGAAAAATGGCATGAGACAATGATGTCGGACATGGAATCAGATGAAATGACTGACCAACAACCTCCCACACATACAAAGTCAGAGACAAATGCTTTCCAACAGTCGTAGCATGAACACAACACTGAATGCCCGTTCACATGCACATTGGGCGTGACAAAATCCCGACTCCCGAACCGGTGTGCTGTGTGTGTCTCCTGCAACACACTGCTCAGCACACAGCACTTTGATCAGCCATAGTGTTACAAATACACCTTAAGCATCACATGAAAAAGACCAATGAAATCTACAACCAAATGACGCATGCACAGGGTACCCAAGTGGAAATAGATCATGTGCTGCATGGACACCGCAGGCCTGAGAATGCAATCTGTGTGCACCTGTGGCCATGGAAGGGTGGATGTATGTGTGGTGGGTCATCATGCACCTGTGTGTGTCATTAGGGACATGCACTCAATATATGCATGTGAAATCAAGTGAACCTCAGTGCCCCGTACACATCACATGTGAACATTGCCCACGTGAACACCCCAGCATGTCAAACCACACCAATTCCCTGACACCTGAAAAGTAAAGACAACACAGGAACAGGCATTGAGCAGCACAACACATCATGTACATAGTACCCCACAATTACAATGTCAGAGTGCCCAAAACACTGTAGGCCAAGCCAACTGTCCAACATCAAAAGGCCCTCCCTTACACATCACTGTGACCTTCTGAACAACTGTCTCTGGGGTATGTAGCCTTCTTTCTTCAAGTGTACCTGGCTACAGGATCACCCTACCCCTTGGTCTCCATGTTCCAGCTTGCATGTAAATAGGGTCCAGCCCCCTCAGAGCCCACCCTGAGTGGTAAAAATACCAAATTGCAGAGAACTCCAAGTAGGCAAACTCAAAAAGCAGGGAAAAAGGCTGTAAGCACCAAAAAACCCTGTAAGAGTCTCCAGTAGATGACTTGAAGTAGCAGGAAATGTCAAAACACATGTACAAGCACAATGATAGAACAACCAAGGTAGCTTGGTGAGCTGGTAGACGCGTATAGCAAGGTGCAACTTCAGTACAGGTTATGTTCTGGCCGCCGCTGATCCAAATAGGTAGTGCACATGGCAATTTGCACATGCAAATGACATGCACTCACCACGAGTCTGAGCCTCGCTGGTCATCCCTGTGCACTGTATCAGTTCCTGGCTAGGAACGCTACTACCCTAATTACTCTGCTTCAATGGAGCAAGGGGTACTTGAGGATATGTTTGATGGCCCCTGCGTATGCCCCTGACAACTTGCAAAGGCACTTGCCATGTAGCCCTCAACGCATGTCAGCTGTACTATGTGCTTCTCCAACAATGCCTGGCAAAGCTCCCCAGCACAGGTGCTACCCAGCATCCATGTGCAAGTGGCCTGGTGGAAGGTAGTCTGTGGCGTGGGCCCTTGTGTTGCTCACCTTGCTAGGAGCTCCTGGAAACACGTCTGCTTCTGTCAGACATCTGAGCACAAGCCCTGTGCATCTGCTTGCGCACACATCCACACGTCTGCACCAACGAACGTGGCTGGTTTCCTGGATTACTGGTCCCTGTGTCTGCTGCCAAAGGTAGTCTGGAGGCTCATCTTCCTGCAGAAAGGGCATTAAACAAGGCAATAAGGCTGGAAACTTCCCTATGTGTGTGTCTACATGCTGGCTG
The DNA here is from genome assembly GCF_040938575.1 of Ambystoma mexicanum. Taxonomy (NCBI): domain Eukaryota; kingdom Metazoa; phylum Chordata; class Amphibia; order Caudata; family Ambystomatidae; genus Ambystoma; species Ambystoma mexicanum. Next base: position 307,113,504 of record NC_090936.1, read on the forward strand.
TCACAGGGCCAGGTTACAGAGCTACATCCAAACTCCTCCCACAATCAGTGTCACTTTGACAGGCCAATGGTGCAGGCTACTGTCTACAGCATGCGGTGCATCAAGCACATATACAGGCAAGAATATGACAAGCATCACAATCCACATCAATTAATGGATAAAACAATCACATACTCACCCAAATTCATTACAGACATTGGGTGGATGAAATGCAACCAATCCCCACTAGGGGTGTTAACACAAGTAGTACAGCAGCAGACAGGCCACAGTTATGAGGCAAGTCCAAAGCCTGTGTGTAATATTTTTGTTACATCGAACTATCCTAGCGAGCCCATGAATAAGGGAAGCAGGAGTGGCCTATGTGAGTCAGGACCCCAAGCTGCAAACACATACACAAGACAAGCTTGAAGGGCCCAGCTGGAACAGACAGTGGGTGCTTTCAAAAGCCACAAAGCACCACACTGTCACAGGAAAGCGCAATAGACAAACAATATTAAACTATATTAACGAATTAAACTACCAATTGACAACCTACATAACCTAATTAAAATTACTATCAAATAGTTGATATTAACTAACTAAACTAAAATCAAAAATGGCCACATACGACCCGGGGGGGAGGGGCTCACAGGAGGGGGGAGGTACAGGGTGCACCTAAACACCCACATGCGATGATGTTGAGGCAAAAAAAAAACCTCCATGGGCTCAACGCCTGCACAGCGTGACTAGTGTGGGAGATATTTTGTCGCCCGAGTCTGCCTCATCCAGAATAGGAGGATGTGGGCCAGGAGCCCGACCACACCTAGCCACAGCTTGCCCCTGATTGGCAGCAAGTCTGCCAGATGGGTGAGCCTGGTTCTGAGCGTTCTTCCTGCGTGGCCTGGCTGGACAACTGATGCACCTCCCGGCAAGCACGTAGCTCAGCCGAGTGGTATGCTCAAGCTGCTCATACCTCTCCTCCGACCGCACCCTCTGGGACGTCAAGAGAGCACCCAGAGTTAATCTGAGGGACTGACACTCAGCCCTCAGGACCTCCATGTGTGCCTCTGCGTGAGCAGTAATTGCTTGATGCAGAGACAACATTTCAGCTTGGCGTGCCCTGACAGAGGCAGCCATGCCCAGCCTGAGCGAGTGGGCCGTGGACTGCGCCGCCTGCCGCTGGAGAAGCACCTGCCTAGCAGGGGGGGAGCACGGATTGGGCCACACGTTCCATGCTCACAGCGATGTTATCAAGTGCTGCCCCCTGATGTTCTGAATTGGCAGTCATGTCTTGCTCCCACTCAGTATATCTCAGTGGCGCGCGGCCACTGCGTTGCTGGGCTTGACACCTGCGGGACCCAAGGACCGGGCATCGTCGCTGGGTTGGCACCGCCCGCGGCTGCACGACTACATGCCCCCATCTACGTGATGCCCCAGGCACATCAGCGACTGGTGTGGAGGGTGACCCTGCGTCCCGATCCACCACAGGCGGAGGTCCCACCACTGTCTGGCCCTCAGTGCAGGTGTTGCAGTAAGAAGAGTGTTCATCTCAGAATCACTCACCCCTGACGTATGGACCTGATGCACATCCAACTCGTCATGGTTGTCAGAGTGGTCATCTGGGCTGGACTCATTGCCAGCCAAAGACAAGATGGACTGTAGCACACGTGGGTGCTTGTGGTCTACCACCCCACGACCCCCACTTGTGCCGGGTTGCGGTTGTGATAACAATCCTGTGCCTGGCATGACATCACCATTCTATGCCTCCATTGCATCATCATCTGAAGAGTGGAGAGAAAAAAACATTAGTACACATGTTAGAAGCACATAACACAGTCACACATGGACATCACACAGACACACAACACATGAAGCAGACATGTCACACACAAAAGAACCTGCCATGCATGCCTGGTCAATTTGACATTGCATCAGTGAGTACGCATGTAGAACAGTGTTACATGGCTCAGAAGTGGGTTTATGCAGTGCAGAACATGTGTACGTTACTCACTAGCTACATGAACAAGTACTTCATGATGTATATCAAAACACGTGAAGGCAGTGCATGGGCAAGTTCAGGCATCACGTGCAATGTGCATGCAATGGGTTGCATGGCTACAAGCAAACCCCCCCTGAGTGAAAATCCAGGGATGCCTTGCATGGTAGCAAAAGGGTGACCAGAGACCTGTGTATTGGCAGCCAGTTTTGACTAGCATCAATGACATCATCTGAGTCAACTGACAACACAGCAGATGATGATGGGACAGTAAGCAGGACTCATGACGAACCCTCAGTAGTACACCCATGTGTGCAAAACCCACTACACCAGTTGGACAGAGTCAGTGGGCCTGAAACTGGGGGAGGACTGTGCCCCACACAGACTGTGACACCCTAAACATGTGTGTGATGCAGGACTGGGACAAAGTGGCCCTGGGATGGATGGTGGAATGCCATGAAATGTAGGTCACCCTGGACACGTACTACAATGATCATCCAGTCAAGGACAAATAGGGGGGCACATGGAATGCACATGGAGCATGAATGGGCAATCAGGTCCCTGCAGAGCATCTGCCATCTGCACAGTCCAAGTGAGACACCCTGCATGAAGGACAGAGGATGTACCCCACTGCATGTGTCTGGCAGGTTGGCTGGTGTGCACAGGAGGCTTGAACAGGCCAGTGCAGTACCGCAAAATGATGCACAACAGTGCAATGGTGAAATTGGGGAACAGGGGGGTGGAGGGCCAAGGGAGCATGTCTACGTGGAGTAGTCGCATGCAGGCAGGGGCCACATGCACGTCACTCATGCAATGACATAGTCCAATGCTGAGAGGAAGGACAATACAGGCTACATGCAGAAGGGCCAGTGAGCTAGAACATGGACAGGAGGAGCATCCGGGTGACTAGCATGTGAGTATGGTGATGAGGACTGTCCCTGTCGGCTCAACATGTCCACCAGCCTGCAAAGCAGGCACGCATCAGTGAAGTATTGCATGACTTGCACATGAAAACAGTTCTAGGGCCAATGTTCAAATGCAAAGGATTGAATGACCAAAGGGTCCATTTTTTTGGCCCAATAGTTTGTGGTTTCCCCCCACAGCCCCAGTTACTGTAGCAAAAACCACTTCTATTTTTAACTATACGAAAAGCATTAACCATATATATATATATATGATGTATGACAAATTTGACCCTTTTGTCTTAGGTCCAATTACCTAGACCCTTGCATCATTCAATCCTTTTGGTGTTGATTTTTCCACAGGACACCCATGAGAACCATGTACACATGACATGTAGTGGCAGTCATGTCCAACACATGACACGAGTAAAACAACCATGGCCTCAACAAACCCGCAGCAACACTCACTGGATTGGGCATCAAAGTACTGCATCTCTTCCACTCCTTCGACCAATTGTGCTGGTATGAACTCAGCAACGAGTGACTCGTGCGGAGTAAGGTCTACCTCCTCAGGTGCTGGCCCACTGCCAGTCACCAAATTCATGTTGTAATTTGAGGCACGCTTCGCCTTAGTGCTGCGTTTGAGGTCATTCCAATGCCTTTTGCAGTCTTGGGCTGTGCGCACCTCATGGCCGAATGCACTCACATCTTCCGCAACTTGCTTCCAGTGGGTATCACGATGGGCAGCCGTAGTCTGACAATTCTGCCCCACTAGCATGTCAGGGTTGTGGTCCCGCACGTAGTCCACAAGGCAGTCCAGTTCCTGATTGCAGAAAGGCTTCTTCCTCGACATGCAGGAGGCTGTAGCTGTGTCTGGGGTCCCAGCCTGTACTGCAGGTGCAACCTTCCTCCTCTTGGACGCTGGTCTGTACCCTGGCTGGCAAATGCCGCCCTGATCAGTATGGGCAGTGGCACTGGTGGAATGAGCCGAGGGAGTGGCAGGTGGAACAAGGAGTGAGGCCCTGACTTGCATCAGTGGCTGCTGGGTTCCCTGTAATGGATCCTGCAAAGCAACATCCGCTGGGCCAGGGTCATTGACCGGGACTGTCCAGGTTGGTAGACTCACAACCGGGGTTGTGTCGGCTGCATCTGCCCCTGCAGTTGCCGACACCCGGCTGGTCAGGCCAGCAGATGGAATTACTGCCCCAGGGACACGTGCCTCGGTCTGGGCAGCCCTGCATTCACCTACGGTGTGCCTCCTGAACACCTGGAAATCTTCCATGGACTCCTCAAGTTCCAACGCAGCCTGCGCTGGCAGATCCAGAGCCTGGGTGGTGGTGTCCACAGCTGCACCTGCAGCTACCACTACCCTTGGGCCCGTGGCAGTCGATGAAACGGACTGCTGGGTCACACGGGCGCCAGTGCCAGATGCGAGAACTGCATCTCGTGGAGCCGCACGAGGTGGTGGCATGACTGCACCAACATGTGGCACAACATCGTCTCGAGCTGGCGCACCCCTGCCTCTTCCCCATCTGCAGCAACCCTGGACACCCTGGAGTCCCCCTACTCCCTGGTCACCCCGGCCATGTCCCTGACCACCCCCGCCACGAGGAGTACACCCAGATGAGGCACCCCTCACCTTTGGTTGCCTCCCAACCATGGCACAGATGGAGTAGTGCCGGCACAGATGGAGAAGTGCCAATGGGAGTTGTACACGGCAATTGTCCTGGGCAATTGGGGTGAAGGCGGTGGGATGCAAGATGTTAACAGCACCCCTGCACCTGCAAGGCTGTATGTGACCCCGGTGATGAAGTGACGGGTCACACAACGCTCAGGCACCGCAAAACTGCTGTAAAACCATGCACGAAACCCCTGCAGCCTACGTGCGTGGAATTAACCTCCCGCAGTACGTGAAGTAGTGATGGTGCGCGATACAACACGAACTAGCAACACACACGTCGGTCTCCATGAAAGGCAGGTACAACGAACTGCTGGCCCCGTTCACCTTAAACCCGTGCTGAGGGAAACGCCCGCGCGTGTCACGTCACTTACGTGCTTAGGCCCTTTCCTCGAATTACACGCATTCCCACACGGACGTGTGGTTTTTTCACATGCTGATCCACTATGCACCCACGTTGAGGGAAAGGCCCGTGCGTGATGCGTCACAGACACGCTTACGCGCTAAGTTACTTTCCTCAAATTACGCGCTGACGGGCACTTTTTTCACGTGCCAAATCACTCTGTATCAAGCTGGCCACGCGAAAACACATGGAAGACCACGCTCCTGCCCAAAAGACCATTTTCCTGCCCCTTAGAGCCCCGAGCATGCTCCCACCTGCCATCTGCTGCTGCCTGCCTGCTGCCCGTGTGCCCTGCTATTTGGTGCCTGCACGTCAGCCATCTGCAGGGGTCCAGTTTCTGTGTCCACCCCTGCTGGAACAGAAGACTCCTGACTGGAATACCGTCGCTCCAAAGCCCAGCCCCAGGACCCAGTTGCCCACCCACACCTGCCTCGGGGGTCACCATGTCGGGGCAAACACCATCTGAGACCACTGGCGACCCCCAGCAAGAGAGGCAGAGGGCCACAAGCTTCAGTGAGAAGGAAGTTGGTGTCCTGGTGGAGCATGTCCTGGGGCATTATGATGCCCTCTTCACACCATCGTGCGCCAACATGGAAGGACGGGAGAGGATCTGGGAGGACGTCGTGGTTGCCATCCACACAGAGGGGGTGGCAAACCGTGACATCAAGCACGTCCGGAAGCGCTGGGAGGATTTCAGGTCCAGGACCCTCAAGAAGGCCCGCCGCCTCGTGGAGGCAGAGGATGCAGAGGGGTGCCGGGTCGACCTGAGCAACATCCAGATGAGGGTCCTGAAATGCATAAGCCCAGCGCTCCACGCCCAGATCCTTCGGAGGAAGACCCGTCTGGAGTCGAGCAGTAAGTGGCCATGCATTGCTGTGTGTAACAGGGCATGTTGCAGTGTGCTGGTAGTCAGCTACTTGCCTGTATGTGTAACATAGGCCATGTATGGATGTGTGTGTTCCGGTACATCATGGTAATGCATGTGAGACCATTAATGTGTGAACCACATGGATGGTGCATGTGTTCCAATGAGACATGGCGAGCTGCATGGGAAATGCACACATGAATGCATGCCAGTCCCTGTTCTTGGACATGGATGGGGGGTGAGGGATAAGTGCTGCTCTCATGTACATGTATGGTGTGCATGTCTGTGTGTCTGAGAAGCGTGTGTGTGACTTTGAAACGTGATGGATGCATGACACATGTCCGTGACCATGTGTAGATTCACTTATGCAGTGTGGTCACTGTTGTATCCACTGTGTCTGTGGTGTACGAGCCATGATGCATGACCCTCCGGTGATGTGTGTGCATGGGATCAGTATGAGCCATGATGCATGTGAGTTTTAAGGCAACATTTTTGTTAATAGAGGCCCTTTTACATGGATGCTGATGTTGATTGCATGCGCCATGCCTGTTTCTGCATGTGTGTTGCCTGCATTGATCCATGTGTTGTGGAGGGACAGGATGGAAGTGACGTTTGACAGTGCCACTCATGTGGTATTGCTTCCTGTCTAGGGGACTATTGTACAGTACCCTGATGCTTGTGTTCTCTGTCTCCCTCTACGCAGCGTCGAGTGAAGAAGAGGGCAGAGACGGCACTGTGGAGCTAAGCGGCGGGGATGCCTCCACCGGGCGGCGACACAAGGCCCAGCCACCCTCCAAGGAATTGCCATTATCCGGGAGCGAGGGGACTGGTGCCGCGTCTGCCACTACGGCTGTAGCAGAAGGGCCGGGTGAGCCCCCACAGGGGCTTGCAATGGCAGAAGACGGTGTTGAGACATCCAGGTTGGCGGTCTCCACAGGGGAGGAGGAGCCTGCTACTGAGCCGCACATGGGGCCTGGTGGGGGTAGTACCACTGGTGCAAGTGGTGCAGTAAAGGGCCAGGGTCAGGAGGAAGCACAGGTGGTCGTGGAGGGGCCTGTGCATGTCGCTGTCCCTGACCCTGTGACTGCACCACCATGCACCAGCAGGGATGCCCCATCCCAGGCCCATCCGCAGGTAAGGGTGAGGCCCACGTCATCTTCCTCTCCACTACCTGTGGACGAGGAGTCCAATGACCGTATGGGCTCTGTCCTGATTTGTGTTGCGTTGCGCACGTGTGTCATTCATGATGACGTGCGTGCTTCCTGGGGTCCATGCACGCCATCACGAAGAGCTGCATGGCACAGTTGGGAGAGGCCATGGTCGGTGGGTTCCTACATGTGTCGCGCACTCTGGCGGACCTCTCCTCCTCCGTGGAGACTATGCACCAGTCGTTCTCCCTGTCGTCTTCTGGCCCAGATTCCACCAGGGCCCCCTGTGGACCTGGCCTGACCAACACAGCCAGCTTGGTGGAGATCCCATCCCTGCCACAGTCGGGAGTCAGCGGTCCAGCAGGGGTGGACACCCCAACAACTGGAGACCAGCAGATGGAGGATGTGGAGACATCATCGGACAGGGCACATGGACAGCAGCAGCAGCAGGCTCTAGGTGGGAGCGATGATGGCTCGGGGCCATCAACATCAGAGGGGCAGGCATCGGCCAGAGGGCAGGAGGACCCTTGAATGGGAGTGTCTTCCGTGTGGCTGCGGTTGGGCCAGTGGACAGGTGCGGAGTGGCGGCGGGCGGAAGAGACACTGCTCACCATGGTCAGGGCAGAGTTCTCCATGAGTCAGGCGTTGAGGCTGGCTGAGTGCCTCGAGGCAACTCGCAGGGAGTTGGAACAGGCCATGAGTGCATCCCTGCGAGACCTTGGGGCCAGGGCAGAGGCCCGCCTCCGGGACATCAACATGGAGTTCGATGATGCCTTGGCCCACAACATCACAGAGTGAGCCGCAGGACTTGCCCGCCGCCATTGAATATAGTTAGATAGGGTTAGGTTTCCTTTCTTTTTTTTTCTTTTGAGACGCTTGGACAATGCCCCACGTTTTTATATATAGTTTTTAATTAGGCAGGGTTTTATTTAGAGGTGTCAGGATCCAAGATTGGAAACATTGGAATCACTGGCGGTTCCGGCGGTGAGAGGTCGAGTCCTCACCCAACATGGTGCCAGAGCTTATATAATCTGGCTCCGCCCACTTCTCGGCGCGTTGTACCTGTTGTTTCACTCTCTCAACGCTCTGAATTTTGGATTATCGCCATCCCGTGTATTACTCTTCTAGTCGTTATTCCCCTTGTTCCCTCCCTGTATCTCTTTTCCTCTACCTTTACTGTTGTCTTTGTGCTCGCTAACTTTCTACTTTTTGTTTGAGGTTGCTGCCGCTAATTCTGGTACGGTGCCTCTCCGCTTCCCTGTTCTTCCCTCGCTCTAACTTTCAATCTACCTTTTTTCTTAACACCACTGCTGCCTGGTCTACATTCTTACTCCGGCCGCGAGGGTGCTTCTTCGCACTGTGCTCCGCGTCCGTGAACAGGAGCTTCCCAGCTGGTCTCGCTATCGGCTGTTCTCTCAGCCCTTCTGTCTGGTGTTTTCTTTTTTAACGGGCGCGGAGGCGCTGCGCTTTGCCGCTTCTGCGTTCCCTTGAGCACCTGTTGCTAATCCTACCTTCCTGCCTTTTTGATGTGCTGCCTTCCAGCGGGTTGTTCCTTTCCGCTCCGCCGTGGTGGTTCAGCGCTGCTTCTGACTACTTGGGGCATTCCTGCTTTCCTCTCCCTGACTTGGCACAGTAGTCCCTTCCTGTTGTATCTAACTCCTGTGTATCTTTTCTTTACTATACCTTCCCTTACCTACCTTTCTCCCAGGGTCTGATACCCTTCCACTCCGTATCTTGGCATTTGCTTCTTGGATTCCTGCCTTCAGCTACACTGAGTACGTCATCATACCTGGTATCTTGGAACTGCAACCTAAAGATCTGTACAATCTAAAGGACCTGTCTTCTGAACCCATCTACGGACTAGGGTTTTTTCTGCCTTTGGGCTTTTTCCCTAGAGTTGAGGCTGGCCCCCTGGGGTTCCCCGATGACAGGTCCACTCCTCTGTCAAGGTGGCCTCCGGAGGGGCCAGACCTTACCTTCACGAAAAGAAGACCAGAACACCGAAAGGCAAGGGGCCAAGGGCTAAGGAGAAGCCCGGCAAGATTGAGACAGACCCTTGGGAACTTACCTCGGAGGAGTCAGGTGAGGAGAAAGGGGAGGTGGACTCGGATCTTGACAAGAGGTTTCAGTTCATTTGTTGGGCTCATGAACCCTGGTTTCAATCTGTGTACATAGTTGGAATCTGGTTCTTGGACGAAAACATTTTTGAACATCAATAGATTATTTAATGTTGGTTTCCTTTGGATTTGCTTTGGTGGAGGAGTTTTGACTAACTTTATTTTGGATTACTTTGGATTGTGACATCATTATTTCTTTTTTCTTTTTTGGACATGCATTTTTTTCTTGTTTGAAATTATTTTCATGATTTGTTTCCATTCGGTTAATTTTGTCCACAATACATTTTGATTTCTTACTTCCATGTGTGGCATTTACTCATTGGTTTACTGCATGTCACAATGTGGGTTTACACAATCACTGGCACCCAGTGTGTACGTGTGACGGACATGTGTTGATGTGCATAGTTGATTTATGGTGTGTGATGAGAAATAGGCCTTTCTGTGTGTGGTGGATGGTAAACTTGATTGTGTCTCAAGACTGGGGTGGCATGCTGTGGGATTTTGGTGGACATGAGGCCCATGATTGTGCATCTTGATGACATGTTGGGTGGGGACATGAGTCGGGGCCTGCTGGCAGGTGCCCGTCAATGCTGGGGGGTGGCGGTGCAGTGGGACATGCGACGGGGCCTGACCGTCAAAGCTGGGGGGTGGGGGTGCTGGGGGAAATGAGTCGGGGCATGCTGGCAGGTGCCTGTCAATGCTGGGGGGGTGGGGGTGCAGGGGGGCATGAGTTGGGGCCTGACCATCAATGATGGGGGTGTGGGGAGTGCTGGGGGACATGAGTCTGGGCCTGCTTGCAGGTGCCCGTCAATGCTGGGGGGGTGGGGGTGCAGGGGGACATGAGTCGGGGCCTGACCATCAATGCAGGGGATGTGGGGGTGCAGGGGGACATGAGTCGGGGCCTGACTGTCAATGCTGGTGGGTTGGGGGGTGCTGGGGGAAATGAGTCGGGGCCTGACCGTTAATGCTGGGGGGGTGGGGGTGCTGGGGGACATGGGTCGGGGCCTGACCGTTAATGCTGGGGGGGTGGGGGTGCTGGGGGACATGGGTCGGGGCCTGACCGTCAATGCTGGGGGGGTGGGGGTGCTGGGGGACATGAGTCGGGGCCTGCTGGCAGGTGCCCGTCAATTCTGCGGGGGTGGGGGTGCAGGGGGACATGAGTCAGGGCCTGACCGTTAATGCTGGGGGGGTGGGGGTGCTGGGGGACATTGGTCGGCACCTGACCGTCAATGCTGGGGGGTGGGGGTGCTGCGGGACGTGAGTCGGGGCCTGCTGGCAGGTGCCGGTCAATGCTGGGGGAGTTAGGGTGCAGGGGAACATGAGTCGGGGCCTGACCGTCAATGATGGGGGGTGGGGGTGCTGGGGGACACTAGTCGGGGCCTGCTGGCAGGTGCACGTCAATGCTGGGGGGGTGGGGGTGCAGGGGAACATGAGTCAGGGGCTGACCGTCAATGCTGGGGGGTGGGGGTGCTGGGGGACATGAGTCAGGGCCTGCTGGCAGGTGCCTGTTAATGCTGGGGGGTGGGGGTGCAGAGGGACATGAGTCAGGGCCTGCTGGCAGGTGCCCGTCAATGCTGGGGGATTGGGTGTGCAGGGGGACATTAGTCGGTTCTCACTGGTGCATGGTGACATGTGGGCTTGCTGGGGGCATGGCCAGGGTGGATGGGCTGCCTACAGGACATGACCAGGGGTGCAGGGTAGTCCCCTGTGGTGTGGGCTGGCTGCCGGGGCTGGGGAGGGGGTACAGGGCACACCTGGGAGGACCTACACTACCAAATCACGTGTGAAATTACCCGCACACCCCAGAAATACATGTATCCCGCTCGCACAAGGCCTATCGCGTGTGATTCTCCATGCGCACCCCCGAAATACACGTACCCCGCTCGCACAGGGCCAATCGCGTGTAAAACTTCCCGCACACCCCCGAAATACACGTGCCCCGCTCGCACAAGGCCAATCGTGTGTAAAATTTCCCGCGCAACCCCCGAAATACATATGCCCCGCTCGCACAAGGCCAAAGGCCTTCCCGCGCACCCCCGAAATACATGTACCCTGCTCGCAGAAGGCCAATCGCGTGTAAAATTTCCCACGCACCCCCAAAATACACGTACCATGCTCGTACAAGGCTAATCGCGTGTAAGACTTCCCGCGCAACCCGTAATACACGTACCCCGCTTGCACAAGGCCTATCGTGTGTAAAACTTGCCGCGCACCCCAGAATACACGTACCCCACTCACACAGGGCCTATTGCGTGTTAAGCCACCCCTGAAATACAAGTTCCCTGCTCGCACAGGGCCTATCGCGTTTGATTCTCCCTGCGCACCCCTGAAATACACGTACCCAACTCGCACAATGCCTATTGCATGTGATTCTCCCAGTGCACCCCCGAATTACACGTACCCCGGTAGCACAAAAAAAATCGCGTGTAAGACTTCACGCGCACCCCCGAAATACACGTACCCCGGTCGCACAAAACCAATCGCATGTAAAACTTCCCGCGCACCCCCGAAATACACGTACCCCATTCGCACTAGTCCAATCGCATGTAAAACTTCCCGCGCACCCCCGAAATACACGTACCCCGCTCGCACAGGGCCAATCGCGTGTAAAATTTCCTGCGCACCCACGAAATACACATACCCCACTCGCACAAGGCCAATTGCATCTAAAACTTCCCGCGCACCCCTAGAATACACGTACCCCGCTTGCACAGGGCCTATCGCGTGTTAAGGCACCCCTGAAATACACATACCCCGCTCGTAGAGGGCCTATCGCATGTGATTCTCCCCATGCACCCCCGAAATACACGTACCCCGCTTGCACAAGGCCTATCGTGTGTAAAACTTGCCGCGCACCCCAGAATACACGTACCCCACACACACAGGGCCTATTGCGTGTTAAGCCACCCCTGAAATACAAGTTCCCTGCTCGCACAGGGCCTATCACGTTTGATTCTCCCTGCGCACCCCTGAAATACACGTACCCAACTCGCACAATGCCTATTGCATGTGATTCTCCCAGTGCACCCCCGAATTACACGTACCCCGGTCGCACGAAACCAATCGCGTGTAAGACTTCACGCGCACCCCCGAAATACACGTACCCCGGTCGCACAAAACCAATCGCATGTAAAACTTCCCGCGCACCCCCGAAATACACGTACCCCATTCGCACTAGTCCAATCGCATGTAAAACTTCCCGCGCACCCCCGAAATACACGTACCCCGCTCGCACAGGGCCAATCGCGTGTAAAATTTCCTGCGCACCCACGAAATACACATACCCCACTCGCACAAGGCCAATTGCATCTAAAACTTCCCGCGCACCCCTAGAATACACGTACCCCACTTGCACAGGGCCTATCGCGTGTTAAGGCACCCCTGAAATACACATATCCCGCTCGTAGAGGGCCTATCGCATGTGATTCTCCAAGCGCACCCCCGAAATACACGTAGCCCGCTCGCACAGGGCCTATCGCATGTGATTCTCCCCATGCACCCCCGAAATACACGTACCCAGCTCGCACAAAACCAATCGCATGTAAAACTTCCCGCGCACCCCCGAAATACACGTACCCCATTCGCACTAGTCCAATCGCATGTAAAACTTCCCGCGCACCCCCGAAATACACGTACCCCGCTCGCACAGGGCCAATCGCGTGTAAAATTTCCTGCGCACCCACGAAATACACATACCCCACTCGCACAAGGCCAATTGCATCTAAAACTTCCCGCGCACCCCTAGAATACACGTACCCCGCTTGCACAGGGCCTATCGCGTGTTAAGGCACCCCTGAAATACACATACCCCGCTCGTAGAGGGCCTATCGCATGTGATTCTCCCCATGCACCCCCGAAATACACGTACCCCGCTTGCACAAGGCCTATCGTGTGTAAAACTTGCCGCGCACCCCAGAATACACGTACCCCACACACACAGGGCCTATTGCGTGTTAAGCCACCCCTGAAATACAAGTTCCCTGCTCGCACAGGGCCTATCACGTTTGATTCTCCCTGCGCACCCCTGAAATACACGTACCCAACTCGCACAATGCCTATTGCATGTGATTCTCCCAGTGCACCCCCGAATTACACGTACCCCGGTCGCACGAAACCAATCGCGTGTAAGACTTCACGCGCACCCCCGAAATACACGTACCCCGGTCGCACAAAACCAATCGCATGTAAAACTTCCCGCGCACCCCCGAAATACACGTACCCCATTCGCACTAGTCCAATCGCATGTAAAACTTCCCGCGCACCCCCGAAATACACGTACCCCGCTCGCACAGGGCCAATCGCGTGTAAAATTTCCTGCGCACCCACGAAATACACATACCCCACTCGCACAAGGCCAATTGCATCTAAAACTTCCCGCGCACCCCTAGAATACACGTACCCCACTTGCACAGGGCCTATCGCGTGTTAAGGCACCCCTGAAATACACATATCCCGCTCGTAGAGGGCCTATCGCATGTGATTCTCCAAGCGCACCCCCGAAATACACGTAGCCCGCTCGCACAGGGCCTATCGCATGTGATTCTCCCCATGCACCCCCGAAATACACGTACCCAGCTCGCACAAAGCCTATCGCTTGTGATTCTTCCCGCGCAGTGGGGTACATGTACTCGGAGGGGTGCGCTGGCAGTTTTACAGACGTTTTCGTGGTTGGGGGGCAGTATGCTGGTCCGCTGGCCTGTGCGCCATGTACGGGATTTGTGCGCTGTTCATGGCGCACGGGGAGGGGTTGGGGGCATAACTGGCGCTGCTGCAAGGTCGCTGCGCCACTCTGCCCCACGGCTGGTTATGGATGTTAAAATCCATGAATACGCTGTGCACAGAAATGGATTTTGGTGCACGGGGCTGGCGCAGGCTGCTGCACGTGCACACTGTGCGCAAGCCGCGTGCGCCACTTGTGCGCTGGATTCTATGAATTACCCCCTTTGTTTTTTAGGGTTAATGGTGTGAATAATGAAATGAGCAACTACTGTGTGCATTACATGCTCAGAAGGATTGCATACTTGAATCGCTATCAGACATGTTTCTCTAATATAAAAAAAGCGCTCATTCTAATATTCCCAAAACTCTTTTTTAATTTAGGCAAAGACGCCAGAAGCCTACATTGGTGATTGTTGTCCACCTGCCCTTTTTCAAATGGCTTATGTTTGCAGAATTAATGGATTGTTTTAATCAATATGGTAAATGGTTCTGTGCCTTTGAAATCATTCTTATTAAAGAGAAGAAAATCCACATAGGGAATTTTCACTTAGGAAATCCATAACTCTAAGCAGTTATCCAGACACCCAGAAAGAAAATTAAAACTGCTAGGCTCCCCGATGGATAACCCGCTTTATAAGGGGGAAATGGATCTTTAAAAATATTTGGTTATTGAGGAAACACAACTTTAACGGCAGTTAGAACCATAAAATACAAAGATCAATTCCTATTTAAACCACAAAAACACATCTACACATACTTAATGGATAACGACATTACAACTAATCATCACTTCTTTAAAATTCATCAATGACTTTTTAAGAACAGGTTATAAAAGTTGGCGGATCGCAGCAACATAAAGTTTCAGCAAATTTGAAAAACTTAAAAAAATAATTAGACAGCACCAAGAGGAGGAGTATGGAGACTCGCTAGATGTTGAATCTGCTTAGCCAAGCCTGGTGCAAACATTTTGAAACATAAAATACTTTAGCCGGGTCCTTGGCATTTGTGCAGCGCTCAAGGACAGCTTGCACTGACCTCACGTTCCTTAGTTTGAATAGTGGTAGCAAGTATCATAATCTGAGTTCATTCTATATATCGCAAAATAACAAAAAATGCATGACATATTCATCAGTGGCACCACAAGCTACACAAACAGGGCTATTAGTGAACTTCCATTTTGCAGTCTAGGATGCTACTTTCAACGTGTTGGAACGCAGCTACACATATAATGAGTGTGCGTACCCAGGCCTTACATTATCGAGGTATTGCTCAAATCCATTCAATAGTTTACAGGTAATGTAAAGGTGATCAGTGCTCTATACCATACAATCCTGCTTCATTTGATCGATTAGTGCTTTGCCGGAAGCCATCTTAACACTCAACTTTGAGCTTGGGATTATACTGTGTGTGCTCTCCCAGAGTAGAGGCAAATCAAGTCTAGTGAGTGCTGCACATACAACCCTAAGCCACGGAAGTGAGTGGGCCCCATTTAATTTCAGGAAATTGGTTAGCGTCGAACGATAAGGAGCTAAGTGCTCATTAGACCATATCCTAAACCAATAAAGCAGAGGTCTCGTGGATAGAACACCAGCAATTGTGGGCAGGTAGCACTCCCATCGAATACTAGCTATTGGAGCCCCCTTTGGCTGCATTAATAGTGCCCGTAGGATGTCATTCTCTGCAACTCTGAGTGAGGACACCTTTTGATGGCCCTAGAGCCCAGCTCCATGTGTAGCCACAGGCAGAGCATGGGATCTATAGAGTTCCAGTGCGCAGGAGACTGCTCTCCTGCCATGAGCATTAAAGAACTTCCGGATTCCCCCACAATATTTTTCAATTATCGATGTTGCCGTGCATGAATGACTCATCCAGAGTAGGTTTTCGGAGAACCGAATACCTAAATAGTTATATGTTGCAACTTGTTCCCAAATCTGCGCCTCACTTTCAATTCTTATTGTATTCATCCTTGTAGTATTGTGCCTGAATACCATTGCCTTTGTTTTTTCTGTATTAAATCATCAATTTTAAGCTTTTACATTTCTTGGTGAATATGTCAAAATTACACTTTAGGCACATAGGTGAGGTTGACAGTATAACCACGTTATCCGCGAAGAAAAACACTGGTAGCCTGTGATCACCAAACCTAGGAGGATCAAAGGAATGATTCACAAGTTTCATTATAATCTCATTGATATACATGCTGACAAGTAAGGGGGCTAACACACATCCCTGCCGTACGCCCTTCTCAACTGGTAATGGCTCATTAAGTCCCCCTTTACTAAAATATTAGGGTGAGAGCCCTCTTTTTTAATGAGGGGGGCCTATGTCATGAGGGTATATGACAGTTCAAAAAATGCAAGGAGGTAGCCTATGTCCTTGCATTTTTTGAACTGTCATTATGTCACCCTCCAGCCCCATTTCACTGACACTGTGTTACATGCATGCAGGGCACAAATGTTATTCATGAGGTGTTAGGGACTCCCAAACCAGCTTGTGTGGGACACAATTGAAAGCTGTGCGAAGGCCAACAAAAATTGCATAGATTCAAACCCTCTTGAGCATGACGTATTTTGACAAGTTCAGACCCAATCTGAGCCCTTCTCTATCATACTAACACCCTGGCGAATGCCTGCCTGTAGATGGCTTATTGCTTCTTCTTTGTCTGGCCATACTTGTAGGTGTCCCAAAAGCACCTTCACGTAGATCTTTCCTGCCACGTCGAGGAGAGAAATAGGCCTATATTTCCCAGGGACATGCCTATCGCCCTTCTTGTAGATAGGCACACTTTCCGCGTCACATCAAGATGGTCAAACTCTGCCTACACAGGCCCTCTCCACCTCCTCAGGTGTTATTGGCACAGCATCTTCAACCCTAAATGGAAGGCCTAGTGTGGACTCACCCTTCTCCTTTACAGGCAGGTCACTGCAATAGAAGGCCCTAACATGTTTGTGCCAGGAGTCAGAAGTAATCTGACACCTTATTGGTTCCAATGAATTTGGGCCCTTCTCATTGATTATCCTCCAGAAACCAACAGTGTCACCCGATCTACGAGCTAAGTTCAAATCATCCCAGAGGTCCTGATTATATGCAGACTTCTTGCTCTGTGTTATTGCTTTATAACTTGCCCTCAAGGATCGCAGATGATGCTTGTCTACTGGGTTTGACAAGTTCAAATAGTTCAATAGGCTCGCCTTCGCAGTCCTGCAATCTGTGTCGAACTAGCCCTTAGACTTTAGAGCTTCTTGGAGAACTTTCTTAGCAGGTTTGTTGAAAAAGGGGTAAATGGTACGAGCCAAGTTGTCATAAGCATCCAAATCACTCACAGGGGGAGTTCCATCCCCACAGATTCGAAGGAGATGAGGTTCAGTGGGAACATAGAGACTAGATTTGATTTTACTATAGTCACCTGGGGACCATTTAATGCATTGCCTGGCACGGCCAGTGATGGTAATCAATGAACGTTCTATGCCTGACTGGCCAGCATTCCCCCTGTAGCACAAGCCCCTAATTTCACTACAAACTTGGCTATGGTCGCTCTCACTGCGCTTAAGGATGCTTAGACCAACAATTGTCTCCGAATCCATAGCACTGACAAATATATAATCAATCCTGGAGCTACACATCGGGCTCTCAAAGATAATGTTAGCAGGCTGGTTTGTGCCAAACCGGCCATTGCAGGCTCATAGGTAGACACTACATATCAAACGAGCTGCTTCAATGGCCACTCGATGAACTCTGCTAAGGTTCTCGCAAACTACAGGGGGAATGCCCAGCGCAGCATCAAACTCATCCCACAGACCCACCAGTTCATCGATTGGCTTTATTTGCATATTTAAGTCCCCTATGGTCAACACTAGAGGACTTATTCGCTCTAGTAATTCAATATCAGTAATAGTTTTACACCATTTTTTTAAACTCTCCATAGAGGTGTCCAGAGATTCTGTTGAATAAGATCACCTATCTGCCCTCCCCTTTGGCTGATTCCAAACACTGTCTGAATCAGAGGATCTTTCCTCAAAATTGAGGCCCACGGAGGGACCCACCAGAGTCACCAGGCCCCCCTTTGGTCTCCCCTGCAAGCTCTTTGTTGCTGGTTTCACATAAGAGGCAAAACCCTGGAAAAGCACAGTGGTCATAACCCACGTTTCCTGCATACAAACCACATCAAACCCCTGCACAAAATTCATCCACTCAGGATCTTCCAAATGCCTGTGTATCCCTCCCACATTCCAAGAGTATTTTATAGCTTTGTGTAGCCCCAATTGTTACTGGCATCAAATCAATAGTCTCAGTAGGGGGGTGCATCCCAGTTCTGCCAAGACTGGTCAATCGACTTCTTCCAACCCATTGTCTATTCTTAGGTTGTATCCCATGTTTTGCATCAATACTACTGCTCCTGATGGAATTAGTTCAGGACCGGGGTACTACTGAATGGTGGGTGCAACCGCAGAGCAATATTTAAGTCTTTTGGCATCGGCATTCTTTCGCACCCCCGTATGCCATCCTGAATAATAGATTGACAGAACCTCACATGTTGGAGCCAATGGATGGCCTTATTCACAAGGACTTCCTCGCTCTCATAGGTTCCAGCCATTAGCATTGGTGCATTCACCATATAGACAATGTTATTTGGACCCTGTGAACCCCCAGTCTTTGGAGTCCACAAATGCTGAGATGGAAACGGGTTAGAAAGGCCGCGGGTTAATTCCAAAACCCCCAATGTGCACTTTTCAAGGGCCTCACCGGTGTATTTGCACGGGAGAACCTATCAATAGTTTCAGTTAGAGTACGGGACTTTCCCAGTTGGATTTGTTCTCTAGCTATCCCAGGTCGATGCAACTGTGGCCAGAAAGTACTTTGGAGAAAGAAAGAGAAATCTCTATTACTTGCACACCATTTGTAGCTTGAGTGTTATTTGTTATATAGAATAGGTTGAAAAAATTACTTAGAGATTTTAAGGTGCAGGGGAGAAGAAGTGCAACCCTGGCATATGGGCTGTATAATGAATAGAAAAAAGATAAGTTCCCTATTAGGGAACTCCCGTCCCATGCACACTATCAAAGGCTAAGGCAGCCAAACATTTTCAGGCAATGATTTTATACATTGTAAAAAGTTCTTTTGAAGGTTATTTTTGTAGCACTCATTTATGAAAAAGCACATAAGTAGTCAACTTATCTGATTTAGTGCAGAATATATTTATTATTCACAAGAGGGTAATATGGCCAACGTGTTTCGAGATGTGCTCTCTTCTTCAGGGGCCATTACAATATCAGATTTTTTCAATCTAATAAAAAAACAATCAAACATGTATGTGATTAGAAATCAACTGATTTAAAGAGTATACATATCAACATTCAATAATGGCATAAATCAAGATATTTAGCAACATTTCCCACATGCATGTTGAATAGACAATCACAAGTTTGGAGAAACGGTCATTCATGGGATCATCATGATATCACAGATAATATCTTAAGAGTTTGTTGATTCATAAAGCTAAAGGTGATTAAGGAATACATATATTAGTTTTGTAAAAGGAAGGATCATGTCATTCTTACCCTGTTTGTGTCTAAAGGATACACATAGTAAAGAGTGGCATGTGTATTCATCCACAATAGTGGCGGCTTGGATCTATAAATGAAAGTTAAAGGATCCAGATCAGGGATGTTACAGTACTTTAGGTAAAGAACATATTTATAATTAAAGGAAAAAGAACCTACCAGCACAGGAGCATAGGTGCTTATCAGAAAAATCTATATTTGTGGACCCAAGATTTTGCTTTATGTAGGTTCACTAGCAATCACAAGGGGATTCAGTGGAAAGGTCAGACCAGCAGTCATGAGGACATAAAATGGTCCTAGAAATCAGTTAAGATAGGTAGGTAAATATAAATTTAAGAAAAAAAGGGTGAGAGGTAGCAGAGGTGTGCTGCTATTCTATACAAGGTCTAGCCTAAGTAACTTACTTCTGGTGAAAATGAAGCGTTCCTGGGCGTCAGAGCGTTCTTAGGCGTCCAGGAGGGCTGCCTCAGGCTCCAAGGTGAGTTGTTTTAGTTATGGCAGCACTGCCATTTATATTCGTTTGGTCTCACTTTGCACCGGAAGTGACAAACCGGAAGTGACAAACTGGAAGTGACAACCCGGAAGTGACGTCACCACGTTGATGATGCGGATGGCATCATATTTGTAAGCAAACCTTTACGTGACGTGTGGAGCACGTACTTCAATGGTGTTCCATTTTTGAAGCTGGCTTTTTTTTTTAAAAAGGTAAAATTAAATGGAATAGTAACAAGATGATAAATAGAATGTCTTAGTAAGTAAAAGTAAATAGGACACGTGATAAAGTATAGCAAAAACTGCCCTGGCTGCTTTAATGCAGTGGTGTCTGCAGTGTTGATTTTTGTGTAAGTAATCACACGGTTATCCATGGAGAGGCACAGCTTATCCATGAGCTATCTGATGGATAATGTACGTGATCTGATGGCAATGGTATAAACTCAGCTGTCAGACAAGAAGCGTCTGCAGTAATGGTCTCTATAAACGGAACGTAATACTTTTTACTAGATGTAGAGTCACCAGGAAGTTTCTGATCGAGTCAGATGAAAGATACGCAATCTAATTAAAATAACTGAAATGTCTGCAGTACTGGTTTCTACAGTACTGGTTTCTGTAAAGGAACTTGTCTCTAAGAAGCAGGATCAAAACAGGTAATGCCTGCAATGAAGGTTATCCAATATGTAACTTTGCTTGCTTTGAGGTGGAAAAAAGCAGAAGGATTGATGAGGTCACATTGTTTGGATATACATTCTGATCAAGGAAATTCATTTGTCTGACTCACTTGAGTTCACAGTCTTCACACACTTTGTACAGTATTTTTGGAAATAGTTTTAGTATGATTTTTAGAACGTACACCAGTATACTTTATATAAACATGTTATATAAACATATTGAATAGGTCATGCAGTTCTCTCAATTAGGGTAGTTTCAGGTAAAGAGTATCAGACTCATATTTTGAGCTCACAATCTATTTAGACCCAGACCCTGTACGTGGTGTTTTTTCCTTGATGTAAATTAATGCATGAGTTGTAGAAACCTTATTGCCTCCACATATGGATTGTAGTGAATATGGGGATATTTGGTTCAGGTGATTTGAAATAAATGAAGTTAGAGGAAAGGTCCTAAGTAGTAATCTTCATTTTAACCATGTGGTGTTAGTGCATCCAGTCTATGTATCCAGTAAAATTATCTCTGGCCCAATCATTTGGCCAGGTCCCCTCCCCATGGCAGGGGGTGGATCATTTCCAAGATGACCCATCTGAGTTGAGTGATGTTATGTCCATTTGCTTTGAAATGCCTGTACACTAGGGATTTGAGATTGGCTGTTCTAATGTTGGACTTGTGTTCTGTCCAATGCTCTTTGGCCTTATGAATGTTTTTTCCGACTTAGTATTTGTCACATGGGCATCTCAGTGCACATACCACATTCTTACTTTCGCAAGTTGTAAAATCCTTCAGGGGAATCATTTTGCCACTATTAGGGTGGCAGATTTGGTCTCCTTTGATAATATTGACACAGTATTGGCAGCTTAGGCAAGGGTGTGTGCCATAATTTTGTTTCTTGAAAATTGGTTGAATGTTTTTTTTTTGTTGCTTTTTCTGCTCTTATTAAACTGTCCTTGAAGTTCCTACCCATCTTGTATGCAAGCATTGGTGGTTATGGAAATAGTTTATGTAAGCCGGGATCAGATTTTATTAGGGCCCAATTTTTCGTGACTATTTTTTCGATCCGATAGTTTTGACTTGAAAATTTGAGAGTGTGGATCAATCTTGTTGTTTCATTTTTTGGCTGAACTTCTAATAGTTTAGTGCGAGTATACGGTTCTGTGCGTCTAATGGCTTTGTCCAAAGTTACTTGAGGGAAACCTCTTCTCTTGAATCTTTGTTTCATCTTGTCGTACTCATCTAGTAGTCATGTTATGTTGGAAGTCATTCTTTTGAGCCGTAGCATTTGACTGAATGGTACATTCTCCTTCAGGTCAGAAGGGTGAAAACGTCTGAAGTGCAATGTACTATTGGTATCAGCTGGTTTTCTGTAGATGCTGGTCACTAGAACTGACCCAATTTTTTCATCTATAGGCTAAAGCCTTATTCAAACATTCACGAATCAACATTGGGTCCTGCACCCAATCAGGAGTGAATTTGGGCCTACTGGGTAGTAATACACAGTTCTGTTTCTTGACAATTTCTCATCACAAGTGGCCTCGTGACTTCAGCCCGCCTGCACCTGAAACAACAACTAGAGATTCATTTAATTTCAAGAGACTGATATCTGGAAATTTGTTATATATTAAAGATAAATTAATAACTGGCTGTGCACCCCTGCAGCCCATCTTAGTTTTGTTCCTTGTCCTGGCCACACGAAAGGGGTTGCACGCACCCATTTGATGTCTAGAATTGAAAATAGTTGGAGCATCACCTTCTCTATAATCTGAATATGTCCTTTTCGAAAATAGACCAGACCACAAACAATAGAGCCGAGACACTCGCCTTTAGTGAAGAGGAGGCAGAAAGAATATTGGGGCTAATCAAAAAAGCACGAGCTGAACTCACTACAACCGACAAAACAGAAGCATTGATCCGACAACTCGAATAGAAAATCCAAAGAGAGATTAATCTCAAGCTGCATGCATCCACACTCTCCCAATACTACACGACGAAGAGGATACCAAGGGGATTAATTGTTAATTTAGAACCGGCACTTTGCAAAGAAAATCCTGCATTTGTAAAGAGATGGCACTTAATACTCAATAAGTGCTCGCTCGACCTAATACTTTTAACCATTGAGGAATTGGCACACTCCTTAACTACACTGAATGAGGACATTGAGGGACTGAAAACCACATTGAGCAAAGGATTCACGGCAGATCAACCGAAACAAATTCTTGGAGACAAATCAAAAGTTGGCAAGCTACAAACAAGAGCTTGAGATAAAAAAAATCAGGAAATTTAGACGCGACACACAAGACTATAAGTTAGATATAGTCTACAGTTGGCAGGCCTATTACGCCATTTTCAAAACAAACCCAATCCTGATAACCCACGGAAACTGGGACAACCAGCCAATGAGAATAGCTCATCCGACGCTTCAAGTATGGAATTGGAAGCCGCATCAAGTCAGAATGCAGAGGCAATCCCAGGACCATCCGAGAGAGAACAAGGAACTAATGGTGCTGTGGCTTTTTTAGAGAAAAGCCAATCTGAAGTGGAAAAAAGAAGAAATCCTCAGAGGAAAAAGGGGACGAAGAAAACTTGATTGTCAACATTTCATCATACCATCTTTCGAAGATGGAAATACAAGTCCTGAAGAAAGGCTTATCCTTCGTTCCCAAGAACAACAGTACATTACTTTGAGAAAAGATAGACTTCTTTAAGCTGATGCGGTAGCTGAAACTCAAAGTATTTTTTGACTCCTTCGATGAGGACGATTCAGGAAAGGAACCACACAAATTCCTGGAACTTAGTCCCAAAAGCACGTTTTATCCTTCGGTGCAGAACCATATCTTATCCACATTCGAGAAGACGGTTCTGCAGGACTTCAAAAGGATACAATTCAAAACTCACTCTCAAGGTAATTTTTCCAAAAGGGAGCGACAGACACTCAAGAACCTTTTGGATATCCAGGAAGTTATCTTCAAACCGGCTGATAAGGGAGGTGCCCTCGTACTGATGAACAAGCAAGATTACCTTGAAGAAATAGAACGGCAACTGACGGATGAAGAAATATACCTTGAAGTTCCAATGAACCCTACCGAAACAGTACGTGCTCTGATTAAAGGAGTCCTGGATGAGGCCGAAGAGAATGAGCTTATCTCAGAAAAAACACGATGGTTCCTTGAGAACAAACATCCCATCATGCCGGTGATATACATATTACCAAAGATCCACAAGAGATTACTTAAACCTCCTGGACGTCTGATTATAGCGGCAACAGACAGTCTCCTCGAACCACTTCTCAATATCTGGACAAAATTCTTCAACCTCTGATCCAAGAAACACCCACTTACGTGAAAGACATGATGCATTTCCTGCAGAAATTAAACAGCGTGCAGTTTGTACAAGAAAGAGATCTACTGTTCACTATGGATGTCACGTCGCTATATACGAACATAGCCCACGAAGCCGGCTTGGAAGCAATAGAATGGCTCATATTGAGATCAAACAAATGCCAAGGAGACAGACTCTTTCTCCTCACTTTATTGAAGGTCGTACTGAGAAACAACTTCTTCAAATTTCAGGACCATTTTTTTGTCCAAATCTCTGTCACAAGTATGGGGGCGGTCATGGCCCCCTGCTATGCAAATGCATTTATGTACTATTTAGAGCATGAACATGTGCTTACCTTACCAAGATGGACGAAACACCTGTCACTATACGTCAGATATATAGATGACATTTTTTGCATTTGGACAGGCCCACACAACGAACTAGAGAACTTCTTTCGGATGATGAATGAGATGAGTCCCAGAATCAAATTCACTACTGAGACAAGTAGTACGATAATCCACTTCTTGGATGTGGAAGTTTATGCAGCTGAGGCTAAACTTGAAACTAGGATCTATACCAAACAGACAGATAGAAATAGCCTGCTATTAGCAACGAGCTTCCACCCAAAACGAACAGTCGATAGTGTACCACTCAGTCAATTTCTAAGGTACAGAAGAAACATCTCAGAGAGCACTGAATATGAACGCCAGTCGTCCCTATTGGAGACTAAATTTGCAGCAAGGGGTTATGATCCAACCTTGATTACCAACGTAGCAGGAAAAGTCAGAAACATAAATCGAGAGACCCTGCTTGTACCTAAACCACCGAAGTCTGGGGAACAACTAGTGTATGTTACCACATACTCAGTACAAAGTATGAGAATAAAGAGGGCAATAAAAAAACATTGGCCAATGCTACAGTTGGACCCACAATTACAACACTTGTTCCCTGATCTTCTGACGTTTGCATACAGAAACAGCAAATCTTTACGTAAGAGCCTAGTGAAGGCCGAGATTCCATCCCCAGTGACATCAACTCAATTGAAAGGCACGCTCCTTTGCCACAACTGCCAACATTGCAGTAATATCATTAGGGGCAACTTCATCTCGCATCCCCATTCAGGGAAACCTGTACTACTAAAACACTCCTGTACCTGTGACGCCCAGAATGTAATATACGCTTTGAAATGCCCATGTGGACTTTACTATGTTGGCATGACAACTAGGAAGGCGAAAATGAGATGGACTGAGCACAAGTCCAATATTCGGACAAAAAATCAGAAATCACTGGTTGCAGTCCACTTTGTAGAAGCACGGCACACCGTTGCATAGCTAAAATGTGTCATCTTAGAGCAGGTAACGGCAGGAAGCAGAGGAGGCGATGTACAACGTAAATTGTCACAGTGGGAGATCCTATGGATCGAACTTTTGGACTCATTAAGCCCTCGAGGCATGAACACTGAGTTTGACCTAATGTGTTTTGTGTGACTTTGGAATATATACCACATGATTCAAATTATGCTTCTGACTGCACCAATGTTAATCATAACCGTTTGAACTATTGCTCTGTGAATTTGAGAATCTGAGGGTTTGAATTTCGACTTGACCTGCTCAATGCCTGATTAATGTTACACTGTGCTTAAGATATGGCCTTGTCTAGTTATGTTACTTGGCAAGACGCCAGGTCACTAGCCAGGTGGAATCAAGGCAGGGTAAAATAATTCGTCATGTATGTACCTTGTGATCTGTAATTGATTGTATACCAAAGAAGTGACACATGCAACCAATATACCAGCACTGCACATCTTTGTGATATGGCCTGTGCGCAACCCTCCGGAAGCCCTTATGAGTGAACACATAATTGATGCGTCATGGGGGCACCCTGCGGATTCCCTTGAACTGTGGCGGTGCCCCCACGCACATCTGTTACTTTCCATTCCTTCTATTAATATACACACAGTATACTAGGTCATTATCCCCACTAGTTGAGCTCATCGAGTTTGTTAACAGATTGGATGTTCCCACGCATTCTTAATCCCCATGACAAACTATGTTACGGCCGTAGGCCCACACCAAGATGGCTTCCGCCCGGCTGCCCTAGTGCGCATGCGCGGAGTTGCCAGGTCAACTTAGGATGCTACCCGTAGCTGTGCTGCTTTCAGTCTAGTAGTCGGCGTGGGAGGAGAAACTCCACAACTCGGTGAGTCCTTGTTCAGTCCCCTTTGGGAATCAAGACCGATGGGGCTGTGCATGCGCTTTCTCCATGTGCGCCACCCTTATGAGAGATATACGTGGCTTGTGAGGCTCTAGATTTCACGATCGAGCATTCTATGGACTACTGTCCGCCGCCCAATTTTAAATGCATTAGATTGAATGGAGATTAATGTTTAATGTTTTGTGATTCTTCATGAGGTTGCCTCATCTCCCTAAATATGAGTATCACATATTTACTTTAGGGTTTCTGCCGTACTGTGCGTGGCCGCATCCCAGTCTCCAGTGATCTTCACCAGAAGACTGGGTGAGTGCAGGGATGTCGCCTCCCATTACAATTTGCTACTTCTGAGTGAGTAGTTTTTTACATTACTAAAAATGCTTACCTTGGCTATTTTTTCCTCTCTTATTCCATTTATAGGTCATTTTCTGGACCTTACCAGCCTGCTGAGATAGGTTAGTACCATTAGCCTCCCCTCACCCTACTTTTAGCCTCTCTCTATTTAAACACTTATTACAATGAATGTTCGTTTGAATTTCCCACAGGATCAGAATTAAGGAAATTGCTACTTTTCATAGCTCACCATGTATAGGAACAGAGAAGCCCATACCCTGAAGATGGATCTTTGATCCGAAACGCGTTGGTTACTTGTTACAACCTTGAAGGGTTTCCCTGGAGGGAGTTATCCGCTCTAAGAGACAATTGTATTCCTATGTTCACTTCTTGTTTGATGTTTTGATATTTTGTTACAAAAAGAAGAATCATGTTGATATCTGCTATCTGGTGTTTATTGTATTAATTTTGTTTAAAATTAGAGAATTAAAGGGAAGATATTCTCTAACATTTGTGTTGGGGACTGGTTCTATTGAATGAGATACACTGTTCAGTAAAGCTTATATTCAGCAAGAATTTGAATGAATGTACACATACAAATTTAAGCCTTTATAGGCTAAAGCCTTATTCAAACATTCATGAATCAACATTGGGTCCTGTACCCAATCAGGAGTGCATTTGGGCCTATTGGGTAGTAATACACAGTTCTGTTTCTTGCCAATTTTTTCAATGTTCACATCCAAAAAATTGATATTCGGTTTGTCAATTTTCAAAGAGAAAGTAATTCTTTCGTCACATCCATTAAGGTATTGGAAGAAATGTTGTAATTCGTTGGGGGTCCCAAGCCAGATGCCAAAAATATCATCGATAAATCTTTTCCAAAAGGCTATCTTATTTCTCGAGGGAGCTTTATTGAGTATGTGTGTCTGTTCAAAGTAAAACATGAAGATGTTAGCGTATGATGGTGCTACTGCTGATCCCATTGATCTACCCGCAGTCTGTAAGTAATACTTTCCGTAAAACCGAAACTAGTTGCTATAGAGAACTAGGTTCATGAGTTCTATGGCAAAAATTCTTTGGATGTAGGTTTCTCTGTGTTGTAGGAGAAACCATTCCAATGCTTCTAACCCTTTGTTGTGAGGGAGCGACGTGTAGAGGCTTTTTACATCCAGTGTAAATAGGATAATGTCTGAATCGATAATTTGTGTTTCTTGTATTTCATTAAGTAGTCTGAGAAAGTGGGCCCGTATCTTTAAGATAGGCAGAGGTTTGTTGTATCAAAGGTTGTAAGGCATGATCCAGATAGATGGCCCAGGGGTGAAAGATACTCTCAGTTCCTGCAACAATTGGTCTGAATGAAGGATTTCTAATGTTTTTGTGTATATTGGGAAGGGAATAAAAAACCGGAGTAACCAGAGATTTTTTGATCAAAAAGTAATTGGTATTTTAAGTTATTCATTCCATACTTTCTGCTATTATTCCACAACTTCTTTGATTGTTTTCTGTATTGTAGTAATCGGATCTGAATCTAATATAAGGTTAGTCCTTTCATCATTCAGCAGGTTATGGCATCCTTTGTTGTAAAGACCCGTATCCATTAACCAGGGCTCCTCCCTTGTCAGCTGGTTTGAGTGTTTTGGAAGGGTCGTCAGCTAATTCTTTGATCAACCTGAGTTGGTGCTTTCTGATGTTTGTTTTATTGGAGGTAGTATATTTAAGGCGTCTCAAATCCTTGGTAGCCTTCAACTTGAATAAGTTAATGATTGGATGATTGACCTGTGGGTGAAAAGTACTCTTATTTTTCAATTCCAGATATTTTAATTTTTTGCATTTTTTCCACTGATTCAGGAAGAGAGTCAAAGAAGACTTTAATTCCATTTTTCATATTAGTTTGAAAAGATTTACTTCTTTCTCAAAGTTAGTAGTGTTATTGGTTGGTATGAATGTTAATCCTAAATTGAGGGTATCAGTTTGTGACTTAGTCAACTGTTCAGATGAGATGTTCAAAATCATAGATTCACCTATTTTTGTTTCTGGCGTTGTTTTCTTTTTCCCTCTTTGGGTTTTCCTCCGCCTCCTAAAAAAGGGACTTTGGTTGAAGTGGTTGGTGCTGTACTTGGGATGTTAGTTTCTTCATGGCTGTTGTCTGGCTGTGTGGGTGGGATTCTCTGTGGTGTTTCAGGAATCTGTGCAGGAATCTCATTTTCACCGCTGGTGACATCACTGCTGTCACTGTTGTTAGTAGATGCTGGTGGTCTGGGGGGGTCTGGTTGGTGCCGATCTTGGATTATTATAGTAGTCTTGCCATGTGTAAACTATGTCACATGCATAGTCTAAAGTATCTCGCTGGAACCTCCTAATTTTGCGCTGCTTAATGTCCTTTTTATATGACTCCAGCTTTTTGTTTGTATCTTCAAGAATGGTTTTCAGATCGTCTGCTGATTTGAGTTTTGACAGTTGTTCCGTTAGTTTATCAATTTCTTGACTGATGGATGCTAATGATTTAGCCAGTTCCTCAATAGTCAGTAAAATGAAGTCCAGGGAAGATTTATTTAGGATTTTCTCCCATCATTTTACAAATGTTTGATTGTCCTTGCATAAAGTGGGTCTGAGATAAACTCGAAGTCCTCTAGGGATCTTTTTGCTCTTATAATAGTGGGCCAAAGTTGTTTCATGTAATTTTTGTGAAATTTCTCTCCTAATTAGCTTTTCCAATTTGAAGATAAGTCTATCAGGGTTGTCATCCCCTGATGTTTCCTTGTCTGTATCCTTTATAAGGCCTAATATCCGATTGGTGACTGCACTTCCGGTTTGTCACTTCCAGTTTGTCACTTCCGGTTCGCGGCGCGACCAAATAAATATAAATGGCATTGCTGCCTTAACTAAAACAACTCACCTTGGAGCCTGAGGCAGCCCTCCTGGACTCCTAAGAACGCTATGACGCCCAGTAACGTTTCATTGTCACCACAAGTAAGCTACTTAGGCTCGACCTTGTGTAGAATAGCAGCACACCTCTGCTACCTCTCACCCTTTTTTTCTTAAATTTATATTTACCTACCTATTTTACCTGATTTCTAGGACCATCTTCTGTCCTCATGACTGCTGGTCTGACCTTTCCACGCATCCCATTGTGATTGCTAGTGAACCTACATGAAGCAAAATCTTGGGTCCACAAATACAGATGTTTCAGATAAGCACCTATGCTCCTGTGCTGGTAGGTTCTTTTTCCTTTACTTCTAAATATGTTCTTTACCTAAAATACTGTAACATCCCTGATCTGGATCCTTTAACTTTCCTTTGTAGATCCAAACAGCTACTATTGTGGATGAATCCACATGCCACTCTTTAGTATGTGTCTCCTTTAGACATAAACAGGGTAAGAATGACATTATCCTTCCTTTTGCAAAACTAATATATGCATTCCTTAATCATCTTTAGCTTTATGAATCAACAACCTCTTAAGATATTATCTGTTATATCATGATGATCCCATGAAGGACTGTTTCTCCAAACTTATGATTTTCTATTCAACATGCCTGTGGGACATTTTGCTAGATATCTTGATTTATGCCATTATTGAATGTATACTCAAATCAGTTTATTTATAATCACATACATGTTTGATTGTTTTTTGATTAGATCGAAAAAATCAGAAATTGTATTGGCCCCTGAGGAAGAGAGCACATCTTGAAACACGTTGGGCATATTACCCTCTTGTGAATAATACATATATTCTGCACTAAATCAGATAACTTGTTCGTACTACTTATGCGCTTTTTCATAAATGAGTGCTACGAAAATAACCTTCAAAATAACTTTTTAACAATGTATAAAATAATTACCTGAAAATGTTTGGCTGCCACCTTTGATAGTGTGCAGGGGACGGGAGTTCCATAATAGGGAACATATCTTTTTTCTATCCAGAAAGTACTTTGCCCACCTTTCGCCAACCCTGCATTTTTAAACAGTCTCTTGGCCAATGATAGATAGAGATGAGAATTCCTTTAGGCCGCCGCCGGCCCCCTTGTGCATTGAGTTCATCACATGTGTCGTGGGGTATCCAACATTGCTCGGGTTGCAAGGTGCTCTGGAAGGTTCCATGTTGGAGAATTTGCCATCTGTTTGGGTTTATTGTGTCAAACACGAGTAAACCAGAGTTTTAGAAGAGTTTACAATATGGGTGAGCTTAGTCACCTCACTCCTTAGATAGTAGGTTGCTTCCTTAATTTTGTCATGCTCCACTGTGATAGCTCTCAACGTTTTTGAACCACAAGTGCACACGTTACTGTTGCAGGAGGCATCCAGAGGCTTCTGTATGATAGTCGAATTGGTTATTAGAAGCCAAGGGTATTCCTTTTCAACAAAATATATCAGGTGACTAACATAACCAAGGCATTTTTTGTGATAGTTAACCATCTCAGTAGTGCACAAACATGTCTTCTTCTATAACTCCTTCACAGGCACCAGCGGAGAAACTATCCAATAAATGTTTTGACAAATTAGGAACTATCAGAATGAGCCTTTCAGACTCCACTAAAATCACCATCTTATAGGGACAGCTAACATCTAAAGGCAGTTTTACTGATTTTCAGCTGATGACATTTAATGATATGGAAACTTTGCTTGGTGCAACTCGCTGCTCAGGAAAAGGACCCTGCGAAACCGGTTCCCGATCACGTAAGTAAAAGGGAACCGCCACTGCAGGGACAATGCGCGAAGGAAGGAAAGGTAAGTAGGGTGGTGGGGGTATGTTGGGGTGTGGGTGGGAGTGTGTTGTGGGTGCGTCGTGGGTGTGGGTGGGGTGTATGTATGGATGGTTTTCTGTTGGATGTTCGCATGGGAAATGTACGAACATTTGCAGTGCTTACATTTCCTATGCAAACATTTCCGTCGCAGACATTTCTGCAACGGAAAAATCACGTAGATCCTGTTTAAAGGCTGTTCTTTGAGAAATCAAGAACATGAAAATGCTGATTGTATTCCCTGCTTATTTTTTATGGTATGTTTTTGGAAGTGTTGCAAGAAATCATTCGAATGTGTGCACATCTGCAAATCCACGGAGCAGAGACTTAACATTACAGAACAATGGCAGCTTGCGCAGGCCACTTCCACAGACATTGCTACACCATGGCATCTTAACTACCTGAGGCGTTTGCACGAATTACTGATGTAACGGCAAATAGAGGATGGTTACACAAAATTTGGTGGCGATGGACATTAGTTGGCTTATGCATCCTGTTTTGCTTGACAGATATCTGCCTCCTTCCTTATGCAGACCATGCTAGAAATAACATACTAACATATCTATTTCTAGCATGAGCAGATGCGTCAGAATATGTCCACATTGATGTGGGTCTTCACAGGACCAAACAGGGCAGTAATGCATAGTGTAGGGCTCTGTGAGGGATGGCAGCCACTCGTTATGGAGTTCCTGCTCTAAATGATTCTAGTTGAATCACTGAAAGGTTATGAATCCCCTGAATTCAGAGTGATTCAAAGATGGCTCAAACTAATTCAAGCATGACTTAAAGTGAGCTCCATGTGTGGACTGGGATGACAGCAGCAGCCTTCAAAATGTGTTAACGTTTCCCCTCCACACACCAAGTAGCTCACCTCCCATAAGGAGCACGACAAAAAGACCTCTGCAGCCACTACCAAAATGACTGCCACCATTTAATTGAGAGAGCCTGTGTTAATATTAGTCACTTCAACGGTACACATTTTGTGAACTCCAGAAAGAATAATTGATTTCGCTCATGTGAGGCTCGAATATGCTGTCTTGAGTGCGAGCACAGCTCCCAACAGCAAGTGAACAACACTGCCCGTCTCCTAACCTGCAAGCGAGCACGGCCACTCGTCGACAACTAGGACTGCCAATGAGGTCTGTTGCATACGTTTTCCAGGTGCTCAGACTGTGCTAATGTGTGATATTAATTCTTCAGCTTCTGCTGCAGCAGCCGATGGCCTGAAACGGAACAGGGAGGGAAGTGGTCACACACAGTGGACCAACCCCAAACCAGCAAGAGACAAGCACAAATAACTTAATGCTGCTGCCCTTGGGGCAAAATCCCAACCTGTTCAATGGGCCCGTCAGCCCTCAGCATGCTCTGGTTCAGAATCTAAAGGGTATATGAGAATGTATTACACCAGAACGAAGTCTGTGACAGAGGTAAGTCATAGCTGCATTCTCTACTATTTTACACGTGTGCAGAGCTCTTTACTAGGCCATTTCTCAGGGGGAGGGATTGAAGCGAACGATTTACTGTGGTTCAGGTGATTTGAGGGTTGAAATGGGGGCACCCGATCACCACTCCATCCCGGCTTCTCCCATGCCCCCATGCCCTCCTATACCTTCTTACCCTCAAAATACATTTCAAAATGTACTTCTACACAAAGTAATGTTGTCGAAGTAAATTATAACGAATTCATTTACTTGGGCAAAATCCCTGTTTACTGATTTAAAAGTGTAGGGTCCGCTGTTCCCTGTCAGTGCTTGGAGTTCTCCATCCCTGTGAGTCTATGTTTTTCAAGAACAAAGAAAGAAATGGGGTGTATCTTTCTTATCAGCAGAGTATTTAAAACCGTTGAATAACATAACAGTCCTAATGATAAAGAATTGAATGGACAGTTGGGGGTGACTATTATTATTGGGATGTACCTTTAAAAGGGCACATTTTGGGCAATTACAATGTCGAGAGGATGAAAAAAGTTAACATGTGGTGGAAAATGGAGGGAATCGTGGCATACATTTTCTTTTGCTCTGTGTCTTCAAATTTCTGCAGGATGGAGAAAATAAATGTGCAGTCATACTATTTGTGTTCAACATATTTCTATAACTCTTCAAATGGTGTCAGATTGCTTTGTTCTGTGATTTGTGTCCGTTTTACGCAGCAAGTCATCTCTGTGAATCAGGACATACTTTCAACCCTCGGAAGTAATTCCCTTAAAAACGATAAAAAAGTATATCTCTAAAAATATGTGATATCTATGTCCGCTCCGCGGTCACACTTCCATGTTCGCTCCGCGGAGAACATTGCAATTGGCTATTCCATGGCATGCTGCCCGCAACCATGTTGCGCTTTCACCGATTGGTTGTGGCACAGCGTGAAATGGTGCGTCGTAATCTTTCGATACGTCTGCCATGTTTAGTTTGTTTTCTGTTCAACGCGAACATCGGCGCTAACATATGTAAATGAAGAAGGCACCAATGCACTTATAACATTATGGAACACTGTTTCGAAAGGTGAGCGTTAATGAGACGTGGTTGTAGAAAGTCAAACATTGAAGTATTCTTGTTAGCACTGGCATACGGTACAGTGGGACTTGCTACTCATTGTACGACATGAACTTACTTTGTCCATTTTACAATCCATAAACAACATTACCTCGGGCAGAGTGGCGGGAATCTGAGGCAGCCACCTGCTCTATTTTGTACACACAGCCCTTCTGCACGTGTACGCCAGTAGCGGTTCTCATAAATAGACGCTGATATGTTGTTGCAAAATGGAATGTATTTGCATTCGGAGTGAAGGCCACTGCATTTTATCTTTTCAACACGAGCTCAGTACGCCCGCATATTTGTCGACACCCATAAGGGTCCCTTGTTTTTTAACCTTGAAGTACGGGGAAAGAGTAGAAAGAATGTAGGGAGTAACAGTTTGAAAAACACATCGTTTGATAAAGTTACGCAAAAAAAATGTTTGCACCGACCATGAGAAATTAGTTCCCGAACAGGCAGACTTCCAGATACACTAGTGTCTGACTACAGTTAATGCAATGGAGGCGCTCCACATCATGCAAGTGTATTTTTGCCACCTAAATTCCGAAATGACGTTATGTTTTAGTTTGAAAAAAAAAAATCCTTAATGTTTTACAAGTGTTATGTGGCATTGCAATTTTTTCCCTATTATGGACATTGCACATTGTCGCCGTTTGTAGGGTGCCACTACATTTCCCCAATATTCAATAAGAAAGGTATGTGTTACAATTTTTTTTTTTGTGCAGAGGTTGTGCAGTGATACACATTTTATTTCCCCTTCCACCGCGCAGCTACTTCCAAAGAAAAATTGTATTATTAATAACGACGTTCCAGCTTTCTGTGCCGTTCAATTTATTTTTCCAATTATGGACATTGCACATTGTCATCGTCCCTAGGGTCCCACTACATTTCCTCCTATTGAATACATTTTTTACTGAAAATGTTATGTAGTACAACTGTGGTTTATCCAAAGGTTGTTTATTCATACATCTTCTAATTCCCATTTCCTCCTCAGATACTTTCTTCCCTATTGTGATTGTCACGGATTACAGATGCCGAGTGATGGGTTTTTTAACCGTCAAATGCAACTGTTTATAACCGGCTGTCTCAGCATTATCATTCACTGGGATGATCGTGTGGGCCCTTTGTGTCGTTACGCAGCTGTCGCTATAAGAAGTAGCATTCCATCCTTTCTGGTGCTGTAGATCACAGCGGTTGACGTCGTCTTGCACATCAATGTGGGAGGAAAGCGACTATTGTAGCAGCAATGCTTACTTTCTGTGTGTGAAAAAAACAACGTGACCTTTAACATTGTCAATGTCGACCAAAGAGACAAACTTAATACTTCTATGGAAAAATGAATAGTGCAATCTTTTCGCACAGTTCATTGTGAAACAAAACTACTTTACTACTTGCATAAGGCGATGATTTCGCTCACTTTATTGTGAAATAAAACTACTGGGCAAATTTTTAAATGTTAATCTTTTCTTCAAATTTACTCTCTGTTTGCACAATGTGGCATGATACGTTGCAGGTCATAATGTGTTCTTTTGTAGGTGCTACATCACGGCACGTATGTCCATATGGACGTGTTTGTTTAAGCTGGCAAGGAACATTATGGAGAAAGCTACTCCATACCACTTGCATTCACTACGGGAGGGTCTGGCCCATCTCATATGCATTAGTGCTGTCAGGCCAATTTCTGTCACCGTCAGCCCAATTTCTGTCACCCAGATGCCCTATGCACAGCAATGGTTGTACAATAATATATAGTTACACCCTCCCAATACACATATCTTCACACTTTCCACCTGTGTCACTTACAAAATTTTGTGTCGAAAGGTGAGTGGTAATGGTGTTGCAACCAGTATTTCAGACGTCATTGCGCTTTGCATCACAGAGTTTGTTTGGTATTTTATGTCAACGTAAGTACAGTACTCCTTTGCTGTTTTTACATACATTTTTACAGAAAAAAATTAGTACATGTACAACACATGTATGTAAAGGTCAATGAAAACGACTGAAAAGCTTTGTGTTGTGCATGTGATAGTCTTTTCATATTTAACGGTACAGCTTCCGTGTCTGAGGGGTAGCCTCTATGTATGGGTAGTGCCCACAATGTCAGGGGTATGGCTACTGGCCTTTACTGCAAGGGAGAGAACATTGCATTGAGGTCGCCATATCCACCAGGGAATGCCTTTCTTGTAAAAGTCTTGCTCATAACCACATATTTATCAAGGAACACAAATGTGGTGCTGCCATAACGGTAACACGGTTTCTTTTTTGCTTTCTGCAGCCTGCAATGGAAAGCGAAGAAGGCTTTCTATCCAATGCCCGTCTTCCCTTTGTATGGTGGCCATCGTGAAAAAGGATTTGTTTTCTTCAGCCGGGAACGCCGGAGGCGTTCCGGTTGAAGACAAGAAATCCTCTTTCTTGGTACGATGAATTACTGCTGTAAAATCTCGATTGCCATTGGCATTCATCCCCCACTCTTTGGGGAGGAATGGGGGTGAATGATCCAGAAACGTTGGTATGCATTTTTGCTTATATTGTGTTGCACACTTGCATTGTGGAGTTCTGTGGCAGAAATTTTGCAGTTAGAAGTTCTTACAACAATACCTAATGTATTTTCGTATTTTCTGATAATGTGGAATTTTTTGAAAGGTGGGCAGTTACTTCAAATGTTCCTTTACAGTCATTTGCTTGCGTGTTACTATTGGAACCCTGATAAATGTAGTCGAAACATTTTCTTACAGTAATGTTATGATTCATTTATACTACAAAAAACCTATGGCATTCAGTTTAAAAAAGTTTATTATAGGGAGGTTATGGTTACGTTGCCCTCCCAAAAACCTGTAAAATTCACTACAAAAAAAAACGTTGTTGAGGGGACGTTATGGTTAAGTTGCCCTATGAAAGACCTGTGCACTTCACTAAAGAAAAATGTTCGCCCTCCCCATTGAGGTTCAAAATAAAAATGAAAAACCCCAGAAATTTGCCAGTTATGTGAGACTGAGCCCCCTTACTTGCCATCGCCACTGTGCACTGCTAACACTAACACACAGAACATGAAAGCTGTCCTCTGAAATGTCACTGATGACATCACTGACAACATCGCATGTTTAGCCTATTTGTTTTCGTTGCCTGCCATATATATATATATATATATATATATATATATATATATATATATATATATATATATATATATATATATATATATATAGTATATATATATATTCAGTGAAAAATTTGCCAGTTATGGTAAGCTAAGCAACCATAACTCGCTCCTCCACCGTGCACTGCTAAGATTAACACCCAGGACATCAAAGATGACATCACAAATGTCATTGATGACATCACTGATGACATCACATGTCTGGCTCACTATTTATTCTTTTGCTGACATATCTAGGCCACATGGTTTTCTTCAGTAACAGTCAGAAACTAAGAATTTTATTTCATTTGTAGACATATCCTTTTAGTAGGTTCTTACAGTAATTCCCTTAGAGTACAGTCACATCATATGAAACATATACATATGGGAAAACACAAGCTTGAAAGACAGCAATCCTTTTTGTGCATAAAGATAATCACTAGACTTATGAGCACTTTCTGATAGTTTTTTTTTTGTATGGCTGTACTTTCCCTGTATATGGTCATATTTGTATACATTGTACTCACACTACTTTCCTTAGGGTCCAATCACATCAAGTGATACATATACATAGGGTAAATAGCAGCTTTGAAACAGAGCAATCATTTATTTGCATGAAACTAATCAGTTAAGTTATGAATTGTTTCTGCTACTACTTGTGCTTTTTTGCTAACTTCACTTTCCCTGTATATACCCATATTGGTATGTGTTCTTGTGTCTTTGGCCCTCATTACGACCCTGGCGGAGTGGGTTTACGCCAGCGTTATTCGCGGCGGACCCGTCCGCCCTACTACGAGTTCCCGTAGCGCCATGGAGCCTTTCTCCGCCTGGTTTTTCCGGGCGGAGAAATCCATGGCGCTACGGGACCTTGTTGTTGATTACGCCACCGTATTTTACAGTGGCGTAATTAACGCCTTCCCCACTCCCATTATACCCTATGGGGCAAAAATGGGAATGGGGAAGGGTAAAATGGGGATTGGGGATTTACCGCCCCGCCAAGGTCGGAATGGGGCGGAAAATCCGCCAACCCCCATGGCGCTATCGGCAGCTTTCCGCCGTGCTCCATGGTGCATTTTGCACCGCGATTTCCGCCAGGGTCGTAATGAGGGCCTTTGTGTTTTGTCTATAGTAATGCAATTATGTAATACATGGGTTTTATTAGCTACTTATTACATATTTCACAGTACACAAAAATCTATTAAGAAAACAATTATCATTTCATTATTCAACATATTAACATTACGAATATCATACCTTCATCTTGGACGCTGCACACAATGTTATGTTTCTGTAGGAGTAGCTTAGTATACTAGATAGAACCCCATAATAGGATGCTATTTATATCAATGCATCGTTCAATGCACTTATTAGGGTATATTTCTTGCAATGATTCTTGACACTTTTTTCGCAACATAATAAGAATCCCTTATACACATTTCATGAGAAGTACATACACATGTGATGTCATCAATGACATTTGTGATGTCATCTTTGATGTCCTGGGTGTTAGTCTTAGCAGTGCACGGTGGTGGCGCGAGTTATGGTTGCTTAGCTTACCATAACTGGCGAATTTCAAGGGTTTTTCGGTTTTACTTGGAACCATAACGTCCCTTTAACAAAGTTTTTTCACTGAATTTCATAGGTTTTTAGTAGCGCAACTTAACCATAACGTCCCTTTAACAAAGTTTTTTTCACTGAATTTCAAAGTTTTTAGTAGCGCAACTTAACCATAACGTCAAATTAACAAAGTTTTTTCACTGAATTTCATAGTTTTTTAGTAGCACAACTTAACAATAATGACTTTGACTTTATATACATGTCATATGGAACTGACTAGATCTCTTCTTATGAACCTGATGTCCGCAAACTTATTTAATGTTTGCGGACATGTTCGGAGAACAGTACCACTACCTAAAAACTGTGGGGGGGTGGTGGGGTATGTTTGATTGTTATATCATAATATAGGAACATTTAACAAATTCAAAAAGCAGCACACAAACACATTATATATAGTAATACATAAGAAATGTAACCCATATATGTAACACACTAACCATTCATTTAAATACAATATGTTCTGAAATGGAATATACCACAAGAAGATAAATTGGCTTCCAACATAATTACCTCACAGACACAACAGAACTGAGAACAAGACCAGACCCACTGAATACATAGGACTTATCTTACCAGAAATAGTAAGTGTACTTCATTTTACTCATATGTTTATAAACTTTCTGTATTAGATTAAAAAATATATTATCTTTTTTTTTTCTCACAGAAATGTCTAGTACTCTGGAATGGCTAGAGGACAATTTCCCACATGAAGAAATGTCACAAGATAGTGAAACTAATGGTAAACTCTTTATAATATAAACCATTTATTTTATTTATTTTTTTATATACATTTAACATATATATTATTTTTTGTACAGAGCATACCAAAATAGAAAAAACTTCAGAAAACCCTGTTATGGATAACAGTCTTCACAATATAGAAGAAAAAATGGATGTATTGTTGGCTAATTTTAATAATTTAAAAACTTTTGGAGAAAATCATTTCAAACCAAAAACCTTGTACCATTGCCCCACATGTACTTGTCCCTCCTCACCATATCCCAGTCAATTATCCCCAAACCCTCTCCATAATCCAAAACGTTTTGATGAGACTTCCATCCCTTCTTCACCTAATACCAATCATGTTGAAACCCCAAATTCTCCTGTTTTTGTTTCTGTTTCTGCCTCACCTTCTCTGTCATAAATTATTAATATATGTTAAATAAAGTTTAATTTTTATATTGTATTGTGAATAGTTTCCGTTTTTTTTTTAAAAACAATAAAAAGTGTCCGCGGACAGTGCGAGTGTTCTGAAATGTTCGTACATAAATGAAAATGGAGGTGTCCTGAAGAACACCACACCTGTTCGTACTGTTCGCTAGCAAGTTGAAACTGTTCTAAGAACACACGTGGTGTCCTGAAATGTTGGTAAAGAAACAAAAATTAAAGTGTTCTAAAGAACACTATCTGTCCGTAATGTTCGCTATCAACTTAAAACTGTCCTAAGAACACAATTGGTGTCCTGAAATGTTCGTAAATAAATGAAAATGATGTGTCCTGAACAACAGTACAACTGTTCGCAGTGTTCGCTAGCAACATGAAACTGTACTAAGAAAACACGCGGTGTCCTGAATTGTTCGTAAACAAACAAAAATTAAAGTGTCCTAAAGAACACTATACCTGTCCGGTACTGTTCGCTAGCAAGTTCAAACTGTTCTAAGAACACTATTGGTGTCCTGAAATGTTCGTACGTAAACGAAAATGAAGGTGTCCTGAAGAACACTATACCTGTTCGTAGTGTTCGCTACCCAATTGAAACTGTTCTAAGAACACATGCGGTGTCCTGAAATGTTCGTTTCACATGTGACGCACTTTTAATTACTTCAGAACCCGAACAGTGTGCGTAGGACATCAATGCGCATGCGCTAACCAATCTCCGTGCACTTGGTGTCCTGCGGACAGGCGCTTCATTCGCGGACTAGTTCGCGAACGGATCATATGACCGCGCCCACGCTCATCGTGTGTCCTGAAATTCGGACACTGTTCGTGTCCCCGAACAATTTAAAAGTACATTTTCAGTTAATCCATAATATTTTTCAATAAAAACTCACCATGGCACAAGTCCCACATAGCAATCTTGGGTTTCTATATACCTTTTGAAGCTTTCCGATCCTTTTTTTGTGTTCGATCTGTCCGCGGACAGTGCGCATGTCCGCGAACCGCGCACAAGCACCCCTATAGAAGACCACGCCCAAGAGCTTATTCCCATTGTGTTTCTGGCTATTCTTCAGAACACAGTGATTTTTGCTGCCACCTGCAGACTACACCATCATCGAGATGGCATCCTTGGCTGCTGAACTGCCACTTGGTGCTGCACCTGCTTCAGCACCACCCCCACCCCCTCCACCACCACCACCTCCCCAAGGGCCTGAAGCGGGGAACAGGAGTGAGGATGCGGAGGAGGAAGAAGAGGATGATGAGAATGAGGTAGAGGAAAACCCTACTACCCGCACTAGGCGCGAGTCTTGGGTGTGGCAGTTATTTACCATTCATGGTAATGTTCCTAAGGCTCGTGCGAACCGTGTTACCTGCAATGAGTGCAAAAAGAACGTAGCAGGTTGATTTCCTCTACTTCATCCTCTGTTTCTGATCCTGTCACCACAAGGACCACCTCTGTGGGACAGCGTCTTCCTCAAGCTGCCTCACAGGCCATACAGAATGCTGATGACCCTTACCTTTCGAGGGTCACAGTTGTATGTATGTACTGTGACACAGTACTCTGCAGGGGGGAGCGACTTCGGAGTGCTTTTGAGACTATCGTCTCAGAGCACGAGAAGACCTGCTCACTACCCAAATAAAACCCACTCTACATCTTCCTCTCTCAGCTCGCCCTTTCCTATCCCTGTGGTTGTTGTCCCCCCCTTACCCTCCTTTACCCTCCTCTCCTAGTGTGTTGTGTCTGAAAAACCAAAAAAAATACAAAATTACAAAAATCAAAAAAAAATAAGGCTCTTTTCAGAGACGCCTTTCCCAGTTAAAAAATAGAAGTGAAAATAAATGAAGCAGGGCTCTTTGTATTTTTTAGAAGTCCACGGACAGTTCGCGAACATTAAAAAAATTGGGTTGCTACTCCATCAGAAACATTGTAATTTTCTCTGGAAAGAAGTGGTGGCTCTGAAAAGAGCCTTTGGGTGGTGTTTGTAAGTCAAAAATTGTAAATGCTTAACATCTACTTCAAAATCGTTGTTGTAATTCCAAAAAAGGTCGCAATGCATTTTGTACATTTCTCAGAAAAATCTGATTGCCAGCATAAGTAAGATGGACTCCATCTCTGCGAAAAATGTATGTACTACAAAACATAAAATTTTCATTGTGAAAAGAAGACATGCCAAAATCTCTTAGAAAGGCACAAACAGCCTTATTAACATTGCGCCTTGCTTTTTCCATTTGTGGACCAAATGAAGAAGAACGAAGCCACATTTGTCTCTGCGCAATCCGTGAAAATATCACTTGAGAATTAGGAAACATGCCCATAACCTTCCTAAGTCCTTCTTTCATAGCAAATTGCAAAAAAATTCCAGTCACATGTCCTAAACTGTTCCCTCCACAATGAATTACAATTATGTCTGGATGTTGCTCTGTCTCCAAAGTAGCACAGAGAGGTAACAAGTCCAACCACTTCATTCCACGTACTCCATGCCAGTGTACTTCCACATGTGGGAATCCAAGATCTACAGCTACTCCACAGCTTTCTGCATGCACCTTCAACCAATGTATCCACGAATCTCCTAAAATCCAAACAATCTGTTTTCTGAAACACACAGCCATAGCTATCTTTTGTTCTCTCAGCAAAAAGAGTATCTGAGAAAATCCCTCCTGGCACAACACACCCATCAAACTTTCCTGACCAATCCCTTTCAGTGCTTATTCTCATTTACATGACTGCTGAACCCAAAAATCCCCGGATGTAACTCCCGATGTCCGCGAACTACCGCCATGTCCGCGGACATATCGTAACATGAACAGCCCTTCTACCATTTCCACTACACTCTCTCTGCCATTCCCTCATTGGATGTACCTCAGAAATCACATGACCATGCACCAATCACATTCAAGACCTCTACATCTAACTGCATCATCATAGATCAGCACTGCAAATGTACTCTGAATCTCTCTGAGTACAAGTGTCATATCATTGGCAAGCAGCATCTACCAGAAATACTGTACAAGTCTTCAAGATTTGTACTTGCAGCTCCATGCATATCCATATGCATGAACACATACTTCAGGTATGCATATTTTCTGTATAGTAGATGAACACATTTTCAAACAGACTTTTACCTTGTAAAATCTGTAAAATGAATTTACTGTACTTTTTTCAATTTCCTAAAATCAACTATCACTTATAAACCTTTATACTATTAACTTTCTTTATACACACACACTCAAATCATGTTAAACTAACATTTTTTAAATGAAATATATAGACTACATATATTCAAACAAAATTGCATGCAACACAATCTATGTTTAAACCTTCATAAAAATACAATTTCATATTTTTTGTTTTTATTGATTTATTTACTTAATTACTTTAAATTAGACATGACATTGAGGCGCTATTACCTAGAACAGTTTACTTACAGAAATAGGGGTATTCACTAATATATTATAAATTTCACAAGACATAGTAAAGATATTTTTTTTTGCTACAGTTAGTCATTCAATACAATTTGTTCATTAGGACATATCATATGTACTGAACTGATGCAATGTATCTTATGTAAATAAATTAGTTTAATGGTTTTGAAGAAGGCACTGAGGATTTCAATTAAAAAAATCAATAAAAACAGTGCTATATACAAACAAAGTTACTAATTTGAAGCGTTTACAACTGCAGTGAAGACCAGTTTCCTGAAAAGAAGCAGCGGAATTCGAAGAAGAAAGAAAAACTAAGAAGTTACCTGTTAATTAAAAAAAAAAAGTAAGTAAAATATCACCATAATATTTGTATTATTAATAAAATATACTATAACGTTAATACGAGCTATTTTGGTTTCTAAAAATAGAGATTTTGTACCATTTTGTCCAAAAATGTCCATGTCTTAAACAGCGATTTACAGCCAGAATGGCCCACAAATTTCTATTTTTGGACACACAAATTACCCAACTGAACCACTACAATTTTCATATTATAGAACAAACAACTGTTTTAATTGTATATTATAGATTTACTATTTGTACTTTTCCACACCACTAGCTTACTTTTTTTTTGTCATCTGAACCCCAGTTTAGTAACACATAAATTCAAGAATACCTATCCCTACTAGTTTTAGTTCCCAATGCACAATCACACACCATTACATACATCTTTATCATCTTACTCAAACACTCATGCACACAGCACACATACATTCCAGAACACCCCAACCCATATCTTCTTTATTTTTTTCAACAGACCCTAAAGAATGCCTACCAAAAGTCAAGTCCGTAGAAAGCAACGCAAAAGTAGAGCAAATGAAAATAAAGGTGTCCAACATAAGCATCCATCTCTAGCAGAATTTGTAAAAAAAGTTGAAACAAAACAGCTAATACAATCATT
This sequence comes from Ambystoma mexicanum, assembly GCF_040938575.1. Classification (NCBI taxonomy): domain Eukaryota; kingdom Metazoa; phylum Chordata; class Amphibia; order Caudata; family Ambystomatidae; genus Ambystoma; species Ambystoma mexicanum. The sequence goes on from NC_090936.1 coordinate 307,157,472, forward strand.
TAGTGAAACACAAGAAGTTTCAAGTACAACAACTTCGCTTCCTCTATCAAAATGTAAAACAAACCAAAAAACAATGAACAGAAAATCAGCTATCAGTACAGATAAAACTACTTCTTCAAATTTTAATATAGTGCAAAGTAAGCATACCAAGAAAAGTATTTTAGCCAAAATATACCGTCACAAAGTCCTTCAAAATCTTATAAAAACAGGAGAGAAATCAGGTTCAAAGCTTAAAACCTATCGTAGGAAATTAATCTTAGAAGCATTGATGGACAGTGCAATTCTTCTCAAAAGAAATGTATTTATTTTACTGTTAAACAAAATGAAACCACTAACAAAACTATTAACTAAATTACAAAAAAGACTTCTCAATAAGCGAAATGTCAACAGAAAGAACTTCTTACGTATCTGCGGAGGTGAATGGAATCACACTACGAGCACAGAACCATATTTTAATGAAGAAGCGTACAAACAAAAGCAAACAAATACAATTGCCATAAATAGCAGTGGTCGAGGTTATGAAAAAGTGAATAATACAATAATGGAACAAGAAGTACTCCTTACAAAAATATGCCCTGAAAACTTAGAATTACCCCTCCATTCAACTGAATCAGAACGTCTAGTGTACAAATGGCCATGCACGTCAATGTGTAACATTCCCAAACAATGTTTCAAATCTTTACAACAATTCCTCAATAAATATGTAGAAAGCAAAGACAAAATCAGAATTAAATTACTGCAAAATATAGATACCTGTCCAGTGCGCAAGTACACAGGACTACAAGGACATTCATTGGCCTGCATTACAGGACCTACTTGTAAAACCACTTTCCATGATATCAAAAGGATATCAACACATCATTCAACTATAAGAAATCTAGTCTATAAACTGTACTATGCTAAAAGTCCTGCTTTAGCACTAGCAAAATTAAATAACATCCTTCTACATGGTACAGCAAAAGACCTACTTGAAGAAATTCACTATATCCAGAAAAAATATTTTGAAAGTGAAAGCCATTTACAGAATGAAATAGCTTTAAACCAATTAAGCAACAATTCTACACATGGCAACCTTTTGCTAAACGCATACAAAAAAGAAATACTAAAATTTAAAAGTACATCAGCTGAAGTACCAAACCATGTATGTGTATGTTGCCGTAGAATTTTTTATAAAAGTAACACAAAAACTGTGGACCTATCATACAAAATAGAAGACAATGAAGATTCTAAATGGTTTGAATTAGCTCTCCACCTTCTAGCAGAAAACAAATATGAAATAACTGAGCCCTTAATACTTTGCAGTTATTGCACTACAAAACTTGACAACAACCAAACTCCTTCATGTTCTATCACAAATAATTTGGAACTATACCCAGTACCAAAACCTCTACAACAACTTAATTTATATGAGAGCATCATAATTCAAACAGTACACCCATTTCAAGCAATAATACGCCTTCAACCAAAAACAGCTAAATTACCTCCCTCTGAATTGGTAAAAGGCATTCGTGGAAAATTCGTTTATTTACCATTAAATCTAAAAGAAAATGTGCATACTCTAGGAGTGCAACGTCCAATGCAGCAATCTTTAATTATATTAGTAAATGGCGTACCTACAAAAGACAAAAAAATATGGCAACAGCTGGTAGATTTATATAAAGTTAGACAAGCCTTCCAATATCTTAAAGAGAATAATGAATATTACAAAGAAATTAATATTGAAGAAAACTTGAAAGATACAACTGAAATAATTCAAGAAACACAAGAAGCTGGTCAATTTGAACTACTAGATCCTGCTACAATATCAAATACTTTAGACCATTATACAATTCATCCTTTGCACTGTAATGACACCGTACAAGATGTACTGGAAACTTACCAAATGCGTCAAACAAAAGGATCGCCAATCAGTATATGGGAAAAAAGTATAGAAGCACGTGCTTTTCCTCTACTCTTTCCTACTGGCAAAGGAGGAAGGTATGATGATAGACCTATTCAAATATCAGCTTCAGAATACCGCTCATTACGGATGTATTCTGAAGATCCACTGGGAATACATATCCACCTACTCTTTGAAAGTGAACTAGCAACTTTATGTTACGGAGTTGCACACATATTAAAATCAGGATCACACTTTCAAAATATGACAGCTACACAATTTTTAGAGAAAGTGCAACAAAAGGATGAGGTTTTACAATCAAATATTACAAATCTATTAGCAAATATGCGTGGTACTAAAGAGTACTGGTTTCGACGTCATGGAGATGTACGTTGTATGATCAGAAACCTTGGCCCACCCACTTGGTTTGTTACATTAAGTTGTGCAGAATATGCATGGGAAGATTTACATGATTTCCTACGCATATCAAATAAAAACAAAACAAACATAGATATTCTAACACCTGGAGAACTTTGTTCTTTGGATCCTGTTAATGTTTCAAGATATTTTCACCATCGCTTCATTGCTATGCTACATTTTATTTGTAATAAAACTTTTCCTCCCCTTGGAGAAGTGCAACACTTCTTTTGGAGAAAAGAATACCAAGCCAGAGGAGCACCACATATCCACATGCTTTTATGGATTAAAGATGCTCCTAAATTTGGTCAAGACAGTGATGCCACTGTTTTACAGTTTATTGAAAAATATGTCACTTGTGAAATTCCATCAGAAGCCACAAATAGTGATCTTCGTGCACAAATTTTACAATTTCAAAACGCAAATGTGGACAATATTGTCGTCGCAAATACAAAAACAAAGGCAAATACTACACCAAATGCCGATTTGGTTTCCCTAGACCAGTTACAAATACAGGTCAAGTAAACAACCTCATGTCTTCAGTTAGACATACTGTTAAAGGAAAGTCACCTAAAAATACATATTACATAAAAAGAAAAGAAGAAGAAAAATATATCAATGATTATAATGCAATCATTGCCCACTTATGGAATGCAAACATAGATGTGCAGTACATTGCAGACAATTCTACTGCAGTTGCACGATATGTCACAGCATACTTAACTAAAGCAGAAAAGACAGAGCTCCAAGACCTCTGGAATGACCTGTCATCAGATAAAACAGTATCTCAGAAATTATACAGCTTGGGCATAAAGATGCTCATCCATAGAGAATGTGGATCTTATGAAGCAGCTGATCGTTTAACTGGTACTTCATTGTATGGTAAATCTGAAAATATAGTATGGCTAAGTCTTGGTCTAGCTAAATCTAGAAAAAGAGTTCTAAAATCATATGAAGATATAGAAACAATAGCCAAACATGATCCCAACAGCCAAGACATTTTAAAAAACAATTTATTGGACACATACTACCCAAACAGAAGTAATACTTTGGAAAACATGTGTCTATACCAAATAGCCCAAAACTACACATACAAAAATAATATGAAACCTGATGAAAAAATAGGTAAATATAGAGTGACAGACTGTGAAGGCAGCTTAGTTAAACTCACTAAACCAAATTTAATTAATCATATCAAATTGTCATTGAAGACTCCTCAACATAAAGAAGTATATTACATGTCCCTGCTACAACTCTTCAAACCATGGAGAAAAGAAGAACAATTACTAGATAACTATGACTCCTATGAGGATGCTTTCAAAGCAAATGAAAGCACTATAACTGATGTTAACTTTACACAGTACAAAACAATGTTGCACAATGAACAGCAACATGAAGAAGAACTCCAAGCCCAACAAGATAAGGATACTCCTGACAGTAGTCATCCTTCTGTAACAGGAAGCCAAGAACCACTGGGAGAACCACTAATAACTAATGAGGCAGAATTAGCTATGATAGAAGTAGAAAACACCATGTGTCAGTATGAAGATAAGGAAGACTTAACTATACTACAATCAAAACTTAACAATTAGCAAAGTAGCATTCTTCAAGAAGTAACAAAACAAATTGCACATGGTGTAAAACATGAAAATAAAGAATGTTCCTGCCATAATTATAAACCTATACTACTGTACGTCAGTGGTGAAGCTGGTTCTGGCAAAACATTCCTAATCAAAATCATTAGTAAGTTCCTTCAACAATTGACAAACAACAAACTATCAGCTGTTGTCACTGCCCCCACAGGTTTAGCTGCCTACAACATAGGTGGTGTTACATTACACCGATTACTACTATTACCAGTAGAACACCAGAACAAATTAGACTATTACAAACTTTCTGCAGAAGCTGCAATGGAATTACACAGAGTATTGAAACAAATGAAAATGCTACTAATAGATGAAGTGAGCATGGTCTCCAACCTGATGTTAGCTTTGATTCACCTCAGATTACAAGAAGTACTCAAAACAGACTATGAAGAGCTCTTTGCAGGAAAACACATTATTGTTTTTGGAGATCTGCTTCAATTAACACCAGTAAAAGGTGAACCTATTTTTAAAACATTAGGGCACAAACTCTGCCGTAAAACTGTTGGCAGCATTGGAAATGTCAACCTTTGGCAACATTTCCAATACAGAGAATTAACAGAAAACATGCGCCAATCTGCAGATCTAACTTATGCCAACATTTTAAAAAGTTTGAGAGTTGGTATACTTTCTAAAGAAGCAGAAGCAACATTGAAAACCCGGCACATTAATGCACTTTATGGCGATCATGCATGTGCTACAGATGTTATGGAACAATTAGCCCACAAAAATGTCAATTGTATGGCCTTAATGCCAACTCTTGCAAGCTGTTTCAAATTCAATGAAATCATGCTAAGTAAAGAAATGCAACCAATAATGGAAATTAGCGCCACAGACAAACTAGATGTACATGGTATGACACTACCCATGTGTGACCAAGCCACAACAAGACTAAATAATTTAGAAAAATCAATCTCAAACACAGCAGGCTGAGAAAAGATGTTAAAATTATCCTTAAATTGCAGAGTAATGCTTAAACGTAACCTTGACGTGGACCAAGGACTAGTTAATGGAGCACTGGGTACAGTTGTTGGCTTTCAAACATACCCACGTGACAACAAAATTCAGTTTGTCAATATACTCTTTGACAAACTTTCAGAAGTAAAACGGATAGGACGCTCAACAGCTAGATTCCTTCTCTTCAAAGATATGTATGTACGCAGAGAACAATTTTCTCTAACTCTTGCATAAGCAGTCACGATTCATAAATCACAAGGTCTTACCCTAGACAAAGCAATGATAGATATTGGTAACACAGTCTTTAAAGAAGGCATGAGCTACGTAGCACTATCACGCTTACGTACACTTGACGGTCTATTTCTAATCAACTTTGATGCAAGTAAAGTAAACGCTTATATTCCTTGCATTTTAGAATATAATAGACTTCGCTCACTATACACTCCCCATCTAAACACATATTCTGTTCCACAAAAACTAAAACGTTGTAAAAGAAAACTAAATCAAACAAAAATGCAACAGGACGTCACTGCAAATCCTCCAAAGAGAGTAAAAGAAACTAATACTTCATCTAGTACCACAAGCAAAAAAGAATCAATTAGAGAAAGTAAACCAGGTACTTCTTTAAAGAAGGAAGACAAACTCCAAAAAAAGCAGTTAGATACAGAACTACCTGGACCATTTAAATTCTCAAATATAGTTGGTGTAAGTTGCTATGCAAATGTAGCAATGAATATTCTATTTTAATTACCACCAATTGTTGACAACATTTACTTACACAGTACAGACCCATTGTGTTTGCAAATGTTAGTACTTCACAGAAATGCAGCAAACAATCCTGACAACACATATAGTGTTTTTGGAATAAGACGACAATTGGACTACCGTGCTGGAATGGTGAAATTCACTATAAACTCACAGGAAGATCCACAAGAATTTCTAATGTACTTACTACAAGTACTGGAAAACAAAAACATACCTATAAATGAAATCTTTCAGATTTCATACATGTGGAACATACATGCACTCTCTGCAACAATGTGACACAAGAAGAAATCCCCAATGAACGCTTCATATATATATCAATACCAAATTGTGAATCCATTCCATTTCAGCAACTTGTACAAAATGCAAACCATGGTAGATTATGCTCTACCTGCAATTCAGATAATCGCTCCACGTTAGTAATACAAACACATAGTAAATACGTAATACTAATGCTTCTACGTTACAATGCAGATGGTACCAAAAACAACTGCAAGCTGACTGGATTCACACATGGTCAAATATCACTTAGTAAGAAAACCTTCACAACAATAGGTATAATCTACCACGCAGGAGCCACAACCAATTCAGGGCACTACACTGCATATATAAAAAAGAAATATGGATGGTTTGAATGTAATGATAGTACCATTACTCTAAAGCAGAGATTACCAGCAAATCGTACAAACGCTTATTTGATGTTCTTAAAACCAAAATTTGATAAATAAACTGTATTTAAACCTTTAAGTAAATTTGTGTTACAAAAATATAAACTGTTAGAATACTCCAAAAGCTATCTAACTGCTCAAAGATTCTACAACAACTAATCAGATAAATGAATACCACTATATTAGACCAAAAAATACACAGTTAGAATACGCCAATTGGTATCTAACTGTCCCAAAATTATAAATTTGTGTTAAAATAATATAAACTGTTAGAATACTCCAAAAGCTATCTAACTGCTCAAAGATTCTACAACAACTAATCAGAAAAATGAATACCACTAAATTAGACCAAAAAATACACAGTTAGAATACGCCAATTGGTATCTAACTGTCCCAAAATTATAAATTTGTGTTAAAATAATATAAACTGTTAGAATACTCCAAAAGCTATCTAACAGCTCAAAGATTCTACAACAACTAATCAGATAAATGAATACCACTAAATTAGGCCAAAAAATACACAGTTAGAATACGCCAATTGGTATCTAACTGTCCCAAAATTTAACAATATCCAAATAGATAAATCAAAACCACTAAAATATATTAAAAAAATAGACAGTTCGAATACGCCAATTGGTATCTAACTGCTCCAAAATTTTATAATATCAAAACAAATGAAGAATCTGTTACTGCTCCAAAAAAAAATACAACAAAGCAAAGTATATAGCATTAGCCAGAAACAACAAGTGAATACTGAAAACAAACAGAAAAATAAACTGTAGCATAACAGACAAAGTGTTTTTTTTTAATCCAACATGGATTTTTTTTTCTCCCACAGACCCAATGATTTTAGCAACAAATACAGAAACTGAGCAAATTGCACAGTACTCTGATTTGTACTCTACTAAATATGAGGGTAAAAAAAAAAAAAGTATATTGCTTATACAATGTAATAAGTCATTACAAAATACTAATACTAACATGCTATTTTCTTTTATCACAGAAATGAAGAAGAAAAACATGGACTCCCATTACTAGACCAAACAGTAAGTATACAATAATAAGGACAACCATAGCAGCATATCACATCCATAGTATCTAATACCTTTGTTCCTTATACATTTGTTTTTCACCCAAAGTTATAAGCAAATATGAATGTGATATGCTGCGGTGGTTGGCCATGCACCCAAGACTCTATGCCCTGGCAACAACCACCGCAGCACATCACATCCATAGAGTCAAACATTTCAACTATGATCTATGGGAAACTTTTAATGTCCGCGAACAATGTGAGTGTTCTTAGAACACTTTGAACTTGCCAGCGAACAATACGGACACCGTTTTCAGGACACCCCCTACAAACATTTCAGAACAACGCGATAGTTCTTAAAACACTTTCAACTTAACAACGAACAATACGGACAGCGTCCTAAGGACATCCCCTACGAACATTCCAGGACACCGGGAGTGTTCTTAGAAGCGTCTTCAGAACACCACCATCTTGTTTATTTGCGAACATTTCAGTACACCGCGAGTGTTCTTAGGACACATTCAACTTGACAGAGAACAATACGGACAGCGTCCTCAGGACACCCCCTACGAACACTCCCCGGACACTGCGAGTGTTCTTAGAAGCGTCTTCAGAACACCCCCATTTTGTTTATTTGCGAACATTTCAGGACACCGCGCGTGTTCTTAGAACACATTCAACTTGACAGAGAACAATACGGACAGCGTCCTCAGGACACCACCTGCGAACACTCCCCGGACACCGCGAGTATTCTTAGAACAGTTTCACTTTGCTTGCGAACAAAACGGACACATATTGACTCCTTAGAACACCCCCTAGTCAGTTTATTTAGAACATTTCAGAACACCTGTGATGGCTGCAAACAAATCGAACACAAAAAGAACGTCTAACACATAAAAAACACAACTTTCATCCTATCTCATACACTCCCACCCTCCCCAAACACTCATACACACCAACACACTCTACAAAATACACATTTTGAACAAAGTTTCACCCGCTGTCCGGGGACGTCCGCAAATCCAATATGGCGGGCGCTACCGAAAAATCTGACGCGCTTCACGCTCCACGCCGTCCAATCAGCGAACACTTTGCATGTCCGCGAACATCACGCAAGACGATTGGCCAATCAGGACACTTTCCGCGGAGCGAACAGGGAAGTGTATCCGCAAACCGAACACAGATATCACTAATTTTTTTTTACCTACTTTTTGGTCATTTTAAAAAAACTACTGGACGGATTTTCACCAAATTTGCAAAAGCACGCTTTCGGGACGAAGCCGCTGCTCCTGGTCCAAATTTGGTGGAAATCCGTCCAGCGGTTTGGGCTGTATGCACGAGCAAAACTTTTTTCCCATTCACTCTATGGAGAGTGAGTATAATATATACAAATATGAGCATATAGAGGGAAGGTAGAGTAATACAAATAAAACTATGAGAAAGTGCTGATAACCATAATGATTATCTTCATGCACAGAAAGGATTGCTCTCGTTCAAGCCTGTATCTTCCGCTATGTACATGTTTCATATGGTGTGACAGGACCCTAAGTCTACAAATATAGTACCTTTTCAATTTTTACTTCCTGACTGTTACTGAAGAAAACTATGTGGCTTCGATATGTCAGTAAAGGATAAAAAGGGAGAGCCAGCCATGTGATGTCATCAGTTATGTCATTAATTACATTTGTGATGTCATCTTTGATGTCCTGGGTGTTAGTGTTAGCAGTGCACGGTGGCGCAAGTTATGGTTGCTTATGTTACCATAACTGGCGAATTTCAGGAGTTTTTCGGTTTTACTTTGAGCCATAACGTCCCTTTAACAAAGTTTTTTCACTGAATTTCATAGGTTTTTAATAGCGCAACTTAACCATAACGTCCCTTTAACAAAGTTTTTTTAATATCACGCAAACAATATACAAACATGGCGTGCAAAAACCAACTTCTACAGATGGCTTTACACAGAATGTTGCAAAGTAAGAGTTTATGCTCGTTCACAGTGAAGGTCAGCTGCTTCCACAACTTCTACAGATGGCTTTACACAATATGTTGCAAAGTAAGAATTTATGCTCGTTCACAGTGAAGGTCAGCTGCTTCCATTTTTTTCTCGGGCCCCGGAGAGGCTCACAAAGCGGACTATAAGGTTGTATTGTATTTTGACGTTGACAGACAGAGATTGTGATGAAAGACTTCTCTTGAAGGAGTGTTGCTAAAACGTAAGAGAAGATAAAGATGACATTTCTGAAACGAAACCACTTTTACATATTATATCACTATACGAAAGATCGTTGGCACACGCGGAGTCGTATTTTGGGACTGCACCACTCGTAGACAATGGAAATTGCAATTGTACTGTAAGTAACCCTTTAGATTACTTTATACCAAATATAATTACAATAGCGTAGCATTAAAGACCGCTCAAGTTGAACTTGTTCGTTGAAAGTGGCACAATGTTTTCTACCGCGCACTATCACCGCCGAATTGATCCCCTGTCGTTTAGAGGGCTCTGAAAAAGGCAGAAGACACAGGGTGGGTTAATAGAAATAATTTAACCGGTCTATTGGCGGTCAAGCGCTCTACTCGCTGTGCCACTTCACTGTAGCCTGTCAAGTGGCACAGCGAGTACAGCGCTCACTTTGACATCCGTGCACAGCTTGCTAACGCAAGTTTGAATCCCGGCAAGGCGAAACTCAGCCTTTCATCCTTCCGTGGTCGATAAATGAGCACCACACACCGTGGTTAATAATAAGCACCGCTTACATACCTCACGGTTCTTAGCGCTATATGAATGGGAAAATATTATTATTTTATTATTAACATACTCTGTTGCACTATCTTCGATAGCAAATAGTTTCACGCCCTAATAAATAAAATGATGATTCTTAATGAAGATCGGCTGGTGAGACTAATTTCTGTTTTTTAAAACAGGTACGTGGCCCCATTTTGTCTATGTCACGATTTAAAGACTCCAGCGGATGGGGTCTTCAACTGCCAGGTGCAAGTCCAAATATGCAACTTCATGACCCTCACCATTTTATGGGACAATCGCCAAGGACCAATATGCCCTTACGCAGTACTAGCGGCTACAAACAACATACCAACCAATAGGGTGGTCTAATGGCTCGTTGTTGGAGCAACCTTCCGAATATCAGAGCAACCATTTACTGCTTTTATCATAAACCAACAGCCTATCTACCGCAAAGGAACAACGCGTGGCTCCAAATAAACTTTTGCTGATCGACAGCAGAGACAATAGCAAATCGCTGAATATTCACTAAACATTTCATGTGAAAAAAATGTACTTTACCAAATGTACAATCCTGCTGTTTACTTTTAAACCACAGTTTCATATTCCGAATTGTGGCGCACTGAGTTGTAAGCTGATCTAACACTCTCTGTACCGCAAAGAAACATCGCGTGTCTCAACATGAACTTTTGCGGATCGACAACAACTAATCAGATAAATGAATACCACTAAATTAGGCCAAAAAATACACAGTTAGAATACGCCAATTGGTATCTAACTGTCCCAAAATTTTATAATATCAAAACAAATGAAGAATCTGTTACTGCTCCAAAAAAAAATACAACAAAGCAAAGTATATAGCATTAGCCAGAAACAACAAGTGAATACTGAAAACAAACAGAAAAATAAACTGTAGCATAACAGACAAAGTGTTTTTTTTTAATCCAACATGGATTTTTTTTTCTCCCACAGACCCAATGATTTTAGCAACAAATACAGAAACTGAGCAAATTGCACAGTACTCTGATTTGTACTCTACTAAATATGAGGGTAAAAAAAAAAAAAGTATATTGCTTATACAATGTAATAAGTCATTACAAAATACTAATACTAACATGCTATTTTCTTTTATCACAGAAATGAAGAAGAAAAACATGGACTCCCATTACTAGACCAAACAGTAAGTATACAATAATAAGGACAACCATAGCAGCATATCACATCCATAGTATCTAATACCTTTGTTCCTTATACATTTGTTTTTCACCCAAAGTTATAAGCAAATATGAATGTGATATGCTGCGGTGGTTGGCCATGCACCCAAGACTCTATGCCCTGGCAACAACCACCGCAGCACATCACATCCATAGAGTCAAACATTTCAACTATGATCTATGGGAAACTTTTAATGTCCGCGAACAATGTGAGTGTTCTTAGAACACTTTGAACTTGCCAGCGAACAATACGGACACCGTTTTCAGGACACCCCCTACAAACATTTCAGAACAACGCGATAGTTCTTAAAACACTTTCAACTTAACAACGAACAATACGGACAGCGTCCTAAGGACATCCCCTACGAACATTCCAGGACACCGGGAGTGTTCTTAGAAGCGTCTTCAGAACACCACCATCTTGTTTATTTGCGAACATTTCAGTACACCGCGAGTGTTCTTAGGACACATTCAACTTGACAGAGAACAATACGGACAGCGTCCTCAGGACACCCCCTACGAACACTCCCCGGACACTGCGAGTGTTCTTAGAAGCGTCTTCAGAACACCCCCATTTTGTTTATTTGCGAACATTTCAGGACACCGCGCGTGTTCTTAGAACACATTCAACTTGACAGAGAACAATACGGACAGCGTCCTCAGGACACCACCTGCGAACACTCCCCGGACACCGCGAGTATTCTTAGAACAGTTTCACTTTGCTTGCGAACAAAACGGACACATATTGACTCCTTAGAACACCCCCTAGTCAGTTTATTTAGAACATTTCAGAACACCTGTGATGGCTGCAAACAAATCGAACACAAAAAGAACGTCTAACACATAAAAAACACAACTTTCATCCTATCTCATACACTCCCACCCTCCCCAAACACTCATACACACCAACACACTCTACAAAATACACATTTTGAACAAAGTTTCACCGCGCTGTCCGGGGACGTCCGCGAATCCAATATGGCGGGCGCTACCGAAAAATCTGACGCGCTTCACGCTCCACGCCGTCCAATCAGCGAACACTTTGCATGTCCGCGAACATCACGCAAGACGATTGGCCAATCAGGACACTTTCCGCGGAGCGAACAGGGAAGTGTATCCGCAAACCGAACACAGATATCACTAATTTTTTTTTACCTACTTTTTGGTCATTTTAAAAAAACTACTGGACGGATTTTCACCAAATTTGCAAAAGCACGCTTTCGGGACGAAGCCGCTGCTCCTGGTCCAAATTTGGTGGAAATCCGTCCAGCGGTTTGGGCTGTATGCACGAGCAAAACTTTTTTCCCATTCACTCTATGGAGAGTGAGTATAATGTATACAAATATGAGCATATAGAGGGAAGGTAGAGTAATACAAATAAAACTATGAGAAAGTGCTGATAACCATAATGATTATCTTCATGCACAGAAAGGATTGCTCTCGTTCAAGCCTGTATCTTCCGCTATGTACATGTTTCATATGGTGTGACAGGACCCTAAGTCTACAAATATAGTACCTTTTCAATTTTTACTTCCTGACTGTTACTGAAGAAAACTATGTGGCTTCGATATGTCAGTAAAGGATAAAAAGGGAGAGCCAGCCATGTGATGTCATCAGTTATGTCATCAATTACATTTGTGATGTCATCTTTGATGTCCTGGGTGTTAGTGTTAGCAGTGCACGGTGGCGCAAGTTATGGTTGCTTATGTTACCATAACTGGCGAATTTCAGGAGTTTTTCGGTTTTACTTTGAGCCATAACGTCCCTTTAACAAAGTTTTTTCACTGAATTTCATAGGTTTTTAATAGCGCAACTTAACCATAACGTCCCTTTAACAAAGTTTTTTTAATATCACGCAAACAATATACAAACATGGCGTGCAAAAACCAACTTCTACAGATGGCTTTACACAGAATGTTGCAAAGTAAGAGTTTATGCTCGTTCACAGTGAAGGTCAGCTGCTTCCACAACTTCTACAGATGGCTTTACACAATATGTTGCAAAGTAAGAATTTATGCTCGTTCACAGTGAAGGTCAGCTGCTTCCATTTTTTTCTCGGGCCCCGGAGAGGCTCCCAAAGCGGACTATAAGGTTGTATTGTGTTTTGACGTTGACAGACAGAGATTGTGATGAAAGACTTCTCTTGAAGGAGTGTTGCTAAAACGTAAGAGAAGATAAAGATGACATTTCTGAAACGAAACCACTTTTACATATTATATCACTATACGAAAGATCGTTGGCACACGCGGAGTCGTATTTTGGGACTGCACCACTCGTAGACAATGGAAATTGCAATTGTACTGTAAGTAACCCTTTAGATTACTTTATACCAAATATAATTACAATAGCGTAGCATTAAAGACCGCTCAAGTTGAACTTGTTCGTTGAAAGTGGCACAATGTTTTCTACCGCGCACTATCACCGCCGAATTGATCCCCTGTCGTTTAGAGGGCTCTGAAAAAGGCAGACGACACAGGGTGGGTTAATAGAAATAATTTAACCGGTCTATTGGCGGTCAAGCGCTCTACTCGCTGTGCCACTTCACTGTAGCCTGTTAAGTGGCACAGCGAGTACAGCGCTCACTTTGACATCCGTGCACAGCTTGCTAACGCAAGTTTGAATCCCGGCAAGGCGAAATCAGCCTTTCATCCTTCCGTGGTCGATAAATGAGCACCACACACCGTGGTTAATAATAAGCACCGCTTACATACCTCACGGTTCTTAGCGCTATATGAATGGGAAAATATTATTATTTTATTATTAACATACTCTGTTGCACTATCTTCGATAGCAAATAGTTTCACGCCCTAATAAATAAAATGATGATTTTTAATGAAGATCGGCTGGTGAGACTAATTTCTGTTTTTTAAAACAGGTACGTGGCCCCATTTTGTCTATGTCACGATTTACAGACTCCAGCGGATGGGGTCTTCAACTGCCAGGTGCAAGTCCAAATATGCAACTTCATGACCCTCACCATTTTATGGGACAATCGCCAAGGACCAATATGCCCTTACGCAGTACTAGCGGCTACAAACAACATACCAACCAATAGGGTGGTCTAATGGCTCGTTGTTGGAGCAACCTTCCGATTATCAGAGCAACCATTTACTGCTTTTATCATAAACCAACAGCCTATCTACCGCAAAGGAACAACGCGTGGCTCCAAATAAACTTTTGCTGATCGACAGCAGAGACAATAGCAAATCGCTGAATATTCACTAAAAATTTTATGTGAAAAAAATGTACTTTACCAAATGTACAATCCTGCTGTTTACTTTTAAACCACAGTTTCATATTCCGAATTGTGGCGCACTGAGTTGTAAGCTGATCTAACACTCTCTGTACCGCAAAGAAACATCGCGTGTCTCAACATGAACTTTTGCGGATCGACAACAAAGACAAATGCAAATTGCTGAATATTCTCTAAACATTTGATGTCAAATAAATGTACTTTACAACATTTACAATCTTGCTCTTTGCTTTTAAATCACAGGTTCATATTCCGAATTGTGGCGCGCAGTGTTGTGACATAATGTGTGTTGTCTTCCGGGTTCTGTGTAAAGTCGCGTAGTACTGGAGACGACTGGGCGCGTTTCATTACGCACCCTGTAACGTCACGGAGAAAGGCGGGGAATATGAATGCTTTGATAATATCAGGCTTAGGGGCGGAAGATATGATTTAGTGTCGCAAAAGCAAGTCAGCCAGGTCAATAGCGCCAGTCATAGGATTATCACATAATGTCGGCGCACACCAGCCGGATTTATCATTTCTTTAGTGGACAAAAAGTCGGTTGACGCCCCTAGGAAATTGTACTATTAGCGAACAAAAGGAGTGCTCTTAAAACACTTTCACCCTGACAACGAACAATACAAACAACGTTCTCAGAACATCCTCATTTTGTGTAATTGCAACCATTTCGGGACAATGCGGGTGTTCTTAGAACACATTCAACTAGACAGATTACAATACGGACAGCGTCCTGAGGATACCCCCAGTTTGTGTATTTACGAACAATAAAGTACACCGCGAGTGTTCATAGCTCATTTTTACCTTCCTTGCGAACAAAAATGACACATACTCCGTCCTCTAAACACCCCACCATTTAGTTTATTTACAAAATGTCAGAACAGCCGTGTTCTCCGCGGACAAATCGAACGCAACAAAAAGGTCTAGCACATAAAAAAACAAAACATTGAACCTATCTCATACTCCCCCACCCTCCCCAAACACTCTTACACACCAACACACGGCACTAAATACAATTTTTTATCCACGTTTCACTGCGCTGTACGCGGTCGACTGCGAATACAAGATGGCGGGCGCCACAGAAAATCTGACGCGTTCCACGCCCCTCACCGTCCAATCAGCGAACATGTTGCATGTCCGCGGACATGACGCAAGCCCATGGGCCAATCGGGGTGCTGTCCGACGAGCAAACAGGGAAGTCCGTCCACGAAGCAAACGCAGATATCACTAATTTTTTTGCCTTACATTTTGGTCATTTTTAAAAAAACTACTGGACAGATTTACACCAAATTTACAAAAGCACGCTTTTGGGACCAGGCCGCCGCTCCTGCCGCAAATTTGGTGTAAATCCGTCCAGCGGTTCGGGCTGTAGCCATGCGCAAAGTTTTTTCCCATTCAATCTATGGGAAAAAAAAAAGTTTTGGGACCCCCCCCTATAACTTTCCCCCCCTGGACGAATCCTCACCAAACTTTGCAAAAAAAATTCAGAGTGACCCAACTACTTTTTTTGCAAAGTTTGGTGAGGATCCGTCCAGGGAGAGCGAAGTTATAAGCCGCCCAAAAAGTGCTCTTCCTATGGAAACAGCAACTTAACCATAACTACATGGCCACTACCGTGGCCATGTAATGTATATTGGTTGTAGGTCAACTGGTCGAATCTAAATGGTCGACAGGACAAATGGTCGACACCAAAAGGTCGACAGGTCAAATGATCGAATGTTTTTTTTTTCACATTTTTTTATTTTGGGGGGGACCCCCAAACCCCTTTTTTTGGCTAAAAACCCCCTTTTTCCCCCTAAACGAAAACCTAAAAAAATAAATATAACTAAAAAAAAAATTCTATCATTTGTCCTGTCGACCAAATTGTGTCGACCATTTGTCTGTCGACCATTTGACTAGACACCATGTATATTCAGTAAAAAAAACTTTGTTAAAAGGGATGTTATACTTCACAGTGAAACCAAAAAACACTGCACATTCCCCCATTATGGTAAGCTAAGCAACCATAACTGCCCGCACCACTGTGAACTGCTAACACTAACACCCAGGACAAGAAAGATGACATCACAAATGTCGTTGATGACATCACTGATGACATCACATGTGTAGCCCCTTCGTTTTTGTTCACTGTCATATCTAGGCCAGGTAGGTGTATTTACTGACAGTCAAAAAGTTATCTTTGAAAAGGTATTACATTTATAGATATTGCTATTCTCACATGTTCTTAGAATGTAATCGCATCTTATGATGTACATATATAGGGGAAGAAGCAGGCCTGAAGCACAGCAATAATTTGTGTACATAACTACAATCATGTACATTATACACAGTTGCTAATGATACTGCCTCTTGTATGCTTACTTTACACTCCATATATAAGCCCCATATTTGTATGCATTGCAGTGTATTTATGCTTTGTGTGCATTGCTACAAATATGTATTGAGTGATGCATTATTAACAACTGAGTACATGTTTCAGAGACCAGAAAAGTCTGGTACAGAAGCATTCATCATTTTATAGTACAACTTTGGAAAGTAGAAATATAGCACCTCTGTGGTGTATGCTGCAGCCAATACCTACGTTTTTGTATGAGTAGGTTCGTGTACTAGAAAGAACACTGCAATGGAATTTTCTTTAGAACACTACATTGTGTTCTGAAGTATGAAGTTTATTAAACATGTCCCAATAATCCCTGATACTCTTTTACCAAACTTACATTATCAACCCCTCAACCCCTTGTCTGAAAATTAAATGCACATGTGATGTCATCAGTGATGTCATCAATGACATTTGTGATGTCATCTTTCTTGTCCTGGGTGTTAGTGTTAGCAGTGCACAGTGGTGTGGGCAGTTATGGGTGCTTAGCTTACCATAATGGGGGAATGTGCAGTGTTTTTTTGGTTTCACTGTGAAGTATAACATCCCTTTCACAAAGTTTTTTTTACTGAATCTATATCTCAGTGTGTTACACTCTAGCACTGCAAACATTAAACATTCTGCCATAAGTAGCTGATTGTCTGTTAATGGTTGCAAAGTGTCAGAGAACATTATTTTACTCGCAAGGATTTTGAAAGGCGTGTCACTGCTTTTAGTGCTGCAGTGACTGTTTAAATTCTGCTCTCTATTCGCTCAAGCAGCAGCCATTGTGAAGTCACAACTGAAGCGTAATTATTGATTATAGAGCAGTTGTGATGCCATTTTCTTATTACAGGTCAGTTGGGATGTAGCAACTAGCCTGCAATAAGAACATTATTTCAAGGCGTTTATATCGATATTGCAGGTCGCCATGTATTATAAGCTAATACAGTAAGGATTTGTTTTTATTGGAATGATTTTGTAATGTTGTAATGTGGAGTTTGGAGTTTAGAGGTGCCTTACATTGTTTGCACCATCGGTGCTACATTGTCTCAAAACTGTCCTGCAACACTGCACAAGTTTGACTCAAAAAAGTGCAACACCTTTGAAGGTTCCCACTGCTCATGAAACAACTTGTACTGACGTCAGTGGCTCAAACAGACAAAAAGCACAACCCAAAGATCCAAGCATCCTGCAACTACTACCACATCACTCGTTAACCACGCCTCCACACCACAAAACAGAATCAGCCTCTATCAAAAGACAAAAAGTACATACCATTCGCGCCTTGATACACTTGTATATAGGTGTGTTATACATGCCATATCATAGCATACCAACATAAGTACAAATATTGTGTCAAAACCCATTACGTCAAAAATATCATGTGGTGGCTCACATCAAGCTCATATAGCATGAATATAGCGTTTGAAAGCTCATGACAGCTACTCAAACAAAAGGGAGTATTGGAACATGTTACAACTTGCTTACCTTACTCGACAGGGTGATATGAGTATGCGCAATGTGATTCCCAGGATTTCCAAAATAATTTTCCACCATTTAAAATGGGTTCTCTGGAATGGGAGCATAGGGGGGGGAGTGGAGAGGGGTAGACGAGGTTGGTGGATAGGGTATAACACACATTTGGCATCCATTGCCTAGGAGTCAAAAGTAGTTCCAGGTGTGTGTTAAGAAAACCATGCTCTTCTAAGCTCCAGGCAGGAGCCACGTAGCCCTAAACTCCAATGTATTGTTATCCATGTACAATAAGAGCACAGAGAGAATTTGCCACATGCATTTGCCAGGTCCAAAAAGTGCTGATACCGATGAAGGACGGAATGCTCGATGACTGTTTCTTATTGACCTCTATCTCTATTGAATATAGCGATTACATGCATCAGTATGGCACTGGTGGATATATGGACATATGAGAACAAAATATAATCTGAGGAGGCTATATATTATTTTGAACTGCATATTGTGTGGGGCTGTACTTGGCTGGTGTTGTGTCTCATCACGCTTTCACATGCCTCAAAATACCCCCTTTCATTGGGGAACTTGTGATGGGTGTTGGGGTGAGGTCAACTTGTGTATCACTCATGCACTGTGAGGGGTTTGTGCTTGACTGATGTGTCTCATCATGCTTCCACTTCCCTCAAAATACCCCCACTTGTATTTGGCACTTGTTCTGAGAGACGGGATTAGGTCAACTCGTGTAATGGTCATGCATTGTGGGGGGCTTGTACTTGGCTGGCATTGTGTCTCATCATGCTTCCATATGCCCTAAAATATCCCCACTTTCATAAAGGAATTGTGCTGGGTGGTGGGGGGAGGACAATCTGTATATTACCCATGCATTGTCGAGGGCTTGTACTTGGCTGGTGTTGTGTCTCATCATGCTTCCACTTGCCCCAAAATACCAGCACTTTCATTAGGGACGTGTGCTGAGTAGCATGGTGAGCTGGGATGTCAACTTGTGCATCGCTCATGCATTGTAGGCGGCTTGTGCTTAGCTGTTGTGGTGTCTCTTCATGCTTTGTCATGCCCCAAATTATTCAACTTTCACTATCGATAATGCATTGTATGTTGCTTTTTCACAGGACCAAAGCAAATAAAAGAACATAGACATCTCTGCACGCTATTTGTCCTCCACACTAGCTTTGGTTGATATAACCGACAAATATGTTGAAGCTCCTCTGGATGTGTGTGGGTCAACATAGTGACTGGCTGTGGCACCATCGATCAGTGACATTCTCCATGAGAAATGCAAAGCGACAACACATTGTGGCATCGGGGCGGGCAGTGCCAGCGGAGAGAGCATGCACAAAATCCCCAAAAGAAGTCAACAAATGCACTGTGTCTAGCTGATGAGGACTTTGACGACTCATCAGATGAAGAATTTTCAATGATTGAAGAATAGAAGGAAGTCATTTGTGTAGAGTCGGACACCATCATTCAGCATAGCTGGCATGTCTACACACCCACATCACTGGCACCAACCATACACCCAGAAAGGGATTGCAGCTGTACCACATCCCAGAAAAAGTCTGCAGTGTGATCTTACTTCACTGCTGACAAAGCAAGGAGCAACATTGCAGTTGGCATCTTATGAAAAAAGGTTTTCAGGGGAAAGGCAGGGTCACATCTCAGCACATCGGCGAGATAGACCACAAGAAAAATCACCACAATTTCGGTATGAAGCCAAGCCAGTCACAAAAGGAGCGGTACCGGCAATGGGCACCAACCAGAGGAACAACCAACACACAGTGCCACAACAAAAACACACAGCCAAGGCTTAGAGGGTCTCTCAAGAAACATGCCTTATGACGGCAAACATCCATTTGGACAGCAACTCGAGGCTCGCACATCAAAGATACTTGCTGTTGATCTGCTGTGCTTCTCCTTTGTAGAGAACTAGGGGTTCAAAGAACTGATGGCATGCAGCGTACCAAGTTTGAAGATTCCATGTCGACATTATTTATCCAGACTTTCTGTTCCAACTCTGTATAAAAAGGTGGTGAAAGAGCTGCACAAGGCACTGCGAGTGTCAGAGGCAGAGATGTTTCACATTACCATGGACAAGTGGACCAGAGCGCAGAGCACTAACTAAATGACTATAACAACACACTGGGTTCCTTTAGTAAACCACAATCACGTAGTGCAGATGAGTCCCCAAGCATAACAAGCACTGCATCAAACAACCTACGCCAACATGCTATGCTCTGCTTGCAGAGCTTTAATTAGAGGCCACACAAGGCACCAGAAAAAACATGTAACGGTTATTGCAGAATGGCTTTGTTCACGCTCTGTTAAAGTTGGCTGTGATACTGCAGACAGTGGTAGCAATATTATATCTGGCCTGAATCACATTATATTGCACGATTTGTGCATCTGATAAACCTTGTGGTGACATCGCTCCTAAAAGACCCCACCTGTCCATCCAGGGCGGACCAGAGGGGGCACCATCTGGCATCCAGATCACCGGATGCGCCATTCAGCCTCAGGCAGACCGCGAGGGGCACCCCGCAGCCTCCGTAGCTCCAGGGCACCGGAACTGCAGGACCAACGGCCCCGGTCCTGGGGGCACCCAGGCCGGGGCATGAATCACGGTGTGTTGCCCAGCAAGGGCACCGTCTCCATGCCAGGCCACGTGGTGGGCCCAAGGCACACTGTGCCGCACTAGCATGGTGCAAGAAGATACAGAAGTCAGCTTGGAATCGACTGACGAGCCGGAAACGGCTTGTCCCTTTTATTTACATGGTCACATGGTTACCCCATGTGACCATGACACAACAGCTGGTAGATACCATGTCCCCCAGAGGGGGTGACATGCAACACCACCCATGCCTAGTTACTGCATTGTGCGCACAAGATATGTGGACACATCTGCCACTCCTACATTACCTGCAATGCATTGGCCTGCTTTCAGGACACACATCACCTGCCACACCAGCAAATCAAGTTGGATGTAGCCATTATGTGGAATGTCACCCTTTACATGTTGTTATGCCTCCTAGACCAAGGACTTGCCATAAATTACTTCAGTGTGGCACACTGGCAAGCCGAGGCAGTGGATGGCACTGCTCTGTCAGCAAGCCCTTGGCACTTGATTAGCATGGTCTGCAAGGTACTTTGGCCATTTCAAGAGGCAACTGTGAGGGTGAATCGCAAGGAAGCAGGCCTGTGCAACCTCTTTCCACCCATTGTTCTTCTTGAAAGGAGTCTGGAGAACATGCGACATGTGTGCACAGGACATGAGGATGCAGAGGGTGAGGAACTGACGATGCAGTGCAGGACAATGTTGATGCGCCTGCGTGCCGACAAACAGCTGTGTGCTATTCACAATAATGACTTATACATAACTCCTACTTTTTTGGAACTGTTGTACTGGGGGCATGTGTCTGTTCGTTTCCCTGAAGAGCTGCCTGCCACCATTCTTGCCAGGTATACAAAAACACTTTAGGACAAGCTAAAGGAAGTCTTCCCCAACACAGGCAGTGGTCCTTCAAGGGCAACTGAAGGTCACGGCCTGTGTGGGTATACGGAACAATATGTTATGTCATTGTCACCTATCGAGTATGGGGCTCTTTGGGGACTTTCTCATGTTGAGGAGGACAGCCCTCATGCCAGGGGAGCAGATATTGTTGCAGAATATCTGCAAGCTAAATCAATGCCCCGATGTGACCCCCTCATGTACTGGGAAGGAAAAAAAAGATGTCTGGCCCAAATTGACACAAGTCTCATCTGAAGTCCTTAATGTCCCCCCAGCAAGTGTAAAATCATTGCGTGTTTTCTGTGCCTTTGTGGGGTTAGTGACAAACAAGAGGATATGATTGTCTATAGTGTTCAGCGATTGACATTTTTAAAAATGAACAAGGCACACATACCAAAATCCCCTTTTCTGACACCAACCTTGCTTCAAGATGGTTATGCAAGCAGTGAAGGTGGTGATGGGTTTCAGTGGTGAGGAATATAAATACGGATATGTAGTTTCTTATTTGTGCTTTTACATTGAAATAAATGCTTTTCTTTGTCACCATTTGGTGTTTTTGTGCTATGTTATAATAACCTGTGGAAAAAAGAAAAAGGCAAAGTGGTGGTTAGCTGGAAAATTGTGAGTTTGTTTGTAGAGGACAAAGCTAGAGAGGAGCAAAAACAGTCACGAGGAACCCACAGTTTCTTGGGGTTGCCACTCAGCCAGGATTGGCCTTTCTTGGGACAGAGCCCTGTCACTACTCCTTGCCACACCAGTGTCACAGCTTCCTCACACTGAGCTCTCAGTCCTGGGACAAAAAACAAAAAAGACAAAGTGGTGGCAAGTTGGGAAATTGTGCGTAGTGGTGGGTGGAATTTTCACCTGCGGACGGAAAATTGCAGAATTCACACTGTATTCCACTTCTAGTCATTCAGCAAATCAGTATTATGGTTCTGCTGCCACTGAAATTGTGCCCATTTTTGTGCGGTTTTGCATCGTTGGTGGTGTTTCGTTTTCATGCTTGTTGCGTGTAGCTAGATGAGAAACTTTGCACTGGTCTTTTATTAAGGGTATCCAAACTGTGCTACTTTCGTGCAGCCATGAGAAATTTTGCTCTGGGTTTCAGTTAGTGCTAGGTTCACGCAGTGACATGAAACACTTTGTGCAGATCTTTGTGATCCGTGTTAGTTTTGTGCAGCGAGACAAGTAACTCTTTGCAGTTCTTTTTTTGACACATGCTAATTTTGTTTAGTGACACAAGAACCTTTGTATGGTTTTCCCCGATCCATGCTGGTTTTGCACAGAGCCATGAGAAACTTTGTGCAGTTTTAGTTTCGATTTGTACTAGATTCTCCCAGCGGCACGAGAAAAGCTGCGCTGAACGTTTCAATTCATGCTAGATTTTCACAGCGGCACAAGAGTTTTTGTGCCGCTCTCATCGTTTGGCGCTAGGTTCTCGCAGCGGCATGTAAAACTTTGGCAGCTCTTTTCGATTCTTGCAGGGTTCTCGTAACGCCAGAAGAAACTTCGGGTGGCTATTTTCAATTCACGCAGTGGCACAAGAAACTTTGCAGAGCGCTTTTCACTTCATGCAGCGGCATGAGAAACTTCACACCACACTTATTGATACATGGGGTGGTGGAATGGCGGATAGGGGTTAAGTGGAACAAAATTGTTTCGATTTCACTTCATGGCTGGCAGAACAGAGTTTAACAATTTTGTGCAACCCTAATTGTGAGTGTGTGTGTGTGCAAATGACAGAGCAACAGAGGGTAAAAAAAAACAAAAAAACAATAGGAATCCATTCTTTCCTTGGGTTGCCAGTCTGCATGGGATGGACTGGTGGGGCCCCATCACCACATGTTGCCCTGCCAATGCTGCTCCCTCACACTGGGCTCTCAGTACTGGGGAAATGCACCAAGGCATCTGGCTCCTACTTGTCCTGTCCTTATACTCTCTTATGCTGAGTCTTGGTGAGGGGTGAGGAACCTGTTGTCTGCCTGATGCATCGCTCCTCATTCTGCATAGCCTGGTAATCCTCAGGGTGGTGCTTCTTAATGTGTTCACGGGCAATAGCCAACAGATTCTTAAACAGCATCTCGCCACACCCCGGAAGCAACCCACAGCATTGGCGTGATTGAATCAGGCCAACAAGGAATGGCTTCCAGCCCTGTGTGAGCAGTATTGGGATCCCACAACCCAATAGAGCAGGAGCAGCCAGGACCTGATGAGCGTGTTTCAGTGGCGTGCTTGTCGTCAGCACCGGAGGTTGTAGGTTCCTTGCTGAGGCACTTTGAGAAGCAATGTCCCTCATTGCTGATGCCCCCTTCATTGAGGTAGAGGCCATTGTGGTCATCATGGCCATTGCTCTTGCGGTGGTGGTGGTAGATGCATTTCTTGTGGTGGTTGTCATCAGTGGTGCTGAATGTGCTGGGACCTTGGAACCTCTGGGGATCTTGTGACACCTTTCCAGGTGTAGGGACATGGGCAATGTGCTAAGCAAACATGTGCCATAAATTCTCCTCTTTGAACGTCTTGGCTGCAGGAAAGCCATATGACACTTGCGGCAGCCATGACCAAGTCACCTACAGGTGGAAGGGCAAAGTGGTTCCAGGTCCATGACTTGCCTCCAGGGTGCTGAGGACTGCTAGTCTAACGAATGTTGGTCAGGAAGCTGTGGCCGTGGCTGCTGGTCTGGCACTAGGGTTGGCAGATGGTCTAGCAGTCATGGTGGCTGATGGTCCTGTAGTGGTGGTGGTGGGAGCTGAGGGTCTGGTGGCTGCTGGTCATGTGGTGTGGTTGGTGACTGCTGATCATGTGGTGCGGTCGGTGGCTCCTGGTAAGGCAAATGTTGATCCAGTGGTGCTGGCATCTGCTTCTGAACGAATGGTGGTGGTTGTTGCCTTTCTCTGCTGCTTTTGAGACTGAGTTCTCCTCTTCTTCCTGCTCACCGTCAGTCAAGAGGACTTCGCTTACAGGTCCCTTGACTGGTGAAGGAAGGTAAAGCCCTATCTATTCATCCTCATCATCCTACAAGATGATGATGGTGGCTTCCTCTGAGTCCCTCTTCTGCTTCTGTACAGTTGGTGGTTGATGCAAGTCCTCTTCAGTCCCCTAGACTTTGACAGAAATTCCAGGGATGCTAAGTAGGAGGTTGAAGTAAAGGTCCACCTTAATTGCACCTCCTCACCCTCCTCTTCTGCTTCATCTTGCTGTCCAATGATGGTGGCTTCCTCGGAGTCTGATTCCACAGCAATAATGGGGAGGACTGCAGACAGTAGTCCTGGTCTTCCCACCATGCTCTCTCTAAAACTGACATTGGACTGTAAGAGGACAAGACTGTCATCTGCTGGAAACATTGCTCTTCTTCCAGGAAGCAGGTCCTTCACCTTCTGTGGTGGTGTGCTGCTGCCACTGCTGCTGCCACTGCTGATTGTGAACAGTGGAGAATCGCCTCCTGATGCCATAATGATGAGCTGGTGCCTGTGTGTTGATCGTGCTCCTCTTGCTTCCTGCTCGTCCTGATGCTGGTGGTCCTATTTGTAGCCTGGAGTTGGGGCACGGTTTCAGCCCTCCCTGAACCTGAATCGCCCCCTCCAGGCCTCTCCCTCAGTAGAAAAGGTGTGAGCGGTGGCACGTGGTGATACTGCTCCTGTGTGGAGATAAGAGTGTGTGAGTGTGCCAATCTTGTTGTACCTCTCAAACCCTTCACCCCAAAGTACGGTTTCTGTGAGCATATGCCGGCCCATAAAACTCACCTGTGAATTATGGAAGATAAGCTCTCCGTCCTGCTACTTCTGACAGGGGCGCGTTGAATGGGATCTAGTTCCTTCACTGATACCTGATAAGGATTAGTCCAGTCCAGCTGTGACTATGCTTCTCCCTATGATTGATAAGTCTTTCTTGAGCTTGTGTGATGCTGTTTGTTCTGTTTAATGTCTTTATATGTTGCTCCTATTTATGCCCGCAATAATGTCTCTCTTCTGTTTTCTTCCCTTAGATGGAAATGCGTCCTCAATGCAGCTGTGAGACATGAGACGCGGCCGGATGGAAGATGGATGCTACTGCAATATTTGACAGCAGGTAAGTGATGCTTTAAGGAAAAGCACAAAGTATGGCAAAGCGCAACCTTAAACGGACAGTTTTTTCGATGTCTAACCTTGTCTTCTGTTTTTCCTTGCAGGCGCTTCTGTCGACGATGGAGCCAAGATGAAGAATACAGCATTCTGGAAAGTGTAAAGATGAATATTTGGTTCGCCGAAGAGATGTACAGGTAAGAACAGCTTCCCCCAGTTGGTAAGTATGCTGGCAGGAAGCAGGATGTCCAGGAAGCAGGATCTTCAAAGGTAAGTCTGACCTCAGGTGACAGTGAGCGTTACGCTGCTTGCAAGTGCAGAATAACGGCAAGTGTCTGTCTTGAGGATCGGGGCAGCTTATATAGCTGAGATCATGGGCACACCCATTTGGGCCGGTTTACCAGTCACACCCTGCCACTCCTAGGGAGTGAGCATGTGCGAAGGCAATCCATTAGCAGCCACACCCAACAATACACTTGAGGCTGCTCAATTGATGGAATGTTCAAGGTTAATGCATCCTGCTTAATGGATGGAATGTTCAAGGTTAATGCATCTGAAGAGCTATGTCCATTATAAAAGCTTTTTGGTGTTAAATGGATGTTCTTGTTTACTTGTGTTCATGAGCCTGGCGCCAAAGGCACCAGGACAGTGTCCAAACACGTCTCCTGTGCATGCAATCACTGCATGCCTGGGCCCCTGACTTCATGACCATGACATAGCCCTCCTGGCTAGATGGTTGTTGGTGCTGCAAAAGGGTGGTGGTGGTAGTGGCTCTGCTGATCTGATGCACCTCTTTCAAACAGAAGATGTGTGTTGGAGACTTGGGGGTGTGAGATAACATACAGTGTCTCACCCGCTAGTCCCCGGTGATCTGTCATCCATATGGCAAGGACATGACCATCGCTATTGGATCCATTTCTTGTGGGTGGACCAGTGCAGGAGGATCACCGAGATGAGGGGTCTTTGGGAGTGGAAGTGGGACACCGAAGAGTGAGACGCAGCTTCACCTTCCATGTAACATCTTTTCCTCATCCTACCAGGTAGGATATCTAGAAGCTCAACCCCCTCCCCTTTTCCGACACAAACACTTTCTCACTGACAGTTCACTGTGAGCAACAACAGATGAACACCACAGCAGAATACCTGGCATGTCCCAAAACCCAGGTCAGGCAAGGTCAGGCAATTACTAACCATTACACACACATGACTCCCATCTCATTTCCCCACACGGTTAAAAGACGGAGCACAAAAGCACACTCTGAGCGAGGAAAAGCACATGAGGAAGCAGCAGTTCCAACATGGTGATTTAACACAAGGAAAAAGGCAGCGAGACAGAAGAGGGTTGCAAGGAGGGAAGTGCCCTTGACCCCTAGAAACCGTTACTTTCACAAGCCTTGGAGAGTGAGAAGCTTAACACCGGGAACTGACGCTGCTCTATCCGACACTGTGCCTAACAGGTATCCGGGCTTCTCCTGTGTTGATAACCCAGGCCGGGAGGAGCGATTGCCACTGTGTTACTATCCTTGGCTCCTGCAAGAAAGCCACGCCAGTAAAAGTAGCACAGCCGGTAAGTCAGAGAAACCGATATTAAATCAGCTTGTGTTTGAACCAAGGTTTCAGGCGGCAACATTGCATGAAGTACTCCACAAAGAACAGTGTTTGAAGTGCATGTGATGAGAGGCATGAATAAGTGGAAACTAAATTAGTGCATTTACTTTGAAAAAGCCAATTAAGATACTGGGCCTCATTACAACTCAGGCGTTAAGGGTTAACACCACCGTTAACCCTTAACACCTGATTCTGATTTTAACGCCTGCTTTTAGCAGGCGTTAAAATCCATGGCGCTAACCTGCCATGGTGCTAATTACGCCGCCGTAATTTACGGCGGCGTAATTAGCGCCTTCCCCACTCCCATTATGCCCTATGGGGCAAAAATGGGAATGGGGAAGGGAAAATGGGAAATGGGGATTTACCGCCCCACTCACCTTGGAATGGGGCAGTAAATCCGCCATCCACCATGGTGTAAACGGATTTTACACCATGGTGGTAAAGTTGGTGCACTTAGCACCAAGGTTGTAATGAGGCCCACTGGGTACAGAGTGGTCCAGCCATGTGGGTGCTCATTTAAAGGTCTCTGTAAGGTATAGGCCCTTTTATTTTGACAAGGCTCCACTATGACTGCATTCTTTATTAGTTGATGGTCGTAGCTTGCTACTATCTTAGATTTAGGTTTAAATAGGCGTTAATCACACCCCTTTCAAAGTTGAATAAACACCCTTGAACTGAGGTCTCTCGTGTCTGTCTTACTTTGATAACATTCCTTCCTTACAGAGGTAAGGCTGCATTTTTAGAGGCAGAGCCACAAACAAGATAGCCAATCATGGTATGTGTGCACGAAAGAGAATTGCACAGGTTGCGTGGAACACCAAATGCGAACCGACACATCAAACACAAAAAAATAATAAGAAACTAGTGCGGGTGAAACAGCCAAAATGAAGCTTGTGCTTCATTTCAGCAGGGTTCGCTGTAAAGCATAAGGGAAGCCAACACACTCATTAGTGAACATTTTGCATTGGATGTACCAGATAGACGAGTGTGAATATTTTGGGCGAGCCATGGAATGTCAGCGATGGTTGAAGCTGATCGAAACCCTTGCAATTTCACCCAGCACTAGTCCTCACCAGCACTCACAATGTGCCCCACTCCTCTTTCCTTGGTCCCCCCACTTCCCTCAATCACTTTTTCACTTCTTTACTCTCTCCCATTACCCACTGTCACCCAGCGACCTCACTACCCATGTGACACCATCAATGACACATGACCCCCAGAAGCAGCAATCAAGGTGCATACAAGGAACAAGAAAAGCCCTGCACATACTTAAGGCACAACACTTGTGCACATATCCAAATCCATGTCCCAGATACACACAGCTCAAGAACAATCCATGCAAACTGGCACACAAGCAACACTACATTTACACACACAGGCCACGACTCGTGTTCCATGTGTGAAGTGTGTGTACAATGTCGCCATGTCAGTTGTGCTGTGTGGGACGTGGTGGAGCCTGACGTTGCATATGGTCATGGCAGGTGTGTCCTTTGGCATAGCGTTGTGAGACATTCACTGAGAGGCAGGTATGTCCATTCTGTGATGTGTGCACCTTTGCTCGGCTCGTCTGTGCGACTGTGTCATGATGCACATGGGTATCCACGTCTCTCAGGTGAGTAGGCCTGTGCCGGAGGAAGTGTGTCCACTCCATCAATGATGTGCCAATCTGCCTATGAGGCAGTTGGGATTGCCACGTGCAGGCATGGGCTTGTCGTGCCCATGGATGGGTGTGTACATACAGTCTATGTCTCCTTCTGTGGTGTCCATGCATGTGCAAGACAGTACATGCAGCTTAGTGGGTTCCCAAGTGGATGGGTCATGCGCATGGTATTCCAGGAGGGTGGGGGAGTGGTGTTTGGGCATGAAGTTGTTATGCACCATTCATTTCTGTGTACAGCTGCAATGGGCTGCCTACATCCTGGGGGAACACACTAACCTTGTACTTTCCTTCTATGTCGATAAGGGGAATGGGCCCTTGTTACCGTCAAACTTGTGGGTTGAAAGGCTTTTCTGCAATAGTGAAGGACACACTATTCAGTGCAGCCTACCGAGGGGGAATAGTGCATTTGATGTCTCCTCAGAATGTTTGGGGGTCATGAGTCCTTCAATGGATGCCTAGGCATATGTGTGACTGGTCCCATTCAGCCAATTTCTTGCACAGGGAGTGTTTAGAAGGTGTGTACCATGGGAATCAGGTTGTTACGGTAAAATTCAGATTACAAGTGGGTATGTTGCATGTATTGTTTTACCTGTGTGTCCCACAATGTCCAACTGTGTGCACTGTGAGCCCTTGCATAAACAGATGCCTCTATGTGTTACAGGGCAGGTGTTGGTGCCAATCTCAGGGCAGGGATGTCTTCACAGGACATCTGATTCTGATTTAAGCACACATCTTTGCTAGCATGGCTCTCTGCATGTGTCTTTCAGCTAACTCTGGGATGGGATGTGTCTTGTGTCCCATTTTGGCCTCAGATTGTGCATTTCCTCTCCTTGTCCACAGATACATTGTTGCTGTCTGTGACCGTTGAGGAATGTTTGTCCCCGAAGATGTATTTTGCCTTTGAGAGTTTGAAGCCATTGACTTACCGTTTTTCTCCCTAGTCATCATGTACAGCAACATTAACGGGCTGTTTTGTTCACATGCTGTGCTATGCATGTTGTCTGACACACTTGTACCACCTCTGTGATGCGATGTGCAAAATTTGCAACAAAGTGTACAATTGCGCCTGGTGTAAAGGCGATGTCTACATGTCTGCATGTCATGCATGGAGGGTGTTGCTAATGCTGCTGCTCTTTCGCATACATGTGGCTACTTGCTGCTCCACTCACGTCTGGGTGTCTATGCATGGGTGTGTGTGGAGAAGTGTCATTCCATGGGGTCAATGAGGATTCCTGTAGGAATCTATTGGTTGATGTGTGAAGGAGCTATGCGACAGGTCATCTGAGTATGACTGTTCAGGTGGGTGCACTGACGTTCACACTACTGAGGTTTTGGTCATGGGCTGCATTGTTGGGTGAAGGAATGGGAGGTGTATTCTTATGGAGAGGTGTAGGCTACTGTGGGTGGGTCAGTGGGTTTGTGTTACAATCTCATGTCGGTGAGGTGGAGTCATTGCCATGGTGGCTGGACCTTTCTGTTGTGTCAAGGTTGTTCCAGGTGGGGCCCTCTCCCCACGGTCTCTCATGCCAGGAGGCAAAGGTGTGCTGTGTGCATCAACATTTGCAGTTCTCCACCAGCCCCCAATGTCAGTGCCCTTGAGAGCAGTATGTGTGTCATCATGAGTTGTGTATGCTCTGTTTTGGCATGAGTTGATATTCACTGTAGTTCAGCTGTGGCTTGCAGCAACTGGGCCTCATTCAACTGTGCATCCCCTGGCTGCTCCTTGGTGATATGATTCTGAGATCCACACTCATCTCACCTGTGTACTCCCTCCCCCAACACCCTTTCGTGGACAATGTGTCTGCCTCCCAACTCTGTACTTGTTGGGACTGGTGTGTCTAGTTGTGTGCTCGGTGTCACTCCGTCGGGTCTGCATCCCAAGGTCCAGGTTTTCCAGGCGTCTGTTGTGCACTTTTGGGTGGTGGATGTTCCACCCAGGGAATGGTATATACCCTGCTTTATGCACGGCGTGGCAGGTCAGGTCAGCCAATGTGTTCATGTTGGTCCTCCAGTGAGATGCATTGGCTTCGGCACTGGGGAGTACATTGTGTTGTGCACACTTGGTCATTGTTGTGGGTGCGCATGAAGACAACTGATCATGTGTGCCATGCATGTTGGGCGGATGTGTGGGGATGTGGGTGTATGTGTGGACTTTGATGCTGCATCTGGCGGTGCTGAGGGGCACATGGTGGTTTGAGTGCATTTGTGTGCAATGGAGTTGCTGTTGATACCCGCTTTCTCCATATTCATGCCTTTATTGAATTTTGGGGTTGTGCAGTACTGGCTTGGCAGAATGATTGTATGGATCAGTACTTTGCTTTCTCATGAAGCTCAGGGATGTGTGTGTGGATGCTTGCATGCTTCTATGTGTTGGCATGGCCAGATGTCTGTTTCCTTGGGTGACTCAGTTAGGTGCATGTGTGCAGGCCATGCCTGGCACTTGTCATCCTTTCATCATGGTCAATGTTCTTTTGTAGCAGCATGCATTCTCATTTGAAGAAGGTGTTGACCAGCGGCTCTTTCACTCATGCTGCTGTCACACTGGGACCCCCCCGGGTTGGTGGCCTGGCTTGCGGCTCTGGCCTGAGGTCAGATACTAATTCTTCATGTACACCTTTGCACACTGCGATGTTAATCAGGATGCAACATGCACTTATGATGTCACTCAAACATGTGGCCTGTGCAGGAGAACACCCTCTGTGTGATCCAGGCATCTGAATCGTGATTTCTGGAGATGTATGTACCACTCGATGGTGCCCCTGGAGGCCCTGTGTGCTGTATTGTACCTTTCCTGCTGCATGGTGGCGGCCCACATGTAGGCTGTCACGAGATAGGGCTGCAATAAATAACCGGCATCACCTGCATGAGGAAGGGCATGATGGTGTTAGTGCACTTTGGCTATTCTTTCATGTGTTGTGCTTGATTCATGCTAGTTGACTTTGTGTGGATCCAGTCTTGTTGTGCATGTGTTGTGATGGTCATGTGCCTGTGCACCTGCATGTGGATGCATGCATAGATGCATGTGTGTGTGGAAGATGGTGGGGTTGCAGTACTTACCTATCATCTACGTGTCCCTGCAGTGACCAGCTTCTGACTCCGCACATATGCTGGAGAACTGGAATATGTGGATATCATGGATGGAGCCTGGGAAATCGGCATACACATCCATGAATAGCCCACTGGCATTGCAGACAAGTTGGGTGTTGATGGAGTGTCTGGGTTCCGGTCCTGGTACATTTGCATTCAGCCCTGGGGGGGGCATAGTGCAGCATATGTGCAGTCAATGGCTCTGATGACTCGGGGGAATGGGTGCTCCACGTAAAATCTGTGAGCCACCTGTCTTTGTTCATAATGGTTCAAGGGCATCTGGACATGGTGTCGGCTGCATGATGTGATGCATGCCACAACCTGGTGCCGGGTGCATGACTGCATTGCCTCAGAAATGTGTGCAGTGATGCCACTGGTCCTCTGGAAGGAGCCAGTGGCAAAGATGTGCAGTGCGTCCAGGAACTTCATCTGTGCCCCAATAGCCTGCGATCATACAAAGGTGAGGTGCAAAGGACCCTACCATTCCTGCAACATGTCCATGATGACATGCAGAGGGAAGCGATACCTTCTGTATACCTCTGCGTCAGACATGCTGAAGAGGGTGATCCTTGTGCTGGAGACCGGCTCACTAAGTCTCCTCCTCTTCAGCTGGGGTCAAGCAGCAGCTGTGACTGCAGCATCATGCCATTGCTGTGCATAAAATACTATCGCCAAATTGCATGGGTACATTTCCTGGGTTAGGGGCGTAGAGTGCGCTATGTACCTTATGATAGGGACATGTGGCGTCATGATGTGCATGGTAATGTGCATTGTCGCTGTTGAGGTTGATTTGTTCTTGTTCTCGTGGGATGTTCTGCAGCTGTGTGGAGTACATGTGTCTTGATTGCTGGTGTTGTATGTGTGTTTTGCATGGGGGTGTTCCTTTTTCTTTTTCAGGATGGTTGTATTGGTTGCACGTATGATGTGGCAGTATGCATATTTTGTGTGTTCTGTGGTGTGTTAGAGGACGTGTGTTGGGTTTTGTGTGCGCAGTCTCCTCTCTGGTGGCTTAGTGGTGATTGTGGCTGTTGTGTATTTTCTACTAATTGCTTGGCTGAGATATTGATTTTTATATGCAGCTTTAGTGTATGCCCTTTTTCTTGACGTCTGCCTTTCTGTTGTTTGGTCGTAAGTCCCTTTTGTAAATATGTGTAAGTTACCTCTTCTTAAATTGTGACTCATTTTGTATATATGTTGGTTTTAGCACTTCCATCTTCCTTGGGTAATATGATATATTTTTGTATTATACAAATATGTTCTAGATTGTTTGATTATCTATTAACTGTACATTGTATTATGTTTTTAAAACTTTTACTTTATAAAAAAGATGATTTATTTATATACATATAATTGTATTCGTGATATAATAATATTTGATGTTTTTATATTTATGGGTGAGGTAAAGTTGCCATGATATTTGATTTGAATATAATAGTGTTTAAACTGCATTGATAATATATGTTTATGTTGTTACTTTAACGTTATTTCTTTTGCTTGTAGATTTTTGTTGGTTTAACCTTAACTCTTTTTGTAAAAAAAAAACATTTCAAATAATTTCTTGTGTTTTTTAAGGTTTTATTGTTTGTAAAATGTTTTAAAGTACTATTTAATTTTATAAATTATTATGTTTATTGAATTGAAATATATACATGTTTGCTGTAATTGTGCTATTTGAATGTAGTTGTGTAAAATTGAAACTATTTATATTTTCAGAAATGTAAAAAAAATGTGATGGTCTCCACATCGCCCCTTAAAGATGTCCCTTACCTCCAATTTTAATAGTGACCTTTGAAAAAGAGTTGCATTAAGCCTACCACACTTAAAATAATAAACATTCCAATCACACTTTATTTATGTATAATAGTTTTTTGAAAAATGCCAATGAAAAGTTCCCCAAGTTATAATATGAATAATTTTATGTACTTGTTCAATTCTTTCTGTGTATCATTACGAAAATCACCAGAAATTGAGTAAGTATGTATACGTACACTTAGATGATATGACTAATAAAAAAATATTTCTTGTAAAGTTGTATGTAACATGTTTTAAAATAAAATGTTATTTTCAAAATCATTATATGTTATATTGAATTTAATTGAAATATATGTTTTTGTTGTAATTGTGTTTTGTTGTCATATTTGTGTCAAATTGAAATTATTTATATTTGTGAAAATAGTTTTTGTGACGGCTTCTACCTCACCCCATGCAGCCACACCCGTATCTCCAATTTTAAAGAACCTTTGAAAAAGAGCCTAATTGAAAATAGCAAATTTAAAATTTGTATAACTCCAATTTAACTGTATTTATGTATAATAAGTGTTTTTTAAAAAAAAAAAAGACCAATTAACGATTTTTTAAGTTATAATAAAAATACTTACTGCACTGGCTCAAAAATCGGCAGACATTGTGTAAATGTAGACTTACATGTAACTAATATTTAAAAAGTATTTGTTTAACTTTTATTTTATTTTATTTATATTGGTACTTTAAAATGTTTGTAATTAGTAAATATTTATAGTGTTAATATATTTTGTACAGCATGACACAATTAAAATGTATATTATGTGTTGCTTGCATTTTGTAAAATTAATGGATTCATTATTTTAAATTGGTATAAAATGAATTTGTGTTTTTTTTGTGGTGGTACTTATAATTATATAAAAAAATATAATTATACTTAAATATGAAAATATACAAATTATTTAGTTGTACTCCATTTAGTATTATTAATACTCATATGTTAGTGTGATAAATTGATTCTTATTAATAAGTACCCAGTGGGGGTGGAGCAGCCTCTCATCCAAAGCGGAGGCTTGCAATTGGGAAATTACCAGCAGTAATCCCCCCGCTCAGAGCTGCCTCATGGCTGGAGTCTGCTGTCTTCTGCTGCTGTGGAATAGAGTAAGTGCTCTACCTCTTTCCCCCACTCATCTACAGATTTCCATTCCCTCCCCCCTTCCCTCCACTTACCTGTTTTTTCTCTTCTTCGGAAGCAGATGAACTGGAAACACTTCTGTCTCCAGTCCGTACGCTCCCGATCTGCAACACACCACCATGGAAAGGAAAAGGGATTACACATAGTCCCTTCTCCTTTCCATGGCAGCCATTTTTTTGTTTACATGTTTTCCTTTTTTTGAATGGTCATCATGGAAAGGGAGAATGCACTACATGTAGCCCCTTCTCCCTTTTCATCGCGGCAATTTTCTGTGTTTACCTTTTTTACTGTTTTCAATGGCTGCCATGGAAAGGGAAAACAGACTTCATTTTCCTTTCCACAGGCGGGCAATTTGTTAACTTTATTTTTTCTCCTCCGAAACACTGGAGCGTTTTGGAACAGAATAAAAATGCTTTTACTACACCGGTCTTACGGGCTGGGGTACTAATAGCAATAACCCCCTCACGGGGGGTCCACTTCAGGCAATGTCATAGGGCTTACATTAAGGCCTGTAACTATGGACCGCGGGCATTACCTGAATTGCTAATGCTACCCCCTACTCAGGGCTTATTGGTTAAATAGCAACATCCCATATTTATAAAAACAGTCAAATACAAAATAAAAATGTTAATTAATAATTGTAATATGTATACTATTTAAAAAAATGTTTAATACATATTTACCTTTCAAAAGAATGTCTTAACTGATGATGTTTTAATGTTTGCAGATGAGTAGCTGCATTTGTTATTGAGAATAAGCATACTCTGGATTAATAATTGGTAAATTTGGAAGTGACACAAAATCACAAACTTGATGTTTTAGTAACTTTAGAAGGTACAGGTTAATTTCCTTTTTCCTCAGTTACAGTTTTTACATGTTTTCTTTTATTATTTTGTTTTCTAATTGTACTAACTACATTTGAAATGGTTTTATATTGAGGTCTGGTCATTCTTTTGATTTTAATAAACATTTCTAAAATATATCTGTTCCCTTTTATTTTGCATATGTGCTAACTAGGCTGAATTTCCTAAATTACATTTTTGGGGGTTACAACTTACAAGATTTTCGAAGTTGTCCTAACTCCAAGATCCTAATTTGCCAAATGGAAGGTAGGTATATTTTTGGAATGTTACTTTTTGTTTTTACTAGTACTAGCTCTTAACACGCATTGACTACTGTCAGTACTACCCACGTTTAGTTTTGTATTTTGTTCAGTTGTTGAACTTTGTAATGTAGAAGTTAAAGGAGTAGTACTAACTGTTAAACCTTTTGTTTTTGTTTAGTAGGCCACGCTAGTTTTACTTTGTAAAATACAATTACTTAAAAGTGAAGGAGTTTCAAGTTGCTTTTTTGCTGATGTTATAGGAGTTGCTATTTGGACATTATTTGTTTTACATTTAGTTATATCAGATATTTTATTTTTACAAATAGAAGTAGTAGGATGTATTTCCTTGGGCTCAATAAAGGTACTTTGCACTGTTGAAATAGTACTTGTAATAGTACTAGTATTAGTAAAAGGGATTGTATTGGTGTTCTCTTTTGGATTGGTGAATTTTCAACTTCTGGAATAATAATATGTGTAGTCTTAGATGAGGTATGTTTCATTTTTTGTGGTGTGATGGCCCTTCATTAATAAGCACTGAAGGTTGTATTTGTATCTCTTGTGGTGTTTTTCTTTGTTTTCTTTTTTATTTTATCACTTTATTTCAATTCTTGTGTTTTCCTGCTGCAATGCAATAACAAATACAATGGGCCTCATCACGAGTTGAGCGGTAACGCCGGCGCTAAAAGTGCTGGCGTTATTAGCCCTACTGCCAAACCCACCGGCGCTATTAGCGCCGGATAACGGGTTTGGCGGAACAGGAATTCCCAATTCCCCATTGGGTTTAATGGGGAAATTTCGCGCTTTTACCGCCGGCAGATTTCCCGTCGGCGGTAAACACGTCAAGAATCGGCAAATTCTTGGCGGATTTCCCCCCAGCTCAGAGCTGGGGGGAAATCAGCCAGAGCCGTGATTTGGCGGACCCTTAAATTCGGCAGTAACAGCGCTACCGCCGCATTTAAGGGCTACCGTCAAACTCATGATGAGGCCCATTGTATTTTTAATGATTTTTTACATTTTTAGGATTAACATACAGTTGTGTGTTTTGGGAAGAACGTACATTTGGTAAATATTTATGTTTTTTTAAATACATTATTCTTACCAGATGCATGTTGATGTTTGTGTTCTTTTTTGTCCTCTTCTCGTCTTCTCTTAATGGTTCACCTAAACAAAAGAAAACATTTTGTTAAAATATAAAATGTTGTGCTGTTTGCTATATGCACATATAAGGTATAATTATAAAAAAACATGTGTTGCTACTGCTTACTTTTGTATTAGCAATGGGTATATTGTACTAGGTATGGTACGCTACTGCCTACAGTCATATTGACATTTGGTATATTGTTCTATTAACAGTATGCTAGTGGCTTAATGCATATTAATATTTATTTAGCATTACAAATATTTCTCAATGTTGTACACATTTGTGGAAGCTATGCAGCATTGGAAGCGTACTGACTCATTCAACTGTTTACTGTAAATACCTCTATATTATAATAGTAAGGACATTAGATGCTAATGCTTACATGTGTATATACGTGTTCTAATTAGTACTATTTATAGTACACTGCTGGCTACATCCGTATCAACTTTTTGTGTATAGTGATATTAATTATACACTAGTGCCTATATTTGTATTCATATTTTGTATATAGTGCTATGAACAGTACGCTAGGGTAGTACTATTTAGAGTATGTTTGTGCTTACATTTGTATTTACATTGTCATCTTCTCTTAATGGTGGTGATGTTTCACCTATAGAAAAGAAGACATGTTAGAATATGAAATGGTATACTGTTTACTGTATACACCCATATGTTATAATTGTGAGGACATATTGGGTATAGTGCTATTGATAATACGCTAGTGGCTACTTGCATATTATATTTTATATGGTCGTCAAAGTTTAA
Source organism: Ambystoma mexicanum (assembly GCF_040938575.1). NCBI lineage: Eukaryota > Metazoa > Chordata > Amphibia > Caudata > Ambystomatidae > Ambystoma > Ambystoma mexicanum. The sequence continues at coordinate 307,195,746 of NC_090936.1, forward strand.
TAATGTTGTTGAAGCTATGCACATATGAAGCGTATTAACTTGTCTGACTGATTACTGTGCACATCTGTACATTACAATCGTAAGGAAATTAGATGCTACTGCTTTCACTTGTATTAACATTTTCTATGTAGTACTATTAATAGTATGCTAATAGCTACGATCCTATTGACAGTTTGAATATAGTACTATTAATAGTATTCTAGTGCCTTCATTTCTATTGACGTTTTGTATATGGTGCTATGAACAGTATGCAAGTGGCTACATTTGTATTAATTTTTCTTTACCAACAAAAACATAACAGCATTTTGTGTACACACTTGTTCAACCGATGAAGCGTATTGATTAGTATAAAAGTTAATAGTAGGCTACTGTTTAACATTGTATTTATACATGTTTTGTTAAATTGCATTATAAAATGAGTCAAGGAAAGGGTAGGTGTTATTCTTTACAATGTTCACATTTAAACAATTGTTTCATTCCTCGTTAAAAAGCAATTTTATAAAAAAATTGTTTACTAATATGCCTCTGTTGAAGGCTCTAAAGGAGTGGTTGTTGTTGTTGACATTTTCAAATTTGATGCAATGAAACAGTTATATATTATTTATTTTACAGTATAACATTTTAAAATGACAAGTTTAATATTGTTATTAAAAATAAAAATAAGTTTGTCAAGGTTGCTTACTTTGCCTCTGCACTGGTCACTGTCTACAATTGATATGTTTGTGATTGTTATTGTTGATAGGCATGGTTGAGTATTTTTTGCGTTTGGGCGTGGGCTAAAGTACAAACCTTTGTTTTAATGTACATTCTGGTCGTTGGTTGGTTGATGTACAATATGCATGCACAGTTTGAAATTATTTGCACATGCCATTTATGACTTAAGAAGTAGTTTTGTTTCAAAGAGCAGTGAAAAGTTCAATTGTTTTGAAAGAGAAAACCAGCTATGTGTATAAGCAAAAGTGGTGTGCATGTTTTATGTGTACATTTTAATTTTGTGATCTATATTGAGCTACATCCGCAATGTAAGTGTGTTTAGCATTACACATGCTTGCTTATTTGTAGTTTTGCAGCATCATTCCAGTCACGTAACTAGACATTTACCTAAAGTGTCATTACAGTGTACATGCACATAAGGTTTGCATACTGGATTATGTGTATAGTAGTTTAGGTTTTCATGCTTGTATGTATTTTTCAATGCACATATTTGTCACTATGCATGTGCTGGATTACATAAGTTGTTGTTGTTTATGGTTCACATGCTACACTTATTTGTAACTATTCATGCATTTGTATACGTAATTTTTCATATGGATGTTGTGATTGAAAATGCTTTATTGTTTCCTTCACTGTGGGATAAAAACGTTTTACTAATTGGTGATTCCTGGGTGTTTTGGCTGGAACATTACATTAGGTGAGCGCTCTCTGTTTCACCACCAGCAAATTTAAATGTGGCATGGCTATCGCAGTGGCAAGTGGAGATATATTGTGGAGCAACCTGTCGTGTATCATGGAAGTGGCAAAAAACAGGCACTAGTAGCAATGATGTGGGCTACCAAAGAGGAAGCAAATTATGTTGTGACATTAAAAATGCCTTGCTAATTATAGTAGGATTGTTTCCAGAAACGTACATTCTAATGTCCTCATTGGCAGCACGTCCGATTTGCATGCGTGGAAGTGCAAACCATCACAATATGAATCATGCGAGCTGCCCTGTAAATAGATGTTTATATAACTTTTCAGTTGCACATGGCCTACATTTTATTTTTCATAGGACCATTAAAAGTCACACAGACAATATTTATAGGGTGGCTGGAGTTCATTTAAGTAATGAGGAAAGCAGTTTATTGTCAGAGAATATTGTTGAAAGGCTACATAATGTTTTAGAATAAGGGTATGGTTTACATTTGGTTTTGCATAAAGCATAATTTTTTGATTGGAGTGCTTTGGTTGGGCTGCTTTACTGTTGTTTTTGGAAACAGCATACTTCATTTTTTGTTAATACATTGGTTGTATTTCCTTTCTTTAGTGTATGTTTTTCCTTGCTTTAGTGTATATTGAAATGTGTACGCAGTGTGGGAGAGTAAGTATGCTGTGAGTGTGTGTGTGTGTGCTGTGTGTGAATTTGGTATGTCATTGCTTAAGTGTATGTTGGAATATCTACCCAGTATGGGTGGTTGCCTATGTTGTGTGTGAGTGTGTTGTGTGTTAATTTAGTATTTTCTGCTTGAGTTTATGTTGGACTGTGCACACAGTGTGGGTGGGAGGGTATGCATGTTGTGTGTGTGTGTGTTGTGTGCGAATTCTGTATTTACTTGTTTCAGTGTAGCTTGTAATGTACACACAGTCTGGATGTGAGCGTATGTTCTGTGTGAATTCTCTATTTTCTTGCTTGAGTGTACATTGGGATGTGAATGCAGTTTGGGTGGGTGCGTATGCTGTGTATGATCATGACAATGTCGGCTACATATTGCTTTAATTATGTAATTTAATTGCTTGAGTGTATGTTTGTTATGTAAATGAATTGTGAAAGTAGTCAATGTATTGAACATAGAAGAATTCCGAAAGGTAGCATATGTGTTACACTTAGAGGAATTCTCGAGGGTAGCCGATATATTGCACTTAGAAGAATTGTGAAAGTGTCCAATGTATTGCACCTGGAGGAATTGTGCAGGTAGCCAATGTATTGCCCTTAGAAGTACTTTGAGTGAGGGTAGCCAATTAACTAACTGCCCCTGCTCCTCTGCCGCATACCTCCTAAGTACCACACACGCCCATTGGGCCAGCCAAACTACACATGAAACACAAAACACACATCCAACTAAACAAACATTTGCAAACAACGAACAATCCCAGACGCTGGACCTTATCCCTCAGGGTACAACAAGCCAGTGGGCACAATCAGAACTCACTTAGAAAGACAACACATACAGATGCCAGTTTCTCCTGGTTCTACAAGCATCAACAGAAGAGCACAACCTCTATCCTATCCCTCATGCCTCACTAACACACCCCACCCTCTTTCTTACAGAGCCATGTGAGCACCTGGACACCTGGCAATGGCATCAGTGTGTGCTATAAGTAAACTTAACATAACATAACATAACATGTGTATGCACTGTAGGTTGTTGTGTGTGCTGGTGTGGTTATAGTTTCTGTGCATATGTGTAGTGTGGTTGGTGAGAGCATGGTTTTCATGTATTTTTTAAAGTTGTTTTGTATTTTTTTCTCACTGGAAATCTTGGTTGGTAGTGTGCATGTGTCACATTTTCAATCCCTAGTATCTACAAATTGTCCAAGTCAATCTTCAGAATTAGGTAAATCGAAGTGGCTAAATTTGAGATAATTTGGCCAAAAAGGGTTTTTTCCTATGGAAAAACCCTGTGTTAAAAGCTGTTCAAAACATGATCAAAGTGAATATTTTTTAAACTATGAAGCTGTTAATTTAGAAATCTGACATTTTCCATTCACAAGCATTTGAAAGTTATTTAGAAAAGTCACTTACCTGTGAGGCACAAAACACATCACGGACCTTGCCAAGAAGTTCAGCTTTCAACTCCTCCTTCTCAGGGCATTCTACCTTTCCTCACTTTCCCCCAGAAGCTCAATATCTCCAGAGCCCTGGTTCACTCAAGTCTTGACTACTGTAACAGCCTCTCCTCGATCTGATTCTTTCCTCAGTTCGCCCCTTCCAACTTATCCAGAATAGGACAGCAAGACTTATACTTAGCCTAAATCTCAGGCACCGCATCTCTCATGGACTAAAATCTCTCCACTGGCTCCTGGTGACCGCAAGGATCAAATTCAAGACCCTCTGCATCATCCACAAGGCCTTCTGGGGCCTCTGACCGATCTAGATCCAGATTTCCATCTCTAAATACCGCCGACCAGTCCTTGGGTCCTATGGCTCCAACTCTGTACAGGTCAAATGCATTTCCAAGCAGAGAGTGGGAGGTAGACCCTTTCTGCGACTAGCTCCCCCCTCTGGAATGGCACTCTGTTCCCCCTCCGACTTGAGCTGGATCTTCTAAAGTTCCAGAAACCTCTCAAGACTTTCCTTTTCTCCTCTTCCTTCCCTCTCCCCCTCCCATGCTAACTATCCCTCTGCTGCTATGACTGGGGAGCAGACCATCCCCCACCAGTCCCCCCTGCATCCTTTGCCAGCACTTTCCCTCAGGCTCCATATCCCAGATTAGTCCAACTTATCCACCTTGCCCACTGCATTCATCCTACCTTTTCCCACTTTTCCCCTTGCACTTGCCTTCTTGCCTCCCCAGCACTTCCCTGCCCCCTTCCCTGGGGGCCCCACTTCTGCTCTTCTCCCTCTATCCCCTAACCCCCTACACTTACCACCTTTTCAAGTGTTTGCACAGTAGGATTGTCACAAGGCCAATATAACCGTCTTTTGTTTTTTGCTGGTATTCCCTTGTCCCTGCCCCCCATCTTGTCTTGTGGCGCATTGGACACACTTGTGTATAGGTGTCATACAAATGTCCAATAAATAAAATAAAATAAATAAGTCATTTTCTGAAATTCCATAGAGAATTTGTTTTAACCTTAACTATACCTTGAGCTAGCCCAAAGGCATAACATAAAGGTCAATAGGTCACCGCCCTAGCGTTAAGGTGAAACCATTGTGCATAGACTTTGCATGCACAAATTGACTTTGTTATCTTCTGTTAATGGTGCCCCGCTGACATTTGCTGTTAATCCCTGTTTACTCCCACCAAATACAATTCCTGAAGATGCCACTGTATGTATATGTTGTAAAGTGACACACCCAATTACCACTCACGAAGAGAGAAAGTTGTGGATTATTCTCTCATTTAGTCCACTTCCTCATTAACTTTAAGTGCTGTGCTATTTGACTAATATGTCATTGGAAACAATGACACAAACTGACTTGTGATCATCAGTGGCACAATCGAAATCAGGCCCTGAGTGTGTAGTGTCCTAAATATGGATGTCAGTCTTAACAGGCCCAATGGGAAGACAGATAATATGTCATGCTTCATCAATTCAATCAGGCAGCGCATTAATCCAGTATCTAATTAGTAACCAACCCTAAAATAAAGATTTCTGGCAGAAACCTATTACTGTTGGGCTACCAATGTGAATATAACAATCAAATCTCTCCAGCATAACAGCAGCAAAACATCAGGCTTAATGCGCAGCACAATCTGAAGGAACAGAAACACAGTAATGCAAATCTTCAGTTTTGTTCCTCTGCCTAAATGAAAAATACATAATCATAGCAGTATTAAATAGGTGGACAGGAAATGCAAAAACAACAGCTCTTATTTTGGAGCACCAACCCAAAGGCATGGGCCTTATTAAAACTTCACCTCACTACCAATTAGTTTGAAGTGTAATTGCCCACACTGGGAAACCACTTTTCGCTTGTTAAGTAAGTACCCTAATATCTACCTTAGAGAAATTGCTAACAATAATAACTATTTGATTACTTAGCTTTACATGTTCTATCCACGAAAAGTTAAGTTTGTCATTCACCTATGGAGGCACCTAGCATTAGCCATTAACTATAATGATGTTTCCCTTTGTTAAATAATTACTACTGATATTGAGCTAAAAGAATGCAGTAATGATTAATACAGCAAGAACACATGATGTGCTTTTCCTTAGTTAAAAAAGGTTTTGTTTTGCCTTATATACACACATGAATATTAAGTATTGGAATTAACTATTAACACTGTATCATCAATCTATTTTCTCTCTAGAGATTAATTATTGTATAAAGAATACAGAACATTTTTGCCCCTGATGAAGAGTGAAAGTAATACTCGAAACGCGTTGGGCCAGATCAAATATTGAATGTTCCTTTGTTATAATTGCAATAAATAACTGTTTTTTTGATAAACAGATGAATTGTCAAAGATTAATTTGGGCATCTCAAAAGAAAAAAATCTCCTGCTAATGCATGGAGAATAGAATCACTACAAATACCTCTCCTATAAATCAAATAAGGGACATTTTAGTACCTTAAAATCACATACAGGCCTAGGCCCATGTTGATAGTGTGCAGGGGACGCGGGTTTCATTAAAGGATAGTTCCGGGACTTTTTTTTTTATTGTCCCTACGGTTCGGCCATGTGTTTTTAAGCATAAATCGGTAGATCGTAGAAAACTTTCCTATGGACCTTACCCGACTTTTCGTCCATTAACGCACTCGAAATCAGCCGCCATTTTGTGATAATCATTTCCCCCCATCGACCTGGCTCACCTGCGTTTGCGGCACTAAATCATATCCCCCGCCCCTGAAACAGACTTTATCAAAACATTCATATTCCCCGCCTCTATCCGTGATGTGACTCTGCTACGTAGGCAAACGCGCCCAGGCGTCTTCTACGCGACTCCACACAGAACCCGGAAACCAACACAGATCAGCTCACAACACAGCGCGCCACAATTCGGAATTCGGAATATGAAACTGTACTTTTAAATCAAACCGCAAGATTGTAAATTTGGTAAAGTACATTTATTTGACATCAAATGTTTAGAGAATATTCAGCGATTTGCATTTTTATTTGCTCACGTTCCAAAAAGTTCGTTTTGAGGCACGCGATGTTCCTTTGCTGTACACAGGGTCTTAGATCATCTCACAATACAGCCCCTGAGCCTGACATCAGCAGACGCGTACCGCCCATTTCCCAACGCCAAAGCACGTTTCGTGTCAACAATCGCTGCGCCTCAGCTAATGAAGTGTCGCCATGGAAATGGCAGGACGCCTCTTTCCTCAATAAGTATAAACACACCGTTTCACAACACACAGCAGCAGATTTTCGATTCCATTACTCTCTCTGTGTTACTTTGAGTATTCTGTGACTCGTTTCTGTGCTCTGGTCAGCTACCTTCGCCGCTTCTAGGCCTTGTGAACACCTGTACCATCTCTGTAAATTATTTTACTTTCTTTACCACACAATGGCTACAATAATGCCGCATATGTACGAGCCCGAGTACACCGAGGAGGAACTACTGGAAAGGCAAGCACGCGAAAACGATGGGGATTCGGACGGCAGTTGGGAGGACCAGTCAACGGATGAAGAGCCTGGACCATGTCGCATGGACGGCGTCTCCACCTGGTGCACGTGCAATCGGTGCGAGCTAATGCCAACTGAGGAGGAGAACTGCTGCTGCCGTGAAAATTCCGGGTGCTTGGCCTACATTTCGGAAGGCGAGCCAAGTCCGCAATGCATCACCGAGCTGCCAGAGTTCAGGGAAGCCTGCCTCTCACGGACCGTGTTGAGGATGATATAGGTGCTTATGCACGAACTTCGCGGCACTGTTCGTCCGCGTAATCCGAGTAACGAGTAAGTATACTCTGGTTGTGATGTCAGTGATGCCACTACTATTTCATGGTCGTCTCCCACATATAAAATTACATCTACATATCATTCGAACGCATGTAAATTGGTTCCATATTGTGCATTTTCTAGATAGAATTTTTTTCAAAGCACAATGACATTTTTTACCTGAATCGACATTGATAAGAAAGTTTTGTCATTTTAATACAGTTTGCATCTTTCTTTTTCACAGGTGGTACAGGCTGGTGGCCTATCGTTGCTTCACTTGGTGGCTTCACGGGAGGCTCGGACACCGCGTTCGGAGAGTAATACCTGCCTGTGCAGTACTTGCCATTAGACAACATTTCCCCAGCGACAGTGGACAATACCGCGGATTTTCCCTGGATGTGCTGCAACCGGAACTTTACAATGTGTAATGTTTATTATTTATGTTCAATTGAAATTAAGATCTAAAATAAAACCCAACACATATTTTAACAATGGTTGTTTTGATTTTTTAAATGAATCTAGTGTGTCTCCATCCCGGCCTTGCCTCCTCCCCCAAAAATATTTACCACACCACTTTGTTCAAGGGTTGGCAATAAAAGGCCGTTGGATTTTATTGATACAAAACATGGTTATAGGTAAATAATCAATATGGTTGATCATAATAAATCATCCTTTTGGGCACCGGGTACAGAGATGACCCCCTCTGGCCCGTGCCGCCTTGCCACCACAGGGCAGCCTGCTGCTGACTAACTGCCTAGGCATCCAGGGTCTCCAGGGTGAACTGCACCCATATATTCTCCTGGGAGGGTGAGGTATTTATAAACTCACCCCCCTGCCTTCCATGTACTAGATCCTGCAGCCTGCCTCTTACATGCAGTTAGATGGCCTCTCCTTGGTGAGGCCCTGCGGCAAACGAGTCTTGTCTGCACGACCACCGCCCCAATTCACCCTCCGCCCTATCAAAGGCAGTTCGCACCGGGGTACTTGCGCTGGCAAGTGGAGCTGTCAGGGAGCGATAAAGGCCAAGAGGTGCCAAAGACCATGTGCACTTCAAAGTGGTCTATAGAGCATGGGTTGTTGTTCCCATGTCTACCTCCAGACCCTGTGTCTCCTGCCAAGCCTCCCCCCTCACGCTGGACGCCCCCGCCCCCCTGCAATCCACATAAGTGTGTCTCCATTCACGAGTCTTCCTGTGTCTTGTCTGCACGACCACCGCCCCAATTCACCCTCCGCCCTATCAAAGGCAGTTCGCACCGGGGTACTTGCGCTGGCAAGTGGAGCTGTCAGGGAGCGATAAAGGCCAAGAGGTGCCAAAGACCATGTGCACTTCAAAGTGGTCTATAGAGCATGGGTTGTTGTTCCCATGTCTACCTCCAGACCCCGTGTCTCCTGCCAAGCCTCCCCCCTCACGCTGGACGCCCCCCTGCAATCCACATAAGTGTGTCTCCATTCACGAGTCTTCCTGTGTCTTGTCTGCACGACCACCGCCCCAATCCACCCCCCGCCCTATCAAAGGCAGTTCGCACCGGGGTACTTGCGCTGGCAAGTGGAGCTGTCAGGGAGCGATAAAGGCCAAGAGGTGCCAAAGACCATGTACACTTCAAAGTGGTCTATAGAGCATGGGTTGTTGTTCCCATGTCTACCTCCAGACCCCGTGTCTCCTGCCAAGCATCCCCCCTCACGCTGGACGCCCCCCTGCAAACCGCATAATGCCACGACATATACACGTCATTCATTCACAAACACACCCCTGTTTCGAATTCTTTATAACCCACTTCATATTTCTAATGAGAACTTCTTTGCACTTTGCTAGTCAACCCGTGAAGGTGCTGGTTATCTGCTCTTCGTCTCTGTGAACTTCCGTGACCACTTCGAGCAAACTTGTCAGTTTGCAACCTGTGAACTGCTCCCTATTCTACAACAAGAAACTACTCTGATCCCTGCATCTAACTGTTTGTTCGTCAAGGTAAAGCCATGTACCATAATCATTTTGCGTCCAATTTTTTAATTTATATCTATTTGCTAGTAGTCATCAAATTGCATCCATGTTTTCTTTTCGTTCAAGACAGTACATGCAAGGAACTAGTCACATGTTCTGAGTTTAGTCAAATTATTTTTCTATTTTTTTAAAGTTATTCAAATACTTATCCGCATGTGAATAACGTGTATAGTTCCAAGAACCAAAACGAACCTTGCATTGAACCTTTTATGTGTCATTTAATTTTTTAACACATTGGTATTCATAGAGAATTGTTGATCTTTACTTTTCAGAATTTTCCACAATGCCTGCCTGTTCCATTGGCGGTTGCCCTTCGAAGACCCATAATAAATCTGAAGGTACTATAATGCATGTTTTCCCTAAGACAATAGATCAGATAAGAGAATGGGTCAGATATTGCGGATATCCACCGTCTGAGCTTGAAAGTAGAGTCCTAGAAGTCTTTGCGGACAAGAGGGGTGATCGATACCGCATCTGCAGCAGGCACTTTAGCTCAGACATGTACTCCACATCATTGCTAATAAAGAAGAAAACACCGCGAGCGACGCGAAAATTGCTCTCAACCGCTATTCCCACTCTATTCGTCCACATCCCTCCACTGGTGAGTCAAGTTTACGGATTTAGCTCTCGGCCTTGCGGTAGTGTGTAGCATTAGCTAACAATAATTTCCCCATTTATGTATCCACTCAATATGAAGGCGGAAGATTCTCCATCCGTGTCATTATTGCAGTCATCAGCCACTTCAAGCGCCTATCGGGTAATCTTACTTAGCTATTCTGCCACTGACTTGTTTTAGGCATGTAAATCAATAGTTTTAATTTATCGTGTAATTATTTTACCTAATGGTACACCCGAGAACTCGTCCTCTAGTCTTTGTTTTCAGTTATAATTATTGTTATCCAAAATAATGCAAGTACTGTCTTTCAGGGAGATGCTGAGGAGTCCAACGCATTGACGACAACCGTTGATGTCACTCAGATGCTCGAGGTACGTTTCCGGACAGTTCCATCGATGGAGATCATCAGATCTTGCATTCTTGTAGCGTGATTGTTACACACAATGTTTCTTTCGTTTTTAGCCATTGAAATGTCCTTCTGTCGTCGCCCTCCTATGTGTCTTCTTTTTTCAATATTGTGTTCATTACTAATGAAAGTCCTATGTTTCAGGGAGTCGATGGAGCATTAGTCCAAGAAGAAGGGGGAGCATGCAGTTACGGGTCGGCGCAACAGCTTGCAGAAGTGTGCACCGCAGTTACAGCGTCCCTTGATGTTCTTAAGCATTTCGAGGTATGGATACTGACAGTTCGATCAAGCGAGATCATATGACGTGATTACATCCGCTATACTTCCTTCTTTATTAACGCAAGTACTATGTTTCAGGGAGATGACGGAGCTTCTTCTACAAGAACATCACCCCTAGTAGTTGATGCAGATCTCTGGGTGGTGACACTTCCAACGATCGAGCAAATCGAATCATATTTAGATATCCATTATTTATTTTAGACAACTGATCATTTGTGCAGGTCTATTTAGATGAGCCGTTGACGCCTGCACAAAGTTTATGTTCTTTTTAACAAAATAGAAAACCATACTAATGCAATTACTGTGTTTCAGGGAGTTGCTGAAGCGTCATCTTCAATAATATCATCAATGGAAGTCTATGCGGAGCCCGAGGTATGGATCTTGACAGTTCCATCTAACTAGATCAACAATGCGTGAATAATTGTCGTTTGAATGTTCTACACAATGCGTTCATTCGTGTTTTGCTATTGAGATGTACGTGGGTATTGGTCCCCAAGTACATTTTGTGTTTTCAATATTATTATACATACTAATGAAAGTTCGATGTTTCAGGGAGTCGATGGAGCGTCAGTGCGTGATGGATGTGCTTATGAAAATATAGTCGTTGCAGCGCAAAAGGAAGTGGAGACATGCACACACAAGTCGGAGCAACAGCGTCCAGATGTTGAAGTTCAAGGCAAGAAAGTTTCAAAGAAAAGAAAGCAAAATAAGGTTAGTGTCCTGGTCACTATATTATGTTGTTTTTCACTGTTAATAGTTCAATACTGTAAGTTGTGTTTAAACTGAACATCCCTTTTCCAATCTATCCTCTAGTTGCGAGTGGGTGTACGAACTAGATCTACACAGACAGTGAAGCAAACGAGAGATGTTGCTTGTCAAACCTTTTGCCAGGGACTTGAGACTGGAGATGCATCGTGCCAATGGGAAGAATATGACGTGATTGACAACGGAGCTATACCACCACCAGCCATTGATAGTGAATGTCCTCCTAGTAGTTCGGATGCAGTCGGAGATCAATTCACAGAATCCACACCCACAAAAACTAAGACCGCGAGAAAGTTGAAGAAATTGTTTTATTCTCCCATCGCCGGAGAAGGAACAGATGTTGCAATGGAAGAGAATGAAATGGACGACAATGAAACACCATCAATATCACTGAACATAGCGGAAGACGATATCAGAGATTGTACCTTTAATGTGAGTGACATGTCCTCAACGTTACAGGCCGAACCAGCTGGGATGCAGAGTGTCAGTATAAGGAAAGAGGCCAAATTCATTTTATTCGATAGTTGTTTGATTGATATTATTATTAAGATGAAATGTGGGCATTCGGTTGGTGGGGAAGTATGTGGGGAGCCATTGATTAATGTGACTCGTGCAATTCGAGGCACTAACCTTAAAATACATGCCACCTGTACACAATATCATCCGTTCTCATGGTCTGCACAACCCATGCTGGGGCAACTGCCAGCAGGCAATCTACTTTGTGCAGCAGCCGCACTTTTTAGTGGTTCAAGTTTTCTTTCAGTTTGTGGGAATCCATTTCATTGCGAAAACTCAGTTCTACAAATACCAAACCGATTATCTATTTCCAGCCATTAGCGAAGCTTGGAGAATGGAAAAAATGTCTATTGAAAGTACATTCGCGGGCAAACGGTTCAGGCTAGCCGGTGATGGACAGTGCGACAGCCCAGGATTTTCAGCCAAGTACTGCACCTACCACTTTCAGGACATGGAAAGTAAGAAAATTGTGAGTTCGGTGGTCGTGCAGGTGTCACAAAGTACATCCTCAGTGGCCATGGAGAAAGTTGGCTTTGTAGCATCATTGCAAGAACTACAATCGCGGGGAATGGTGATCGACCTGATAGCCACGGACAGACACGTTTCAATTGCCAAGACAATGAGAGAAGAGTACAAAAATATAAATCACCAATTTGACGTATGGCATCTTGCAAAAACAATCAATAAAAAAATGTCGGCTGCAGGTAAAAAAAAAAGATATGCAAGGTATTTCACAGTGGTCCAAATCAATCAGCAACCATCTTTGGTGGAGCTCAAAAACATGTGAAGGGTCGTTGGAAATTCTACTGGAAAAATGGCGGTCAGTAATGCTACACTGTAGCAACGTTCACCGCTGGACCACAAACCAACATTTCCACAATTGTGAACATGGCCATTTGTCCACAGAGGAGGCACGGAAGAAGAAGTGGTTGATTCCTTCATCACCCACTCACAAAAGAAAAGATTGTATTTGATAAAACTATAACAAGAGATTTGAGGGGACTCACGGAATTCTGCCACACAGGAGATTTGGAGGTGTTCCACAATATGTGCCTAAAGTACAGGCCAAAACGATTGCATTTTGGCATGGAGGGCATGATAAATCGGACTCTTCTATCAGTCTTGGCACATAACCATAATGTTGGCCGTCAACAAAGTAGGACGACCGGAACTTTAGGGACGCTTCGCTACAATAAGGCCTTCACTAAAAGAAGTAAACAATGGGTGATCAAACCAGTGTTTGAGGATATGCAATATGAGTTTATTGAGAGACTTATTGTTGATGTCCTAGATAGGCACATACATGGAGTTGTGAACGAACCTGTGCAGGGGACAACTGCATTGCCACCCAACATTGCCTCTGTTCCATGTCCACCTAAAGCAGAGCTCATTGAGAAATACACATCACGGTTTAAATGATTGTAATTTGATTGTCTGTTCTCTCGAGTCTCCTCATGTTGCAGGCCCATTGAATATGTGTATCTATGTAATGTGTAAATAAAAGTGATTGCTCAGTGTACATGCAATGTGTCTCTCCACCCTTGCCCCTCCCTTCACCGTGCAGTAGTGCGAACCACCCGGGTGTCACCTGTGACTTTGCTCTCGAGTCTCCTCATGTCGCAGGCCCATTGAATATGTGTAGCTATGTATTGTGTAAGTAAAAGTGTTTGCTCAGTGTACATGCAATGTGTCTATCCAACCTTGTTCATTTGTGCATTAAATTAAACCAAACAGTAATATAAATCATTTTTCAAAAAATATAGAATGTCTCCGTATTTATGGTTCTCTGGGGCTGCAAAGCACGCAGACAAAATGCAAAGATGGAGTGTAAATTTCAAGTCCTGTGAGATGGCCTTACACTGAATGTAGCTAACTAGGAATGTGTGCTCGTTCAAAGTGAAGGTCAGCTGCTTTGATTTTTTGCTCGGGTGCCGGAATGGCCCACAACTCAGTATAAGGTTCTATTGTTATTTGACCTTGACAGGCCGGGACCATCCCGAAAGACCTTTTTGGGGGTGTGGTGCAATAACGTAAGAAACGATAATGAATAAAATTTCAGAAACGATAGCCATTTAATGTTCGTTCATTAGAAGAAATAACGTCGGCATAGAAGGAGTGGTATTTCGGGGCTGCCCTACGCACAGACACAATGGAAAATGCAAATATAATGTAAGTAACTCTTTAGATGAGTTTATACCGCAATTTAATTACTATACAGTAGCTTTAAAGACGGGTTAAGTTGTACTTGTTCGTTCTATGTGGCATATTGTTTTGTACCGCGCACTATCTTGAGGAGAACCATCTCCTTTTACGGAAGCACCTCAAAACCTTCCTCTTTGCTTCTGCTTTCTCTCTCCCTCTCCCCTGCTACAACTGGTCCACTGTCTGCGACCACGGTCCTGGGCCCTTCCACTCTCCACCTGCACTGCCTCCCTGTCAACCCCTGCACTGGGGGACTGTCTCAGTATCCTACAGCCCCCCCTTCCCAGCACTTGTTCTGCACTTACCTTGCACTCGCCACCAGCTGGCCCTATGTATTTATTATTTTATGCTACTTACCTTGTACTCCACTTCCCCCCTCCCCTTCCCCTTGCACTTTTACCTTCCCCCTACCCCTGCACTTGCGCGATCTGAATGACACCTGGCCTAGTAGGATCGTTGTCTGTCTTCTCCTTGTTCCCCCCCCTCCCTGCCTCGCCACGCCTTGAAACACTTGTATATAGGCGCGTTGCAAATGCCATATTATATCATATCAGTGACGAAGTGGTCCACTGGCGCTCAGGCGGCTCTGAAAAAGGCGGAGGAGAGGGGGTGGGTTACTGGAAATGACGTATAATACCCAGTTGCACTGTCCTAGCTATGAAATAATTTCCCGACCTAATATATAAAATGAATAATTTTAATAAAGATCTGATGGTGAGACTAATTTCATTTTTTATGTTTTTAAAACAGGTACATCCTTCATTATTGTCTGTGTCACGAGTACCAGACACCGGCGGATGGCTTTTACAACCGCCAGTTGCTTCTCCGCGTGAACAACGTTACCACCCTGACCATTTTATGGGACGATCGCCAAGTACAAGTATGCCCTTACGCGGTACTAATGGCTAGATGCAACATACATACCGTTGTGGTGGCCTAGTGCCTCGTTGTTGGAACAGCCATGCGATTATCAGTGCGACCGAAGAGCTTATTTTATCGTAAACCAACACCCTGTGTACTGCACACGAACATTGCTTGCCTCAAGACGAACTATTTTGGATCGAGAGCAAATAAAAATGCAAATCGCTGAATATTCTCTAAACATTTGATGTCAAATAAATGTACTTTACCAAATTTACAATCTTGCGGTTTGATTTAAAAGTACAGTTTCATATTCCGAATTGTGGCGCGGTTTGTTGTGAGCTGATCTGTGTTGGCTTCCGGGTTCTGTGTGGAGTCGCGTAGAAGACGCCTGGGCGCGTTTGCCTACGCAGCACAGTCACGTCACGGATAGAGGCGGAGAATATGAATGTTTTGATAAAGTCTGTTTCAGGGGCGGGGGATATGATTTAGTGCCGCAAACGCAGGTGAGCCAGGTCGATGGGGGGAAATGATAGGATTATCACAAAATGGCGGCTGATTTCGAGTGCGTTAATGGACGAAAAGTCGGGTAAGGTCCATAGGAAAGTTTTCTACGATCTACCGATTTATGCTTAAAAACACATGGCCGAACCGTAGGGACAATAAAAAAAAAGTCCCGGAACTATCCTTTATTTAGGAAACCATTTGTTCTATCCTTACTACAACTTTGCCAATGCAGAATTAATGTGCCAGTATTACCGCATACCGGCATGTTTTCGCACCAGCTAAGTTTGCCGATGGGGTGGAAAAGTTTCCTCCAGCTAAGAGATGAAGTTAATTCTGTCACCGTACTGGCAAAAATAGACGGTATTACTGGTGCCGGTATTACCGGCAAAGCCCCCCATGGAGTTCTATAGGACTGGAATGGGGATTTACAACACTTACTGGCACTCGTAATCTGGCGGTTATTCTGCTGGACTGAGTGCTGGTAACAGTATCACCATTTGCCCGTATCCTGGCAGAATGACCAACAGGATACCGGCAAACTCACAATGAAGCCCACGAACTTCATGCTTGAAACTGGGTTGTCAATTAAACAAAATCAGAGTGCTAGGACAAGTAGCATCAGGTGACTGATGGTTTAACTCCGCAACCCCATGCATGACATTATATAAAGTCACATTGCATGATCTTTCAGATATGATATAAGTCATTTATACCATGCCTGTACACAAGTGTTTCTAGGGGCGATAAAACAAAGAATGATAGACAGGGGGAGGACAAAACAAATGATCTTACAAGGCCTTGTGTCATTCACATCGCGCATGGGGGAGTGGGAGGGACGAGGAGAAGTGCCAAGGGGGAAGGAGAGGGAGAGTGCAATGGCAAGAAGCGGTAAGTGCGGTCAGGGGCTGGCTCAAGTAAGTGCAGAAAGGCAGAGGACCGTAGGGTCATGCAGGAGCCTGGTGCCCATGAGGTCTGGTGGGTGGCCAGGTAACCAGTTAGAGTAACAGACAGGAGCATCAGCAGGGTACAGAGAGTGAAAGCAGAAGTGAAAAGGAAGGTAATGACTTGCTTCTGGAACCTTAGGTGGTCTTTTTCAAGCTTGAGAGAGGCAGGGATGCTGTTCCAGATGGAAGAGATCTACCCCCCACTCTCTGCCTGGAGTAACGTCTGAATATCAGAGTTTCAGAGGTGAATGAGCGCAGGCCTCGAGAAGGAAGATGCTTAGGAAGGGAGAGTTGAATGTAGTCTGGTCCCTGGCCCCAGAAAGCCTTGGGGATAATGCAAGGGGTATTGAGCTTGATCCTTGCAGCCACCGAGAACCAGTGGAGAGATCTGAGGGCTGGAGAGACATGATCCCTGGCCTTGAGGACAAGACTTGCAGTCCTCTTCTGGATTAGTTGAAAAGAGGCTGCTGAGAACCTGGGCTCTGGAGACAGTGAGCCCCTGGGGGAAAGTGAGAAAAGGAAGAATACATTTTAGGAGGTGCAGCTGGTAGTGCGACTTCTTAGAGACATCAGAGATGTGAGGAGTGAAGGAGATGATGGAGTCAAAGATGACACAGGCGTTCTTTGCCTCACAAGACGGTGAGGGTGGAGGGCCCAGCGTGTGTGGCCAGAGAGCAAGTGGGAAAGCGCTAGCAGGGGTCCCAAAAGGATCTCAGTCTTACTACTAGCATTTAGGTAGAGATCGTTGGAGGCACAACATTCCTGAATCGCAAATAGACAGTCGGGAATGAGCGAGTGATTAGAGGAGGCTGGGGGGAGCCTGAAGGAGAACTGAGTGCTATCCGCATAACACTGAAAGTTAGAAAAGAAGGTAGAGATGAGGTGGGCCAGTGGAGCCAAGTAAAGGTTGAGGAGCCAGGGTTTGAGGTTAGTACCTTCGGGAACACCACATGTAGAGAGAAAAGTGAGAAAGGAACTGGGTGGGTCGATCGGATAGAAAGGATGTCAACCATGATAGGGCCTGACCTGTGATGCCCAGGTTGTCATGGAAATAGTTGATCAGGATAGCTTGGTTGACCGTATTGAAAGCAGAGGATAGATCAAGAAGTATAACGACAGAAGGAAGCTTAGAGTCAAGATTTGAGAGCAGGTCTTCACAGGTGTTCAGGAGAGCAGTTTCCGTGCTTCAGGCTGTTCTAAAGCCGGACTGGTGGTCATGGAGACAACGAACAGATTCAGTATGGAAAGTAAGCTGGGAGGTGGGCAGCATTTTTGGGAGTTTGCCCAGGAAAGGAGTGATAGAGATCGGGCAGTAGTTTGCTGGGGAGGAGAGATCAGCAGAGGACTTCTTGAGGACGGGGTGCACAAGGGAGTGCTTTAGAGGGAAGGCAAGGTTCTGGTGGCAAAAGAGTGATTGCAGAAATCGGCCAAGGCTGAAGCGAGGGAGTCAATGTGGTCCTTGATGGTTCTGGAGTAGCAGGGGAGCACCTGCTTTGACAAGACTTTCAGAGATTGGACTTGTCTAGAAACATCATCAGGAGTGAACAAGGGGAAGGAGGACAAAGGAGGAAGAGAGATGGCTGGAGAGGGGCCGGGAGTGGTTGAGGGAGAGGAAAAAGAGAAAGTGGACAGGATGTCCCGAGTGTTAGTGGTTAAGTGAGAAGCCAGTGCCTTGCAAAGGGCATGCGAGGGAACAGGAGAGGAGGAGACTACAGCAGGATTGGCCAGCTCTTTCAGGATTTTGAAGAGTTCAGCCGAGTTGTTAGAGGCCGTAGAGATGCAGGATTGAATGTAGGCTCACTTCTTGGACAGGACAGAGATTCTATATTGCCCTTGGAGCAGGCGGCAGGCCAGTTTGTTGGAGGATGAGTCTGATGCCCTCCACATCCTCTCAGCCACCCTATATTTTCATTTAAGGGTGGCAAGGTCAGAATCATACCAAGAATTGCACTTGGATGTGGGCTTCAGCTGGATCCTCATAACAGGGGCAAGGACATCAATTGAGATTGAGAGATGCAGGTTGGAGATGGCTGTGTCAGAGTGTTAGTCAGCTGCAGGTGAAGGAGGGAGAGAGAAAGTAGAGGCAAAGGGCTCCACTGATATACGCTTCATGGGCCAGATTACCGAGTAGGTGGGTGGCAGTGCTGGGGTCAGCTTTGCCTGGTGGACAGAGAACAACAGGTGAGAGGAGAGAAAAAAGTGGTCAACCCAAGAGAGAGGAGTGGTTTGAGGGTTGGAGAGGGGGGTGTCTGACGAGATAAGAACATACAGGGTGTGACCGGCAGAGTGTGTCATGCCAGACTTAAGAATAGAGAGAGAAAGAGAGTCACAGATATTGTGAAAGAGCCCAGAGGAGGGGCTGGAGGCATCCAAGTTGATGTTGCAGTCTCCGTGGAGGAGAGGTTGAGAGGTAGAGGCAAGGAGGGAGGAGGAGAGGTTGGCCCACTTGAAGAGGAAGAGGGCCACCTTGCCAAGTGGCCTGTAGATGGTGGCCACAGTAAGAGAGAGGCCAGGAGAGATAGACAGCCGGCAGACCAGGCATTCAAAGGAGGAATATGCCTGCATGGGAATGCCAGAAGCAGGGATCCGCTCCAGGAAGATCAGGGCTACTCCACCTCCTGGACGGTTGGTTCTGGGTTTGGCGACAATCTTTTAGCCATCATGGAGGATAGTGTTGAAACTCATGACAGAGATGGCTGTGAAACATGTCTCGGTGAGAACAAGGACATGCAGATCAAGTTCTTCGAGCAATCGGCAGATGTCAGAGGAGTGTTTGACAACAGAGCAAGAGTTGAGGGTAGCGGCGCGGAGCAGATTGCCACATTTGAAAGACTTCTGTGGAGGGGAACAGGCATGAGGTATGTCCTGCTGCGGTGAGGTGCCCGAAAGTGGGCGAGGAGGAAGAAGGATATGGCAGAGTAGTCAGAGAGGAAGAAGAGGATGCCAGAGGGGTGGTGGAGGAAACAGGAAGCAGAGCAGCCAGAGAAGCAGAGGAGGGTGCCAGAGAGGTAGTTGAAGAGGAAGGTCATGGAAAAGCCAGAGAGAAATAGGGAGAAGTAGCAAGAGAACAAAGGAAGTTGAAAAGACCTGTAGAGGGAAAGACAAAGATGATGTCGATGAGGATCTGTCTGGAGGAAGAACTGGCTTAGGTATCAGTGATAGGGAGGCCTGGGTTGGAGACCAGTATGTCCCTTTTGAGCTTCTTCCTATCAAACTTAGTGAGAGAGATGTGCTAGAAGATAGAGTAGACGTTAAAGAAAATAGGGGAGACAGAGAGCACCATGGAGGAGTGCAAAGCGGAGAGCAAGAGAAGGCAGCGCAAGCAGGAGAGGGTGAGGGGGTCACACACCAGGGGCACACAAAGGTGTAAGGTACAAGAGGAGGACAGGTACATTGGGCACAGAGAACCAAACCACAGTGATCACAGTTAAAGGGGGATGAACTGATGAGAAGGATACATGTCAAAAGTATGTGATAAAACACTGGAGACCACTTATGGGGAACACGAGTAAGACAGGAAATGCAATACAGTACAGAATATGCAGAACACTAGTGACCCTGGGGGACCTAGAGGCGTAAGAAGAGAAATGCACAATGCCACAAAAAAACCAATGCAATACAATAGTCACAAAACAATATAGAGTGAGAGGGGAATGGAAATACAGTACAATGTATGCAAGACACTAAAACCCTGGGGGACCTAGCAGGGAAGAGGAAAATGCACACTATACAGCAAGTATACAATAATAGTAACAATTAGAGGGGGCCTGAAGGGGGAGGACGAGTGGGGAAAAGGACCCAAGAATGTGGGGAAAGTGCAGTTGGAGACAGGAAGAGAGGAGAAGGCCGCACAAGGCAGGAGAAGTTGAGCCTGAGCTACGGGTGGAAATCGCAAATTGAAAGGGGACGAGAGGGGATGGAGGCACAAGGTCGGGAGAGCAGAGTCTTTGTTGCGGGTGAAAAGCACACATGTAGATGGGAAGAGAGGGGAAGGATGTGCAGGGCCGGGAGACTGGTGCATGAGTTGCGGATGGAAAGCGCAGGTGCAGACAGGAAGAGGGTGGAAAGACGTTCAAGGCCGGGATAAACAGAGCCTGAATTGCGGGTGTAAAGAGCACGTAGAAACGGGAAGAGAGGGGAAGGATGCCCATGGGTGGGGAGTTGCCTGGAGTACTCTCCCTCCTTGCACCTTCTTACCTTGTGGATGTGGATGGACGGAGTGAGTGTTGTCGGCACCCGCAGTCTCCACCACTACCCCTTCACCGCCAAACACCTGCATCGGTGCAAGGGCTTTGCCGCACAGGGTACGATCCTCGGTTCTTAAAGTCTCAGAATTGTGAAAGATTGCGTTGCATGCTATGTGTCATCAGACAGCATCTCCTGTGTACCTGCCTCGCACAACACTGCGACCTTGACCTGTGAGGGCTTTGCTGCTGAGGGCTTGATTCTCGGTTCTTATAGGCTCAGAAGCGTGGAAGATTGTGTTGTGTGCTACGTGTCGTCTGGCAGTGTCTCGTGTGTACCTGGTCGCACAACACTGCAGCTTTGTCCTGCGAGGGCTTTGCCGCAGGGGGTCCGATCCTCAGTTCTTAAAGGCTCAGAAGAATGGAAGATTGCGCTGTGTGCTACGTGATATCAGGCAGCATCTCCTGCGTACCTGTGTCACACAACACTGCAGCCTTGTCCTGTGAGGGCTTTGCCACATAGGGTCTCAACCTCGGTTTTTAAAGGCTCTGAAGCATGGAAGATTGTGTTGCATGCTGCATGTTTGTTGGGCAGCGTCTCCTGCGTACCTGCGTCGCATAACACTGCAGCCTTGTCCTGCAAAGGCTTTTCATCACCATAATGGCATGAACTTGTTTTTCATGAAATATTTTTGGGGGAACTTGAGGCTGGATCATGTTAATACTCAGTGATGGGCAGCGATACTCCAAAGCCTCTGCTGGCTCCCCCCCCAGCGGAACTCTTTGTCTTACCCCAGCGTACGATTGCCATACTGCTCACGAGGACCGGGCTTCCACCTTCAGAAGCACTACAGAGCCTGGTGTTAGACACCATTAGAGGTGAATAAAAGCTTTAAGCATTGCCTCGCTCCCCCACAAACACCAGACTGGGGCCTGCATCGCGAATACTAGCATCTAACCGAACCATAGCCCCACAGCAGACACCAACAGGTGGATGGCTGCACGATGCACCGGCAGGCGCAGCGGGGGACCGCGGTCAGGGAATTGAATCATAACCCCGCTCAGCGGAGCGAGACACCTTCCCGCATTTGCCAGCGGTGGCCCTGGGGACCACCCCTATGCGACCAGCCACAACATGGGGAACCCCAGAAAGAAAGCTAAGATGGATCAATATGCTCGATCGGACCAGCTGCAATCACTGCCATCCCCCTCTACAAGTCAAACACCAGCCCAGATCGATGCTGCTGTCCTAAACCAAACACGCCTAGCCCTGAAAAGCAGCACTGACAGTGTGGATGCAAAAATAGATGCTTTGACATGCAAGGTGGATATATTAGTCATACAGATCGACAAACTATGCAGTTGCCTGACCGAGGCTGAGCAACGTATAGGGGAGGGCGAGGACAAGATATCCATTTTACAGCGCTAGGTGGCGGACCTTCAGCAAGCCATAAAAAAGTTACAGCCAAAAACAACAACCTAGAAGGACACTCCATGTGGATCAACATATGCATCCTTGGTGTCCCGGAGTCTACGGCTATTGAGCACATGGAAAAGTTCATAGAAATGTTTTTAACTGAGATCCTGCACCGTCCCCCAGTAACACCTATGTTTATGGTGGAGAGAGTGCACCGCTCACTAGCAGCAGGGCCTCCCCTGGAGCCACAGAGCACCCAATCATAGCTAAGATCTTCAGCTACCATGACATCATCCTCTGTGCAGCCACAGAAAAAGGAGTCCTGCAATGGAGGTCCTCTGTTATCAGACTGTTTCCGGACTTCAGCCCGGCGGTCCAGGACCAACGAAAGACATTTCAATCTGTCAAGAACACCCTCAGGAGAAAGGGCATCAAATATGCTATGCTATACCCTGCCAAACTCTGCTGAGCGATTCGCCTCGAGCCTCCCAGATACGGGCGGTTCCTCAGGATGCTCTCCACAACTGTTACGCTCACCTGGTCTCTACGGAGGCATTGGGGCATGGCTGCAGCCCTCCCTGAACTTGAATCACCCCCTTCAGGCCTCTCCCTCAGTAGAAAAGCTGTGAGCGGTGGTACGTGGTGTTACTGCTCCTGTGTGGAGATAAGAGTGGTGAGTGTGACAATCTGTGATTGTTGTACCTCTCGAACCCTTCACCCCAAAGTACAGTTTCTGTGAGCATACGATGGCCCATAAAGCTCACCTGTGAATTATGGAAGATAAGCTCTCCATCATGCTACTTCTGGCAGGGGTGCGTCGAATGTGATCTAGTTCCTTCACTGATCCCTGGTAAGGATTAGTCCAGTCCAGCTGCGACTATGCTTCTCCTTATGATTGGTAAGTCTTTCTTGAGCTCCTGTGATGCTGTTCATTCTGTTTAATGTCTTTATATGTTGCTCCTATTTATGCCCCTAATAATGTCTCTCTTCTGTTTTCTTCCCTTAGATGGAAATGCAGCCTCAATGCAGCTGTGAGACACGGCCGGATGGAAGATGGATGCTACCACAATGTTCAACAGCAGGAAAGTGATTTTTTAAGGAAAAGCATGAAGTATGGCGAAGCCCAACCTTAAACGGACTGTTTTTTCGATGTCTAACCTTGTCTTCTGTTTTTCCTTGCAGGCGCTGCTGTCAACGATGGAGCGTGTCGTGCTGCGGTGCCAAGATGAAGATTTTGTGGTGTAAAGATGAATACTTGGTTCGCCGAAGAGATGTACAGGTAAGAACAGCTTCCCCCAGTTGGTAAGTTTGCTGGCAGGAAGCAGGATGTCCAGAAAGCAGGATATTCAAAGGTAAGTCTGACCTCAGGCAACGGTGAGCGTTACGCTGCTTGCAAGTGCAGAATAACGCAAAGCATCTGTCTTGAGCATCGGGGCAGCTTATATAGCTGAGATTGTGGGCACACCCATTAGGGCCGGCTTACCAGCCACACCGTGCCACTCCTAGAGAGTTAGCATGTGCGAAGGCAATCCATTAGCAGCCACACCCAAGAATACACTTGGGGATGCTTAATGGATGGAATGTTCAAGGTTAATGCATCCTGCTTAATGGACGGAATGTTCAAGGTTAATTCATCTGAAGTGCTAGGTCCATAATAAAAGCTTTTTGGTGTTAAATGGATGTTCTTGTTTACTTTTGTTCATGAGCCTGGCGCCAGGACAGTGTCCACCCAAGTTTCCTGTGCATGCGACCCCTGCATGCCTGTGCCCCTGACGTAATGACCATGACAACAACATCCCTAACGAAACTTCACGAGGAGGTGGCAACCGCAACATCAACCGGATAAACACTTCATGTTAATCCCTTCCAGTGGGGAGCCCCAGAGACAACACTCTGTGGCCTCCGTCAACGGGAGTATGTTGACGCCCTTAGCACTCCATAACCCTGAGTCACTGCAGGATTGTTTTATTCTGTTCACAGGAATAGTTGGGATGGGGAAGGGATAGGGGTGCCAGTAGATTATGGTTTCTGGTGTGGGTGGGAACTGGGGGGGGCGGAAAGTGTGGTTAGTTTGGTTAAATACTCATGGTTTCTTGGGTGTTCAATGGTTTCTGGATGATTCACTCGATACATATGGGTTTGATATGCCCACACGATCCTACAATATACAGAGCACAATTGACAACTTTGCAGTGCTGCTAGCTCAATGGCCATGCAAGCAATAGGCAGGAAGAGGGGGATGCTGACATCCATACTGTCGTGGAATATAAGGGGATTCACTAATGCCACAAAAACAAGTTTGATTGCAAACCACTGCAGAAATCATGGGATCAGCATACTATGC
This sequence comes from Ambystoma mexicanum, assembly GCF_040938575.1. Taxonomy (NCBI): domain Eukaryota; kingdom Metazoa; phylum Chordata; class Amphibia; order Caudata; family Ambystomatidae; genus Ambystoma; species Ambystoma mexicanum. The sequence goes on from NC_090936.1 coordinate 307,220,093, forward strand.
CTACAAGAAACACACCTTGCAAAAGGGGCACCCATACCTAAACTCCTGGGCTGGGGCATTCACAGATACGCCACATCCTATACATCACACTCGAGGGGCGTAGCCATCTACGTTCATGGCTCTCAACAATATAGACTGCATGAGCACATCACTGATGAGGAGGACAGGTACATAATCTTAGCTGGGGAAATACATGGCTTTAAACTTCTACTTATAAATGTATATGCACCCAATGCAGATTCCCCGAAATTCTTCCACCAATGCGCAAGACACATACACATGGGGTGTGGACGAGTTGTTGGCTGTGACGGGTACTGATTTGGTGAGATGGCTGATGTGGATGATGGGGTCTCCAAAGGTGTGTTTGGAGTTGGCGAGTGTGGTATTGAAGAAGCAGGGTTTGCGGGGTGAGATCAAGGCTTTGGGTCAGGCGTATGTGGCAGGGAAGAAAGGTGTAAGGTGTTCACGGATGGTTCGAAGGATCCGGTGTCTGGGAGAGTGAGTATGGCGTATTATCTGGAAAGCACTGGGGAGTATAAAGTGGGGCGACTGATGAATGACGTGTCAATTTGTACGGCTGAGTTGGTGGCGATTGCATTGGCGATTGATAGGGTGTGTGAGTTGGGGTTTGAGAAGGTGGTGGTGTTTTCAGATTCATTGAGTGGATTGCAGGCGATTGTGGCAGGGGATGGTGATAGGAAGGATGTGATTTTGGACATCAGGAGGAAGATTGATCGGTGTGTGCATGGGGGGGTGGATCTGGCGTTGGCATGGGTCCCCAGTCACAGTGGCATTTTGGGTAATGAGTTGGTGGATTTGGCGGCGGGTGTGGGTATGAGGAGAGGAGCGGTTGATGTGAGGATACCTTTGAGTGTGGATGAGGTGAAGGCTGTGGTGGTGAAGCGGGTTATGGATGAGTGGTGGGAGAGTGGGGTGAAGGGCAGGTGGATGTTTGGTGTTTGTGAGAAAGTGTCTGTGAAGGTGGATGCAGGGAAACTGGAATGGAGGAGGAGGGAGGAGGTGATGCTGAACCGGTTGAGGATAGGGCATGTGGGGCTGAATGACAGTCTGTTTCGAGTGGGGAAGCGTGAGTCAAGGGACTGTGTGGTGTGTGGGGTGCCTGAGACTGTGGGACATTTTTTGCTTGCGTGTGAGAGGCATGTTGAGGAGAGAGAGTTGATGAGGGTTCGGTTGTCTGCGCTGGGAGTGGCTGAAATGAGTGGGAAGGCTTTGCTGGGAGGAGACTGGGTGAGAGGCAGGGAGAGGACCAGTGTGCTGCTAGATTTTGTGGAGCAGACGGGGCAGTGGGAGGAGTTATGAGAATGTGAGGGGTGTTTGTAAGATTGGTAGGGTAGGTGCACATCATCCTTTTGGATTGGGAAGCGCCTGCGTGGGTCCACCCACGCATTCAATAATTTGAAAGAAAGAAAAGAAACATACACAGATTCCCGGGGTACGAGATCACATGGGTTGGGGACTGGACCATGGCCCTAACACCGGAGATGGATAGGTCCACTAACTTTCAAACAACTCCCCCTGTGGTAGTGAGAGCTTGGTCCTCTATATCCCAATATCATGACCTTCATGACGCATGCATTCCCAGCATCCTGATGGAAGGGAATACACTTTTTTCTAAGGGGTACATGGCAGCTCGTCCAGGATTGATTGCATAATGGTTTCCCCCTCCATTCTCCGGATCACAACGGAGACACACATCCTCCCTCAGACACTGCCCGATCACTCCCCCATTTATTTGTCTTGAAGCCATGGCGAAACTTCCAGGCCAGCTCCGGGGGAGATTCAGAGCATCCGCTCTGGAAGACATAGCATTCCGGTTCCAGATAGGACAAGACATACAGACATATTTCTCGGCCAATGCTGAGTCGGTCCCGGACCAAGGCATAATATGGGAAGCATTTAAATCCTACCTAAGAGGATGCTATATCTCCAAGGAGGGTGGGGTTCTCAAATCCATCCACAGGTCTATGCGACTGCTAGAGAGAACAATCAGGGAAAAGAAGAATGGTCAAGGAAATGCGGACAATCCCGCATTCCACAGGGCAGAACTCCTCCAGCTGGCCAACAGCGAGGAGAGGTACATAGGAGATCCAATCCTTGTGAGAAAAGATGGCGAAGGGGACCACCTGAGCAAAACCCTAGCGTGGGACATTAGAAAGGAGCAACAATCCTCCAGCATAGTTGAGATCGAAGGGCCCAATGGGACCCCCATCAAAGATTCTCAGGGGATTAACGATGAATTCCGAGAATACTATAACAGGCTGTACTCTTCACGCTCCAACCTCAGGCACGATGCTCTCACAAGATATTTGGACGAGGTTGAGCTGGGCTGTTTGGACCAAGACCTGGGTAGCTCCTTTAATATCCCCATCACAGAAGAAGAAATTCGCAGGGCCATAAAATCACTCCCCAATGGGAAGGCCCACGGGCCAAATAGGATAACAGCTGAATTTTGCAAGGCATAGGAGCACTTGGTCCTCCCCCACCTCCTTGCTATGTATGAATTTGTGTTTTCCAAAGGTTTACTCCCGGAATCCACTGGGTCCACCCTTGTAACAGTGCTCCTTAAGCCCGATAAGGACCCCAACTTCTGTCATCATACCACCCCCTGTCACTTATTAACACCGACAATAAAATCCTTGCCAAAATACTCAGTGCCCACATACTCCCACACATGCCAGCCCTGGTGCTACCCGAACAAGCCGGATTTATTCCCGGTCGCTCTACCCAACATAATCTCAGACGCCTCTTCACTCATGCACAATATAAACCCAGAGGTGCCAATGGCAATAGATGCCTTGGACGCGGAGAAGGCCTTTGACTCTGTCGAGTAGCCCTTTCTCTTCGAGGTGCTCCATCAATCCGGGTTCGGGTTGACATATATCTGATGGTTCAAAATCCTGTACACGGCCCCCAGGGCAGCAATATACACCAACAGTATGACATCGGAACACATCTACCCTAGCCGAGGTACTCGACATGGTTGTCCTTTCTCCCCCGTTCTGTTTGCCCTACCTATGGAACCTCTGGCCTGCCATATCTGGGAATTACACGCACATAGGGGTTTCCGCTTACACACACACCTATACATATTGTCCCTATATGCCAATGACATCTTTCTGTATGTTAAGCACCCCCTACAGAATCTTAGCCCACTGACACATGAGGTGATCAGATTCGGTGAGCTGTCCACGCTCAGGATTAACTGGAACAAGTCTGATGTCCTTCCTCTTACCCCCAGTGTGCAATGAAGTGATGTGGAAAATGGGTCCGTTGGAGCCCTCAGGGCATCACAGTTACCACCTCCCGAGAAGATCTATATAGAGATAACTACATGAAAACAGCGGAAGCCTTGGAACAGAGAGTGGAATTATGGGTCCTACTCCGCAAATCCCAGGCGGCCCGTATAGCACTAGCAAAGATGGTAATCCTTCCTAAACTCCTGTATATCTTTAATAACATCCCCCTGTGGCCTTGCGCACACTACTGGTCCCGGATTCAGAGATTAATGACGAGACTGGTTTGGACTGGAAACAATCTAGAGTAGCCTATGACACCTTAGCCCATTCATACAAAAAGCGTAGCCTGGAGTACCCAGACATGTATCTTTATTATCTGGCGGCCCAAATGCAATACATTGCAGGTTGGAGCACCCCAAGCCCCAAGCTGCCCCATTCCTAACTAGCAGCAGCACTCTCTGCCCCCGACATCCTGATGGGCCTGCCGGGGGACAACCGCGGAAGCACCCCCCACGGAGAGGTCCAACCACTGGAAATAACCTGTAGAGCCTGGGACGGGATATGTCGTTTGCTCGACTCCTCCCCCATTACCTACCGGAATTCCCGATCTACAACATAGCCAGAATCCCACTGACACATGAAAAATCCTTCAGGGAACACCTACAAGCACTAGGGGTATGTTCCCTTGGTGATGTGGTACTCGACGATCACTTCACAACTTGGGATGAACGCCAATCACACAGCGGTCACAACGCCTTGACTCTGTTCCACTGTTACAGACTACGGGGCGTCCTCAAACGTAAGTGGACAACTTTCCTGCAAGCACCCTCCCCTCACCGGCCCAGACTTACATTACACAACCTCTATCCCCCCGGAAACTGGTTTCCACAATTTACAGATAAGTCAGAAACGGAGAGGGTGTTCAGTACCAGAGGTATAAAATTGCTTGGGAATAAGCCCTGGGAGAGCAACTGAACGAGGATCAATGGAAAATTGTCTGCATGCAAACCCGCTACATATCCTTAAACGTACGATACAGGCTAATTCACTACAAATTTCTCCATCAGATCTACTAATCTCCTGCCTCCCTAAGTAGATTGTTCCCCGATAGGTCTCCAAGCTGTAAAAGGTGCGGAACCCAACCAGCATACTTTTACCATGTAGCTTGGACTGCCCCCAATTTCATTCATTCTGGTCAGACATAGAAGATCCAATGGTGGAAATGGTACCCTCTCCTAGGGTATACTCCCCAAAACTCTGGATGTTGGCCCTGATCGAAGGGGGCACCCGCACGGAAAATAAACTCTTGGGTATGGCCTCCTCACTGGCAAGATACTTAGTGGCTAGAAAATGGGGACGGTCCAATCCTCCCACTTCCCAGAGGTGGTTGGAGGTTATGAATCTGTCGGAACAGCGAGAAACTAGATACGCCTCTACACTCCCCACCGCAAGTCGCCCATTTGAATATTGGGCCCCATTTAGACAATACCAGACTGACATCACCCCAGCTTCCCAGATACCAGCAACTACCCCAGAGAGTCTGGAAAGACATGATTCTGCAACCCCCTGAACTGCCTCTGTAATGTCATCTTTAGAGCTAAATGAAGAATCGGAAAACACCTCATGTTGCCTGCTATGTGCCAATGTCATTCCTAAATGTAACTGGTGAACGCCAAATTGTAATGCTGTGAGTCTGAAGGGAGGGTAGGAGGGTTTTGGAAATTTTCATTTGTAGTTTTATAGGGATTGTTGTATGTACTCAACTAACAACACTTAACAAAGAAAGTTTAAAAGAAAAATACTCAGTGATTACTTTAAGGAACTCTTAGTGAGTTAATAAGATCAGTCGATGATGATGGTATTTCCACTTTTAAAAGTACTACCAGTCTGAATGGTGGCATCACCCATTTTACAAAGCAGTTCAGATGAGTTGAAACAACTGATATCCTGAGCAATGGCCAAATAGATGTCGCTAAACAGAGCCAACGAAATAAGCCATTCTATCTCTGGTGAAGTTCTATCTTACCATCTTGTTTTCAATGGGTTTAGATTTAATGTTTGTAGGAAAAACACACCAGCCATCCCTGTAGCCTACCTTCTGGTGAGAGCCCCATGCCGGGTGCTGAATTTATTTGCCATAGACCTAGAGCTAGACTTAGATTTCCACTGTGGCACAGTACGTGGGGAAAAGGCACTCTCTAATGAATGGTTCTCTTAATTTATTTGTTTGTTTAATTGGGCTTTGTATCACAAGGATCACAGCATCAGCCCTTCAGGGAGCCAATTGGCACTGTGTATTTTTAAAGTGTTAACTGCACCCAATCATGAGTGCCTCCCTGCACTTCTCCAATGCAAGATGACCGAAAATTAATGGTTTGGTATTGTGAGTGGTCAGAGATAAAAGCCGGACACAAAGGCCCTCATTACAACTGAGGTGCTAAGTGCACCAACTTTACCACCATGGTGTAAACTACGTTTACACCATGGTGGATGGCGGATTTACCGCCCCATTACAAGGTGAGTGGGGCGGTAAATCCCCATTTCCCATTTTCCCTTCCCCATTCCCATTTTTGCCCCATAGGGCATAATGGGAGTGGGGAAGGCGCTAATTACGGCACCGTAAATTACGGTGCCGTAATTAGCACCAAGGTGCCTTAGCACCATGGAACTTAACGCCTGCAAAAAGCAGGCGTTAAGGTGGGAATCAGGCGTTAAGGGTTAACGGTGGCGTTAACCCTTAACGCCTGAGTTGTAATGAGGGCCAAAGTTTTCATGTTTTTGGTTAAAGACATTTATTAACCTAAACTGGTTGGGAAAATGCCTCTCCGACTCTTCTCTAAGAGGCATACCTCTACCTAAAACCAAAAACAAAGGATCTGGGTAAGACCTGAAGGAAAGGTTCAGCCAGGAAAGGATCATTCCTTTGGGCAAAGGCTAGATCAGGAATAAGTTTGGCCCCTTCTCCTGATATCTGAAGTGGGACTGCCTCAGATGTAATGTGAGACTCTATGTCTACCTCCCCAACACCCTTAGTTCCTCTTTCAGTCTTGATAGAGCTCTTAACTTCCTTGGGCTTAGGAAATAGAGCCTTTTCCAGAATACCCTGGGCTAGTCACTACCCTGCCTTCACTTGATATGCCTCTTTTCTGTTATTTTGCATCAAGATTTTTATGTCCGCCCCCTATAGTCAGGGTCTATATGGAGTGCCAAAACATCCAGGACATGTCGCCAGGCTATAACCCACTTAAAGGCAGGTCCAATGCAAGTTTCAGGTGAGGGAATGAGGACTAAGGCTTTGGGTATTAAAACTCGGTCCCCAGGTGGGATCAATTCTTCCCTACTACTGCACAAGTCAAATCCGATAGAGTGTTCTGTGGCAACTGATGGATCGGAAGCTCAGTTGCTGAGTTTCTCAAATCTTAGGGTTCCCCAATGTATGTCAATACGCCCGATCCCACTCTGACACCATATGTGAGGGGTAAAATGAAATGTTTTGGTTAAAGACTTTTAATAACATAAACTGGTTGGGATCATGCCTCTTTCACCCTGCTCTAAAAGGAATTTCCCTACCTAAAAGCATAAACAAACGATCTGTGTGTGTCAGGATGTCAGAAATCAAAACAGTCCTTGTGTCCAAACATTATATCCTGACCCTTACACTATGAACGAAAGAATAAAGTGAAAAGGAAAATGTCTTCAACATGATGTTTGCAAAAAGTACGCATAAATGAAAATAGAATAGCTACATCATAAAAGTTCTCTAAGGTAACAGAACTTGGGTTCCAGAGGGTGGTTACCTTTCCATAGATTCTTCAAGGGCATTGGAATGTCTCTTGGTATAACAGTTCTTTGTGTCTTTTCTTGGCCCACAACAATCCTGTTAGGTAAAGGTTGCTTAGCCTCAGAATTCTTCTTTCTTTTACAAAGTTCCTTCTTTGTTCAACAAACACTGCCCTTTCTTTGGATTGTTGGTAGTTTTGCAGTTGCCAAGGTATACTCCCCTGCCAGGACTTCTTATGCACCTCCAAATGACTGGTATACTCTCCTGCCAGGACTTTTCATGCACTTCCAACTGCATGTTATACTCTCTTGCCAGGACTTCTTATGTAATTATAGCTGCCTGGTTTATTCACCTGCCAGGACTTACTTTCATACATATGTAACAGTTTCTCTTTATATTTAAACTTGCACATGCCTTTTTTGATTTGGCATATCAAATAGTTTCAATGTTTGCCTTAAACATCTACAATATTTGCAGTTAATAAACTCATATATTGTTGGGGGTCGTGTTTGCACTCTGCCCTTCTGACTCACAAACAATCTTATTATTTCTGTCTCTACATCTTTACAGTGTTGAAACTGTATGGCGCGGTTGCCGAAACGCCCGGGGCCCCCACTCTGCTTGGGCTGACTCATTGGCTTTGTGTGGCATCTTTGGACGCATTTGTGCTTACGTGGTGTAGCTTTGCCACCTGTTTCCACTCTGCACGGCTCTGATGTCTCTCTGACTTCTCTTGTGGCTCTGCTCCTACACGCCGCCTTCCTTCAGGTCTCAGTGAGGCTAACACTGCTTTCTCCAGCTGCCAAAAGCGCAGGACTCTTCTCATGGTCCTTGGTGTCTTTCCCGCACGCTCTGCTCACGCATCATTCTGTCCACTAAATGCTGGTGAGCCCTTCTGCTCTGCCACACCAACTTGTGTATCCCGATGCCACATGCTTCCGAGGGAGATGCAACGTCTTCTCCTGAACAGCTGATGTCAAGTGGCACAGCCGGTCAAGTGGCACAGCGAGTAGAGCGCTCGCTTTGACATCCGTGCAGAGCCTGTTAATGCAGGTTTGAATCCCGGCAGGGCCAAACTCAGCCTTTCATCCTTCCGAGGTCGATAAATGAGCACCACACACCGTGGGTAATAATAAGCAGCGCTCAGATACCTGAGGGTTCGTAGCGCTATATAAAAGCCTAATTATTATTATTATTATTATAATAGTTCAGTTTCTATCTTTAAATGTCACATGCACTGGTGCTTTCTGAGAACAACTAGCATGCTCATTGGGCTTGAGGTTCATTTCCTTCATCCTCCTCATTCCAGTACTTGGTGGTTGTGAGATTTGTAGTCCCTTGATGTCAACTGATGCACAGAACTTGGAACGTCTGTCTCAATGGTTCCAAATGAAAACCCAGTTCTATATGAATGGGAATTGTTTTTCTTGGAGCTTTTACTTTGTAGACCATGGAGGGGAGTTTGGTCAAAAAGGTGTAGGGAAAATATTTCTCTGTTTTCGTTAGAAGGGAGAAAAGATGCAAGGTAATATACCATTAGGTTATTGGGTGCCAGGGGGTCCTCTTCATGGGCAAATGGGGGATACCATGGCTCATCAAATGAAGTCATGACATCTCCCTGGTAATTGTCTCATTCCATGTTGTCCTTCTCATATTGCTGCCCCCAGTGTCAGGATCAATTAGCGGCTGCTCTCCCCTGGCCACATGATAGGAGTTAACTGCCAGGGAATCTGTGATGACTCCATTGGATTTAGCATAGTTTACAAAATAGAAGAGGATTTCTTTAATATATTAAAATTGCAATGTTGGGGTTGGTGAGAGAAGAAGTGGAAAGATGTCCGAATAAACAATGCATGGTTATTTAAGAACATATTGGAGGGGGTAGATAGTAGCAGGGAATTTTGAGCATTGAAGAGAATATGGAGGAGACTATTGTCTTTCTATTGTGTTTCAGATTTGAAATACAGGACGGGAGATGGGTGTGGTAGACAGAAGAAGGAAAGGAGAAAGGAATCAGAAAAGAGTGCTATAGATCCAGAGATAATGCACTGCCTCCAACATCCATTTGTTGAAATGGGAGTTGTTGTATTGTCTTTTCAGACGTTAACATTTCTTCTGAAATAAGATAAGACAATATTTGCTACTGTAATGCATTTATTTTTTAAAGCTTAAAGATCATCCCTTCACAAAGTCATGATAAGGGAGTCAGGTGAGAGGGACAAGGAGGCTCTGTGGATCATAGAATGCTGCCCACCTCACAACGACCGCCTGAGGGTAGTAAAAGGAGAATACACAGATCCTCTTCCTTCCATCCGACCACCAATGAAGCAGGGAGACCCATATAGTACAGATCAGGGAATAACTCTCACAAGCCCATAGAACACAGGGATAGACACAGGAAACAAAGAACATTTTAGTACATTGAAGGACATGGAGATCCTAACACAGGGCTTAGGGACCGCAGAGTCACTGAGGTTGTGACAAGCTAGGGAGAGACACATGTAGGACTCCAAAACTGTCTTGGAACCTAGACCAGGTTACCTCTCCACTTTCTCTAGATCGAACAGCAATATGTAGGCATCATTACCTCCATATCCCTGATATGATCCCCCAAGACACCAATCGCAACTGCAGCATCCCATGCCGAAAACTCTACTAAAGCCCCTAGAATGCAGTCAGGACAACGGGCCAGAGGCCGCATGATGGCACCTGCAATGTGATCCCACCAAGGCATAAAACTTCAAAATCACGACAGAATTCACTCAACAAATACTGAAGCAGAACTAAGTGAAACAAATCAAGGTCCAAGTAGTATGCCATCCCACGTCAATGCAGAGCAGCCACCCAAAACACCTATTAGTGCCACCTAATCACCAAATCCCTCAACAAATCCTTTGAGTTGCAAAATGTGTGCTTTCTAGTTGCATCCAGGGCCCAGTTCAAGTCTCTCTCAACTTACCATGAAGCCAGAACAGCACCCAAAAGGCTTCTAGCCTCTCACTGAAGGCCCAGAAAAATCTCTCTTCCAGTCAAAGCCTGATCCCCAAATCTATCTCAGTCAGTCAGTCAGATCACATAATCCATTAAACAAATACAAATACAAAACACATTACATGATAATATGGACCATTACATTTTACACTATGTATACATTGTCCAGTAAATGAAATCAGAAAATTAAGAACATTGCTTCATTTAAAAAGAGGTGGACAGCAAAAATAGCAGCCATTGCATAAAATCCACTACATAACCACTGGTTTACAGTGCATAGTGCATGAGCCTGAGATAAAAACCATTCTTCGGCATATCAGAAGAGAAATAGAGCATCAAAATACGAACAATACACTTTATCATGTACACAATCTATATCTTAACATGCATAATGTGTTAGCCTCATATTTAGGCAATCCCTTTAGATTGTAGGGCCCATGCCTTTACTGACATGCAACCTTCCAAGATTTTGCTGGGGATTCAACACATTTGACTGATTCCATAGTGCTCTTGGTAATATGTCTGAAAACACCACCTTTGCACATGGAAAGATTTGCATTGCTCTCTCCATGAAGGACTTCAAAACAGGAATCAAACTTGGGGCACTGATGTACCACAAATATTCTCCTCCACAGTTCACCAACAAGATGTCTGGACTAACAAAAGTAGACAAGTTTCTACAAAGAGAAACCAGCTCCGCCAAATTGCGTCCAGGCACACTACACCACAAAACCTCCATGCCTGGAAACCCAAAATCTTCAGAAACACATCTTGATTTTAAATATCGCTCCAGATCAGCAAAAGACCTATCACCAAGTACCCAGACACAATATCCTGCCATCTTCACCATACAAGCAACACAGCAATGGAAGAAAGTATAACCCTCCCTTCCTGGAAAGCGCTGTCATGATGCCTACCCCCGGGGAACCAGACCAGGTCCAGCAACCCCGGAAGCAGGCATCAGTTATTTTAAGCAAGCCCAAAAAACCCTGCTAGGGGCTGTTTCGGTGCGGTCCTGGTGCCTGTGGCGCCAGGCTCATATGGAGAGACAGTCCTGGCACCATAGGCGCCAGGCTCATAGAGTAGAACTTACCTGATGCAGACCATGCTGCAAGCTTACCTGATGCAGACCATGCTGCAGAGCTCCAAGCCAAATGAGGCTTGGAAGGCACTATTTTACCTAGGGACTATTTTTTTACTCGGGTGGGGCTGGGGAGGAATACTTACCTGGGACTACTTTGGAGGCTATTTAAACCACGCCCGAAGAGCAGCACACGCTTCACGTTATTCTGCATCCAGCAGCGTGACGCTCACTGTGTCTGCAAGCCTGTATCCAGTCTTCTGCCACGCCCACCTCGAGTCTGCAACTCCTAGAAAAAGGGAGGAACAGAAGGAGAAAAGGTTAGAGTAAGAGCAAAACCTTCGATCCTTACCTGAATTCTGGATCCACCGCACCTTCGAGCTGGAAGAAAGAAGTATTTTATGCGTGCCGCCTCGCCTGCTGCAGCGCCGCGCTGAACTCACCGGCCTTCGCAGCATCCTCACGATCCACCGCATTCTTCTGCACGTTCCCACCACACTCCGGCACCTAAGTGGAACACAAGAACAGCAAAGGTGAGCCAAGGAAATAAACAGAGGCAATAGTAACTACCCCCATAGACTTACCTGATTACCGCCGGGGTACTATTCCACTTCACGGGTCGGCGCAGTCTCCATTGCATCCTCACCGTACCCCGGCCCCTAAGGGGAACAAAATGACAACAAGGTGAGACAAAGGGACAAACAAGGGGAACTCTTCTCACCACAATAGACTTACCTAATTTTACCTTATTCCCCGAACTTCATATTTTCTCTCCACACCTGAATAAGGGAGCAAGCAACAGGTTACATTCTGGCCTTATTTTATTGAACTGTGTAGGATAAGCCAAATCCTTACCTGAACTTCGTCAGCTACCACGAGGAACTCTTTGCTGGGGTCAAGCTGCAAACTGCAAGGAATCGGACAAGAGTGAACGTCAGACATGTGAACTCTTACGAACTACATACTTTTCGGAGTCAATATTGTTCTTGAACTCACCAATTCCTTCGAGCCAGTGAATCAACTGGTTATCAACGCACCCCTGCGCTCAATGCAGGATGGAGAGCTCATCTTTTCAAACCATCAGGTGAGACTATAAGAGGGGACATCAAAGGTGATCAGTGGGGAGAACAGCGGGGGTGGGGGGGATTTACGCTCAACTCCACGGGTGGTTAATTCCCTCTCTCCATTTGCAGAAGAATATTCCTATGGGCCAAGCAAATGAAGCTAGGTGGGCCAGTCCAGTCCGTCATCTCGGCCCTACGCGTCACATTGGTGGAGACCACAGCTGTCCAGTTCAGATCGATGCCTCTGTGGGAGCCAGGTGAGCGTAACAAGCACACCCTTAACACCTGATTGGATAATCCCCATAGTACACTCCCATCTCCATGCCAAGCATGCTGACAAGTCCCAGATGCAGCACGTGTGATCCGTGGACTACCACAGTGTCCTTGGATCTGGTAAAACAGGGGTAGCATGCACTTGAACAGGGTACCTGCCACTTGCTATGCATAACCTAATCAATAATCATACTCTCCTTCGTCCCATATCTTAACATAAAGTGGCAGTTACTTACAATGCTGTGTGCTTTCAAAGTTTTCTTTTTATGCCAACTTGCACAACAGCTGCAAACCACACATTTTAATTTTAGCAGCACTCTCTGATTTTTTTTTACAAAAACACACATTAGGAACATTTGTACAGCACGTTCAAGTGCCAGATCATATGTGGAACTTCAATATATTACCACGACATGCATGCTTTGCCCTGTCACCCACTGTAATGTGCAAACTGTTACTTTCTTCTTTTCTTCTGTCACTTTTACAATCACTTCTCCCACTAACACACCTGCTGTAAAATGACCGGCATGCACATAGAAAAAGAAAACTGCATGTATGTTACCAAAGCATAGCTAGTACATATATTGCATGCATTTAAGCAGGGTTCCTGCCTCTTGCCCTGCATAACTATCCAAATAATCATACTGTCATGTGTACTATCTTTGGACATAAACTGACAGTTACTTACACCGCTGTTTGCTTTCACAGTTTTCTTGTGCTGCCCACCAGCATAACAGCTCCAAACCACATATTATAATTTCACCACCACTGCCTGTGATATTTTTATAGAACACCATATTGACAACATTCCACACCACATGCAAGAGCCAGATCATATATCAAATGGACAGAATGCACACAAAAAAGGAAAACTGCATGTATATTAGGATAGCATGCCAATCACATGCATTGCACAATTGAATGCACCATTGGAAAGAAAGCAAACAAATGCATATGTACATTGGAAACACTGCTATCTATACATTTGCATACATAAATGCAACAACTGAAAGAAATTGGTGCACTCATATAGAAAACATCTATGTGTCAGAAACTTAACAAATTTCAACATATGGTAATATTCTCCTTTGCAATTTCTACATCTTGCTGCCCTTTTTCTCACTTAACTTTCACTACTCAATTTCCCAAACAAATAGTGCAAAAACCTCTCACATACTTAAAAACGCAGCCAGTTTTTTTCATAGATGGCCGCTGAGGTGATGAGACGCATATCAAACACTCTCCACCCGGGCTACCAGCAGATGAACAGAATATGCAGCTGAACTAGATGTCGGGAGGTCGGAGCACCCCCCCCCCACATCTCCGTGACCCCCGGCATCACCAAAACAGTTTTTGGACCCGCGAATGGCGCCTTACAAAGACGCAGTGGAGCGAGACCGCCCCTCCCCCATCGGGAGGGAATCAGAAGACCGCCGGCTGGCGGAGATAGGAGACACTGGCGAGAAGGACCCGCAAGGCAGGCGGAGGCCGGGAGGCAGGACACAGGGGGTCGGCGAGCACTCCCGGTGAAACAGGCAGAAGGACTCAGGCCCCGGGGAAGCAGATACAGCGGGGAGAGTGAGGCGGCCCCTCCGCCACCGGGGACAGCAGGAGAAGCACCAGAGGAGGAGACCACCACTGGACACAAGCAGTGAGGTGAGGTGCCAACAGCCAGCGAGGGGCCTCCCCGCCTACCCCACACACCAGCAGAGGAGAGAGAGAGAAAACTAGGTGGAAGCGCTGGCATTAGAGGCCACATCTAGCAGGCAGCACTCAGTGGGGCAGCAGAAAGGTAACACAGCCGCATGAACGGAGGTGGGGGGGTTGGAGCCTCACCCCCCCCAGCCTATGCAAAGCCACCAAACAGCAGAGTACAGAAACACAGTTCCCTCTCCAAAGGAGACGTGGAGAAGGAGCAGCGGGCAGGCAGGAGCAAGCCACAGGCAGAGAAGAGAGAAGCCCGTGGAACGGAAGGGCACACAGAAGGAGAGCTCCCTCGGCCACCACACCATAGCAGGTGAACAGATAGCCCTGGCAAGCCACATATTCCCCGCCCTAAGCAGAATCTGTTTTTAAAGACAGGTGGGCAAGGCTTCCCCTCTGACAGTGACACATAAAGAGGGAAGGGGGGAGGAGAAAAGGAGAACAAGAGGGAAGACCGCCTCTGGGAGTAAAAGAAGGTGGAAGCGAGGAAAGGAGATCAAGAGTAGACCCAAAAACCAAAGACAGAAGGAGGTGGGTCACAGTGGAGGGCACATACCGACCTGAACATTTAATCCACGGACTAAACCTGGACAATCCCCCCCCGCAGGTCAAAGAGAACATAGTGGTGGTGTGGCAAACAGAGAGCACATATTCGGCAGATATCTCAGGAGTGCCCAGGGGCACCCCAGGAAGACGAAGATATCACGTCAAAGGCTAAGGGGAAAGGGAGCACAGCACAACAGACCCCTCTGAACACAAAGCAGGACGCCAATATCCTGCAGAAGTGGTCGGCAGACTCCACAATACAAACTAGAGGAAAGGGTCAGGAAGACCCTCAAGGCGAAGGTAACGCCCCTATGCATCACCAACAGCTACCCTCGAGAGAGGACATGCAAACATGGTTTATGGAACTACAAGAAAAGTTCATGTCAACGGTACAGGAACAATTGGCAACGATGAAGAATGACATGAAGCAGGTGGTCCAAGACCTGAAAGTTGATGTGGCCAAGTTAGAGGAGAGATTGGATATACTTGAAAGATCTGTCCAAGGCATCAAAGAGGAAACACAACAGGTCAGCGAAGCACAAGAATGCCTTGTGAGAATCACCCACAATCTAGAAATCCAATGTGAGGACCTTGAGAACCGCTCTAGATGGTCCAACATACGCATAAAAAATATGGTGGAGTCCGTTCTAGACAAGGACATCAAGACAGCGGTTAAATAGGTGTTTAGAGATGTCCGGGAGGCTCAAGACACAGAAGAAATTGGGGTGGACAGAGTGCACAGGGTGGGCCCGAAGAGATCTGGAGCGCCAGGGGAAAGACCACGGGACGTCCTCATAACCCTCTCATCATACCCGCAAAAAGAGCAAATCTTAAGGAGGGCAAGCAAAATGGACCACATAAGAATGAACGGGAAAGACATACAATTATATCAAGATTTTGCCCTGGTGACACTGCAAAAGAGAAGAGAGATGCCCCCCCCTGGTTAAAGCATTAGTGGTGAGACAGATCCGCTATGAATGGACCTTCCCTTTGGGCTGTTGTTCACATGGGAGGGAAGACAGAGAAGAGTGACCAAGTGGGTAGAAGGCCTCAGCATAATGGGATTCCAGGTAGAAGAAGAGGAGGAAGGGGATCCAAAAACAAGGGGAGAGCAACTGAGAAGGCCGAGAGGATGGGAGATGGTCAAACAAAGGAAGAAAAACACAGGGAAAGAAGGCCGCAGGATGTCAACCTAATCGGAATCAAGAGGACATGGCCGGCGAGTATAGTCACTTTGTGGGGACCAGGCAATGACACTGCCTGGGGGTCCGGGTGGGGGGAACTCAGAGGCATCGAGAGTCACAAGAGATGGCGGCCCGGGGAGAAACCCTGGCTTTGGAATCCGGTAAGGACAGTCCGAAATGCGGGGTTTAGGATCCCCCACGAAGAACACCCTGAGGTTACGAAGGGCAGAGGGCGATAGGCGCAATGCCCTAGCATCCTTAGGAACCCTCGCCCTACTCAGGGGAAAGTCGTTTAGTTCATTGTTATTTGCTGGGGGGGAATGTTCAGGGGAGGGGGGGCATGGAAGAAGGCTAATGCAGTAAGGGGGGGAACATAGGGCAATGCACCTGGACATGATACCATAGGGAAAATCTACATCCTAACATATAATCTCAGGGGCCTGAACTATCCAATGAAAAGGGTAAAAGTCTAGAAGCTGCTAAAGAGGAAAAAAGCAGAAATATTACTACTTCAAGAAACGCATATCAGAGCCCGGGACAAGCAGAAGCCACGCATAAGGGGATACAAGATATGGGCGCAGGCGAACACAACTGAAAGAAAAGCGGGTGTGCTGATAGCGATAAAAGAGGGGGGATATGCCAGGCTTGTAGACAAAATCACAGATAAAGAGGGGAGATACGCATTTGCCAACGCGGTGATAGAGGGGCACCGCATTACCCTGGCATCAATATATGCTCCCAATGTAGGACAAGATGGCTTTCTAAGGGATATGCTGGGGAAACTCGAAGACTGCGCAAGGGGTGAGGTGATCCTGGGGGGTGATCTCAATATGGCATGGCACCCACAACTAGATAGAAGCTCAGGGAGTCTCCATGGCCAAGGGGCACCCTCGAAACGCATCAAGCAACAGATGGAACAAATGGCCCTATGTGATGTGTGGAGGGAACTGAAGGGGAATCAGAGGGGATATACATACTTCTCGCATGTTCACAATTCCATGTCGAGAATAGATTACTTTTGGGCATCAGTGGGACTAATGGGAAAGATTCAGGGGCTGGACAAGGGGTCAATATCATTGTTGGATCATGCTCCCCTGTGGCTAGAGTTGAATCTACCTGGGAAAACAAGTGGGCTATGGAGTTGGAGGCTACCCCATTACTCCAATTAGGGAGATGGTAGAAAAATACTTTGAGCAAAACAACACGGGGATGTCTCTCTGGGGACGGTATGGGAGGCGTTTAAAGTGGTAATCCGAGGGAAGCTGATAGCATTGAAAGTCACAAAGGAGAAACAGAGGCACAATTGGGAAAGGGAGCTGGAAACCACGATAGCAGACATCCAAGAGAAAATGTTGATCCAACCCAAAAGGGCATTAAAGAAATCGTTAAGACATACACAGGGCCAATTAGAAATGCTGCACACCAAAGGGGCAGAGAGAACACTGCTATACCTCAAACAAAGATATTGGGCCTCATTCCAAGTTGGGTGGTAAGGGATACCGGGCGCCGGTAAGGAGACTGGTGTCGGTAATCCCTTACCGCCCTACTACAAGGTCCCTTAGCAGGTCCCTCCTTTAACGCCTGGTCTGACCTGGCATTATGGACAGGACCCATTAAGGGACCAGGGCGCAAATAACAGGCTTGACATGCCAGCCCGTTATTTGCACCCTCCCCATTCCCATTGAGCCCTATGGGGGCTCAAATGGGAATGGGGATTGGCATTTTCAATGGGGACTTACAGGTCCCGCAAAGGTCGGACTACACCGGTAAATCCCCATTGAACTAGACCGGTGCCGGACCCGTTATTGGTGCCAGTCATGGTGCAAATAGCGCCATGACTACCACCAACCTTGGAATGAGGCCCATTAAATTAAGGCAAATAAAGCAGATAGATTGTTAACCAGACAACTCCGTGCAAAACAAAAGGAGATGATGATCGAAAACATTCGAAACACGAAGGGGGAATTACTGACGCGTACACAAGACATGGGGGGGGCATTCAGGGAATTCTACCAGAAACTATATTCCACGGACTTCCCGGATGGGCACTCGCAGAACACTTACCTACAGAACCTACCCATCCCACAAATATTGGAGGAGAATAGATGAGCCCTGGAGAACCCGTTAAGGGAAGAGGAAGTAAAAAAGGCAATAATAGATCTCCCGCTAAATAAAGCACCTGGCCCCGATGGCTTCACGGCCCCCTTCTATGAAAAGTATGCAGACATACTTATCCCCTTTCTAACTAGGCTCTTAAACTCCTTCAAAGAGAGCGGCAACGTGACCCCAACAATGAACGAGGCAAAGGTGTTAATCTTCCACAAAGCAGGGAAAGACCTGACATCCCCCGCATCATATCGGCCAATATCCCTGATAAACATAGACGCAAAGATTTAAACAAAGGTCCTGGCAGCAAGACTATCACCGCTTCTCCCCAACCTGATAAACCTCGATCAATCGGGCTTTATACCGGGTAGACAAACACACGATAATATTAGGCGGCTCACACACCTAGTGGAAAAAATTAGTATCACGCACACTCCGGCGATACTGCTTTCGGTAGATTTCGAGAAAACATTTGACCGGGTGGAGTGGTCAATGCTATTTAAGATCTTTAAACGCATGGGATTCGGGGAGCAATTCATAGCAATGATCAGAGCCAACTATAACTCTCCGACAAGCAGAATAGCTATCAATCGAGAAGTCATAGGAAGGGTAAATATCACAAGGGGAACCAAGCAGGGATGCCCGCTCTCTCCGCTTCTATACACTATTTTTCTAGAACCTCCCCTAGTGAAAACAAGGGAGTCCATCCATATTAAGGGGATCGAAATGGCGGGAATGCAGCACAAGTTAATTGCCTACGTGGATGACATGCTAATAGCCCTTGAAGACCCGGGGAGAACACTGGCGGCAATCGTCGGGAAACTAGAAATGTACGGGGCTATCTCCGGTCTTAAAATCAATAGGAGAAAATCTGAAATTCTGATACTGGCGGGAGATCGAGAAGCAATAGAAAGGGAAGCAACATTACTCGACCTTAAGATAACAGAAAATGGGATCAGGTACCTGGGAATAACACTGACACACAAGGTAGGGCAGCTGTATGAAAAGAACTACCCCCAGCTTCTAACACACATAAGTAGAGACTTGGAAAGATGGAATCCATTGCTGATATCTTGGTGGGGCAGAATACAATCGATCAAGATGACCATCCTCCCGAAGCTACTGTACTACTTTCAGGTGCTCCCTGTGGTGGTTCCCAGATCATTTTTAAAGCATTATCCAAGGCAGTATCATCCTTCATACGGAAAAGAAAAACCCTGAGGGTAGCCAGGGCGATCCTCACAGAACCAACCCGGTATGGGGGGTGGCCCTACCCCACTTTCAAAAATACTATCATGCGGCGCAACTAAGGGTGCTTCGGGAATGGATGGGGGATGACCCGCAGCCAATATGGGCAAAACAAGACAGGGCAATGGCTAGAACCCCCCTGGTGGAACTGCTCTGGAAACCGATACAACACAGACAACCCAACCTTAGCATAAGCAAAATTATGAAGACCACACTGGAGGCATGGGACATCCAAACACGTAAGGGTATAATGACCACGGCGGTAAGCCCTTTCACACCCATCTGCCGGAACCGCCAATTCCGCCCAGGAATGGATCGAGGGGCGTTTGAGAAATGGGAGGAGGCGGGATTCACGCAAATAGGGGAAATGTCTATGGACAAAGAAATCAGATCATTTGAGGCTTGCAAGTCCCTTCTATGCCTCACAGCGGGAGACAAATATAAATATGACCAACTCATACATTGGCTGAAATTCCCGGAAATAGCTAGGGCAGCTACGAGAAACCTCACACCGTTTGAGACGTATATCACCTCTAACTCAGGGGCGAAGAAATGGGTCTCGACACTATAATCCTTCATAAACTCCCATGACGAAGAAATAAAATGGACATATATGATCAAATGGGGGAAAATCCTGGGGGAGGAGCCAACGAAAAATAGTGGTTGGACTTGTGGACACAGATTCCCAAAATGACCCGCTCAGCACAAACACGGGAAATGTGGATCAAAATAGTAACCCAATGGCATTATACCCCAGAAAGGCTGCATACAATGTTCCCGCAAACATCAAATCGATGCTGGAGAGGGTGCGATGAGGTGGGAACATGGAGACATACTTGGTGGGATTGCAAGGGGATCAAACCATTCTGGGAGGAGGTAAAGGTGGAGATGGGGAAAATGTTTCCGGAAGTGGGGCAACTGGGGTAAGGGGTATGGCTATGGGGAATAAGAGACAAAACAGCCAAGAAATACAAAAAGCCACAATGGAGAAGCTTCATAGGCCTGCTCATAGCGGCATGGACAACAATTGCCCAAAACTGGAAAAAGAGAGACACCCCACTTACAAGCTTACCGGTACCATTGTTACCGTACCGGCAAACTTATAATGAGGCCCGATAATATGTAAGCCCACAGCAGTCGTTTCACCCTTACATATTACTCCTTGCCAGGTGCACTGTTTCTATTGTCATCAAAACACCATGCACACTAAACCAGACCTTTCCCTCAAGAACACACACACATAGCACTACAACCTTCCCAGCCAAAACTAACAAGCCTATGCACAATTACACTCCTCTATATATACCTATACTAATACTCAAACACTAATCCACAATACACACAAACCTATAGCACAACTTCCAAACTCACACTTTACTTTTTTCTCCAACAGATACAAGACAATGGACCTCTATAATTTTGGTGGTAGCCTTGCCGGTAAAACCGGCAGGCTGCTGCCAAACTTTCAATATTTTCAAGCGCCCGTGAATGGGCAATTAAAATGGCATACCGGCCCTGCCAGACCCGGTAATTGCCCAAACGCAGGCACCAGAAAAATGATGATCCCCATTCGCATTCAGCCCCCTACAGCTGAATGGGAATGGGGAGGTTGGATGCACGGGCACCATTTATAACGGTGCCGGTGCATCCGACATGCTGTGCTCGCAGGTGCCGTTCTGCCCGCCAGGTCCGACCTGGCAGGCAGAAAGGTAGCTGTGAGCACAACTTACAGTTTGCCGGTCCAGGCACTATGGTACCGGCAAGCTTACTGGTACTGTAGTTCCCGGACCGGCAAAGTTATAATGAGGCCAAATGCACACCAAAAACCAACTCTGTAGAAAACAACACAGAAAAAGAGTACATAAAACTCAAGCCAAGCAAAATGCCCATCCACCTCTAGCAGACTTTGTATAAAACGTTCAAACGAAACAGCGAATACAGTCACTAAGCAAAACAGAAGAGGGAGCAGCAAAATAAGTGTGATTTCTTTCAAAATCTAAAGCTAAAACTAAACGTATTAACAAGAATATAACTACCAGTAGTACAAACACTACATCTACCAACAGTAAATTAGCCACAAGTAAGCGTTCCAAAAATATTATTTTACAAAACAAATCTATGCAAGTGAGTGGATTCACACCGCCCGCACTGAGCCATAGTTCAATGAAGACGCTTTCAAACAAAAGCAAACAAACCCAATTGCTATACATAGCAGTGGGCGAGGGTATGAAAAGGTAGAAAATACTGTTATGGAAGAAGAAACGCTGCTTGCAAGAATATCCCCAACAAACTTAAAATCAACTCTCCATTCCACCAAACCAATATGTCCCGTGTACAAATGGCTGAGCACATCGATGTCAAATGTGTGCAAACATTCTTTTAACTCTTTGCAGCAGTTCCTCAATCAGTATGTGGAAGCCAAAGACGAATTAAAAATTAAAATATTACAAACTATGGACTCCTGTCCTCTGCGCAAATAGACAGGACAACAAGGACAGTCATTAGCCTGCATTTCTGGAACTGCTTGCAAAAGCACCTTCCACCACATCAAAATGTTAGCAACACACAATTCTACTGTACCGTATCGTTCTGGGTCTATACTATGCAAAAAGTCCTGCTTTAGCACTGGAGAATTTAAATGACAAACTCCTGCATGGTACAGCCAAAGAACTGCTCAAAGAAATAGACCACATCCAAAACAAATATTTTGGAACTGAAGAGCACTTATAAAATGCAGTAACTTTAGAAAAGAGTACCAACAATCTTGCAGATATCAATCTTCTATTACATTAAAAGAAATAGCAAAGTTTAAAAGCACATCTGCTGAAGTACCAAACCAAAGTATGTGTGTGTTGCCGCAGAACTTTGAATACAAAGAGCACAAAAACTATAGATGTAACATACAAAATAGAAGACAATAAGCAATCCCAGTGGTTCCCATTAGCTCTCTATCTTATAGCAGAAAACAAATATGAAATTACTAACCCCTCAATACTTTGCACATACTGCACTGAAAAACTTGACAATAACCAAATGCCTTCACGGGCTATCACTAATAGCTTGGAAATATTTCCACTGCCAAAACCACTCCAACAATTTAACTTGTATGAGAGCATTATAATCCAAACTGTGCACCCATTTCAAGTGATAATACCCCTTCAACCGAAAACAGCGAAACTGCCTCCCTCTGAATTACTGAAAGGCATTTGTGACAAAGTAGTTTATTTGCAATTAGATCAAAGGAAATGTAGACACTCTTGGAGTGCAACAGCCAATAGATCAATCTTTGATTATCCTAGTGAATAGTGTACCTACGAAAGACAAAATAATTTGGCAGCAACTAGTAAACTTAAACAAAGTTAGAGAAGCCCTGAAATATCTTAAAGACAACAATAATACAGAGAAATAGACATTGGAGAAAACCTGAGAGAAACCACCAAATAATTCAGGATTCCTCATCAACTGGAAAATGTCAACTTCTAAAATATTCAAGGGTGTAATAGGATCTAGACCACTAAACAATTCACCCACTGCACTCCAAGACACAATAGACGATGCACTAGAAACATATCAAATGCAGCAAGCCAAATGATCTCCAATCAGCATATGGGAAAAAAGTGTAGAAGAACGCGCCTTTCCTCTACTGTTTCCTACAGGAAAAGGTGGAAGGTACGATGAAAGATGCACACAAATAACCACATCAAAATACTGCTGTTCACGAATGCATTCTGAAGTCCACAGATTCAGGCAAAATGTGGAATACATATTCCACCTCCTCTTGGAATGTGAACTAGCAACTCTATGTTATGGAGTTGCACACATATTGAAAATAGGTTCCATCTTTCTAAACATGTCTGCTACACAGCTGCTTCAAAGGGTGCAAGAGAATGATGAAGTTTTACAGTCAAGTATTACAAATCTCTTGGCAAATATGCATGATACAAAAGAATACTGGTTCTGACATCAGACAGAGGTACGTTGTATGCTACGCAACCTTGGCCCACCCACATGGTTTGTCACTAAGTTTTGCAGAGTATGCATGGATAGTCTTGCAGAATTTCCTACGCATATCAAGCGAAAACAAAGCAGGGATAGACATAAAAACACTGCAAGAACTCTGCTCTCTTGACCCTGTAAATGGGTCACAGTACTTCCATCATCGCTTTATTGTCATGCTGCACTTCATTTGTAATAAAACTATTTCCCCCCTCTGAGAAGTGGAACACTTCTTTTGGAGAAAATAATATCAAGCCAGAGGAGCACTACACATCCACGTTCTTTTGTGGATTAAAAATACTCCTAAATTTGGTCAGGACTGTGATGCCACTGTTTTGCAGTTCGTTCATAAATATGTCACTTGTGAAATCCCTTCAGAAAGTACACATAGTGACCTACATGCAAAAATGTTGCAGTTACAAAGACACAAGTGTGGTAAGTATTGTCAGCACAAATATAAAAAGAAAGGCAAATACTACATTAATTGCCACTTTGGTTTCCCTAGACCTGTTTCGGAAAAAGGACCCTTAAATAACATCATGTCTTCTGTTAGACACTGTGTGAAAGACAAATCGCCTAAGAACACATACTACATAAATATAACCAAAGCATCAAAGTACATCAATGATTACAATGCAATCATTGCCCTTCTATGGAATTCAAACATAGATGTGCAGTACATTGGCGACAATTCCACTGCAGTTGCACGGTATGTCAAAGCCTACTTAACCAAAGCAGATAAAACAGAGCTGAAAGACCTCTGGGATGACATACGATCTGACAAAACACTGTCACAAAAATATTGTATAGCGTTGGCATAAAAATGCTCTCCCATAGAGAATGTGGCTGCTACAAAGCCACAGACCATTTAACCGACACCACCTTGTATGGCAAATCTGAAAACATAGTTTGGGTAAGCCTTGGTCCTGCTGCATCCAGAAAAAGAGTTCTCAAATCATAGCAAGACATAGAAACAATAGCCAAAAAGGATCACAACAGCCAAGAAATTATGAAAAATAACTTATTGGACACATACTACCCAAACAGGAGCACTGCCTTGGGAACCATGTGCCTATACCACATAGCCCTAAACTTCTCATACAAAAATAATATTAAACCAGATGAGAGAAAACGTAAATACATTGTCAAAAGTTGGGAGGGCAGCCTGGTTCAACTTACCAAACACAGTCTGATTAATCATATGAAGCTATCATGAACAACTCCTCAACATAAAGAACTGTACTACATGTCCCTACTACAACTCTTTAAACCATGCAATAAAGGAGAAGATTTATTGGACACCCATATCTCCTATGAAGATGCTTTCAATGCAACTGAAAGCCGTATAACATATAACAACTTTACAAAGTACAAAAATATGTTGGACAATGAACGCCAACAAGAAGAACAACTTAAAGCACCACTAAATGTAGAAACTCCTGAGAGCAGTCAACCTTCTCTTACAGGAAACCAACAACCACTTGGACAGCCACTCATAGCAAATGAAGCAGAATTAGCCATGACTGAAGTAGAAAACACCATGTGTGAGTATGAGCAATCTGAAGAAAACATTACTCTACTGAAATCACAATGGAACAATGAGCAGTGTGCATTTTCCTAGAAATAACTAAAGAAATTGAACATGGTGTGCATCACGAAATTAAAACTTGCACCTGTCAACTATAAACCTCTCCACCGTTATGTAAGTGGTCAAGCTGGTTCAGGCAAAACATTTGTGATACAAATTATCAGCAAGTTCCTCCAACATTTGACGAGCAACAAACTTTTAGCTTTTGTAGTTGCCCCCACAGGTTTAGCTGCCTACAACATAGGTGGTGTTACGTTACACCGATTGCTACTCCTTCCAGTAGAACAGCAAAACAAATTAGACTAATGCAAACTTTCAGCATAAGCGGCTATAGAGCTAAGTAGAGTTTTGAAACAAATGAAAATGCTCTTAATAGAAGATGTGAGCATGGTCTCCAAACTAATGTTGCCTTTATTTCACCTCCGATTGCAAGAAGTCCTTAAAACAGACTACGAAGAACTCTTTGGAGGAAAGTACATCATTGTTTTCGGAGATCTTCTACAACTAACACTGTTGAAAGGTGACCCTATATTTAAATCCTTAGGACACAAACTGTGCCGTAACACACTTGGAAGCATAGGAAATGTAAATCTCTGACAACATTTCCAATACAGAGAACTAACTGAAAAGAGGTGTCAGTCTGCAGACCTCACCTATGCCAACATTTTGAAAAGCATTCAGATTGGTGTACTTTCTAAGGAAGCACAGTCTATGTTAACTAGCAGACGCATTCATGAAATATTTTATTTATTTATTTTATTCTATTTATTTGTTAAACGCCCAGACCCGGAGGTATCAAGCGTAAATTACAGAATGCTTACTTCTCTGGTTACCGTAAAAGATCAGTGCAAAATTATAGAAATATTACAATATGATTACTTAAATGGTTGCAGGGATTAAAAATGCAAATATTAAATATAACCCTTGTTACAAATCGCGCTCAATGGTGGAGCTGTAGTAAAACCTACTCGAAGTAGGTGCTTAGTTTCAGTCATACATGTTGAACAGCCAGGTTTTAAACATTTTTTTGTATACCTGGTGGGAGGGTTGGGATCTGATAATGAGTCGAAGGGTGTTCCAAAGTTTAGGGCCAGGACAGAAAAACTAGTTCCCCCTGCCCTGGTTCTTTGGAAGCGGGGGATAAAGAGGGCTGCGTTGCTATCAGACCTAAGGACTCTGGTGGTCTTTTTATGGATGATGGAGTTGTTCAGATAAATGGGGACTGTGTTATTGAGGCACTTGTGCATGATACAGGGTGTTTTAAATGAGATTCTGGCTCTAATAGGGAGCCAATGGACCTCATTTCCGATTTTTGTGATATGATCAGATTTGTTTATGCCGAAGGCTGCTCGTAATGCTTTATTTTGTAGGAGTTGGAGTTTGGTAATATTGGATTTGGAAGAACCTAGCATTAGGATATTACAATAATTTACCTTAGCCAAAATCAGAGCCCTAGCTAGGGTTTTGCAGTTTTGAGGGGTTAGGAATTTCCGACTCAATGCAATGTGCTTTGTGTTGTATGAGTGGCAGAGGATAGTGCATTGACATGTTTGGTTAGTGTTATATTGGTATCATGGTGAACCCCTAATGTTTTGGCATGGTGGAGGATGGGGATGGGTGTACCATCAATGGTTATAGAGTTATAATCACTGTGGAGGGTTTTGATTTTTGCTGGAGCCCACGATGAGGATCTCAGTTTTTTCATCATTTAGGCATAGACTATTATTTGCCATCCAGTTTTGGATGATAGCATAGATTTTAACTGAAATCGTGTCTTGCTCATGGTTACCTGTGATCGGAATGAGAATCTGTGTATGATCAGCAAAGTTTTTATATATAACTCCCATTTTATCTAGTGCTGCAAAGAGTAACTCGGTGTAGGCATTATAGAAGGTTGGAGATAGGCACCAGCCTTGAGCGACTCTAGTCGGGACTCTGATGGGGTTAGCTGCTTCCTTTACTATGCTTATTCTGGAGGTGCGATCAGATAGAAATGATTTGACCCAATGTGTGGTTTCTTGGGAGAAGTTAAAGTTGGTACGCAGGGTATTTAAAGGTTTGTCATGGCCCACCAGGTCGAACGCAGCAGATAGGTCTAGTAATAGTAGAATGTAGAGGTTTCCAGTGTCTCTAATAATATCCATTTGGATTTTTAAGTCTAAGAGTGCAGTTTTGGTAGTATGGATAGGTAGAAATCCAGATTGTCTGGCATCTAGTAGATGGTTCTCTTCCGGGTGGTTTTGAATTTGGGAATAGGCTATTTTGTCAATTGTTTTAAGTAATAAAGGGACAGTGGTTATTGGGCGATAATTAGTGGGCATTCCCGAGTCCAGTGAAGCAGTGGGGTGACCCAGGATTCTTTGATACTGGCAAGGACCACCATAGTGGTGAATGAGGCATTGACACATTTAGCGATGATGGGAGCTAGGGAAGAGGCGCATAGTTTGACAGGTTTGGCTGGGAAGCAGTCTCCTTTGCAATTAGAGATTTTTAGTTTGGAGTTTGTGTCAAGGATTTGTTTTTGGCTATCCTGAGTGAATTTAAATTCTGTGGTTGGATTCATAGGTTCTGGGTCTAGAGGTATGAGGAGGGTTTTTTTACTGACCAAGGAGGGTTTTTTTGCTAATATTTTATTTTGTAGCATGTCAATTTTTGATGCAAGTGCATTTTGAATGGTGATACACCATGCCTTACGTGTATTAACAATAGAGGTTATAGATATGGAACTTTCCAGTTCCTTCAAAATGGCAAAATGTTCTTTAGAATTTGACTGTGCATTAATGATACGTTTGTTGAGGGCATTATCTTTTTGTTCTATTAAGATAGTTTTGTAGATTTAGTTGGCTTTGGCGAAAGCAATTGCAGATTCTGTAGTTTCGGATTTTGCATGAATGTGTTCCAACGCTCTTTTGTTACGTCTTAATGCTACTAACTGGTTGTTAAACCAAAAATTAGAACGTTTGGCTGGCCGTGGAGTTTTGGATTTGATTGGTGCTAAAGAGTTGATGGTGCTAGTGAGGCAGGTGTGATAGGCATCTGCAAGGTTGCTGGAATCTGTATCCATAATGGTCTGCGCAGCGAGTGCTTCGGAGAGGACCGGGGTGATGGTTTCCACTGTGAGGTTTCTAGTGTTTCTTATTTCAAAGGGGTTGAGGGGTGTTGTATCCCTATTTATTGATTCTTGTGTACAGATGTGGAAGCAGATAAGGTGGCGATCCGACCAATTAATATCTGAGATTGAGTTGATGGTTAGACTAGCATTGAGGGAAAGTATCCAATCTAACTTTCTACCTTTGATATGCATGGGTGCATTCATTAGTACAGGCATAACACATGCACTACTGATTTCATGGAACAATTAGCAGACAAAAATGTGAACTGTATGTCCTTAATGCCAACTCTAGCAAGCTGTGCACAATTCATTGAAACATCGTTGAAAAAGAAAATGCAACCACTAGTGCAAATTTACTCCACAGACAAACTAGACGTGCACGGTATGACAGTACCCATGTGTCAACAAGCCACAACATGACTAAATATCTTAGAAAACTCTATCTCTAACACAGCTGGTTTGGAGAAAATGTTAACATTGTGTTTAAACTGTAGAGTAATGCTGAAGCGTAACCTTGACGTAGAGCAATGTTTAGTTAATGGAGCACTAGGTACAGTTTTTGGCTTACAGACATACCCACGTGACAACAGCATTCAATTTGTCAATATTCACATAGACAAATTTTCAGATGTTAAAAAGATAGGACGCTCAACAGCCCTATTCCTTCTTTTCAAAGACATGTATGTACGCAGAGAACAGTTTTCTCTGTCTCTACCATACGCAGACACTGTTCATAAATCGCACGGTCTAACCCTAGATCAAACATTGATTGATATTGGCAGAATGGTCTTTAAAGAAGGCATGAGTTACTTAGCACTATCACGCCTGTGTACACTTGAAGGACTATTTCTAGTCAATTTTGATGCAAGTACAGTCAACATTGACATTTCTTGCATTGCACAGTACAACAGACTACGTGAACTGTACACACCCCATCTCAAAATGTACCCTGTTCCTCAAAAAGGCAAACTTTGTAAGAGAAAATTAGGACAAACTCAATTTATACATGATCTCACAACAGTATCAACAAAGAAATTGAAAGCAGCTGGTACTTCATCAATTACCAAAACCAAAGAAGAATGTACTGAAAAGACAAATGCATACCCAACTGCACAAACAAAGAGATCTACCTCTTCAAAGAAACTATGTGCACTTCCATCAAAAAACTCAGGCACAGAACTGTCTGGTCCATTCAGATTTTCCACCACAACTGGCGTAAATTGCTATGCAAATGCAGCAATCAATGTTCTATACCTATTGCCACCAATTGTTCAAAACATTTACTTAAACGGAGCAGACCAATTGTGTTTGCAAATGTTACTCCTTTACAGAAATGCAACAAACAATCCTGACAACAATTACAGTGTTTCTGGAATAAGACAGGAATTGGACTACTGTGCAGGAATGGTGAGATTCATTATAAACACAGAAGAAGATCCACAAGCATGTCTAATGTACTTACTACAAGTACTGGAAAACAAAACCATACCTATAAATGAAATCTTCCAGATTTCATACATGTGGAAACATACATGCACTCTCTGCAGCCATGTGATGCAGGATCAAGTCTCTAACGAGCGCTTTGTATATGTATCTATACCTGACAGTGAATCCATTCCATTTCTGCAGCTCGTACAAAATGCAAACCATGGCATATTATGTACTACTTGCAATTCCGATAATCGCTCCACCTTACAGATACAATCACATAGCCAATACGTAATAGTAATGCTTTTACGATACAATGCAGATGGTACCAAAAACAACTGCAAGCTTACTAGATTCACACATGGCTAAGTATCACTTCGCAAAAAAACCTTCACAACAGTAGGCATAATCTACCACACGGGCACCATACTGCATACATTAAAAAGAAATGTGGATTGTTTGAATGCAATGATACTTCCATTACTCTGAAGCAGAGATTACCAGAAAATCGTGCAAATGCCTACTTAATATTCGTGAAACCAAAATGTACTCAATGATCTACAAAAGTAGAAAAAGCTACTGCCCAATACCCAACAATCACATATGTAATTGCAGAACGAAAACAACTTTCCACCCTGTGAAAGACAAACTGCCAAAATCAATCACAGTGCTACAAACATACCCTCAACAACTTCCAAACTATCAACAGTTAGAACACACTGTGATGCTGGAAATGCATCGGAGGGACAGCGCCTTCGTATCCTTGTCCTTTACTGCTTTTCATCGTGTGTTCTGTCGTGTTTTCCGTGCAGGAGTTCATGTGGGACTCCTGGCGGTGCAGCTCTCTTTCTTTTGGTTTGGTGAACGGACCCGTGGGATACCCTTATGGCACCCATGGGTAGGGGTACAACCCTGTGCCCCTAGTGTATGTTTTTGGGCACCTGTGGGTGGGCCACAGAGCAGGGTATGGGCTGGTGGCAGCTCCATGCTGAATTTGACAGGTGCGCGGAGTATCCTCCATTTTGGGATACCCCGGCCCTGCCATTGGGATCAGTCGATTCCTGATGGAAAACAAGATGGCCCCGGTGGCCTCTTGCTTTCTATTACCCATTACCTTGTTTTACCAAAGTCCTGGGAAGCCCTGACTCTGTCCCTTCCCCCTGAATGGCTGTTGGATGGAAGTGCCATATATGGTGTTGTTGTGAAGGCCCAGTCAGACTAGCTGGAGCCTTCCCGGTGATGTATGTTGTGGGTGCCTCCTGTGGGTGGGACCTGGGTGAATAGAATGTGTGACGAATATGCATTCTGTGTTGTGGGTGTCTAGTATCTGGTGGTTGACACAATGACTGAGACAACCCTGCCCGAAACCGGTATGAATGCAGCTTGGAGTGTTGAATGGCTCGGTACTTGTCCCATTACACATAACTTGTTGTGAGTGTCTGGAGAGAAGTGAATGGCCTGAATACCTCGTGTGCCTGATTGGTTGCCTGCCTGCATGAATGCCCGTAGTCGTGATTGGATGCTTGAGTGTGACCCAGCGGAATGAATGGGAGATCAACAGTATATCTGGGAACCTCTCACTGCTAGGAATCGTGTTCAGAAGTTGAAGTCCACTACGACGAGTAACTAAATTAACTGACGCTTGACCTTGAAGCCCTGCTGGATGAGAAGAATTGCTGTTGCTCTCCTTCACAATCTGAAAGCTGTTGTGCCTCCAAGGACTGACCCAGAGAGGACCTGATAAGGCGCCCTTTTCCCGAGCTACGAGGGACCATCGTGCACTGCTGATCTTTACCAACGCTCCCTGGTAGACAGACCTTCGACAGGCTGCCGACCTGATACGGGGACTGCTGCGGAACTCCAAGGAGAAGCACCCGGACTGTTGTCCGCCACTGTCGATGAACGCCGTCGCCGACCGGAGCCGCCGTGCTCCCGTTTGCCTAAGAACTTTCATTGACCATCGGACGCTCTAGTCTGCATCGCCATCTGCTTGTCTCCCGCTGGAGAAGGCCCGACTGTCGACGCGCCGAGGAGCATCCACCGGTGGGTTTCCCGCCACCCACAGACCACAGAGACACCGACAACTCAACGCCCTTGCTGGGCCACAGTTCTTCATCATCTCTTTGCGGTCCAGAACTATTGTCACTGAGGTGCCCCGCACGCCTCTTCCTTGTAGGACGCCAACGCTCTGTCGTCGACGAGCACCTCTAGGAACGAAGCTGCCACTTTCCTGCCATAGTTCACCCTGTTCACTGTCGGACGTTCGACGACCCGTGACTCCTGCCTTAAAGGGAGGGCACTCAAGAAGGGCCGTCGATTCCCCGACACCGAACGCCAAGTTCCCCGACACCTCTCGACAATCCGTGGCTCCTGCTTGAAAGGGAGGCACTCAAGAAGGATCGGTCGGTGCATCGTTGGAGAACTCTACTCCACCTGGTACATTGGGGGGTAGAACCTTAATAGGAAGAAGTAAGACTATCGGACAATATATGGACTGGGCTTGTGCTATATATCTTTATTTACAGGTTGCCCAGGTGGGGGGATCTCCACACAGAACTGTGCCTAGTGGCAGGGGTCAGCATTCTGCCTATTGTTCTAACCATCTTACGTTCCTTCCTATCTCTATTGCTGGTTTACTCGTTATTGATGTGTGTGACATTTTAACCGTACAGTTGATGCACTTTAATGAGATTTGATAACATTAGTGGTACCACTCTAGACATGTATATATTTATCATTATTGACTTCCAAGTGCAAAGTGCGTTATTGTGATCGTGTACATACCTTTGAATATTAATTATATAAAGACTGTGTTTTCAGTAATACAGTGTGTGGACATTCCTAGTGGGGGTTTGGGAACTACACTGTACTTAAGAACCAGCCAGCATCACCTCCTGAGAAGCTAGGCCTTGATTGCTCGTCCATTGCTACCCTATAGAGAATCTTGGCTGGGGTCTTCTGTGCCTCCCCTCTACCATATAGAGAGCGGAAGTACAGACACCCCCCACCGGTCTTTACACACGCCAACAGGTATTGAACTGGCCGCACAATTCTGCCATATTACTGTGCAATACCACAGTACTTAGAAAACATCAACAGCAAGCAAACGCATAAAGAAATACAGCTAAAAAGAGGAAACTGATAATCAGAATACACCAACTAGTATCTAACTACAATCATAGTACCACCACTTCCAAAACAAACGAAAATCATACACCATTTCAATTCCTCCTACTAAAACAGTGCACCTTAAACATTGTTATAATTAGTGCACATGTCACTAAAACAGACTGTCGACATAACCACAAATAAACATATAAAGGTTTTTTTAATCTTGTATGGATTTTTTTCCTACAGACCCAACGATTATGCAAACAAAAACATGAACTGAGCATATTGCACAGTACACTAGTTTAAAGCATAGTACTTGTGAAGTACTAATTATGAGGGTCCACAAAGTACACAAATGTCTGCAATGCAATACAATAACACATTACTAAGTACCTACCCTAACATGTTATGTTTTCTTTTATCACAGAGAATGAAACAGCGATTTCTCCTACATTTTCACATACCATGCAAAAAAACTGCATATGGCTGCAACAATACAAACAATAACTATACAATTATTGGTGTCATACTTCTTGGCAATCTGCAAATTTCATTCTGTAAACATATGTGTGCAAACCATAGACCAGTATCATAATCTTGAGTGCATGGCTGCATTATGGTGCAGTGGTTGTGGCCAGGCCCTAGACTCTTGTCTGTATGGCCTACTGCCTACGGCCTCCAGCCATAAACTCAAGAGTCTAGTAGCTGGTCACAATCACCACAACATAATACAACCATGCACCCAACAATCTATACACTGCCAAAACCAACACACAAACGTCAACCACGTGAGGCCCTGTCCACTTCTGTACACATAGTATGTCAGTACATACAACCAGTCACCACACTCTGGCATTCATTAAGCAAGCCACCTGAGGCTCTGTCCACTTTTCTAGATATACTATTACAGTACTTAAACCAGTGGGCCGGCTCTTGGACTATTGGGTTCATGCACCCAAGGCTATAGTAACTGGCCAAAATTACCTCTCATACACCCAGAAATCTCAAGACAGTCTGACAAGCCACCTGCCACACACCCTGTCTACTTTTGTACACATACTATTACACTACTTGCAACAAGTGGACAGACTCTTGGGTACATGGCCTCCTATGTGATCCATATGCCACTGTCAAAATGTTTGCATGCATAGCTATATTATTCTGCGGTGGTTGTAGACAGGGCCTAGAGTCTTGGGTGCATGGCCTTAGGTCCACGGACACCGGCCATGCACCCAAGACTCTAGGCCCTTCTCACATCCACCACAGCATATTAAAGCCATGGATTCAAACATCTGCCCACTTACCACAACCCACAAACATAACACAGCCACCAGAGGCCCTATCCACTTCAGTTGACATACTATTACACTACTTCCAGCCAATGGATAGACTCTTGGATGCATGGCCTCTGCACCCAACACTCTACTAACTGCCCACAACCAATACATCATTATACAGTAAACTACTCAAGAATCTGCCTAGTGGCCACAACACAAACACATAAGGCATCCACTTGAGGCCCTGTCCACTTCTGTACACATAGTATTCCAGTACCTGCAACCAGTCAGCACACTCTTGAGTCCAATAAGCCAGTCACCTGAGGCCCTGTCCAATTTTCTACACGTACCATTACAGTACTTCAACTAGTGGGAACACTCCTGGACTCTTGAGTGCATCACCTACAGCCATGCACCCAAGACTCTAGTAGCTGGTCACAATCACCACAGCATAACACAGCCATACACCCAACAATCTGTACACTGGCCACAACCCACACACATAATCCAGCTACCAGAGGCCCTGTCCACTTATATACATATAGTATTCCAGTACGTGCAACCAGTCAGCACACTCTTGAATCCAATAAGCCAGCCACTGGAGTCCCTGTCCACTTTTATGCACATACCATTACAGTAGTTCAACCAGTGTGCACACTCTTGCACTCTTGAGTGCAACACCTTCGGCCATGAACCCAAAACTTGTGTACCAGGCCACAATTATCTCCCACTACATACGGTATCAAACATCCAAGAATATTAAGACAGTCCAACAAAACACCTCACACACACTGTGTCCACTTATGTACACATACTATTACACTACTTACAGCCAGTGGACAGACTCTTGGGTACATGGCTTCCACCTATACACCCAAGAGCCTACTAGCGGGTCACAATCACCACAGCATAATACAGCCATGCACCCAACAATCTATACACTGCCACAACCCACACACATAAGCCAGCCACCTGAGGCCCTATCCACTTCTGTACACATAGTCTCCCAGTACGTACAACCAGTCAGCACACTCTTGGCTCCAATAAGCCAGCCGCCTGCAGCCCTGTACACTTCTCTACATATACTATTATAGTACTTCAACCAGTGGAGAGACTCTTGGGTGCATGGCCTCTGGCCATGCATCCAAGACTCTAGTAGCTGGCCAGAAACACCACAGCATAATACAGCCTATACAAACATCCTCATATCATCTACATTCCAATCCCCTACCCTAACAAATCCTGCCTGCAGTCACCAGATAAGCTGCTCACCTCAAGACCTATCTGCGAACTGCTGTGGTGTCCATGGACACCGCAAATGCAACATTGTCTTCTTCCACCTAAACAAATACATCATATGACCCATCTTTCACTCCCCCACCCTTTCCAGCCCCTCTTCCCACCACCAGATGCCCCAAAACATGTTTCCGAGCCCTGCTCCCCGCCGTGCTATCCGTGGATATCACAGATACAAAATGGTGGGTGTTTCTGAGGATTATGACCCGCATCACGGTTTTGTCCAGCCAATCAGTGGGCACGTCATATGTCTGTGTACATGACACATGCCTCTGGACCAATCGGAGTCCGGTCTGCGGAGCGAATGGGGAAATGGGTCAGTGGAGCGGAGCAGATATCACTAATGTTTTGGGACCTACATATGGCCTGTTTTTAAAAAAATGACTGGACAGATTTTCACCAAATTTATAAAAACACGCTTTCAGGACCAAGCCGCCACTCCTGCCGCAAATTTGGTGAAAATCTGTCCAGTGGTTTGGGCTGTAGGTGTGAGCAAAGTTTTTCTCCATTCAGTCTATGGAGCACACATTTTTTTGGGACCCCCCTATAACTTTGCCCCCCCTTGACGAAACCTCACCAAACTTAGCAACAAAATTCAGAGCGGGCCGTATCATTATTTTTTGCAACGTTTGGTGAAGATTCATCCATGGGGAGCAAAGTTATAAGCTCCCAAAAAGTGGTCTTCCTATGGGTTTAACAACTTAACCATAACTACCCGCCCACTACCGCAGACCGTGTAATATATATATACCGCATGGCATAGTTAAGGTTACGTGTGATTATCTTTAGAGCTTCCAAATTAATTTATTTCATAATAACTCTTGAAAACTTCCATCACAAAATCAAATAATTCCAGGCAGCCACCTCATCCCCACATGAAGGCTTCATACAAAATGTTTTTTTGATTGTGCTGTGTCAGCTTTTAACCTGGGGTTTTGTCATATTGGGAAAAAACAGCCTCTCAAAATTGACCATTTTTTAAGATTTAGGTCATTCACATTGATCTTATAATATATTGATGCACTAGACAAAAAGATATTGAAAACCGAGTTTGCTAATTTCGTGGTTTAAGATTTATCTCTATATCATGAACACGCAGAATGAATGTGCATCTTTTAGTTGAACTCAACGCCTATCTGTAGAGGATGCAAATGTTGTACATGTACACTAATGTGTGAACCAATACTCATATCAAAGTCAGGACTGACTTTGATGTCAGTTTTCAGAAAGACTTATAGGGGATGTAAATTGCGTACATGAACAAAATGTAAAGCTCCTCTTATACATATTGAAAACTCACATTAACGTTACACCTCATTTTAATGTGAGCTTCTATACCCAAAGGAGTTGTATAAGATATGATCAGAATTAATGTATAGTTTATGTATAAACTGCATGCATAAGTATAGCAGATGTACATTTCATACATATACACTAATGTACGTATGAAAACTCACATCAAAGTCAGGATTGATTAAAACTTATTTTTTATATGTATATTAAACATATAGGAGATAAAAAACTGTCTACCTATACAAACCTTTATTTGAGTTTTCATTCATAGAGGAGGTGTATAATACATCAGCAATTCATATGATTTCACCCCAAACAGTCATACGCTACTTATATGCCATATAACACATGCCAAACACTTACACACCACACCTTCATATGCCTTACACCATACACTTTTACAACACATTCTCTTATGACATACACACTTATGCCACAAACCTATGCCACCAAGTTGCTTAAGCATAAAACTGCTAGAACACATGCGCTGAATGGACATCTTGTACATGATCTGGACCTTTACAAGTATGGCATGTACATTACGTACATGGATATTACGATATGTATTAAAAACTCACGTCAAAGTCAGCCCTAACTTTGATATGAATTATGACATGTTTATAAGCGATACAGAAGATGTAAACTGCGTTCATTTATGAAATGTAAACCATTTTGCTTCAAATGACATGCAATCATACACTGAGACGTTAATATGCCAACAACTCATACTTCATAAACTTATTTGAAATACACTCATACACTATATGCCATACTCCACACATAACATTAACATTATATAGAAAACTTTTTTTTTTTTAAATCAAGAGTGTGGGCTAATCTAACAAAAAGTAAAGTCTACAACGAGTGGGAATAAAAAACATGAAGGAGCAAACACTCAGTGTAAAACACTACAAATTCAATCATGAAACTCGAAGTATGAACCCCCACTCCATAATAATACAAATGATATGATATGATATATGATATGATATGGCATTTATAGCGCGCCTATACACAAGTGTTTCAAGGCGCGACAAGGCAAGGGAGGGGGGAACAGAGGAAAGACAGACAACAATCCTATTAGACCAGGTGTCATTCAGATCACACAAGTGCATGGGAAGGGAGAAAGGGGAGGAGGGAAAGGGGGAGGGGACAGTGCAGACCTGGGATAATAGAATCAATAACAATAGCAAAGTACGGCCAGCGGGTGGCAAGTGCAAGGGGGTAAAGGGTAAGTGCAGGCATCAGGTATCAAGTGCTATGAGTGGGACTGTAGGGATACAGAAAACAGTCCCCAACTGCGGGGGTTGCCAGGAGGGCAGTGCAGGTGTGCGATGCCGTGGGAGGGGACCTGGGCCCGAGATCAGAGGGTGGCCAGGTAAACCAGTGCAGTTTCAGTATCAGCCAGGAAATCAGCAGAGGAGAGGAGGTGAAAAAGCAGAAGCAAAGGGAAAGGTTTTGAGGTGCTTCCGGAACCGGAGATGGTTTTCCTCAAGTTTCAGGAGGGCAAGGAGCTGTTCCAGAGGGAGGCCCCAGCCAAAGAAAGTGATCTACCACCAACTCATTGCTTGGAGAAGTGACTGACCCTGAGGGAGTTGGAGGCGGATGAGCGAAGAGCTTGAGAAGGAAGATATTTAGGTAGAGAGAGTTGAAGGTATTGAGGCCCCAGGCCCAAGAAGGCCTTGTGGACAATGCAGAGGGTTTTGAACCTAATCCTCGCAGCCACTGGGAGCCAGTGCAGATATTTCAGTCTTGGAGAGATATGATCCCTGGGCTTGTGGCCAAGGACAAGTCTTGCAGTCCTGTTCTGGATGAGTTGCAGAGGGCAGGAGAGGAAAGGATGAGTACCTCTGAGGTGGTGCAGCTGGTAGTGTGACTTCTTAGAGTCCAACCTTAACAGTTACTTCAACTATGGTATTGATGTAACCTGCCTATACACTACAAACCTAACCTTAACACTCACATCAACTATCGCATTGATGTGTTGCGAGGCAGATGAATACATAATCTATGGCTTCTGCCCCTCACCTGGCCCAATATTGCACAGTTGAGAAACGTTATTCACTGAGGCAACCATAGCACCCTTTTGCCAGGAAGGTGCAACAGGACATAGACACAATTTCAGCTGAAGATGGCAAAAGCAGTCAAACTAACTTTGTAGCAGTAACACACGGATGCTTTAGACATGAAGCACATATGCACTCCACATGAAGAGCACGTACAATAGCGAATATATGCATTTATACATGAAGAGTATTAACATAGCATCCACAGAGATGAAGAACTTTAACATAGCCAATGTATGTTGAAATGCAACATGAACTATATGCAAGTATAGCTCACTAGCATAGAGACAAAGTGTAATTAGGAAGCCATCTTCTTAAAAATGGAAGCTGCAGCATGCTTGTAAATAAACAAAGGCCTCAACACTTTGAGATAACTCAAAATGCTGAATCCCCTGAAATACAAATCTGTGCAGAGCTAAAGCGGGAGCTTACAATTAGTGCAAAGGTTAGAATGAAATAGGGAGGATAAGCATGGCGGATACAAAGGCACGAGATAGCAGTTCCCAAGAAGCAAGAAGGATACACCCAGATGAATTAAAGTTTTATAAGAATAAAATCAGTCTTTGTTAGTCAGGTGCAGGAACACAGTAATCCAAAAGACTCCATGAAGGATAGCTCAACAGTGTCCCTGACAGAATCCATGACACACATGTTAGTAAGAGCTAATATCTCAATAAAGGAGGTAATTCCGTTTCATACACAGTCTTGTAGCATGTGACATAATTGGAGAACACTGACTATTTATTAGAAGCCAACATAGATAATGCACCTGCAGTACTCACAACATGCACACATAGAGATGAAGTGCCACACAAGGTAAAATACAAAGATATTTCCATGTCTCATGGCCTGAGAATGAGGGATGGTTCTTTAAATGAACAAAGGTCAGTCCATGGACCTTTCTTCCACTACATGTCTGGCTCATATCTTGGCGACTTGTCATGGGTCCAAGGTTGGTTATCAGAAACCCAACCTATCAGAATCCCTGGTGTTATGCCAACAAGGCATGCCATCACCCATGAAGTGATATGCAAACCAATGCCTTGTTGGTGAGATGATGTCTTTATACCTTTATCATTATAGAGTTGGTTCTAGATGGAGCCATCAGAAGAAAGTTGTAAAACAATGAAATGTTTAACACAAATACTGTCCATATGTAACTAAAACCCACTAACCTATCGCTGTTCATCATTGATGACCAGTTTGTAGTATTTAGCCAATTGTGTCTAATTTGTTTGGCGAGAGACACAAGACTTGAATGCTTGTATGCTGTCCCATGTATTATTTGGATCATAACAAATCTGTTGTTAGCTATGTTTTATTGATGTAATCATTGCTGGTGTCAGCCTTATGCTGTAAGATAGTTTAGGCCTTGCTGAAGTGTTTTTGTGTGTATTTGTGGAAGATGTAAAGTGGTGGTGTGGAAAGAGGAGTTTGCTCCGATGTAGGAGAAGCAAGGTGGCGTGCTCGGAGCATGATTGGTGTTCATGGTGCCGCTCAGAGGGGTTCAGTGATGCAGGAGGTGTGGTCTGAGAGAGAAATGCAGAGGTATTCGTTTGAGGGAAAACATTGTTGTGGAAGGGTGCGTCAAATAGATAAAAAGAAGAAGTACAGTTCTGATAATTGTTAAGTTGAGTTCTGGAACTATTACCATGTGGGACACCCCCATCATTCAGTTATGTAAGTCATTGCCCCAATAAAAGGGAAACATTATTGAGTAACACACACAGTGGGTTTGGGACACTGCGGGCAAAATGTTTTTGCCCTGGCCACAAGAAGGCCCGGGCAAAACTGTCAAAGACAGTACTGCAACACATGTGCACCTATTTACATGCCACATATGAGGGAAAACAGTTAAAGAACAGGCTATGTATACTGGGACTATGGAAATGTTGGGAGAAGACCTAGTAGAGCCAAACATGAAAGAATGGATATTTAATCAGCATGACAAGGGTGTATGACACTCATGGCTCCTTCTCCTCCTTCCCAAATCGAGGAGTAGTCCTCAACCGCACAGGGAGTATACCCATTACTCGTATTAAAAGCAGCATCAGGATATACTAATCCCACATATTCACGTCCTGTATATGGTACTGAAAATATTAGAAGTGGAGAGAAAACAGATAGACAAAGACTAGCGTCCACACATGTAGAATATGACGAGTGTCGTGAATTTCTATCCAGGTTAACGGAAGCAGAGGAAGATGTTCAGAGAGGGAGTGGCTGGCAAGACGGCAGGAGTGAGACAACAATGGTACCCAATGAATAAGTGGGGGGGGAAATCATGCTTAAGTCGGATGGAAAGAGCATTGATGATTCTAAAGAGAAAGAGAAGGCAAAGGAAGTTAGAGAAATGCCGGATAAATAAGAAGAGAAAAGAATGGAGGAGGAGAGAAAAATAGATTGAAGAAGGAAAGAGGGGGAGATTGAAATAGGAATGAAAAAGAAAGGGAGGGGGAAAAGAAACAAGAAGAGAGAGGGAGAGGAGACTAGAAGAAGAAAGGAAAAAGCAGGAAGAGAGGGCGAGACATCAAGATGCGGAAAGAAGTAGGGAGAGCTAAACAAAAAAAATAATTATTGCCATTATTAAGGGGCATACACTCTCAGACAGAGAAAGAGAAAGAAAACAAGTAGAGAAAGAAAGAGAGGAATGACAAGGGAAGGAAAGAGAAAGGGAGAGGAGCTTGGAGAGACACTGCAAGGAAGTTGATGACATTATGTGCAGAAATTAGGTATCTGATATAGAGGAAGAAGGTATTATCAGAAGGAGAGCTTACTGTCTAGACAGGAAGAGAGGGGGTTACATTGGCATAACAGGAGGTTGGAGAAGAGACACGTCGAGGACGGCAGCGACATAATGCAAGAGGTGATGGCAGGGACATATGGGAGACATCCCCTGATATTAGTAGATTTTGAGGATAGAGAGGACAAAGACAGCGAAGATACAATAATTGAAGATGAAGACAGGGAGAGCGAGGAGGAGGCACCAAAAACTCCATCCACGTGTATCCAGATAGGGCACGAGGTAGATTGGACAAAGAAAGAGGAACCAACAATATGTCCAGAACCTGTTCAATATCTGGGGCGCCCGAAGGTGTGCTCAGCAGTTTAGAAGAGAAAATGCCATATATGCAAAGGCTGAGAAATCTATTAGGACAGAAGAGAGTTAGCATGACAGACGCATTGACAAAGAGAAAGGGTGCTGCTGCAGTTGGATGGGGCATACGGATAAAACAATTCCCCTTATTATATAAACGGGGAGGGCAGTATATACAATGGCCACAGACAGATCAAAATAATTTGATTTATAAGTTGCCATTACTCACAGCAGGGACAGAGAAGTGGATCTATGAGTTGGTAAGAATGACAGCTGGGATGATGCTAGCAGTGGGTGACATAAAAGGTATGTTCGCTGCCATATTTGGCGAACAATTAGAAGACATTTGGAAGCAGGTAGGGTATCCCAGAGTGACAGCCCCAAACACAAGACATGACGGGCACCTTTTAATATTTGCAGAGCAGATGTTTGGAGGCCACTCTGAATACAATGACCAGACGCATAAGATATAGGTGCAATCATGACACAGAAAATGGGGCCGGATGAAGACCCTGCTGTTTATATACAGGACATTCCAGAAAAATGTAGACTAGAGACTAGGGAACTGTGGAACTAAAATATAACAAATTTGTATCACATTTTGAGTCAGGGACTCCTCAAAGAGGAGCAGAGGCAATTAAAGAAGATTTTGGGAATAGAGGCAAAACCCTGGCCTTAAATACAATTGACTATTGCTCACCATTGTCGACTAAGGACAGAAAGAAAGTTGAGGAAAGAAAGATACAAAAAGCAAAGTTAGTGCAAAAGAAACTATCAAAGCTAACAACGGAAAGGGCTATGTCAACAAACACAGGAGAAAACAATGCCATGCAGGAGGCACAGCAAGTGCACCAGGGCCAAACGGAAACTTTGCAAGAACAGGGAGACTATAACTATTAGTCCTG
This sequence comes from Ambystoma mexicanum, assembly GCF_040938575.1. Lineage (NCBI taxonomy): Eukaryota > Metazoa > Chordata > Amphibia > Caudata > Ambystomatidae > Ambystoma > Ambystoma mexicanum. The sequence goes on from NC_090936.1 coordinate 307,262,497, forward strand.
GGAACGAAGGTTTACACCCAAAGGCACAGGGTTTGGATTCCAAGCTCAGCAAGGAGGCACCAGCACAGCAGAATGCAGTGACACCATGGAACACAAACATATTGCTGCAAGCACCTACACTTTTAATAGGGGGTGTGACAGTAGTGGGAGGAAATACTTTTATCGGTATGGGACAGAATATGTAACCACAATAGGACAGTCGACAGAAATACTTCATGTGTCCCATCCTATAAAAAACAGCAGTCCCACAAGAGGAACCAAGGGTCGGAGTGACTATAGGTGAAAAACCATTTTCCTTTTTAGTGGATACGGGAGCCCCTCGATCATGTGTTAGAGACGGAAAACTCCCAATGTCAGGTATATCCATGGACACATAAGGGTTTTCTGGGGCGATGTTTCCTTTTACAGACAACTTACCCATAACCATAGGAGAACACGAAATGGCTATGCCGTCCTTATAATCCCATAAAATGTCAGTCAATATATTGCAGAGAGATTTGATGAGTAAACTAAACATGACAATATAATTTACTGATGAGTGGATAATATACTCTACCCAAGGATCCACTATGTAAATGCACAATAATTCAGAACAGCATTTTATGGGCAGAAAGCACATAAGCAGTAAGTCTTACAACCATTAGGCATCTCAGTATTCCCCTCTTACAACCATTAGGCATCTCAGTATTCCCCTCTTGCCTTGAGCACTGTTGGTTATATAGGTATTGCTGGTTGTTAATACTCTCTTGGCTTGGGTATTATTTGTAGGTGTATGGACCTTCTACAACTACCACATAGGGTTTTTGGGCTTTCCACAATCTCATATGCTTATTTACACAGTCATTGTGATTCAACAGGTATAACTGGGTTTTGTATAGTTCAGCATTCAAAAATACAGTTACTGCTGCTTTCACTCACACGCAAGTAAAGCTGCCTGCCGTGAACACTCGGACAGCATTGGAGCGCACTGGAGTCACTTGCAAGCTGTGAACTCACTGGGTGAGTCACTTGATTACGCTCTGCTCAGTGTTTGCAGGTCTTTGGTGTTTGTGGCTCCTCGCACTCAAGTGGACAGCCTTATCTGGTCCTCCTCCACTGAGGTCACTGAGGAATGGAGATTCTTCTACTCAGGAGAGGGCCAGGTGCAACCGAGCCACCTAGAACATTCAAAGACAGTTGTGAGAAACTTGAAGATGTCTCCCTAGCTAGTCCCCAGGGATCTGTCATCCAGGTGGCCAGGAAGCGGCCATTGCTTTTGGATCCAGTTCCTGGGGGTGGACCAGTGAGGGAGGATCATATGAATGGGGTGTCTTTAGGGAGTGGGAGCGGGACACCGACGGGTGAGACACGGCATTCCCCTTCTTTCAACACCTTTTCCACATCCTACCATGTAGTATATTCCAAAACACTGCCCCCCTTTTCCGACACAAACACTTTTACACAACACAAAAGACAATGGACTAACACCAGAGCCGTTTACCTGACATGTCCCAATACAACGGTCAGGCAAAGTCAGGCAATTGAGCAGAATTACACACAACTGCTGGCCCTTTCCCTTCCCCACAAGGATAAAAGGTGGAGCACGAGAGTACAGGACAAGCAAGGCAGCCTTCACAACCTGAAAGCTAACCCAGCACTGCAGTTCAAGAGGAGGTGAAAGACGGCGAATACTGAGAGGGTGACGAGGAGAGAGGTGACTTTGCCCTTTTCGATCAAGGTCTTTGAAACCTCTGCAGACAGCAACATAAGTCCACGAACAATAGCCAGCATGTGTTGCAGCAGATGTCTACGGCACATGAGACTCTCCCCTGCTGATAACCAAGCTGTGGAGAGACATGTGTCTCTTTGGTACCAACCTTTACTCCAAGGAGAAGAAAGCCAAGCAGTTCATCACAGCCGGTGAGTCGAGGGAAAAACCAATAAGAAACCAAACAGTGTTGAATGATAAATAGCCAATGGCTAAATTGAACTTTTAAAAGCTAAAGTGGGGGAAAACCAGCAACTGACGACACTGGCACCATGTGGGTGCTCAGGCAGGTTTACTCTGGCGATTACCCAATGGTAGAAAGACTACTGTTTTTTTTTTGTTTTTTTTTTTTATTTATTTTGGTTGGTCAAGTTAATTTAACCTTTCAAAACAAAACTTTTCTAGAAAATTAATACATTAAAATACATTGTTTTCATTTACAATGGCCACAATATACATTCTCATCACAAATTCTTAAAATACATAAATGTGCAATAATTTCAATTGTTAAAAATAAGAGTCGTGAAAATTCTAGAGTATACTCATCAAATAGTCATATTCACAGTAGCAGTAATTAATCAATTCATAAATCAGAAGCCACACACCGTAGAATTCAATTTTAGCTGAATTTGCATTACTATAACATGATGTTTTAGCATTAGAACATAATTATAGATTCAGCTGGGTGCAGTATTGCTTTTAGAAACTGCATAGTAGCTATTCTTATTGAGATTTTAGATGTGGCAAACAATTCATACCATAACTCATCATTAGAACGAGATAAATAATGTAATTGGGTGAGTTTATGGATAATCGTTTCTCTTTGTGTTTTTAAACCAGCACATACAATCAGTAGGTGTTTAAGAGTCTCTTCCATCTCAACAAGTTTACAAAATCGGCAATGTGCAACTTCTGCTTTGATTAGACCTCTTCTCAACAGTATTTGATTTGTAGGCCACAGATTTAATCGAAACCTTAAAATCTGATTTCTCAGTGTTGCTGAGGGGCATTTCAATAGATAATCGGCCGCCTTTCGAAATTTCTTATGACCGAATAGTGCTCTATCAAAGTCCTTCAATGCTAAACATTTTTGTTCAGTGTATTGCCAGTCAAATGTGTACAATTTCAATTTTGCCCTGTTCGGAATCTGCAGTAACATTTCAAATGATATATTCGCTTCACTCAAATCATGAAACACTGAGGTTCTCCAATTCCTTGGAAATGGATGTTGAGAGCATAACAAATAGTCTGCCAGTGCTGCTAACACATTGTTCGTAGTTATTCCCAAGATACATTTCCGTAAAAGATTACATCTTTTCCAGACTGCTTGAATGTGCATCGAGAGAGTGCCCAATTCAAATCGCAGAAGAGCATTTGGTGTCGAGCTCGGCAGATTAAGGGTTTTTTTCCAAAATTGACCTTCAATTCTGTCCCAATATTCTCGTTTTTGGGGTGTCCAAGTTTCAGCCCCATAAGTCAAAATGGGAATTACCTTTTGTAGGTAAAATGTGAGAACATGAGAACAAGAGAATTTGCCAAATATGGCTAAACGTATTTTGGCCTGCGAGATTAAAGATGATAATTTTCTACTCAAACTACTTTGTTCTGGTTTATTTGCAATGGAGTTACTAAACATTACACCAAGATATTTGTATTCATCAACTATCATTAGTTTTTGTTTAAACAAGACCCAATTATTATGTTTCCGAGGTTTCAGATGATTATTTCCTAATTCCATAACTTGGGTTTTTTCCAAATTAATTGTAAGATTATTCTTAACAACAAAGCATTCTAGCTGATTAAGAAGTGACTGAAGTCCACTTGGTGTTTGTGAGATAAGGACCAAATCATCCGCATAAAGAAGCCATGCGATGGTTTGCTTGCCAAGTTTAGGTGCATCATTAATTACCTTCAAAAGATCTATGCCTAGGTCAAAAATGAACATATTAAACAATGTAGAGGCAAGAATACAGCCTTGCTTTAGGCCGCGTTTAGTATGAATGGTTTTAGATAACAACCCGTCAAGGTTCAATTTGACTTGCATAGTTGTATCGGAATGTAACAGTTTTATTAATGAAATAAGTGTTGACGGGCAACCAAAATTCGACATTTTATCAAATAATAATTGTCGATCAACTGAATCGAAAGCGACTCAAAAGTCGACAAATGCCAAGTACAGAGCTTGTTTTTTCATTACATGGGCTGCTTTAATGGCATTGAGTATAGTTATATTGATAGCAGTACCTAGCCCCGCAACAAAGCCCGTCTGAAAAGGGTCGCGTCTATTTTCATTATGTAACCGGAAGTTAAGATCCCGCAGAATAATTCTGGAAAAAATGTTCCCAGGTGCGTCTAGCAATGCTATTGGGCGATAGCTTGCTGGGCTTGTGCGATCACCCTTTTTATAAATGGGGACTATCACAGCTTTGCACCAAGATGGAGGAATACTTTGTTTCACCAGAATAGAAAGAAAAACAGCATGTAAAGCTTTAGCCCATAGAATCGGATTCTGTTTTAGAGTGTAATTCGACAGACTGTCAGGGCCCGGGGCTCTAGATGAACTTGCCTTATTAATATAGAATAAAATGTCATCTATATCAAACTGTAAAGAGAAAGGGGAACCTTCAAATCTCGGTAGCTCTTGTTTGCTGTTGTTCGATGGTATATCATACATGTTCGTGAAATATTCAACCCAGCATTCCTCCGATACACCATTAGTTTGAGATGAAAGTTGTGAGCATGTCGTGCCAGAGTTAATTAATCTCCAGATCTGAGATGTATTTTTTTTCTCAGCTGCTCGAAGCCATTGTTCACCATCTTTTTGAAACATGCTTGCTTTATGTGCTCTTATCCAATTTTTATAGTCAGTTTTTATTTTACGTAGAGCTGAGCCGCGATATTTCTGCGGTAGAAGCAAGGATTGTCTTTTTTGTTTACGAAATAAAGATTTTCTATTTCTAATTGATTGATCATATACATGGGTGGAACGAGTGTTATTGTTCATTTTATGCGCAATTGTGCTAAAGGAAGCAAAAAGGTGCATTTTGTCATAATATTCTAATGGAATAGATGTTTTCTCTGAAAGGAGATGATAATCATTAATCAGATCTTCGCCCAACGCTTCTAAGTCAGGATTCGTCCAGTCTAGCCTATTTAGCTGTGTGTTGATCTTCAAATTTTTTAGTTGTCGTTGATGGACCTGCAAATTACTCTGAGTATGGACAGAGGATTCAATCGTCAGCATCATATGATCACTATCCAAGGAGGGTAGAACAAGAAATTTGGATATCTGATTAAATAATACTCTGTCTACATAGACATAATCGATAGTTGCTTTGTGTTGTCCGCTAGACCAAGTGTAAGAAGGTGGAATGTCAGTATTAGATGCACCATTCAGCAATAACAAATCCCAAGTTTCTACAAAAGAAAGCCACTGAGAGACCCGTTCCGAATTTCCTTTTTTAGATGTCATAAAAAGGTGAATATTCAGATCTCCAGCCAAAAGTATATGCATAATGTTGGGAATAGCAGCAATGCTTTCCATGATGGCATTGAGATCCTTTAGAAAATTAGATGTTAGAATAGCTACAGGATTCCAATATAAGTTAATGATTGCACATTTTATACCTTGAATTAGAATTACAGACCATTGCATATAGGAATTCGGAGAGGGACAATCAGTTACATTAGTTACAGTTGAGATATCAGAAATTATTGTTAGACCAGACATTGGTCTACCTTTCAGTCCTTTAATTGCAGGAGTCAGATGTATATGATGATTATCCCATGATGGGGAAATCGTAAGCCAAGTCTCTTGCAGAAGCACTAAATCAAAGTTTGGTAATATGGATTTTGGGTTGTTAAATAAGTGCTTATGCCCTCTGGTGTTCCAGCTCAAAATTCTAATTTTGTGTGTGAGAGGGCATGACTCATCAAAATCTAGTTATGCATTTTTACAACAACAGCAACTATTCGTTTGAATTGCAGAGGATGTACTTTCATTTGGCAGAGTTGCAGGATTTGGTCCCGCAGCTCTTATTCTTTCTGTAGGTTGCATGTCTTCAGTTGGGCGATTTTCACCAGTAGGGATTAATTTGAATCCTAATTCAAAGAGCGCCAGCCTCGCAGACCATATGATGGTAAAAATGGCTCGGGATCTAATCCACAGACACGAGACAGTCAAATCATTTTCATCAGGGAATTCAATCCTATCAATGTCTCCAGAGGCAAGACTCTCCAGCATTGGGATATCAGAGAATATTTTCATGATGCTACCTCTGTTCATAGTGTATTTCGGAAAGGAACCACCCCGACAACTAAGAAAAATCGAGTATAAATGAGGAGATTTTTTATTTCCATTACCCAAAGTCATTGTGACCATTTTCTTTGTGCGAGGGGTTTCTTGCATAGAGTTTGTTTTCTCAATTGCTGCTGGTAGCTGAAATGAAACATTTCTGACATTGACTTTCTGATCTGCAGTTAATGAAAGATCAGAATTATAATCACAGGTTGACACTTTCATGGCAGATTTAAGAGTCTTTTGTTCGATAGTTAGGGCCACTAAGCAATCCCTAATCGAAGATAAAATCTCAGTTTGCACATTTGCCTGTGGTGCAGGAACTGCTGGCATGTCAGAGGGAGTCTTTGTACCTAAACCAACTATATCATCACAGAGTGGCAAGGCAAGTGAACAACCAGCATTTTCAGAGCACAGAATTGGACTATTATTCAGGACAGGGTTAGATTTCAACAACGGGTGTAACAGAACCGTACTTGGTCGGTGTTGACTCATGTAATCATCCACAGCTTTCCTGATTTCTGCACCGGTGAATAAAGATTCTTGGCGATCAGAATTATTTTCTATGTCAGGCTTATTTGGTTTTATTAAATGCCCCTCAGCAAGTAAGTCTGCACACTCATTATCACAACCTTCCACCACCTTAACCAATTTGTCTAATGGTGAGTGATTTAGATCTATCTGGGAGTCCCTCCTTTTGTCGTTAATAGATCTTTTTTTCTCCTGTGCTAAATTAGTGTATTTTTTAGATATAGCATTAGAGGCCAATCTTAGACCACTCGCTGATTTAGAGAGAGACTTAATTAACTGTTTAGTCTGACCATTTGATGATATATTTTTAGACTTCTGATTTTTTGTTTTCTTCACATTTACAATAAGTTCAGATTTTTGTTTCTTTACATTTCTGTCGAAAATCATATAGGTTTCTTTTTGTACTTGTACATTTCCAACAGTGGGAATTATCTTTGCAGAAGATGGTATACATGATTCATCAATAGATGTAACTATAGAAAGTACTTTAGGAGAGGGCGTCAAAAGTAATTCTTCGTAGGATTTCGTAAGCCGCGAGGGCACTACAGCCGGTACTCTCGGTGGGATCTCTCGAATGATGCCCTCTACAAAAGGTACAGCAGTTTTTGGAGTTGGTGCAAATTTATCAGTTAGACATTGACTGTTTTGAGGACCATATTGATCTGTAACTCTTTTGAGTGATGATATAAGCTCAGGTATTTGATTAAGTGCTAGCAAAGCAGCTTTTTCCTCAAGCATTTGCCTCAGGGCCAAGGAGTCAGCACTCGATCTTTGCCAAATAGCATTGTTTTTAAAGTTTTCCAGAATCAAGTTTACTTTCGTATCAAGAGCTTCGAATAGTTTTGCAAGAGATGTTATAGCAATATTCATCATTTCTAAAGTTATTATTGGAGATTTTTTCGAGAGCGACTCTCTGTTCATAGCAGAGTTAGCTCGATCCGGCCTTCTTGGGGTCGGAGGTATAAATGAGATGGAAGTTTCAGTTTCAGAAGTACTTTGATTCCGAAATAAGGCAGGAGATTTGGAAAGATCATGGCTGTCTTCCTTGGCCGAGAAGCATGAGTGCGACGAGTAAAGATCAATTACAGCATCATCCACTTCATTGATGATGCTTTTTGATTTATCCAATATGTTTGGGGCATTGCCTGTGCGGGGATTTTGCAATATCATAGTATCTGATAAGGAAATATTGCATGGTTGCTCACAGCCTTTGTTACTGACATTAGCGTCTGAAGCTGTAGGAGAGCTCATTAGAGGTTGTTTATTAGCTAAGCATTCTTGATTAGCAAGTAGAGGTTGAGCCTCAACATTTGAGACGCTTAAATTGGCTATTTCAGGCATTTTCGCCATCAAACGACTAACATGCAATGCTCTAAAGCCGAAATCTCGAATGTCACCAGCCGGAGTGTTGGAGCGGGTACGTTTCTTCCCAACTCGTTTATCCGACTGAGGACCTTTGTTAGTGGGGCGAACTGATTTCGGAGTTGAGAGAGGGCTAACTTTATGCGATAAATCACATAATGCACGTAGTCGTGAGGGACATGGCATGTCCGTGCGTAAGTTGTAAATTTTTCCCCTTTTATCAGTCATAATCAGAACTATGTTAGGAGCTATATGAGTAATGAATTAAAGTATAAACTTGTTTGTGTGCTGTCCCCTAGTTCAAGTACAATTTTAGTACATAGAAGGAAACCAGAGATATTTAACACATTAAAACACTTAAATCACTCAGGTTAAAAAAAAAAAAACGTGGATAGAACAACATAGCATAAGTGAATCTAAAATTTTAAGGAAAAGGGGAGAAAAAAATTAATTTAATTTATAATAGCCCACCCCGTATGCCCCGATGCCGCGGCGAAGCGGCAAAGCGGGACTTTCAGGGGCTTCCACGGGTGCGCACGGGCGGTGCGCGCGCGAACAGGGTTAAATAGGCACGCCCACTAAAGTTGGTTGCAATGCCTAAACAAGAGAAAACAAAGATGTAAGTATCTATTTGTAACGATATCAGCAGTCTCTATCCTTCTTAAAGTCTTTTGTTCACCTTATAGAGGATGTAGTTGAAATAGACGAAATTAGCCAAAAGTTCAACAGGATCCGGAGAGCGTACCGCGGCAAAGCGGGACTTTCAGGCGCTTCCACGGGTGCGCGCAGGCACTGCACAGGTCGCAGGAAGGCGCCGTATGCCGAACGCTCAAATGAAAATTAGAGGTTTAATTGAGCAGCACACTCTGTAGTGCAATCAGCAATACGATTTCCCGCCTGTGCCCCAATTCGCCACAATTCTATGTGCGAATTTACCACGGGACCCCTCCCCCGCACCTCGCCACACCTCGCCTCGCCTCTCGTCTCTCACCTCTCACCTCTCCTCTCACAGGCGTAGCATAAAACAGTGTGAGGCTCCGGCAGGCGTTGTTTAGGGGCTGCTGGCAATGGAGCACTGGAGCACTGGGGCACTGGGGCACTGGGGCACTGGGGCACTGGGGCACTGGGGCACTGAGGTTTTTCCCCAACAACTCTGGTCTCACAGCTCACAGTGCCCAGCCCACAGATCGACACCCGGCTCGACACCACATGCCACAATGCCCAGCCGCTTCAGCTCTACCGGCTCCTGCAGCTCGCCTCACCTCCGCTCTGCTCAGTACGGCGCTGACTTCCTGATAGAGGAAAGAACCTTAGAGGATTGTCAAGCCGCACCAGTGAGCCGCTCTGCTCTCCGCTCTCTGTGAGTTTCACGTTGCCGCTTCCGACAATCCCTTTTCAAGACTACTGTAACCAGAAGCCATTGGAAAGAGGCGAGAAGAAGTCAAAGTGGTCATACAGGGGTCTTGTAAAATTGTCTGTACCGTTGAAAGTCTTTGACCGACAGATGATTGCAAAACTGTGGGAAATTAATCTCACATGGTGAAACGGGTATATGAACAATGAGTTGTAAAAGTTGTCAAGAGTGAACCCAGCAGAGGGATACTGACAAAAAGGAGAAAAGCCTTTAGTCCCTATGAACAGAGTGTTTGAAGGAGTAAACCCGGCAGTGGGTTGTCCAGAATAAACTGTTTTGTGAAAGTAAGAAAAACCATAGTGAACCCGGAAGAGAGAGGCTGACAGTGAAAGGGGTCCGAGCCGAAGGAGGCAGATCCAGCGGTGGAAAGTTACCACCCAAAAGTTGATTAAAAAGGAAACTGTTCAGTTAAGTTGTTGAACACGATTTGTGAAAGGTCTAGGCCTGGAAGAGGGAGAGCCCAGGAATGAAGCCTGAAGAATTATTTAAAAAACCTTAAGATTTGTGAATACAAGAAGTATTGGAAGAGCAGGGGAAGTGAACTGTCCCCCTTGTCATTTTGGTCTGAGCCCAGCAGAGGGAGATCCGGGGTGGAAAGTTGTCACCCAAAGTGCATTGTTGAAAAGGAACTGTTGAATATGATTTTGTGAAGGGTCTATGCCTGGAAGATGGGGACCACGGGGTGAAACCATAACCCGAGGCATATGAGAAGCAGAACTTTGTGTTTTTGTGTTTGTTTGTTGGATACATCAGTCCTCAAAGGCAAGATAGTTTTTATTTAAAATAGACTTGGCCCTCAAAGAACCCGACAGCTGATGCGGAACTGTCGGCTCGGGCTGGGAAAGCTTGAGCGTGTTGCTGCGCACCAAGGTACCACCTTGTCCCGTACTGAAAACATGGGGTAGTGAGACCCCCTGGAAATGACATCCTGACTTATTATTTGCAAACACATCTTTCTTTATTGAAATCCGATTCCACACTCTTTTTGTGATTAGTTGTAAGTATTTAGCAATAGTAATTTTTTAGTATATGCCATTTTATTTGACCTGACGCCACTGGAACTGCCTTATTTTTCATACGATGGTCGATGCTTGCTCCCATCTTCGATTTAGGTTTAGGCTAGGCGTTTTTCCACCCTGCAATCATTGTTCATTAAACCACCTTGAACTGTGATCACTTTTGTCTGCCTTTACTTATGCCACCATGCGTTCCCAACATATGGTGTCAGGGTGGGATTTAATTCAACAGATAACAATTGAAACCCATGCTATTAATTGTGGTAACACTGGAAGGGGAAAATAAAATAGTTGATCTCCTAGACTCTGATTGTGTATCCACCTTAAAAGAGGTATTATCCTCTCAGTTACATATTCCATCGTGTCAACAGGATCTGTTCTGTAAGACTAGATACTACCCTGCCACTCTCTCATTATAACATACAACCGTGGGACTGAATAATTCTAAACATCCAACCAGACATTTCTTTCATCAGGCCTAATGCTCTAAATCATCCTCCCTCAGAGCCTTTTTCTTCATGGTATTCAGTCTCCATAGGTGGCGGGACCATCAGGGTTAAAACCTAATTTATCCCAGTGCACTTCCTTGAGAGATTAAGACAACTCTGAAGATTTTGAAACCTTATCTGAAGGGGTTGAGAGTTGTTATTTTTCTGATTCAGACACCACAGGGGGAATACTTATACTGCTGGACGAAATGGCCGATCTAACCAATATCATCACCCAGTTGGCAGCCCATTAGATACAAGCCAAAAAGAGACTCCAGAAAAATCTAGCTAGACTAACTGAATTGCAAGCAAGGCTGTTATTACCACAAGGCATACTTCAACCTGTCGCGAAGGCGAGGATTTGGGAAATGTTTTCCTAAACGTATAACGTCTGGCCGAACAACTTGGGTGGAGAGATGCTAAAAGAGGAACTCCAAACTTCTTATCAACTACTCAACCTTGCACAAGGATCCTCCTCCTTATCCATCAAGGAAGGCTTGTTGAAATGAGTAGGGCAAAGCTGCAATCTATATCGGCAGAAATTATGAGCCATTGGGTTGAACCTGGGAGAAACTACTTTAGAGATGGGCGAACGGATCAAAAACACAGTAATACTATGGACTAATAATAAAACTCTAGATAATTGACTGAGGTGATTACCTTAGAACAATTTACAATTTCCTTACCCCCTTTTTTGCAAAAATCTGTTCTTCAATGAAATCAACCTATCCTAGCTATGGCCATTGAGACTGTGCAAAACAATGCGGATGCGGTTAAATACTTCCAGCCAGCCCATCAAAGGGAAGATCAAAAAGATCATAAACTCATCCATTGTCCCACATCACAGGGAATAGATAAACAAGGAGGGGGGGGGTCATATAGACTCAAGGAAGTGGTGCCTTGAGAAAGAGTTGAGATAAAGAAACTGGGTCCAAGAACTAAAGATGAGAGCAGAAGGGAGGAAGCAAAAGGAAGCAAACCACCTCATCTGGTTTGTTTTTCCTGTAGAGAAAGAACCTTGGGAAATAGGCTGCTTGAAGGGTGAAGAGGGGGAAGAAGCCGAGGAAGAGCTAGAGGCCTTTAGCATCTGTTATGTCAAACCCCTACCAAGTTTACCTATGAAAAGGCTTGGGTAAATGGAGAACAGGTAAAGGCCTTAATCGACTCAGGTAGTAAACAGACCGCTATACATGCTGATTTAGTTACACTACAAGACCTAAACCATGCAACCCTTGTTCGAGTAACTTGTGTACATGGGGACAATGAATCTATGCTAAGACACCGGTACACATAGACATTCGGGGCAAGACGTGTAAAATACCCTCAGCCATAATCCCAGGGCTCCCTGAAGAAGGTGTTCTAGGGCAAGACTTCCCCATCTATTCTACTCTCCAACAAAAATCTCCACCTCCCTTTGGAGACTTTCTACCCCAGAGATCCTGGCAGGAAAATGACAACACTCATAACTCTCCAGTATGGGATTGGGAAAACTCAAAACCCATGAAGCCCAAGACATACTTTGAAACCCAATTTGTAGGTTATTATAGAGGGTCGGATAAGATCACTTCACCTATACCTATTAAAACGTATCAGTGGAATATGAGAGAGTGCCTGGACATTTCTCACCCCTGTTCTTTGGCCAGTTTTAACAACCAGAAATCTAACCAAAAAACAGGTATATCCACCTGGCATAGGGGAAGGATATGTGAGAAACCTGAAGGTGTCTCCCCAGCTAGTCCCCAGGGATCTGTCATCCAGGTGGCCATGACACGGCCATCGCTATTGGATCCAGTTCCTGGGTGTGGACCAGTGAGGGAGAATCACCTGCATGGGGGTCCTTGAGGAGTGGGAGTGGGACACTGATGGGTGAGAAGCGCTATCTCCCTTCTTTTAACACCTTTTCCCCATCCTACCACATAGGATATTTCAAAACACTGCCGCCCCTTTTCTGACACAAACACTTTCGCACAACATGAAAAACAATTGCCTAACACCTGAGCAGTTTTCCTGACATTCCCCAATATAAGGGCTAGTCAAAGTCAGGCAATTGAGCAGAATTACACACACCTGACAGCCCTATCCCTTCCTCACAAGGATAAAAGGTGGAGCACTAGAGCACAGAACAAGCACGGCAGACAGCACAACGTGAGAGCTAACTCAGCATGACAGTTCAAGAGGAGGCGAAAGATGGCGAATACCGAGAGGGTGACAAGGAGAGATGTGACCTTGTCCTTTGTGTTCAAGGCCCTTGAAACCTCCAAAGATGGAAACCTAAGCCTGCGAACAATAGCCAGCATGTGTTGCAGCAGATGTCTACGGCACATGAGACTATCCCCTGCTGATAACCAAGCTGTGGAGAGACATGTGTCTCTTTGGTACCAACCTTTACTCCAAGGAGAAGAAAGCTAAGCAGTTCATCACAGCCGGTGAGTCAAGGGAAAAACCAATAAGAAACCAAACAGTGTTGAACGATAAATAGCCAATGGCTAATTTGAACTTTTAAAAGCTAAAGTGGGGGAAAACCAGCAACTGACAACGCCGGCACCACGTGGGTGCTCAGGCGGGATTACTCTGGGTGATTACCCAATGGTAGAAGGACTACTGTAACCAGAAGCCCTGGTCATACAGGGGTCTTGTAAAATCCTCTGTACGGTTGAAAGTCTTTGACAGACAGATGATTGCAAAACTGAGGGAGATGAATCTTGCATGGTGAAATTAGTATATGATCGGTGTGCTGTAAAAGTTGGGAAGAGTGAACCCAGCGGAGGGATGCTGATAAAAAGGAGCAAAGCCTGAAGTCCCTATGAACAGAGCGTTGACAGGCGTGAATATGGCAGTGGTTTCTCCAGAATAAACTGTTTTGTGAAAATAAGAAAAGCCATAGTGATCCCAGAAGAGGGAGGCTGACATCTGAAAGGGGTCCAAGCCCGAAGGAGGGAGATCCAGGGGTGGAAAGTCACCACCCAAAAGTTGATTAAAAATGAAACTGTTCAGTTAAGTTGTTAAACACTATTTGTGATAGGTCTACTCCCAGAAGAGAGAGACCCCAGGCACGAAGCCTGAGGATTGTTTAAAAAGACATTAAGATTCATGAATACAGGAAGTATTGGAAGACCAGGGAAAGTGAAGTGTCCCCCTTATCATTTGGGTCTGAGCCCAGCAAGGGAGATCCGGGGTGGAAAGGTTTCACCCAAGGTGCATTTTAACGGAACTGTTGAATATGATTTGTGAAGGGTCTATGACCGGAATAGGGGGACCCAGGGGTGAAAACATCACCCAAGGTATACGTCAAGCAGAACTTTGTATTTGTTTGTTTGTTGGATATATCAGGCCTCAAAGGAAAGAGACTCTCTATTTAAAAGAGACTAGGCCCTCGAAGAACCCCACAGCTGATACAGAACTGTCAGCTCATGCAGGGAAAGCTCTAGCATGTGCTGTTCTCCCAGGTCCCACCTTGTCCCATTCTGAAAATGTGTGGAAGGGAGACCCCCGGGCAATCCCATCCTGACTCATTATTTGAAAACTCTTCTTTCTCTATTGAAACCCTATCCCACACTATTTTTGTGATTAGTTGTGAGGATTTGTAAACAGTTTTCTTTTTTTTTTAGTATAGGCAATTTTATTTGACTCAAAGCTGCTAGGACTGCTTTATTTTTCATCTCATGGTCGACGCTTGCTCCCATCTTAGATTTAGCTCCAGGTTAGGCGTTTCTCCACCCTGCATTCATTGTTCAATAAACACCCTTGAACTGTGATCACTTGTGTCTCTTTTTACTGTTGCCACCATGAGTTCCTTACACAGGGCACTTCCATCACTACTGCTGCTTCCCGAGTACTAGGAGCCTCCAGAAATGTATGTCTCTTTTCGGTTGTCATAAATCACTGTGCAATGACTCCAAGAGCAATGGTGCCCTAAGTAGAGTGAATGATAAATAAATAATAAAATAATAATATGTGATGGTTTTTATGTGGGGCAAACATAGGTGTAAGCAACAAAGCACTGCACTGCACCGAGATTCAGTAATAGGGCGTAATAATATAGGCACAATGGACGGCCAGAGTTTTAAACGTACACTTGGAAGAACATGGAAAGAGGGTACACGTAGGATCAAAGGTAGGGTTTGCATGATATGGAGGAGAACGATAGACCCATTTTAATTCGTTAATTGGTGGATCTGCAGTTGTGCTGCCATCTGAAAGTAGACTGAAGAGGACAAA
The DNA here is from genome assembly GCF_040938575.1 of Ambystoma mexicanum. Classification (NCBI taxonomy): domain Eukaryota; kingdom Metazoa; phylum Chordata; class Amphibia; order Caudata; family Ambystomatidae; genus Ambystoma; species Ambystoma mexicanum. The sequence continues at coordinate 307,277,570 of NC_090936.1, forward strand.
CTAGATACTCACGAGTACCCTTATCTGCTATCAATATATATGCTGCCATTTGCCCTTGCCATTGGTCAGAACCTCGTGATAAGTTGGTCATGTGGACAGGTAGCTAAAGAACGAGAAGTGATAATTTTATTCTGGGAGGATAGCTCAGTGGCAACGTGCTCGACCTTGGAAGCAAAACGACACGAAGCAACACAGGTTCGATCCCCGGGTCGCCCTTAGAAACCTCTGGGTATTTAAGCATGTTATACATATGCAACTAAGACAACAACAAAAATCTGTAACAGCGCCTTGATGCCCCAGGGCTGTGTGAGCGCTGTAAAAATATAAATAAATAATAAACAAGTGCACTGAGGAGGATGCTAGACGATGGATAGGTCAAGGGATATGGCATTGTAGGATGTTTTGTTGCTGCAGGTTGACACTGGTAATACTAGGCACATCTAGTAGAATTATTGTGAACTAGCAAACAATGGTTTCATCATAAACCGCTAACATACATTGAGCAGGAAGCTAGATTATTTAATTTGACAGGTGACTGTGCTCTCACTCTGTAAGTGAGTGACCGAACGTCCTCCCTCTAACGTGGCTGCACTGAATCGAAACTTGATTCAGGTTTCTGTGAATATATTACTGCGTCACAACTTTTGCAAATGGGAATGGAACAATGATCATGCAAAGCTCATGCAAAACCGCCCGATTCTATTTTTTTACGTACCTTTCTAATAATGCCTAATTATTACATTTTAAAAAGGTATTTGTATGCGCTCAGAAGCCTTTCAACAATCACAGAGAAAACCATGGGAGAGGAAATGTTTGAGACGGCACGTAATCTTCCACTGCCACTCTCTCGGAGTGCAGGTGTGAATGGCACACTTAACGAAACAGGAGTGTCCGATAAACCTCCAACGGAGAAGATGAAAGAAGTAAAGATTACAGCCATCTTCAACTCTGCAGCCAAAGTGAAGGCTGCAGCCCAGGTTTTAAAAGGCACTATCTGCAAAAAGCTCCGCCTTGGGTACAACTCAAACAGTCTGTCACAAAAGTAACAGATTGCCATCTGCGATTGTGGGCGACTTTTTCATCGGTGCCTTCGACAAGTTATGCCCATCCTGCCCCTTATTGCCTTGCCCTAGACCTGTAAGCATTTCCGCTACTACACCTGCGTAGACGGCAGGTGAGGGGCAGAGCACTACAGGAAGAAACAGCAGTAGAACCACCCTCCACATTTACCTGGGAAGGGACACCCAGCCCTCCTCCAGCAACCCTCCTCTTCATGCCTCAGCAGTCATGCTCACTGTTTACATTCTCTGACACATAAAACGGTCGGGAGGAAACCCAATGGGCTGCGGCTGACATTTACACAGAGGCTTGCAGTGAGGGTGCTCACCTAGCTGTCTCCTGCAACCTGGGAGAATTCAGCAAGGGAGGTGGATTCGCACATGCACAGCACACCAGGCGTCAATTGCAAGGTGCCAGGTTCAAGTTCACCTTCACCACAGATGGGGACTTGCCTTTCCTGTGGCCAGCGGTTGGCCTCTTACAGAGGTGTCATGCACGTGACCACTACAAGGATAATTATCATTGAGGGCCTGTATTTTCAAGTACATGTCCCTCATGTCCTTACTAACATCAAAACTTGGGTGAAATGTCTAAATGTAATTAAGACATCTGTGTCAATCTTGCTTTATTTAAAAAAGTGAGGCTTGTTGGAAATGTGAGATCATGCATTTTTAATGATTTTTTATCTTTTGTAGCATATTAAATGTATGAAGATTAAAATATGTTTATCTTTATGAGCATTGTTCGTCTGTCTAAATTGATAAATGACAGTTTTTGATCGATGGTAAGTGTGGATTTTCACACCTGGCGTTTATGAAGGAGGCTAGCTGTTCTGTGGAACCCTCTCTATATACAGCAAATAACAGGAAAAAAGTGGTTGTTTCCAAAAATTAGAGAACTCCCGTCCCCTGCACACTGTCTGATATCTGTAAATACAGACCAATAATTATACCAGATAGTAAAGAGATTTTGCTAATAATTTGCAAAGCATTTTACAAATAGTAATTAATAACAGTAGGTCAATTTAAATGACAATTTCACAAGAAAATGTTATATCAAAAATTCAATGTATTATTATTAATGTGTATAGTACAACCCAACGCGTTTCGTGTTTTTCACTCTTCTTCAGGGGTAATAGCAAATTTCACCAAGTTTCTACAAAAACAAAGAAATATATATATATATATATATATGTTAGCATATTAAATACAAACATCTGTTGCAAATTTACACAAATAACTCAAAACATTCTTCAGTGATCAATAATTCAAATTCTAGAGTCTGAGTCCTATAAAGACAAGTATCTTATCAAAAATGACATCGATCCTACATGTCAGTGTTTCATTGAACAAAAAGTACTCAATAACTCATTTGTTGTCTAATACATCAAAAAGTACTCAATAACTCATTTGTTGTCTAATACATCCTTTTCAATAAAGGTTTTGGTGGTTTTATTAGAGTGTATGGTCTGGGAATGGTCCTACAGTAGATACGTTGGTTGAAAGATATTGCTGCACTCAGTAGGGGCAATATAGCACAGGGGTAAGAAGATAACTTACCATCCACGGTAGGATGATGAGAAAAATAATGAAGTAGGAAGAGGTTGTAGTAATTCCCAGTGTGCGGGCCATCCAAGAATCTTCATTCTCTAGGGCAAAGCTAAAAAGTTCAAAAATTACAGATAGTAAGGAAGGGATACCAGCAAAAGATGTTAGTTTAAAGGAGTATCTCTATTAACAAGAAGCAACTTACATGTAAAAAAATATAGTTACACTTCGAATCGCAGGTAATAGCCACCCCAGTTGAGGGATCCAGTTAGTGGGCATCTTCGGAAATACTATTTAGTAAAAAAGGTGCATGGTTGAACAGAATTCAACTAGAAGATCAAAAGAAGAAAAGAAAGTAATAAATTAAATGAATTAGTAGAGAAATGTTCATCTAAAGTTTCATAAATGGGTAGAATGACTTACTTGTGGATCTAGGTCCGAAGACTCGAGGGCGTCACGGTGGATCGCATCCACCAAACAAAGGATGTGATGCCACCATGGTGCCCTTCTGTTTAAGTACTGGCTGCACAGTGACACGAAAGCATGCATGCGCAGCAGTATCCGGAAGTGGTGCGCCTGTGTACCATTCTTAGGATGACCCTGTCTGGTTAGCGTCATACTCATGATGTAAGCAATGTACATGCGCGGTTAACGTCAAAACAGATGACGTATGAACGCGCATGCGCTATTTAAAGAAAGTAGCATATACTGATAAGTAAATGTCAATCTTTTGAAAAAAGGAATGGATGAAGTAAATTAGATGACGTATGACTGCGCATGCGCTGTTTAGAGAAAGTAGCGTATACTGATTAGTAAATGTAGATCTTTTGAAAAAAGGAATAGATGAAGTAAATTAGATGATAATAAATGGCTGAAGACGTGCCCGACAATCTTGTATAGTACAGACTAAGGTACAGATAGAGACTTGTACTGAGATGGTGAAGTAAATACTAAAAAATTAGATGTTCTTTAAACTCTACTTTAAACATACTGGGAAGAGTAAATATAATTAGTTACATAGCCTTCCTGTCCTGTTACAATCTGAATACATGCTCCAAATGTACATACAATACATTGGTGCAATCTGTCACATAGTCATCATTTCCTGTTCCATTCTGGATGCACACTCTAATTTTAAACAGAATTTATTTCACAAAACGCATGTTAAAATCGTATATGGTCAGTGTCATAACAATCAGAATACTTCTCAAATGAATGATATGTAGTAATATATCTTGTGGATCAGGCTATTAAAGCAAGAGGGAGCATGGAAAAGTGGAAATTAAAAAAAGTGATGAAGAGTGTTAGCAAAGAGTACAGCTTAACTGTGATGATGTCGGCTCTTGAGTACCCTAGGTAGGCCAAGTATGTAAAATCAATTTGAGATAAGCTGGATATTTCCTCAGAAGGTGAAAAAAGAAGATTTTGTAAAAAGGGGCCCAAGTAAAAATCTTCGTTCATCCCAAGGGGAGAAAGCGAGTAAAGGCAATGAATCCAAAAAAGTTCTCTTTGTGAAAGGATTTTCTGCAGATCCCCGCCTCTTGGGAGTGGGTGCACCACTTCTAGTAATACAACTCTCATTTGTGCCACCGTATGTTGATGATCTCGAAAATGTCTATAAACTGGTGATTTGATATTTTTGGTACCGATCACTGTGATGCTGGAAATGCATTGGAGGGACAGGGCCTCCGTATCCTTGTCCTTTACTGCTTTTTATCGTGTTCTGTCGTGTGCAGGAGTTCATGTGGGGCTCCTGGCGGTGCAGTTCTCTCTCTTGGTTTGGTGAACACACCCATGGGATACCCTTACGGCACCCATGGTTAGGGGTGCAACCCTGTGCCCCTAGTTTATGTTTTTGGGCACCTATGTGTGACCCACAGAGCAGGGTACGGGCTGGTGGCAGCTCCGTGCTGAATTGACTGGTGCCCTGAGCGTCCTCCATTTTGGGATGCTCAGGCCCTGTCATTGGAGTTGGTAGATTTCTGATAGAGACAAAATGGCCCCTATTGCCTTCCATCGCCTGTTACCTTGATCTTCCCGAAGTCCCGGGAAGCCCTGACTCTGTCCCGACAGGCTGTTGGGTGGAAGTTCCATATATGGTGTGTGGGGAAGTGCTGACCAGACTGGCTGGAGCCTTCCCAATGACCGCATGTTGTGGGTACGCCTGTGGGTGGGACCTGGGTGAATGGGGTGTGTGACGAATACGCATTCTGTGTTGTGGGTGTCTAGTATCTGGTGGTTGACACAATGACTGAGACAGCCCTGCCCAAAACTGGGATAAATGCAGTATGAAGTGTTGAATGGCTCGGTACTTGTCCCAATACACATAACTTGTTGTGAGTGTCTGCAGGGAAGTGAATGGCCTGAATGCACTGTGTGCCTGATTGGTTGCCTGCCTGCATGAATGCCCTTCATAGTGATTGGATGCTTCAGTGTGACCCAGCGGAATGAATGGGAGATCAACAGTATATCTGGGGACCTCTCACTGCTAGGAAGTTGACAGAAGTGTTCAGAGCTGAAGTCCAACTATGAAGAGTAACTGGAGTGAAACTGATGCTTGACCTTGCAGCCTTGCTGGAAGAGATGAATTGCTGTCACTCTCCTTCGCAATCTGAAAGCTGCAGTGTCTCCAAGGACTGACCCAGAGAGGACCTGGTAAGGCACCCTCTTCCCGAGCTACGAAGGACCGTTGTGCACCAGCTGACCTTTGCCAAAGCTCCCTGGTAGACAGACCTTCGACAGGCTGCCGACCCGATACAGGGACTGCTGCGGAACTCCAGAGAGAAGCACTCGGACTGTTGTCCGCCACTGTCGACGGCCGCCCTCGCCGACCGGAGCCGCCGTGCGCCCATTTGCCTAAGAACTTCATTGATCCAAGGACGCTCTCATCCGCATCGTCGCTGCTGTATCCTGCCAGAGAAGGCCTGACCGTCGACGCGCGGAGGAGTATCCGCCGTGGGTTTCCCGCCACCCAAAGACCACAGAAACGCCGACGACTCAACGTCCTTGCTGGGCCACAGTTCTTCAAACTCTTTGCAGTCCAGAACGATCAACACCGATGTGCCCCGCACGCCTCTTCCTTGCAGAAGGTTTACGCTTCCCCTTCAACGAGCACCGCTAGGAACGATGCAGCCACTTCACCGTCATAGCTCGACCAGTTCTCCATCGGACGTTCGACGACCCGTGACTCCTGCCTGAAAGGGAGGACACTCAAGATTGGCCATCGATTCCCCGACGACGAACGCTACAACACCAGGTACTTTGGGGTTGCAGAACTATTGGGAAGTCTAGTGTGAACAATATATGGACTGGGCTTGTATCTTTCTTCTACAGGTTACCCAGGTGGGGGATCTCCACACAGAACTTTGTCTAGGTATCGGGACCAGTATTCTGCCAATTGTTCAACCATCCTGCTTTCCTTCCTCTCTCTACTGCTGGTTTCCTCTTTATTTTGATCTGTGTGTCATTCTGACCGTATACTCTTTAATGAGATCTGATAACGTTAGTGGTACCACTCTAGAACTGTATATATTTACCATTGTTGATTTTTGGAGTACAAAGTGAGTTATCGTGATATTGTATATACCTTTGAATATTAATGATATAAAGACTGTGTTTTAACCAATACAGTGTGCGGACATTCCTTTGTGGGTGCTTGGGGACTACACTGTACTTAAGAACCAGCCTGCATCACCTACTGAGAATCTAGGCCTTGATTGCTGGACCACGTACCAATAATAGAGAATCTTGGCAGGTCCTCTGTGCCTCTCCTCTACCATATACAGAGCAGAAGTACAGACGGCCCCCACCTGCAGTCTTTACAATCACTGAAGAATGTTTTGAGTTATGTGTGTAAATTTGCAACAGATGTTTGTATTCAATATGCCAAGATATATTTATATTACTATCTGGTATAATTATTGAACTGTATTTACAGATATCAGACAGTGTACAGGGGACTGGAGTTCCCTAATTTTTGGGAACAATCACTTTTTTCCTGTTATGTATCCAACCTAGATGCCAAGGTTGAGTTCCCCCCCCGCACCTCATATGAACTTCAAAGTGCCTACATTTCTATACTACTTGACTAAATAATTAGCCTTGATTTTTATTGAATATAGGTGTGCCCCTGGGTTCTACACATTTTTCTTGGAATAGCAAAAAAGCCATGCAGAGAGTCACAAAGGCAGGCTTGAGTTGACCCTACGCAATATTTGAGGATTCAGTAGAATGCAGGCATTAAACGCAGCAGTAAAACATAAACATTAACTCCTCAGTGTTCGCAAAGCAGAAACCATACTGCTTGAGACCTCAAGCTCTTAGCGTATCCCTTAGACCTTGATTCGGGGGATTTGTACCTGCTTATTTCTTCTTCAGACACTAGATGCTCAGTTGACCTCACACACTATCAGAGTCGGGCTGGGGCCTCTCCTTGTCTCTTGTGTGAGTCGGCTGTCCTGTCAGAGGAACTCACACTGCCTCCTGCCTCCCTCTCTCAGTCTCTATGATGCATTGGAGATCACTTTAATTAGCAGCTGCCTAGATTCCGATCCGGGTGCCAAACCCTTGGGCCCGGCAGACCACCCCAGGCAACAGGAAACAAAACCGAATGTAGTGCCAAATGGCCTGCTCTGCTCTCTGCCTGGAGACCACATGGGTGCCAATGTGGAGGGGCCAGGCCATAGGAGACTGCCGGAGCAGATCAATTGGTGCAGTGGGGACGGACAATTGGTATGGGCCAGCCTGTTGTTATTTAGTTACCAGTAACAAAATAACAACAGGGCAGGCAGCCCCTTATTAGACAATAAGTAAAAAAAAAAGTTAAGACAGAGACAACGGATACACACCACAGCATGTGGTGGCAGGCAGCTGAGCCCTGCCATCACACCAAGCACATGACATCTCACATCTGCTGAATGTCACAGGTTTTGTTGCGTTAGATCTGTTCAAATTAACTGCACCTTAACTAAAGTTTTTTCAGTCAATTTCAAGGCTTTTGTTATATCATAGTTTTTCTACAGGCCGTGTTATCCCAATATGTTCTTTTAGAACCACTAGGTGGCCATGGCCTTTGGCCATGGCCACTATACATGCATTTTGGGTCTACCAACCAGGGTCTTAGGCCCTGGGCAGTGAGCATGGCCTTCAGCCATGCCCGCTGTATATTTTAAAACACTGCCGGGCCACTAGCCACGTCCTTCAGCCATATCCACTGTACATGTTCCCCCAAAATGTTTCTTTTTGACCCATTAGGTGGCCACAGCCTTTGGTCATGGACATTATATATGTCTTTTGGACCCACTAGCCAGGGTCTTAAGCCCTGGCCAGTGAGGATGGCCTTCAGCTGTGCCCACTGTTTATTCAAACTCACAACCGAGCCACTAGCCATAGCTTTCATCTATGGCCAGTAGCAACAGCCTTTGGTCATGAACGCTATAAATGTTCTCCAATATGTTTTTTCTGGACCCAATAGGTGGCCACAGTGTTCGGCCGTGAACACTATACATGTCTTTAGGGGCCAACAGGTCAGGGACAAAGTCTCTGGCCAGTAGGCACGGCTTTCGGCTGTTCATACTTTGTATTTTAAAACACCACCAGGTCACTAGTTGTGGACCTCCAGCTCACTGTTGCTGTAAAAATCAATTTCTTGTGTGTATTATTCCAATTTCTTTATCTATTCTTTTCAAAAAACATTTTTCCCGTAACCGTGGTTATAGTGGCAGTGTACTACAAATAACTGCGGCTATCTGTACACGCAAAGAACCACGGTTATCCGTAAAAAGCATGCAAAATCCTAAACTCTTCCCTGCCCTCACCAAGTGCCCCCTTCCTCTTGGCATTCTCCCCCACTCCAATCTTGTCCTGTTTCCCTCACTAACCCTCTCCCATTCCCCCCAAATACTCATCCTTTTTCACTTTCATTCCGGATCTAATTTTCTATCATACCCGCGATCTATACATAAGCAAGTATCGTGGAAGAGATGTTGTCTATTTTGAAAATGTGGAATGGGTTTAGCTAATAATAATAATCTGCTTACAGTATTGGCAAACTATTTAATGCAATCAGAGCATCCATTCCCATCTAAATGGAGAGCTGCTGTCTTATCAGATATGTCTGAAGCAAACATTTCGTTAGATCTCTTGCTTAGCAATCCAACTAAAGCTAAACTTAAATTATACCAATTGGATTGGCATCTTACTCAACAGAGTTGTTTACAATTGAAAGATTTTGATACAGCACTCTTTGGTCATAAAAAATTTCGACAAGCAGTTGACTATTTATTGAAATGCCCGTCATTCAATCTAAGAAATCAGATACTAAGGTTTTGTCTGAATTTATGGCCTACAAACCAAATCTTATTGAGAAGAGGTCTCATTGTAGTGGAAACATAGTATTGCCGTTTTTGTAAAGTTGCAAAAACCAAAAAAACACTAAAACATATATTAATTGAGTGTGTTGCTTTAGAAAAACAAAGAGAAGATATCATCAATAAATTAACACGATCACATCACATAATGCGCTCAAATGATGAATTATGGCATGAGCTATTTGCCACACCTAAAATATCACTAAGAATAGCTACTATTCAATTTTTAAACACAGTACTGTACACAATGTGCCCTGACAATTAGGTTGTTTGGTTGCTGTTGTAGTAATTTTATTTTTTGAAATTTTTAGATATTTTAAGTATTGAATGTTGCAAGGAAGTTGTGTGTGGCTCCTAACAAACCGAATGATTCAGTCAAATAACTCAGACAATGTCATTGTAACATATTTCATTTTTTTTCTTTCTTTAGTCTGCTGATCTATATATGTATTAATGCTATGACTTAATGCTTAAATATGTCTTTTTTCTTCCATATACACATTTTTGTTTTGAAAGGTTAATTAATTAACCAACCAAAATAAAAAAATAAAAAAATAAATCATACTCGCTTTTACCTGCAGGATAACCCTGCTTATCTGAAAACTTTCTAGCCCTGAACTTGGTCCTCAGCCCCCCCAAATCCCCAATTTCACATGGTGTCCTCTTCCCCACTCCCCACCTCTAGCCTGGTACAATTTCATCATTTTTCCTGCTCCAAATGACACTGTTTCCACTTTTCTTTTTTGACTTACTCTGATTATACCTGTTAAAACCACGATTATCTCTCACATCGAGCAAACAAAAAAATGGCAGCTTCCTGAAAAGCCCTGCTGATGCTTTGTGGGACACATTTCTGGCTATCATTTTGGGCGAAGGGGGCACCCTTGTCTCCGTCAAATATATTTAACAACTGCTGGATGGAATAACCCCAAACCCTCTCAGCCTCTCTGCTGCAAAGCTCTTAGAACAATATAAGGGTCTTAAGGAAATGAGGGCACCCTGTTCTCTGTCAAATCTTTTGAAAATGACTGGATGGATTTACCCCAAACTAGTCAAGGAAATTATGTGAACACTTTTTCTCTATGGGAAAATGAATGCGAATAGGATGAAACCAGCGTGTTTATCTTTTCGTAATAACATTTTCATTTTCTAAAGAATTGTTCGCTTAATTTCCATTTAAGTGGGGTTCTTGTCAAACTCTTTGTTTAGAAAATGTCATCTAAATCCATTCAGCAAGTCAAAATGTATTAGCCTCTCTCAGCCTCTCTTCTGTAAAAAGCATCAAGGCTGATATAAAGTTTTTTATGGAACAGCGGGCCCCTCCTTCTCTGTCAATTTTTTAAAAGGCTACAGGATGGATCTACCCCAAACCAGTCAAGAAATGAAAGTCAACACTTTGTGCCCAATTTGTTTCTTATTTGGTCCAAATCTGCCATGCTTTTTGCACACTATAGCTGTTCAAAAACTGCACTTTTTCTCTATGGAAAAATGAATGGGCTGAAAACTGTGGTGCTGTGTTTTCTTAATGAAGTTTTCATTTTATAACGCATTGTTCCAAAAATGTGCAGTCTGTGGGGTGGGGGGGCTTAACAAAGCTTTTGTTTCTAGAATTTCATCCAAATCTACCCAGCAAGTCAAAAGTTGTTGTTAGCAATAGAAATTTGGAACAAATGGCTGCTTTTTCATTTCTGAAAACCCTGTCAGCCTCTCTGCCGCAAAGCACCATGGGAGATATAGCTATAATTTTGGAAGAAAGGGGCACCCCGTCTCCGTCAAATATTTTAAAAACTACTGGATTGAATAACCCCAGCAATCCCTTCACCCCCTGGAAATCGAGTCATCGCTTTGTGCCCAACCTGTGTCCTGGGCGGGCAGGGAACAGTTTTTGATTTTGTACGTTTTTTATGGATAACTTCAGGGATCTGTAGTACATTGATAACCGCGGTTATGGGGAGAAAAGTGTAGCTTCTATTCCTCTCACTGGTTTGAATCTATGCTGTGACTCGTAGAGAATGTTTTCAATTTTTACATATTCCCCCAGCTGTTGGTAGATTAATTTCTCAAATATTTTCCCAATACAAGGTCTGTTGAAATGTGGACAGTAGTTAGCTTGGTCGTTTGAGTCAGGCGTTGTTTTTTTTAAGAAGAGATTTGATGAAGGCTGATTTGAAGGTAAGAATCATGGTTTCCTGCTTGATGGATGTATTAAGAAGGCATTGAAAGGAAGGATTAAGCCCCAGTTTCTTAGTTATCATTGTATAGATGTTGGGGTGTATATATCTTGCAGTGGCATTGTAGCCTAGGGATGGAGCACACAAGTGCTACCGTGATTGTGCCTTATTTGGGCATCACAAGATACCCAAAAATGTAATTGGTCATGCAGTCTGTTTTATAGTAGCCCCATTAGAGATCACTATCTAAACCATTTTTTGGGGGTGGCGTCCCCCCATTACCTCCATTATCACTTTGATTTGCTTTGCTCAAATAGCCCCTTTCCAAGCTACTTGCTTCTCTGACCCTATTATTTATCTTGGTAAAGTGACCCCTTGGTAAACTGCCTCATTATTTTAAGATAGGCAGCGCTTTTCTGTGATATTGTCTCTGGAGGATCATTCATGGGCAACGTGTTTGCCTTGGAAGCAAGATGAAAGGAGCAACAGAAGTTCGATCCCCGGGTCCGCACTTAGAAATCTCTGGGTATTAAGCACGTTATAAATAACATATCATATCATATTGCCACCTGTGGAACCAGTTCATTTGATTCAAGCATGTACTGCAAGGGTGGGACTCCAGTGGCAAATGTATAAATGTGCACCCAGGCAGCTGGCAATCCAGCTGTGTGATCTTTATATAATTGCTGTAGACCAAGGTTACATCCCTAAGCATTCATGATTTTCACAGATTTTCTTAAAACAGGAATGCATTGTTGTCAATGATGACACAAAGTGCTCCTACACCCAAAACGTAGTGATACGTAATGGTTCAGAAGTGCACCTAGAAAGCAAGCTGTTGTTGGGACATCGATTCTTATCAGCTTAATAGATATATTCCAACACCGTAGGGACATTTCTGGTGGCTCTATAGTTTCTGACTAACCTGATGAACCTGCCTCTGTGATTGTTTTATCTAATGCCATGTATTTCACATATGGTATGACTGGTAGCGTACACTCTTAATCACATATGTTATGACCTGTAGGAGATACTCTGTTGAGAACTGCTTCTACAACAAAGTGGACAGTAATGGTTGGGCCATTTCAGTCTTCCAGACACAAGCCCAACTGTGCTTTGAATGCACCACTATGGAACAAATGGCAACACTGGCAGAAATGGCAACAGACTGTGAGTGCTTGGATGAGGCAAACTTACGTTATATGCAACGTCATCTTTTCTCCAACCACTCCACCTTGAGTAGCAGTTTTCTGGTGTAATCCTTTGATATTTGGTGTATTGCCGTTGGAACAACACGTACACACTTGTGTCTCAATGATTGCACTACGGTGGCCCTGGGGAAAAGTTATCCCTTTATTCACACTCGTTTAGAGAAGGAAAAGGACAAAGGAGTAAACACATCCAGCCCTTCACATCCAGCCCTTGAAATACCTTGCTTTACCAGAAATGAGACTCAAAAAATGCATGCAGTGATATATCTCATTTAAAGCGGGGCTTAGACTACAGTTTAACCCAAAAGGCTCATGGCACTTTCATTAAATCTATAAAGCTGTGTTGCACTTTAATCCTCTAACATGGCTTGTTAGTTCACAGGACCTACACCTGTTATTGTAAGTGAAAGGTATCTTGCTTATTCAATAAATGGAAATACACATGTTTCTGGATGTGCACGCACAGTCAGCATTCTGGACAGATCAATAAAGGGATTCAGAAAAAGAATCGCACTTTGGGGTACAGCAGATGACAGAGGGATCGCCTACACACAACATTTCAGAAATGTTTTTATGTAAATGTTGATCCAAACAAAGAAATAGTTGGTAGCGACCAAGACTGCACTGCACATAACTATTAAGGGAGGATAACTTTAGATTAAGTGCTAATAGTGCTAATTACATGAAGAGGATCCTAGTCACTGACATTTGCCATAGTTTCGCCTTGCGTTTTACGCCCCTAGCAAAAAACAAGCAGTAATGCTAGCCACACTATACCTGCATTACAATAAATCCCAATGATTCTGCCAGGAGTTTATAGGTGTAAAGTATAGGTGGAATCCATAGCGATTCAAGAAAGCTTCTAGGAAGTGTTTCGCTACAGACAGACGTGTCCTGGAGCCAAATAAGTCAGTGTAGTGTCCTATGATTTCATCCACACGAATTTTTAATTCTGCTTCATTTAATTTTCTTTTTCGATTTTTGGTAACCATGGCAAAAAAATAACTAAATGCACCTGGGTATGAACACAAGCCGATTCTTCTCAGGTGATGCTGGAACACATTTAACCCAAAAAGGGGTACGAAGTTTGCATGCACTACAAAAAGCACAAACGTGCAAATAACTGACGTTCTTGGTGTTATTTCCAGGGAATAGGTCAAACTCTCCATGGAAACTCTGAGCTGAAAAAGTGCTCCTTGGACGCATTTATAGTTGCTGGTCGGGGGTCAGTATAGTATTGAGAATAGTCTACATTCCATGAAAAATTACTCAGACATAGCAGAGCAGTGTAGGTATCAGAAATGTGAGTTGGAGCGCCTGCTTGGAATCTGCACCTTCGTTAAATGAATAACAAGTGATCATGACAGACCCTTTTCTTCCTCAGTGTACCCCTCCACAGGGTGGGGGCCTTACTACTAGGATTACCTATGGCCAGTCTTAAAGACAATTCCCCTCATCCTCTTTAGGCTTCACTGGCATTGCAGGTTTGTGAGGGGTTTTGAACCTGTAGAGGAGGAGCCAAATGCCTCTACCAGAAGTTGTGACATGCACAACGCCAATAATGGTACCTATCCCACGAAGGATTCTCGAAACAAGGTGTCCATTGAGAAAGCCCTCCACGATGTACCCCTGGTGCCTGAAGAAGTGAAGCAGTGAAGGCAAAAGACTGGTGATGTCACATAAAACAGAGATGACACACCAAGAAGAGATGCCAAGGAAGAAAGTATATAAAACGTATAGAATCTGATTGCGAAGTAAAGAATTGAGAAACATTTCATGTGCGGAATGAAGTTTGCACGTGCAGAGTGCACTGAAGAAAATGCAAGCCGTTTTTTATAAATGTACAGATGCTGAAAGCAAGTAGACTAAGTAACCATGAAGGCTGGCTATACATAGTGAATAGACTGCAGGCAGTGTCACTATTATATATATATGTATGTAGAATCTGGATGTTCTACGTCGCATTTTAGAAAACTTGGACCTCAGTTGCAGAAAAGCTCAAAGTGTGCCTCAGTAGAGAAAGACAGCTGACAATGAAGGAAGATTCGAGAAGGATTGTCTGGCCCAGTATCAAGGGTCGGGGCAGCCAAGAAACTGATTATCTATTTGAGAAGATACAATGAACATGAGAAGCAAGGCAAGCTCCTGTTGAGGTGCAATGGATGCCGGATGCCGGAAACACGATGCCGGAAACACGATGCCGGAATCAGAGTATCTGAAACTCAAGAATAAACCTAGACTAAGGAAAGTGCAAGTGGCCATTTATGCCTACGGAGCCAAGGAACCACTTCTGTGCCTTAGCGCTTTCAAAACCTCACAAGGACAAGCATGATCGCATAATAATCCATGTTCTGGCTAGCGCGTCCTAAGTTTCAAGTCTGTTGACACACTACCAGATCATGGCGAGCACGTACATTTCACTGGCTGCCAAGGTCGCAACCAGTTTTCCGTGTTTTGTTCAAAGGGATTGGGAACTCAAGGAACGTAAAATCCGGCAACACATTGATCCAACCGTGAAACCCATTGCACAGCACATCAGAGGGATCCCGTTCAACATCCAACATCAAGTAGAGAAAGAATTAATTGCTCTAGTAAAGGCAGTCATAATCAAACCAGCATCGGGACCAATACCATGGGTCTCGCCAGTGGTCCCAGTACTAAAAGCGGAGCCCAGAAGGACAAATAAGACTGTGTGTGGACATGCAGGCACCCAACCAAACCAGCCATCAGTCACTGTGCATCACTGACATGATGCACCTACTCAATGGGGCCACAGTTTTTTCCTGTCTGTACTTGAACAAAGGCTATCACCAAATTGAACTCAGTGAAGAGCCACAGTATATCATGACATTCACCACTCATCTAGGTCTTTGTCACTTTTTTTTCAGGAAGCACTATGCAGGATCATCTGTCACATACCACACTGCATAAATCACAGTGATAATATTCTGATTTTGGTCATTCCCAGGAAGCTCACAAGGCCACCCTGATGAAGGCCTGCACAGCACTCAACAACGCCAACCTAACTCTGAACAAAGAAAAATGCAACTTTAATAAAAGCACACTTAAGTTTTTCGGCCACATTTCTTCTCAAAAGGGTATTCAACCTGACCCAGACAAGATCTGAGCACTGATAGAGGCTCCCCGCCCTGTGAACATGGCACAAGTGAGGTCATTCTTGGGATTGGCAAGCTACTGCACCAGGTACCTACCAGATTTTGCCATCACGATTGCACCCATCCTGGCACTCATGAAATAGGATAGACTTTTTTTTTTAATGGGGTTTGTCCCAGCAGGAGGCATTCGACAAAATAAGAAGGGACATGGCCACAGCTGTGTGCATGTCATATTTTGACCGCAACCTACACACAAAGTTACAGAGGACACCAGCCCGGATGGACTCAGGGCAGTCCTGGCCCAGCACTCTGGCAGTGAACACACAAAGGGAGGTAGAATCCTAAACCAGCAAGAGTCTCACGGAAGCAGAGCAGAAATATTCACAGACAGAGAAAGAGGCATTAGTGGTTGTATTGGCGTGTGTATGTGAATATTTCCACCTGTTCCTTTACGGAAAACCCCTCACAATCATTACGGACCACCAGACTCTCGTTACCATCTATGGGAATCCGACCGTACAAATGCCACATAGGATAATCAGATGGGGACTGCACCTACAGGAGTACAAATACAACATCCTACACAAACCAGGGAATGAAGAAAATCCAGCAGTCTTGCTTTCTCGCCATCCACTTGCCGGGTCCCAGTTGTCGGGCAGCAGACAGATGGTTACATAAACTACGTCATCCACCATGCATTGCCAGCAGCCAACTCCATAGTGGAGTTCACAAAATGCATGGCGGGAGACGTAATACTCTCACTCGCAACATCTTGCATCAGGAATGGTCAATGGAATTCTGCACCTACAGGAGTACAAATACAACATCCTACACAAACCAGGGAATGAAGAAAATCCAGCAGTCTTGCTTTCTCGCCATCCACTTGCCGGGTCCCAGTTGTCGGGCAGCAGACAGATGGTTACATAAACTACGTCATCCACCATGCATTGCCAGCAGCCAACTCCATAGTGGAGTTGACAAAATGCATGGCGGGAGACGTAATACTCTCACTCCACTCGCAACATCTTCCATCAGGAATGGTCAATGGAATTCTGCACCTACAGGAGCACAAATACAACATCCTACACACACCAGGGAATGAAGAAAATCCAGCAGTCTTGCTTTCTCGCCATCCACTTGCCGGGTCCCAGTCATCGGGCAGCAGACAGATGGTTACATAAACTACGTCATCCACCATGCAGTGCCAGCAGCTAACTCCATAGTGGAGTTGACAAAATGCATGGCGGGAGACGTAACACTCTCACTCGCAACATCTTGCATCAGGAATGGTCAATGGAATTCTGCTGAAGACTCTTTCCGAGCTAACCAGGCTATGGAGGACAATTATTCAAAACGCTCACCAAGGCCAAAGACAAGCTGTCCATATCACCCTTCTGTCCAGTACTAAAAGGAGACCATATTGTAGTACTGGGAACTCTCCATTAATGCATAGTAGACATTGCACATGAATGTCACTGTAGTATAGTATCCACAAAACATATCCTCTGGAGAAAAGTATGGTGCCCAGAAATGGACAAGATAATTGAGACAACACTGAAGTCATGGCATTTACTGTTGGATCTCCCTGGTGTGTAGTTGTGTTTGTGTCGACTGCCAGCGCTGTGCCCCCATACATGCATCCTTCCCAAGGTTGATACATCACAGTGTTAAGCCACCCTTTTTAATCTATCCTATCCTCTCAGTGCTTTGCCTCTGAACAGGTTTCTATCTCGCTCTGGATATCCTTCGGTTCCATCGGTCTTATTCTGGTTTTTACAACTTCCACAACACATGTTGTTATCACTTCCTCCTTCTTAAAGTTAATACCTCTACCGGACAGTAACGCTATAGCAATTCCTCTCTGAACAAGAGTACCAACAGCAACCCCATACACGTGTTTCAGCCTTGTTGGGCCTTGTCAGTGAGGTGAAGCTGTGCCTCTCTGAGCACAGTGAGCAGGGAGTCCATGTCTGGTTGCCCCCAGGTAACTCAGGGTGACCAATCCCAAGTTCCTTGCAAATATTTCAAAAAAGGTAGCAGGCGCTCCTCTCCAGAAAGAACATGGCATGATAACCTGTTCTGAGATGAGAGTTTGCAGCACACGCTTTTCTATACTGTACCTTTCACAGATGGGAAATAACCATTTGCATATCAATCTTTGTCCCGCCCACATGGGCAGTCCAGTACCGAAATGCTATGGCAATTCCTCTATATGAACAAGAGTACCAACAGAAACCCCATAAAAAAAGAATATCCTCTATTCTGGAACTACCTTCCTCAAAAGTATTCACCTCCTTCCTATTACAGGACTCTTAGCTCCCTCTTCTCTATTCTCTCCAGGTTTCTCTACCACTCCAGCTCCTGCTTTGCTCCAAAGTCCCATACGGATTGAAAGGTTGTCAGCATGTTATAGTGCTGTGGAACCTCTCCGGGGACGGGCTTTAAACAAGGGTCTGCAGCTGGGAGTTACATTTGTTGTAGGACCATGGTTGGTTAAGGTTTCCAGCTGCACTTATTTCCTAATTTTCCAAAGCAATCACGATCTTTATGAGTGGGTCCGCAAACTCAAGGGAATTTATGGGGATGTAATTTGCAGACCCACAGTATCCTGCAGGGTCTCTGAACTGCTTCATACCATATTTTGTACACGTGAACACTTCATTTTCATATCCCAGGTTGTTAGTGAGGATTGTTGGTGTGTCTGATTGCGGGAGGGAAACTGGTGGATTTTGAGTGACTTCCGCTGCTAAAGGATGGGCATCAAGGGAATATGACTAGGGGATACTCTCCATACGGCCCAGGGCTTATCATCCACTGACTGAGGACGAAACTGGCCACCTTAATCCCTTACCAGACCCAGTCAGGGTTTGCTTGGGGACATCATCACATAAACATAAACAGCATCCAGCCATATGTGTGGCATCCCAATCAGGTAAAACAGACAGGATTAGGAATGATGGGTTGTGTACTTCAAATCCAGGTGCAGGTAATCTAACACTTTTGTTAAATTAAAAGGGGTGGCGCTGTTGCCTGTTTCCTCGACATTGCTCTCCCTCCTAGGTTAAGGACTAGAATTATCTAAAGGTTTCAGGTGATATTGTAGTCAATTTTATCTCCATGGCATCAATTTCTCTTCCAAAGCAGTTCCTTTACCTAAATACTACTGGACAGACTTTCTATTTTCATCTGCTCTTGCGAAGCTTTCATTCAGCTCCAAAAACAGAACGTAAAGGGGGTATGTGTACGAAGTCTGTAAGTAAGGAGGTCATCTTTTGCAGCAGACTTGTAGTGACTTGATTGACACTATACTGGTGACTCTGAATCAGCAATAGCGTTGCTTAGATAGTGCAGTGCGTGCATTGATGAAGGCTGAGGGTCTGTCCAGAGCAGTGGATCCCCAGGTGATATGATATGATATGATATGATATGGCATTTGTAACGCGCCTATACACAGGTGTTTCAAGGTGTCCATGAACTGTCATGTACTTGATCTTAAATTATCAGTTCCGAAAAAAACATATACTCAAATTTCACGCCACAAACCGTGCAGATCAATATCTGCACTCAGGACTCTGGTATTTCAAGCCTGCACTCCTCGGTATCCGAGGTTTCATACCTGCCTCCTCCTTCACCCTACTAACAATCCACACTGTTGCTTTTTTGTACCACTGCAGGCCTGGAGGTTGCCAAATATGGTAGGTGCGGTCTATACTAGGCCTCTTTACATGGCATAACATTACATTACTTTGTAATTAAGTGTGTGGGAGTGTGCTGCCCATCGGTATGGGGATGTGTCCTTTTATTTTGCCTGTGGGCCAGCCCAGTTGCTGCAGGTGGAAGCAGGTCAGTGAGGTATCCTCGTGGCCTTCTTAAAGGAGCCACCTTATTGTCTTGATGTGCAGTAGAGTGCGAGATTGACAACGCACCAAGGCTGGAAGTGACCTCACCTTTAAAAGGTCATGGCAATTTCCATGACAGCTGAAGACACCCTCCTTTACAATATAAGATATTTAACGTTGTATAAAACAGAAATTCAACTTCAGAACTATTTCTAAAATTACAATTACACCTCGTTAATGTCTTTTCAGTGTGAACATGTGTAACATTTCAAAATATTTGTTTCCATAGATATTTTAAAAGGGTGTGCTACTTTTTCTGAAGAATTGTTCCTTGTTTTGCAAGAGAAGGTTAACAATGAACTCACTTAGAATAAGCGCTATACAGAAAAGGAGAAATTGTACGTGTGACCCATGAAAACCTTTTGAGGGGGAAAAAACGGAAAAAGAGCTGCCGAAAAGCCACCATGTAAGGAAGCGAGAGCCACGTGCTTTCAAAGCACACTATAAACATATTTGCTGCAGCGATAATCTGTGTCTGGAACACTTCACTTTCCAACAAGCATTTGCATTACTCACTCACGCAAAAACATTGTTTTAAAGTGGCTTACTTGCCAAGTCTTCGAAGACTGTATTTCTTCCTACGGGTCTTTTGTGCTCTTTTTGACTTGCAGTTTAGAAGGGAAAAAATACATTGCAAAAAGTGTTAAAGCAGGAGTCACAAGAGCAGAACTAGAATTGGTCACATCCTTCTATCAGATTGTCCGACACCGAAAGATAATAAACGTGTTAAACCCAAAACTGTTTTACCAGAAACAATATGCTATTTTTGTGTAACTAACTTTTTTGGGTCGTGTCTGCGTAACAGTTGTGGGAAATGCCAGTGTGTAGCGGTTGTCTGAAGTGAGCCTGCCCTTTTAAATGTAATTTCCTTTTTTTTTTACTAACAAACATACATTATAGATGTCGCCTTTTAAGGACATTCTCGTGTAAGACAAAAGACACAGGCATGTTTTCAGAACACGAGAAAGGGCCTGCCCATGTCTGTGTTTTTATAATGAAACACAAACTTAGAGATTGTAGGCCTGATTCAAGGAATTTTGAGCACGGTGCAAAGTGACTTTGCACTGCAAATGGGGTGCCCCGGCGGGAACTAGAAGCGTTTCCCCCCAGGGTGATTGTGGGCGCTGCGCAGGTACGCATAGAGCGCCCCTGGAGTTTATAAGGGGGCAGGGAAGGTTTGGGAGCAAACGACAGTTGGGACGAGCGTTTGTCCTGGGTCGCTGCTCCATAGCCTCCCTGCGTTGGGCCAGTTAGCTCCTGTGAGGCAGGGAGTGAGTATATATTGAGTGAGTTCAACGGGCGGGGAGTTAGAGAGTTTACTTTAAAAAAAAAAAGATATGTTACACGTGCATAGCCAGGGGTGCTGTAGATATAGCACCGCCCTTACCTTGTCTAGAGCCGCATCTCGGATCAGGCATTCACCGCGCACGCGTTAGGAAGGGTATCAGCATCGGGGTTGCTGAAGGGATTTCGGCGGCGAAGGTCTGTGGTTGCCGGAGCTCTGTACGGTTAAAGGAGCGCAGTTTTCCTCCGCGCAGACAGGGCGCAGTGCGACCGCCGTAAAGGGCCAGGACATTTCAGGATAATTTCAGGACCGTTTGGCGTGGAGGGAGAGGGGACTAAGGGCTCAGCTAGCACTATCCCCGGCAGCCTGCTCCGTGAGGCTGTTGCATGAAGTGTGTGCAGTGGCCACCAGGAGGCAGTGCAGAGCCCTTAAAGGGCAGCACTCGTATTAGAGAAGTGTCGTGAGGGGGCTGAGCTGGCAATGCACAGGCCAGCCAGCAGGGGCACATAGTGTTTTACCTTGGCAGGGGCATTTAGCAGAGTTCGCGGTTAGAGGTAAAAAAACAAAAAAATAAAAATAAAAATTGTGCAACATTTTTCGGGGCAGGGATTTATTGGATAAGTGTGTGGGGGGCCATGTCCCACTTCCATTTCCCTGTTGGTGAAGTAGCATTTGCTGGGTATTAAGGAGGTCAGTGCCTCCAGGCCATAGGGGCTCATTATACTACAGGGGAGCTTGCAAGTTGCAGGAGGGAGTCTGATATTGCTTCAACCGTTATATTTAGTTAGGCCCTGCATGGATTTCTATCAAGGCTCGGGGGGGGGCAGGTAGTTGGGAGGGCGGTAAGGGGCATCAGCACTAATTGGAAATAGATTTAGGGCCAATCATGGCAAGAAAGGGATCTGGAAAGAAGGGCTTGGTGGACGCCCAGGCATTGAGGGAGGCTCTGGATATTATTAACAGGGCAACAAAGCCCAGCTGGAAAGAGCAGTGGGGAAATTACGGGGGAAAAGGGGGCCACAGAGGTTAGGTCTCACACAGAGCGGCGGATGGGGCCCTTGCCTCAGTGGTGGCTTGTAGCCCTTCAGCAGGTAGCGGAGGGAGTATGGGAGAAAGAGGCCAGGATGAGCAGGGGGGAGGTACCCAGGAGAGCGTCCAAGAGTGCAGAGGAGGTAAATGAAGGATCAGGCAGTGGGTCGGGAGCCAAAGATCTGGTGGAGGCATCTAATGGAGTGGGGTTAGTAATGGGCACAAACCAGGCTAGAGGCGAGGTAAGGGGTGTCTCGGACCAGAGAGGAGCGGCGGCGTGGAGGGGCAGAGGGGGGAAAATACCTGCAAAAGAGTGCAGTTGGGAGGAGGAGGGAGAAATCCCCATTTGTTAGTGAGGAAAGGGGAAGGTGCAGAACGACCTCCCCATCTAGGAGAACTTCAGGCGGAGGGCATAGTGCAGCCCCTGTCGTTCCTGAGGAGGCGGTAGTAGAGGGCTTGAGAATGGCTCCTCCTGAAGAAGGCAGGGAGCAGGCTAGAGGGTGCAGCACGGCCCCTGGCATGGAGGAGCAGAGGGTGGAGGAGAGAACCCCTTGATCAAGAAGACATCAGAGGAGCAGCGGGGGGATGCCCCAGGCTCACCCGAAGAGGAGCTGCCTGGCCTGAGCATGCGCTCGCAACAACAATGGTATTTCAGTGGGGAT
This sequence comes from Ambystoma mexicanum, assembly GCF_040938575.1. NCBI lineage: Eukaryota > Metazoa > Chordata > Amphibia > Caudata > Ambystomatidae > Ambystoma > Ambystoma mexicanum. The sequence continues at coordinate 307,299,917 of NC_090936.1, forward strand.
GATGAATGGGAGGAGGAGAATGCTGGACAGTGGGAAGAGGAAGAGCACACTGGGTTACAAGGAAGGGAAAAGGGTGAGAAGGGGTTTAAGGTTTGATGGGTAAGGTCAGGTTGGGGGGGCAGAAATGCAGGAGGATGGCGGGAAAATTGGTTAGGGGAGTCTGCTGTTTTTTGTCCCCGCAGCAGGAGCCCAGGGAGAAAAGAGATGAGGAGTGTTGGAGTGGAAGCCAGGATGCCGTGGCTAGATGACGGCTGGGCAGAAAGAGGTGAGCTGGAACAGGAGTGGTAAGCAGCTTGGCAAAGGTTGGACACAAGGTGGGGGACAGGCAGGGAGGAAGCTGGGGCACGGGGGAGAGATGGGGAAGCAGGGTTTCGGGCCATTGGGGTCCTGGAGAGGGAGAAGAGGGTATCCTCTGTGGAGGTACAAACTGACGAGGTGGAGGAGCCTGTTGCTCCAGAGGTAATGCAGGTTCCAAAGGAGAAGGAGACAGAAGGTACGGGGAAGGACAAAAGGATGCCTTATATGGGCATTACTAAGCCGCTGGCCGCACATTTGATGGGGGTGACAAAAGAAAAAATATGGGCTGGGGAATTTGTGGATGTATTTAAACTACTGCACAGGGAGGTGAGGGTAAAAGAAGGGTCTAAGGAGGAGGAGAGGGAGTTGGCCACAAGACCAAATTGTGCTGGTCACGATTGACAATTGGACATCAGGTTTTATTATATATGCAAGTGTTTACTGCGAGAAGTTTCAAGAGAGGTGTGTAGCGCTGTTAAAATACATGGATGTAATAAGGAAGACGTTTATGAGTTTTGGGGGTTTCACTTGAGTGAGATACAATGAGGAGTTTAGGGTCAGGATGGGAGGATAGCAGGCAGTGTGGGGAGAGATTGACATGGATCTCTGGCTACAATGAATGGCGCCTACGAGGCCAGCACCAATGTTGCATACAGCGAGTGGTTTACCTGTGCCTTACCGGCCCTTTCATGGTCACCCTCCCCCGGAGGGGGTTAGGGGAGGAGGCAGGGTTCAGCCCTCAGCAGCATGTTGGGCTTTCAATAAAGAAGGCTGCACAAGGATGGCGGGAAAGGTCAAACACGAGTGGACGCACGAGACGGCATTCGATTACGCAATGTTTCCGATTAGGAGACAGAGGGAGAGGGCGGGGAACAGGGCAAAGAGTTGGGGGGAAGGCCCATACTCCAGTTAGAGTTGCGGTTTTGGAGGAGTGGTTCAGTTTGCCTGGACAGGGTGGGGCCCAAACATTTTGGGGAAAGGTTTTCGCAAGGGTTTAAGTGAGTTATCAAGGGCCAGGGGGCAGGGCGGGCGGATGCAGTTCAAACGCCAAAATTAAGGGGACAAAGTGTTACAGGGGCTGGACATTTTCATGTGCATGGGGGAACTTTAGCGGGTCGTGTAGAGGGTTTTCTTACAGTTTCAGTTGTGTAAGAGGGTGCATTGGCTTGACGATTTTCAGTGGGGTGGGCAGAGAATAGGAATGTCGGAGGTCGTGGAGGTTTTGTCAGACATTAATGCAGAAGTGGGGAGTGCCATGGGTGGTAGGTTATAACTGAAGAGCCGGTGGGGGTGTTGACTTTGCTACGGAGGTAGTTGGATGTGGTGGCCGTGTTCTCACGCTTGCCGCTTGACAAGGTGAGCAACCTTGTCAGGGTTGCTTGATAAGGTGATAGTGGCCCAGAATACAATAATGAGAGACATACAGAGGTTAAGGGGGTATCTCATTTAGAGTGTCTGGTAGTCGCCCTGGTATGCTTTTGGTGGAAAACATGGCTGAAGATGTGGCGGGTGCTAAGTACCCACATCACTAGGTGAGGGCGGCAGGAGCGGCCCTGGAGGATTGCGAGTTGGGATAGGAGTATTTGAAGCATGTACTGGGGTAAAAAAAGGGGTGTATCAGAGTTTTGTACTCGGGTGAGGGAGCAGTAGAAGAGCAGCACACAAAGGGATAAGGGGGCAGAGATGCTATGTGAAGTGTCTGGTTATATGGATTGGACTGTTACGTTGGATTGGAAGACGGGCCAGCAACATTTAGCTCATGCCCAGGACCGACAGAATACCACTTCCGCTGTGCGAAGCGCACTCAAAGCGGGAGTTAGGTATCCGTGTTTGGACTGGTGTATGGTACCTTTGCTACAAGCTTTGGCCTTTTTGCAGTGAAGTTTTGTGTTTAATTACTGGCGGACGACCATGGGAGCATTGCTGTGCAGCTGACAAGCTATGTTTTTTCACTCGGAGCAGTATTGGAAGACGGCCCTGCAACATTTGCATCATACCCAGGGCCAACTGAAAACCACTTCCACTGCACAAAGCGTGCACGAAGTATGAGTTAAGTGTCGGTGTCAGTGGCAGAGGCAGTTTGGCGCATTTCGATTCTCCAGGGTAAAACATTGGAATAGCTGTAAGGGTGAAAAAGGAGTATAGTTGACATTGTGGTGTTGCAGGTAAGCTGCACAGAAGCGGAGTAACCTTCCGCTCCCAAGCAGCCAAGTTCCAGAGCAGTGGTATACCTCAGTGAGCAATTCCATGTATCAGCTTTTCAATTGCTCTTGTGGATGTATAATTTATGAAGCACGATGACCCCCAGGCAATTGAAATTGACTATGTGAGAAATCCTGGGAGGGTGGTCAGACCAACCAAATGCACAGGGGCACTTTCAATCCTGTCCAGTCTGCAGAGCACTCTGATGAACCACTGTGGCAATGCCGTGAATGTATCATCTAGTCCTTGTAAGGACATGGTGGGGGTTGAGGGGAAGAATCTGTACAACCACCTTAAACGATTACACATTGTCATCTACAAGGATTAAGAAGAACAAAATTCGTTATTTTTTCTTTTTTAAAGGCAGAAGTGTTAGCTTGGGAGATTATCGTGATTCAACTACGCCTTTAGCATGTTTGGTAAATCTTGATACAGAGATACAGGCCCTGTTCACCCAGGTCTCCCTCATCAAGGGACACAATTATCGTATGCTTATCCAGTGAGTGATACGTCTTTGTCAGTCATCTCAGCAACCCCAGCTATCTTTGATATGCAGGAACAAGCTGGGGACGCAGTTGGCGACATATTTGAACCTGTTGACTCTTCGTCATCCATTCATACTGGGCATGTTACACAACATCAGACAAAGGAAGCTTGAAGTGAGCGCACCTTGTTAGCCTTAACATTTGTTATTAACCCACTGGTAAACGTTTTTGAACTTTTGAAGAGTGAGGTTTATGTCCATGCTGGTATACTCCTGAAAATGACGAAAGAACTTTGCAGCAGTGATTCCACATTAGTTGCTTTAGTTGACACTATTATTTAGGAGATATTAAATAATTGTGTCCTTGGAGAAATAGCAGGGATGAAGAAGGAATTGGCATACCATTCGTCCTTATTGGTCGACATCCATGATGAGGTAAAATTAGGTAGAGCACAGCTATAGCTTTGGTAAGTGCTTTCCAGACCCCTGTTGATCATAATGTATACTAAATCACCGACCGAGGTGTTGAGGGGGACCAAAGTATATTGAATGAAAGTTTTGGAAGAATGTTCCCAACTGGCAAGACTGCTTTGTGTATATCATGAAGAGGAACCTCTTTCTGACACTGTGAAAATGCTAATTAAAATTAAGAGAATGAAGTGAAGGCGAGGCAAAAAATGGAAGGGCGGAAGTGAGCAGGAGCAAAAATCGGATGGCCCCAGTAAAATTGCTGGTGACAAAACGAGCAAATTAACCTTGGCGCGAAGAAATGCTCTAAAGATATCCAAGTGGAACAGTCGTTTAATAAGATTGACAATACACAACATCTGATGGACGTGAAAGTAGCATGTCAAAGTGAGCTACTGTTGGAGCATCCGGTTGAAAATCAGTTTGACTCTCTCCAATCGAAGGAAACAGAGAGAGTACCCACAAATAAAAAATGTGTTTCATTTGTGAAAACCCTGCTGTATGTCATCTCAGACGCTGAATTAGAAGAATCCTGAAATGGAAATGGCTGGTTTAATACCGAGATTAAGGGACAATGTGCCTCATTACGACCCTGGCAGCCGTGGTATGAACAGTGCCGGTAAATTACAGGCACCATTCATACCAGGCTGGCACATTACAAGTGTGCTCGCGGGTGGCGGAATGCACATCTGGTCTGGCCAGACGTGCATACCGGCACCCGGGAGCAGACCAGGATGCTAACAACAGACCCGTCATGAATGGGTCATGTTGCCAAGCACTCAGGGGTTAAGGAGTGCTACCCCCACCGTTGTGGGGGCGGAGCGATGACACGGCGGGAGGAGGAAGGGAGAACGGGGTTTATGGGAAAAGGCGAGCTGAGCGCCAGTTAGAGTTTACGTTCGGAGAATAAAGGAAGCAAGTTTACAAGTCTCCGTGTGTGCGCGTCCTCCTTTACAAGGCCTCTACGAGGCAACACTGGCGACGAGGTTTATCCCCGTGCGCCCACAGAGTCCTCCGTGGCAATCCGCCGCTCCTCCTTTGGCTTTCCGCCACTCGCCGCGCCGCAAGCGCGTACAAGGCATCCGCATTGGCAGTCCGCCAATTTTCTCGCCCTGAATGCCCGGGCCTCCTCCTCCTACATCCTGATTTCCCACACGAGCGGGAGCCCTCTTCCTCCTCGCAGTACTTTCCTCAAGACGCCCTGAATGCCCCCAGGCCTCCTCCTCTTACATCCGGACATCCTCCTTCCTCAACACCTCCAGAAGGTCGTCGGTGGATCATAGGAGCCTGCGTGACCACCACACGCCCCTGGCACAGCACAGCACAGCGCAGGAAAGCGTTTGGACATCTGCTGCGACACCCCACACGTCGGAGGCCGGTGAGTCTGCCCGGGCCAAGCTCCGCTAGCCTACCCAAATCAGGCACTAAGTACATATTTTTCCGGCATCATGAGCACGCCAGCCTCCGTGTCAGGGTCCAACCCAGGGTCGCCTACGCCGGCTCACGTGGTGCAACCGATTCAACTGCGGCTACCACCCCCTTTCACCATGACCCCACAAGCCACGAAAGGACCCAGATGGACTGATTGGATGGAAGATTTCCAGCATTACGTCAGGGGATCTGGGGATGGAAATTCCCCCAACATCAGAGACATTTTCCTTAATCTGGTGGGGGGCGAGATAAAGACTGTGGTCAAGACCATCCCTGCAGCTGCACAGAACACTTTCAAGGACTTAATAAAGGCCCTAGACAAACTCCTCATCATAGAAGTCAATCGCGACTATGAACGCTACCTTTTCAACAAGTGCACTCGAATGCCACAGGAAACAGTTGATGAATTCATAACCCGCCTGAGAGTAAAAGGTGCAAATTGCCAATTCGACGCATTTTCTCTGGAAGAAGCCATAAGATTAAGGGTCATTGAAGGTTGCTTATCCCCTGCCCTCAAGAAACAGCTCTTGAAGAAACCCCTCTCCATCCAGAAAGTGAGCGAGCTCGCTCGCATACATGAGAGGGTCGATGCCCAAGCTACATCCATGGCCAGTCCAAGCAACCCCAAACACGACGCAGCGGAACTAAACGCAACCATACAACCATCTCGTCCAGGAAAAAGGGGGCCACAGCCATACAGAACTCAAAACATCCAAACACCCCGCCTACAGAGACAATGCTATCGCTGTGGGATGTCTTTTCCGCACGCAGGATCTTGCCCCGCTCTATCTCAACGATGCACAAACTGCGGAAGAGAAGGCCATTTCCACTCGGTGTGCAGGGAAGGCGTACCATTTCCTCCCGCGAGACCCCAAACGCCAGTCAGGACATTTGTCCGTCCGCCACCTCCTAGACACTTTCAACCCCGATACTACCAACAAAGCCAAGGACAGAGACGGCACGTCAGAGCCATTGACGAATACCACACGCCGCGATACCCACCACAGCCAGAGCAGTCTGATCGGACCAGATACTTCACTGATGAATAAGACCATCCACCAGAAGAATATGGGCCTGAAACTCTCTACCAGGAGGTGCAGGGAGCTGCATATGACATACCATATGACTCATACGACCAAGATGAGTTTGTCAACCTCATACTCGACACTGAAGAGGCCAGAGAAGCCCCGAAAATCCCCATCAAAATGGGAAATAGACAATTCCAATTCATGATTGACTCAGGCGCTACTGTTAACATTATGGGCGAACAGGACTATGCCATGCTACCGAACCCACCTGCACTTCAACAGTCCCGCTCAAGGATATTTCAGTGGGGCACCACCACCCCCCTACCGACAGTAGGATGTTTCACACAACGCCTTCTCCTGAATGCCCGGAAAGTAGACACAACAATACACATCATCCGGTCACTTGCTAGAAGCCGATGCCTGCTCAGTTATCACACGGCGTCGCGTTTGGGTTTAATCGAAATACACGTGAAGGCGGGAGACTCCATCACAGCAACCTCCGAGAGCATGAACGCGAGAGATACAGTTGGCGCCATCGCATGCTACCAGATGCAGAACCTGGTCACACAGGCTGACATCACAAGAGACTTCCCCAACCTCTGCAAGGGGCTGGGCAAACTCAAGGCCCCTCCCATCCGACTACACATTGACACATCGGTGAGGCCGGTACCGCAACATCCCCGGAGAGTGGGTTTCCACCTGCAGGTGGCAGTATCAGACGCACTCCAACAACTGTTGTCTGATGGTATCATTGAACCAGCCACAGGTCCGACACCATGGGTTTCCCCACTCGTGGTTGTACCAAAAGAGGGAGGAAAGATCCGTTTGTGTGTGGACATGAGGGTGGCAAACACTGCCATTCAGCGCGAGAGGCATCCGGGCCCTTGCATCGAGGACATGATCGTGCAACTGAACAACGCCCAGATGTTCTCCAAACTCGACCTCAACCAAGGATACCATCAGCTGGAGCTGCATCCGGAATCCAGACCCATCACGACGTTCGCGACCCATGACGGTCTATACAGATATCGGCGCCTGAACTTCGGCATCTCATCAGCCGCAGAAATCTTCCAAGAGGCCATCAGGCAGGTGATCAGACCCATCAAAGGCACACTGAATTACAGTGACGACATCCTCGTCTTTGGATCATCGAAAGAGGCTCACGACCAGGCTCTGCTCGCTACATGCGCAGCACTCCAAGAAGCAGGCCTCACCCTCAATATTGCAAAATGCCGTTTCAGCAAGACCAAGCTAAAATTTTTTGGACACATCTTTTCCAGCGAGGGTATGTTGCCTGATCCTGATAAGGTTGACACTATCACCAACCTGGAGGAACCGCGAGAGGTTGCTGACGTCCGCTCGTTTCTCGGCATGGCTGGCTACTGTGCGCGGTATATACCGCACTACGCGTCCCTCACCAACCCTCTACGGAAACTCCTCCAGAAAGAAACGGTGTTTGAGTGGACCCCTGCATGCCTCCAGGCTTTCTCCGACATTAAGCGGGCCCTGATGGAAGCACACCGCCTGGCATACTTCAATCCCGCATGGCACACTGAAATCGTGGTGGACGCGAGCCCGGTGGGCCTTGGTGCCATCCTAGCCCAAACCAGCGGGGCGGATGTCCACCCGAGACACGTTGTTGCATACGCGAGTAGGGCCCTGTCCACCCCAGAACTGGCCTACTCCCAGGCGGAAAAAGAGAGCTTAGCTGCCGTCTGGGCGTGCGAACATTTCCATGACTTCATCATTGGGAAAAAGTTTACTTTAATAACGGACCACCAAGCCCTGCTATCACTTTTTGGCAACCCGCAAACCAAGATGCCTCCGAGAATCGAGCGGTGGGGAATCCGTTTACAGGAATATGACTATGACATTGTGCATCGTCCCGGGGGTGACCTTAACCCCGCTGACTACCTGTCACGTCACCCAGTTGGGGCCCCACTGACCCGTGAGGGAGACATCGCCTATGTACAGTACATAGCGTCGAACTCGCTACCACCGGCGTTGTCCCTGGAGAGAGTTGCTGCCGCATCAGCTGCTGACCCCACCATGGCACTCGCCATCAGCCTCACTGTGAGAGAACGGGCCTCAATGACCGGTGGGGGGTGTCTGTACTCCCACTCCCTATATGGTGGAGGAGAGGCACAGGAGACCCCAGCCAAGATTCTCTATTCGGTAGCAATGGTCGAGCAATCAAGGCCTAGCTTCTCAGGAGGTGATGCAGGCTGGTTCTTAAGTACAGTGTATCCCCAAGCCCCCACAAAGGAATATCCACACTCTGTATTGGTTAGAACACAGTCTTTATATAATCAATAGTTAAGGTTATGTACATTTATCATAGTAACTCACTTTGTACTCTGGCAAAATCTACAATGGCAAATATTTACAATCCTAAAGTGGTACCACCCTAGATCTCATTGAAGTGTATGAACAATACTGTACAATGTCACACAGACCAATAGAGGGAAACCAGCAATAGAGAGAGGAGAGAAAATAAGAGGGTTGAGCAATAGGCAGAATACTGACCCCTACCACTAGGCACAGTTCTGTGTGGAGATCCCCCCCACCTGGGCAACCTGTAAAGAAGGATATAACACAAGCCCAGTCCATATATTGCTCTGTAAGTCTTATTCTCCCCTATAATGTTTTTACCCCCCCAATGTACCTGGTGGAGTCGAGTTGTCGAAAAGGCGTCGACAAACGTTGAGGGACTCGGTGTTCGGCGACGGGGAATCGACGGCCCTTCTTGAATGCCTTCCCTTTCAAGCGGGAGGCACGGGGCGTCGAACATCCGTCGACGAACGAGGTAGAACGATGTCGAAGAGGCGGCAGCTTCGTCCGAGCGGTGCTCGTCGGCGTCGGGGCGTCGGCGTCCTGCAAGGCGGAGGTGTGCGGGGCACCTCGATGACAATAGTTCTGGACCGCAAAGATTGTAGAGACGGGAGCCCAGCAAGGGCGTCGAGTCGTCCGAGTCTTTGAGGTCGTCGGGTGGCGGGAAACCCACCGGCAGGTTTCTCCTCGGCGCGTTGGTCGTCCTCGACTTTCTCCGGCAGGATAAGCGGTCGACGAAGCGGTCGAGAGAGTCCTTCAATTGAATGTTCTTAGGCAAAGGAGCGGACGGCTCCGGTCGTCGGCGGCACGGCGTCAAGTGGTTCCCACGGCTGGGCAACACAACTTCGACGGGCCTCCAGCAGTTTCACAAACCTCCGAACCCTGGTCGACGGCAATGGACTTCGATGGCGTCGATGTCCGGGTGCTTCACTTCGATCTCCTCGGCGGTCCCGTCTCGGGTCGGCAGCCTTTCGAGGGTCTGACTTCCAGGGCGCTTCGGCGAAGATTCAGCGGTGCTCGATGGTCCCTCGGAGCACGGGAAGAGGGCGCCTTACCAGGTCCTCTCTCGGATCAGTCCTCGACGAATTCGGCAACCTTCAGATCTGTCGAAGCAAATGCAGCAGCAAGTCTTCTTCTTCCAGCTGGACGTCGAGGATCAGCAGTTCCAGTTACTCTTGAGTGGAGACTCAGCTTCTGAACGCTTCTGAACAATTTCCAGTGGTGAGAGGTCCCCAGATATACTATTCTGTCTCTCATCCACACTGCTGGCACACACACAGCAGCCAATCACACAGAAGGGCATTCATGCAGTCAGTCAGCCAATCAGGCACACAGTGCATTCAGGCCACACTCCTCCCTTTCAGACACTCACAACAAGGAATGTGGATTGGGACAAGTACCCAGCCATTCAACACTACACACTGCATTCAGGGCAGTTTCGGGCAGGGCTGTCTCAGTCTTTGTCTCACATGCCAGAAACCAGACAACCACAACAAGGAGTGCATATTGGTCACCCACTCCATTCACCCAGGTCCCACCCACAGGAGGTACCCATAACATACAGTCACTGGGAAGGCTCCAGTCAGTCTAGCTGGGCCTTCACAACAACACCATATATGGAACTTCCACCCAACAGCCAGTCAGGGGGAAGGGACAGAGTCAGGGCTTCCCAGGACTTTGGGAAAAACAAGACAACAGGCAATAGAAAGCAAGAGGCCACAGGGGCCAACTCATTTCTATCAGGAATCAACTGATCCCAATGGCAGGGCCTGGGTATCCCAAAATGGAGGACACCCAGAGCACCTGTCACATTCAGCATGGAGCTGCCACCAGCCCATACCCTGCTCTGTGGGCCACCCACAGGTGCCCAAAAACATACACTAGGGGCACAGGGTTGTACCCCTACCCATGGGTGCCATAAGGGTATCCCATGGGTCTGTTCACCAAACCAAAAGAGAGCTGCACTGCCAGGAGTCCCACATGGACTCCTGGGCAGATAACATGACAGAACACACGATAAAAAGCAGTAATAGGACAAGGATTCAGAGGCCCTGTCCCTCAGATGCATTTCCAGCATCACAGTCGCCCCCCCCCAGACTGAGGTGGAGGGTGTCTAATCTCCCACGGGATAGACACCCTCATCCAGACGGTCAACATACCTTCTGGAAAGGCCATCTGCATTATCGTGACTCTTCCCTGGTCTGTGCTCTATGGTGAAGTCTAGCCCTTGCAGGCTAATGGACCACCTGAGCAATTTCGGATTTTCACCCTTCATCTGCATAAGCCACTTCAGGGGCTTATGATCTGTTTGGACCTTGAAGGTAGACCCGGTAAGGTAGGGCCTAAAACGCCTAAGGCTCCAAACTATGCTAAAACACTCCTTTTCAACAGTAGCCCACCTAAGTTCTCTACCCTTGAGTTGTCTACTGATGAATATGATAGGATGTTCTCTCCCTTTGTCATCTAACTGGGACAAGACAGCTCCAATTCCGGTGTCGCAGGCATCCGTCTGGACGATAAAGGGTCGGCTGTAGTCAGGCGCACTCAACACAGGTGCCCTACACAGACTTTCTTTCAAGCCATCAAAGGCCCTCTGACAGTCTTCAGTCCAATTAACCTTCCTAGGCTGTTTGGGTGAAGTTAGAGCTGTCAGGGGTGCAGCTATGGTTCCATAGTCTGCCATGAAATTGCGATAGTACCCAGTGAGGCCCAAAAAGGCTCTCACCTGGGTTTGAGTAGTGGGAGTCTCCCAGTTCTGTACATCCTGTACTTTACTGGAGACCCCCTCCTACCTCATGACCAAGATAGGTAACTTTCCCCTGAGCTATCTGGCACTTGGTGGCCTTGATAGTGAGGTTAGCCCTTTTCAAGGCCTGCAACACCTTATCCAGATGTGTCAAATGCTCTTCCCAGGTGGAACTGTAGACGGCAATGTCGTCTAAGTAAGCCACACAAAAGGCTTCCAGCCCACTGAGCGCATGGTTGACCAATCTCTGGAAGGTGGCAGGGGCATTCTTCAACCCAAAAGGCATGACCCTAAACTGTTAGAGTCCCTCAGGGGTGGAGGATGCCGTCTTTTCCTTGGCATGGTCCGTCAGAGCTATTTGCCAATAGCCTGAGGTGAGGTCAAAGGTGCTCACAAATTTGGCAGCACCTATGGTGTCCTAGAGCTCATCAGCCCGGGGCAATGGGTGCGCGTCAGTTTTGGTGACGGCATTGACTCCTCGGTAGTCCACACAGAACCTCCAATCCTTGGTACCCGCCTGGGAACTTGCCTTGGGGACAAGGACCACTGGACTGGACCAGGGACTGGTTGAGGGTTCAATAACACCCAGATCCAACATCTTGGCGACCTCAGCCTGGATGTGGTTCTTGACGGTATCTGACATACGGTAGCACCTGCTTTTGACAGGCACACTGTCACCAGTGTCAATTTCATGCTTACACCACGGTGTAAGGCCTGGCTTCAGTGAAAACAGAGAGGCGTACTGTTGGAGCAAAGCCCTACAGGCCCTCTGTTGCTCTGTTGTCAAATCTGGAGAGAGATGTACTCCCTCCACTGAGCCATCCTGAGGGTTGCTATGCAGCAAATCAGGAAGGGGCTCACTCTCATCCTCTTCTTGCCCTGAAGCTAGCAAGAGACATGAGACCTCTGCTCGCCTGTGGAAAGGCTTGAGCCTGTTGACATGGAATACCTGAGGGGCTGCCCCAGAGGCACCCATGTCAACCAGATAATTGACTTCGCCCATCTTGGAGATTATCCTGAAGGGTCCAGTCCACTTGTCTGCCAAAGCTCTAGGCTTGGTAGGCTCCATCACAAGGATTTCCTGTCCCGGAGTCCAATCCACTTGCGAAGCTTTAAGGTCATGCCAGTACTTATTCAATTCCTGGCTGGCCTTGAGATTTGCTGTTGCCTGACCCATCATTTGTGTCATCCTCCGCCTGAGGCCTAACACATAGTCCCCCACTTGCTTGGCGGGACCTGGAGGGGTGGCTTCCAAGCCTTCTCGGATCAAGGCGAGGGGCCCCCTCACGGAATGTCCAAAGAGTAACTCAAAGGGGCTGAAACCAACACCCTCTTGAGGTACCTCTCTGTAAGCAAACAGCAGGCATGGCAGGAGGAGATCCCATTTCCTCCTTAGGGGCTCCTCCAAAGCACCTAGCATGCCCTTGAGAGTTTTATTAAATCTCTCAAACAGACCATTGGTCTGGGGGTGGTAAGAGGTGGAGAACTTGTAGGTTACCCCGCACTCTTTCCACATGGTTTTCATGTAACTCGACATGAAGTTGGACCCTCTGTCAGAGACAACCTCCTTGGGGAATCCAACACGGGTGAAAATGCCCAGGAGAGCCCTGGCAACCACCTTGGCAGTAATAGTCCGAAGGGGTATAGCCTCAGGGTACCTGGTGGCATGATCAACCAAGACCAGGATGAACCGATGTCCACCTGAGGTGGGAGGATCAAGGGGACCGACGATGTCGATGCCCACCCTTTCAAATGGGGTGCCAACCACTGGCAACGGCTGCAGTGGGGCAATGACACTGCCTCCAGTCTTGCCAGACAACTGACAAGTTGGGCAGGTCCTGCAGTGGGACTCCACTTCTACTCCCATCTGTGGCCAGTAGAAATGGGCAGAGAGCCTCTGCTTAGTCTTCTTGGTCCCAAGATGACCAGCCAAGGGCACCTCATGCGCCAACTGCAGTAGGAAGGGCCTGTAAACCTGGGGTACCACCAACCTCTTGCGGGCACCAGGTTCAGGCTTAGTGGGCTCACTAACAAGGAGCTCACCCTCCCAATAAATCCGGAAATTCCTAGGCACCTCTCCTTGTGCCTGGGCCAGGGCCTGTTTCCTCAGTCCCTCGAGAGAGTGGCACTCTCTCTGTCCCTTACAGAAGTCCGCCCGGGAGGGTCCCCCTTCAGCTAACAAGCATTGAAGGTCGGGATGATCCTCCGGGTTGAGAACCTCTCCCACAGGAGAGTCTTCTGCCTCTTCTCCCAAAGGAGTTGAGTTTGGGTTTTCCACTGGACCCAGCCCGTCCGGAGCATGGATCCCAATGGGTGCTGTCGGAACAGCAGGAAGAGAAGGTGCTCCCTCCACAGAGGTGGCCTTCTTGGTCTTCCTTCTTCTTGCCTTAGGCCTCGCCTTTGGCTCGGGTATCTGACCCACAGCCAGACCCGGTGTCACCTGTGATCTAGTGACTGCAGCAGCAGTCATGGGAAGACCATCCGAGATCAACCCCAACTCTACTAGATCATTCCCTAACAAAATGTTAGCAGGGACATTGTCCTGAACCAGGACAGGAAGCTTCGCTGTCTTGTCGCCAATCATGAGTGTGACTAAGGCTACAGGTGATAATTTGGGAGGCCCACCAGCTAACCTGGTGGTTTGCAGAGGAGCACCTTCATAGTCCTCTGGCCTGAGCAGGGTCCTGTCCACCACTGTCATGCTTGCCCCAGTGTCTCTCAAACCAGTAGAAGGCTGGCCATTCAAGAGGACACTTCTCAAAAACCTACGGGTGTTCTGTGGGATAGTCGCCAGTACTTCTGCATACTGGTCCCAGGCCCCAAGGGACACTAAGGAAATCTCCACCGGAGCACCAAATGTGATCCCGGCAGAGGAGGGGAGGACAGTGGCCTCCACCTCAGACACGGGGTAAGGGTAGGTCAGGCTGACAGCCTGTACTCCAAGTGCCTTACCTTTACACTTGGGGTCACCCCTTCTGTGATCCAGAGCCCCACAGCCCCAACAAGCGCCAGGAGTGCGGGGTACGGTACTGGAACCACTGGGAGCCTGCTTTGCAGCAGGTGGACCACTACTCTTATTCCCACCCCCAGATGACTTATCCCCACTAGATTTTTGGGTCTTAGGAGAGGAAGGTTTTGGTTTACCCGACTGTGACTGCTTGGGGGACTCCTCAGCTTTCTGAGAGGCCCCCTTCTCTTTGTCCTTGTCCTTCCCACTGGAGTCCTTAGGGGACACCCGGTGGGAGACCCACTTGTCAGCCAACCTAGCCAGCTTAAAGGGGTCCAAAATGTTCTGGTCAGCCACATACTGACGCAGCTCTGGTGAACAGGCTTCAGAGAAATGCTCAAAAAACAAGAGGTGGGACAATTCAACAAAAATCTTAACCTTGTATCCATCGATCCACCCCATCATGTTCATGTGCGCTGCACTCACCCAGTCAACCCAAGACATATTCTCCTTTTTCTTAAAATCCCTGAACCTTCTAAGGTATTGGGTAGGTGTCTTGCCGAACTTGGCAATCAAAGCAGACTTCATACACTCGTACTGACCCCTTTCTTCCACACTCAGCTTCAGAATACAGTCATACCCGGTTTGAGGCACTCTGCTTAACAAACACTTCGCCCAATCTCTTTTATCCACATCATGAATCTCACAAGCCATTTCAAACGCTTCAATCCATTGGAGGATATCCGAACCCTCCACAAATACACCAACCAAATCTTTCATAAACTTGGTGGCGGGGGACCTGACACTCTCACTGGTTCTAGCTGAAGTCTCCACTCTAGCTTTCTCTAGCTGGATCCTCTGACATTCAGTGTCCTGGCTCTTGAGTTCAAGGTCCTTATTTTTGAGTTCAAGATCCCTATTCTTGAGCTCCACTTGTTGAGCCAACTCCTCTTTCTTAAGCTCAGCATCTATTTCCAACTTGCGGTATTCAAAGGCCAATTTCATCCTTAATAACTCAAGCTCTAAGGAATTGCTGGAGTTTGGAATAGAGGCAGCAGGAATGGCGGCATTCCCAGAAACAGATCCAGCAGAAACCCCAGGGGCAGAGTCCTCATTGGTTGCATTCCCCCCTTCATCAAGAGTTTCACTATCAGTCTGGTAGTCCACCAGGGCAGCTATCAGCTCAGCCCTAGACTTCTCCACAAAGTCTAACTCCCTAGCTTCACAAGCACTCTGGAGAGCCTCCAAGCTCATCCGAGTTAATTTGCCATTCGCAATAGACTCCATTGTTTGTAATGCAGTTACCTTGTACACAACTAAACCTTAATTTAATAAAGGGCAAATATCCTTTGTAAGTGGCACGGTTATACACTGATTCTTAAAACCATAAGCATCCCACCGCTTGCCACCAGTGTGAGAGAACGGGCCTCAACGACCGGTGGGGGGTGTCTGTACTCCCACTCCCTATATGGTGGAGGAGAGGCACAGGAGACCCCAGCCAAGTTCTCTATTCGGTAGCAATGGTCGAGCAATCAAGGCCTAGCTTCTCAGGAGGTGATGCAGGCTGGTTCTTAAGTACAGTGTATCCCCAAGACCCCACAAAGGAATATCCACACTCTGTATTGGTTAGAACACAGTCTTTATATAATCAATAGTTAAGGTTATGTACATTTATCATAGTAACTCACTTTGTACTCTGGCAAAATCTACAATGGCAAATATTTACAATCCTAAAGTGGTACCACCCTAGATCTCTTTGAAGTGTATGAACAATACTGTACAATGTCACACAGACCAATAGAGGGAAACCAGCAATAGAGAGAGGAGAGAAAATAAGAGGGTTGAGCAATAGGCAGAATACTGACCCCTACCACTAGGCACAGTTCTGTGTGGAGATCCCCCCACCTGGGCAACCTGTAAAGAAGGATATAACACAAGCCCAGTCCATATATTGCTCTGTAAGTCTTATTCTCCCCTATAATGTTTTTACCCCCCCAATGTACCTGGTGGAGTCGAGTTCCTCGAAAAGGCGTCGACAAAAGTCGAGGGACTCGGTGTTCGGCGACGGGGAATCGACGGCCCATCTTGAATGCCTTCCCTTTCAAGCGGGAGGCACGGGGCGTCGAACGTCCGTCGACGAACGAGGTAGAACGATGTCGAAGAGGCGGCAGCTTCGTCCGAGCGGTGCTCGTCGGCGTCGGGGCGTCGGCGTCCTGCAAGGCAGAGGTGTGCGGGGCACCTCGATGACAATAGTTCTGGACCGCAAAGATTGTAGAGACGGGAGCCCAGCAAGGGCGTCGAGTCGTCCGAGTCTTTGAGGTCGTCGGGTGGCGGGAAACCCACCGGCAGGTTTCTCCTCGGCGCGTTGGTCGTCCTCGACTTTCTCCGGCAGGATAAGCGGTCGAAGAAGCGGTCGATAGAGTCCTTCAATTGAATGTTCTTAGGCAAAGGAGCGGACGGCTCCGGTCGTCGGCGGCACGGCGTCAAGTGGTTCCCACGGCTGGGCAACACAACTTCGACGGGCCTCCAGCGGTTTCACAAACCTGCGAACCCTGGTCGACGGCAATGGACTTCGACGGCGTCGATGTCCGGGTGCTTCACTTCGATCTCCTCGGCGGTCCCGTCTCGGGTCGGCAGCCTTTCGAGGGTCTGACTTCCAGGGCGCTTCGGCGAAGATTCAGCGGTGCTCGATGGTCCCTCGGAGCACGGGAAGAGGGCGCCTTACCAGGTCCTCTCTCGGATCAGTCCTCGACGAATTCGGCAACCTTCAGATCTGTCGAAGCAAATGCAGCAGCAAGTCTTCTTCTTCCAGCTGGACGTCGAGGATCAGCAGTTCCAGTTACTCTTGAGTGGAGACTCAGCTTCTGAACGCTTCTGAACAATTTCCAGTGGTGAGAGGTCCCCAGATATACTATTCTGTCTCTCATCCACACTGCTGGCACACACACAGCAGCCAATCACACAGAAGGGCATTCATGCAGTCAGTCAGCCAATCAGGCACACAGTGCATTCAGGCCACACTCCTCCCTTTCAGACACTCACAACAAGGAATGTGGATTGGGACAAGTACCCAGCCATTCAACACTACACACTGCATTCAGGGCAGTTTCGGGCAGGGCTGTCTCAGTCTTTGTCTCACATGCCAGAAACCAGACAACCACAACAAGGAGTGCATATTGGTCACCCACTCCATTCACCCAGGTCCCACCCACAGGAGGTACCCATAACATACAGTCACTGGGAAGGCTCCAGTCAGTCTAGCTGGGCCTTCACAACAACACCATATATGGAACTTCCACCCAACAGCCAGTCAGGGGGAAGGGACAGAGTCAGGGCTTCCCAGGACTTTGGGAAAAACAAGACAACAGGCAATAGAAAGCAAGAGGCCACAGGGGCCATCTTGTTTCTATCAGGAATCAACTGATCCCAATGGCAGGGCCTGGGTATCCCAAAATGGAGGACACCCAGAGCACCTGTCACATTCAGCATGGAGCTGCCACCAGCCCATACCCTGCTCTGTGGGCCACCCACTGGTGCCCAAAAACATACACTAGGGGCACAGGGTAGTACCCCTACCCATGGGTGCCATAAGGGTATCCCATGGGTCTGTTCACCAAACCAAAAGAGAGCTGCACTACCAGGAGTCCCACATGGACTCCTGGGCAGAAAACATGACAGAACACACGATAAAAAGCAGTAATAGGACAAGGATTCAGAGGCCCTGTCCCTCAGATGCATTTCCAGCATCACACTCACATTGTCCAGCAAATGGAGAGATCACCATAGAGCAACGCTGGCACACCCAGGAGCGTGCAAACAAGAAATTGAAAGGTTGGCCAGGGTACACAGCGAATTGGCCGTCAAGGACAACGACATCCTCCTCAGAGGGTGCAAAATCGTCATCCCCGCCACGCTCAGGAATGAAGTGGTAAGCACGGCCCATGAGGGTCATAGAGGAGCAGAAAACACCAAGAGGCAGCTGAGACGCCATGTCCGGTTCCCGTTTCTGGACGAGGCAGTAGAAGAATGGGTGAAGAACTGCCACGCCTGTCAGTCCACAGCCCCTGCGGAACATCCACCCCCGCTCCAACACACACAGATACCCGAACGACCATGGGAACGTGTAGCCATGGACTTCTATGGACCCACGGAAGAGGGTGACTACCTTTTTCTCATAATAGATGAACACTCACGTTTCCCAATAGTCAAAACGGTCACCACCACTGCATTCCCCCAAGTAGCAGCGACAATAGAAGAAGTGTTCAGCGAGTGGGGGATCCCCAAGATAGTCAAATCCGACAATGGGCCCCCGTTCAGTGGACATGAATTTGGAACACTAGCAGAACATCTAGGGTTTGTACATACGAAGGTAACTCCTCGCCACCCTCAAGCGAATGGGATGGCTGAACGATTCATGGCATCAATCAAAAAAACGACACAAAGAGCCAGAGTAGAAGCGGTCGACCCACACCAGGCGCTGTGCCGACTCCTACGGGACTACAGAAACACTCCTCACGAAGCCACCAACAAGACACCTGCCGAGCTCATGTTTTGCTACAAAGTACGAACCCGCATACCGTACAACCCATCTGATGAGGAGCCGCTTGACATGGACGTGCTCCGAAGGGATGCAGAAGCCAAGGAGAGAGCGAGACGAGAGACAGACGCCCGCCGTCATGCAGTGATGCAAGACTTCCACATTGGAGACGAAGTACTCGTCCAGCAACCAACGCCCAGAAAGACAGATCCGCAGTTCCCATGAGAGTAACCGCAGTGAAAGGCACGATGGTGACAGCCGAGGATCAAAGTAGAGCTGTCACCAGGAACTGTCAACAATTCAGATACTACTCCAGACGAGAAGGAACAGAGCCGCTATATCGATCGGACTCTCCAGAGCCGCGAGACGACTTGTGGGTCCCACCAGGAGGAGACCCAGGAGGGACAAGCAGAGAAGTGAGGACCACAGAACTGCAAGAGGCAGGTGACCAAGAGGAGAGGCCACGGAGAACTATAAGAAAACCTATGAGACTTGTTGAAGAATGTTGATCTCGATGTTTGAATATATTGTTTGGGGGTGATGTTGCCAAGCACTCAGGGGTTAAGGAGTGCTGCCCCCACCGTTGTGGGGGCGGAGCGATGACACGGCGGGAGGAGGAAGGGAGAACGGGATTTATGGGAAAAGGCACGCTGAGCGCCAGTTAGAGTTTACGTTCGGAGAATAAAGGAAGCAAGTTTACAAATCTCCGTGTGTGCGCGTCCTCCTTTACAAGGCCTCTACGAGGCAACAGGTCAGTTGTTAGAATCCTCCGCATTCCCATTGAGCCCTATGGGGACTCAAATGGGAATGGGGATGTACCGGGTCCCGAAAAAGGGAATTACTGGGCCTGCAAAAGTCAGAATGGCCCGGTAATTCCCTTTTTTCAGGACCCGGACACGAGTTTGGAGGTTGCCATGCCGGTAATGACGGCATGGCTACCTCCAAACTCGTAATGAGGCCCAATGTAATAAAGCCACTTTGACTAGAAATTCTCTAGACCATGTACATTCTAAAGACTCACTGCCTCATCACGAGTTTGGCGGTAACCCTTAAATGCAGCGGTAACACTCTAACCGTTGCATTTAAGGTTCCGCCAAATCACAGGCTTGGCGGATTTAGCCCCAGCTCTGAGCTGGGGGCAAATCCACTGCCATTTAGCCGATTTTCGGCGCTATTACCAGCGGCGTAATACCGCGGCAGTAATAGCACCAAACATTCCCCATTGGGCCCAATGGGGAATGTGAAATTCCTGAATGCGCCCAATGGGGAATGGGGACTTACCGTTCCGCCAAACCCGTGATTCGGCGCTTATAGCGCCGGGGGGTTTGGCGGTAGGGGTGATAGCCCCAGCAGTAATACCGCCGTGTGAGCTGCAATCGATGCATCATAGAGGCAGTATTCCCTTGCAAGGATGATTTTCGAAGAACCATTTTTACATTACTCTATCACATTCCGGCCTTGAGGATAATTTCAACTAAAGACATATCACAAGTGGAACTTATCTCAAATGCAAGATTGGATATTGTTATTATTGACATCCTTTCCCACTTGGTTCAACACCACTTATTGTCCAATGCGGATATGTTTAGACACAGAGGCATAGATTTACGTCCCTGTGTAGCATTACAAAGGTTAGGGCCTCATCACGAGTTGGGCAGTATCCTGGCGGTATTACCGCCGGGATACTACCAGGGCTAATAGTGTTACTGACAACCCCCTTGGATCACGGGTTTGGCAGAATGGCGGTATTACTGCATGGTAATTGCGCCAAAAATCTGCAAATTCCTGGCGCATTTACATGCTGCCAAACCCGTGATTTGGCTGACCCTTAAATAGCATTACTGCCGCATTTAAGGGTTACTGCCAAACTTGTGATGCGGCTGTATGTGTTAAATCTTCATCCATAGGGCCTCATCACGAGTTGGGTGAGTTCGCCCTAAATGAGGCGGTAACGTAATAATTTAAGGCTCCACCCAAAGATGAGTCTGGCAGCATTTACCCCCAGCTCCAAGCTGGGGTAAATGTGCCGGAAAAATGCCCAATTTTGGGCGCAATTGGTGCAACGCTATTAGCACACGCTAATTGCGCCGAAAATGCCCCATTGGGTCCATTGTGTCTCGAGAGGATAGCTCAGGGCAACGTGCTCGACTTAGAAGCAAGATGACACGGAGCACCATAGGTTCGATCCCCAGGTCCGTGCTTAGAAACCTCTGGGTATTAAGCGTATTATAAATAAAGTATCATATCATATCATAGCAATGTACTCATTGGGGATTGGGGAATACCCATTACCGCCCAACCCTTGATCTGGCGCTAATAGCACCGGATCGGGTGGTGGTAATGCGATTAGCGCGGGTGGGATCCCGGTGGTAATATCGCCGGGATACCGCCCAACTTGTGATGAGGTCCATAATGTGTATTGGGAATAACAATCGGTCCCGCAATCTAATGAGTAACTTAAATCTTCTGAGCCCTATGGTGATGCGTTATGGGCCTTGAGATCTGGAAATACTTGGAGGAAAAAATGTAAATCCCCAAGATTAAGGCAGGGTTTTTAGTATTGTGTGCTGGAATACCCAGGGCTTTTCCATCTAGCTAATGAAGTTAATGCCGTTTCCAATGTTGGTGAGGTAGAGCTATTGCTATTCCAAGAAACCTTTTTGTCAGATGAAGTAAATATGGATGGTTTCTTGGTATGTGTCGTAGTCTGGCACGCGTGGTATGTTGGTCCGCTTCATGGAGCAACATTCCAGGCGTGTCAGTTTGTTTTCCACTGAAGCCCGCTGGCTGCTGCTGTGGCGGGGTCCAGAATAAAGCTGTTACTTCACCACTGCCTAAACTGGATTATATCATTGATGACAAGGACTTCTGGACCCTGCTCCCTTCCTCCATGCGTGCAGGGAAATCCACATTGGGAAGTGTCAGTCCGCATTGGGAGGTGTCGGCATTGCCTGGGGTGCCCAGGCCCCTGCCATCCGCCTTTCGACCGATTCTACCGGCACACGGCTTGTGCTTGCTGAGGTGAGGTGCATCACCTTCTTCTGCGGCTTGGGGCAGAGAGGGGCGATGCTACGATGTGTCCCAGCAGCGCCTGTAACTGATGGCTCTCTGATTGGATACCAGGCGTTTCAGCAGTTCCTGGAAGACTTATTGTCCAACCCACTCGGTGGGAGGTGCGGGCGTGGTCGTGATTCGTAGGAGCCCCGATGGGTGGCTGGAGGGTGTGGTTGCATGGGTCTTCAGAGCTGTTGGACCATTACAGGGCCTACATCAACACAGCTGTAGCAGCAGCCGGTGTGTGTTTTATCTCCAAGTCACAGCTGTCAACAGTAAGGATTTATGCCTAGTGTGCAACTCATCACAGCGAGAGGTGCACTGCACACACAGGACTGCAAGCTGTGCTGCATGGCAGGTACTGGTGCGATTTTAATCTTAAGCTAAATGTGCCCCGCGCTAAGTGTTTGGGTGCTTAGGGGCAAACCGCGGACTGGTTCTACCACCTGAAGCACTGCTCAGCGGAGCGATACACTGGGCACGTAGGTATTATAAGCTTCGCTAGGGTGAGTACTGTTTGATTTTAAACTAGCGTATCATTCCTGTGCAATTTATCAGGAGCATTGACAATCAGAAGTGGAAGGGGCTCATTTTTAAGGCGTTTAGGGACAATTGCTTGTTGGCGCTATTATCGAAAGCACTGACACCGCATAAAGCGGGGTGGCACGCACTAAGGACAGTTTCGATGTTCGTTGTCTATTCATTATTTGCTGCCATGCTGCACACTGCTGCCAGGCCTCCACCAGCGTTCTTGCCCTCGCCCGGTGAGCCTGCATCTCCATGGGATCAATCGATTGATGCTTTCAAAGTATATTTGAGAGCTGCTGGTGGTGCAAATTTTAGTGATGATGAGAAAGAGGCTGCGCTTCTGAATTGCATTGGCATGGAAGGCCCGCGCATATTCCGTCATTTACCAGGTGAAGATGTGTATATTCCTGGAGGTGCGGAAGGGGACAGAGTAGTCAGCGCTTATGAGACTGCTTTAAAAAAAACTGGAGGGGCAATTTGGCAGAAGGATTATTGTGGTGTTGGAGCGTTATCAGTTCTTTTCAAGAGCACAAGGTGTGGGAGAGTCCATTGATTCTTATGTCAGGGCATTACGTACATTGATGGTTACTTGCAACTTTACTGGTATCCTGGATGAATACATATGGAATCAGGTCATGATGAAAACCAGCAGCCAAAAAATTAGAGAGAGACTTTGGATTGAGAGAGATCCACCTGTAGAGAAAGTTGTGGAGATCGTTAGGGCTATTGAAGCATCGAGGGCCAGTGTGCAAATCATCACAGAGAAGGAGTGCTCAAAGGATACTGTACAAGTGGTATTACCCCAAAGTAGGAGGGGCAGTGCAGATGTAAAAAGTAGACCTGAAAAAGGGCACAACCAGGGTTGGAAATTGACTATGGCTAGAGCACCATGTAAAAAATGTGGTTGGTTCAGTCAGCAGACTGGTGCAAAAGAGTGGCCAGCTATCAGTATTGAGTGCCAGCAATGCAAATGTAAGGGACACTACGCACACATGTGCAAGGTTAATAGTTATGTGCAGTCGAAAGGCGCAGTGAGTATGGTAGTGTCTGATGGTAATGTGGTGTGCCAGGATGCCGGAGCATTTGATAAACTCAATCAAGGCGTGATATTACATGTGGATGGTACAACATGAAAGGGGCCGTGGGAGACTGTGTTAGTCAATGGTCAACCCTTGGAGATGTTGGTGGATTCTGGTTCACTGTATACCATGGTATCACCTGAGACATATATGGAGAAATTTCAAAGGAGCAATCTAGTCTGTGTCCCTCTGACATAAGCCCCAGCGCTTATGGCCAAGCACCCATTAAAGTATTAAGTTATGAGCAGGCTCACATCAAATTCAAAGGGTGGCACACTGTGGGGAAGCTTTACGGAGCCCTCAAAGGGGCTAGTGTTTTAGGGTAGAATGAGCAAGCTGCTCTCAATATTGTGATTCAACCGGGAAAGGAGGACTCATGTGAAGAAGGGAGTGGGCTAACCGCTGAGGCTTTGCAGTACACAAATCCAGATATATTCTCAGATAAGCTGGGGAAACTCAAAGGTTTTGCTCATCGCATTGTCCTTAAGAAGGGAGTGATACCAAAGGTGCACAAAGTTAGGAGCGTTCCGGTTCTTGCCAGAGAAGGTCTGAAGTGTGAGTTGGAGAAGCTTGAAGCAAAGGGAGTCATTGAGGAAATAGAGTGCTCTGAATGGTTGTTCCCAGTGGTGTTAGTGAGGAAAAGTGATGGGGGTTTGAGTGTGTGTGTCGAGCTCCCGGATTTGAATTCCAGCATATGGGTGGATTGCCACCCTTTGCCAAATATCAACGAGTTTTTGTTGACCATGGGTAGAGAAAAATGGTTTTCAACGTTTGACTTATCTGCAGCATACCATCAAATTGATCTACATGTAGATTTGCGGCCCTTGACTTATTTCATAACTCCATTTGGGGCTCACCATTTTTGCCGCATGCCTTTTGGCTGGGCATCGGCATCTGCGTTATTTCAGCATCTTATGCAGGAATTGTTTAGTGGTGTTACAGGTATGAGTTACTTCCAGGATGACATTCTGGTTTGGGGCAGTAGCCGTAAAGAGCATGATGAGAGGGTGCAAGAGGTTATGAAGGTGTTAAGCCAGAAAGGACTCACTGTGAAACTGTTGAAGTGCAAAGTTGGCCTGTCTAGTGTGTCATATTTTGGGCATATGCTCAGTGCTGGCGGTGTCAATCCCAAACCAGAACTGGTCAAAGTCATGAGGGAGACGCCTGCTCCCACAAAAAAAGATCAGTTAAGGTCATTCTTAGGGTTAACAGAATATTATGTGAAATGTATTCACAACTATGCAGAAAAAACAGCATCCATGAGAGTTCTGCTCAAGAAGTGTGCCAGGTTTGATTGGTCCAGTAGGTGTCAGAAGGAGTTTGATGTGGTAAAGAATGAGGTGGATTGTGCCCCGTGTCTGAGATCTTTTGATCCCAAATGTAAAACAGTGCTCACTGTGAATTCCAGTGAGGTGGGACTTGGTGCTGTGTTGGAGCAGCGGTGTGGTGGTGAAAATAGTCCTGTTGCGTTTGCTTCCAGAGCCTTGCGGAATGCCGAGGTAAGGTATTCAGTGATTGAAAGAGGGGCCCTAACAGTGACGTGGGCCTCCAAACATTTCAGAACATTCTTATGGGGTATTCCTTATGTGGTTAAGACAGACCACAAGCCGTTGGTACAAGTATTTTCCACCAGGGGCACCGCATCAGTTTCTCCGAGAATATCCAGACGGGTAGTGGAGTTACAAGAGTACAACTTTACCATGGAGTATGTGACCGGAAGGAAGAATGTTGTTGCTGACTGCTTATCTCGTTTACTGGCGTCAGGGTCCAATAGTGAACAGGAATTCTGTGAGGTGGGTGCGCAGGTTGCGACCAATAGTGAACAGGAATTCTGTGAGGTGGGTGTGAAGGTTGTGAGTATTCTTTCTGCGGTGGACAATGATGAGTGGATGGTCGAAAGTGATTAGGACGCCGAGCTAGGTTGGATCAAGGAAGGTTTGCTCAAGGGCTGGGATGCTGTCATAGGTAGAGCAGAAGGGAAAGGCTACACCCAGGTGCTGGATGACTTAGCCGTTGGGCCATGGGGTGTGTCTAGGGGTGACAGATTAATTCCACCTGTGAGTGTAAGGAGTAAGTTGGTGGCATTGGCACATGAAGATCATTTAGGTCGTTCATTAACTAAGAGAAGGTTGCGGGATGAATATTGGCGGCCAGCCATGGATCGGGAGGTCGAGATTATTGTCAAAGATTGTGGCGCGTGTGCACTTAGAAATAAAAGCAAGGTGGTGCATTTGCAACCAATTTATCCAGTGGAAGTTCCCAAAGAAGTATGGTCAAAGGTGGCACTGGACATTATGGGTCCATTTGAGTGTTTACAACCTGAGTATAGGTTTTTGCTGGTGTTAGTCGATTATACCTCCCGGTGGGTGGAGGTTGCAGTTTATGGTAGGGTGACTACAGAGTCTGTCATTGCCTTTCTAAAGAACATTTTTGACAGGGAGGGTGTGCCTGCCAGTATAGTAACGGATAATGGTGTTCAATTTGTTTCCAAACAAATGAGGGACTTTTTAGAGCGGTTTGGTGTGGAGCATCATCGCACTGTGTTTTACAACCCGAGCGCAAATGATCTAGTAGAGAGAGTTAATGGTGTAATCAAGAGTGCCATCCAGCTTGCACTAGCCAATGGTCTAGAATGGCAAGAAGTGGTTACAGAATATTTGTCTGCATATCGGAGGACCCCATCCGTTTTCACAGGGAGGACACCTTTTGAGTTAATGAGAGGAAGGAAGGCGGGGTCAAGGTTAAGGTCTATGGCATTGGGTGGAGGTGGCCCATGTAGCATGGATCTCAGTGGTTTGCAGCAAAGGCATTAGAGTGCCAGGAAGCTGTAAGATTGAATCAAACCAGTAAGAGGAAGTTACAAGTGAGTGTGGGTGATGTGGTTTGTGTCAGGAATCCCAGGTTTGTGCCGAAGAGTAGGAGTGTATTTTTGCCTCCATTGAGAGTTGTGAAGTGTGGGGAAGGGCATGTACAATTGGAGGATGGTTCAAGGTGGAGTATAAAACGTGTGGTGGTGCTGGATGGCATCAAAGATGGTGTTTTGAAGGGTAACCATTGGGAATATGATCCTGAGGGGCCTGCTTTGGATTTCCATCTGGTGTTGCAGGGGGGTGTCAGGTGAACGTTCCTGTGGAGAATATTGTGGGATAGTGTTTCCATTGATTTGGGTGATGAAAGGTGCGATGACAATGGGTGGTTTGATCAGGCAGTACATGAGGGTAATGGACTGCTCAATGATGTAGCACAGAGTGACACCAGTCGTCCTGTGAGGAGGTGTGGTCCTACCTTCAAGTTCAGAGATTCTGGGCCTCATTACCAGGTGGGCGGTAAGGGTTAACGGGCACCGGTAGGAGTCTGGTGCCAGTAAACGCTTACCACCCTATTCTGAGGGAGCGGCTAAGGGACCAGGGAGCTAATAACGGGCCCGCTATTAGCAGGCCCGTTATTAGCTCCATCCCCATTCCCATTGAGCCCTATAGGGGCTTGAATAGGAATGGGGAATGGTTCTCAGAATGGGGCATTACCTGGTCCTCCAAGGTTGGAATGACCCGGTAAGTCCATATTTCGAGAACCCGGACCTGGAATGCAGTAAGAGGGTAGCCATGGTGCTAATACCACCATGGCTACCTCCTACCTCGTAATGAGGCCCTATGTGTTTTAACTATATTGCAGAGGTCTTAATTTCCTTTAATGCCAACAACTGTATGTTATTTTTACTAGGTAACCATTTTGTTCGTGGTAGTGTATTGCTGTGTTCTTTTAATATTTTACTTCAAACCTAGTTGTTTCACATGCCATGTTATGTTGTTGTATAAAGTTATGTTATGCTGTGTTGAGGGTTAAGGGGGGAAGATTTGTCGTAGTCTGGCACGCGTGGAATGTTGGTCCGCTTCATGGAGCAACATTCCAGGCGTGTCAGTTTGTTTTCCACTGAAGCCTGCCGGATGCTGCTGTGTCGGGGTCCAAAATACTTCACCACTGCCTAAATTGGATTATATCAGTATGCCAACAAAGGGCATTGAGGAAGTTTAAAGGGCAGACGTCAAGCAGGATTGATTATCGCAGCCAAGAGTGATTGGCGGAATACATTTATTTAACATATAGCGTTCTGTCATGTATTTTGGCTGTGAAGGTTAAAACCTGCTGTGGTTTTAAGGTCTTAATGATTATTAACTTATAATTATCAGGCAAAGAGTCAGTATGAATTGTTGGGTCACTCGGAATAAATACTTTGGCTCTGCAAGGGACATGTAATATTGAAAATGTGGTACTTGCAGGTGATTTTAATATGAACTGCTTGGGAATTTGGAATCTGGGGTAGCTGAAACTCAGTGGAGCAATCCAACAAGTAGTAGGGGAATGAAGTGGGATCGCATTTTTAGGCAGTGGGAATGTGTTCCCATATATGGGTGTGTGATGGGAAATGTGGAGGGCAAAACTACTTTGCAAAGATGTAGGCCATGATAAACGTTCTCTTCGTAACTAGAAAAATGTTATGGTCTTGAAGAGCATCATTAGCCAAACGAGTATGATTTCGATTTCATAGAGGGTTTGTTCTGGAAAGGTACTTTTGGACTTTCAAAAGAAGTGCCAATAATAACCATACATGATATGATATACACAAGTGTTTCAAAGCGCAACAAGGCAGGAGAGTGGAACATGAAGGGGGGGACAAAACAATGATCTTACTAGGCCCAGTGATATTGAGATTGCGCAAGTGCAGGGGAGAGGAAAGGGGAACAGTGCAGAGGGGAGGAGGAGCAAGTGCAGGACATAGGATCTAAACATCATGAAACAAGAAGTGTGGCCAGCAGGTGGCAGTACAATGTTAAGTGCTGAACAGCAAGTGATAGATATTGTGGGTAGGGGGACTGTAGGGTTACAGATACAGCCCCAAGTGCAGGGTTGCCAGGAGGCAGTGCAGGTGTGCAGCTGAGAGGGCAGGGACCTGGGCCCATGTTTCAGAGGATAACCAGTAACCAGTGCAGTATCAGACAGGAGATCAGCAGGGAAGAGCAAGAGAGAAGGCAGAAGCAAATAGGAAAGTCTTGAGCTGTCTCCAGAACTGGAGATGGTTTCGCTCAAGTTTCAAAGAGGCATTGAGCCTGTTCCAGAGGGAGGTGCCTGCCAAAGAGAGAGCTCTGCTCCCAGCTCGTTGCTTGGAAAAGCACCTGAACCTCAAGGAGTTGGATTTGGAGAAGCAAAGGGTTTGAGTAGGAAGATACTTCAGAAGAGAAATCTGGAAATATTTTGGTCCCAGGCCCCAAAAGTCCTTGTGGACAATGTAAAGGGTCTGGAATTTGATCCTTTTAGCCACTGGGAGCCAATGAATGGATTTTCAGTGCTGGAGAGATATGATCCCTGGGCTTGAGGCCAAGGACAAGTCTTGCAGTCCTGTCCTGGATGAGCTGCAGAAGACGGAGAGTAGCGGTAGGCAGATTTAAAAAGAGGCTGTTACAGTAGTCAAGCCGGGAGAGAACCAGAGCTCTAGAAACAGTGAGCTTCTGGGGGAAGGAGAGGATAGGGAGGATACCTCTGAGAGGTGCAGTTGGTAGTTTGACTTCTTAGAGATGTCATAGATGTAAGGAGAGAAGGAGAGTGTGGAGTCCAAGATAACCCCGATTTTCCTAGCCTTGCATGTGGGGGCAGGAGGAGGGCCAAGGGAGGCCAGCCAGAGACTGAGGGGAAAGAGGGGCGCAGGTGTGCCCAATGAGGAGCATCTCTGTCTTGCTGGCATTCAGGCAGAGATCATTGGTGGTGCACCAATCTTGGATTGCTGAGAGACAATCCGGGATGGGAGTAGTAGAGGCAGCAGTGGGGAGCCTGGAAGTGAGGGGGGTGTCATCTGCATAGCATTGGAATTTGGTGTAGAAAGCAGAAATGCAGTGGGAGAGAGGTGCCAGGTATTGGTTGAACAACCAGGGAGAAAGGTTAGACCCCTGAGGAACACCGCAGGTGGAGGGAGAGATAGAGGAGAGGAAGTACCCAAGTTGGACCTGGGATGGTCGGTTAGAGAGGAAAGAAGTTAACCGGGCCAGAGCCTGACCAGTTTCACGCAGCCAGTTGAGCAGGATGGCATGGTTAACCATGTCAAAGGCAGAGGAGACATCAAGTAGGACGAGATTTGAATCAAGGTTAGGGAGCAGGTCTTCATGGATGTTCAGGAGAGCAGTTTCCGTGCTTCTGGCTGCTCTGAAACCAGACTGGTGGTCATGGAGACAACCCACAGATTCAGTGTGAAGATTAAGCTGGGAGATGGCCAGCTTTTCCAGGAGTTTATCCAGGAAAGCAGTGATAGATATCAGGCGATAATTAGCCGGAAGTGAGGAATTGGCTCAAGGGTTCTTGAGAAGAGGGTGCCCAAGAGAGTGCTTCAGTGGGGAGGGGAAGGTACCGGAGGTGAAGAAGTGGTTGCAGAAGTCAGCCAAGGCAGGGGCGAGGGTGTCAATGTGGTCCTTGATGGTTTTGAAAGAACAGGGAAGAACCTGTTTAGATGAGGTTTTCATAGATCAGACTTGTCTAGAAACCTCATCGGGGGAGATGAGAGGAAGAGAGGAAAGGCAGAGAAGGGGGGTTGGTGCAGGGGGGGTGGTGGGAGATGAGAGTATGGGGGAGAAGCAGGAGAAGCCGAGAGGGTGAACAGGATGTCCTGAGTTTTAGAGATGAAGTGAGAAGCTAGGGACACACAGGGGACCTGGGAATGGACAGGAGAGGTAGAGACTGCAGGAGGATAGTTCAGCCAAGTTGTTAGATGCAACAAAAATGCTGGCTTGGATATGAGCTCTCTTCTTAGTGAGGGCAAAAAGTTGGTATTGCCTTTGGAGCAGTCGACAGACCAGTTTGTCAGAGGGTGTAGTTGCCAACCCTTTCCTCTCAGCCACCTTACACTTGCGTTTAAGAGTGACGAGGTCTGAGTCGTACCAGGAGTTGCACTTGACTTTAGGCTTCATGCAGATCCTGATAACAGGGGCAAGTAAATCGATTGTATCAGAGATAGCAGAGTGGAGTATGGAAAGGGCTGTGTCAGGGCGTGAGACAAAGGCGCAGCAGGGGGAGAGAAAGATGCAACCAAAGCCTCAGCTGAAACACACTTCATGGGATGAATGACTTGGAAGGGGGGTGGCAGTGTGGGGGTAGGATTGCCCTGAGGAGTAGAGAGAGATGAGCGGAGAGGAGAAGGAGGTCACTAAAGGAGAGAGGATTGGTGTGAGGGAAAGAGAGGGGCAGGTGTGAGGAGATCAAAACATCCAGGTGGTGCCCAGCAGAGTGAGTCAGGCCAGAGGGAAAAATATAGAGAATGAGTCACACAGGTTGTCGAAGAGTCCTGTGGCATCACAGGAAGCATACAGGTGGATGTTGAAGTCTCCAAGGAGGAGGAGTTCAATGGTTGAGGCCAGGAGGGATTAAGAGAGGTCCGCCCACTCAGAGAGGAAGGAGGTGATCAGACAAGGTGGCTGGTAGATAGTAGCCACTATGAGGGAGTGGCAGGAGAGAGAGAGACTGCACACCAGGCATTCAAAAGAGGAGTAGGCCTGCATAGGAATGATAGAGGCACAAATCCACTCAGGGAAGATCAAGGCTACACCCCCACCATGAACGGTTGGATCTGGGGGTGGAGAGGATCTTGTAGCCATCAGGAAGGAGAGTGTCAAAGCTTGTGACAGAGGTGGCCGTGAACCATGTCTCGGTGAGACCACATACTTCAAGGTCGAATTCTTACAGGAGACGGCGATGTCAGAGGAATGTTTGATGGCTGAGCGAGAGTTAAGAGTGGCAAGGTTGTAGAGGTGGAGCCAAGTACCCCCACACAAAGCTCCTCCGCCATGTTGCATATATTTTGGGAGCCAGAGTGTGAGACACGTGCAATGCCAGTGAGAATACCTATACCAAAGAGAATCCTGGAAGAAAGATTCCCATTGAGGAAACCATGCATGCATACACGACAATATGATGGCCATTTGAATGAAATCCCATTAGAAGTGTGAAAAGCAAGCAAGGAAGCAGACTGGTGACGTCATACAGAGCAGAGATGACACACATATGAAGCGATTGAAGAATATATGCATTGTATAGAAAAAAAGGAGGATACCAACCATGCGCAACATTTTGTGCTTGGGATGAAGATGCTCATGCTACAAAAATAATGAAGAAGTTATCAAGTAATTTTATAATTGAAAAGTTGCAGCAATGCAACTAGACAAAGTATTTGTAAAGGCTAACTATGTAGTAAATAGACTGCGGCGATGCACCAACGTATATGTATAGGAAACCTATGGACTTTGGAGGATTCCACAACGCACTTTAGCAGAGCTAGATCCAGTGAAAGGAAAGTTTTTCAGTGTCACAGTTAGAAATTGGAAGCTGAACCATGGAAGTGAATCAAAGAAGGGGTTTGGCTGTCTTCACACCAAGAAGTCAAGGCCACCTTAGGCTGAATGTGCGCACAATGGTTACAGAACATGTGAAAGAAAAGAACTCCTGTCTTAAGTGAGGAGCGAGCACATTGAAGACCTCAGAGGTTCATCATTTAATAGTATTTTAAATGCAGCAAGACTCAAAAACATGGACTGCAGTCATGTGGTTGGATGATAATAGATACTAAGACAAGCTGTATCAAAACCGAGGAGACAGAGTATGCTATACTCCCTCATATTCTTCAGCACAGAGAACATTTTCTAAGCTTAGTTCAAAGCGTTAATTGACAGACAGACTGTAAGGGTGATGAAAGATGACAGGGCGAATTGCTGGGAAGCTATGGTTATGACCAGCCCACTAGCACCTGGATGATAGCCTGCATGCTGCTTGCATAGCTGGAATATTACAGAGGGGCACAAGGGTGCCACCCAATCATAGAGGGCCATGTAAAAGAGAGCCCTATAGTTTGTATAGTTTGTATAACCAATGGGACGTTGTGTATTTGATGACATTCGAAGAAACCTGCCCTAAGGGAAGGCTTAGTTTCCCCAGCAAAAGTTAGAGGCCCAATCACTTTCCTGACTAGTATGGAACATATACCTAGATGTTCCTTGTAAGGCTATCATCATTCCAAATAGGGTTTTGTAGTTTGCAAAGTAGGTAGACATCAATGATGACGTGATTTCATTATAAAAGTTGTTTTTAAGTGTTGCATTGAGTGTGAAGATCGAGTGAATGTGTTGATGTTAGTTGTAACTCCCTGTTTTAGATAATTGATATTAAAACAGTCGCACTTTGCCAATTTTCTTTCCTGACACAGTTTGGTTATTGATGTTTGAGTATATTCTGCATCTCCATCCCTCTCTAAGTATTGCTATCTCGTCTTAAAGGACTGGGTCGGATACCCCAGTTCATGTGGTAGCAGAGCTTATGGTTAAAAACCCATCGATTTAGTAAACTTTGGGGTCCCGGAAATATCAGACATCCTCCACCATTTAACTGAAAGGACATGAGTCTTCCTGTAGATAGCAGATATTAGTATAAACAACTTGCAAGTAAAGGTGGGATGAGTCCCTCGTTTTCAAACAGATCCCGTCCCGATTTCTACAGGAAGATGAGCGGACGGAAGGTTGAAGTGGCTGTGTAAAGGAGAAGCACTGAGTGGGAAAGAGTGATAATGGGTATAGAGTAACAGAGGGTTGGTTGATTGGGGCATTTTATTTTTTGGGTTAAGACGATGAGCGTCATAGTGTGAGAAGATGAACATCACAGTTTACGGTATATAGACGATGAGCGATTTATATAGTAAGCCCAGAGACCTACGTAAAGGACGTTTAGAAGAAGCTTGCCCTAAAGTCCAAGTGGACATATAGAGGCTAAGAACAATCAAGGCATCATTAAAGAGGAAAGCTCATACGCCATCAGAGTCATTTTTAGGGGCAGAAATAGTCACAAGGAGTGTGAACTAAAGTATATGTGGACCAGCCAGTCTGTCAATTTGTTTGTCTGCCTATATGTTGTATCAGATATATGTGGTAAAGAAAAGGAATATTGAGAAACAAGGAAGAAATACACTGGTGGAAAAATTTAGATTTGAAAAAAATGGATTATTGTCGAGCAATGGTTTTTATTGAATAAATAGATTGAAGTTAAAGTGAAATAAGAGGCTTGAAGCTGTGATGATTGGGGCATGCTCATATTGTATTATGTTTCTGGAAAGCATTTATTTTGTGTGAAATAAGATAAAATAAAAAAGGTGACAATTAATTGTGACCCAAGTTATGACGGAGGACATTACTCCGCTTATACATTTGTGCAGACAGCTGCCAAAATACGCACCCAAACTTAAGCAGTACAGTGCAGAATGGGTTAAGGGTACGGCAGATAAAATGTTCATGCCATGGTCACAATCGCTGTCTACCGAAGTTTTGCAACATATGATGACATATTTGCATGCAGCATTTACGGGGAAAACGTTAGAAGAAAGGTTAGTGAGCTTAGAGCTCTGGAAAATGTACCAGGAGGAAAGGGAAGACCCGCCTCTTGAGGACTGGATGCTTAACCAGTGCAAAGAGGTGAGTGAAGAGCCTTCTCTTCCCCCTACCACACCTGAAGTAAATGACGATAGTACAAAAGATGAAGGATTATATCCTTTAGGAGAGCTTAAAGCAGCGACAGGGTATAGTAACCCGACGTATAAGTCGCCTGCATGCAGCAGCGACAAGAGTTCTTAAAAGACTCCAGAAAGAGATGTGATTCCTAAAGTCCCAGGGGACAAGGAAAGAAGTGACCGACTAGGTATGTCTCTAGATATAGAGAGAGAAATAAAAAGATGGAAAGGAGAGAAAGATAAAGCTGACGAGATAGCGCTCATATGGAACGAATGGGCGGGCGGTCAGATATTGCTCAAACTTGATGGAAAGGGCATTGAAGAAGTAAGGCAAGAGGAAGATAAGGATGAACAGGATAAAAAAGACAGGGAACAAGAGAAACGATTGAAAGAGGATGAGGCGAAAAGAAAGAGTAGACAAAGACAGGAACAACTGTATCAAGATGAACAGTTGAAAAAAAGGGAAAGCGCAGAAGAGCAAAGGAAGTATGATAACAGGCAAAGAGCAATCGAAGAACGAGACAGGATAGAAAGGAAAAGAGAGGAAGAACATAAATTAAGGGAGAAAAGAATACAAAGACGTAAAGATGATGAAGTGCATAGAGCAAATGAGAGAAGAGAGGTGAAAAGACAGGAAGAACAAAGGGTTAGGGACGAAGCAAGGAAAACTAAGAGAGCTTGACGAGGAAATAGAACTCAAGAGAAGACAGAGGGCATGCGACATTGACCTCGTAGAAAAGAGTTAATGGAACCTAGCCAGTAGTAGCATGGGAGGACAAAGAAGAGTTCTTCCTGACACATGAACAAATACCAGGCCTCTCTAGAGTAGATTTAGAGGATCAGTTTGATATAAGACACATTGGAGAAAA
Organism: Ambystoma mexicanum; assembly: GCF_040938575.1. Classification (NCBI taxonomy): domain Eukaryota; kingdom Metazoa; phylum Chordata; class Amphibia; order Caudata; family Ambystomatidae; genus Ambystoma; species Ambystoma mexicanum. The sequence goes on from NC_090936.1 coordinate 307,334,443, forward strand.
AATCGATAAGGTTTATTATGACATGAGGACCAAAAAAGAATTGAAAGGTAAGGGAAAGAATGATCGATTTGAAGGTGCACAGCCACAAGGCAAAGAGGGATGTTTGTTTAGCCTCAAGCATAGAACTTTGTCTTTGGACAAGCTGAATCTGAATAGAGATGAGAAAGAGGGAAGCCACACTAGCTGGGGACAGGATATGTCAGACGAAGATAGAGAAACCTTCCGTGGGGAGGAGGGAAATGATGCATATGGTTTTGAAGAGTGTTCTCTGATAGACAGAAAAGTAAGATGGTCAGAACTAGACCTAGCTTAACCAAGGATGCCAGAACCACTGGCGCAGCTAGATCGACCTAAAGGACGATCCGATAGTGTGAGGGGGGGACTCACCACTGTTAAGGATTTCAATCAGGCAATACACCCGGTCTCAGCCTAGCATGATATGATATGATATGATAGTTTATTTATATAGCGCCTAAACAAAATGTGTTTCAAAGCGCTTCAAGGCAAGGGAGGGAACAAGGGAAAGTACAATGACATGAACCGAAAGGATGTGAAATTAACTATCGTACTCGGCCTGGCGACATTTCAGATAGTGCAAGAGCTAAGGCATAGATAAGGAAGGGAGGGGGAGAGTGGGAAGGAAATTGAAACAGACAGGCGAATACCGTACTAGGCCTGAAGACATTTCTGGTAGAGCCGGAGAAAAACAAGAGGTGAGGGAGAATGGGTGCATAAAGTTAGGGGAGGAACACAAACAAGCGACTATCATACTAGGCCTGATGACATTTTTGATAGTGCTGGAGGGGTGTGGGGAGGAATAAACCAGTAAGGGGAGGGGGAGGAGACAGAGGAGGTTGCTATCAAACTAGGTCCAGGGACAATTCTGATAGAGTAAGTGCATAGTAGAAAGTAAGGGGAGGAGATAGGAAAAGGGAGAAGGGAAAGGAGGAGAGAACAGAGAGTTTAGCAGTCAAAAGAGTGGAGAAGCAAGAGGGGAGAGTGATAACAATTGCAGAAGTCAGTAGTAACACATAATGTTGCAATCCAGGATACAAAATGAAGATGGGAACAGCATGATTCAGGGCCACCATGAGTACAAGATGCAAAGGAAGACCAGCATGAGAGTTGAGAAAGGGTGACGCACTGTGAATAAATAAAGTCCATAAAAGTCAAATCCGGCATTGGGCACAAGACGGTGATGATGAAACCAGAATTCATCAGGACAGACTCATGCGTAGGTTTGAGGGGGGCAAAGGAGGGAGCAGGGTAGAAAAATCAAGCAAAACAAGCAACACCTGTGTGCGAGAATGGTAGGGGCACAAGGGAACATCACGGGGGGACCAGAGGGGATGGGGATGGCCTGTGGGGACAGAGGGAGTAACAGATGTTGGTGTATGCTTACCTGCTGCTAGTTAAGAGCAGGAAGGAAGAGGCAAAGCTAAGAAGGTGGGTGGTGGTTAGGCCAGGTGACCTAGATCCACTTGCACCTGATCCCCATCAGGGCATGCAGTGCACAAATGAAATACCTATTTATGGTGTCTATAGGTTCAATATTCTGAGTGATATACCACTCATATTACACCCCTCCTCAAAATACCCCCAGGTCACAATGGACCAGGAATCAGGCTGGTTGGTAAAGGTAATATTTATTTATTTAGTTAAAATTCAAATCAAATATAAGTTTTAATATATGGGACAGCAATCACCAATGTGGTGACAATTTCTATGGGAGCAAAACCACAAAGATCCAAACAAACATAAGCTATAATATGAGCAACAGTACACACTTTAAATCAGAATGAAGTTTTGGAAATACTTTGAATGGGAAAACACACGTGTAAAACATTTACAAAATTGCGAATTCCCTCCTAAATTTCACTATGCGATTTTTAATATAAATGGGCCTAATATACTATTTCGGTATGGTTGTGGGTGTAGCTAACCGTCTTAGGTTTAACTCAGAGTTCAAATTAAGTCTCTGGCTATAAAATTGAGCAAGGTATGCAAGTTTTAACATGAGGCATTTTTGAAAAATAAAGGCGTGAAATTAAAAACAGAAATCAATTTTTACAATGACAATTATGCTCTAAACTAGGGTATTCGGGATAGTTACCAGTTTGAAACACAGTAAACTCCAGAGTGGTCCGTGGAAACCAACCCAAGCACCTCCGTGTCTGCCTTGGAGGACTCAGTCGGATTACCCGTGGGATGATTTTAAGGGTTCAGGATTTCACAAGACAAAAGGATTTTAAAGAAATTATCACTAGCACAAGGAATCAAAGCAAGGTTTCAAGACTGGTGCAACAATATTACCAGATCTTAAGTTAAAGAGAGAATGGGTTATAGATTGGGATGGGACAAGGCAAATATACTGTGGGTTACTAGGATTCCTATTGATACTTTCAGTCCACTGTAATTTAAGATTGGACCGTCAGGTTCTGGTCATCAAGGATCAGGTCTACAGGCAGCAGGGCACCTCTGGCGGAATTGGATCAGCTGGGTGGTTCTGGTCAATTGGACTGGCACCTCAGACTGGACTGGACTGGATTGGATTGACCCTTCTGGTTTCTGGACACCGTAGATCAGTGGGATGGCGAGTTTCAGCGGACAAGCATTAATGGTAGCAAGCCAGACTGGATCAGAATTATTTCCCTTAAATTTTGGGACGGTTTCAGGATTTGGGCCTAGCTGAAAAAGAGTTCAGCAAATGCCGAGTCCTCGGTTTTGCAAAGTAGTCTGGATCAGGACAAGATGAAGAAGTCAGGAACAGAGTGTCGTGCAGAAATCAGGAGGGAGTCAGGAATCAGTGTGTCCTGTGTGTTGTGAGGTTCCCTTATTTATCATGCCAGTGGCATCACTAAGTTTATGGTAGGGGCAGACGTACAACCCACACCCACAAGGCTAGGAGTGGTCAAAGGCACAATTGCCACCTTGCTTTTTGCTGGTTGGATGATTGCAAGAGTTGTCACATTTTATGATGTGACTTGGGAAACTCCCACAGTTATTTGGACCAAAATTTAACTTCCCCACAAATACATATTAATACACTGATGCCCTCTAATAAAATCAGACACATACATTACATATGTTGTGGGTTACATTTACATCCAACTCCCACGTCAGTGAGACCTGGTCTTGTCTTTCTATTGAAATTTCGCAATTTTAATAATAAAGGTTTGGCCTAACAATTCCTTACTTGCTACATATTTGTGCAATCACCCCTGGGACATGGATACACAATATTAGATTTGCAGCATTAATAGTCTCTGCGTAATTAGCGTTTTTGCATAACTTTTGTTCCTTATGCAGTAAGAAATCCTACCAAGTTTTCAACTGGCTAGCAAGAGTTCAAATTTATATGTATGCACTTTTCACTTATTTACTTATTCTTCCCACCAAGTTAAATGTCATGAAGTTCTGTGGCAAAATAAGCAATTTAAATTCAAAATCCATGTCAGTTTTTTTTTTCTTGCTTCACAAGTGTGAGCAACTGGCAAGTCCTTTGAAGTTCTATGAGAAGGTTCCTCCCGGAGAATGGAACATCCTGCCCCTTCCCTGTAGGGATGAGAGTTCAAGCCTGCCATTGTCTTTGCCTGGGGCCCAGACGAAAGTCTGATGCGGTCCTTTGTCATGAGTATTCGCTGCCTCCCCCCAGCAATTAGTCCTTCCCGTCAGCAGTGAAGTGTCAATCTGAAGTGTCAACCTTTCCCAGGCTGAGGACTGTCAAAGCCGAATTGTAATAGTTAATTCAACTCACGACTAGGTTTTAACTTTAAGTTAGCTACATCTTTCATTAAAACACATCAAAATGAACTTAGTTTATAGGGAATTCTTTACATTAGCAATCCTTTGACATTTCTTCAATAATTAGGCCTTTCAACAAAAACATTGCACTTTCTTCCTGGAAAAACACATTTAACTGAGTTCTTTTAAATCCGCTTTTCCTATGGAGCACATACATTTTATTCAGCACCCGTTCTTCCCTTGAGTGCTGGGATTTATTTGCAGTCTGGATACATGTATCCAGCCTTTGTTTAAAGTTTCTGACTACACAGCTGAAATTGTTACATGTTGCAATTTTAGCCGCATGTTTCCCTGTGGAACTGAAAACAAATGCTCCTGGGCTGCCTTTTCCTTAGATACACTTCAGGACTGCTGTCAATCAATGAGGCCCGGTTCCTCTGGCCACACTAAATGATCCTGACATTTCAGTACCCTTCTTAATCTCAATGATTCAATGGAAAATAAATGGATTTAGCACCAAAACAGCACTTTTGAAGCTTGCAGAGCTACATTTTCAAAGGCATTTTCGGTTTTCAGCACAATCCTGCTGCTCTGTTCCTTGTTGAATGTGGCAAAGCCCACTGGCATGCTCCTGCAGTGATAACTCTGTTTTCACCCCCACTTTGACTGTCCTTGACAACACAGTGAGCATCCAGATGTATGATGATATTCACAAGGTACAGACGTTGATCTTTTCCTATTTGCTGAAAGTTCATCGTCATTTTGTTTGGTGCGGAACAGCGCCTTTGTCTTTATCCGGAATCCAGTTGATCGTCCTGCAATCAGCCAGCAGCTTGTGGAAAAGATTTGACAGTTGCCAGAATATTGTATGAGACTGCCCAATTAAAGTTTGGTTTTTCCTTCCTTAAAAGTAATCATAAGCATTATGGGCAATATTGATAGCAATAACAATATGGCAAAAAACAAGAGACTACCATGACGTACAAGAGGCTATTGTTGCATATGTTGGACCTATTGGTATATAATATATGCATGCATTATGTTCATTATCATTCTACTTTCTCTTACAGTATGTACTATTATGTAGATTCAAATAAGGCAGTAGTTTCTGTGTATCTTCCTATGCAGCAGGAGGGTTCAGATGTGGCAAGTACAAGACCACTGAGGCCTTATGTGATTGTGCCTACTCCAGGGTGCACATGAAAGCCCATAGTCCTGTGACAGATAGGTCTAAGTTTCCTTTTGGGGGGAGGTCAGCATTGTAAGTTATTCATGATTCTTGATTAACTTCATATTATGCCAATAGAAAGAGACCTTATGTGACTGATACTACATAGTAGTGCATGTAAAGACACTGATTTCACTGATAAATGTCTCTATGATCCCCCCAGTAAGAAGGAACTATGAAGATATACTTCAGGAGATTATTATACAAGCTCATGAGGCAAGGAGACCTAAGAGAAATAAAAGGGAAGATGATCATGACTTGAATGATTATCTAGATAGCATAGCCCATCTGGGAAACAACATATGGTATCAACACATGAAAGAGGTAGAAAGAACGACCTCAGAGGAGGAATGCTATGTGTGTGCACTCCTGCCTTATAGCATGGGGAAGTTGAAGATATTGATATTCATAGCTATTGAAATAGATGTTCAGACAGCACACTGCCTATCTCAAATTGTACTCTGCTGAACAAGAGGTCAATTTATGGGCCGAACAGCCTATTTAGCATGGCCAACTGAATGGACAGAACCAGGCGAAGATGATTATGTTCAAGACACAAAAACAAGAGCAAGAGCCCATACTAAAAATCATGTGATAAGATACGAACAGCCTGGAGTGAAAGGGGCGGTCATCAGTTGGGAAGTAAACAGAAGACTTGAGAGTCCAGGAAAATAAGCAGAAGATATTCGAAGATGGAAAAACAGAGGCCAAATGCAGATTTGGGGATCTGTGCTTTTTTCAGATGGATGGGAAGAAGGAGCACTCATCTGCAGAGCGTGGGTAGTAATAGGACGTTACAAGCCAACTATTGACATTGTAGAGAATGGATGCAAACCTCTATGCCAAAGACTTGCTAGACTACTGACATGGGTCGAAGAAAAGGAAGGCCCTTACAGATAATGCCTTTAGATAGTGCAAAGCTATGTTTCAGAAATAATGGCACAAGAAAATTTGGAGAAAACAAGAAATGTGGTTGAATCTTTGAAGTGCAGGAATGAGCATTGGAACAGCAGTGATAATGGATCACTACCGGGTGTGTGGATCCAGAGCTTACATGAAACTACCCAAGGATTGGGGAGGACTATGTTCTATAATGAATGGTCATGTTCCAGCATTGGTGATTCCTAAAGGTGACCTGGATATTGGTGAATTTCCCAAAGCAGATGTTCACCTGAGAAAGAAGAGATCTGCTGAGCTCCTGAATCGAATGAAGAGAGAGAACTATTTCTCAGCCAAATCAATAGAAGCCTTTGATTGTATCCCATATGAGCACAGATTGTTCAGTAAGACTTCATCGATATTCACGATAATCTTCATGCCCAGGATCCAGACAGATGCAAATACTAAGTGGTTGAAAATAACCAGATGGGAACTTTTGCGGACAATCAACATGACCTTAAAGGGATTCAATGCTATCAAGGAAGAGCTGAGAGCCATACGACTGATGGCTCTTCAGAATAGGTACATCCTGGACATGATCACAGCTATGGATGGTGGTATTTGTGCCAAAATTGGACAATCATCTTGCACATTTATACCTTCTCATGACAACGAGAATGGCACCTTGATGTAGGCCATATCGATGCTGATGAAGTTACACGGCCAGATGATAGACAAAGTGGAAGACATTGCTGATGGTAGTTGGTTTGGATCACTCTTTTCGTGGGTTCCACATCGGATGGCAGACATAGTCAAGTTTCTTGGAGCCCTGATAGTAATGTTATTGCTTGGATTCTGTGTGATCAGGATGATAATCTCACATTGCAAGAAGACTGCAAAGAAAGTTGTAGGAATGAAGATCATGATTGATGTCTAATCAGGATGGAAGTCTAAAGAGTTGACAGAGGAAGAAATTAGAGATTATGTTAAGGCCAGCATCCATACTCCTGACTGAACAAAGTTTTTGTACCCGAAGAACCACAAGAAGTATGTGGGGAAGCAGATTTACTGCAGTCCAAGTGGACAATGCATGCTCATGTCATGGAATAAAGATGAGCATGTGAAAGCAGCAGGATGCCTGAAAGGAGTCATAAAGATATGGCTCCCAAAGAAGTATTTCTTCAGACGAGGATGTCTTGATGTAAAGACTGATGGGAAAGTGGTCATCAGTCGCTCTCTGAAACACTTGTGTATGAGCGTGATCGAAATAAAATATCAATATCAATACCAATGAATCGCCAGAGGGGGAGTGTAGAGGTGGAGCCAAGAACCCCCACCCAAAGCTCCTCCCCCAGGTTGCCTATATGTTGGGAGTAAGATTCCCATTGATGAAGCCATACATGCATACATGACAATATGATGGCCATTTTAATGAAATCCCAGAGGAAGTGGGAAAAGCAAGCGAGGAAGCAGACTGATGACATCATACAGAGCAGAGTTGACACACACATGAGAAGAGATTGAAGAATATACGTATTCTATTGAAACAAAGGAGGAGATGCCAAGCATGAGCAACATTTCGGGCTTGGGATGAAGATGCTCATGCAACAATAATAATGAAGAAGTTATCAAGGCATTTTATAATTGTACAGTTGCAGCAAAGCAAGTAGACAAAGTATTCATAAATGCTAGCTATGTAGTAAATAGATTGTGGCGATGCGCCAGCGTATATGTATAGGAAACCTATGGACTTTGGATGATTCCACAACGCACTTTAGCAGAGCTAGATCCAGTGAAAGGAAAGGTTTTCAGTCTGTTGCAGTTAGAAATTGGAAGCTGAACCATGAAGTTAATCAAAGAAGGGGTTTGGCTGGCTCAACGCCAAGAAGGCCTGAATGTACATATAATGGTTACAGAACGTGTGAAAGAACAGAACCTCTGTGTTAAGTGGAGAGCGAGAACATTGAAGACGTCAGAGGTTCATCATTTAATAGTATTTTAAATTCAGCAGGACTCGAAAACATGGTCTGCAGTCACGTGGTTGGATGAGAATAGATAGTAAGACAAGCTGTATCGAAACAGAGGCACAGAGTATGCTGTACTCCCTCATATTCTTCAGCACAGAGAACATTTTCAAGGCTGAGTTCAAAGCCTTAATTGACTGGCAGACTGCAAGCGTGATGATAGGGCTAAATGGTGGGAAGCTATGGTTATGACCAGCCCACTAGCACCTGGAAGATAGCCTGCGTTCCGCTTGCGTAGGTGGAATATTACAGAGGCGTACAAGGGTGCCAACCAATTATAGAGGGCCACATAATAGAGAGCCCTATAGTTTGTATAACCAATGGGACATCCTGTATTTGATGATATTCGAAGAAACCTGCACTAAGGGAAGGCTTAGTTGCCCCACCTGATGTTAGCAGCCCAATCACTTTCCTGACTACTATGGAACATATACCTAGATGTTCCTTGTAAGCCTATCACCATTCCAAATAGGGTCCAAAGTCAGAGGGTAGCCAGGTGACCAATGCAGTATCAGACAGGAAACTGCAGGCTAGAGGGAGAGAGAAGGCAGAAGCAAAGAGGAGATGGTTCTCCTCAAGATTCAGAGAGAAAGGAAGGCTGTTCCAGATGGAGGCCCCAGCCTAAGAAACAGATCTAACCCCAACTCGTTGCTTGGAGAAGTGACTGCCCCTTAAGGAGCAGTGGAGCAGTGAATAGCTTGAGTAGGAAGGTATTTACGAAGAGAGAGGTGAAGGTATTGAGGTCCCAGGCCCCAGAAGGCCTTGTGGACAATGCAGTGGGTCTTGAACTTAATCCTCACAGCCACTGGGAGCCAACACAGAGATTTCAGTACTGGAGAGATATGATCCCGGGGCTTGAGGCCAAGGACAAGTCTTGCAGTCCTGTTCTGGATGAGTTGCAGATGGCGGAGAGTAGAAGCAGGCAGATTTAGAAAGAGGCTGTTGCAGTAGTCCAGCCTAGAGAGAACCAGAGCTCTAGAGACAGTGAGCCTCTGGAGGAAGGAGAGGAAAAGAAGAATACCTCTGAGGAGGTGCAGTTGGTAGTTTGACTTCTTAGAGATGTCATAGATGTGAGGAGGAAAGGAGAGTGTGGACTCAAAGATGACCCAGAGGTTCTTAGCCTCACAGGTGGGAGCAGGAAGAGGGCCAAGGGAGGCTGGCCAGAGAGTGACAGGAAAGTAGTGTGCAGGTGTGCTGATGAGGAGAATCTCCATGTTACTGGCATTAAGGCAGAGATGGTTGGCAGCACACTTCTCCTGGATAACAGACAGAAAGGCAGAAATGAGAGAAGGAGAAGAGGTGGCAGAAGAGAGCCTAAAAATGATCTGAGTGTCATCCGCATAGCACTGAAAGTTGGAGCAGAAAGTGGCAATGCAGTGGGCGAGAGGTGCCAGGTATTGGTTGAACAGCCAGGGAGAGAGGTTAGGCTCCTGGGGTACACCACAGCTAGAGAGTGAGATAGAGGAAAGGAAGGACCCAAGTTGGACCTGTGAGGGTTGATCAGAGAGGAAATATGTCAGCCTGGCCAGGGCCAGGGCCTGATCGGTGATACCCAGGAGATATCCAGATGCATTAGAGTGGTTTTGTGCAGTCTCAATGGCCATGGCTAGGGTAGGTCGATTTAACTGAAGGAAGGATTTTTTCAAAAAAGGGGGTAAGGAATTTGTAAGTTGTTCTAAGGTAATCATCTCTGTAAATTCTTCTAAGGACTTGTCATTAGTCAATAGATAGGGCCACTATGTTTTTGACACGTTCACCCAGCTCTAAAGGAGTTTCTCCCGGATATAACCTAATGGCCCGTAATTTCTGCCGATAAAAATTGCAGGTCTGCCCCACTCTTTTTTTATACTCTTTTTATTGCTTTTTCGTAAACAGACAATCAAAAAAAAAAGGAAAACTGCAACCTTCACATTGAATATATGTGTGAAGCAAACACACAAAAGGAAGCTTGATTATGCTAGGTACAGCGGGGGAAGCATTGCAGTGTAATAATAGACTTTACATTATGTTGTATCGGTATCTCAAGTCCAGTGGAATCATCTCACCATCAGGCCTTCTCTACCCCCCTTTGTGAATGTTCAAATTAAGGGCATACGATCAGTTTGCCCTCATGTCAATTATATGGCTGTCGCTCATGTTCTGGGTGCTTGGTCGGATTATGAGTGTGAGCGTCCCTTCTCTCTTTGTTGTGATGTGTGGTGTGTTCACTAGTTGTAAGGGTAATTACTTTCTATGGTTCTTGGGTTTCCCACTCATCTTGACTCAGCAGGTAATGGATGTATGGGTCACATATATTGGATGGTGCTGAGCGATAAGATGTTAAGCCCCTGAACCCTGTCTCCATATCATTGCACCTTGTTACATCAGCTTGCCATTCTTCTATTTTGGGGAACATTGGGCTCCTCCAGTGTATTGCCACCCTTCTTTTTGCCAGCAGCAGTAGTAGCCCAGTTAGTCGTCTCCTACTCTTGGGGATAGATTTGGTGCATCCCAGGAGAGCAGTCATAGTATTAAGTTCTAGTTCCTCGCCAATAATTTCCGCTATGGTTTTATATACCGCCTTTCAGAAGGTATGTACTGTAGGACATCCCCATGCCATGTGCAGGAAATCTGCTTGTGAATCATTGCATCTGATGCAATTGGTGCCTGCCCCAGGGAAGTAGCTATGAATCTGGACAGGGGTGTAGGAAAATTAGTGTAGGTATTTCCAGTGTATTAGTTTATATCTGTTTAGAACCCACACAGCAGTATTTCTTATTTTTATTTTTATTTTATTTTAATGTGATATAGTTTTATAAACAAAAACTTTACACATGATTTCATAAAATTAACCAATTACATAATACAATAAATACCTTCATCATATACAATTATCAAATTACACATTTCATTTTCATCTATTCTTTCGCATAACTTCATCAGATAACTCAATTCACTTTTCATACTATTAGATACAATATAAAAGTGTTCACTACCTTTAATTTCACATAAACCTGTATTAAATAAAATAATAGATAGAAAAAAACATTTTTAACCGTAAAAATGTAATTTATCAATCCATCCATTGATCCGATGTTCATTAATCAGTCCCTCCCTTAATTGTTCTTGAATACTGGCTCTCTCCCAAAGCCTTATAGTCTCCACCCCTATAGAAAAGGGTTACTAAGCATCGATCACCAATCACCAATAATTCTTTAGCAGACTTTGAGTGGGGGAATATCTATTCTTCGAGTTTTCCCTTAACCATATGCCATACTCTGTATAGAGTCAGATGTAGACTTGCATTCAAGGTATTAATACACATATACCAAAAATCTTTCGACTTGATGTGATCTAAATTATGGACATAACTACTATAGTGTTTTATATAATTTGGACTCAATATGGGGCATGGCATAAGGACGTGTCTCGCTGTTTCGGGTGAGATTTCATTCTTACACATCCTACAAAATCTTGTTTGGGAATGGCCCGTACAGGTCCTATCACAGTCAACACAGGTAGATGGTTAATACGCAAGAGTAATATAAAGCGTCTTAAATTATCCGAAGGGCATAGGTTTAGATATCCTTGTGCCCTTCTATAGGTGTAAAGTAAATGGGATATAAACCCATAACTGTGTAGGCTTTCCAGATGTTTAAAGTTGTTTTGCCAGTCCCAAATATTTAATCGTTCCCCCGTTTGGGCTTTCAAGTATTCAAAGTTATTACCCCAGTTGGGTGTCCCCTCGATCATCTCAAATAGAGTGGTCATTTCTCTCACAAGCTTAACCTGTTTGTTCCCAGTTATGTCCTCTTTCACAGTCATCAAAAGTTGATTAGTACTGTTCATATGCATCTTAATGAAGAGGTCAGCTCTTTTCTTTAAGACCAATGCTTTTAGCGAGAGTAGGCCTAATTCTAATCTCAGTATCGCCATCGGTACTCCCTGTGGTAAACCTAAAAGCTTGCGCCAGAATTTACATCCAATATTTGGAGCCAATCAAGGTTAAGATCGACCAAGGCTTCCAGTCCATATATCACCATAGGAACCAAACATTGGATGTAGAGTTGGCGAGCCGCCCAGATAGAGTAACCACTCTGAATGCGAGAAAACGTACAAATCAGAGCGGTTAGTTGGGCCGCTTTTATTTTACGGTTTTGCACACACGATTGAAATTCCCACTAGAGTCACATTCCATGGCTCACCTTACCCTGACTAGACAGTATCAATTCTGTTTTCATACAGTTAATAATGAGTTCATTCACTTTTGCATATTCCCAAAGCCTCTCAGCCGAGCGGAGGATTCCACTAAACGTGTGGTCAAAGATGACCACATCATCCGCATAGGCCATAACTAAGCAATGTTGGCTGCCAACTTTCGGGGGACAATTACGTACCGTGCGTAAATATTCAGGGATATCAGAGACGAACAAATTATACAGTGTGGGAGCAGTTACGCATCCCTGCTTCACCCCTCTGATTTGTTTAATTGCCCTGGTGATCGATCCACCTCCATCAAGCCTCAGCTGAACAGAAGTATTCTGATGCAAGAGTTGTAGGTAATGGAGCAATCCTTCAGGGCATGCCATTCCCCTCAGCTTCATCCACAATTGTTCTCTATTAACTGTGTCCAAAGCCGCCTTAAAATCAATATATAAGGCATACAAAGGAGGGTTATTAGCTGACAGGGCTTTATCTCTGAGACTATTCATAATTAATAAATCATGCGTAGTGGAGTATCCCGTTCTAAATCCGCTTTGAAAGCGCTCAGGATACCTGAATTTTCTGCCCAAGTCTGCAATCTCTGTAAGAGTAAAGATGCGAATAATTTACCTGAACAATCTAGCATCGAGAGCAGACAGTAGTTTCCCGGATCGGATCTATTTCCTTTTTTAAATACGGGTACTAGAATTGCTTTTTGCCAGGTCTCCGGTATTTTCCCCTCTTGTAGCATTTTTTCGAAAAGTATTTTTAAGAGGTTTGCCCAGAATACTGGGTTTTTGTTCATAAGGAGATTAGAAAGCCCATTCGGGCCAGGTGCCCTTGAGGCTTTGAGTTTAGAGATCTTATCTATGAGCTCTTCTAAATTCACCTGAAAGGGCATCGGAGCTTGTATAGGTATACCAGCTGTTTCAAGATTAGCAACCCTAGTCCCATTACGTTTCTCAAGGAAATTAACTCATTCCTCTGCATCAATCGGGTTTATTTGCGGAGTTACCCTACTACCCCTCGCGTCCCCCAGAAGTGCCCAAATATTACGGGAATTTCTTGAGCAAATAATCCTCACAGTCTTTTGCCAACATGCCAGTTTTTTCGCCCTTTTCCGTTGTTTCAACCATGATCTATACCTGTTTTTTATCTCTTTAGTCCTAGCATGAATAGTAATAATGGATTTTGTGGTAGCTCTGATTTTACGTATCTCCCTTCTAAGTATGCATTTAGCATCTCTTATTGTCTTATCTTAGGTCTCAGTCACACCCTGTTCTCTAATAACCAATAATGATTGTTTGGTTCTATATTTACCAGTAAAGTTATAGATCCACCCTTCCAAATCCTCCATAGATAATTTAACAAACATATTATGATGATTATTATCCCAATCACCACAATCCCGGCAAGCTCTAGAAATGTTTTTCTCTGACCATATTAGTCGAGAGATAGCGTGATTGACAAATAGACTTCCCGTCATCATTTTAGGGGGTGATTCAATATAACTATTCATGGTTAAACTGAGACCGTTATGATCACTCCAATCATTCTCAACCACTCTCATATCATTAACCAGGGATGCCACCTCTGCACTAGTAAAACAATAGTCCAGGGTACGATGCGCCACACCCTCTCCCCATGTGAAGTGACCCGGATGGTCACTCATGGTTCTTCCATTTAGGCATTCCAAATCCCAACTCTTCATGAAACATAGCCACTTCTTTCCTTCCTCATCACTGTTGTTATGCTGCATAAGAGGGTACGGGTATAGAAATGTATTATTGGTCGTACCTCCTTCTCCCTTGATAAGACAATTAAAATCACCTGCAATGACAATGAGATTGCTTTTACATTCACTCTTCCAATAACTCAGCAAATCATGCAACCTATCTTGAATTTGGTCACTCACAGATGCATCATGGGTGTTATAGAGTTTAATCAGCAATAACTTAACCCAGTGGTTCTTAATTAATATGACCACCTCCACCGCATTAATGTTATCCTCTAGTTTGGTGGGTATTTCTCTTGATGTTATGGTCTTGGCTACCCCAATCATCAGTCCACCAAATGGTCTTCGCATTTGCCCTTTTTTGGCAGGAGTGTGGTATAGTTTAAAGCCATCTATCACAATCGGAGCAATCAGCCAGGCTTCTTGTAACATAAAAAAAGAATAGTTCATAATAAAAGGTAGTGACCCATTAGTTGCAGTAAAATGTTTAAAACCCCTAGTGTTCCAGGACAACAATGAGCAAGTTCATGGTTTGTGTATAGCCATGGGCAGAGCCTCGGCTAACCATTTAAGTGTGTTCTGAATGTCACTCATTTGTACTTGCTTACCGGTAATTAGGGGAAGTTTGATTTTATCATTAATTTTTGTAGACTTAGATTTATCCTTAATCAACGGATCTTCATCCTTAGGATTAACATTCCCCCCCAGCCGCCCCTGCGCTAGGTTGTCTCTATATTTACGAATCAGCTGTGCGGAAGCCAAAACCGTACAATGCAGCGCCATTACATTTGGATTGGTGCTACACAGTGGTTCCACAAATGAGAAATCCTCTGACCTAATAACTCTTAATTGAGGTATTAAGTGAAGTTTTTCAAGCATAGACTCTCGTGGTAACCACTTGCCGCCACATTGCTGATTCAAGTTCTTCATGATGCAGATCCTGTTTTCTTCTTTAATTTCATCTCTGGCTGGGATTGGGCGTACCTTCTCCGAGTTCGTGCTTTCATAAGTACTGTTTAGACTATTCCTTTGCGCAATGGAAAATTGGTTATTCATAGCAATAGGACTATCTATAAGAATAGAGTCTTGGCTATCATTACTCACTGCTGATATTTCTTTGGACTTCTCCGGCAATATCCAGCTCGTGAGTGTTCCCGGGCCCTTACCTTGGAGTTTCTTCCTTTTCAGAGCCCTTTTTTTTGCCTTTTTAGATTTCTGCTGGGGATTCGCTGTATTGGGAAGTGGTGAAGCCACCTCCACTGGAACGTTTCTTAGAGCCGCTCTCTTAGCCATTCTGCGCTGTTTTTTGGTCAAGTGGATATGATCTTCTTTTATAGGGGGCTATCCCCCCTCTGTATTAGTTGGAATTATCAATATATCAGGCTCCTTAATTCCTTCAGACTCCTCTTCCTGGGATGAACCTGGACCAGCTAAATTCAGCTGCAAAACTGTATTTACATGTATTTTCCCACATAGTTTTAAGAGGATTTTTAACGCAAATTGCAAGGAAGATAAAGACGCCTGCAAAACGGCAATCGCGGCAGAGTTCAGCAGCGATAATTAATTAGATTGATCAGCATCGTGTTTCCCAGGCTGATCAGTATCAATCAAAAGATTAGGTGATTCAGACAATCGGCCCGAGCAGAGAGACCCCAAGGCGGTATTTTCTGGCTGCAATACCTGAGCCTCAATTGTCATACTTGCAGCCCTCGGAGTGAGTCCCTTCCCCAGCACATCAGTGTTTGTGGGGGGGGGCATTGATTTCTGTATGGACAGACACAAGTCTAGTAATGAATTATTATCTATGTCATCAAAATTTGTCAGATCCAGGGGACGACTGCCATTGTGGAAAATAGGGTGCGTCTCCTCAGTATGTTCTGTGGGGCGTACTTGTGGGATTTTTTCGAATAATGCCGGAATGGTGCCTCTAGCCTTGGCTGGGGAGTTCAAACTGTCCCCTCCAGGCACTTATTAACAGGCATCTTTGAATTATTTGTCTTACCTTTCCTCAGATTGTAAGACATTTTAGCACTGCTCACTTTTGGTGGCATAATAACTCAGAGAGAGTGGGTTCTAGAGTAAGCTAGTGGGATCAAAGGAGATTTTACTCCCCCGCAGTCTCCCCTAGCTTGTGCGTATATTAAGATATAATAACAGCACAACCAGGCTAGACCCACCACAGGGGTCATGATGCAGGGCTTCTTATCTTCTTATAAGCTACTGATAATGCCCCACTTTAGGCTATAAGCATTAGAGGGTATGTAGCACCCGCCAATATCTCCACTCCAGCAATGTCAACCCTCCACGCTCCGTGCCAGCATTCAAACTCACCCGAAGATTTATATATCAGGCCGGGTCAGGCAGGGTCGAGGGGGCACGTATCTTCCTAAAGCTGCACCGTACCTCCGTAAATAGAGTGGAATCCCGTTACTGGCAGAGACAGTCAGGAGGCCGCAGTGGCAGCGGGAGGCTGGCGGCTCCGAGGCCAGTGTCGGCAGGGAGCAGGTAGCGGGAGCGGGAGGTCGATGTCAAGCGCTGGCGCTGACTCGCTTTGCTTCCTGCGTCCTTCAGACGCTGGCTCGTAGTTCCTCTGCTCTCTCACACCATGCACCACGCAGTAGAGGAAAGGACCTCACGGTTCTCACGGACTAGCACGTCAAGCCACACCACGTTCAAAGCTCACAATCCCGTATACAGAGCTGAGAACTGGCTGCTTCCGACGTTCAATATTGCTTGCTACAGCAGTATTTCCATTCCCCATCAGACATTTTGTGTCCCAGTGAGTGCTCCCACTCCACTCAGGTGACATGACTATTGGCTTGGATTCCTGACACATAGCGTACATGACCGAGACCACCCTCTCGTGTTGCCCCCCTGTGTGTGATCATCCTATCAAGTATTGGTGCCACTATTGCCTGTTCTGGAAAGGTTATTAACATCTTCTGGAGGGTTGTTTTCAGCCTAAAGTATAATAACACATCCAGTGGGTTGAGGCTCCCCCTTGTCTTCAGCTCTTTTAATATTGAATCTCCTCTAGGGGAACAGGTCACAATATTTGTGTACTTCCAGACTCCGCAGAAGATAACAAAACCTTTCTCTGCGGTGAGTGGGATACCTGGGGAAACACGACCGGCAGTTCCAGGGTGTAGAGTACCTCCGTCCTTGATTTGTGGTCTATGCGTTCCCAAGCGGAGCATGTGAGCTCCACCATATTTCTAGCTCCACATCCCCTGTTGGGGGCAGTGACAATACTGGATCGTAATAGAAATGGAGCCGCCAGTGTCCTTTCTATCTCTATGTGTCAACTCTCTTTTTGAGCTCCGAACCAATAAAGGGCATACTCTAGGAAGCAGGACCATTTTAACTAGGGAGACCTTGCCATATAGATTACGTGGCAGATTCTTCCACCTAGTAACTGCCTCCTTTGCCTGGTTACGTACTTTTTGGTAGTTACTTTCAAATATTGTGGCCGTGTCTCGGGCTACTGTGATCCCCAGGTAGCGGGTTTGTGTGATATTCCATTGGAAGCCTCATCTATCAACATACTCTTCCACACCTTCTGTTAGCAGAAAAAGGATTGAATTGGTTGCGTTAATCATGAGACCAGAGAAGAACCTAAATCTGGCTACCTCCTCCATCATAGGGTCCAGGTTCCGCTCCGGGTCCCTGATGAATAGTAGCATGTCGTTAGCATATAACGAGATGACCACCATGTGTTTGAAGAGCTAGATGCCCCTGTGGATGTGAGACTCCCTTACCCTACCCACAAGGGGCTCAATCGCCAGGGTGAACAAAAGCCGAGAGAGAGGACACCCCTGCCTCGTACGCCTGCTAAGACTTATTCCAAGGGAGAGTCGGCCATTCACTTTTACTTTGGCTGTTGGCGACTGGTAAAGTAACTCCACCATAGCAACATAATGCTCTCCTAACCCCATTCTGCACAGGACTGTTAACAAGAAGGGCCACTCCACTGAATCAAATGCTTTGGTGGCATCTAGTAATGCAGCTACTGCACAGTCCTTCTCATCGACTGCAGAGATCAACCCAAACAGCTTCCTTATCCCAAAAGACGTGCAGCGGCCCGAGATAAATAGAGCCTGGTCAGCTCTTACAATTTTAGTCATTAGGGGTGCTAGTCTAGAGGCCAGTACCTTAGCTAATATCTTGTTAATATCTTGTTATCCAAGTTAATGAGGGAAATCGGTCTGTATGATGCACAATCATTAAGTGGTTTGCATGGCGTGGTTAGCACTTTTAGTAGAGCCTCCCGTAGAGATTCTGGAAGTCTCCCCTCCCGAATACTTTGATGGTAGATATGCTGGAGATGTTTGCCCATCTTGGACGCATAGTACTGATAGAATTCAGCTACAAAACTGTCCAGTCCAGGGGCTTTCCCGGACCGCAGAGATTTAATGGCTGACAGCACCTCTTTCAATGTTATAGGACAGTTTAGTCCCGCCCTGTCTTCGTTCGTACACCAATACAGCGCTGTCTGGTCTAGGTACTCCTCTAGTTCTTCTTGGGAGGCCCTTCAATGGGATGAATACAGGTCTGCATAGAACCGACTGAACTCCTGGGTTATACCAGCGTCATCGAATCTCTCTACCCCATGTTCGTCTATAATGGATGTGACTCATCCCTTGTGTGTTTCCAAACTCGCAGCTCTTGCCAGTAACCTGCCTGGTTTTTGCCCCTCTCCATATTGCCTCACGGCTGCTCCCCATCACAACAACTTTGCCTCCCTGCATGCCTGCATCGTGAACTGCTCCATGAGCTGCTTAATTTCGGCCTGTTGCCCGCGGGTCACTGGGGTCCCAGCCACCTGTAATGTGCTTAAGCGAGACTCGACTGAGCCCAGCTCTCGCCTAATCTGTCGAAGCATGCTGACCTCTTTAGCGATACATTCCCCCAGATCACACATTTCAAACTTTTCCAGAGTGTCCCCGTTGACTCCACCAAGCCCACGTTAATCTCAAAGAAGGTATTGATAGCCTTTGCAACATCATTGTGGAATAGTATATCTGTCAGGGCATCTCCCTTGAATCTCCATGGTTCTCTCTCCCTCTGCCAGACAGTTCCACATCCAATAGCACCTGGGGCGTGATCGGAGAGGGTGCGGGCCAAGATGGCGACTACCTTAATCTACCCCATTAGTGCCTGAGATATCAAGAGGAAATCCAGACGTGATGCCGAGCCATGGACCGGGGAGTAGAAGGTGTATTGTCGCACCCCCCTGTTCTTAAGTATCCACAACTCTTCTAACTCCCTCTGACCATTCTTGCCATCTCATTCTGGCTCTTTGTCGGGGATCGGACCAGGCCTGACGTGCGATCCAGTATTGGGTCCATAACCTCATTAAAATCACCTGCCCAGATTATGTCTCCTGCTGGAGCTTCGCCCAGTTGTCGGGTGAGCTATTCTAGAGTTCTGACTACGTCTTGAGTAGGCCCATAATAGTTAACCAGGCTATAAATGTGGCCCTGTATCGTGCCCCGTACTGTAGGACCCCTCCCCTCGTCATACCTGATTATGGAGATTAGGTTGAATCCTACCGTGCTATGAATGAAAGTGCACACCCCTCTTGCGTAGGAGGAGTAGGAATAAAAGTATCTGTGACTTCCCCAGTATTTTCCAATATTCACTTTGCCAGCTGATGTGAGATGCGTCTCCTGCAGGAACGCAATTCCTACAAAAGTCTCTTGCCTTAGAGGGCTGGCTAGAGGGCTAGCTGTACAAAAGAAAACTATTAAGGCATTCTTTTGATGTTAGGCGACTGCTCTTTGTCTCTTGGATCCCCCTCAGCTGGGTTCTGATCCTTCTTTCAACGTTAGCCTCCCTCAATCGGGTTCACTATGGACTTTCACCCAAAATGTATCATTTAACAGTCTTATTGTTCTTTCCACCAACTATCCATTGCAGACATCCCTCAGGCATTGTTCACACTTGTCATCACAATGTTCTTGGGTATATCACTAGTTACTCTTAATTCACAGGCATCTCTCGGTCGGGTTCACATTTGCCAGCATTGTATACATCTCTCAGCCGGGTTCACATTTGTCATCGCAGAGTCTCTTAGGTTCTTCTCTCTTTTTAAGCTTGGGTCTTAGTCCCCAGTCAGGCTTCCCTTAAAGTCCCTAGTCAGGCTTCTCATAAAGACCCAGCTAGACTTCTAATAGTTCTATTAATCTCTGGTTTTCGGGTGTGCCCTTGTTGCCCTGATTTGAAGTCATCAGGTTTACATTTGCCCCTTTCACAGGTCAATCCATTTTCTCTCATGTGTCAAAGACTTTTGAGTGTACAAGGGGTTTTTCTTGACCCTTGTAGGACCACTTTGACAGTTTACACTAGCATCTCCTAAGGCCTCTTGCTGTTTGCAGTTTCGACAGAACAACAAAACCCCAAAAAGGCTTCGAATGAGCGCCCCTGCAATGCCTGACCCCATCTGCTTCTGAACCTTTTGATAGGGTTCCTTTAAAGTTCAATTACACAGTTTCTTTGTTCCACAAGGTTGCTGCCGGCAGCCTTGGGCCAAGCACAGTTCGGTTTTATTATCTGTCTTCTCTGACTCACATGCTGTGCTGAACTGTTGGTGTTTCTTGTCTCGGGAATCAAGAATAGCACCACAGTGGCATTTGCTTTTCCCTGCTTTGACTATCAGCGCAGGAGGGTTCTGTGTGCCATTGACATCTGTCACACCACACACCAGATGGACTTCTTGGTCTTATGATTTCCCTTTCAGAGGTTTTGTGGGTCTGTGGTGAAAAGGGCAAGGATAGCTCCCTCCTCATCATCCCTCCAGGTCTCTCCACTTTCCTCCTCCATTTGAACTGCCGGTCCGGACTAGCTGTTTCCCTGTGTGTACAGCCTTGCTGGAAGTGTGCTTTCGTGCTCTGCCTTTTATCCCTGTCGGGAAGGGAAAGGGCAATCAGGTGTGCATAGTTATGGTTAATTGCCTGACTCTGCCTGACCCTTGCATTGTGACATGTCAGGTAAACGGCTCTGGTTTCTCACAGAAGTTACCGACTAAGCAGCTCCACTTCATGTTTGCATGTGTTCGCCTGGGATTCCCGAAGCAGGCAACCTACAGTGACTTATAAGGTAAGGGTGGTGTGGGTGAGGAGTGCAGCCATCACTGCACCAGTAAACCCCCCACTTGTATTGCCTAATTATCCAATACCTATTTTCATATAGCCTAACTGTGTAACTGGTATTTCATTATAATGCCACACTGTTGAATCTAAGTGAGTTTTGAATCTAGGTGCTTTTCCCCACTACTGTATATTTTAAATATAGGTACATTTTCCTACTGCTGTATATTTTGAATCCAGGTGCTTTTTCCCATTGCTATGACATTTGAATCTATGGTGCATTTCCTCACTACTGTGAGTTTTAAATCCAGGTACATTTTCTTCCACGCCTGTGCATACTAAAAAAACCTCTGAATGTTTGATTAGATGGATTGTTGCAGTTTGGAAAAATGGTGCATATAGTTGGACTTTTGGGGGTAGGAAATTTGCTGTATTCAGATGGATTGTGGGGGTCGGAAATGTGTTACACTTAGATGGATTGCTCGAGCAGGAATATGATCACACTCAGATGTACTGATGGGACAGGAGAAGCGTTACACTTAGATGGATTGTCGGAAGAATGTGCCATACATAGATTTTATGTGAGGGATTGGAATTATGTTACACCTATATAGGTAACTGAGGTAGGAAATGTGTTATACGTATTTATGAAAGACAGGCAATGAGTTACACTAAGATGGATTGTAATAGGATTGTTATAGGAAATGGGTTACTCTTGAAGAATTGTGAAGTTTAGCACATGCTTGCATTTGCAGCAACAGTTTAGTTTTAGTAGGCTCATTTCCCTTTTTAATCCCTCCATTACACTTAAAGATCCTACCTCAGCCTTGGCATCCTAATATTGCAGTTAGTAGACAACTGTTAGGAGCGTACATGGAACCAGCAAGATATCTAGTAAGACTGTAAAGGTAGCCTGCCCATGGTGTCTACTATTCTAAATGCTATGATAGCCACCTGGAAGAAACACTTTTCCTTTGTATAGATGCCTTTTTTCCACAGACTTTCGGATGATAAAGCAACCTCAAAGATAAGTTCCATCAGTGTTCTTGGTACCTATAAATGCATGACTTTTGTGGATGTTCTGCCGCCGTAGGCACAGCTATCCATCCACTCACAGTAGAATAAAGCTACGACCTACGATAAAATTCAGGCTTGCTGGACACTTAGGGGCCGATTCAGGGAACAAATGTGTGACGAAAATCTCAGCGCATGCTGGCGCACACGTGCAATTCAAGGAAGGGCCTGCACGTGTTTTTCCCTGGATGTGCACCAAATCCGTGTGTGGCGCACACGGGGGCACACGTCATTGCAACATCCCGAACGCCATGTGCGATGTGCACAGGGAAAGCGCACAATGTTTGTGCACACACCAAAAAGGGGGCAAGGACACGGGGCGTAACACGTGGAATGGGAAACAACGCATTAAAAAGAAGGCGTAACTGGGGAAGTACTGCAGGGAAATAGATGGAACGGCCAAATGCACGTGAACAACACGTATTCATGGAATCGAATACGGGAAACATACGCACGCTAAAAAACACACACAGGCGTCAACACGTCCACCACAGGAAGGCAGGCGTAAGCGCCCCCGCGCACAGTATAAAAGTGCGCGCAAACAACAAACACGTATATACAGCTACAATGAATGCACCATTTGTCGCAGCACTGATCGTTGGACACCGCAGGAGGAGGAGAATAGCCAGGGCTATGTGTCTGGGGTGTACGAGGCCAGATGGATGAAACTACGTTGATGTGTGTGCATGTGATCAGTATGAGCCATGATGCATGTGAGTTTCGAACCACCATCGTATGTTTCAACAGTTCTTTAGACATGAATGCAATTGTTCTTTGCATGCGCCATGCCTGTTGCTGCATGTGTGTTGCCTGCACTGACCCATGTGTTGTGGAGGTACATGATGGAAGTGATGTTTGACAGTGCCACTCATGTGCTATTGCTTCTTGTCTAGGGGACTATTGTACAGTACCCTGATGCTTGTGTTCTATGTCTCCCTCTACACAGCGGCGAGTGAAGAAGAGGGCGGAAACAGAGCTGTGGAGCAAAGCGGCAGGGATTCCTCCACCGGCCGGCGACGCAAGGCCCAGTCACCCTTCCAGGAATTACCATCATCCGGGAGCGAGGGGACTGGTGCTGCCTCTGCCATTACGGCTGCAGCGGAAGGGGTGGGTGAGCCCCCACAGGGGCTTGCAATGGCGGAAGACGGTGTGGAGCCATCTAGGTTGGTGGTTTCCACAGAGGAGGAGGAGGCCGCTACTGAGCCGCGCATGGGTCCTGGTGGGGGTGGTACCACTGGTGCAAGTGGTGCAGTCCAGGGGCAGGGGCAGGAGTCAGCACAGATCACCGTGGAGGGGCCTGTGCATGTCACTGTCCCTGACACTGTGACTGCACCACCATGCACCAGCAGGAATGCCCCATCCCAGGCCCATCCACAGAAAGTGGGGAGGTCCACGTCATCTGACACTCCTCTACCTGCAGACAAGGGGACCCATGACCGTATGGATACCGTCCTGATTGGTGTTGCGTTGCGCACGTGTGACATTCGTGATGATGTGCATGCTTTCTGGGGGGAGCACGCATATCATCAAAAAGAGCTGCGTGCCAACATGGCCCAGTTGGGAGGGTCCTTGGTCGGGAGATTCGTACGTGTGTCGAGCACTCTGGCGACCCTATCCTCCTCTGTGGAGACTATGTGCCAGTCGTTCCCCATGCTGTCTTCTAGCCCAGATGCCACCAGGGCCTCCTGTGGACCTGCCTTGACCAAGGCAGCCAGCTCGGTGGAGATTCCATCCCTGCCACATTCAGGAGTCAGAGGTCCAGCAGGGGTGGATACCCCAGCAACTGGACCCCAGCAGTTGGAGGATGTGATTGCAGCATCGGGAGAGCACGTGCCCTACGGCGCCGGTGGATTCCATCAGCCTGGATGTTGTCATGCTGGCAGAGGCAGTTGCATCAGAGGCAGCGGCATGGTGACATGTGGGCTGGCTGGGGGGCATGTCCAGGGTGGATGGGCTACCTGCGGGACATGGCCAGGGTGGATGGGTTGCCTGCGGCGCATGGCCAGGGGTGCAGGGTAGTCCCCTGTGGTGTGGGCTGCCTGCAGGGCCTGGGGAGGTGGGGAGGGCACACCTGGGAGGACCCACACTGCCAATTCGTGTGAGAAACTCCCCACGCACCCCTAGGAATACATCTACCCCTCTCGCTCTAGAGTAATGGCGCCTGGAACTCCCTGCGCACCCCTCAAAATACACGTGCCCCGCTCGCCCAGCAAAATCACGTGTTAAACTCCCCGCACAGCCCCACAAATACACGACCCCGCTCGCCCAGCGAA
Source organism: Ambystoma mexicanum (assembly GCF_040938575.1). Taxonomy (NCBI): domain Eukaryota; kingdom Metazoa; phylum Chordata; class Amphibia; order Caudata; family Ambystomatidae; genus Ambystoma; species Ambystoma mexicanum. The sequence goes on from NC_090936.1 coordinate 307,358,670, forward strand.
ATCGCATGTGAAACTCCCCGCACACCCCCAGAAATACACGTACAACGCTCGCCCAGCGAAATCATGTGTGAAACTCCCCGCGCACCCCTCAGAATACACGTGCCCCGCTCGCCCAGCGAAATCACGTGTTAAACTCCCCGCACAGCCCCAGAAATACACGACCCCGCTCGCCCAGCGAAATCGCATGTGAAACTCCCCGCGCACCCCTCAGAATACACATACCCCGCTTGCCCAGCGAAATCACGTGTGAAGCTCCCCATGCACCCCAGGAATACACGCATGCAGCCCATCCACCCCCAACATTCCCCACAGGCAGCCCATTACCCCAGTACATGCCCCACTGGCTGCCCACACCACAGGGTGGATTTTTACACGTGATTTTGCTAACGCGAGAGGGGTACGTGTATTCTGAGGAGTGTGCAGGGAGTTTTACACGCGTTTTCGTGGTTGGGGGGCTGTATGCTGGTCCACTGGCCTTTGCACCATGTACTGGATTTGTGCGCTGTTCATGGCGCATGGGGCGGGGTTGAGGGCGTAACTGGCACGGCTGCAGGGTCGCTGCGCCACTCTGCGCCATGGCTGGTTTTGGATGTTAAAATCCATGAATACGCTGTGTGCTGAAATGGGTTTTGCCGCACGCGGCTGGCGCAGACTGCCGCACGCGCACACTGTGCGCCAGCTGCATGCGCCACTTGTGCACCGAATTCTATGAATTACTCCCAATATGTTTTGAGGCCTGCATACACCAAACTATGCCTGAAGAGCTTTAAATTAGTACCTATGACAAAATTGTGCACAAGGGACACTTGGCGAATCTCTAGCTCTCACACCATCACCTGACCTCTCTCAGCACCCATCCACTTGCCTGATCTTCTTTGGTTGTTTCTACTGGAGCTTGGCCTGCTCGCTAAGATTTATCATGCCCAAATGAACACACACATTCTAATCCTACTCCATGATCTCCAACACTCTAACTTCGGTCCACCGAGGGCACTCCCACTACCAGTGCTTTGAGACTATAAAAATGGAAAAAGGTGGTATATAAATGACAATATAATACAATACAATACTATAGTTACTTTCACCCCCTCCGAGTTAATAGCATTAATGGCAGCTTTGATGTCCGCCCAGATCTTCTGATGTCCACACATCCCAATCTGCTTATGCAGATCAAGGAAGGCATCATAAAGGGCCAGAACATGCTCACCCAGAATGCCAACTTCTGCAGCAGTGAGATTGACAGTCCTCAGCCTCGCATTGGGGGTGCTGTTCTATGTTCCAGACATGGTGCGCCTGAGGCTGGTGTGGTGAAGCTGGGGCCTGACAATGTGTGCTGTGGAGCTGTGTTGGTGGTTTCAAGGTGTGGAAGTCCTAATATGGCAGATGAGGTGGTCACAGAGCCTGACATGATAGCCATAGGAAAACGATATATGGCGGGAATACCATGAACTCCAAGGCAGTGATAGTGGTCATTAGCCAGTGAAACACTACCAAGAAGCAGGGGATGTTGAATATGGCACAAGACAGGAGTAAGACAAATGAACATGTGTCTCCCGTTCATGCAAGAGGCAGCAGTGTGAAAATCAGAGGAAAGGCCCACACTCCTTTTTCAATCAAGACACAGATAGCCTGAGTAAATGCCTGCATGCAGAGATGTTGGCCTCAAGTGAATTCTGCTGTCAAGACACAGATTCCTTGATGCAATCTCTGCATGATGAAGGGATATCCACCACCATTAGCTAGATTCCTTAAGGTAATATCTCAACATGCATTTGAAGACATCAAGGGTCAGCATGCAAAATGACTCTTTGGTTAGTCGGGACATCCATCACCCTGACATTGTAGCAATTGGGGGCCTCATACACACACCCTTCTCATGAGTGGCATTAGACAATGAGGACCAGGCAACACCATTGTGTGTTCAGAGTGCACCATCCTAGGATCCACCACAGAATGGGGGTGGGCCATGCCTCCACACACCCCTATGCTCTTGCCACCACCACCCCTTGTTTACCACCCTCCCCCTCCTCCACGGTAGTCAATTTTTCTTTGCCCTTACCAAAGTGGACTGGTTCATTTTTATTTGTATTCATTCAAAATGGGCTGTGTTATTCTTTTTTTGTCCTTGTCTAGGGTGGACTGTGTAATTCTTTTTTGTCCTCATCCAGGGTGGACTGTATTCTTTTTTTTTGTTGGTCCTCATATCTAGGCCATTGTGCTCTCCAGGCCAGTGAGTCACAGAGTGCAACAGCCTCCAACATATAGGTGAACAGTCCATTCCACATTGACGTGTAAATGTGCTTTCTGTCAGACTGACTCCTTTAGCTGGCCCAAATATACATCCAATGTAATTTCAGGTGTCTGATGCAATCAGATATGTAATCAGTGATGTTGTATATGATGTCCTCAGTGATGTAATCAGTGAAGTAATCTGTGATGTCATCACTGTGGTCATGAGCTGGGCAAAGAGGGTGCAATGTTAAGGTGGCTTTTCCTGAATTGTCTGCTGAATTTCTGAGGGTTTGTTGTCTCAAACATTCATGTTAACAACCGTGCAAATAATGTTTTCCACTGAATTTCTAAGGTTTTGTTACAATGTATTGCTCACCTTTGGCCGTGACCACTATACATGTTTTCCGGGCCCACTAGCCTTCGACCCTGGCCAGTGAGCACGGCCTTTGGTCATGCCCAATGTATATTTGAAAACACTACTGGGCCAGTAGCCATGGCCTTTGGTATATGTTGCCCCGATATGTTTCTTTTGGACCCACTATGCATGTCTTTCAGGCCCACTGGCCAGGGATTTTGGCCATGTCCTCTGTACATGTTACCCCGATATGTTTCTTTTGGACCTACTAGGTGGCAACAAACTACACATACAATGGCATTGAACTACCCATGCCTATGCAATTTACCCGGCATTAAAATCCCCAACTCTTCCCTGTCCTCACAGGCAGTCACCAAGTGCCCCCTTCTCTTTCCATGGTCCCCCCACTACCCTCAATTTCTTATTTCTTTCCTGACATTCTCCTTGCCATTACCCCGTATCATGGTTTGCTGTGTGTGCCGCATTTCTGTTCTCCGAGGTGTAAGGTCAATATATATAAAGGTTGTAAGGAGCAGAGGGGCACTGCCATGTCTCTGTCGAATATTTTAAAAACTATTGGGTGGAATTCATCCAGACCAGTCAAGAAAATTCAGTCAATGCTCTATGCCCAAATAGTTTCTTATTTGGTCCAAATCTGTCCAGCGGTTTCCAAGCTACTGCTGTTCACAAACAGCACTTTTTCTCTATGGTAAAATTAATGTGAGTAGGTTGAAAACAGCACTTTTATGTTTTCTTTATCACTTTCATTTTAAATAAATTGTTCCTAAAATGTCCATTATGGGGCTGCCCTTGACAAAACTTTGGTTTAGAAAATGTCATCCAAATCCATCCAGCAAGTCAAAAGTTATTAGCCTCTCTCAACCACCTCTATGCTGCAAAGCACCAAGACCGATATAAAGGTTTTAAGGAGCAGGGGGCACCCTGTTCTGTCAAATATTTTAGAAACCACTGGATGGAATTACCCCAAACTAGTCAAGGAAATTAGGTCAACACGTTGTGACCAAATTGCTTTTTATTTGGTACAAATCTGCCCATTAGTTTTCGTGCTACGCCTGTTCAAAAAGTGCACTTTTTCTCTATGGAAAAATGAATGGGCTAAAAACTATGAAATTGGGGGACTTTGTTTTCTTAATATTTTTTTATTTTATTATTGTTAGTTCCCGAAATGTGCAGTTTTGAGTGGCTCTTGACAAACATTTGGTTTTGAAAATGTCATCCAAATCCATCCAGCAAGTCAAAATGTATTAGCAAGGAATTCTTTCACAAAATGGCTCCTTTTTCATTCTGAAATGCACCTCAGCCTATATGCTGCAAAGGACCATGGAAGGTATAGCTATTTTTTGGGGAGAAGGGGGAACCTTCTTTGTCAAATATTTAAAAGTAAAGGATGTAATAACCACAAACCACAAATAAAATGTGTGTCAATGCTTCCTGCCCAAGTTATTTCAAACCATTCCAAATCTATCCAGTGTCTGTGAGGTTGAGAAAAGATTTACATTTTTTGGATATGCGAAAATGAAAGGGGAGTAGGGAAAAAGTGTTTTTCTCTTTTTTCTCAATAGCATTTTGATTTTGTGACATCTTTCCCAAACTTTCCAATCTGTGGGGGCGTAAACAATTGTCTGCAAACTTTCAGCCAAATCTGTTGAACAAGTCAAAATCTATTACCAATAAATGTTTGCATTTCCTATTGTACTCCGACTCACCTTAACTATAGGGCAGCTACCACCGCCCTATAACAATATGCCCTAATATGGTTTAAATTAAAGAGCTGGTATTTTCTCAGTGCTCTCTGAGAGACCATTTGTTTGCCTTTTGCTGAACTGCATTCTGGTATTTGTATTCTCCCAGTCAAGATGGGGGGAATAATACCACAATTGTACACTTTTTGCCTAACATAGTTCTATAAGGATTTATATATTTGAGTCAGAATATGGTAGTGGTACTTTTCAAAGAATCTTCATAAAGCAGAGTATTGTTGAAAGCCAGACATAGACATGGAGGAGAGGAGAGAAAGTGATGAGAGGGCAAGTAAGTTATGAGTATTTGCCCAGGATGTGGCAAGAGAGGCTGCATTCCTGGACACTGGTGCAGTTATTTGCTGGCTATTGGCCGTTCAAGAATAGTATAACAAAATTAATTTCATTGTGAGAGCAAGGAGTGGATGTACCTGAGATGAACGCTGAGCCTCTTCTCAGCCTGTACTCACGGCATTGCGAGCGTAGCTCACGCTGACCCGCGACCTGCATCCTGGAGGAGGGTGACTTCCCTGGGCCATGTGACGGATCACGTGACAACTTCCTGCACTTAACGGGAAGCGAACCACCCTTGCGGCATTAAGCCCGTCGGGGTCAAGGCCACTGGCTGTTGTGCGGATGTTAGGCGCTGTGGGGCACCCTCAGAAAAAAGAAAACCACGAGGTGTCCCGAGTGGAAGGGTGCCACCCCAAGACTCTGGTACAACAAATCACGGTAAGATTCATTAACTGTGTAATAGATACATCGCGAAAGAAAGAGTTCTTGTATACACTGAAGAAAAAACAATCGAGTTACCCTCAATCCACTTATGGCCACCAGCCCCCCTACCAGGCATTGTATGGAGGAAGAAGACGGGCGCTGCTTACGCAGCTCCAAAAAAGGGGGTGGGGAACCCATTCATGGTGTGACGGCCACAACTAAAGGTTATGGTTTACAAACTACCAGGACGCTTAACTCATGTCCGAAGCGAGCAGACCTTAGCCACAATCTTGCAGGTTGCCCGCGACCTAGGCAACGTATTGCAAAATAACAACTTGACGACATCCCCAGAAAGTCTTGCGTCACTGCCAAAAGAAGTCAACAGAGAGGCACAGTCGCCGAATGTCTCCTCGATAAACACCGTTTCCTCCGTCGCGCCGCAGCTTCCCAGAGGGGAGACGGGGCGGGGCAGAGCCGATGCTGTTGAGAAAGTCACGGCGTTGCGTGCCGGCAGCAAAGAAATATGCCCCGGAACAAAACAGAAAGAGACATCGGTCGATTTTTGCCGACCAGGAATAGTGTTAAGAACGAGTGTGAGGGAAGTGGCTCCGGAATGTGGTCGCAAGCAGGAGCCCACAACCGCAACAGAAAATCCCGGGGCATGCGGACACAAGAAAGATCAGGCTGAAGCAAAGTCAACGAGTTTGACGGTGCCAACTGGCGACCAAATAGCCAGGGAGACCAATGAAAAAACCAAGTGGAAGCCGAGCATGCTAAGCAAATAGACTCAACATAAGAAACAAAACAGCCTACGAACCAAAATAAATGCCCCCAACAAGAATGTGCAACAGTCAACTAAAGGTGGATCAAAGAACAGCACAGGCCCAGCAGCCGCTAGAAAAATCAACACTATGCGAATGCTGACAGACTTCTTTGAAATTCAGCTCTCAACAAAATCCAAAAGATTCAGTGAACTTTCAGACGCCGAAATGCTTGCGGTGGTAAATGACACCATGCCACATGCAAAACAACGGAAACTTGACCATATAATAGAGATATGGCCAGATCCAGAAACAGACACTGAAGCACAGAGCCAAGAAATAGTGTCAGAACCAGTGCCAAATGAGCCAAACTCACCCAAGGAAAATGTCGCCAGTAATAACAGGGGAGCCACAAATGACAATCTGACAAAGGAAGCTCAACGTGGTGAAACACAGGCAAAGACAAAGGAACCAGAGGCTCAACACGAGCCACTCCCATAACAAAGAGAAGCATCTGCCAGTCCCACATTACAAGGTCAGGACCCATTGTCTCAGTCCCCAAAGATAGGAGGAAGCAAGACGGCAGGACCGGAAAGTCATGAGGAAACAGAAAAATCAGCAAGCCCAAACTTGGCAAATACAACACCAAGTAACCAGCAGGGCATGATAGAACAGGAAGCACAATGCAAGCAGAATAAAAATAAGTCACATCGAATATTCTCAGAGGACTATGTATCACCATCGAAAACACAGAAAGCTACCTGCTTGCTGCATACTACTAGAAGGAGATATAGTGACTTTCCGCATACATATGGTAGAAGTACGGCTTCGCAAACACCCAGCACATCACAGGATCCTGCATCGAAGAAAACTGACCTGCTAAGCATAGTGTCAGCCATAACCATCGCCCTCAATCCCTTCTGCAAAATGAGGCAATAAATAACACATCGAAAGATCAACAAGTCATTTTTGCCATGATTTTGACAAAAGTTCTGCACTTAGAAGGGTATATAACAGCAAATGAGAACAATCAAAACAATAAAGAAGCGATGGACCAGCTTACCAACAATCTGATGGCCAAAATCGCAACTATATGTAATGGGTCAGTACAGTCTGAGCCGAAAGACAAGAGAAATAACAGCAATGAAGTCGGAACACAGACAAAAACAATTATCGATTTAACAGCGGAACAGAAGTCGCCAAAAAGTGTTGAAGTACAGACTCAATCAAGAGATACAATGGACACATATAGTACCAATGATAAAGCAACCACGGGCAAAGTAAAACAGGCTGCAAAGGTGGTCCTGGTATTAAACAAAGCAAATGCAAACAAGTGTGACAATGAAATCGCAGAATCAATTTACGGAATTTTTGACCTAATCAAGCCTAAGGACAAAGGCGACGCTGGCACCGCAAGAACCTTAATAACCGACAACCTAGATTCATCAAAGAACATGCACAATAAACACAATGTAGAAACAGTGGCGAGGATGAGCACACGGAAAGGAGCCACTTTACCGCCAACAGACAAATTATGGCAGAGGACTCCCCAAAACACAGTGTCGGACAGAGAAAATCAGAAAAAAGAAAAAAAAAACAAAGAAAAGCCAGTGCCAGTAAGCCAATCAGAGGCGGCAGATCCTGAAGACACCCTAATGAATTTGAAGACGCCAGAACAATTCAAGCAAACAACAGAGAAGAGCCACAGATCAGTTTTTGAACCATCCTCAATTGTGAAAGACAACAACAACAAAGTTCGCAAAAATCGCGACTTTGAAACTCTTGAGGAGAAACGAAACCGTTTGATCTATCACTTGCAAACGACTGAGACGAACAAGCCATATGAACAAAAACATAGCTCAGAAAGAAACATAAATACAAAATCGAAAGATCTGAATAAACATAAAAGCAGCAGTGTGGAAGCGAACAAACACGTAAATCAGAAGCAAGGAAGAAGAGAAAGCACAGAGGGGAAATCGAGGGCTAACCGCCGATTACAAGAAAACTCACAAGTACCCCAACACGAAACAAAAAGAAAACAGCAAAGGGAAACCTTTGAGAGGCAAGCACCAGTGCAAAAAAAAACAGCAGCATGGCACAGATTGCTACAACCAAAGATTGTCCCGCTACACAAGCCACACGAGGGGCAAAGAAGAGTGAGACAAGTCTGGCAAATCAAATAAAAAGAAATATTTTAGGTAGACACTTAAAATGACACAAAGGAACAGCAATAAAGAAGACCTCATACTAAAGAGGAGAACTGTCCTGGCCATACTGTACCAAATTCCTAGCTTGAAAGGGCTATAAACGGAAGACATAAAAATAGTGGAACCATGGCATAATCGAAAGGGGGCAGTGGCATTGCTAAATCTTGATTCCACCACGGTGTACAAAATGATACAGAAATATCAAGATGACATCTATAAACATGGATACCACATAGAAGAAGCATTGGCACGAAAACATCAAGAAAATACGGAAGGAATCACAAGACACCAGGAAATTGCAATTAGAGACAGAAAAGCAAAATCAGATGATAAGGCATACTACGAGCAACAGAAAAAGGAAAGTCCACAAAAAGAACACAAAAGAACAAAGGTGTATAAACCAACACAGAGTCATCACAGAGCAGAGGATGCAACACGAAACATCGAGCGCCCAACAATTAAAAATGGTTTATCCCAAGGCAGAACACGCGAGGAAAAGCAAACGACAAAAGAGCAGCGGATTTACAACAATGAGAGTGTGACGACAAGAACAATCATACAAAAAGTAGACAATAGCCCGATAGGACAAAATCAAAATGCTTCACAAAGTAGCAAAACGGGGTTATGGGACTGGCTCCTGAAAGCACTTGCACTGCACCGTAAGAAATACCCATGCTTGCGGGCAGAGACGGCGACAAGCGACCTGACTGAAGAACGACCAAAAGAAGTAAATCTATGCTCTTGGAATACACAAGGGCATTCACATTTGACGGTGCCAGGGGGACCAAATCTTGGAGAATTTGATATCATATGTCTCCAGGAGACATGGCTGCAACAAACCTCAACGATGGAAGGCTATCAGATCATTCTAGCACCAGCCGCCAGAGGCTGCAAAGGGCGACCAACCTCAGGGCTGATGACGGCATGTCGAAACGGATGTGGAGTATCAATTGAAAAAACAATAACCGCAAATCAATCAATTTTGCCAGTAATACTTTCCTGGCAAGATGCAAGGAAGCAAAAAGCAGAGATCACAAAAGCCATTTTAGTCAACACCTATTGGAATCCTGCAACAATAAGTGCAAAAAAATTAATTGCAATGTGCGAGGAGGCAATTGACGTTGCCACATCTGAACATCTAGTGACAACAATCCTCGTATGCAGAGATTTAAACGCAACCTGTAAGGCAACAAAAAATACAAGATCAACCGTAGCCCCTCATGATATAGAGCAGCGAGGCAAAGAATGGCTCAAGTTTACCAGCTCGCGTGGGCTGCATAATCTGGACGATGCATTTCCGGACGCAAACACATTACCCACGTGGGAGCGTGCATTCTCTGCATCTACGATTGATTACATCTTCGTCTCACAGCCGTTACTACATATTACGAATGACTTCAATGTCTGGCGCACATCAGCAAGTGACCACAATCTGCTAGAAACATCGTGGCACTTAGTAACCAATAATAACACTCAAACAAGATTCCAAGTCGAGCCTGACGCCCAAGATATTCAAATTAAAATAAGCGCCAAGGATATCATCAAAGTGACAACAAAATATAAAGCAGCCTTACACGCAGAATCAGAGAATGCAGTTGATTACCACACAAGTGGCGCAAAAAAAGAAGTGGCAATGCAACAAAATGGGACACAAAACATGTATATAATAAAGAGTTAATTGAAAGAAGGCGTGAATATAGAAGAGCGTTACGAGGTGCATATGAGAACACACTAGCAGAAGTGCCCAAAATCATCATAGGCATTAAGACAAGGTACAAAGCATGGGTGAGGGCGCATAGACATAAACTGTACCAGGCTGATGCAGAACAAATCACAAAAGCACTCATCACGAACAATAGCAGAGACTTTTGGACCCTGCTAAGAGACACAGGAAAAACGTTAGACAACCAAATTCTGAATAACATCAGTCAACATATGTGCGAACAGCATTTTGAAACAGTCTTCAAAGCAGCGACAATGGACAACAGTAGTGAGCAACAAATGGAAGCAGCAGTTTGGGTCAACCTAGGAAGTAAAGAAGACATTCTGGACGTAATTAAGAAGCTAAAAAATTCAAGAGCCCCAGGCCTAGATAGCATCTCCAACGCCGAATTGAAAGCATATCCAATGGAATGGGCCAGCCTCATTAGTGCCATCTTTCGCTGCTGCACCGAATCTAGAGCAATACCCAAGTCGTGGACAAAAGCAATAATCATACAGATTTACAAAAAAGGCAATTTAACGGATCCAATGAACATTCGTCCTATAGCCCTATTGGACGTCATAGGCAAGGTATACGCTGCACTATTAATGAAGAGATTTCAAGTGTGGGCCATTTCGGCAGAATGTAACGACGATTTCCAAGCTGGTTTAAAAAAAAAATGCAGGCACGACATGTAACATCTTGGCCTGCAGCATATTAAAAAGTAAAGCCCTGCAAAATAGGTGCAGTCTGTTCGTGGTCTTCATTGACTTCACTCAAGCTTTTGACCGAGTAGAGAGACCACTCTTATGGAAAAAGCTAAATGAGTGGAATTGCCCCGATGACATCCTGGCTCCGATACAAGCTCTTCACCGCAACACCACAATGAGAGTGCGACTCAGTCGTGAAGGCGAACTGTCAGACGAAATTAACAGCACACGTGGAGTGAAACAAGGGTGTCCGCTGGCTTCCGCTCTTTTTTTTGATCTACATCGGCGATATGCAAGAAATTGCAAAAACAGTAAGAGCTTTTCCACCGAAACTTGGAACGATGGAAATTGGGCACCTTCTGTATGCTGATGGCCTCACCATATTCGATCAGACGTAAATAGGGCTACAACGCAAACTCAACGCTTTAGAACAATATGCTATGGGCAACTACTTAGAAATCAATATAAGCAAAACAAAAATCATGATCCTCCAAAATCATAATAAAAAACCTTGAACTGGCAGCTGGGTCAAACAAAAATTGAGACTGTGAACACGTTTAAATATCTTGGAGTACTCCTGGACAGTTCATGTGAAGAAGACACAATGCAATCCGAATTATACGCGAAGATGAACAAACTAGCGTCACAAGCAAAGGCCATCGACAGCAAATTCAGAAAGTACTCACTCGTGCCAGCACTAAACTTCTATGAAATGAAGGTTGTGCCGGCTGTTACATATGGGTCTGAAGCAATGCCCGCGATCCCTAAGCGAATGTGGGCAAAACTGGAGGCCTTGTTCTGGCGTAAAATACTGAAACTACCCAACTCTACACCAGGGGCAGCCATTCGTCGGGAACTAAGTCTCCCGTCATTGGAATGCATAGTGACCTGCAATACCATCATGCTTTTCAGAAAGACCAGAATGGACAGCAGCAACAAGATAGTCAACATGATAAAACTTGAAATGGACACCAAAAGTTGTGTCATGATGATGGCATGGCAAGAGGAAAATCTTGCGGTGCTACACGAAATTGCATCTGGCGAAGAAGAACTTATCGGTAACCCATGTAAAGTGCTACGAAAAATTAAAGATGCAGATTGGGCAAGGACAATAGATATGTCTGCCAAATTACAGCTTACCTCTCATTTGCCACCCAACACGCTGAAAAGAAATGAGCTGCAATATTTCATAAAGCAATTTCCGAACAGACAGGCTCGAAACCTAATCTTACGAGCACGACTTAATCTACTAAAAACAAATGAGATATTACATATCAAAGGACAAGCCCAAACAAACGGCTGTAGATTCTGCGACAACACCATATATCCCATAAAAGAGACTATAAGACATTTACTCTTGGTATGTCGAACTACTGCAACCAGCAGACAGCATTACTTACGGCAATTGGGTGGTTTTGACATCCTACATGAAGAAAACACATGGTGGTGCACACTCATTATTGGAGGCGATAAAACTACCTGGCAAATTGCTTTGGCTAAAATGTTAGAATTCATTGAGCGAAACCTACTCAACGGCAATGCCTGTGAACAAGCAACAAGTCAAGTGTAAAAAATAAAAACTGCTAATGAAACTGCAACACTAAGATAAGCACTGACTCACTGTCAGGAATCGCCAAGAAAGTATTGTATTGTAAAAATCTATTTTGATTAAACAATTAAAAAATAAAAAATAAAAAATAACAAAATTCTTGGTATGGAAAACATTATGGTATAACAACTTTATTTAAAACAAAATTTCGTTTCAGGGACATTAAGGTGAAAATGTAATGCAACAAAACCCCTGAAATTCAGCTAAAGCCACCTTAACTTCACATCTCCTGTTGGGCAGCCTATGACCACAATGTAGACATCACAGATGGCATCCCTGATGACATCACAGATTACATTACTGGTGACATCACTAAATACCTCATCTACAACAACACGAATGCCATCACTGATGGAATCACTGATGACATCACTGGTGACATCACTGATTACATCATATCTGGCACCACTGATTACATCTGTGATGGCATCAGACATAATATCATTTAAAGCTTTCGTGAACTAAATAAATATTTAGGCTGTGGCGTTAGTGTTTGAAAATATACAGTGAGAACGGCCAAATGCCATAGATAGTGGCCCCTTAATGTGTTAAAATAAACAGTGGGCATGGTCGAATTCCATGACAACTGGCTATGGCTGAAGGCCATGGCTAGTGGCCAGTTAGTGTTGTAAAATATACAGTGGACAGGGCCGAAGGCCATGGATAGATGTCTGTTAGTGTTTACAAATATACAGTGAGCACGGCCGAAGGCTGTGGCCACTGGCCATGGCTGAAGGCCACGGCTACGGCCCCTTAATGTGTTAAAATATACAGGTGGTTTGGGGGGTGGCTGAAGGGCGTGGCCACTGGCCTTGGATGAAGGCCATGTCTAGTGGCCCCTTATGAGTTAAAATATATTCAGTCGGCATGGCTGAAGGCAATGGCTAGTGTCGGGTTAGTGTTGTAAAATATACATTCCATTGTAAAATAGGCCATGGCTAGTGGCCCCTTAATGCTTTAAAATATACAGTGGGAACAACCAAAGGCCATGCCCACTGACCATGGCCGGTTAGGGTTGTAATCAGCTAGGCCATCAGTGATGTAATGTCATAGATTATGTAATTAGTGATGTCAAAAACGACAACTACTCAGCGCACCAGCAAAATAATACATTTACTCACATGAATGCCCAAAAATTTTGGCACTCAACTGGTAAGGTGCAAATAAAATCTTTATTATTTAAGTCCATTAAAATATAAACTTGCCATTTGTCAATTCAAGGAGAGGCCATACAAAACATCACTTGTTATACCCTAACGAGGGCTATGTCAGGCAAAATTACAACATGTATAAACTAGCATTCAATTTCAAAACATAGAGAGCCCAGAGCACATCACACGATTTCCAAAGTGCAAACAACATTGAAAAAGGACAGTAATACAGAGTGAATTTCTTTATTTACAAATCCATCCTCTCACAAGGAACACCCATTGAATACTACAGTAACGTCTTCAACCAATCAATCTCAACAGAGAAAGTGCCACAATCCTTCAAATCAGTATACATCAAGCCGCTCGTCAAGGATACAGCAGGAAGGAAATGTCGCTGAATTAACATCTTCTGGCACAAATGTTTAATAAGCTATCTGGAGTCCTCAACCATACCGTACCAATGGACCCTAAAATACTCCTATTGGGCATGCCTGATGAGAACACTGCTAACAAATGGGAGGGGTTAATTCTGTTGACCGCTGCCACCCTGATAAAGCACAATATTGGCCAAAAAGGGGGTGTCCCTGAATGTCCGGCCTTTGACCAATGGATCGCCGATATGGACATGTGTGCCGCCACGGAACATAGAGTATATGCGGCTAGAGGCTGCCCAATAAAAGCCGAGAAAATTTGGGGAAAATGGGATTGGATGGACGAATAAGGGACTGAACAGAATGATGATGTAAAGTGCCCACGTGAGGTGTATACTGTTGATTGATCACAGGGTGATATCCTATAAGACCAATATGTGCGATGTTAGATTTGTAACCAAATGTATGGTCTGTATTTGTGCTTTTGTTTCTTGTTATTATTAAAACAATAAAACATTTTATTAAAAAATGGATACAGCAGGAAACATGGAGGACCTCTCCAACTACAGACCTATCTCAAACATCCCATACCCAGCTAAACTGCTGGAAACACAAATATCTAGAACCAAGAATTCATAGAGGAGCACCGCCTATTAGACCCGGCACAAGAAGGCTTTAGACCAATGAGAGGAAAGGAAACAGCACTTCTCTCAATCTGGGATTACCTAAAGGGAAATGCAGACTCAGAAAACAGTGCCACTTTGATACTTCTAGACCTCTCCGCAGCATTTGACACAGTTAACCACACCAGCCTCATCATGGGATTGGATGAAATTGGAATCACTGACAGCGCCTTACTATGGATTGAATCCTTCCTAACAAAGAGAACAGAAACGATATGGATCAAACCTTTCAAATCCAAGAGAATCCTCATGCAGAGTACCACAAGGATCATCCTTCTCCCCATTATTATTCAACAGCTACCTGTCTCAACTAATCAAGATCATTGAAAGACACGGCCTGACCTGCTACAATTACGCTGAAGACACACAAATAGTCTACAAAATACAAGACACACAAGAAGAAAACACAACATTACAGAACTGCCTTTGTGAAATATACAACTGGATGAACTCAAACTACCTCAAACTCAACCCAGGCAAAACAGAAATAATGATCATCGCAAAAAACTAAGAAGACAACCACTACATCCCATGGCCAACAGAACTTGATACAACCCCAGCCCCAACGTCGATTGTAAAAAACCTGAGAGTGCTGATGGACAATTAACTTACTCTAGAGCCACAAGTAAACGCTCTAACTAAGAAATGCTTCTTTCTCCTGTGAGTAGTAAATAGGATCCTACCATTCCTGTCATTCACAAACAAAACACTCACAGTCATCGCTCTCAGCATTTCCAGAGAAGACTATGCCAATAGCCTATATTAGAGCATGCCTGAACGATTTCTGAATAAACTCCAGCGCACATAAAATGCGGCGGCCAGACTGCTCCTCAAGCTACCTTAAAGAGGACACATCACATCAGCGCTGAAAACACTACACTGGCTACCAATAAAACAGCGAATCAAGTTCAAATCAATGTGCCTAACACACAGTGCAATCCATGACCAAGGCGCAGAGTTCCTAAGGAAAAAGATAGATGTACATCGCACAGCAAGACCACTCAGATCCTGCAGCAACATCCATTTGGAACCAAAACAGTACAACAAAAATAATTTGGAGGATCCTCTTTCTCCCACTTCGCCCCAAAAACCTGGAAGGAGCTACCAAAGAACATATGTAACACAAGAGATCGCCTCCTATTCAGAAAACTCCTCAAATCTTGGCTCTTCACCCCTAAACTAGATAGAATGTCTAAAGGGGCACAAACACAGCTGAAACAATGCTGAGAGAGGAAACAGATCCTCCTTTCCCCCTAAGATATTGCCCATCAACAGAAGGGAAGAACAATCTACGGCACACCATCTTACCAATCAAAAGATAGATAAGCTAGAATCATACCAAAGAATGATCACGAGTGATCGGAATAGAAGGGTAAGGATTACTTATCGATAACACCTTGGCCTACACAGTAAATACAGGCAGCTATGGACCATCGACAGGAAATAGAAAGGAAGTGAGCGGGAGATTGTAAAAGCACAGCACCAATACCAGAGTAGGGGGACAATACTCACCCAAGCAGGTGCATTAAGGTCAAAACCAACACAGCTGGGAGCTTGCCATAGACAGGAAAGAAAAAGAGAAAGAATATGCCTACCCCATAGAACAAGAATTACAAGACTAAGGGCCTCATTACACGGTAGGCGGTAGGGGTTTACCGGTACTGGTAAGGGCACCGGTACGGTAAACCCCTACCGCCTTACTACGAGTTCTCTTTGCGGGACCCGACTTTAACGGCTGGTTTTACCAGCCGTTAAAGTAGGGTGCCGCAAAGGGACCTCGGAGCTAATTACGGTACCGCAATTTGCAGTACCGTAATTAGCACCTTCCCCATTCCCATTATGCCCTATGGGGGCAAAAATGTGAATGGGGAATTACCGCCCCCGCTCACCTTGGAGGAGGGCGGTAATTTCACCATCCACCAAGGCGGACACGGTAAAATACCGGCGGCAACCATGGCGCTAATAGCGCCATGGTTACCGCCTACCGTGTAATGAGGCCTTAAGACACATATAAGCCACTAACCCAAAAGCTCAAATTTCTGAATACTTAACTCACGCAAAAACCCACACAACCACTCCCTCACATATCAAACTGCACACACTTCAGCATACCATCAAACAAACAACACATAAGTCGCACCAACAGCACACAGGACTCACATCAATCCGATAGTCACACCCAACCTCAGCACACAGTGAAAACCGAACTGAAGTTGCCAACAGGACACACCTTTCTCACTTTCCTACTGCCTCTTCACCCTACTATCCCACCCCCGCCTTCTTTTTTGCAGATCCGCCTGAGTGCCAAGGGACCAATTCCGTTGGTGACAGTGCACGGTACAAATACCTTTAACATTAACATTATGTTGCCGGTGCAGAGTGCTATCTTGTAACACATTTCTTACACAGAGAACAATAATCTCAATTATATAAAACCATCCACATTTGTGTGCATAAGTAGCATCAGATGTGCAAATTCTTCTCACATTATAAAAAAAAAGAATCACGCTTAAGAATCATTGTGATTGAGCAAGGCTACATACTCTAATAATTTGGCTGGGGTACCTCCGCAAATCAAAAAAAGATCATCAATAAATCGCAAGCAAATCATGACATCATCCACAAACTCATCAAATTGTGGAGTCCAGGCTACACATTCCTTCCTGTAATGGACATTTTGCCTGGCTCGTATTTAATGAGGACATGAATTTCTTGATTTTTTTGGTTTGTGCATTAAGCACTTTAAGCGTGATTCATTTTTTTTACAATGCGAGAAGAAAACCACCGGCCCTACATATGTCAGTGAACAAAAAAAGAATGAGCCAGACATGTGATGTCATCAATTAAATTTGTGATGTCATCTTTGATGTCATCAGTGTTAGTCTTAGCAGTGCACAGTGGTGGTGTGAGTTATGGTTGCTTAGCTTATCATAACTGGCGAATTTCTGGGGTTTTTCGGTTTTTCTTGCAATCACAGAATGGATAGGTTGTTGTAAGTGCAAAGTAACTGTAACTTTCCTGTAACAAATGTTTTTGCACTGAAGTTGCTGGGTTGTTCTTAGGGCAACTGAAGCATATTGTCCCTTCAGCAACGTTTTTTCACTGAATTTGATAGGTTTTTAGTAGGCCACTGTAACCAGAACCTTCCATTAGCATAGTTTTTTCAGTAAAGGGGATATGTTTGTAGTAGTGCAACTTAACCATAACGTCCCTTTAACAATGTTCTTTGTTAGTGAATTTCATAGGTTTTTAGTAGGGCACTGTAACCGGAACGTTGCTTTAGCATAGTGTTTTCTGTAAAGATTATAGGTTTTTGGTACTGCAACTGAACCATAACTTCCCGTTAACAACGGTTTGTCACTGCTTCCTTGGCTGCCCTCATGATGAACTTGTGAAAAGGCCAAATTCTCTGGTGTATGTATCCATTTGTGCTACCCCTTCCTTTTCCTAATAGTGTTGGTGTATCTTAGCAATTACAGATGTACATGTTAAGTGTTGGTGACATTGCACAGTGAATTTGTGCCGCACAGTACTGGCGGAGATGACTGCAGGTGGGCAATATGGACGTTTCCATGGGAGACTGCACCTAGTTGGAGTATATGCAATCACACTGCAGGCATCCGTAGGACTCCATTAGTGGCGGCATGGCTGCATCTTCTAATGCACTTCTAATTAGTTGTCTGAGCGCACTTGTATCCATTGTACAGCTATACCCATGCGTAGGGATAACCTCTGTGTGCTGGTAACACCGCCCCTGTCACCAGCCCTCAGGATTAATATGGTAGAATACCGCATTTAAAGTACTCCTGCCAACTACATGGGTAGCTGAGCAAACCTACCAATGTATAGCTGCAACACGACTGGCTGTAATAGGCCCACTGGTAAACAGGGAACAGCAACCTCCAGTGTAACGTGGGTGTTTTAAATGTCACATTAATTTGATTGATGTGCTGCTTGCCTTTCCATGACCCGTGTAACAGACACACCGTCTCTGCACTGAACACAGTGATGAAAAGTGTCAAGAAGTCACCTGCTGGTCGTACAGTTGAAGAAAACATGTAACTGCAGGTGTGACAATTTGTAGTGAGTCTGCAAAATGGCAAAGCTGGTGTGGCTTGGTCACGCACATACTAGTTCATGTGAAGGCAAGTAAGCGAACAGCAGAATCTTCACAGCGCTAACAAAGTCAGTGGTGGTTAGAAAAATACTGTAGCCGCATGGGTCGCACTGAATAATTATCTTCCTGCTACACGTAATGAAGCTGTGTTTCGCGATGTTGTAAGCATTCTTGTATTTCAGAATGTATGCATCTCTGTGAATGCTAGTCCTACGGCTAATGGCGTAGCATGAAGTGTTTGTACTGCATGTGACAACAACTGAAATGGAAACTCAAGGGACCAGTGGGCAGGGTACTGCCCTTCCAACAATGCAGTAGGGTTATTTCATGTACAGCATTTTCCACATCTGCTGCGGCTAACAACAGGGGCACTCCTGTAGGGCAGCAGAGCTCTAAAACATACTTGCAGACCATAAACCGCGCTACAGACCCTTAGTCGGCAAAGGACATTGTATTGTGCATGTACTGCAACGTGCTACTCTAGAGAGGGAAGGTATTTGCAAGTGTGTGTGTGAAGAGTCCATCCGGAACATGACAATGACTGGCGTCTATGTAGGTGAGGGCCACCCAATATTCCCTCTCTCTGCACGTCCCCTATGTTATCCATGCAGGTGCTGCCCCTTCCGTACCGGGACTTGCCTGCCGTTCCTTCTGTGGCATGTGTTAGAAGACCAAAATAAATACAAATGAACAGGGCAAGGAAAAAAGGGAAATAAAGAAAGCTCTTTTCAGAGTTGAACAATGGAATTGCCAATGAACGGATTCAGGGTGCGGCGCACCGTATACTCTCCACACAATGGCGCAAAATAAAGGGAGACATGGCACTGTGCAAAACTCTGTAGTGGAATCGGGTAGAAAGGAGTTCTCAAAACCCCCAAAAGGAGCACTCATTACCTTTCCTGAAGCTGTGTCAAGCCAGGGAACTCTGCCAGCTGATGTTCACACATCAAGAGCTGCCTACACTTTAATGCTCGAGGCCGAGTCTGCTTGCTCAGATCAGAGAAAGCGGGGTCAATATGAGGTACCATGCAATGCACTAAAAATCAAGATAAATATCAAAGAGCCTTTTCACATTTGATGTGGCCTGTGACATTCAATCAGGAGAATTCAAAACCACTTTATTTTATGGCTTGGCGAGAGGTGGTCACTAGAGACCGAAGCTTAGAGTGGATTCTCGAGCAGGAAACTAAAATATATGAAGTAAACTCTCTTGAGAAAAAGGAGGGTAGGGGGGTGTGGCCAGGCAGCCATGGAGTAGGCTGCATCTTCACGGAGCTCCGCGATCCGTTCAGATGATCCTGGAAACGCGAACTAAATGGCGGAGGGCCGTCACACCAAAACAACTGTATGGACGAGTGAAGGAGCAGGGAGGAAGGTGTGCGCATCAATTAGTAAATCGCGCCACGCAAAAAGAAGATCTGCCGTGTGGATCCCAGCAGCGTGAAGAACAGCAACAAATGCAAGATGGCGGCGGCGCCGCAACAAAGGGCCCTGAATCAGCAACGGAACGAATACTAGCGGGGCTGCGAACGGAAGCTCAATACGCTCACGGAAGTAGGCAGCCGTGCGGCTGAGGGACCGAGATATCACGGCGCATGAGCTGGGAATCAGACACTGGTGGCAAGCCCGACCTCCTGAGGCGTACGGAGGAGTTTGTAAGCGGGATCGCACAGCACGACGAGCAAAGCGAGGTGGCTCGTTGTCGTGCGTGCACCAGGAAGGCTGCCGTCCCGGCACCCAAGGAGATCGGGAGGCGCGGGAGTGCATCACGGGTGCCCCTCCCAGAGCACGAGCGGCAGCGTGTGTACGCGCTGGGAGAGCGTTGCTGGCAGAGGGACACCCGCAGGTGACAACTGTAAATGAGGTGAGGTGCACTCACAAGGGGGCTCCAGTGCACGCACAAACAGACCAAGGGGAGGGAGAGCTGGAAGCTGCCTGGAATCTGTGATTGCAGCTTACGATCCCCGGAAGAGGGGGGCAAACAAAACCCCACACACCACGTGACATATTTAAGTGATCACTGCTGTAAATTAATAACACTTAACCAAAGCCTGAAGACAGGCTAACCTACCAAGTAGTGGGAAACCGCCCCTGAATACAGGTGGACAATAACGGCTGTAATTGGTGGTGTACTCCCCCCTGCCGTGCTCGGCCAAGGAAGAGAACTCCTGGTAGAGTGGACAGTGTGGCGCAGGGCCCCGTCTCCGGGACGCTGAGAACAGCGAAAAGATCAGTCATGGTGACCCTATGATGCATAAACTGGCCATTGGAACGTATTAACTAGGGAACTGAATGAATAGGCCCCAATGGAAGCGCCATTGCGCCTATGGTAACATTGAGGAACGAATAAGGGGAGCCGTTGGTACCATGGAGAGCTAAGATGACCAGGGGGCCTATGAGAAGAACAAGAAGTGAACAGTGGCCATCACTAAGCAAAGTAGGGCACGCACAGCGGGCTTGAGCGGCCGGGGACATAGTCGGTGGTGCATTGCACATAAGGAGAATGGAGGCTAGGAGACTATACCAAGGGGGAGCGTGGTCTCTAGGATGCAGTGAGACGTTCTATACGTCGGAGGGCACAACCCACTCTGAACTTGGAGCTTAGCAAACATAAGCTAATGCCAGTGCTCCTCTAAGACGGCTAGCCCATACCTGGGGAGGTACATTGGTGCCGTGCCTATACAGAAAAGTAGGATTGCACATCTGTGGCCAGTCAACCTCGAGGGCATAACTGAGGCTGCAAGATGACAGGGCGAGGGGCTGTGAGTAAAAACAAGAATAAGCAACCCACGATGGAGGCATTCGCCAAAGCGCAACAATCTCCAGCGGCCATAACGTTTAAAGTCTTGATAGCACCAGGGGAGAGCGCTGCAGCGACTGACAATCATCAGATAGTAGCGGCCATAACGGAGCTGCGAGATTCATGGAGGACAGCGATGTCGGAGCTGCACACTTCTCTGGAGGCTAAAATAGACGCAGTAGGCATAGAGGTTACCCTGCTGAGGCAAGACGTCAGGGGGCTGGTGGAAAGAACGAGCAGCCTGTTAAGTGTGGTGAAAATTAACACGGACACCAGTACCAGCAACGTAAATGAGATCCACGTACTCAAACAACAGGTAGCTAATCTCGAGACTCGGGCGGAGGAGGCAGAAGGGAGAGCGAGGAGAAACAATATCCGTGTGGTGGGACTGCTGGAGGGAGCGGAGTGACAGTACCCGACAGACTACATTGAGAATCTGCTCTTACAGGAAATAGGGGCTGAAAAACTCTCGCAGCGGTTTGCGGTGGAGTGCGCACACAGAGCCCTCATGAGGAAGACTAGGCCCGGGGCCCCTCCCCGAGCGATCATCGCCAAAATACTGAATTATAAAGATCGCAAGAAGATACTGGAGTACTTTCGAAAAGGAGGGACAATTGAAAGGAGGCTTCGTGCGGCTGGCATAAAGTACATGCTTCTGTACCCTGCAAGATTGAAGGTGGTGCACAAGAGCAAAATGCTTTTTTTTGATTCTCCAGAAGAAGCAACAACATGGCTGGACCTGCAGGGTTGCCCAGATCAAGACTTGGAGCAGGCGCAAGAGGAACACGATAAATGACTGGTACACTGTATGCATGCTTATAAGACGCGAGCACCTTAGTTGTGCATAGACGAAGATGGATACTGTTGGGTGTGACCAAATATGGCTAACATATAGTTAAGATACTATTGTCCCGAACAAACTTTAAGGACTGGAATAGAGCAATAAGTAAACATACGTAAACTGGGTAGCTATGCGTATTTAACCTGAAGCGAATAGGAGCGGTAACGTGAAGCACCCTACCCCCGATTTATAGTTGTAGTAGTAGTAGGCTAGCTACTAGGGCGGTCTCACCCTGCGGAGCTTCGAGTACAGGCAAAGGCCGGAAAGGGCTAGATGCGGGGGAGCCTGAGATCCAGGGATGGAGCTGGGCAACCGTTAAGGGGAGTGAAGTTGGGGCAGGGATGGGAGGCGGGAGGGGGGGGATGTGGGGAGTTTGGGGTGTTTTTGGTTAAGGGGAGTTCAAAATTGAGTAACGAGTCTATGCGGACTGGAATGGAATTTAGTGGCAGACTGCACCTGTGGGAGGTGGAATGGAATTCGAACAAGCCATGGGAGACCTTAAAATAGTCAAATTGAATGTACGGGGGCTCAACAGCTACTTAAAGAGGAACAAAGTTATGTTGTACTTGCGTAGGCAAAAATAGATATTGCATTGTTGCAGGAAACCCACCTCACACGAGAAATAATGGATAATATAGCTGGGAAATGGAAGGGAGTGATGGTGGGCTCATCATACTCTGCTTATGCGAGAGGAGTGCTTATTTGGGTGGTGCCACATGTCCCTTTCCAGCGATTGCAAGTGATAGCTGAGATGGACGGTAGATTGGTCAGACTGAGGGGACTGGTGAAAATAGGGAGATAAGTATAGTCAATATGTACACCCCGAACCAGAACACAGCGGCGTACTTTAGAACATTATGTAATAATTTGAGCGCATGTATGGGAACCACGATGATCTGGGGAGGGCACTTCAACTGTGTGGTGAACCCAAGACTGGACAGATCGGATGGGAAGATGGATAGACCGGCCCCTGCGGCCAAGGCGCTACAGGCATTGCTGACGGACTTTGGCCTGGAAGATGCATGGAGAGTGAACCACCTCCAGGAGAGACAATACTCACACTATTCTACCCCACAGCAGTTATCCATGAGATTAGACTATGGGCCTCATTACAAATCAGGCGGTCCGGAAATAATGGTGACGGTAAACCCGCCGCCACCGTTGTTTCCGGACCGCCTGATCCCGACTCCTGCAGGCAGGAGGTGATGTTCCCGCCGGGTTTGACCTGGCGGGTTTAACACCACCCGCCTGCAGTCGGACGAGGAAACACTGGCAGCATCACGAGATGCTGCCGGTGTTTCCATGATCCCCATTCCAATTGAGTCCCATAGGACTCAATGGGAATGGGGATTTACACCATTCCGCCTCCGTGATTCCAGGAAAACCGGGATTGTAATGCCCCGGTAATTCCGGGAATCACGGAGGCGGAATGGTAATACGAGTCCGGCGGTAACCAGGCGGTTTTACCGCCTCAGTTACAGCCGGACTCGTAATGAGGCCCTATGTCTTTACCTCGCCTGAAATGATAGCGGAGATCACGCAAATAGAGTACAAGGCTAGGGTCCTTTCGGACCACTCGCCCCTGATTCTTGCATGGCAATACTGCCCCCCAAGAGCGAGGATCCTGACATGGCGTCTACGAGCGGAAGCGCTGAGAGACCCCTTCTTTAGGGAGGACTTGAGGGAGGAGATTGTGAATTATTTTGAAACAAACACGGGGAGTGTGGACTCGGCGGGTACACTATGGGAGGCCTTTAAAGTAGTGATAAGGGGAGTAGCCATAGCAAAATCCAAGGGCCTACAAGGTGGGATTCTAGCGGACCTACGGGAGACGTAGGGGAAACTGGAGGAGGCTTTGAGGGGTGGGGATGATACTGCAGAGAAGGCGGAATTGACACTCAAGCTACAGCAAAAATGCGCAGAATACTGGGACAGATTATGTAACCTCAATTATAAAAAATATGTAGAGAGACAGCATGCGGGTGGTGATAAGCCGGGAAGACTTTTGGCGTGGCTATACAAGAGCAAAACTCCCAGAGTCATAATCAGGACCATAGAGAGAGAGGATGGTAGCGTAGCAGACACCCAAGAGGAGGTCAATCAAACATTTATGGACCATTATAGGGTATTATATGGAGAAGATGGCGGATGTAGTCGTGCCACGATAAGAGAAGCGTTGGAGGACATAGGATTGCCAAAGATAAGTGAGGAAGAAAGAGAAGAACTAGATGCACCAATTACCTTAGAAGAGCTAGGGGAGGTGGTGAGGCAGCTGCCCACTAGCAAGACCCCGGGGACTGATGGACTCCCGAGTGAGTTTTATGAAGTGTACAAGGAGGAGGTCCTTCACCCATTGCTAGAAATGCTAAACGAAGCATTTGAGACGGGATGTTTGCCCGAATCATTGAGAGAGGCCGTCATAATACCGCTCCCCAAGCCCAACAAACCCGGGCACAGTTGCGGCTCCTACAGACCCATGTCAATGCTGAATCAAGACAGCAAGATACTGACAGCTGTCCTAGCAAATAGACCAAAGAAGGTCATTAGCAAACTAATACACCCAGATCAGACGGGCTATGTCCCAAACAGAAATATTACCAATAATCATAGGCGGCTCCATAGAATTGTCGAGAGTGGTGGTGAAAACGATGAGGATTTGGCGATTGTGTCTTTGGACGTAATAAAGGGCTTTGATTCAGTTAAATGGCCATGGTTGCTGGCGGCCCTGGAGTGTTTTGGGTTAGGGCCCGGATATGTAAGGTGGGCAAAGATATTGTATAGTGAACCATTGGCTAGGGTTAAAGCAGGATCTGTGATTTTGGGAAGATGGCAGCTCAACAGGGGCACCAGACAGGGATGTCCGTGGTCCCCAATGCTCTACATATTGGCCCTGGAACCTCTTGCAATATACTTGAGACAGCAATATGACATCATAGGCATTGAGGTAGAGGGGGAGAGACACCTGATTTTCCTGTACGCTGATGACATGTTGCTGTATTTGCGATACCCAGAAGAGAATCTCCAGTACATCTTGGAAGTGATGGAGAGATTTACTGGGTTGCCTGCTATAGCGGTGAACCCCCAGAAGTCCAGCATGTTCCCTTTGGGGAGGTACATAGGGATCCCAGCAGAGCGATTGCCTGTATTACAGGTACCATGGGCGGTCAGCACATTTCAGTACCTGGGGATCAACATATACCATAATGTGGAAGAGGAGCATAGGTGTAACACAGAAGTAGTTATTACAAAAATTTAGAAGTGCATGCAATTCTGGGCCAGGTTACCCTTAGCAATGATGGGCCGGGGAGTAATGCTAAAGATGGTGGTTCTGCCAAGGCTTTTACACTATTTTGGGAATATACCGTACATGATCCCTAAGAAGTTCTTCACCAAACTTAATAGCATGTGTAGGGATTTTTTGTGGCATGGCACGTGAAATAGAGTGGCGTTATGGAAGCTACAGAACTTCCATGACAAAGGTGGGATAAAACTGCCCAATTATGAGGTGTATTATGTGGCAAGTCAATTGCAATACATTGCCAAATGGCTTTCTGATGAGGAAATCTCAGAATCTAGGCTGTTTGGGCAAGATTGTGTACCATTTTACTTGAAAGAAATGATGTGGGCGCCCAGGGCGGAAATGACGGGGCGCCCTAAAATGCTGCTATTAGGGTGGAAGATATGGCGCAGGGCATGCCAGATGATGGAGAACCCGTCCCCATGCTCTCCGCAGGTGCCACTGGTTGTATTAATGGGGGCAGATGTGCAGCTAAGAATGACAATCAGGAGCCACTGGGAACCGGTCGGGGTGGCAACAATGGGAGACATCTAGGCGGGAGGGCTCTAGTATTACCTTCAAGGAGCTGCAAGAAGAAACTGGGTTGCACGAGGGCCAGTACATAACATATTACAGAATGTTGCAGCGAATTAAGAACATATGGCCTGAAACAGTGTTGGAAGAGGAACCAGATGCCACCATAGATACGATATATGACATAGCAGAAGGGGGTCATGATATTTCCAGAATATATGAAATGTTGATGTCTAAAGTGGGGAAGGAAGTCACGCAGTTGAGGAGGGGCTGGAAAATAGAAGTTGGTGCCCCGATGACGGATGGGATGTGGGAAAGGGTGCAGGGGTATCATAAGAAAGTGTCTATGAATGTGAAACTGAAACAGTTACAACTATATGTTACGCATAGGGCATACATGACACCTGGGAGGATATCGAGGTTTGAGAACGCAGGACGGCAGGCATGCCCCAAATGTGATGAAGAGAACGCGGGCATGGTTCATATGTTCTGGTCATGCCCGGTCATTGAACGCTTCTCGAGTGCAGTAAAAGAGAAGCTGGAGAAAAAGGGGGTTAAGATCGTAGTGGACACAGTGTGGGCCTGTTTGTTGGGGGAGTTCCCAAGATCACGGAAGGTCAAGCATGTGAGCCAACTGAAGGACCTGGCTTATGTGCTTGCAAAAAGGAGAATTGCCATGGGCTGGAAGTCCTGCCATATGCCAAATGTGGAGATGTGGTGGAGGGAATTACAAAAATGGGCCGAGGCAGAAACCATGGTGTGGCAAGAGGCTAGTAGCACAGGGGGGGGGGAGACTGAGTCCCTGATGGCCTGGAAACTATTGATAGCCGAGTTGTTTGGGTCAATTGAGGACCTGGCAGATGCTGTAGAAGGGGAGACTGTGCCAATGGATGCAGAAACGGAATGTTAAAAGACATTGGGCCTCATTACACATTATGCGGTGAGGGTTTAAACCCTTACCACCTTACGAGTTCCCTTTGCGGGACCCGACCTTAATGGCTGGTTTTACCATGCAAGACCACGGTGTGTAGATACGTTTATTGAAAATGGAAATCAACAAAGTGAACAGTATTAGTCCAATAAGAAACAGAATGTAACCTATGGCCCTCGCCATTATGTTCATTCCTCTCCACAGGTAGACAATGGACAGAGGACGGTCATCCCACGTTGCCCACCTCCTCTGTCGTGGGAATTCACGGGAAACACAAACAGAAATCAGGCTCCTGAAAGTAGTCAAAACAGGCCTGATCAATATGAATTCAACCTGTACCGGCCTACAGCACAGAAGGATGAGTTTAGGGATATGACAGATTCCAGTGCTTAGAGGCACAAGTGAAAATGTTGGCTGAGCAGATAGGAAACCTGTGTGCAGTGCAGATCCAGTTGCCAGTCCTCCTTGATTTAATCAAACATGTGAAATAGAGGACTCTCTATGCATCTCTCATAGATATACTCTTCCTCACAAATTCTGAATTTTTCCAGAACCAATAACTGAGTTTGTCCAGTGATGCTATCGGTAGAGTCCCAGGTGTTGGGTCCTTCTTCTAAGTTTAGGACATCTATTATTGCCTCTTCATGTTTCACCAATGAAGGGTTTCCCCACAACCTTACCCAATAATGGCTGAAATGCAACCACACTTCTAATATTTCTTCAGTCCAATTCTCAGTGTAAAGATAGAGATGGTGTACTTCTGGATCAGCCCAGAATCCTGGTTAATAAATAATTTTCGTTACAATCAAATTGTTCAGGGCGCATTGAACCTGTATTTGTGCACCATGTCAGCATGCTTGCCTAGTCTGCAGTTTATAAATATCAATCTAGGGGTTTATAGCCCCATTCCCATTGGTATTTTGAAGTTGTGCTATTGCAGCTGAGTAACGGGATAGTACCAGATTGCTTTTAGAAATGTGCTGACCCCAAAAGCACAAACTGCACATCATGACACCCAAATAGTCATACAGCACTACTTGTTTGATCTCATTGGGTTCACTGATTCCAATACTGACATTAGATTTGGCTAATCTCACCTTTTATGTTGTAGAAATCATTGATTGTATCATTGATTGGTTAATCTCCATTCCCTTCTTAGTACAGTATTCTTTAAACATATATAAGTGTTTCTTCAAACCTTTCAGGTTTTAGAACATACAACTGTGACAACCACAAACAAAATAAGATGTATTTTTGATGTGCCTAAAGAGTGAGCATCAGTGGGCACTTATACACTATACTGAATCAAATCATTAGCAAAGAAAAAAAGGGACATAGAAAGAAACCATGCATGCCTGACACCCTTTTCAATCTTCAGTGATGTAAGTAAGTCTGCAGGTGAACTCCACTGCCTCAGTATGCAGCGTAATAATAGCCCTCAAAGGGGAAAGTGGTACATCAAACCTGATCAGTTTTTTTCATAGAGCTATTATTGGGACCCTGTAAAATGTTGCATTCAGATCTATAAATAAAGTATGTAGTTTAACGCTTTATAATACAACATATTTTTGCAAACGAAGATAAAATGCCAAACATTGGTCAATTTCACTAATCCTTGCTTGGAAACTAGCTTGATGATGCCCTATTACCCTAATATCTACCACCCAATTATTTAATGTATTTGATAAAGCCTTTGCATAGATTTTTCCTGCACCATCTAAAAATGAGATTTGGTGGTAATTTGTTGGATTTCCACAGTTCCATTTTTTTAAATAGAGCTACTATTTCTGGCTTGGACCATGTTGAGGGTACACTTGAGAGAGCAGCAAAATAACTGAATGCAAAAAAAAAAAATGCAGCCCAGAACCGGATTTCATCTTTAAAAATACCAACAACAATTATTTCTGGGCTTGGTGATTTGTTACATTTTTGGCAATTGATGGCTATGAAAACAGTTTCCCTACTATAAACTGATAGTGCATGATCCTGCCAATAATACTAAAATGTATAATCTATTTTAAATTTCTTTCTATTTTCAGCACATAGATTTTTAAAATGTTCAAACCATACGTTCTTGGCAATACAACCTTCTAATCAATTACTTTCCTCACTTAAGTGACCCGTTGATACTATTTTCCAGCATGTCCCACTATCCTTCTACTTAGCTGCCATAGTTAATACAGACCACAGCTATTGCAGATATATCTTTCTTTTTTCCTGTTAGATTTTCATAAATACTGTCTCTGTTGTTCCACGATATCTTGAAAAAAAAAGCAGTCCCAGAATTGTGGAAAACAGCTATAATTGTCCCCATTTTTAAAAAGGGGGACAGGTTGCCACCAGCCAATTATCGCCCCATTGCTCTGCTAGACTCTTGCAATAAAATCTTCTCCTCACTGGTTTTAGAACATCTACATATGTGGATGAAAGATCCTGACAGAGTAGACGAAAACCAAGCTTGTTTCCAGAAGGGGCTGGGAATTATGGGAAATAGTTTTATGCTATCCCTTTTACAGAAGGTGGAGAAGTAGTCAAAGAAATCTCTTTATATGTGCTTTGTGGATTTAACATCTGCCTTTGATAATGTGAATAGAGATATCTGGTGGGAGAAACTTTGTAGATGGGGTATATAAGTAACTCATGGTGACAAGTAATACAGACACAAGTGATCACAGTTCAAGTGTGTTTATTGAGCAATTAATGCAGGATGGAAAAACGCCTAATCTAAATCTAAATCTAAGATGGGAGCAACTGTCGACCATCAAATGAAAATAAGGTAGTCCTAGTGGCATTGTGTAAAATATAAAGGGGCCATACTAAGAAACCTATTGCCAAACCTTACAACTAATACCAAAAGGGGTGTGGGATAGTTCTCAAGAAAAAAAAAATTGTTCTCAAATAATATGTCAGGATGGCGGCAGCCTGACTCTCCCTTCCCCATGACTCTCCCTTCCCCATGTTTTATGCGCGGGATAAAGTGGGATCCTGGGGCACAGCACAGTTCTCAAACTTTCCCCAACTCCAGAAAACAGTTTCCGGTTTCAGCTACTCTGAAGCCTCGACGGCCAAGTCTTTTTTCAACAAAAGCCTCTTGCCTTCGAGGATCAGTAAATTGGCAAACAAACACAAAGTTCCTTTTCACGTTTTCTTTGGGTGATGGATTCACCCCTGGGTCCCCCTCTTGCGGGCGCTGATCCTTCACAAAACAAATTCCATAAATCACTAACAGTTCCCTCGGTCTAGCTCAGACTTCAAATGACAAGTGGGACAGTGTACTTCTCCTGTCTTACAAAGTCTCTTTAACAGCTCACTGTGAACCTCCCTCTCTAGGGTTCACTTGCTCAGGGTGATAATGGCTCATCCATGCGTTCCCCTCTTATGGGCACTGACCCTTGAGAACACTTTGGTTGATAGTTGCACCCCCTGGATCTCCATCGGCCGGGCTCGGATCCCAAATGACAAGGGGCCGCTTCTCTTTCCCTTGTTTTGTAATATTTCTTGCTTCACAAAATCTTAATGTCTTTTTAAACAGTCCCAGCGACATCCCTCGGTCGGGTTCACGCTTGTCAACACACTGTTTCTTGGGACTTTAGACTTTGCCCCCTCTTCATCAGCATCCCTCACCCGGGTTCATTGGTGCCAACTTCACATTGACATTTACCATCAATGTTCACAGGCTTCACTTCCCTTACTTTCTCTACAGTTCTTAGGTCAAAGGCTTTAGACTATAAGGGGATTTTGTTTGACCTCCTCTGTGACCACTTTGAACTATCTTGGCAGCTCTCCTACAACCTTCTGGTATCTGTAGTTTCACTCAGATGGGGATCGATCAGAGTCTCTCGAATTAGCACACATGTGGTGCTGGTTCCCTCTGCAGCTGGTCTCCCCTTAACACTTTTACAGTTCTTTGAACTTGGTGTAACTGGCCACATTGCAACTTTCATTCACCAGTAGTCCCCTCGACTCACCAGCTGTGATGAACCACTTGGCTTTCCTGGTAACTGTAGTCAAGGCTGGTACCAAGGTAGTAGGAGTATCCCTAGCTCCCGCTTATCAGCGTCAATATGCTCTGTGTACCATTGACATCTGTTGCAACACACTTGGGCTATTGTCCTCATTCTTACAGTTCCCTCTGTGGAGGTTTCAATGGGCTAGCCTCAAAACAGGCATGGTTGTGTCTCTCCTTGTTAGCCTCTCGATATTCGCCGCCTTTTGCCGCCTTTCTCCTCCTCTTGAATTGCCAGGCCTGGATAGCTGTCTCTTCATGCGGTCTGCCTTGCTAATACTGTGCTCCCTTGCTCCACCTTTATCACTGTGGGGAAAGGAAAGGGCCGTCGGGTGTGTCTGATCTAAGTCAATTGCCTGACTTTGCCTGACCCTTGTGTCGGGACATGTCAGGTAAACAGTTTTACTACAAGTCAGTTGTTTGTTACATGGTAAAGAAGTGTTCAAGTTAGAAACACGGGATGGTAGAGTTCCTGAATATCCTACGGGGTAGGATGGAGAAAAGGTGTTATTTGAAATAACAGCCTTCTCGATAGGGTTCTTGATAAACTCAGAAGGGGGAGATTGGCAGGTGTTGCCAGACAACGGGAATGATCAGGGTTATTATTATGAAAAAAACAAGGGGGTTTGTGGGGACGGTAGTCTTTTATCGGAGCAGGTTGGGAGTGCGGGAAATAATAATTAAAGGGAGGGGGTGAAGAATGACCGAGAATGTTTGGGTAGGTAACAAAAAAGCAGGGATTCTGGGAGTTGTGGTTCTTGAGTAAAACAGAGTTTGGGCTTCTGTGGGATTTTCCAGATATGGAGAGGTCGTTGGATTTACCTTTGGGTAGAGGGATTCAATGGATGGAACGGATGACGATGGGGAATAGCTAATAAAAGCTTCGGGAACTTTTTTCCCCTCACTATCCTTCGCGTGATGGTACGGCATCTCACCTGGAGTATTTCCCCAAGCATATCCCCGGGCTCCCCTACCCAGGTGGTCCTCCTCCACTGGTCCACCCCCAGGAACTGGATCCAACCTCGATGGCCATGTCCTGGCCACCTGAATAAGGGATTTCTGGGCTCTACCTTGGAGAATACCCTGGGGTTTCTCAGAGGTATTTTGAATAATCTTCTTGAGATACTTAGAACTTTACTTGCAGGTTCTAAGGTGATGATCAGATAAGACGATAAAGTTTCCCTAACCAATTGGGTCTTCCCAGTGAGTATGCCAGGGCTGTGTGCTTTGGATGCTTATATGCAGGGAGGAAAAGCCTTTCCACCTTGACTTGCTGCTGACCTGGTCCTATTTGACCAAACACTGATTGGTCGCCAGCATTCAATAAATACCCTGGGTAGTTTAATGGTGAACTGTGATCTATCCATCAATATTTCTAAAACAAAAGTAATGTTTTGTCCCTTCCCTCCACCCATCCCCCTGGTCTCCCGACCACCCCATCCTTTCTCTTCTCCTTCTCTCCTATCACACCGGACAAGGTCACTAGGGCTGTCCGCTCTATGAAGGTCTCCTCCAAACAGGTCTCCACCTGTTCTTCCACAACTATTAAGGAAAACATTGGCCACTTGCCCCTGCACTGATGACTACAGTCACTCTCTTGCTACTGAGTCTTTCCACTCTTCCCTCAAGCACTCCCTTGTGTGCCCCCTACTGAAATAGCCTTCCTCCGACCCCTTGTGTCTGGCTAACTACTGCCCCATCTCTATGGGCCGCATTACGAGGAAGGCGGTAGGGAGTTAATGGGGCCGGTAGAGCTGCCAGCCCCGTTAACCCCCTACCGCCTCATTACGAGGTCTGGTCGCGGGACCCACTAAGGACGCCCGGGAAAACCAGGCATCCTTAGCCAGTCCTGCAAGCAGACCAGGATGCTAACAACGGGCCCGTCATTAACAGGCCCGTTGTTAGCATCATCCCCATTCCCATTGAGCCCTATGGGGGCTCGAATGGGAATGGGGATGTGCCTGGTCCGGGTTCCCTGAATGGGGAAATACCGGGCCTTCCAAGGTCAGAATGGCCCGGTATTTCCCCGGACCCGGTACCCGGTATGTGGGTAGCCATGCCGCAAAAAGTGGCATTGGTTACCTCCATCCTCATAAGGAGGCCATATGACTCCCTTACTTGGGCAACTCCTGGAAAAGCTGGTCTTCCCCCAACTGGCCCAGTTTACTGAGCTCATTGGCTGCCTACACGACCACCAATCTGGATTCTGAGCATCTAGAGGCACGGTCACTTCTCTTCTGAACACCTGTGAAGAATTGCTCACATCTCTTGACACTAACCCGCACGCTGTCCTTCTACTTGATCTTTCCCCTACATTTGATATGGTCAACCACTCCATCCTCATAAAATGGCTCCATTATTTCTTTGATATCTTTGTGCGGGCACTGGACTGGCTGACCTTCCTCACTGACTGTCCCTCCCAGGTCATCCTGGGCTCTTTCTCCTCTCCTACCTCTATCTCCAACGGTGGTGTTCTCCAGCGCTCTAACCTCTGACCCTGGCTCTTTAACGTCTATCTTGCTCCTCTTGCTCACCTTATCTCCACTTCCAATGTTATGCAGATGACAACCAACCCTTCTTCAAACTTCCCTCTGATGCTCTCCCTACACCCTCTACCATTCTTGACCGCCTATCTGGTCCTGGTGTGCCTCCAATGAGCTCTGCCTCAATGCCAGCAAGACTGGGATCCTTCCTATTGGGACTCCCCCTCCCTCTTTCCTTCCTTCACTCTGGCCACCCTCTGAGGGTTCTCCCCTTTCTCCTACATCTGAAGCCAGAAACCTTGGAGTCATTTTCAACTCTTCTCTCTCTTCCTCAATCTACTGTCTTCCTCTCTCCACCCCCTCCAGCTTGTCTAGAAAGGGGTGTGAGATTTATCATTGGCCTCAAGCCCAGGTACGATATCTCTCTATCCATAAAATCCTTTTGCATCATCCATAAGGATGTCTGGGGCCACGGACCAATCAATCTACAACTTGCTCTCACAAAATACTTTCCTTTACGCTCCTCTGGCTACAACTCTCTGTGTGTCTGGTGCCTCTGGAACAGCCTACCCCTTCCTCTCCGTCTCATATAATAAAAGTGTGCCATAAGCAAAAAAGTGTATACGAAAAATAAAAAAATCAATACCAGTGCCCTGCTTTCAAGATGAGTTATGAGATATTGAAAGATGTTTTTTTTAAAAATAATACACCATAATTTATGCACTCATTTGGCGACAGGAATGTTTACACATTGGCTGCAATGTCAGCAGCATCTAAATGACCCTTGCACCAAATGACTGGCACCAAATTGGCTTTCTCTCCATTTTGGCCATGCTGAAAGGGGCTCTGCAGCCAAAGTAGTGTGCCAATATGTGGCATACTGCATTTAGCATGAGAATGCAGATGTAGACCTACCATGCCTCACCATCCCTGGGAATCGCTCCACCTTTTACCAACAACCCCAATTCGCTCAGTACCAGTTTGCCCCATATCTCCCAGGCCCCATGCTACCACAGTCAGTAAAATACCCAGCACCAAATGAACAACGGCCAGTACAATACCTGGCACCAAATCTCATCCAGTCACATATGCAGCTGTCGTCTGCTCAGCTGTGAGATGAGAACCACTTGCCAGAGGGGACAATAACTTACTACACAGGAGCAAGCATGTTTGGGGACAATCCCTTCCCACTCCCAGGTACGAATGGTCACCCACAATAGTACAGGCTACAGGGAGCTCTGATGTACCCAGTAGTTTCAGTAACTGCCAAAACAGATGAGGAACCGCGAGTGGGAGTGAAGCAAGGAGGTCAAACATTTTCTTTTTTGGTGTACACAGGGGCTACCAACTCCTGTGTTAGGAAATTAAGGTTTCCTTTGTCGGACAAAACAGTGGACACGCAGCGATTTTCTGGGGCTTTGGTATCAGTTCCTTTCACCGAAGACTTACCCATCACGTTAGGCACACAGGAAGCTTCAGCATCTTTATTGTATTCATGAGACACACCAGTCAACCTCTTGGGCAGGGACCTCATGGCCTAGCTGAATATGACTATCTAATTCAAAGAGGAGGGTATAGTGTGTTGTACCCCAGGCATGTACCATACCAGGGCTGTAGTACTAATACAAGCACTCTGAGTTAAAATGCCCTCTGGGGTATACTGCTCCATCTAGATTTGTTTCTTATGGGTAACAATTGTATTTGGATGGGTGCCAGAAATTAAGGACAAGATTTGGCACATACCTGCCGAGTTTCTATTCAGAACAGCTTTCCCCCAGGAAAGGGCACCAGGTACAATTATCAAGATATAGTTGGAAGCAGTGATCACCAAGGCAGACATTGTAATCCTATTTGGTTTTGACAAAGAAGATCTTGAATGGTGCACAGTTTTATGGATTGACCCAACTCAGTTATTGAGGGATGTGTCCAACAAGCAGCTGTTCGCTGAAACAGAGGATGAGGGAGAAATATTTGTAATTTCCATACCTTGTCAGATAATTGTAGAACAGAGAGGAGTAGCCCTAACTATGCTCCTTGTCGAGTCATTAAGACCCCAAATGCAGAGGAATTTAAAAAATGTGCCCAGTGAGCTATGGACCAGCAGCCGCCACATTGTAGGGATATTAAAGAACATAGGTGTTTTTTGCATCCAATTGAAACCAGGTGTATGTTTGCCACGAGTAAAGCAGTATCCCATCCCAAAAGTGGAGGGGATTTTGACACTATTGTAGCTTGGATCCAGCAGGGCATGATACCGCAATCAGAAACACCATGTAACATGGCTGTATACTCTGTTAAAAAAAAGTGAAAGGGTCATATTGGAGGATGGTTCAGGGCCTTTGCCTGTTGAATAAAATTGTATAGGCAGATTTCCCAGTGGTCAACAACCTTGCCACCATCCTTTATAATATCCCCACAGAAGCCACTAATTTCACTGTAGTAGATATCAAGAATGCATTTTTATCCTTCCCTCTACGCCCTGAGTCTAAGCCCCTCACAACATTTGGTTATAGGAGCCAGAGATTCCATCAAACACATCTACCACAAGGGTATTGTGAATCCCCTAGTATTGTTATCAATATTTTAAATTGACTTAGGAAAGGGACACGTGGTAGACAAAGAGAAACTGCAAATTTGCAAGCAAGAGGTTGTGTACTTAGATGGATCAAATTATCATTAAGTTAAAGAGTAACACCAGAAATAGCAGCAGCAGTACACCACACACCACAGCCACAGCAAAACAGATGCAACAGTTCTTGGAATTATGTAACTGTGTTGGAGAATGTATATTCAGCTATTCTACTTACACCAAACACCTATTGCAAGGGTTGATGGAAGCACATAAAGTTAATGGATTCATTGTCTGGACAGATGAGATGACCCAATCATTTCAGAAACTTAAACATGTGATCTGTAATGCACCAGTTTTAGCAACACCAGATTAGAAAAATTCTTCCTGTTCCCACATTGAAATGGACAAGTGATGATGGCTGTTCTCACCCAACGAACATCCATGGGACATAAGCCTTTGAATTATTACAGTGGGCTCCTATACCCAGTCATGCAGGGACACTTCCCATGTGAGCAGGCTCTAGCAGCCACTGCTTTCGCACTACAGAAATCATCCACCATCACCATGGGATGCCCAGTCACTCTCTATGCAGAGCATGCAGTTTTTGCAATGTTAGAGAAATCAAAATCTACTCTCACCTCACAATGAGCATCAAGGTATGTGGTAATTTTGTCCAACCCCACCATTCACATTGTCAGGTGCCACACTGTCAATACAGCAACATTCATTACAAAGCTTATACAGCCAGATGACATAGTGCATGATTGTGCTACATATGAAGACCTTACATAAGACATTATCCATGTTAGAGAAGACGCACTCACGGAGGGGAACATACTCTTCGTTGATGGTTTGTCGATGATCAATTAGAACAAGGGATGAAGACAGATGCAAGCAGCAGTAGTTAGTCTTTAATAAGGAAACTACCAGCTGTTAGCCAAAGGTCAACTGCCCACACACCACTCCACACAGGCAGCAGAGCTTGTAGGACTAATAAGAGCATTCAAACTATCTCAAGGGTGTCCTACCACCATTTACTCAGACTCAGAATATGTCACATTTACCGTACATTCAGGTCTATCCAGATGGCGTAGGAGAGGGTTCAAAAATCAGAAGGCATGCCAGTGCAGCATGCAGCTGTACTCTCCAGGTTAATTGATGCATTAACACTCCCTACAGCAGTAGTGGTAATTAAGTGTGCAGCCCACACAAACAATAAGAACCAATTGCTTATGGCAACAGTGCAAAAGACATAGCTGCAAAAGAAGCGGCATACTTAGACAATTCCAATACCACAGTATCACCAGAGGCTGTGTTACAGCAAGTAGAACTACTCTCAGTTCCTTACAATGCAATCCCTTTGGCCCAAATGATCAAACTACAAGCACAAGCTCCCCACAAGGAGAACGATTTATGGACAAAGAGAGGGTGTTCATTGTTCCCCACAGATCTAATATGGAGACAGAACATTCCAGGGAAACCAGTTATACCCCAAGCAATACTTACCATTGCCCTTGAGTGGTTGCACTTCCTGGCACACACAACCAAGCAGTACATTGCAGTGGATTTACAGGAAAGTTTCAAAAACATATTGATGATTTCATATCCAATTGTATCATGTGCAAAATGTACACCACTGGTTGCACATTCAGGACCATGAAAGCCACATTGTCCCACCCCTCAACGCCTTTCCAACACTTGCACATTGACTACGTGGAGATAGTTAACATATGCAGCAACTTTCATTATTTGATTCTTGTTGTGTGTCCATACTCCCGATGGCTTGAAGCAGGTCCCTGTGTTCACCAAGATGCCAAATCAGCAGTCACATTTCTAGTACATGAAGTATTCCCCCAATAGGCAACATGTGATTTCCTCAGATCAGACAACAGGGCTCACTTCTTCATTGAGATGTTTAAAGATATCTCTGCTTTATTCGACATGAAGCACAAATTGTGCACAATTTACCTCCTCCAAGCCAATGGAATAGTGGAGCGCCTAAATGGTTTATTGAAACTAAGACTTGTTAAGTTATGTTATACTCTACACAAGAGCTGGCTACGCTGTCTGACACTTGCCTTGTTTCCATTAAAAAGCAGCCTAATTCTGATAATCACCTTACACCGCATGTGATAGTCACTGGCAGGAGGCTGCATAAACCCCTTGCATCCGCAGGCACAGCCTTCGATGCACATAATTCTGCTGAAATTTTAGGTGATGAATTTGGGGGGTATTTTAGGGAACTAACAATTTATCAGATTTATATCTCATCAGATTGGGATCCACCAAAAAGAGCATGCTTCACCAGTGACCAACTCATTGCATCAATAGCAACACTTGTCACAGCTACAGTAATGGCAACTCTTCCCAAGATATCGTGTTTGGGTACGGAACTGTGTGCACAAGTGGAAGGAGCCTAAATTCACGGCTGTACACAATGGGCCTCATAATGAACCTGCCAGTCCAGAAACAATGGTGGCGGTAAATCTGCCGCCACCGTTGTTTCCAGACCGGCTGATTCCAAGTTCTGCAGGCGGGAGGAGTCACTCCCGCAAGGTCTGACTTGGTGGGAGTAACGCCACCTCCCTGCAGATGGAAATGGAAACACCGGCTCTGTCACAGACGGAATCAGTGTTTCCATTGCCCCCATGGAGTCCTCCATGGGAATGGGGATTTACGGAATTCCACCTCTGGAATTACTGCATCACTGTGTTGTTATGCCCCAGTGATTCCGACAATCATGGAGGTGGAATGGTATTTTGGGTCCATCGCAGACTGACGGTATTTCCGGCACAGCTACCACCAGTCTCGTAATGAGGCCCAATGTCATCTATGCCACACCCACAGTCAGTGGCAAGAAGCCATGGATCCACATCAGCAATGCCAGAAAGGAGAAGAGCTTGACCCTCCTCTGCCAACAGCAGGAGAAAGAAGAGGGGGTACTAATAAAATGAGTGATATTTCTTTTTTTAATTGAAATTTTTATTGTGATTTTTACAACACCAAATAGGATGGAGCAAACAAATCCACAGCAAAACCATGAATAAAGACAAAATGTCAACTCCCATCCATTTCGAAAACTCCACCAACCACAGTCCACCACTTACCCCCCATCCTGTACAGTGAATTAAAACCTCTTTGCCCATAACAACAGAAAGCTTCATGTACGGTACAGAAAAAAAAAGCATAGCTTATGCCGATCAAAGACATATCCCAGATGATGCAGCCCATTACTAGACAGTAACTCCATTCATGAACAGGGAAGGACCAGACCCCACCCCTC
The DNA here is from genome assembly GCF_040938575.1 of Ambystoma mexicanum. NCBI lineage: Eukaryota > Metazoa > Chordata > Amphibia > Caudata > Ambystomatidae > Ambystoma > Ambystoma mexicanum. Next base: position 307,397,772 of record NC_090936.1, read on the forward strand.
CAAGCAGACACCATCCCACAGTTTGTCACCCTTTTTCCTATGGCAAAAGGCCTCAAGAGGGCTTAAACCTGCTACAAAAACCCACTCCATTCCATCTCCATTCCCTGTGTCCATGAATGGCTGTGGTGATACTTTCCATTACATAAATGTTTTTTGCTGTGTTAACCCACAATGGTATTCCCCCTCCTCCAGGCCAAACAGTGCCAAAGTAGCAGTGTCCGTTCTAGGGAAACACCATCTATCTCCTTTAACCATCTAAGCACTTCTTCCCAATAAACCTGAACCTTAGAATACCTCCACCACAAGTGCCAATAATCCACCTGTACTCCACAGTCATGCCAACAGAGTGGACTCACTCCAGAAAACATCTTGAATGAATGATAGTTTATTTGTATATAATGAATGAATGCATGAATGAATGATAGTTTATTTCTATAGCGTCTATACAGACATGTGTTTCAAAGCAATTCAAGGCAAGGGAGGGAGCAAGGGAAAATACAATGACATTCATACAAGACCTTGAGACAATAAAAATGTGAAATTAACTTTCGTACTAGGCCTGGCAACATTTTAGATAGTGCAAGAGCTTTGACAATGATAAGGAGGGGAGGGAGGGGGAAGGAGATGAGAAAAAACAAGCAACTGTCGTAATAGGCTTCACAACATTTCTGGTAGTGCTGGAGATTGACAAGAACTGAGGAGGAGGAACAAAACAAGCGACTATCGTACTAGGCCTGATGACATTTCAGGTAGTGCTGGAGGGGGAGGAACAAACAAGTGCGTGAGGGGGAGGAGACAAACAAGCTACTATCGTACTAGGTCTGACGATATTTCTGATAGAGTAAGTGCCTACAATATAGTGGGGGTAGGGGGAGAGGAGAGAGGGAAAAGGATAGAAAGAGGAAGAGCAGACTGAAAAGCCATGATTTTGGTGAAAGAGAAGAAGAGGCAAAACCAGTGAGATACAGTGTTAAAGAGTGTAAAAGCATGTGGAGAGAGCACATCAGTAAATATAGAACACAAAATGTTGTAGGAGAACAGCAGGTGCAAGCCAGTATTCAAGTAGTAGATGGGCATAGCATGATTCAAGGCCACTGTGGTGCTAAAGGAAGTCTAGCATGAGAATGATGAGATTCGGGATGGGTAAACCAACATGAGCCCAAATAGTCAAGTAAAAAAAATCAGCAACAAGGCGGTGATGGTGTCACCATAAAGTGTCAATACAAACTCCCACAATGGGCGGAAAGGGAATGATTGATGTAGCGGGGGATAGCAGGAGAGGGCTACCATTGGGGAGGGGACAGCAAGATGAAGGATTCAAGCATACAGGCATCACATGCATACAAAACGGATGAGGCAGTGAAATACAAGAGGCAGGCATACAGGCATCTTGGAAAGATACACAGGATTGTACTGCCAGAGATGCAATAATTGTATAGCATAGAGCTTGTGCTGGCAAGCAATCAAAACCTTAAATGCTCTACTACACATGCTATACCATAATGCCCCATCCAATTCCGAGCCCAAATCCCTTTCCAACCTACACCAACAGTTTATCAGTGCTCCCCTTACCAGCCCCTACCATGACGCCATACAAAAGAGACTTAACCCGTTCATCTCCATTTGAGAATCATTAATTTTCTCTGTCAGAGTGAGATCCCACTACACCTCTGCCTTCCAACCATCAGCTGCAATCACCTTGTTCAACTGCAAATACGAAAACACAGACAAGTTCCCAAGTCCCAGGGCTTCTTCCAATTCAAAATGGGAATAAACTGTCCACTCTTACACAACTGTGTGACTGTCAACAAACCCACCTTGAACCAAGTCTGAAACCTATCCAAGTTTGAGATATGTTCTCCCACTCCCAGGGCTCACAACTGACTCAATGGGGAAGGCCAAGTCATTACCCCCTTCATCTCAAGCCCCTTTGACCAAATAGACCAAACAACTCTGGGTATGGGATGCTTCCTTAACCTTCGCAGTATCCGGTTCCTTGGTGCCCTCCCTCACAGTGGCTGGTCAAAGGTAGTAATTATGCAACCAGTCCACTGATGCTCCACTTGTTCCATCAAATGAGGTACCACAACCCTAAAATGTGCCGCTGTATAATACAAAGACAGGTCCGGAAATCCCACTCTCTCTTTCAGAAGTGCCAAAATGTCATATGCCACTCGCACTTTCTTTCCCTGACACAGGAACTTTAATAGACGTCCCTTCACTTCCCTAAACTCTGCGCATCCTTGTCTCCCTCCTGGTCAAAGGGGAATGAAATAGATTTGCCCCTGTTACATTTAAACCCTGGGAACATCCCATATTGTTCAATCAATTACACTCCAGCCGGGACCAATCGCAATGGGTTAGGAAGGTGCAATAGGATTTCATATTCATATAACCCCAATGTATTTTCCACGTCCCCACCCATATACCTTCCACTCGCAGATCCTACATTAACCTTTGGGCCAGTGGTTCCAAAGTAAGTGCAAAAAGATGTGGCGAAAGGGACACCCTTGTCTCGTAGCCCTAGCTAAACCAAACCACCGGGAAAGACTCACATTTGCTGCAACACATGCTTTGGGGTTCAAATACACAGCCATATTTCCATTCAGCACCTTATGCCCAAATGAAAACGTGCACAGAATTTGCTCAATAAAGGCCCAGTTAACCCTTTTGAAAGCCTTCTCTGCATCTATAGGTAGCAGCATGGGATTGCCTCCCTTCTGCAGAGCCCAATCAATTAGATGCAGAATTGTCTGTATTGTGTCCTCCCCCTGAAGCCCTCTTATAAATCCCACCTGGTATGAGGGGACCAGTCTAGACATATATGCATCCAACCAAGAGGGAAGGACTTGTGTAAATATCTTTGCACCACATTAAGAAGAGATATCGGCATATCGGAGCCACAGAAAATGGGATCAAAAATGAGCCTGGGGAATACCCCGATGACACAAAATGATTAAAAGATTTCACCAAATGAGGGACAAGTAAAGCAGAGAACATATTATAAAACCCTGACATGTAACCATCTTCACTGGGGCATTCCTCAGTGGCAACCAGAGAATAGCATCAACAATCTCCATACGTGTTATAAAAGTGTTGATACCTGCCGCGTCATCAGGTGCCAAGACAGGGGGACAGACCCTGTTAAGGAAAGCCTCCAGCACAGCGAAGTCCACCCTCTCCTCCCCAGCATACAAATCCTCATAAAAGGAATCAAAGATATCAACAATACCCTCAGAATTCATTTCCACTCGACAATCAGTTCCCTGTATTGCGTTATCCATATTTTTGTCTGCTGTCCATGAAGGCGGGCCGCCAATAGTGCATCCGCCTTATCCCCTTTTTCATAGTACTTGATGTAAAAACTTGAGTTTTCTAACAATCTACCTTCCTCTACCAACCGCAGATTTTCACTTTTATCCCGAATGTCCTCTATCAAAACCCCTACACCTATCACTGACTTCTGTATTCCCTTCTCCGGAAAACCAATCGCCTTTTGCAACCTGTCTTCCAGCAAAGTTATTTTCCTCTTCCACCACGCACCTTCCCTAATCAACAGTCCCCTCCATGTCACTTTAACAGCGTACCAGACAGTGCATAAATCCACCTCCCTGTTTTGTTAATCAAGAAATATTCCTTTATGGCACCCTCAAATTCTTCCCTAAACGCTGGATCCTTCCAAAGCACTACAGCGAGTGTCAAACATTTAGGGCCTCATCAGGGCCTGGGCGTTATCCCGGTGGTAATACCGCCAGGATACCGTCAATGCAAATAATGTTACCGCTATTCGGTCTAGTGCAATTTGCACCGGATCACGAGTAGCGGTAAGGTGGTTAAGTCCCCTTAGTAATTAGCACCACGAGTATAGCACCAGAAAGGGGAGGAATGTGTAGATTTTTACCTCCAGCAAAAAGTTGGAGGTAAAACTTTAAGCATTCTACCCAACTCATGATTGGGCCAGCCATTAAATGTGGTGTTAATAGGCTTACCACTGCATATAAGGGCAACCGCCCAACTCCAGATGAAGCCCTTAGACCCAACAAAGAAATTCAGCCAAACCAAATTATGGTCCAACCAGCTAATCTGGAGTATCTCACAACTCAATGCACTAATCCAGAATTCTCTTGACACTCGAACATAATCTATGTGAGTAGACATCCCCTGAGATGGAGAGTACAAAGTAAAAACGCTATCCTGAGGATGAAACAGTCACCACACATCACGCAAATCTTGAGAGTCAAAGCAGGCCTGCAGTCCTCCATAACATTCCGGGGAATCCCTTCTAGGACCTGTCTATCAAGCATCAGGTCAACCCACATATTAATATCTCCCTCCACTATCAGACTGCCCTTACAATCTCTCACAACTTTTGCAAGTGTTGCCGTCAAGAAACTCAATTGTCCCTGATTAGGGGTATATATCATCACAAACGTAATCCATATCCCCCAAAAATTTCCTGAGACTATGAGTGCTCTACCATTTCCACTGTTCCATGTCCTCACCTTTTCCATCCTAAGTCTCTTGGGGAACGAGAATCCTGACCCCACCCTTCTTGGAATCACTGGATGCCCAGTATACCTGTCTAATAAGTCCACATGGGACACTCTGTTCCTCCCCCTGTAAAAACCTTTATCCCCCCACTCATGTGACATTCAATCCCTCCCATTTAACATCACTGGTCTAGGACCAAACCCCCACATGTTCCCGGACCACCAGGAAATTGCAATACATCACACTCGTATAAGAGCCCCCTCCACAACCAAATAATCAACAACACTCCTCAGGAAACACCTACCTTGCCCCTGCCCTTGTCCGAGTCCAGCACAACTACCACTCATGCTCCCAACTCTCAGCATCCTATGTCTCCGGTGCCCCTTCTTGACCACCAGATGGGACCTTCAGACTTGTACCCTGCTAATCACCTTACTACCCCACTCCAAGGCACCAATACAACCCAAAAATGACCAAAGGGACAACAAATAATGAGGTGTTAAAATCACTCAGGATAATTTGCCGAGGGAGAACAGGGCATCCCTCCTCACCTTGTCAAGAATTCTCATATTTTCTTAGTAGTGGAAGCGTGGCAGCACCAACCGTGGCCTCTTTCCCCCTCCTCCAGCATGGTGCACCATCTCTATCGTGGATTCGGCCATCATATCAGTATCATATAGGAGCTTGCCCACTTTGTGGATTGACAACTTGATGTCTCTTTCCGTTTCTCACTGTTTCTCAGGGAAGCAGAAAAAACAAAGGTTATTTCTCCTTTCTGGATTTTCAAAGTCATCCATTTTAAGAGTAATTTTGGCTTCCCTTCGTTCTAATTATGACAGCTGCATGTCGATCTGGAGTTCAACCATATCAATAGAGGATTGAGTGGATTTAGATATTCAGAGGTCTGTTCGTATCCAACGTGTCGAGACTGACCCCGATATAAGTTCAGATCCCTCAGATTTCCTCCAGGAGGGCTGATATATCCTTCTCTGTTGACACCGTATCCAGGGTCTGGGGGACTAGCTCTTGCTCTTGTCAGGGTTGGTTGACGCTGGTGAAAGAGAACCTCCAAAGAGACATTTTCCAGTCCATTAGGTGGATGAAAGCAAAGGTAGGAGCTGTAACTGACTTAGCCCTGGGCAATTCCCTGCAGAGAGAGGCTGGGGTGGGTGGCCTGGCTAGCTATGGGGAAATTCGATAGTGTATCGAAATACAGTTCCACAGTGTGCCAGCCAGCCCCTAGAGTGGGAGTAGCAGACCCAGCTCCCTCAAGACTGGATTTAAAGTCTCACCAGAAATGCAAGATCTCAATGCTTACAGCCTCCCCAGTAGCTCAATTGGGGACAGGGCACAACCTCTGCATAAGGCCGCCCCTCAAGGCCAGATTCCCACCAACTCCCAAGTGACCATCCCAGGTGAGGAACAAGGAACTCCTCCTGTGCAGCCCGGCACCCTCCTGGGGAACACCACGCGATGCGCATAGAGTATACGAGACCACCACAGGCAAGATTGCCACCAACCTGGGCTGCCCAGTGACCACTAATGTTGGATGGCAAATACCATGGGGAGCAGACCTATCTGGGGCTGGTTGATGGGCCTGCTCTGGTCAACAGCAGCACCCCAATGCAGGGGCACCAAAGTTTTTGTGTGGGTACCAAAAACTCCTCACCTCTCTAAGCACACTGCTCAACCCCAGGCTAAAGATCCACCGGACCACCAATATCCAATCCAGGAATGCTTGAGATCAAAGGCTCAGCAAACAACACTCAGGTGCAAGCTGCACACTGGAAGGCCCATATCAATCTGTATTTGCCACTGAAAGTGGAGATCCCAGCCCACCTCGGAGTCCTGGAGCACACACAACACTCCCCTCCAGCTAAGCAAAAGGACTGGGGCCTCACACCTCCACAAACGCTTGGCGCAGCATCTAACAAGGCTACTGCAATGAGGGGCTATGCCCGCTTTATCCATGCAACTTCTAAAACGGGGGAGCTGCAGTGACCCAGCCAAGCGATGGGGTCCAGCCCTGCCTCCTCCACAAAGTCCTCAAGGGAACAGGCAGCCAAGCCTACAGAATCCATGTACTGTACATGGACCTGCGCCCCAAGCTACTGCCTCCTCTCCCCATCGCAGTTGGGCTTACGTGCTGTGGAGGCAGTGCCTGAAACCGGCTCCTGCAGCTCTTTACAGCCACCAACGGCACACTTCCTCACAAACCACAGGACAGCAAACAATTAGATGCTCCACACTGGGGGGCCTAAAGGATGATCCCCGGCCTCCTCCAGTCACTTGGTTGTTCCTCAGTAATTCTCTAACATAGGATTGTGCCCACAGTGCAGTGTCCCATATCTTCAAGGACCAGTTAGGAGCCAAGGGCCCCGAGCCAAAGGCCCGAAGACGCACCACAGCCTTGAAGAATTGCTGTTCCGTGTCAGGCTGTCTAGTTTGTTTTCCTCTGAACCTTCCTTCATGGATATCTCATCTCGCCGGAGGCCAAACTTCTTCAGATTTTCGCACTGCTGTGTCCAAAGTGCTCCCAAAGGGTATACATGGCTCACACCATCCCAGGGGGCAGAGGGGCATTCGAAGTGGGGGATCAGATCACATTTGGACCTGGTGGAAAAGGAGCTCTGCGCTTAGGCTTCCACCATCCGTGCACCCTATGGTGGCCTCCAGTGACATTCCTGATTAAAAGCAATACATCCATTTGGGCTGTTGGATATTAACATTTCTCCACAGCCTCCAAATAATACTGCCAACATTACTAGGTTCATACCTTACATTGTTCTCCTCTTCTGTCCTATGTCTTTATCTTTGTTCATGGTCAAATTCAAATGGTTTCTTTCTAGGGGTGGGTCCAATAATGATATTAACATTGCAAATGTACCAGTGAATATTAATGTTTTAATGATTAGAATTAGGAGGGATATTTCAAACTCAAGTTTTATTTTAGGTAGATCTAAGGATGTAAAGCACTCGTGGGAAAAAAGAAATTGAGTGGGCCTTCATTTGTTTGTTCATTGATCCCATAAGCAACAGCCACTCCTAGATTGTTTATACCACAAGGGATACCACCAGAGGTGGTACATTGTTTAGTGCTCCTGGCCTCATGTAGGGTGTGAGGGCTGATTCAGGGACACAAGGTTCAAGTATATTGGGTGAAAGTTAACACAACAGTAAATGAAGATGACTACATAAAATTGAAAGAAATGACAGAGAGAGATAATTTGAAGACTATTATACTTCACTATCGAACAAATGGACAGGAGACGAATGGGGTTGTTTTTATGGTACCACCCACGTTCTGGTGTTCTGATGAAGTAGAACAAGGACCATTTCACTGATACAGATTACAATTACAGATAAACAGTGCTATTTTCTACAAAATTGAATGGGTCAAAGGGCTGATTGGGTGCAAAGCAGTAGGGATTTTTGGATTACCAAAGAGTGCAGTACTACAAATAAATGAAACCTGTTTTTCTGTCTGGGAAAGATATAGTAAGAGCTGGATTTGGATAGATCAATATAAACCCCTGACAAAGATCATGGAACGTACATGTTTTTCCTTGTGAATCAGAAGCAATAGCATTGTGTTTGTAGGTACTAACGAGCTGTCTGACATGACGGTCGATCTACCTGACATCCAATGGGGCACAGCAGCACTCATGGACTTTTTATGGGTATGTGGAGGGATGGCTTATATGCAATTGCCACCATCCTGGAGAGGAATATGTGAGAAGACTGCAGTCCCCATGTTAGTGATGCCAGACGTTTACCTCACAACAATCAGCAAACACTTAATGACCAAGCCTGTGTACGAAATGCTTTAGCAGGAATGGTGCCTGACGTAGCAACTACCTCTCGTAAGGACTCCAGTAATAAGATCAACAAAATACCTGATGAATATAGATTATTTAATAGAGCCAAAAAAATGTTTTGCCTCCATTTTTGCTTCTGGGATACAAACAGCACCCAATGCCAAATGGCTCCAAATAACAAGGTGGGAAATAATACAGTTGGCTAGTGAAAGCAAACATCGGCTGAATGCCATAATGGAAGGAATTATGCGATTAGGCTCTACACTCTTCAGAATCACTACTATGTTTTAGAGTTAATAACTCCATTGGAAGACAGAGTTTGTGCTGATTCCTGTTCTTTTTTTGCTGCTTGTTGTTGTCTATACTTGTCAACTAATTGAACAGAACAGTGCACTGGCGAAGATCTGCCTCGCATGGTTAGAATAGAACATCCAATTGGTCCACCAGGAACACATTTCAATTGCCCGAATGATCCAGAAAATTACATTGAAACGTAAGTTGATTTAACAGGGGTTGGGGATTGCTGTTTCTTACCATGCAGCCCAGAAGTATATGGCAGAGATTTGCATAATGTCAGTAAAGTGTGTGTACCAAAAAATCCTTTTGACAAGATGAAACAGAGAGGGGCATAGTTAATAAAATAACTAGAGGCAGGAATGCTAATATGCAAATGCAATGCTCCAAATTTAAAGGGAAATACAGTCTTGCGAGAATACTAAAAATGTGAGGGTTTCTGCCATTTTAATGTTGGTATCGTTGCCATGTTGTTTTAATGTCTCTGCCATTTTTTATTAGGCCTCGTTTCTGCTGCATCCAAGAGAACCTTCTAAGTTGCCATGTGCACAACAGGATAGCAAGGCAGTGCAAATATTAATCATATTATTTATTGTTTCAGAGATGAAGTTCCTGTTATCCTTTCTCAGTTAGCTTTTCCCACGGAATTTGAGCACACAGAATAATAACGATTTATATCTTTAGCATTAGTCAGACGGAAATACATTAGTTGCAAATGACGTGTTCTAGTTTAAACTAGGCATCGGGTTGAGGCACTCCCAAAATACTGAATCAGGCTTTGGATCGAGTGCCCTCTAATGAAGTCCTTGGACTGCTTAGAGGCATGTAGCACAAATAATACAAGACATTACTTCTCAAAAGTGGGACCTCTGCTATTTCTATGAGCATCTCTCTTTCTCAAGCAAGATGAATGTCCTGCAAACTAACAGTTTATGTCCTTTGCCTAGCTGACTAATGGGACAGCAACATGTATCAATGTGGTGGTTGCAAAGATATGTTTCACAGTGAGGAAGCTGCAAGGTCTGTGAACAGTCTAGGGTGCCAAGATGTCTGGTGTCATAGGAAAGGATGTTAGCATATCTGATATTGTTGCCATGAGGTGCTGATTTCATTTTTACTAATTGCCCTATTAGGTCGTCTGCAGGGGGTGGATTTGGAATGTCACATGTAATGTACTAACCAATAGAGTAGGGTAATGTATGTTGAGCTTTACATCTGTAAATGGCAAGAGCCAGTAGGAGAAGAGAGATTTGCATTTATCTTATCTCTGGAATATATTGTAATTTTGTGGGTTTTTTCTACAACTACTGTGGCCCAATATGAGCAGGTCAAGAGTCCTAAGCCTTTTGGTCACTTCAGACTGATTCATCTCCTGGCCTATAATTACATGCATTAAAGAGCTGTCTTTCTGCAATTTGTGCACGTTGTTAATTGTTTCCTGGATTTATTTGAGTCAAACAGGGGTTCTTATAAGTCAACCGGGTTCTTTAATGTGGACTATAGAAATACCCTTATTACTTGTCTAGGGTGCTCGGCAGCATTCAACTGGACTTCTTGGTGCTTTTCTGAGGTCACACCAGTGTTAAGATGGTCGAGTCATGATGCCTCAATGGAGAATCAGCATCAAGTCAGCTTTGAGGTGGGGCCTCTCTGCGGACTGACTCAGCTCTAGTCAAGTTAATTGTTCCCAGCAAGTCAATAGTAGAGTTGAGTCAAAATCATGCATCCGCTAGGCCGAGTCGGCATTCGATTCAGTTCAAGTTGATGCTTGTGTTTGGTTGAGCAGTCGCACATGCTGCAGCAAGGTGTGTGCCTGCACAGCAGCATGCCAGCGGTCTAGTCACAGCATATGTGTGCCACAGAGGGTCGAGGCAGTGTTGAGACAAACTAAACAAGCAGGTAAGTGGTTCAAATTTTGTGGAGTGATAAAAGCAGTGGGTACGGAGATGACATTTTCTATGAACCTTCTGTATCCACATCTATGGCAGAGAAGTTTGAAATTGACTGTATCCCAAACAGATTTGGAGGTGTATCCTTGTTGTCTTGAAGTCCATAAATGAATCAACTAAAGTCATGCCCCCCTATGCTTCCACCCTTATAAAGGCAAAATGCTTCTGCAGTTTGGTCCAAAGCAAGTCTGTTGTCAGGTCTCCAATTCAAGCTGCTGTAACATGTTTGCCTTCAGATGTCATAACTAGAGTGCTTTGTCTGCAGGAAGTGAGGCAGGGTAGGACATAGAAGGAACACAAACAGAATCCAAGATGTTGGAATGGATCACTTGCCCTAACCCTTTCTTCACAGCTCTGCCTAGTTCAAAAGGACTCCAGTGATCTGCACCATGGCATGAGAGTAAATTGGTTATATCAAGACTGTTTTGAAGCCCTCTTTACCAGCGGACCTCCAGGGGAGAGGTCCTCTGCTCTGAACCAAGGTGCCATCTTGTTCAGGGGAATCAAAAGAGCAGTTTACTGAGGCAGGGTGCCACATGGTTGTTGTGGCGACACCCAGGCCAGCCTGCTATTACACACCAGCCCTGTCATTATTGCGAAACTGCTTAAGCTGACAATAGGACACAGAAATGTTGTGTCTGTATAATTTTGTGATCACAGTGGCCACCATGCCATAATCAGACATGGCTTTTATTTACAATCTAACTTGCCAACAAGCTAAGTAGGGTATACAATTATTACATTTTGAATCAGAGTTGCAGACTTTGAGAAACCAGAAGGTGCCTCACCCACTAGTCCCCAGGGATCTGTCATTTAGATGGCCAGGACACAGCCATCACTTTTGGATCCAGTTACTGGGGCTGGACCAGTGCAGGAAGATCACCTGGATGCGAGGTCTTCGTGGAGTGGGATACCAGATGATGAAACAAGGTATACCCTTCCCTGTAACATCTTTACGCCATCCTACCAGGAGGGATATTTAGGAACTCTACTCCCCCTCCCATCTCACGGACAGTCCACTGTAAGAGAAAACAGAGTCACACCCGAGCAGTATACCCGACGTGTCTCAATACAATGGTCAGGCGAGGTCCGGCAATTACTGACCGTCACACACACCTGACTTCCATTAAATTTCCCCCATACGGATAAGAGGCGCAGGATGAGAGCACACTCTGAGCAAGGCAAAGCCTGCAACACTCTGAGCAAGGAAATGCATATGAGGAAACAGCAGTTTCAAGATGGTGGTTGAACGAGAGAGGAAAGATGGAAACACAGAAGGGGATCGCAAAGAGGGAGGTTCCCTTGACCTTTTCGACAAGGAACCATTACTTTCCTGAAACCTCGAGAATAGTAAGCGTAAGACCAGGAGATACCTGGGGCCCTCCCACGTCATTAATCAAGGCAGGGAGAATCACCAGCCGCGGTGGTACCATGCTTGGCTCCAAGAACAAAGTAGCATCAGTGAAATCAACACAGACGGTGAGTTGGGGAGAGCGATACAAGACTGGTCTGTGTTGAAGCCAAGGGTGCAAGCAGCAGCATGCAGCATTGTATGGTGAGAGCTGGAATTAACATTGTTAACACGCCTGTAATAAGAGACGCAAGCAAGGTTGAACTGCTGATGAGTGACTGAACTTCAAAGCAAGATATAAACCTTTGACAGAGTGATCCAGCACCACTTGGTGCTCAGTTGAAGGTCTTTGTGAGGTTTTCAGCTGAGAAGTGGCAAAAGTAAAAGTGGGAAATATATCAAGAAGATAACGAGAGACTGTGAATCAAAGTGGGCCTGCGACGGGTCAAGCAAAGTCCTGTGCACAGTCGAAGGTCTGAGAAAGAAGATTTGGTCTGGGCGCAGCGGAGGGAGACCAGTTGAAGTTTCTGTGTCCAAGTGGGTCTGAGCCGAGCGGAGGGGAAAGCCGGGGTGAGCAGTAAATCACCCGAGAAGCTTTATGTGTGAAATCGTAAGAAGAAAGGAACTTTAAAGTTTGTTGTGTTTCATCAGGCCCTCTGAAATAAGAAACATTGAATGGCAAAGAGACTTTGGCACAGAAGGCTGTGATGTTGAAGTTTTGAACTGCATCTTTGTGCTAGAGAAGCCAGAGAGTGTGCTAAGCTCAAGTGTTCCGCCTTGTCCCATGTTGAAAACCTGGGGAATGGAAGCCAACAGCTTGAATATCCTGACATATAATTTCTTGAACACTTTTCTTTTGCATAACATTGTTTCCCACACTATTTTTATTTAGAAGTAAGGATTGGCAATAGGTTTATTAGTATAGGCCCTTTTATTTTGACAGACTCCATTAGGACTGCGTGATTATTGCTTGAATGCCGTAGATTGCTCCCATCTTTAGATTTAGCATTAGGTAGGCATTTTTCAAACCCAATTGAAGTTCAATAAACACCCTTGAACTATGATCACTTTAGTCTGCCTTACTGTTTGATACCATGCCTTCCTTACAAGACAAATACAGATCGACCTCTGCCTTTGTGTTCCAGCAGCGGTCAGGAATGCACATTTAAGGTTTGGACCTACCCTGCTGTGACAGTAGGCAAGTTGCTGGAGATATCAGTCAGGAGACAGTCACAGTCACATTAAAGACACATGCTGCGTGCACTATGATTTTGGCATGGAGCATTACGAAATGGGGTCTGAATAGCAGATTTGCCTTTCACCACATCAAACCGGGGCTCTGGAATTTTAATGGAACATTAAGGTCTTTGATGAGAGTAGAGAGTGACCTTGGCTACAGAAAAGGCCACAGTGTAATTGGCGATTTTATAGCACACTGTTTGATAGATTGGATGAGGCAAAGCGTTTTTTTTATTTCTGTGAAATGGTTTTAACACAACAAACCGTACATCGTTTTTTATATACAAATGAAAGAAGAGAAAAAATAAAGAAGATTTTAATTTTGTATCTTGCCTGATCAGTTCAATAGGAATGATTAAAGCCATTTTAGTGCAGCACCTCTACTCTATATGGTCACAGAGGCAAACAAAGATTACCTTATTGCTGACATTATAATCAGATGCAGACCAATCAGTGTTCCTGGAAACCTATCATCAAAGATTGGTATGATTACTTCACTTTTGTTTACAAAACCTGATTCTGTGGCCTGAACCCTGATTGGTTATCATGGAAACTTCACTTTATTTCCGAGTTTCAAAGATTACTGTCCTCGTCAATATTTTCTCTTTATTGGGTAAGCTAGTTATGATGTAGTAGCTGTCCAGAACCTCAGCATTCACATCATGTGTATTATTTATTTTATTGAATTTATAATGCGCCTAATACTGTACCTGAGTTCGGTTTCTAAGCACTGCACGGGATTTGAACCTCTGTTGTTCTGGTAGTCTTGCTTCTAAGACCAGCAGTTGCCTCTGTGCTATCCTCCGTTCTTTTGTAGTTATGAAAAAATTATGGTATTTGTTTGGAGGGCTACAAATCCTGTCACTAGGCATGTGTAACAAAGTGTTGTCAATGTAATGCCTGTTACATCCGCGGTGACGCAAGGCGTCTGAATAAAGGTCCCGCCCCCGCTCCGCGGAGGCATTTCCGGGGCACAATAGTAGCACGAAGGTGTCCGTGTCTTCTTTGCTCCTCGCAGAGCCGCGCAGCAAGGCCTACCTCTCCGGCCCAATCCTCCCTGCTTCCCGCCGACGCCTCGGCCAGAACCAGGGATCCAACAATGGCGACGAGGGAGCAAACACGGCGGCACACGTAACGCCGACACCCAGTCATTGAAGCCCCTGAATAGGGCGACATTTTTGGAAACGCGGTGGGGGCACACAAACTCCCACACACCCAAAAAAAAAAAAATACTATTTTTTTTTTTACTCTATCTCTCAAGACCACAATTCCTCCCATACATCAACAAATCCCAGCCACATTGCACAACACCTCCAGGCAGCCTCCACGCCATGCAGTGGGAGTTTGGATGGGGAGAAGGAGCACCATCTACCCCAACACAGGAACACACGGAAAGGAAAACAAGGACACTCTGAGGAGCACCACAAGGTGAGAGTACAGCTGCCACACGTGCGCAATGACTTTAAACATGGCGTCAGGCACATCCACCCCCAGGCCCAGCACGCCATCAGAATGGCCGTGAACCTGTCACTGTCAACGCCGGAGGCCCGCCCGCAATGTGGTTCAACCGCTGCACTCTATCCTTTTGACCCATATACTGACCCATCTTCGGTTGGCCCACAATGGCAGTTGCGGTTGCAGAAGTTCGAGATTGCAATGGAATGCAAGGACATTGCCACATCGAGAAAAATGAGGTCCCACCTATTACTGAATGTGGGGGATGAGGTATTATGCATCTTCAATTCACTGGCAATCACGGATGGCATTGACGTCTACCAGCAAACGAAGGATGCCCTAACGGCCCATTTCATGCCCCAGCTCAATCCGAATTATGAGACATTTATTTTCTGCACAACCATCCAAATGGAAGAGGAAACACTGGATGCCTACCACACCATACTACGGAAGCTCGCAATATCATGTGAATTCACTGACATAGAGAATGTGATCTGACGCCAACTCATAAATGGGATTCAGTCAGAAAAGCTGAAGAGAATGGTGCTGAGCGAGAAGGGGATATCCCTGACACGAATCCTTGAACTGGGCCGCCAGAGGGAATTGGCTCATGCTAGGGCGGCACACATGGGCACGATCCTACAGAAACTACAGCCGGCCCTCACATCAGCAACTATGGCCCAAATCACGAATCGCCAATTCTCGAGGGTAGAGGCCAGTGGCTACGACACGCACCCCAAATGGCAACACCGGACCTCGGGACCCACGGAATGTGGGTGGTGCGGAGGGCCTCGCCACGGACGACACAACTGCCCGGCTCAAGGTACAACATGCGGTGCGTGTGGCAGAAAAGACCACTACGCCAAAGTATGCAGGTTGTCAGGAGCACCACAGCAACCACCGCAAGCATCCCAAGATAAGAGCGCAGGCAAGAAAAAGAAACAGGCCAGCGCCCGACGCTTCGAGACCACAAACTCCTCCACAGAGGAGGAAGGCGATGACGCAGCACACATCCAACAGGAAGCTGCAAATGAGCATTGGAAGAAAGGGAAGATAGTCTACCTGGTGTCGGCCCTCAACTACGGAAACACCACAACGAAAAGGAAGCTGAGAAGACGCAAATGCCAGGTAGCGATCCAGGGCTAGAACATACTAATGACCATAGACACAGGCGCATCCGTGAATGTAATGCTACTGACTACGTTTAGAAAACTACAGCCCCAACTGACCCTGAAAGCAACAGACACATTACTGTTTGCATGCGGGTGCACAACCCCACTGCCCATAGAAGGCAGGTTCCGAACCAACATCAGCCAAGGGAAAAAATCACTGCAGTCAAAAATCTCTGTGGTGAACGCAGGCATCGAATGCCTCCTGAGTGGTGATGCTGCAGAGGACCTGGGGCTGATCAGTTTCATTTGGAAAGTGACTGACACACAAGAGATCGACAATGTATTAGAGAGATACCCAAACCTTCTTAGGGGAATCGGATGCCTAAAAGGGAAGTCAATCAAGTTACACATCGATGAATCAGTCCAGCCGAGAGCAGTGCCACACAGAAGGATGCCGTTTCACATACGCAACCAAGTGGAACAGGAACTGAGGGCATTGGAAAAAGCGGGCATCATCGAGGAAGTAACTGGGCCCACTCCATGGGCCTCTCCCATGGTTGTCACCAAGAAGCCCAAACAACCAGGGAAGGTCAGGATATGCATAGACATGCGCCTCCCCAATGGAGTGATAAAAAGGGAGCGCCACATCACCCCGATCCTCGAAGAAATCGTGGCAGACCTCACTGTATCCAAAATATTCTCAAAGGTCGACCTGAAGGCTGGATATCACCAGCTAAAACTACACCGGGACTCCCGGTACATTACAACATTTTCAACCCACATCGGCCTACGCAGGTACAAGCGCCTAAGCTTCGGGATCTCCTCGGCAGCTGAGGTTTTCCAACAAACAATACAGGAGGTGATCCGCGATATCCCGGGAGTCTTAAATGTCAGCGAAGACATTCTAATTCATGCAGGCAACAAATAAGAACATATGTGAAGGCTCCATATGCTACTCACCAGGTTGGAGTGTGCGGGTCTGACGATACACAAAGAAAAATGGGAGTTTCTGAAGGAAGAAATCTTGTTCTTTGGGTACACGTTCAATAGCACCGGAGTGTCGGCGGACCCCCAAAAGGTGGCAGACATCCAAGCTGCCACACCCCCCACAACACCGACAGAGGTGCACAGTTTTCTAGGCATGGCCACCTACTGTGGAAGGTCTATCCCAAACTTGGCCACACTTTCGGAACCTCTTCGTGAACTCACAAAAGTCAGCACAAAGTGGGAGTGGGGGCCCACATGCCAAGAGGCTTTCGAGCGCATCAAGGCTTCACTATCGGCAGAGACCACCATGGCCTACTATGACCCTACACTACCGACCGAACTGTACATGGACGCCAGCCCTGTGGGTCTGGGGGCCATTCTCATACGGGTGGCAAAAAGGGGAGAATCAATGCCGATTGCCTATGCATCCAGAGCTTTGACACCGACGGACCAACGTTACTCCCACATCGAAAAAGAGGCGATAGCTGTACTATGGGGCTGCCGCCACTTGCATTTGTATCTGTACGGCAGGAAATTCAAAACATACACAGACCACAAACAACTGCTCCCAATATTCACGGGCACCTCATCTCACCCCCCCTGCCAGGATCGCCAAGTGGCTACTACATCTCCAACAATATGATTTGAACTGTCATATCAGCCAGGCAGTGGCAACCCGGCGGACTTCCTGTCGAGACACCCGAGAGAGGCAACACTGAGGGAAATACACATGGCAGAAGAGATGGAAGAACACATCTGCCAGGTAATTCACACCATGAAGCCACGAGCAATTGGACAGGAAGACATAGTAGAGGCCCCGCAAAGTGACCCATGCTGCAACTTGGTGAAGGACACGATTATCTCCGGGGAATGGAAGTCATTCCTTCGGAACACCCACAATAGGACAACAGAAGCCAAAGAATTCCTCACAGGAATCTTTGCAGTCCGGCAGCACCTCTCCATCACGGAAGAAGGGCTCATCCTAGGAGGAACCCGAATCATCATCACTCCAGGCCTACAGAACAAAATAGTGGCGTTAGCACATGAAGGACACCAGGGCATCGTAAGGACAAAAGCCCGGATAAGACACCGTGTGTGGTTCCCCCAAATCGACGGAAAAGTTGAGCTGCTTGTCAACACCTGCCTCCCATGCCAAATAACGGGGCCTCCACCCAATCCGGAGCCCATTCAGTCGGCGGTGCGAGGGTCCGCAAGTTGGGACGCCATAAGCATGGACTTCGCCAAAATACAGGAAGGCACCCACATACTGATGGTGATTGACGACCACTCCAGGTACCCGGAGGTCGAGATCGTCAACTCCACGGCAGCAGAGGTGCTAATACTCGCAATCGAAAAGATGTTTGCAACCCATGGCCTACCAAGGAGCATCAGGAGCAACAATGGCCCGCATTTCCAAGGAGAAGAATTCAAAAAATACCGCATGGAACAGAACATCCGCTACCACCACATAATGCCAAGATGGCCGCAGGAAAATGGTGATGTGGAACGGTTCATGCGAACAATAAACAAGGTATTACGCATGTCGTGCTTCAATGCTAGCCCATGGCAGGTGAACCTATACTGATTCCTATGGAATTACAGAGTCACACCCCACAGCACAACAGGAATACCGCCAGCAGACCTAAGGTATGGCACGATCATTAACTCCTCCATACCACACCATCCGAGTAGGAGCACAGACAAGTTCGACCATGAGCGCACCGAACAAAGAAGAACAGGGGCGAACACTCACATGAGCAACAAGAGGAATGCCAGACAGTTCGACCACCGAGTCGGTGATCAAGTGGTCATGGTGAGGAATCCATCCAGATCAAAATTGGACACCCGATATGACGCTGCCCCATGGACAATAAGCAGACGTCAATGCACCGTGATAACTGCCAAGAGGGGGTAAAGATAAGTGACGAGAAATGCGTCATGGTTCAAGGCAGTGCCAAAGAATCTGTGGACACATGGCGAATGTCCCCCAGAGGAAGGAGGGGATCCGCCAAGGGATGAGGGACATGAAAATCCAGACAATGGAGAAATCGGAGACGACGGAACAGAAGAACCACCGAGTGAACCAGAACTGGGTGAGCAGAACAGAGAAGGTGAGCTACCCAAGGGGAGACAGGGGTTTAAACCCAGGGGTGGGAGATATGGTCTAAGAACTGCAACCCGATCTCCGGCCAGACTCAGAGACTATGTATGGCAGAGGACCCCATTGGAGAAACTAAAGGGAAAGGGGGAAAGCCCTGTTGGCTGAGAAATGTTTAATTGTTATTGTTCAGTTTAAAATAAAGGTGGAATGTTACATCCGCCTTGCGTCCCACTACGCATTGATGTAAGGTGTCTGAATAAAATCCCTGCCCCCGCTCCGCGGAGGCAGTTCCGGGGCACGATAGTAGCACGAAGGTGTGTGTGTCTTCTTTGCTCCTCGCGGAGCTGCGCAGCAAGGCCTACCTCCCCGGGCCAATCCTCCCTGCTTCCCTCCGACACCTCGGCCGGAACCCGGGATCCAACAGTGCCCAATGTTTTTCTAATTAGGCCAACTGGGCAATGGTGTACTGTCAGGAAGTCATCTTACGAGAGACCATTTGTATGAGTTTGTGTCTTGTGATGGGATGGAATTCACCGAAGGAATTCTAATGTCTGGCGCATAATGGTCATGTGGTGTTGATGATGTAAAGCTATATCATGAAGCGGATTAGTTGGACAGTAATCAAATGGTTTGAGGGTGGCTTATATGAGTCAGGATTGGACATTTGTTTACTTGTTTTGTAATGCTACGCTATTATTCTTTGGTATTTCAGTTTGAAGGTACTCATTTTCCCTACCCTTTTAAATATTTATGCCAGGTTTTGTATGTCAATTTATCCTTTTCAAAATGTGATTCCTTCCATGTGCATTTGAATTTTTCTTATGATGCTGTCTGTATTATTGTTATTCTTTTTCTGTTCAGTGCGAGAAACGAAGGTGCTGGTGAAGGACTCATCTAATAAGGTTTTAGCAGGTCTGCATCAGAAGGAAAGGTATTGACTCTAATTGTGCTTTTGCGTTATATCTTTCCATTAAATGTAATGGCTGCCATCAATAAGAACAGTTGGTCTGAATTGTTGGGAGGTTTAGCTATTGCCTACATGAATATCAGCCATGAATAACAGGCTTGGAGCTTTGAATGTGTCAATCCTTTAACCCACTCGATTAGTCAAATTAATGAGGAGACATTGGGATGGTCTATTACATGGTTCATCAATCCAGAGTGTACAACTGCAAGAGTGATGGTTGCGTTTGAATTCATAGTGTGTTTTATAACAATGTGTTGAAGGCAGGCAGGAACTAGTTCTTATGGGGTTGCACCATTATTTTTAAGTGTAATAAGGCACCCTCCTTTACCTGGGTTAATGTTTCTGATGTATTAAAGATTTCAAATTCAGTGGCGGCCACCAGTTTTGCGAATTGTGAGAGCGCCATCAGTAAATCACATATCTTTTTACCAATTAATAACAAGATGTGTTCCTCCATTACGTTGTACGAATTCTTCTCGTCTTTTTATAGTTTTGCTGATATGCCTCTAACGTTATTGTGATACATTTTTGATTCAGAGAACTATCAATACATTGATATTTTTGAATTACCTGGAATGGTGGTGGGAATTTGGATTGTGTGATACCGATTTTGATGTCTCTGGGCGATGTATGTACCTCTGAAGGGGTCATCTGCAGTAAGATGGGCACATATGTCTTCTTTTATGTAAAAGTGTCAGTCCTTTGATGTAAACAATTTACATTAAAGGACTTCAGATTTGTATCTGTAACTTGGATTATGATTGTTGCAATGTTATAAATACGTATAGTATATTGACAATTTGTGGACATATTTTAATGTATTTATGTATGTATGTATGTATTTGTAAAGCGCTCACTAAGGTCAAAAGTCATATAGGCGCTACAGGTGGCAAAAAAGGAGACAGTTCACAGAAGGCGCATAAAATTAAAATAGGTACGTTTTAAGAGCTTTGCGAAAAATGAAGTAGTCACTCATTTGTGGGGGCGAGGACAGAGAAGGAGTGTCCGCCAGCCTGCACCCTGCAGAATTTTAGGATTTTCAGCAGAGTTTGTGAGGCCGTGCGGAACAGAATAAGAGGAGTGTGGAGAGTCAATTTAGATTAAAGATAGGCAGTGCCAAATTTGTAGACTGCGATGCACAACACATAAAATCCTGAAATCAATGAGGCTTTTCAGGGAAGCCAGTGAAGTTGCTGTAACAAACAGTGAGAGTGTGAGAACCTAGGGGCACCCTAGTCTAAGCGAGCACAGAATTCTGCAGAATCTGCAGATGCAGGACCAGGAAGGCCAGTTGACCAATATAGATTCCATTGCAGTAATCAAGAGAACCAATGTTGGAAGAGGTCACCATTTTACAGTGCACCTCGGATGGTAGGAAAGGGAGAGTCCTTTTTAAAAGCTTCAATTAAAAAGAGCCTGCATTGCAGACAAAGTACATTTGAGCTTCTTGTGAGCCTGGCGGTATATGTTTTACCCCAAGACTCTTAACTGATGCACTTGGGACAGGACAGGGCTCCAAGGCATCCAGCCAGTACTCCGTATTCTAGACTGCGTTGGAATCAGAGGGACCAATCATGAGAATCTGCTTTGTACCCATTTAGTTTCAACCGATCTTTAGCCATTCAATCACCAATAGCAGACAATTTCACAGTTTTGATGGAGGCTCAGATACAGATATCACCTGCATAGGTGTAAAACACACCTCATATTCCACAATGAGGTCGGCCAGAGGACAGAGATAAAGACTGAAAAAAAGAGGGTAGAGAGAAGATCCCTAAGGAACACCACATGTTAAAGCTAAAGGTGTAGAATAGAAAGGAAACAGAGATACAACTCTGGTGCATTAGGAAAGAAGAGAACTAAGAAAGAGAAGAACCAAATATGCCCGAACTTTCTGGGCAATGGAAAAGGATACCATGATTTATAGTATCAAAGGCCGCAGAGAGATCAAGGAGAATCAGTACTCTGACCTCGCCACGGTCCTGAAGTAAAGCAAAATCATCTAAAATGGAGACCAGGACTGACTCCATGGCTATAAGTGGCCTGAAACCGGTTTGGAAAGGGTGCAGGGAATGCTGTGACTCAAGAAAATGAGAGAATTGAGGGGTAACAATAGCTTCAATGAGCTTCATAAGAAATGGAAGACGAGATATAGGTCAATAATTAGCTGGTAAAGCTGTGCCCAAATGTGGCTTCTTTAAAAGCGTGAATACCATAGCATGTTTTAAGTGAGCAGGAATCACACCAGTAGTAAAGGAATTGTGAAGAGCTGTAGTGAGCAAGGGAATGATTTCTTAGGGGAGGGACTGAATAACATGGAGGGGCATGGGATTAGTTGGAGAAGCAAATTTGAGCCTGTGTAGGGCACATAGACAACCTCATCAGTAATTGATTCAAATTGAAACAGCTCAAAATAGTCCTCCAGAATGGAAAATTATGCCAGTTGTGTGGGAACCAGAGATCTTGGGCCAGCAATAGCAATAAAATGACGGATCTTGCAGATCTTCTCCACAAAATTTGTGGGGATAGAGTTAAACCAAGCTTGAGAACAGGAAGTGTCAACTGCTGGCAGAGGCAGAGCAGAAAGTTCCCCGGCAACTCTAAACAGTTGCTGCTTTAATTGTATTGTGTAAGCAAAACAGGGCCTGTTAATAGATCTGTTTAAATTCAAGATCATAATCAATGCACCACTTGCATTCTCCACATCGACAGGCTAGTTTAAGTCCTCTGAGGTCCGTAGAAAAAGAGTGAGCTGAAGGTTTAGAACGGCTAACGCTGGTCTTAACTGGGGCCAGTGTATCCGCTGTGTCCAGCAAGGCCTTAAGTAAAGCAGTGCAGGGATCTAGATGATCTATCCCAATGAACCGAGTTGTGCTTGCCATAAGGTAGTCCACCACAGAGGAGGGACAAATCTTATCTCAGTGACGTTGGGATTGAACATTTCTGGAGGGTCGATGAGGGGTATAGGAGAGAAATACAATAAATGGAGAAGGCAATGATCAGACCAAGGGACCAGAGTGCAAACAGCCATCAAGGATTTGACTGAAAATATCAAGTCAAGAACATTTCCCAAACAATGAGTAGGGAAGTGACTATGTAAATGGAGAAAAATATCAACCAGCTTGGCAATACAATTATTTTGCATGTGATTCAGTGGGATTGTTGGAACAGACCTTAAAATCTCCCATAAAAATGAGCTTAGGGGAAAGGTCAAGGTCTGAAATTAATTGGACAAAATCACAAGCAAAACTAGCAAAATCATGAGGAGGCAGGCGATAAACCAGTAGAATGTGTATGGAAACATTAGGTAAAACTTGAAGCCAGAGTAAAAATGTTCACAGGGCACATTATCTGTCAGTAGGATCAGAAAGCAATTTATAGATGCTAGATGGATTAAGTCCAGACCACCCCCTATAGCGGGAAAAGCCCTACCAAGATGTAAGATTCTATAGTTTAAAGATAGCATCTGCATGATATCAGTGTCTGTAGGTGTAAACCAAGTTTCTGTAAGACATAGGATGTCTGGTAAGGAGTCTTCTAAAAGTGTATGAATATCCTCCCGATGGGCAACTGCTGATCTGGCATTGATCAAGGAATAAGTAGGAAAGGAGGCTGGAAAGGCAGAAATGCTACAGGGCTTGGGTACGGAATAATTTACCTCAGCATTACCCTCTGCCATTCCGACAACTTTAGTCGGGAACCTGGATACAGGAGCGTGAGGGCAGAGAAACCTGGGCTGCATGCAAGTATCAGGCGTGGCCAAAGACAGCATCTTGCTGCGTGCATACTGCTGCGAACTGCTGTCAGCTGCAGCATCTTGGCATGCTGTAATGGCCCAACACTTCCCATCACTCGCCCACCCAAAAATAAATTGGGTGTTGGCGGAGCTTGAGCAGA
Organism: Ambystoma mexicanum; assembly: GCF_040938575.1. Lineage (NCBI taxonomy): Eukaryota > Metazoa > Chordata > Amphibia > Caudata > Ambystomatidae > Ambystoma > Ambystoma mexicanum. Next base: position 307,421,433 of record NC_090936.1, read on the forward strand.
GGTAGAGCAGTCTTTGCAGTCCATACTGCCTCTGTGCTCCAGTCTGTCTACCATTGCAGAAATTTTGTGGGAAGACCCATGAAACCTACCTGAGACCACGGAGCGGTCGTGGAGCTTGAGCAGAGGTAGAGCAGTCGTTGCAGTCCTTGTCAGGACTGAAACGGCTGCTAGAAAAATGGACCTGGACGTTCAACAAACATCTTTGCAACACTTGGCTATGAAATCGATGAATGAAGGAGAAGACGCTGAGAAAAGACTTCTTAGAAGTTCATGGACAATGCAGCTAATTTGTGACCCAGTAACCCCCAGGCAAACTGCCAGATCACGCCTGGCAGGTATATCAAACACCCGTATGGCGCCATCTCATCGAAACACTTTCAACATACCAGGCGAGCAACTCTGCCTTGCCAAATCACCAGCGAACTTTGAGAAAATGCAAAAGAAGACGCACAAGTGGACACCCATCATGTATCAAAATAGCTTGCTCAAGCAAAATCTACAGCGAAAAATGCAAAGAGCAATCTACAATCACCAAAAGAGAAGCTCTGCGACTGGAAGCAAATTGACACAATGGCCACCACGGCCCCACGAAACCAGCTCTCTCCCGGAAAGCGACCCAATGCAGCCGGTCGAAGGACGAGCTGCGAGGAATTCTCTCAAGCAGGCTCAGTCGGGGAACGTGAGGCCAGAGGAGCACCACAAAACCAAAATCAAATTACAGGAGAAACAGAAATACCTGAAATCTCACCTACCTTAGATGAGCAGCCGGTCCGTCCCTCGTTGAACGAGGAGACACACCGCGGCAAGTCACTGGATTCAAGCCAGCAGGAAGAAGCCCTGAGGCCGCTGGAAGGCCCGCCGGAAGGCCCTCACGATACAGAGCTTGGGCAAAGGCCACTCCCCCACGGCTCACTGGGTCCGCAATGCACACAAGTGCCTGCCAAGATGGCCACGTCCGTGGTGGTCGATGTACAGGTACACGCAGCCCAAAATGCTGAAATCCCAGCACCTCCAGAAGCCTGTCTCCATCCCGCAGACCAGCACAACGCTCCTTCTCCTCCAGAATCGGAGAAGTGTGCAGATGCAGGAGCACCCCTAGATGAGCAAGAAAAGCTGCACAATACACAAGACACAGAAAACAAATCACTGGGGGATAATCTGAAATGCACACCAACTGTGATGGAGATAAAAAAAATAACCTGGGACACAAACAACTTTCACGTTCAAAAAATAAAAGAGTGGATAACTCCACAGTACGGAATCACAGAAAACCCCACACAAACACCACCTCAGATAAAACAAAAAACAAGCCACGGGGACAACCAAAAACAAAAAAGGACAAACCTGACTCAACAAATGAATCTCTAATAAAAACAACATTCTGCAACTCCCTAAAAGACTGATTCTCTAGACAGGGGAAAAGAAAACACGATGTTCCCACAGAACTGACGGACGACGAGATCCTGGAAGTCTTAATGGATCCCGCCAGCACACAAATCTCGCAAAACAGTGCCCACAACCTGTGAGAACACAGAACACACCAATAATAATCCTCTCGGATCCCCCCACCACTGCAGTCCAACGATGACTCCCCACAAAAGCCCCCACTGAATGAGAAACAAAAATTAGATTCAAAGATGACTACAGACAGAAATATTCAAAATCCAACAGTAAATGCTGACGACTCTCCACCCTCTGGGAAAATCACGTTTCCCCCTGCCAACGCACCACCAGCCCCATCAGAGGCACCACCGGAGGTGCAAAACAAAGGCGATTCCCCTTTCCTTAACATTCTTTTCCCTAGCCCCAACGTAGAGCAGTACAAATGCAACGATCAACCCCACCTACTGCCTTGTTTTGAAGACGAAGAAGACTACAGATACCTACAAACCCAAGATCCATGAGAAAGGCCCTTGCATCCCAGCCACGCAGGAAAAAATTACTTTCACAAAACCAATCACTTGAAAGACTAACATATGAGCCAGCTCAAAGCAGAAAGTACCGCAATAAGGAGAACTAACACCCAACGAAACCCCAACAAAATAAAACGACATGCTGTCAATAATGTCGGCAGTCACAATCGCCTTGGCACCTTTTGGGAAACCATATGAGTCCCTAAACGATACTCTAAAGGAACACACAACCCTTTTCGCACTGATGCACACCAAACTGATCTATTTGGAAGGTTTTATCACTGTCAAAGAAAGAGAGACTATGGAAAGCGGCGTTCCATCAGCTTTAACAGAAAATCACTGTACAAAGCAAGTGCACCCTCCGGGCTCGTCCAACAAACAACAATCAATCACGGAAATGCAAACAGACCCTCCTCCTCGCCCTCCACTGTACAGATTTGCAAGCAACCAACAAGATCCCCAAAATGAAACAAACAAATCTGAAAGCTTAAAATGTGCTTCCACCAGTAAACAAAAACAAGCAAATCAAGCATGCATCATCATTGAATCACCAATAAAAGTCAGCCCACCCCAGAATTCCCGTTGGGTACCAAAGGACCGCCTTGAAATTTCGGGCCAAAAAATTCAAAGAATTTACCTGGTTGGAGCACTCAAAGCAAGACCTCTACCACAGAGAGGACACAAAACGACAATTCGCTTCCACCCAACCAACAAAGAATGACCATTCAAACATCTCAAAAGTCTTCACAACATCATGTACAGAAATCCCCAAGAACAGTGGAAGACTTCATGGCAGATAAAAACTCCATGAACATAACCATGCATCTCACACCCGAAAAAGGAGTAAGCAAGAAAGCCCCTGAAAATGAACCAGAATCACTGCGAAGAACTGGAAGAAAACCAGCATCTAAAAAACACAGACGGAATAGCTGACACACGCCTCCACCGAAATCATGGGAGAGCTCAAGAACCCCAAGAGATCCGTTCACACCAAACAACAATAATCAGGCATATCCTGTCAGAAATATCGATCAGAGGCAAAACCAGAAAACAGGACAGTGGACAGAAGAAACAGATACTGCACCCATCTCCGGGAAGAAATGCACCAATAAGAGACGAGGAGCCTAAATCAACAGGTCGCAGAAACTTGCAACTTTCCCATACTCTTCGCCAAGGGACCACGACCTGGACTAGCAAAAAACCTGTTCCTCATCCGCAAATGAAGAAGCTGGTCCACCAACATTTTTTATGTTAGAACAAACTCCAAAAGAATTCAGAAGCACAAACATTAAATCAAGGAACAATTATGAAGATCCTAAGAAACATCAGGTTCCTCAAATACTTAAGACCAGACAACATCATCCTTGTGGAGCCCTATCACAAAGCTCAGAAAGCGAAAGCTTTCTTACACATAAAAGAAGCCACAACAGCTATACCGACAAGGAGGGCCTGGATGACATACTTCAAAGAGGATACATTCTAACAGAGCTCCAACCAAAATCACCCAACATTGATCAGCAAACTGCACAAAAATCAGCAAGATCACACAGGGTACATTACAGGTCTAAAACTGAATCAAACTACCGGTCAGGCAACATCTTCCCAAGATTCCAAGACCAAATGCACAGAAGCAGGAGCCCAGACAAGCAATCCACAGAGTCGATCAAAAAGTCCAGACAACTGGCCAGAGAAGGACCATACCAAGTAAATGACTACAAACGCGATAAAGAAACAGAAACAAATAGAGCACCTGAAATAACAACAAAAACACAACAAAAAGTTCTATCATTTGCCCCAATCAAACAGTTTTGGGCTTGGCTACCAGAATAAGCACCATCGACAGTAAACAAATAGCAACCATGGATGACACAGGACAAGAAGAAAATCTGAAGCACAGCAAGATTGAAATTAACAGCAACAATACTAAAAATGGCTTTGTGGAATACCCGTAGCTACAAACATCTGACGACAATAGGAGGAATCAACTTGGGCGATTACGACATCTTAGCTCTCCAAGAGACCTGGCTGACAACAACACCATCAATGGACAGATTCTCAATATAAGTATCGCCGGCAACAAGGGGCCAGCTAGGCCGCCCATCAGCCGGCCTCCTGATTGCAGTTCGTTCGGGCAGCGGGTTGTCTATTCAAAAACAGTTGTCCTCCTCTCAAAGCTATTTATCAGCTCTGGTGAAGTGGGACCGACTTGAGTCAACTACGTGGAAAATCCAGGAAACTTCAATCGCCATAATTACTACATACTGGAATCCAAACGCTTTCACGGACGAGAAATTCTTAAGGACAATAGAATCAGAAATCGACGAGATACAAGCCAACTCCGAAATCTCACTAATAGCCATTTGTGGCGAACTAAACGCCAAGTGCCCGAGACCGAAACCTCTCTCTTCAACGAATAATCCAAAACTCTGGGGTGACTCCAGGGGTCAACAATGGCAGAAACTAATGTTCTCGAGAAACTTCCACAATACCGAACAGACCTCACCAAAAGTGCTTCAAATTCCTACATGGGAGAGAAGTAACCAAGAAGCAACCATCGATTACATATTCGTCTCTGAGGCAATGCTCAATCTCGTGACATCTTTCGAGATAATAAGATCCAATGCCAATGACCATAATATTCTGCAAATAACATGGGCTTCTCAAAGATTTCTAAATCCAACAATGGCCGACAAAGTCGAAGTCACAAATCAAGGAAACCGGCTAAGACTAACAGCAGAAAGAATAGAAGAGCTGACATCAAACTATAAAACCAAGCTCGCCGGAAGCAACAACATGGGATCAGCAAAAATTGACTATCAGCCCCTACTGATACCATCTCAGGCCAGCCCCTCAAAATATCTTCGAGGCACACAGTCGGCCACTCATCTCTACGACAAACTGCTTGTGGAGAAGCGCTGAGACCTATGGAAACTAAAGCGTTAGGCCACCAAATCCAAATCAGCTCCACTCAAAAAAAGTTCTAAGAGGAGTCAAAGAAATATGCATCCTGGATCAAATCTTATTGAATAACACTCTATCAATATGACTCAGAGGAGATGCTATGGAAGGTGGCTGGAAGAAACTCCAGAGAATTTTGGTCCCTTGTACAAATGGCTGACAAACAACAAAGCCCTATGCTTCCAAACACTGTGAGCGATGAAAGATGGAAGACCCATTTCACTACCCTATTCCGAATTCCCACTCAGGTACACATGCCTTGTAAGCCCTCTCACATAACCCGCTGGGAAGATCTCTCAAACAAGGATGACATAGAAAGAGCGATCCAAAAACTAAAATCCTCTAGAGCCCCAGGCCCGGATGGGGTAACAAATATCGACTTAAAAAACCACCCAGCAGAAAGGGCTTAATTTATCAGCCTGGTCATTAAAGAATCAAGCCAAACAAAGACAATACCAAGATCTTGGACCTCTGCAGTAGTTGTACCAATCTTTAAAAAGGGGGACAGATCCGACCCTTGTAACTTCCGCTCGATAGCGTTGCTGGACACAATCGGGAAACTGCATGGCTCACTCTTACTAGAAAGTTTCCAACATTGGGCAAAAACCTCTCCTAGCGTGGACCCGCTTCAAGCCAGCTTTATGAAAAACACCGGAACAGCAGTAAACATCATGCTGCTGAGCATCATAAAAGCAAACTAAGAGCCTGACAAACCAAGGTCTTTATGGCCTTCGTCGACCTAGCACAAGCCTTTGATAAGATCGATCGTGCTCTGTTATGGTCCAAAGTCAAACCCTGGAACTGTCTGAATCAAATCTTGGAGCCAATTATAGCACTCCACTCAGCAACCACAATGAGAGTTAAGCTGAATCAAAACGGTGCCCTGTCAGAAAAAATCTCAATCCACAGAGGAGTAAAACAAAGCTGCCCCCTAGCACCCGCCCTATTCACTGCCTTCCTCGGAGACTACAAAGACTCATGCAAAGAGATCAGAACTTTCCCACCAATAGTCGGAGAGTCTACGGTTCCTAGGCTTCTTTGCTCTGATGATATTATTCTTCTGGATCAGACTCTGATTGGTCTGCAACGCCAATTGAACAACTTGGCCAGCTAAATCTCAAAAAACAACCTTGAGATAAACAAAGAAAAAAACAAGATCATGTTTCTTGAAAACACAGCAACAAGAAAAAAAACTCACCAATGGAACCTTGAAAACACCAAAATTGAAGTAGTTAAAGATTTCAAATATCTAGGGGTAATACTGGACAGCACAGGCCGCGAAGCAAAAATGCAGAGCTACACATGGGAAAAGACTTGAAAACTCACCTCCCAAGCCCGCGCTATGAACAGAAAGTTTGGACGTTTTTCACTGATCCCAGTGAAAAAGTTCTACAAGGCTAAAGTGGTTCCATCACTGACATATGGAGAAAAAGCCCTTCCCACAATTCCATCGGGTATTTGGGCAAAAATGTAAGGCTACTTCTGGCGGAAAGTGCTGCACTTTCCAAAGTCAACTGCTATCCCAGCAATTATAAGAGAACTATGCATTTGATCACTGAAAGCAACAGTAGACATGAACGAAATGTTCACATGAGGAAAGTGATCATCCCAGACTCAGCACCTCAAGAAACCAAGAACTACAAAAAGGAGGTTGCAAATGCTATCAGCTTGGGCAGCAGAGAAAAAACAACTGGAACAGATTGGATGCTCCGAGGAGGAATTATCTCAAAACCCAACAAAAATTAATTAAAAAATGGACGAACATGACTGGATTGAAACCCAAGACCGGTCACATTCCAATAAACTACTTACTCATCTGCCATGGCGCAGCAGAAAACTCAATGAAACTGAACAAGTTTTCAAGAGGTTCCCGAATAAAAGATTGAGACAAACATTCATAAGGACAAGGCTGAATCTTCTTCCAACTAACGAAAGTCGAGCACAAAGGGGACTATCGCTGACTTCCACCTGCAGACTCCGTAAGGATACCTCTAAAACTGAATCAGTCTGACATCTGCTGATGAGTTGCCCGGAAACCTTAGACTTAAGAAAAGCGTATCTCAACCCACTCCTAGAACCATTTACCCTGAATGAAGAAGAATCTTGGTGGAACCGTCTAGTGAGTGGAAAAAAAACAGCTGGACAATTGCGACGGCAAAGATTCTCAAAGCTGCCCTAGCAGAATGCTCCAAAGCAGAAAACCAACCAGTTGTGCCTGAAAATGATCGAGAAGAAAACGTGGCAGTGTGAAGCACTGGACCAGCTGAAATGCGAGAAAAAAAATAATCTTCTGGCAACTCTAGAAGTCGCTCAAAGGGAAACATTTTGTAAAAATCAATAAAATTGATAAACACAAAAAAAAATTAAAAAATGGAGTGTTTTCACCGGCCTTGCCGAAACAAAAGGTTGAGAGATATGCATAGTGAAATGATAGATGCCACACCAACTTGGAAGGTACAGGAAGCTTTATTGTGGGTTTAACATAGCATACTAAATAACCCCACCTCTCCCAAGCCAACTGCCTCCCCCAAGCGTAAACATTCCTAAAACAGAACTATTGTACATCATAATCCCCATACATTCTATTCATTTCTTTACTGCACAAACCAGCTTACATAACACATCCCCCTCCCTTATATACAAACACATTTCAATATCAACAGCACAATATATACAAAATAATAACACCTATAGTAGCAATGAACTATACAATGAAAGCAAAGTTATATAAGCATCTATGTCACCATTTCAACATCACATCTAAACAAATAACTAGCAGAATGATAAGAACTTTATTTCACCGACTTTATCATTCCACTCCTATCTCACATGAATACTTCACTCACCTATATCACCAACCTTTTTAAGTTTAGCTATCCTTGACATGTTCCACACTTGGCTACTTTCCAATCTGAAAGCTCCTTTGAGCACTTGCACCACCTTCACAGGATCAGAATACAATGGATCTCCTTTTTCGATAGCACACCCTTCTTCACCCGTACCATGTCAACAATCTCCACAACATTTACTTTCCTTGAAAAATGTTCATTGGTTCTCCTCATCCATCGTTCTTTCCATTCATCCATTCTTTTTCTAATCTCTTCCACAATTCCACCCTTTTCCCTAGCTCTCCCCAACCATGCCGGAGACAATGTAGTATTAGGTCTCCTACCTCTCATGAGTTCAAATGCACTGATCCCCGTTTACACATGTGAGGCCATACACAGAGCATACAAAGGCTCCTTTATTGCCACCTTTCTATCCCCTCCACACACACCAGCCAGCCTAACAGCATCCATAATGCTTCTATTCAGTTTCTCCACTAATTCCATTGCTCTGAGGTTGATACAATGCAGTGCGCTTATGCTTTATACCACACTTCCTCAGATATTCCTTGAATATGCCTCCTATAAACTGCGGAGCATTATCAGTAAGTATTGTTCTAGGCAAACCCTCCCTTTCAAATACGTCTGGGGGAATAAATTCTACCATACTTTGATCTGTTACATCCTTTACCACCTTGAACTCGAACCATCGCGAAAATATATCTATTAACACAATCACAAATCTTTCACATCCACACCCCAAATCCACTGATCCAAAGATATCCATAGCCAGATCCTGCCAGACACCTTCCGGTACCTCTACTTTATTCGTCGGTTTCAATCTAGCTTGGACATTTTTCCCTGATCTAGTGCCTTCTTCACACCTCCCAACAATTCTTTCCACATCTCGATCTCATCCTGGCCACCAACAATCCACCTTTATGGCTTCCTTGGTTTTAAAAATACTGATATGACCCTGATGTCCCATTTCATTAAACCTACTCCTCAATCCATTTGGCACCACCAACCGATCCCAACGATACACCAATCCTTCCTCCAAACTCAATTCCAATCTCAGTTCCCACAACGCCCTCTCCTTACCACTCAACAATTTTTTTTCTGGCCAACCATCTCGCACAAACACAACTATTCTCCTCCACATTTCGTCTCTTTCCAGTGCCCTTACCCATTTGTCCTTGGGTATTATTCCTTCATTGATGACAAATACCATATCAGAAATACTATCACTCACATTATCCTTACCTGTGGCACTTTCATCCGCTCTCAATCTCGAAATGTGATCTGCTTGAACATTTTTCTTACCAGGTATAACTTCAATCCTAAACTTATGGTATTGTAGCCTAGTCACCCAGCAGGCGACCCTCCTTGATACCTTGTCCAATCCTTTACTTTCAAAAATGGCTTTGAGTGGTATGTGGTCCATCCGCAGAACAAACTCCTTACCCGACCCAAAATTTCTCAATTTCTCGATGCCCCAATGACACACCAGAGCTTCTTTTTTAAGAACCGAATAATTTTGTTCAGCTCTTCTCAAAATCTTTGAGGCATGAGTTAACACAACTTCATTTCCATCAATATCGAGCTGAGACAACACAACACAACACCGATACCTGAATCGCTCGCATCCACTGACAAAATCGTTTCCTTGCTCATATCAAACATAGCTAAAGATTTAGAAATGTCAATTTTCCTCTTTATCTCACAGAATTCTTTCTCACACTCCTCATCCCATTCAAAGACCAGTCCTTTCTTTAATAGGCACCTCAATTTCTTTACTTCATCAACATAGTTTTCTACAATCCTATGGTAAAATTCTATTGTTCCCAAAAAGGATCTCAATTCAGCTTTATCTCTCGGAGACTGAATTCTCTTGATACCTTCAACCAAATCTCTCTTAGGCTTCAATCCTTCCTCAGAGATTTCATGGCCCCCACCTTGGTAGCGAATACACACTTCTGACCCCACAGAGTTATTCCACGTTCTTTGAAAACATGCAACACCCTTTCCACATTCTTTTAAAGCTCATCCTCACTCTCACCACATATTATCACATCATCTTGGAAACAACAAACCCTATCCATTCCTGTCAATATCTTATCCATTACTTTCTGGAATACAGATGAGGCAGATATTAGTCCAAAAGGCATGTGCTTAAACTTGAATATACCATCATATGTAATAAACACTGTGTTTTCTTGATTCTCGATCCAGGTCAACTTGATGGTATGCACTTGCCATGTCCAATTTGGTAAAGAACTTGGAATTTCCAATGTGACTCAACAATTCCCCCATATTTGGCAAACGATGGCGAACAGCTATGACACACTTGTTTAGTTCCCTTAGGTCTACACAAACCCTCAACTCATCACTAGGCTTCTTTACCACCACCAAAGGCGAAAACCATTCCACCGCTGTTACGCTCACCTGACTCCCACGGAGGCGCTGGCCTGGTTCGTGCTGCTGTGACCTCTTCTAAGGTGATGCGCAGGGTTCAGAAGACGGACTGGACCGGGCCCCCAAATCTGGCTTGTCTGGCTCGAAGTATCCTTCTGTAGGCGAAAATAGGGGATTAACTGTCTGCGGGGTAATGCAATCGGCCTCCCACTTTCCCCTCTCACCCTCCTTGAAACCCTTCTGTGATTTCTCGTAGCGTCTCACCTTAGGGTCTGGAAGGACGAGCTCTCCATCCTGCTTCTGATGCAGGGGCGCGTTGGTATCCAGTTACTTCACTGGATTTTCGGATTGGTGAGAACCAAACTTGCTTGGCTTCCAGGTAAGTTTTTTGATAAGAGGTTCCCCTTGTGTCCATGCATTAATGTACTAATGCTAGTGTCTTTTTCCCCATAGGGGCCGGGGTACGGAATGCCGGGGAACAGGCACCGACCCGAGATGAGAAACGAAATCCTTGTAGAAATCAGGTAAGTCTTTAATGAGCGTTTTTTGGTAATGTCTTTTCATTCGCTCATTAACGCTGATGTCTCTTTTTCCCCTTAGGGGCTGGGGTCCAGAAATGCCAGGATGCGGCGCGGACCCGAAATGAAGAGGGAATGAATCAACAGGTAAGTCTTAACATGGAGATTTAGCTTTCCTTATTCCCTTCTCTCTCTCACCTTTTGTTCTGGTCTTTTTCTCCCTAGGTGCTGGGGCGTGACTGCGAATCCGGATGATCGCTGCTGAACATGGAGGCGCCCTGTAAAGGTGAGTGAAATGCGGCGCTGCAGCGATCGACGCGATGAGCTTTTAAATTAAAGTCTTCCTTTTCAGGATTGTCGGCGAGATGTCTCCGGGATGCGGATTTAGCAGGTAAGGACTTTTCCTTTTTCTGTTCTCTTCTTCTCTTCCTTTGCAGGTGATCCAGGATGCTGGCAGGTGTGGCAGAAGTCAGGATGCAGGAGCAGACACGGTGAGCGTCCAGCTGCTAGATGCAGAACAACGCGAAGCACGTGTGGCTGTTCGGGTGGGGTTTAAATAGCCTTGGAAGAAGTTCCAGGTATGTATCCTTCCTCCAATCTGGTATGTATCCTTCCCCGACCACGCCCAGATGGTAAATTAGTCCCACAGGTAAAGTAGTTCCTTTCAGGCCTCAAGGAGGCCGGGATCCTGCAGCATGGTCTGCATCAGGTAAGTGCACCCAAGCATTCCCATAATGAGCCTGGCGCCATAGGCGCCAGGACACTGTCCAAAGGGCCCCTATATGGGGTTGCTGGGTCCTTCCTTGGGGACTGGATGTCCGCTTTCGGGGACGCCGGGCTTGAACCGGCTCCCCGGGAGCGGGCATCATGACAGCACTCCCCCCCCCAAGGCCCCTCCCAAGGTTGTTCCCTCCGGGGGTTTTGGTTTGTCTGGGAAGAGTCGGTGGAATTTCCTGACTAATCGAGGTGCATGCACATGGTCGCTGGGTTCCCACGACCTCTCCTGAGGTCCGTACCCCTTCCAATCAATTAGGTAGAACAGTTTTGACCTAAACATTTTTGAGTCTAAAATGTTCTTCACTTCGAATTCGGGCTCCCCATCTATTAGAATAGGTTCTGGAGGTTTGAGTAGTCGGGTTCCGGGTACCACTGGTTTCAGAAGTGACACATGAAAAACAGGGTGACTTCGCATACTAGCTGGTAAATCAAGTTTAACAGCCACTGGGTTAATTATTGCCGTAATAGAATAAGGTCCCAGATATTTTGGGTTAAAAGTTCGAGGCCCTTTGAATGGTAAATGTCTGGTAGCTAACCACACTTGATCCCCAATCTGATACGGAGGTGCTTCACTCCGATGTAGATCAGCATTCTCCTTGTATTTTCTCTTGGCTTGTTGTAAATGCGTAGTTGCCTCTTTGAAGGCTTGGGTAATTGTAGAATGCAGATGTTCTACTGCAGGCATTCAGAGGTTCTGAGGTGAGTCAAGGTTTGAGGTTCGAGGGTGATGCCCAAACAAAGTATAAAAAGGACTGTGGCCAGTTCCAGAATTATTATATGCGTATTCGGCTATCCAAAGAATGTCTTTCCAGTTGCTTTCAGATTGCTGTAACATACACCGTATGTACTGTTCAAGGGTCTGATTTGTCCTCTCGGTCTGACCATCGGTCTGAGGGTGGTGACTGGTAGATAATCTTACGTCGATCTGCGCCATTTGACAACATTTGCGCCAGAAGTGGGAAATGAATTGGCTTCCCCGGTCAGAGATTAGTATAGATGGGAATCCATGTAGCCGAACAATATTTTCGAGGAATTCTTTGGCTAGGACAGAAGCTGAAGGTAAACCTTTCAAAGGAATAAAGTGGGCCATTTTAGAAAACAAATCCACAATTACCAGAATAGTATTGTACCCCGAACAAGGAGGCAGGTCCGTAATAAAATCCATTGATAGGGTGTGCCAGGGTGCTGGTGGTATGTCTAGAGGTTGAAGGAGACCGGCTGGTCTTTTCTTTTGACTTTTATTTTGGGCGCAAATACCACAGGACATCACAAAAGATTTAACATCTTTTCGCCAAGAGGGCCACCAAAATTGTCGTTTCACCTTTTCCTCTGTCTTGGCAATACCGGGGTGTCCCTCTATTAATGTATCATGATAACCGGAAATAACTAGTTTGTGTAATTCCTTATGTGGCAGGAATAAGCGTCCTTGGAAATAAGGTAAACCATTATCTATGGTAAAGTCTGATGCCTTTTGTATCCATTCCTGTAAGGTTGTAGGGTCCAGGAGTTGTTTCACTCTGGCTTGAATGTCTTCAAGCGTCTGTAACAAAGTCATGCCTAGAATCCTCTGTTCGGGAATTATTGGTACTGGTTCTGAGTTTGTATCATATTCTCCCATTCCAATTCGGGATAAGGCATCTGCTTTGCCATTCTTGCAGCCAGGTCGATAGGTAATCATGAAATCAAATTCAGCGAAAAACAAAGCCCATCGGAGCTGCCGTGATGACTGAGCCTTGGCGGTTTTCAAATACTGTAAATTCCGGTGATCAGTGATCACTGTGATGGTATGTCGAGCGCCAAGCAGATAATACCGCCAGGCTTTAAAAGCGGACTTAATGGCTAACAGTTCTTTGTCCGTGATTGCATAATTTAACCTCGGGTGCCGAGAATTTTCTGGACCAAAATGCTGCGGGATGCAGTTGGTTGGTTTCGGGATCTCTTTGGGACAGGACAGCTCCCATGGCTAGGCTGGATGCGTCAGTCTCGACGGCATAAGGGAGATCTGGACGCGGGTGTTTCAATATAGGTGCAGAGGTAAACTTAGCTTTTAAATCCTGAAAGGCCTGCTCGGCTTCTTCAGACCATTCAAAACGTTTATTTTTCCTCAAGAGTGCAGTAACGGGTTGTACCACGCGTGAAAATTCCGGGATAAACCTGCGATAGAAATTGGCAAAGCCGAGCATGCTTTGAACCCCTTTTACAGAGCTAGGTGATGGCCATTTGAGGATGGCATCCACTTTTCTTGAGTCCATTCGGACTCCTTTGGGTGTCAGGATGAAACCTAGAAACTCGACTTCTGTGGTATGGAAAACACATTTCTCCAATTTAGCAAATAGTTTGTGTTGGCGCAGTTTTTCAAGTACTGCCCTGACGTGTTTTCTGTGATCAGATCCCGAAGAGGAGTACACCAGAATGTCATCGATATATACGACAACACAAACATCGATGAGTTCCCGAAGGACATCATTCATGAAGTATTGGAAGGCAGCCGGCACGTTAGACAATCCGAAAGGCATCACCTGGTACTCGAATAATCCGTATTTAGTACGGAAGGCAGTTTTCCATTCGTCGCCTTCTTTAACTCGTACCAGATGATAAGCCCCCCCGGAGATCTAACTTGGTGTATATGCAAGCGTCCTTCACCTGGTCAAGGAGTTCAGGGATCAGAGGCAGAGGATAACGGTTTTTAACCGTTATCTGGTTCAATGCGCGGTAATCGATATAAGTTCTAAGGTCGCCTTCTTTTTTGGGCACGAAGAACAAAGCCGAGGATGCCGGGGACTTTGACGGGCGAATAAAACCATTAGCTAGGTATTGATCCAAATATTGTCTCAAATGCAGATTCTCAGGTTCGGTAAGGGCATATATCCTGCTACAAGGGGGTTGTGCACCGGGCACCAGATCGATTTGGCAATCGTACGATCTGTGAGGAGGTAACGTGTTGGCCTGTTCCTTTTGGAAGACGTCCTGAAAGTCTTGGTATTCCGGAGGTAGTTGCATGGCGGCAGAGGTTACAGATGCTAGATTAATCTTCAGGTTTTCTGGGTAGCAGGTTTGTGTACAATCCGGGAAGGTTATTCTCTTAGCTCGCCAATCAATTCGAGGATTATGTGTCTCTAACCAAGGGATTCCAAGAATAACCTGAAACTGTGGAGCCTTGATTACATCAAACACAACACCCTCCCGATGGCCGTCGGGACCCATAAGAGTCACCTCTGTAGTGGAATGCGTTACCGGTCCAGAGGCAATTTCAGTTCCATCGACTGTGGTGATGACATCTTTGCTGGTTTTAGGACGGAGAGGGAGGTTAATCCTAGAGACCAATTCACGATCCACATAGTTTCCAATAGCCCCACTATCGATGTATGCCTTTATTGCATGCAACCGCTTAGGCTGTTCTGGATCTACGAGAACCATTGGCACAATGAAATGCGAGGTCTGAGAGTTAGTTTTCAAGCTCGGCAAGTGGACCCCTACACTTGTCGGGTGGAGTCGTTTCCCGAAACAGAGTCTTCATGGTTTTTATCAGCGGCTCCTACCGCCTTTCGGGGCGGTTTTGCCGGGCAATCTCGTAGAAAGTGTCCAGAATTCCCACAATAAAGACATAATTTTAACTGTCGTCTGCTTTCACGTTCCTTTTGAGTTAAGGGTCCTTTAACCCCTCCAATTTGCATAGGCTCAGAGACATCAACTCTTTTGGGATTAGCATGGGTCTTGACCAACACCCGGGTCTCAAACCTTGACCGATCTACTTTTCTGTTTTGAAGTCTGTGATCCAATTGGACCACTAAGTCTATATACTCTGTGCATTCTTGGGGCGGATTTACAACTTGGGCCAAGACATCTTTAAGTTCTCCGCGAAGGCCTCGATAAAACAACGTGACTCTTTTATCCTCTGGCCATCCCGTTTCCACAATTAGTCTATTAAAGGTTGCAATATAGGATAGGAGGTCCTGATTGCCCTGTCGCAGGGATAGAAGTTCATCATCCAGAGCCTGCCCCTGAGAGTGTCGAGCAAATAACCTTTCCATGCTTGCTTGAAATCTTTGAAAATCACGGAGAATCAGGTCATCTTGAGTAACCAGTGGAACTGACCAATCGGCAGCGCAGCCGCTGAGATATGACAATACAAAGGCTACCTTGGTCTGATCATTAGGGAAGGCCCCAGGTCTGCATAGGAAGTGCAAACGACACTGATTCATGAATACGGCGAATCGTTTGGGGTCCCCAGCAAAGCGTTCGGGTGGGGCCAGCGGCATGTTTCCAGGTAGATTAATCTGCACAGGGTTTCTGGAAACCACAGGAGTGGGGTTCCCTCCAGAACCGGGTAAAGGAGTTTGCCCAGCTTGACCTTGCAAAAGCTGTCTGGCCAGGTCATCAGTTCTTTCCTTTGATATTATTAATTCCCTCCTGAGGGCATTAGTCTCTTGACGAGCAGCATGTACTTCGGCCCGTAATTCCCCCAGTAATTGGGCCAACTGATCAGTCTCAGAACTTTCCATAGCGCCTGGGTGGGAATTTGTAGGAAGGCTTTGCGTTCTGTTACGCTCACCTGACTCCCACGGAGGCGCTGGCCTGGTTCGCGCTGCTGTGATCTCTTCTAAGGTGATGCGCAGGGTTCGGAAGCCTGACTGGACCGGGCCCCCAAATCTGGCTTGTCTGGCTCGCAGAAGTATCCTTCTGTAGGCGAAAATAGGGGATTAACTGTCTGCGGGGTAATGCAATCGGCCTCCCACTTTCCCCTCTCACCCTCCTTGAAATCCTTCTGTGATTTCTCGTAGCGTCTCACCTTATGGTCTGGAAGGACGAGCTCTCCATCCTGCTTCTGATGCAGGGGCGCGTTGGTATCCAGTTACTTCACTGGATTTTCAGATTGGTGAAAACCAAACTTGCTTGGCTTCCAGGTAAGTTTTTTGATAAGAGGTTCCCCTTGTGTCCATGCATTAATGTACTAATGCTAGTGTCTTTTTCCCCATAGGGGCCGGGGTACGGAATGCCGGGGAACAGGCACCGACCCGAGATGAGAGGTGAAATCCTTGTAGAAATCAGGTAAGTCTTTAATGAGCGTTTTTTGGTAATGTCTTTTCATTCGCTCATTAACGCTGATGTCTCTTTTTCCCCTTAGGGGCTGGGGTCCAGAAATGCCAGGATGCGGCGCGGACCCGAAATGAAGAGGGAATGAATCAACAGGTAAGTCTTAACATGGAGATTTAGCTTTCCTTATTCCCTTCTCTCTCTCACCTTTTGTTCTGGTCTTTTTCTCCCTAGGCGCTGGGGCGTGACTGCGAATCCGGATGATCGCTGCTGAACATGGAGGCGCCCTGTAAAGGTGAGTGAAATGCGGCGCTGCAGTGATCGATGCGATGAGCTTTTAAATTAAAGTCTTCCTTTTCAGGATTGTCGGCGAGATGTCTCCGGGATGCGGATTTAGCATGTAAGGACTTTTCCTTCTTCTGTTCTCTTCTTCTCTTCCTTTGCAGGTGATCCAGGATGCTGGCAGGCGTGGTAGAAGTCAGGATGCAGGAGCAGACACGGTGAGCATCCAGCTGCTAGATGCAGAACAACGCGAAGCACGTGTGGCTGTTCGGGTGGGGTTTAAATAGCCTTGGAAGAAGTTCCAGGTATGTATCCTTCCTCCAATCAGGTATGTATCCTTCCTCGACCATGCACTGATGGTAAATTAGTCCCACAGGTAAAGTAGTTCCTTTCAGGCCTCAAGGAGGCCGGGATCCTGCAGCATGGTCTGCATCAGGTAAGTGCACCCAAGCATTCCCATAATGAGCCTGGCGCCTATGGCGCCAGGACTGATGTCTTTTATGAGCCTGGCGCCATAGGCGCCAGGACACTGTCCAAAGGGCCACTATATGGGGTTGCTGGGTCCTTCCTTGGGGACTGGATGTCTGCTTTCGGGGACGCCGGGCTTGAACCGGCTCCCCGGGAGCTGGCATCATGACAACCGCCTTAGCCAGTTCAATAATTCCAGCACT
This sequence comes from Ambystoma mexicanum, assembly GCF_040938575.1. Classification (NCBI taxonomy): domain Eukaryota; kingdom Metazoa; phylum Chordata; class Amphibia; order Caudata; family Ambystomatidae; genus Ambystoma; species Ambystoma mexicanum. The sequence continues at coordinate 307,438,826 of NC_090936.1, forward strand.
TTTCAACTTTTCCAGTTCCTCATGCACAGCATTTCGCATGGTCATTGGAACTGACCTTAATTTGGCGCATACTGGAGCACTCTAATTTTTTAGTACAATCTTGTGCACCATTCCCGTTAGGCAACCCACCTTGTTTGTAAATACTTCAGGGTATTTCTCAACCAAACCCATTTTATTCCCACATGAGAAACTTGTTGCTCTGTGTTCGGATCTAGCTTAATGCCTAAACCTTTTTGCTCCCTCAATCCCAACAGCGTTTCCCCTCTCCTTAACGTATATCTTTCCCTTAGTTACTCTACCTAGGAGCTCGAAATCAGTCATACAACACCCAATCACATCTATCCTGCTACCATTGTACCCACCAGGTTTTTTATAGGATGGGGCCAGGTCTTCAACCTTGCCACCTACCACATTCTCATACACAGTTTGAGACATCAGCGTTATTTTAGAACAAGAGTCTGCCAACATTTTCACTGATTGACCATTCACACTGATCCACGCAATGGGTTGTCCACAATCATCTTCCTCCTTGCACTTCACCATGTGGACCGTAACTACTGAAAGTGAGAGACCCGCAAATAATGCTGGTATATAACCCGACAGAGTCAATTAAAGTACATCCCAGGAGGGAATGAGACCAAGACCAAGTGAGAGTGATATTAAAGGCTTTTATCTAAAATTAGGTCAAGCAGAATCTACTCTGCTCACGCCGAGAGCACTCTGCAGGAAACCTGTTACAGTTTGATTATATTCACTAACAGCTTCATCACAGTGGGAAGGCCTAGGGGGCATATGAAAGGTTGGGAATGGACACTAAAGGTAGGCACCTAGGGGTGCTATAGGGTTGGAGTCGACTGATTGGTCCGAGGGCACATGATGAGGCGACGTGGTGTCTGGGGTCAAGCGGTCAGTTGGGCTCATCAGCTTGGTATTCCATGTCGACTCTTTATGTATCCTTTGACATTCTAGCTGTGTAACTTTTGCCCTTGTGGCCACATTCATTCAGAACTCTGATCTATGTGTCTGGTCGGAAAGCCTGTACCTTAACACTTGTGAAAACAGAGTTCAAAGGCAGGTTATTTATTGCTAGTCATGAGGTGATCATCTCCCACCAAATGTAGTGCTCCCCTTGTTCAACACTTCTGGATATACTGACTAGGGAGCAGAGCTCATGGGGTCATTGTATGGTCGGTGGTGTCCACTTGATAACAACAAAGGGAATTTAGAATAGATGGCTGAGATGGCTAGGTCACAAAAGGTACATATCATGATAGGCATTCATTTCATTGTGGGGGTTCAGTGATCGAATGTCCAAACATCACTAACTCTCTGTTGACACCCAGATGACTTAGAGGGAATCAAGACCCCTTCGTTGTCTAGTTCCATATCATTTAATAACTCGGGGTCTTTCAGAACACAATTTAACATGCGGCTCTTAACATGTGGCTGGCTGTTTTACACTTGAATCACACGGTGTTTAGAACATGTGTTATCTTCGTTTAACTAGGCCTTCTCATTATAACGAAAGGGAAACAAAAGATCAATCAAGAAATAATTCAGAACCAAAACATATCTTTGACTCAAAATTCACTTATTCATAAACGTGCAGGTCGCAGTTGGAGGTCTAGGGGGACTGGGAGCATGGTTAACTAGGAGTGATTAATTTCTGCATTATACTTATGAGACACTATACTTATATTTACATTCAGCCGTATCAAAAGTGAGGTAGCATGGTGCTTGTGCATTCAGATTTACATTTGATTAGACATTGTAATGTTGCAACTATTGTTATGAGCATTTCAGAATTATAGATTGGCATAAATCATGTTTTCAACATAGCAGGTTAGCATAGGAACTTCCAGTTACACATGTATATGTATATAATTGTTTACTCATAGGCCTCCTTAGCTATTGTCAGGTTCATACAGTTTTGCATAAGAAGAGAAGTGCGCTTACTTTTATCCATGTTAAAGGGAAAAATAGGCTCACCGGTTTAAGGGTCTTTTTCAACTGTTGGTTTTGCCCTAGAGGGCACTAGGATTATGTTTTTATGTCCAGGGTCTGTGGGGTGTGGGGCAGGTTTATAGAGACGGATGGCTCTTGCCTTGGCCTCTGCTCTGGGTTGCATCTGAGTCAATGAAGGGAGTCGGAAAGCAGATGATACAATGCGGATTTTGTTGCATTCTTGCAGCCAGCCATCTCATGGGAACCAAGCAGTTGTGGAGACGGCACAGGGGAGGAGGCGGTGGGGCTTGCTCGCTGTGTGCGCCTAACGGGGAGGGCTGCAGGCTGGAGTGAAATCTTCATGGCCATTTTACTATTGCAAAATGGAGTCAGTGGCTTACAAAATGGAATCTTCGTCACCTCTGGTTTTGTTATAAGGGGTGTACACAAGGGGGTCACGGCTCCTAGGGATATTCTCGTACGAAAGGGTTCACAGTTCCTAAAGGTGTTCCCGCACAAGTGCTCTGGGGCCGGGGCCCTGAACCCAAAGCAGCCGTGGATGGGCCTACCCAGGAAGTGTAGGAATAAGGGATGGGGGTCCAAAATGCCCCCTCCTTCCACTCACTAGCTCGACTTCCCCATCATCATCGTCCTCAGACGAGGCTTTGCTGCTTTCCTCAACATACATCACTTTTCTACCATCACCTATTGCATAATTATTACAGCAATTTTCAAAGTGTCCCCACTTTTTACTTTTCCCACAAATTGTTCTTCTCACTGGGCATATCAGAGAGGTAGATAAATGCCTTGCACTGCCACATCGGAAACATAACTGTTCCTCCCTTTTTGTGACTTTTCCCATGGTTTCTCTTTGCATTACTTTATTTCCTCCTCTCTCATGTGTAGCTTAATTTCTCTTTACATCCTTTCCCTTGCATTTCTTCTTTCCCGTGCGAAAAATCTTTCTTCTGATCTACCACTCTCAAAATCTCACCCACATGAGGTTTCACCTCCTTGACCGCAAATTTTGCAACACACTGCAGGGTATGTTCTACCCTCTTCGCTATCCCTATAACCTCTTCGAGATCTGGGTCATCTTTCAGGCATATCTCCTCATGGATCCTATCATTTGAGCAGTGAAGCATAAACTGGTCTCCGATGTGCTCATCCAATTTCACTCCATATTTACAGTTCAAAGACCGGTGTCTGAAAGCAGTAATACATTCTTCCACAGTCTCCCCCTCCTGTTGTGCCCTCATACCAAAATGGTATCGTTCTAGAACAGTACTAATTCTGGTCTCAAAATGCTTATCCATCTTCAACAAAGCCATGTCAAAGTCATTTCCACCACCTTCCACATCCAGTTCTCCAATATACAGTAGTGTTTCATATATTCTTTGACCTTCATAACCTATTAAGTGCAATAGCATAGATACTTTGCATTCTGCAGAAATCCAATTACCACATGCCGCCTTCATGTAATCAGAAAACCCTTCTTCCAGGGACCCCACTTTATTTGAGGGTGTCCCGGTGTGGGCATAAACAACTGAGGGCCTGGAACCCTCGTCATTGCCATTAGGAGGGGATCACACCAGATATGTGGAGTATTTACTAATTAGTCACACACAACTGCTGAAATGGTACCCAACACCACTGTATGACACTGATGGGATAGTTAATACCCCAAATAAAATATCACGTTATAGTTAATCATATAGCATAGCGTGTGGCAAAGCAAATGCAATGTATTTGTACCAAGCTTGCCTGTCTAATCACCTTCCCAAAAGGGCCCTGGGCGATGCGTTGCTTTGATCAAGATTTCGCCTCCCCAAATGAGCCATAGGTGAAGTGTTGTAGTCCAGGACAAGTCCCCTACTTGAACAGGCTCCAGGCGAGGCGTGACGCTCAATGCGCAGCTCGCCAACCCTTTCCAATCAGCTTTATCTTTCCAGAGAAGTGTTGTACCCCGCCTGTCTTCCGTAGTGCATCACGGATCGACGTCACATGGTTGACACGTGATCGGCATCAACAAATAGGTCCTTTCCTCTGATGCATCTTCTCCGTAATGGATCCGATAATCCAACGGGCCTGAATAGAAGCAGAGCAGTATGTGGCCTCTTGGGACTGCGGTCCACAGACTACACGCCTGCTGCATCCCTGCGTGGGCGGAGGGCAGGGCTGTCAGTCCTGCGAGGCCACTGCACATATGACTTCACGGATCTCGGCGGACCTACACGGGCAGCCGGGCAAACACCAAATGGTCCTCCAGACTCCCCCCTGCAGCCTGAGGGGCTCGCCCATCGTTGCGGTATAGCGAGGCATGCTGGGGCCATCAGCAGGAGGCCTGTCTCCAGCCAGTGGCACAGGTAGGGGGAATCAGCGAATCCAAATCCAAACCAAATCAGCATATTTGGAGCGGCGGGGGTCTTGACATCCTCGTTGCCAATGAAATAATAGATGCCACACCAACTTGGAAGGTACAGCAAGCTTTATTGTGGGTTTAATGTAGCATACTAAAGACCCCCACCTCTCTCTTCTGATCTCTCAATCCAACTGCCTCCCCTCAAGCGTAAACATTCCTACAATAGAACTATTGTACATCATAACCCCCATACATTCTATTCATTTCTTTACTGCACAAACCAGCTTACAAGACACATAGGTCTTGCTTTGTACCAGTGCAGTTGATCTTATGTATTGACAGACAAACCACTCATCTGTATCTCCTGCAGCAAGGCACCTGATGGGTCAAGATTGGCGAAGTTGGGAGTGAAACCAGGTTGATGGTTACTGGGCAGACTTCTAAAATCTCTGCCAAAAATAATACAGATATTCATGTTCACAATATATTCACTTTTTCACTCAGAGAGATAAATTGGGGTTTGCCTCTAAATGCTAATACACTAACTCAAAGTAGAACAATTGTTGCTGAGGAGAGGTGGGCCATTACCCAAAATCTTATTGATACCTGCAAATAATTTTAAAGTAGTTTTTTGACAGGGTGTGGGCTCAGTGCATAGTGTTAGAGCCCAGTCTCCTGCGAAACAAAGATGGCCACTGCCACGGGAAGTAGAAAAGAGACTAAAGGCCTCATTACAAGTTTGCCGGTACAGTAACAATGGTACGGGTATGCTTGCCGGTACCATTGTTGCGGTGCTGGCAAACTACGAGTTCTGCTCGCAGGTGCCTTTGCGCCCACCAGGACTCACCTGCCAGATGGACTGGCACCCGCGAGCTGACCCTGCCGGATGCACCGGGACCATTTTGAATGGTGCTGGTGCATCTGGCCTCCCCTTTCCCATTGAGCCCTATCGGTCTCGAATTGGAATGGGGAGCATTTTTTACAGACGCCCGGCGCCCGGGAATGGGCAAATACCGGGTCTGGCATGGCCGTAATGACCCGATAATTGCCCATTCCCGGGTGCCTGTAAAAAAACGACTCTGGTTTTACTGGCACGGCTACCGCCAAAGTCGTAATGAGGCACTAAGTCCTTTTTTTATTTCAATGGCAATAACAGCAGTGGAGACCAGTGGCTGGATGGAAAAGGCACCCTGGGCAAGCAGGTAAGCCAGGTGCTGTGGGGAGTGGAAGTAAGGTTGAGGGAGGCTGTGAGAGTGGGAGGCAGAGTGAGATGGGGTGGGTGAGGGGAAGAAAATATTGATGATCAAGGGAGGCATTCAGGTGGCTGGGATAATGTAGACAGCTACTGGCAGAGAACACTCACAATGCCTGAGTGCCCTTCGACCGGTAGGCAATAATAAAAGAAACACAAACTACTAATGTATTTCTCCTTGCTATCAGCACCGGTAAGAAAATAGATTGCCAGCATGGCACAGACTTAGAACCTAAGCAGACCATGGACGTCATTTCACCAAAATGCCAAGGGTAGAAGAAGTGACATCACATGGCCCTTGACCTCTGATGACATCACCGGAAGGGATGTCATTTGTCCCCACCCTAAAGTGATATCACGGGAAGCAATGGAACACGACCTTTCACCCCTTCACAAAACAGGAAGTGGCATCACATAGCATTATTCCTAAGTACACTACGAAAAATATGGTTATGATATCACTATAATGTTATATACATTTCATACAAGAATGGATCGCCATATGTATCGTTACGATGAGTGTGCATAGGCCCATATTACTGAATTAGTGTGAATGCAAGCAGACGTTCATGGCCAAATTATAATGATGTGTTATTATATAGCACTTACGCTTAAGCACTTCATGTAGAACAAATATACATACAATATCACCCAACCTGTGGTGTTGGTACTCATTTATCGACCTCAGAAAGATACAAGTTTGAGTTGAGGTGTTTAAGAACTAAATCAGTGACTCACCCCTTGAAGTGTGCCTGAAATAAACCGTTAATCAGTCTAGCAATTATTGTATAGAATTCCAGAAAGACAAATTATTTGGTATTCCTATTCTTTCTTATTTATTGTCACTGCTGAAAGTGTAAGACTTGTTGAACCCCTTTTTTTAAGAGGCCTGAACAAGAAAGCCAGCCTCTCCAGATGCAAAGATCCACATGGTGCTGGCCACAGACCAGGAGCTTGCATTTAAAAAAAACATTTTTTTCTAGGGGTAGCAAGGGAGACCACAGGGGCAGCAAGGGGGACCTCAGGTGTCACAGTTGTGACCCCTGGCGACCCCTAACTGACGTCCCTGAAGCAGACATTTCTATGTACAATGAGTACATGATCCTTTTACCACTCCCTACATGTATCTTTAACATTAAGTAAATATTTCTTAATTACAACCTGCCATGAAATGAAAGCATTCTTTTGTATTAATTGTAAGGTGACAATCAGGCCTAGCATAGGTTAGCAATAATGCTTCTCGTGAAAGGCTCCCCAAGTACTGCCTCTTATAATGAAATACAGACCTTTTGTGACCCCCTGTTCATAGTTTTTGCAAAGTATCCCTACATTCCACTGAGGGGTATGGATCCTTTGACGTCATATGGAATGCTTGCCTTCCCTGATGTGGGGCTGGTTTCTAATAGTGTGTAGGTGTTGGCTATTAGATGAAATTATTAGCATCGGATTAGAGACAGGAGAGAGATGGCATGTGAGGAGGGACACACAGCCTGAGGTTGTGTTTGGCTATGTTAACACCCATTAATTGCTCATAACATGCAACATAACATTGACGAAAAAAGCACTAAGACCAACTCTGCAACAACAAACAGAAAAGAAAAAAAAACGCTAAAAACTGAAAATGCTGCGCAAACGAATTGGATCAAAGGAAAGACAAAGTGCAGAAAGAACAAACCCAACTGAACACAACCGAAGACTCACAACTGCAGAACACACTGCCACAGACAAGAAGGACAACAGAATCAGTGCAGAGAGAAGAGAGAAATCCCTTTACCTAATATACACAAATAAACACTCATGGGAATGAGCCGACCTAATGTACAAATCAAGAACGACCAACAAGCAAACACAACCACGCAGAAGAAGAGCGGACAAAGCTAGCAATAACAAGAACATAATTGACGCCCTAATTCCTTACATCACCAAAACCAGAGGACCCTCCGCTCGACAGCCACAAAAATATAGAAGAGGAGCCTGATTAAAACAAAAACCCAAGACTGAACCTAGAAAAGCTTTATGATAACACAGACACAATTGTACCAACACCACAACTAGAGATCAACCTGGAATGAAACTTTAACACCAGTCAAAAGACAACACCAACAATTAAGCACAAACCAAACTATACCTTTAAAATCCACTGCAACCTAATAAACGCAAGATCCATGTCAAAACACTCAAAAGAGATCTTTGACCTTCTCTGCGACAACAGCATCGACATCCTATTCATCACAGAAAAATGGTAGGATGACAACTACAAAATCACATTCCACAGCTGCCTCCCCACCAACTTCAAATGCCTTCAGTTAAACAGGAAAAATAAAAAAGGAAGAGGCCTCACAATAGCATTCAAAGAACACCTCAAAGTAAAAATAGCCTAACCTCTTAACATCATCAACTGCGAAACCATGGTCATACACCTATCAGCAAATCCAAAAACAAATATCAAATTCATACTGGTTTACAGACCACCGACATATGATGCATCCTTCGTCGACCACTTCATAGAAGCAATCACCAACATAGCCATCGAACACGAACATCTAATAATCCTGGGGGACTTCAACATTTGGTTTCGAAGAAAAACAAGCCAACTCTCAAAACTCACTAATTGGGCAGCTAACAACCATGAAACTACAACAGTTGGTCAAAGGGGCAACACACTCAGCAGCATGCACCCTTGACGCAATCTTCGCCAATAAAAAAAGTATCAGCCGGGCACCACTGATACAAATACTTTGGAGTGACCATCTCATCATTCCATTTGTGATCACACTACCAACTCTAGTCAGCATCCATTCCCTCAAGATCCCAACCAGCACAAAAAGAAACTGGAAAACCGTCAAAGCAAGCAACCTAATAGAAAAACTGGAGATGGCCAAACCTTCAACAGTAGAATTGGAGAAGGCAGACCTAGACTGGAAAGTGGAGCTACTCCACAAATGGATTACTGATACAATCGAAAACATTGCCCTGGAAATCCATTTACTCCCTCAAGAAAAAGAGCAATGGCAAAATGGTTCACCCCACTACTAAGCACCATGATAAAGAACAACAAGAAGCTGGAATTTGAATGGAGGAAAGAATAAAACCAAGATACGAAAACCCAGTTCCAGAAACAAATCCGATCATATAAGAAGGAAATTCAAAAGGCAAAGAGAAAGCATTATGATGACAGAATCACCAATGCCACCAATGCACAAAAATAAATGTTCAACATCATAAAAGAAATGAGAAACCCACCAGGTTGCGACAACACTCCAACCCCCTTAGAGAAACTATGCAATGACTTGGCAGACCATTTTCAAAAACAAAATAAACGGCATCTGACAAATCATACAAAACAGACCAACCAACCCTAACGCTCAATCAACCAGACTTGACGAGGAGCCACAGCGCAAACTCCAAAATCTCCTGGAAATATCAGTAGAGACACTCGTCAAGCTGGTAAAACACAGGAAGAAAGCAGGATCACCCATGGATCCCAACTCCACTGACATCTACAAATCAATCCTCACACAAGGAACGCCATCAGAATATTACAGAAACCTCTTAAATCTGTCGCTCACAACAGGAACTGTACCACGATCCTTCAAATCAGCATACATCAAGACACTTTTAAAAAACACAAGTGGCGACATTTAAGACCTCTCCAACTACAGACCGGTCTCAAACATTCCCTACCCGGCAAAAACCCTAGAAACATACGTATACATATTAACCCAAGAATATGTAGAAAAACACTACTTGCTAGACCAAGCACAAGTCGGCTTCAGACCCGCAAGAGGAACAGAATCAGCACTACTATTCATCTGGGACAACCTAAAAACAAACGCAGACTCCAACACAACCTCAGCTCTGATTCTGCTAGACCTCTCGCTGCCTTTGTCGCAGTAAGCCACGACACCCTAATCAAAAGATTGGAAGATATAGGTATAACGGACATGACACTACTCTGGAGTAAATAATTCCTAACAGACAGAACAGAAACCGTATGGATAAAACCCTTCAAATCCACTCCACTAGTTAACAACTGTGGAGTACCACAAGGATCCTCACTATCACCACTATACTTCAACATCTACCAGACTCCAGTAATCAGGATCTTCAATAAATACAACATTACATGCTACAGCTATGCAGATGACACTCAAATCAACTACAAAATCGAAGAGACTCAAGTCAACCACTCAACCCTAATAGAATGCCTAAAAGAAATCTTTGACTGGATAAACGCCAACAACTTAAAAATCAAACCAGGAAAGACAGAAATCATGATTATATCCAAAAACCAAGAGAACAACACCTACATTCCCTGGCCGACGGAAGTAGTTAAAAACCTGGGAGTCCTAATGGGCAACACCCTAACCTTAAAACCACAAGTAAATGCAATAATTAAGAAATGCTTCGTCCTCCTTCACACAACAAGAAGAATCCTACCTTTCCTCTAATTCACCAACAAAACACTGACAATCGTCGCCCTCATCATTTCAAGAATCGACTACGCAAACAGCCTCTACCTCGGGATGCCAGAATACCTCAGAAATGACAAAGCATACAAAATGCAGCAGCCAGACTCCTCCTCAAACCATCCCGAAGAGACCATATCACTCAAGCACTATGAATACTGCATTGACTCCCAATCAAACATAGTTTCACGTTCAAAATAATGTGCATAACACAAAGGGCAATCAGAGGACAGGGAGCAGAATTCCTACAAAAGAAAATAACTATCTACAAGCCAACGAGAATCCTCATATCAAGCAAGGAAATCCACCTGGAACCAAAACCATACGGCAAGAAAAAACTTGGGGCTCCTCTTTCTCTCACCTGGCTGCAAAAACCTGGAACAATCTCCCAAAAGAAATAACTAAAACAATCAAACAGGAAACACAAAGAACAGATTGACAGAATATATGATGGCACAGACAACACCCAGAACCGACTAAGAGAAACTCCTACAAGAACAAGAGAGACGACGCTAGGTGGCATAGAACATAAGCGACAAACCCATGTGGACAGAAATTAGCATACATGCCCAACACTACCAACAACCTTAACAACTCCGAAAGGACGTAGGATACGGCATAGCTCGCAAGTAAATCAATCTATAAAACTAGGTTACAGCAAAGACAAACTGGGATAAAAGGGCTGGCCGAATACAAAGATGGAAACACGAAAGTAGCTAACTTAGCATATTGACAGAGAGACAAGACAGCCTTGTTGCGCGGAAACTCAAATCACTGAAAGGAAACAACCATCTCTAAACCATGAAGGAGACACAATAGATATATGCATCTCTCCTAACAAGGATACTAACTAAACCAACAAAAAGAAATACTGACGACCTCACCATTCCTCACACACCTCTCACACTCTAACCAAACACAACCGCACCTCTTAAAGCCACAGCAACCCGCAAGCACTTCACCACACCGCAACAGCAACCACACCACACAAACTCCCAAACAACAGCACATGATGGACTCAGAACCGAATAACACACCAATATGCTTGGCGAACGGTGTTAACTGAACTGAAGCTGCCAACAGTACTTTACAGCTCCCTTGCTCTTCTCCAAACGTTGTCCTTCTAGGACGCCTAACCTACCCCCCCTTTGTAATAGATCCCCAGGAGACCACTCTGGTGGTGATAGTTACAAATATTCTTTAATCTTAACATTAACATGGACTATGAGCAGCCCTGTCACTGCCTATCCCTGCCCAAACCCTGCCCACAGTGGGCTTTATATTCACTGGGCTGCCTGCTTCGGCTGCTTGTAAACCAATATAGCGGCCATCTTGCAACAGCAGAGAGAACAGCACAGCAAACAAGATTTCAGATTGTTTTACATACACACGCAGAATATTGCTTCGTTTGAGCATACAATTGTAATTGCAATACTAAAGTATCTCATTACTTATTGCCCTTTGTAAAAAAAAAAAATCAAATGTTTACTATAATGTACAAGGTTTGAAACACTTTCGCACGCATTCATTATTTAAGGAGAGCCTTCTGATTCATAATTCAAATGGAAAGTGATTATTGTTTTTGTTTTGTTTTTTTTAATCTGGCGAACATATTACAGTAAATTTCAAAGCACCACGCAGTACGTTAGTAATGAAACTGGCAAAGAGGCAGTTTATTTCAGTACGGAATTAATCTAAGTAGAAACGCTTTTTATGTTACGGGCGGCGGCAGTAAAACTATTTGTACCAGAAAGAGTAATTAGGGGAAGCAACTCAGCCCCGTAATGGAGATGGCACGGCAATCCACACAGTGATGTTTTTGGATTAAAAGGGAAAGGTAACGTTCACAGTCGGATCAGCAAAACAAACAAGCATCTTGTCACACTGTTTTCCTACCTGCTCTGCTTTTTTCTAAGCACAACAACGTTTGCTTCCCTTGCTTCTCCGGCAGATGTTTGCTAAGTATTGCTGGAGATCCCTGCTCATCCTTCATTCGGAGGTGTTGAAGCAGCTTAGTGGGATAATGACCAGAGGCTGGGCTCTGATGCAGGTCGTGGGAAAGTTCGTGGTAAAGCTGATACAGAGTGACACGCTTTTCAAGACTCCTGACATTACTAGAATGACTAGAATGCTTGCTAGGTACAGTGCTTCGTAGCTTCCATGTCATGGCAAAAGGGAAGCATTTGCTCCAGGGCTCAGCATGACATATTCAGATTTGAATCATAACATGGCTGATTCTACTCTTCACCCTAATTACAATGCCTATGCGTTTAGAGATAAAGGAGCTAATTTGCATAATTTGAGAAATTTGACGGCAGGATGCCGTTCCGTTTGCAATGGATTGTAAACAGCTCCCAGATGCCTTAATTGTCAGCAATTGCACGGCAGAGTGGAAAACTGCACTTTTGCACTCCGCCGTGCAAAGTGAGTAAACGCTGCCTGGCATGCTCGAATGCCAGGCAGAGTTTCCTTTTCATTGCGAGCGCTGCTTGCCATGTTAGCGTGGAAAGCGCACTCACAATTACAATTAAACCTCTGTAAGGGGAATATTTAATTGTAAATGCACCTGCATGGCAGGCAGCATGTACAATGGATTCCCATGAGCCTGAGACCACTTGCTTTATATTGGTGGATAAAGCAGGCACACCGTATAGGTATCTGCAGCTTTTGTGCTGGCATGCAAATCCATGCTGGTGCAAAAATTATTTATAACATTGCGCATAGCCCATCAGCATCAAGGCGCTAGTTTCAGTGTAGTAGTGGTACACTGGTAAGGTGAGGAGAAAATGTCAGTTGAATAGATGAGTCTTGAGCTGCTTTCTCAAGGCGTTGTAGGAGGATTTGCTTCTCAAGTGGGAGGGTAGCTTGTTTCAAATTAGCCCTGAGTGCATCGAGGGACTGTTAAAGGAATATGTCTTAGTTGTGTATTTAATAACGCGCTTAATACCCACAACGGGGATCGAACCTGTGTTGTGTCGTCTTGCTTCCAAGGCGAGCACGTTACCCAGAACGGGGATCGAACCTGTGTTGTTTTGTGTCGTCTTGCTTGTAAGGTGAGCACGTTGCCCCTGAGCTAACCTTCTGGGAGGCTAGAGACACCTGCTCCGAACCACTTGAACCTAGGCATGACTAGGCACTGTTTGTATGCAGATCTTGCAATCCTTTCTGAGGCGTTTTTTTGAATTTGTCCGCTAGATAGGTGCATCATTCGACAGACAGCAGTCGGTGAAGGACAGAATCGTAAAGTTTATTCTGACCAGGACTGGGAGCCAGCGAGCAGCTTTTCTGGCCTCAGAGATATGGTCCCATTTGTCAATGTCAAGTGCCGCCCTTAGGGCATTGTTTTGGATTATTTGGCAGGACATGGGGCCTCATTACGAGGTCAGCAATAAGGGGTTAACGGCGCCGGTAAGGATGCCGGTGCGTTAACCCCTTACCGTCGCATTACGAGGTCCCTTAGCGGGAGCCGCTAAAGGACCAGGCAGCTAACAACGGGCCCGTATTAAAGGGCCAGTTGTTAGCTCCCTCCCCATTCCCATTGAGCCCTATGGGGGCTCGAATGGGAATGGGGATGGGTTCCCTGAATGGGGAAATACCGGGTCCTCCAAGGTTGGAATGACCCGGTAAGTCCCCATTCAGGGAACCCGGACCCGGTATGCGGTATGGGGGTAGTCATGGCGCTAATAGCACCATGGCTACCTCTATACTCGTAATGACGCCCATGGTCAGCGAGAAGTCAAGGTAGACATCAAGGGTCACGATGGAGGAGGCGACAGAAATGTTGTGGTTGTCAATGATGAAGGATTTGTACACCTGAGGTAGTCTGGTCATGCTGGCAGAGGGCCCGATAACGAGAAGTTCTGTTTTTTCATCAATGAGGCAGAGGCTGTGTGGGGCCATCTAGGATTGGGTAGCTTCATAGATAGCATTTTGATTCTGAGGGTGTTCTTAAAATGGTCACTTGTGAGGGGGATGAGGATTTGAATGTTGTCTGTGTAGTTTGTGTAGGAGATCCCAAGGACATCAATGGTACGGTACAGGAGGAAAAGGAGGAGCTAATGATGGTGTCAAAGAGTGGGGGTAGGGGGTCAACACATTCCTTAAGCGAGGCATCGCATGTGTCCCCCTTGCAGTGTGTTGGTTTGAGTCCAGCAATAATGTTGGCGAGGGTGGCTGTGCTGATCAGTTGGAACTTCAACAGAGGGATGTTGTTAAGGGCTGGAGATGATGGGTGACAAGCCGTTAGTGTACAAGATTGCAGAGCTTTTATTTTGACTTATAACCGAGGGATTCTGCCTGTGATGGTGTCTTGGATCTTGTTGCACCAGGCATTGTCTTTTGTGATAGGGGAGGGTGAGTAGATGGGGTTTTGTAGCTCCTGGAGAATGAGATGCAGCACTGCAGATTTTTTCATTGTAGGTAGATTCTTTCAAACTAAGGATAAGGGGTTTGTATTGGAGAGACAGCTTTGTTAGCCAGTGTAGTGTTTTTTTGCCAGGTAACTTCGGCTGTTCTTTTGGCAGCTTCAGCAGCACAAAGGTCAGGGGTAAACCACGAGTTGCGATGGGTTGGGTACTTGGATGTCTTGACTTTAAGGGACGTCAGGTGGTCGATGGTCTTGTGGAGGAGGGCGTTGTTGTGATCCACCAGGGATGTGGGTTCCTGTGTGGAGGGGACTTGTAGGTTGATCAAGGAGATGATTTAGCTACTAGTCAGGTTGCATGAGCTGAAGGCAATGGTGCTGGTAGGGACCGGCTCTGTCTTAGTGTGTTTGCTGGTTTAGGGTATGGTGAAGACAATGGTGTGGTGGCCTGACCAAGGGCATGGTCGATTAGAGAGGATGGAGATTTTGCTTTTGTGGTCTAGCAGCCAGTCGAGGATGCGACCATGGGAGTGAGTCGGTTCTGTGATGAGTTGGCTGCAGCCAAGAGCTGCCAATGAGGCAGATATGGCAGTGGTGTCTGTGTAGGTAGGGTTACCGAACCTGTGGTTGAGGTCGCCCAGTACTAAGAGTTGCGTGAATTGCTTGAGATTAGTTGTGATGAGCACAGTGAGATCATCCCCGAAGCTAGCTATGGGGCCAAGTGCGCGGTAAAGGAGGTGGATAGTGTGTGTGGCATTTTGAGAGCATATTATCTTGGCAAATAGTGATTCGCAGTTGAGGAGCGTGGTAGAAATGGAGGCATACAGCATAAAGGAGTCCTTGTAAATAAAGGCCATTCCGCCACCATTTCCTTCTGCTTTATCACATTAGAGGATGGCATAGCCAATGGGGATATCAATAGAAGCGGCTGGCCCAGTCATGAGAGTGTGCCAGGTTTCAGTCAGGGCTAGGATGTACAATTCATCTCCAGTGATGAGGTCCAGGATTTCATGTGGGTGGGCAGTGACTGACCTGGTGATGATGAAGGCGCATCATAGAGGTAGTTTGGTGGGAGGAATAGTAGGGGTGGGACCATCTCTGATCTGAGGTTGGATGCAGGGTGATGCACTAGGTGGTGATGTGACAGCTGTGCTATGGCCTATTGCACGTTGCATGGCCCTACATGGTGGGTAGATTAGTGGAGGGGGTATGTAGCAAGGAGGGGTGTGGCATTGGAGGTTGGCATTCCAAAAATTAGTCTTTGGGGGCTGTGCGATCAGGACCAGTGCAGTGGGTCTTGCAGCCTGCTGAAGCTTGTATTCTGGCCATGAGTCAGGGCAGAATTTTTGGTGGCGTCATGGTGGTTGTATGGGCTATGACAAGGGGGGGCCTAACAAGACAGGGTGGGAGATGTTTGACAGGTTTTTTGGTCCTGTGTTGGGACTCGCATCTCTGAGGGGACCACTGTGGGTTGGGATGACTAAGTGGTGCTGGGCATAGGTAGCCATCTGGTTTAGGTAGGTTGTGAGGGTGTATGGGAGAACCATGAATGTTTGATGGTGTATTGCGGTGAGACCCATTCAGTGGGCTTTAGGAACAAGGTGGCGGCCTGGGCCTGTGGTGTGGGTGCTGAGATGTTGCTAATGGTGTGTCAGGCGTTGACCAGTAAGTAGGTATTGTATGCTCACAGTTGGATGTTGAAGGGAGTGGGGAGGGTCATGTTAAGACAGTTGAGTGCACCATGTCTGCATCGGAGGAGGATACGGCCAGTGACGGGTCTGCATACTGAAAACACAGCTCTGTCAAGGTGGGGCGGAAGAGGCTTGGTGGCAGGGACACGCCAGCCAAGGTGATTGTTTCTGCGGAGGTATGCTGCAATGGGTACGTGTACTGTGCCTGCCTGGCAACACAGTCAGTTGCGGATCGCTCAGGCAATGCTGCGGCGGGTGCTCCAGTCGAATGACAAGGATCAAAAGGGCAGTGAGCTAGCCATGGAAGCAGCAGGGGCAGGAGTCTGGTGGGTCATTGCAATAAAGTGGATGACACATAAGAATATGTTGATAAAAATAAACAAATCCAAGCCAGAGCACGTGCGGTGCTAGGCGCAATGGGTTTTCCTGGGGAGGTGAGTTGTATAATGAGGAGCTGTTTCTCAGTAGGATGGTGAAAGCAATCTGGAGCCTCGCCGGTAGAGATTGGCTGTGGCACCATCCAACTTCCTTGACTGCAGAACTTCACTGTGGGCCGGCTGAGCCCCCCGGCATGGAGGCAGGGCTACAGGTGTTGGGACCTTCATCCAATCGCAGGGCAAACACGGGAGGGCAGGCTCGGAGCCAAGTGGGGTCAGCATATCGACGGCAGCCATCTTTACCAGTTGCTGGGGTTCGTAGGTAATAGTCGAAGTTGTGCAAAGTTTGAATCTAGCAGGCATGCATATGCCGGTCCCTGGTTGTTGAATGGGACTGACTGAGGCACCATCTAACGGCCTTGACTGCAGGCCTTCACTGTGGGCCGGCTGCAGCTCCTGGCTTTGAGGCAAGGCTCCAGGTGTTGGGAGCTTCATCCAATTGCAGGGCACACGGTAGGTCAGGCTGGGAGCCAAGTGTGGTCAGCATATCAGCAGCGGCCATCTTTACCAGTTGCTGGGGTTCTCAGGCAGTTGAAGTTGTGCAAAGATCAAATCTAGCAGGCATGCATATGCCGGCCCCTGGTTGTTGAATGGGGCCGACTGAGACACCATCTAATGGCCTTGACTGCAGGCCTTCACTGTGGGCCGACTGCTGGAGCATTTGTATGGTGGAGAGGAAGGAAGGTGGTGGAAATGTACGTTGCATTCTGCCGCTTCTCTCCACCATACAAATGATTGCAAATGAGCCTTGGCATGAATGGAAAGCTTTAAAGCCGCTTTTACGCCTTCCATTCATGTTACGGCTCATTAGAACATGAACTCATAGTGATTTCAGTTTTTTCTGTGTCTGACTTAAATGGCCTTCATTTGTTAGTAAAAGATAGTTTTTTGTAGTAAACATTTGGTAATTGTAAGGTACCAATATAATTGTATAGCCTAACACAAAAAAGACTTTTGGCTGAAGCACCACTTTTAGATAGGTGCACTAAAGTGGTTTCAGCCAAGGCAAAGTCAACTTGTTTTTCTTAGTGAGGTCAAGCTTGGACCACATCTAAATAAACACTTCTGCCTGTCTAAAAAGGAAAAAATTCCACTAATGTAAAACAGTGAGCTAACTGGTTGGTTATAGATTTGTATGCAACTTTGAAGACATCATCATCGCCAGCGATGAAGCATGGTGTACATACATCTGAAAGGCCTTGCTCGACAAAATTGACTCACTTCAAAAGAAAAACCACCCAAACCACTTCTGGGCTCCCCTGCCTTTCACTTATGCAATGTTTCTGAAACTGAACTTGTAGTCATCCTTAAGAGCCTTGAACCATTCAGGTGTAAAGGTGACATCTGCCTCGCCTCCATCATCAAAGACCGTGCTGAAGCTTTAACCGCCTTTATCACCAGCTTTATCAATGCTTCCATCTCCTCTGGCTTAGTCCCCTCTTGCCTGAAGGAAGCCTGGTTTCTCCCATTGATAAACAAAAAAAAAAACACTAGACCCTTCAGACCCCAACAACTACCGCCCAATCACAACAGTCCCCTTTCTACTAAAATGTATTGACAGGGCGGCATACATTCAAATACAGCGCTAACCTGAAAACAAACACATTTTGGGCATGCACCAATCAGGCTTCCATAAAGGCCACGGAATAGAATCAGACCTGTTGGACTTAAAAAAAAAACAACTTGATGCAATCAGAGATGAGGGATAGCCTGCCCTTCTCTTGGACCTTTCAGTCACTTTTGACGTGGTCGACCACAAAATCCTATGCCATTACCTGACCTCTGCTTCCAACTTCTCACCAAAAGCCATGACTTGGGGAGCATCCTTCTTGACTAACAGAACAAGCAGACAGTTTGCTGAATTGGCGTGTGCACCCTCAGCACCCATCTCATGTGGAGAGCCTCAAGGTTCCTGTGTTTCTCACACCCTTTACAATATATTCACCAAACCTCTTTTTGACCTACTGAACTGAATCGGCATATCGTACACAAACTATGCCGATGATACCCAAATCCTCCTACCCTTCTCAGGCAACAATATTGAAGACTCACACATGTTAAACACAATTTACACATCCACCCAAACCTGGATGGCTACAAATGGCTTCTGAATGATGAGAAGACAGAGATCCTGATGGTAGAGCCTCCAGCGGTAATCAAGAAACAAAATTCACTATGTTCCACCATGAACATTGACTGCCTGCAGATCCCAGTCTCCTCCTCAGTGAAGACCTTGGGTGTCTATCTTGATGGTACTATCTCCTTGACACGCCAGGTAAACGCCATTGCTTCTTCCATGGCCCTTACTACTAAGCTGCTCAAAGCTCTCTATACCATTTTTATCTCCTAAAAGCTGCCTCACCTTTGCTAGAGCTGTCCCTGGGTTGAGGCTAGATTACTGTAATGTTTTCTTTTCCAGCACCTCCTCACACAACAGACGCAAGTTTAAGTTTTTTTTTTAAGTGGTTTTGTTGGCATTGGTTATTATTTATAAATAACATTCACATTTTGCAGCTCAAATCAGCAACTTTATCAATTATGTATGTGATCACTGGTTAACTGTAACAAGTAACTTTAAACAACAACAACAAACAGTCTTCACCATTAGGACCATTCATGAGGGCAGTCAGCCGATTGCTTCAAGTGCCCGTCAGTGCTGGGAGCAATTGCACCTATCCAACCCCTGGGTCGTTTTGCGGGCATCTGAGTTGTGGGGCCAGTGTTTTGTAAGTCTCAAGTAACTCTGTGCCGGAATCTACCCATTTGTGGGGGTTTATCATCCGATGGGTGAAACATATCCCAGATCAGTGCTTTACAGTCCTCGTATGCAGGGCTCTCTCGCCTTCAGCCTTGGAGAGTCCGTTCTCCCACACCCTAGTTTCCGCCTCAGTCCAGTGTTCCATTTTGATGTGCCATCTAGCGTATTGTGGGCCTCCTGTTGTTTTCCATGCCATTGCAATGGACCTCTTGGCTAATACACATGCCATATCCATTCATTTGACCACATGTCTGACTTTTCCTATTATCAGGTAGGCCCCCAGGAGGCATTCTTTTGGTGTCCATTCATACCACGTCACATCAGCACTCTTGAAGGCCTGTTCTATCCTTACCCAGAAGCTCTGTACTTTCCGGCACCCCCAAAACATGTGTGTCATCCCCGCATCCTCTGACTCACACCAAGGGCATAGTAGGCGTGTGCCTTTGCAAAATTTTGCTATTCTGTTGGGTGTCATGTAGGTCCTGTATAACACGTATAGTTGGATCAGCCTGAATCAGGCATTCCTGGAACCTCCCGGGGTAGATTAGGATCCTCTCCCATTCCCTATCAGTAATTTCGATTCCCAGGTCTGTTACCCACCATTGTTTCAGACTGTCACTTTTGGGGATGGGCTGATCCGATAGTAGATTATATATTCTAGACACTGGCTTCTCTCCGTCTCCCAGGTTGTTCAGGAGCGTCAAGGATGGCCCGGCTTCAGGTTCCTTGGGCCATTCTTTCCACTGTTTCCTTGCAGCCTTTCTAATCCTTTGATACCCCAGGAACTGACCTTTGGGCAATCCATCCTACTCACTGATGGATTCAAACTCCCTGAACATCCTTTCCTCATACATGTCTCCCCAGGTATATATGCCATATCTTTTCCATTGTTTTACAGCTGCCAGGTCTGCCCTGACTGTACAAACGTCTAAAGCAATCAGTGTCTCAGGAGAGTAGGGGTGTTCACGATGTTCCAGCTTCTGGGCCCTGTTCCAGATTCTCCTACATAACATTACAATCATTGGGGCCCTCCCCAGGCATGTCAGTGGGATCCACAATATTTCCTTTAGGTGTGAGGGCGCCACCCATTGTCAGATCAGCTTTGTTTCCGAGGTGGTCTCGTCTGTGAGCCATTTGACCACAAAGCTGAGTTGTGCTGCCAGGAGGTATTTCTCAAAGTTTGGCAATTGTACCCCCCCAGCCTTATACAGCAACTTAAGCGTGGTCAGTGATATTCTGTGTCTGGTGGGACCCCATAGTAGCTCCTTTAGTAGTATTTAGAATAGGCGAAAGAAGGAGGCCGGGATGTAGTAGTGGACATTGTGGAAAAAATATAAAACCTTGGTAAAACTATCATTTTGGTGATAGCAAGCCTGCCCATCATCGACAGCAGCAATTTGGACCAAACATGTGTGGACCTCTGCAATCCCTGCATTGTTAGTATAGTGTTGCCCACATGCATTAGTTCCGGAGTGTGCCATACATTTATCCCCAGTTACCTGAATGAGTTCAGCTGCCACCTGATCCCCACCTTCGGAAGGTCCATATCTGCTCTCCCCGCTAATCCCGACAGTGGGAATATGCAAGATTTTCGTCTTTGCTGAATGATATCCCTGACACCTGAGTAAATCTCTCCAATATGTCCATAATTACTGACACATTGAGGTGTGGGTCGCTTAGGTACAGCAATACATTGTCTGCATACAATGAGACAATGTGATACTCTTCCCCAACTCTGATCCCCTCGTCAAAGAATTGCTTCCTGAGGTATACCACGATCGGCTCTAGTCCCAACACATAGAGCATTGGCGACACTGGGCAACCCTGTCTGGTGCCCCTTTGAATATCCCAGGCTGCAGACACCCTTCTTCCCGTTTTCACCCTGGCCACAGTTGCTTCATAAAGTAGCTTGATCCACCCGATTGTAAAACCAGATATTATATGAAGAGGCCTGGTATGTTATCATTAGGAATTCATTACTCATTTAGGGATTCGTTTATCCATCATTACATTCTGATAAGTTATTCATTAGTTATCCATATATTATTCAGCCATTTGGTTTGCTAGAGAAAGAGGCCTGTTGTATTAAGTGCCTTGTAGAGACATGTAGAGATAGACATGTGTTATTATGTATTATGAATGCAATTAGACATGCATGAGTGTGCACTTAGGAGTATGCATTGAGCCATGGTATAGCGCTTGGTTTGCGAGAGAATGAGTAAACACTAGAATGCATGAGGCCTCTGGTTCCTGAGCCATTCTAAAGAGACACACAGAAGAGCAGCACTACGGTTCTGTGAAGATTATTTTGAGTTACACTGTGAGCGATTGGAATGTGTAAACAGTTTCTTGGCAGACAGAGATAAGACAGTGACTCTTGCCTGAGTAGAGAACGGAGAAGGAGGCTTTATCAGCAGGCCCTGGATAGCTAGCAGACAGGAAGGTGGGGGCATTTGCAGAAGGGAGTGAGTGCTTTGCACAGAGACAGGCACAGAGAGAAAATTTAGCTAACTAAGAGCTGGCAGTGAATAAGGGAGATGGGAGGATGGTGTTTCGTAATACAGTAACACAGACAGGAGAAGGCCATAACAGACAAGATATGATGTACAATGTCACGATGATAGAACACACTGGATTAGAACAGAACAAGACATTTGTATACAAACTTTCAGGCGATTGGCTAGATAAATTCTTGTTTGACAGAAAGAGAGTGAATCTTAGCTTAGAGAAATGTAACCATGGAGAAAGAGTACGTAATTTGACACTATAACTGGGAGCCTGAAATGAGAAGTAGAGGGGTTGAGAGATAGAGGCGTTTGGGAAGCTTTTGGAGATGTACTTTGAGAAGCGTTTCAGATGCAGCTTGCAATGAGATTGGCATGCACGGACCAGCTTGGGAGAGATTGAGGGCAGACCGAGATGTTGGAGCAGCTGGCAGGAGATCAGATGAGCCCTGGCAGAGGCTTGAGGAAGTTTGAGTGGCCGGCTGCAATGGAGCTGGAGAGGAGAGAGACAGGACACATTCAAGATTGGGAAGCATGCACATGCAGAGGGGTGTATTGCTGATTGAGTATGAGGCCTAATTGATCTGAATAAGGCACGTGCCAATGGGGAATTAGGACAGACACTCACACAGAGCTGTTGGTTTGATAGAAGGGGAAATCAGACAGGGATTGTATTAGAGAGAGAGTGTGATGTGTGGTGCGGATTGGAGAGGAATGCTGAATGCTGACACTTGCCATATGTATTTTGCTATTAGCATTATAGATCCAGCAACACTGGATAATTGATATTAGATTGCTTGCATGGAGACCAGTATGTTTTGCTATAAGTGCTTATCATGCCTTTCTGTGCATGAATAAATGTATTCCATTGTTATAATTGAGACTGACTTGTGTGATTTCATTTGTATCCATTGTTATCTTATTTCTCATGTCATTTCTTACTGTTTTATTTGGTTTGTCGTGCATGTTGTATCTTGTGTCCATAGCATAGTAACCTAGGAGTAACACAGTGCACAATCACCCTGTGATACATTAGCAGGGGGGGCCATAGTGGTCCACACCCCCTGAGGTAGATTTGGAGACTATAAAATGGTCGCCCATGTGGGGCTAGGCCAAAGGTAGATTTGTTTTCAGTTTGACAAATGGCGCTCAACGTGGGGCCCTTCCTTCGACAGCTGATATCGATGAGGGCTGGAACAGATGTGTAGTCTGCAGATTTTTGGCAGATGACTTCTGATCCACTGATCATCGATTTGGCTGAAGGCAAGGTTCCAACACGATGTTTGCGTGTGCAGCTGTGTTATCTGTTTGTTTGTGGGAACGTTTTATGTTTGGTGTTTTGTCTTGGTGGGATGTTTTGAATTAAAGCATGCTTTGTCCACAACTTAGTTCACCATAGTAAGGGGAACATAGTTGTCTGACTGTGACTTTGTTTGAATCCAGAATTGTATTGGAATTGATCCAGAGCAGTTTTTTATTACTGCCAATTTTGAAAATGTTTGTACATCCATTTGACCAGGCTAGAGAATTGTTTGATCTTGACGACGCTTGAGGTATTTTGTTTGCAAATCTGCAGAGACTGACACTTTTTGTAAAATCTGACCATTGTTTGGAATTCAAGTGGTTGGAATGTGTGCACATATTTTGCAAGTTGACGACTGTATATGAATGTTTAGAGAAGTCTTGAAGCTTGTTTTTGAAACTCACTTAAGTTTCGTGAGGTTTGGTTGAAGAAAAATCCTGAGGGTGAATTAATAATAGAACTGCAGCATGAGCTCATTTCTTAGTGATTTGAAAGCAATAAGAAATCGGTTTAGACATATGCTTGATGCCTGGGATATTTTGCCGGCACCAACCATAGTGATGGAAGGGAGAAGAGTTCCTATGGGAAACCCAGCAGGGGTAATGCACGATGTAGTGCATGGAGAAAATTTGAATATTGTTCTTGAGGAGAAAGAGTTACCTCGGGCAATAATAGAGAGAGTGTGACCCAGACAGTTTGTTCCACTGATAGTGCAGCAGTAATTGAAAAGATTGCTGCAGCAGCAGAGCAACAAATTGAACAAGATGTTTGCCACAAAGAGAAAATGGAAAGTGCATTTTTGACAGACATGTGCTGTATGCCTACAGAAATGCACAGAGGGATTGCCTATGAAGATTTGCATTGTGTAAAAGTATCATTGGAGACACCTTTGCAATGAAGCAGTTATGTGCATGGAGACAGTTTTGTGAAGCATTTGCATTCTAGATTTGTGGGAAGAGATGAGATGGTTAAAATCTTTGATTTAAATGGTAATGGCATTTGTGATGGCATTTTTGGCAGAATTTGTGATGAGAGCAGTGTTTTGTCTATGTTAGGGACTGAACATTTTGTTTTGTCTAACGACATTACAACTTGGTTAGCAAGCGAGATGGAAAGTTAATCGACTGCATCATGCTAATTTAGGATGTTCTGAGATGTTGCATTCTTTGAATATTTTGAGTTTTCCGAGTGAACACATGGAGAGAACGGGTGTTTACGTTATGATAACAATGATGCAGAAACATTGCGCGGCATTAGCAGACTGTTATTTTGGAGAAGGAGTAGGCACAGAAGGGAAGGACTGTTTAATGAATCTGAATTTCATTGCACATGCAGGAAGCAGTGTCCATTTGAATGAAATGCATTTGTTTTGTCAACATGGAATGCAATTGAGTGAAATTAATCTGTTTTGTGAACATGGATGGATTCAGAGTGAATCCTTGATGTTCAAAAGGGAGATGGATTGTGTGACTAGAGAAGGTTTTGCCATAGAGAATAATACACCGAGGAATACATTTAGCAATTTTCGAATTTGCTCTTTTTTGAACTATGTGAAATGGATTGTCCTGTTTTGTTTTGAGAAAGACAGAGATAGCTGGAGAAATGCATCATGCAGTATGGAGAGACAGACATGTTAGACAGAGTTAGGGATACACTGATACACTGGAACTGATACATGTACACTGATATTGGGCAGACATTGAGAAACTAACCTTGACGTCTTTTGAGAGACATTGGGATTTTTTAGGCCTATCTATGTACACTGAAGCTCAGTGAGAAATGATGTTTTGTTTTTGGCTTGAATACACCTGAATCTGATTAAACTGATACTTGCACTTTTGTTTTACTTGCATGATACTTGGCAGACACCTTGACCGAACCGAGACTTGCAGACCGTGAGACATTGATTGACCAGATCGCACTTGATGAATTGACCATACGATGATTGACAGACTGCAAGATTGACCAGACTTTGATGACTGTTTGTTTGAAATTAATGAAGGCTGACCATCTGACTTTGCATTCTGGCTGCCTTGATGCCACACTGAAAGACATTGTTTTGTCACTTTGTCACCTTGTGATGTGACACTATTTGACACCTACGCTTTGCAGGAGCATTTCTGGGGAATACCGACCGACTGGTTTAAGTCTTGGGGTGTAGCTTTGTCAATGGCTGTGCTCTGAGAAGGTACTCAGAAGAACTGTTTGCTGCCTGATTTCCTGGCTAACAATTGAAGTGCCATGGGAAGTGAAGATCCCGACTGACTGTTTTGAAGGTTGACACCTTGCAGCATTCTGTGCAAAAAGTGAAAGATGTTCAGCAAAGGAGAGAAACTGTTTTGTGGGCTGGTTTGTAATCTGAAGCGAGAAGAGAATCCATTCGGAATGCCTTACATTGTGAACCGGAACAAGTCAAGCTTGGGGCTAGGGAAAAGGAGAGAAATGCAAATGAGCAGGAAGACACACTCTGGTAAAACATTTGATTTTCTGGTGCTAAATTACGTTTGAAGAGCATTGAAGTTCTTTGTCTCTTGTGGGAGTGAGCGAGAGGTCATTGATCTGACACCATTGTGCTTTGAAATCAGCACTTGCATCCAACGTTGGCTGGTCCCTCATGTGAAGAGCAGGGACAGGCATGGCATGGCATGACCTGGCATGGCATGGAAGGAGTGAGCCTAATAGTGCTCTGAATCTGATTCTGAATTTTGGCCAATGTGAAGGGCCATTGCAATGCCATTGCATTGCCACTGAAGAGTTGCCATCTTCATTGTTTTGCTTCAACACTCTGAATGAGTGCAACTATGAATGATACATCGGTATCAAGAGGATAGATAGTGAGAGTTTTGGAGATAGGCAGATTTGAGGGCGGCACCAATGGAAGCTTGCAGCAGTGAGCATGATTTTCTCTGAAGAAACATCTGTCACCTGTTGTGACACACTTTGTTGACATTCCTTTGCTGAAACCTTTGCATTGGCACTAACCCGTACTGACTTTGAATTTCGCACAGATGTGAGGACACACATACTGTTCTGTTTGGCTACAACATGAATTGATCTGAATGATCTGATCACAGACTGACATGCTGTGAGAGACTTGAATGAACTGGGAATATACACACTGAATGTATGCATTGATCTGTAATGAATTAACTTGGCCTGTTTGGCTACTACACATTTGAGTCTTTGACATCTTGACACCTGTGAAAGTGAGATATTGGGCCTCTTTATAACTCAGGCCGTCCGGAAATAACGGTGGCTGTAAACCCGCCGCCACTGTTGTTTCCGGACTGCCTGATCCCGACTCCTGCAGGCGGGAGGTGTTGTTCCCACCAGGTCTGACATGGCGGGTTTAATACCACCCGCCTGCAGGCGGACGAGGAAACACCGGCAGCATTACGAGATGCTGCCAGTGTTTCCATGATCCCCATTCCCATCGAGTCCTATAGGACTCGATGGGAATGGGGATTAACACCATTCTGCCTCCGTGATTCCCAGAAAAGCGGGGTTGTAATGCCCTGGTAATTCACTGAGGCGGAATGGTAATACGAGTCCGGTGGTAACCAGGCGGTTTTACAGCCACGGTTACCCCCGGACTCGTAATGAGGCCCATTGTCATTTTGTGCTTGACACACTGAAATTGAATACATCTTGATGTCCACAGTGCACATGCATTGATTCTATGCTTCATTTTCGTTTTGAATACATTCTGCTTGTAGGGCCATAGTTGGGTTCACACTTTTGACTTGACTTTTTGCTTGAATTGCTACATTAGAGATTGCAATAGAGATTTGAATATGTCATTCTGAATTCTGACACGCTTGCAGCTATGCATTTGAGATTTGAGTTTTAGCTTGACACTGATAGAGTTCAGTTTTTGCATTTTGAAGTTTTTGCATTATGGAGAAATGTTCATAATAGAATGCCTTTTCCCTTTGCAATTTTGCTTGTTTTTAGCATGCCACATTGTATCTAGTGATGTATTATCTAATGATAAGAGGAGAGATTTGTAAAACCAGATATTATATGAAGAGGCCTGGTATGTTATCATTAGAAATTCACTACTCATTTAGGGATTCATTTATCCATCATTTCATTCTGAATAGTTATTCATTAGTTATCCATATATTATTCAGCCATTTGGTTTGCTATAGAAAGAGACATGTTATATTAAGTGCCTTGTAGAGACATGTAGAGATAGACATATGTTATTATGTATTATGTATGCAATTAGACACGCATGAGTGTGCACTTAGGAGTATGCATTGAGTCATGGTGTAGCGCTTGGTTTGCGAGAGAATGAGTAAACGCTAGAATGCATGAGGCCTCTGGCTCCTAAGGCATTCCAAAGAGACACACAGAAGAGCAGAGGCAAGGTTCTGGAAGATTGTTTTGAGTTACACTGGGGCGATTGGAATGTGTAAAGAGTTTCTTGGCAGACAGAGATAAGACAGTGACTCATGCCCGAGTAGAGAACGGAGAAGGAGGCGTTATCAGCAGGCCCTGGATTGCTCGCAGACAGGATGTTGGGGGCATTTGCAGAAGGGAGTGAGTGCTTTGCACAGAGACAGGCACAGAGAGAAACATTGATTTTTAGCTAGCTAAGAGCTGACAGTGAATGAGGGAGATGGGAGGATGGTGTTTCATAATGCAGTAACACAGACAGGAGAAGGCCATAACAGACAAGATATGATGTACAAGGTCACGATGACAGAACACACTGGAATAGAACAGAACAAGACATGTGCACACAGACTTTCAGGCGCTTGGCTAGAGAAGTGCTTGTTTGATAGAAAGAGAGTGAATCTTAGCTTAGAGACATGTAACCATGGAGAAATATTATGTCATTTGACACTATAACTGGGAGCCTGAAATGAGAAGTAGAGGGGTTGCGAGAGAGAGGCGTTTGGGAAGCTTTTGGAGATGTACTTTGAGAAGCGTTTCAGCTGCAGCTTGGGATGAGATTGGCATGCACGGACCAGCTTGGGAGAGATTGAGGGCAGATTGAGATGTTGGAGCAGCTGGCAGGAGATCAGATGGGCCCTGGCAGAGGCTTGAGGCAGTTCGAGTGGCTGGCTGCAAGGGAGCTGGAGACGAGAGAGGTGGGAAACATTCAAGATTGGGAAGCTTGCACATGCAGAGGGGAGTATTGCTGATTGATTGAGTACGAGGCCTAATTGATCTGAATAAGGCAAGTGCCAATGGGGAATTAGGACAGACACTCACACAGAGCTTTTGGTTTGATAGAAGGGGAAATCAGACAGGGATTGTCTTAGAGAGAGAGTGTGATGTGTGGTGTAGATTGGAGAGGAATGCTGAATGCTGACACTTGCCATATGTATTTTTCTATTAGCATTATAGATCCAGAAGGACTGGATAATTGATATTAGATTGCTCGCATAGAAGCCAGTATGTTTTGCTAGAAGTGTTTATCATGCCTTGCTTTGCATGAATAAATGTATTCCATTGTTATAATTGAGGCTCACTTGTGTGTGTTCATTTGTGTCCATTGTTATCTTATTTCTCATGTCATTTCTTAGTGTTTGATTTGGTTTGTTGTGCATGTTGTATCTTGTGTCCATAGCATAGTAACTTAGGAGTAACACAGTGCACAATCGCCCTGCGATACATTAGCAGGGGGGCCATAGTGGTCCACACCCCCCTGAGGTAGATTTGGAGACTAGAACATTGTTGCCCATGTGGGGCTAGGCCAAAGGTAGATTTGTTTTCAGTTTGACATGATGAATTGCTGACCAAACCCAAACACTCTAAAGACAGCTACCATCCATTCCCAATATATGGAATCAAATGCTTTTATTGCATCCAGTGATACAGTAGTATACTGTTCATGCAGTCCAGTAGTCTGTGCCATGACATGCTGTAGCCATCTCAAGTTCATAGCTGTACTGCGGCCTGGTATGAAGCCATTTTGGTCTCCATGTACTATCGACCCTAAGACCTTTGATAGGCATTTAGCTAATATGGTAGTCAGTATTTTGACGTTGTAGTTCAGCATTGCCAGTGGTATGTATGAGCCACACTTGTGGGTTTATTGGGTTTAGGTATCGGGACCATTAGTGTCTCCCTCATGCTTCCAGGTAGTTTTTATTTAGTGTATGTCTCTTTAAATACTTTGTGTAGGATCGGGGTTAGTACTGAGCTGTACTCTTTATAGAATTCAGGGGGTAACCTGTCACTCCCCATGGACTTGCTAGCAGATAATGTTTTGATCGCCTTGCCTATGTCCTCTGCTGTTATTTCCCCATCCAACATTTCACGCTCTGCACTGTCTAGTGTGGGCAAGCTGATTTCCTCTATTGTGTCTGATGTCACTCTGCGGTACCAGCATGTCGTGGCTGTACAATTGGCTGTAAAATTTCTTAAAAGAGTCATTAATTGACAATTGCGAAGTGTGAGTCGCACCTGTCTCGTCTTTAATTTTGGTGATCATGTGTTTGGGATTTTCCCGCTTGCACAGCCATGAGAGGAGTCTGCTTGGCTTGTTGCCCTCTGAGTGTATTCTGGTAGACGTTGCAATGTAGTCAAACTTGGAAACTCTGGTACAGGCCCCCTGGCAATTATCCCTGGCAGCTGTTAGCTCGTGCTCCACTTCCTTTGTTTTTTGGGCTCCTCTCCCGCCTCCAAATACTTCCTCAGTGATCTTCTGATGCCACCTGCGCTAGCAATGACCTCCCCTTTCACTACCAATTTCATTGCGTCACAGACTGTGCTACAGCTCTCTACGCCACCCACATTCTGTTTGACATACTCCACCAGTCTGTCCCAAAGACCTTCCCTGAAGGCACAATCCGACAGTGCTCCCGCTGGCATATGCCATATTGGTATTGGTGGTATAGGGCCCCATTTCTTCCAATCAATAAGCAGCGGTGAGTGGTCCGATATTGATCTGCCCAGGTATTTCACTGATACAACTTGGGGCAGGTGAATTCTATCCATCAGTAGGTAGTCTATTCTGGTATATAGCCCGTGAGGCACCGAGAAGTAGGAACATTCCCTGATTTCTGGATGTAGATCCCTCCACACATCAACTAGGTCTAGATTAGCTATGACTTTGTTCAATGTCGACTGTGTCAAGTTCCCCCCCTCCTTCGGCGGGCTGGACCTGTCTAGGGTGAGGTCTTGATCACAGTTAAAACCCCCCCACAGAGGAAGAAGCAATCACAATAATAGACTAATCGCCCACTCAGCGTGCTTAGGTATGCCTGGCTTCCACAGTTAGGAAGGTAGGAGTTGACTATGCAAACCTCAAGTTGTTCAATGCTGCCCTTGAGTATCTGGTACCTCCCCTCTGTATCAACTTCCTGTGATTTTAGGCGGAAAAGTAAATTTTCATCTAACCACGTGTACACACCCCATGCAAACTTAGAGTATGGTGCACCAAAGCCTTGTCCTCCCCAGTATCCCTCTACCATGCTATTGCTATCAGCAGTGAGGTGTGTCTCCTTCAGTAGTGCAATCGAGACCCTTTTCCTCCTCAGGAAAGACTTAATTTGCTTCCTGCGCATGTAGGTGCCCATACCTCTAACATTCATGTCAGTATCCTTATATCATGCAAATTAAGAAGGGGGGTCATGGGAGTCTCTCTTCCAGACATTAGTCCTGGTTTCGAGAGACTTACCCAGAGTCTTTAGCTCACTATCTTTCACAGAGAAGAAATATCCCAAACATATCAGTCTTTGTCCTGCCCTGGGGCAGTCCAGCACCGAAATGCTACGCAATTCTACTCTGAACAAGAGTACCAACAGCATCCCCAGACACATGTTTTGGTCTGGTTGGACCTCGTCAGTAGGAAGGAGCTGTGCCTCTCTAAGAATAGTGAGCAAGGGGTCCACGTCTGGATTCCCCTAGTAACTTAGGGTGAGCCCCAAAGTTCCTTAAATATGCAAATCGACAAGGGGGGTCCTGGGAGTCTCTCTGCCAGACATTAGTCCTGGTTATGAGAGACTTACCCAGAGTCTTTAGCTCACTATCTTTCACAGAGAAGAAATATCCCAAACATATCAGTCTTTGTCCTGCCCTAGGGCAGTCCAGCACCGAAATGCTACGCAATTCTACTCTGAACAAGAGTACCAACAGCATCCCCAGACACATGTTTTGGTCTGGTTGGACCTGATCAGTAGGCAGGAGCTGTGCCTCTCTAAGAATAGTGAGCAAGGGGTCCACGTCTGGATTCCCCTAGTAACTTAGGGTGAGACCCAAAGTTCCTTAAATATGCAAATTGACAAGGGGGGTCCTGGGAGTCTCTTTGCCAGACATTAGTCCTGGTTATGAGAGACTTACCCAGAGTCTTTAGCTCACTATCTTTCACAGAGAAGAAATATCCCAAACATATCAGTCTTTGTCCTGCCCTAGGGCAGTCCAGCACCGAAATGCTAGGCAATTCTACTCTGAACAAGAGTACCAACAGCATCCCCAGACAAGTGTTTCGGTCTGGTTGGACCTCCTCAGTAGGTCTTCTCTGTGAAAGATAGTGAGCTAAAGACTCTGGGTAAGTCCCTTGTAACCAGGACTAATGTCTGGCAGAGGGACTCCCAGGACCCCCCCCGCCCCCTTGTCAATTTGCATAATTAAGTAACTTTGGGTCTCACCCTAAATTACTAGGGGAATCCAGACGTGGACCCCTTGCTCACTATTTTTAGAGAGGCACTGCTCCTCCCTACTGATGAGGTCCAACCAGTCCGAAACATGTGTCTGGGGATGTTGTTGGTACTCTTGTTCAGAGGGAGAATTGCCAAGCATTTCGGTGCTGGACTGCCCCAGGGTAGGACAAAGACTGATATGCTTGGGATATTTATTCTCTGTGAAAGATAGTGAGCTAAAGACTCTGGGTAAGTCCCTCGTAACCAGGACTAATATCTGGCAGAGGGACTCCCAGGACCCCCCTGTCAATTTGCATAATTAAGTAACTTTTGGTCTCACCCAAAGTTACTAGGGGAATCCAGACGTGGATCCCTTGCTTACTATGCGTAGAGAGGCACAGCTCCTCCCTACTGATGAGGTCCAACCAGACCGAAACACGTGTCTGGGGATGCTGTTGGTACTCTTGTTCAGAGGAGAATTGCCTAGCATTTCGGTGCTGGACTGCCCCAGGGCAGGACAAAGACTGATATGTTTGGGATTTTTCTTCTCTGTGAAAGATAGTGAGCTAAAGACTCTGGGTAAGTCCCTCCTAACTAGGACTAATGTCTGGCAGAGGGACTCCCAGGACCCCCCCTTGTCAATTTGCATAATTAAGTAACTTTGGGTCTCACCCTAAGTTACTAGGGGAATCCAGACGTGAACCCCTTGCTCACTATTCTTAGAGAGGCACAGCTCCTCCCTACAGATGAGGTCCAACCAGACTGAAACACATGTCTGGGGATGCTGTTGGTACTCTTGTTCAGAGGAGAATTGCCTAGCATTTTGGTGCTGGACTGCCCCAGGGCAGGACAAAGACTGATATGTTTGGGATATTTCTTCTCTGTGAAAGATAGTGAGCTAAAGACTCTGGGTAAGTCCCTCAAAACCGGGACTAATGTCTGACAGAGGGACTCCCAGGACCCCCCCCCTTGTCAATTCACACATGGGTCCCACCATTATCCACAAGCCACCAGTGCTGGTTCTCCCGCAGGTCAAAGGAGACACGAGCTTCCTTTTGCTCAGCGTTTACGTTGAGGCACAGTGCAAGACGCCTCCCCTCCCCCATTTCAGTGCTAAATCGCGGCTTCATCCGCCATCTTGCCGGGTAAGAGCGTCTGTTCGGGAGCCTCGGTTTGCAGCCAAGAAGCACCAATTTGTTCCTATTTTCATGCAATCGATGACAGGAAGGCTTTGTCCGTGCATGGCTATCAATGCCCTAGTTGTACACCACCATTGCTTTAAGTCACAAGGATCATTGCCAGGATCGAGACGGGAGCTCTGTGTAGGCATGTCTCACTCCATGAGCCTCAGGCCATGCCCCCACCAGATGCAGGTT
The DNA here is from genome assembly GCF_040938575.1 of Ambystoma mexicanum. Lineage (NCBI taxonomy): Eukaryota > Metazoa > Chordata > Amphibia > Caudata > Ambystomatidae > Ambystoma > Ambystoma mexicanum. Next base: position 307,471,882 of record NC_090936.1, read on the forward strand.
TCATGTGATCCAGAAATATGCCATACGAGCTGCCGTTAACATTCCAAAACGAGAGCGCATCTGAGTGGCAAGAAGATATGCTCACTGCCTGCCGATCCATGAATGGATCATATTTAAAACTTTATCCATTACACACAGATGCCTCTCAAACTATGCTCCACCCTGTCACAGAAGTTCACAAATGTCCAGTCATCAAGCCCACTGAGATTGGTGCACGCACATTGGCTCGTCCAACCAAAGTTCCAACAAGCCAAAGGCAGCGGGCAAGTTTCCCCACTGTGGCAGCAAGACAAAGGAACTCTCTTCTGCCCAGCCTGAGAGCGGAACAATCATATTGGGCCTTTAGAAGTGCCTTCAAAAGTTGGTTGTTCAATTAAGGCCACCAGGAGCCTGCTATCATATGTTCCCCTTCCTGACATTCGCTTATGTCTAACTGCTCTGCAACAGTGCTTGGTGCCCCAGGGTTTTTGCAAGGGTTATAAATGTAAAAATAAATAAATGTGTACTTATACCTAGAGGTCTATCATTTATCCTTCCCCGCACAATACATATCTGCATTTTATTCATCGTGCTTTGAAACGGCAAGCCTTGCACCAAGTGATGTATGGCATTATTGTTTAGTATGTAATGGCTTACTGAACAGTATTTTATCCATGACACATCTGCGCTTTACTAACGGTAACTCACTGGTAGTAGCTTATAGAGTCGCTTGGTGGTTTTAACACCTACTGCAAACTGAGAAGTGTTGCGTTAGATAATTCCAGGTATTTGCAACACTTATAAACTGAAGATATGCTCCAATTAGCACTGAATAAATAATATTTCTTATTGTATAGTAGATGAGTGTTAATACTCCATGCTTTACGTGTGAAGTTTTTATCTTCATCAATAGCATGCTGCACGGTCACTAGCCAGAAAGCAGGTTTAGCCAGTTGAGTACCTGCTGCAGAGATCCATGTATAAACTGCAGGTCATAGATTCCAATCTTAGCAGGATCAAATACTTCCTTTGATATTGGTAAAATGAGATTTCATAAGCTACCTAGCTTTTATTTTCATCACCGAAGCAACTGCATGTGTGCATTTTGAACGCATTGTCAATGTTATAAGTCTAGAATTATATATTTTTTTTTATTGTCTTCAGGCACCTGGTGATTAAAAGGAAATGTATATATGATAGATTAGACTGAACAGGTTATCTGTGAAGCATACATCTCAGAACCGATAATATTCTAGCACTACGACAGAAACATACCAAATACAAATGTCCTATATATTCTCATTATGTTGCTCAGTTACCGCAAATCTGACCAGGTATCTTTCGGACAGGACAGAAAGTAGTGCGCCACACCGTTCTTTCATATCACTGGCTGCCACCCCTCCAGTGTGGGAGGAGCAGCATAAGTCCACTTCTGTACATCTATTCGAAAATTGTAGGCCAAGATGAACACATCTGCGTTTCACAACGAACATGCTGCCAGTGTCGCCAAACAGACAGCAGAGGGATTGGTCATAATACGTACATTAGTTATTTCAGCCCAAACATTACAAACGCCAGTCCAAAAATCCACTAATTGTGGACACGACCATCATATGTGCAATATGCCAGCTTCTAGATCATTACACCTTGGACATCTGCCCTCACAATCTGTTTTAAATAGTTTCATCTTGGCAGGAGTATAACGTATCCTATGAATTGTATGAGGTGAAATTTGGGATTTAGTGATTTGCTTGGCGAGGTTACACGTGCAGGGCCACTATACAGACAAAATATTTACGTGTAGATCTGAAAACCGTATGATTCTTGCTTGAGATAATATCCTCGGCATGCTTTGCTGTAGCATTTAATGTTGATAGAAGTTTCTTGCTGCATTTCGAGATGGCAATATATGTTATACATATAGGGGAGAAAGTTCGGCAGGAAATGAAGAACAATGATCCTGAATGCTGATGCATTAGACAATACCAAATGGAGCAAGACAAGTGCATCCCAGGTTCGAATCTCTATCTCGTGCTTAGTGTCATGCACGACACAGGTGGCGGCTATGGAACCGCTGGCGCTATGGCCCGCCATAGCCTTTCCCGTTACGTTTCCTTTTTACCGGTTTAGTCGTTGCACGCAGATGCAGCTGGGTGTACTTATTCCACCACTTCCGGGTTTCGGACGCGTCACAACGCTTCCGGTATCCTATCCGTATTGTTGCTGTTCGCTATGCTGTGTTTTCCCCAGCTTTGTACTCTTGTTCCCCAGTCCGTACTTTTCTGCCCTTCACTGTTCCATTTCTGTCTCCTATAGCCTTCGTCTCTTCTTGTCCTTCCAGCCCTTCTTTTTCCTTTGCCTTCTGTGGTTACTTCCTTGTCATTCTTTCCTAATTTGCTCTTCTTTTGCCTCCCTCTTCCCCTTGTCCTGCCCTCTCGAGTACCTGCTCTCGACGAGTCTTCATATTGGACTCTGCCTCGCCCTGTTTCTTACTGCTTCCACGTGTACCAGTTATCGGCCTGACATATGGATTGATTTCTCTTACGATCTACCACCACTGTTTGCCTGTGCCACCCGTCTTCCGTATTGCTTCGGCCTCACGTGGTGCACCTCTCTCTCCAGGGACATTCTGCCATCTCTCCTTGGATTGAGTTCCGCCTTGCCCCGCACTTGCCTCCAGAACTGTTCTGTCTACTGAACCTCTCCAGTTGGACACCTAGGTCTCTCAGGGGTTTTTTGTGCCTTCGGGCTTTTTCCCCTTCTCGACGCTCCCGGGGGTTTGCCCTTTGTCACCCCTGCAGGTGGCACAGTGGCATCCTTCCGTGGTCATCCTTATCTCCTCAAAAAAAAGGAGAGACCCAGAAGAAGAGAAAAGAAGGGTTCCAGGAAAAAGGACAAAGGTGAGGAGTTAGGGGAGGGGCGTGATTCGGAGTCTACCCTTTCAGACAAGGATATCACTGATTCCAGTGACAGTTTGCGACGCCAAACAGAAATCGAGATGGCTACACCGCAACAAGTACAGGATCTTGCAGCTGCTGTACAGAATTTGAATTTGGAAGTGCAAAACCTTAAAGCAGCAAATACCACCTTGCAACAACACATGGCAGAGAGGGAACGACCCTCTGCAGATCTACCTCCGCTTCCCTTGGTGTCAGGCAAGTTTGATGGCTCTCCGAAGAGATTCAAAGAATTCCTGGATGCCTGCAATTTACACTTCTCTTTCCGTCCCCAAACCTTTGCCTCCGATCACGCCAAGGTGGGGTTTATGATTACCCATATGACGGGTAATGCCCTGGCATGGGCCACCCCTCTAGTTAACCAGCCGGACCCAGTACTGCAGGACTATAGCGCATTTAAGGCCCTGATACAGCAGACTTTTGCGTACCGAAAGTACCTTTATGGCATCAGAAGACCTTCTTGATATTCGACAAGGGAATTCTGACCTGCTGATGTACATTACAACCTTTAAACAAGTAGCAGCTGAAGCAGGTTGGCAGGAACAGGCTCAGTATGCCATCTTTCAACGTGGGTTGAGAGAAGACCTTAAAGATGAACTGGCCTGGATTGAAAGACCCACATCTTTTGCCGATCTCCTCACAGCCACCCTCCGAATAGACTTCAGAATAACAGAACGACGCATGGAAAAGAAGAAGACCAAGCTCTACGGGCCCCCTCCCTTGGAAGCTCACCCGTCCACATCAGTGCCTTCCTCACGTCAGAGCAAAGAAGAACCTATGCATATTGGCACAACTCGAGCTCTGCTCACCCCGGAGGAACGTAAGAGACGTAGAGATGGCTGCCTGTGCATGTATTGCGGGGCGTCCACACATTTGTTAAGAGACTGTCCAGAAGTACCGCCCAGACGATCGGGAAACGATCGCCCTCAGTAAGTGTTGGGACTCACTTCCGAGGGGCCAATCCAAGTCCTTATGCAACTCTATCGGTATCCTCATCAGGGACATCTGAAGATTCATGTCTGATGGTGCTTACAGTAACCCTCAAATTAGAGAAGACCGAAGTAACAACTCTGGCTTCACTTGATTGTGGTGCAGCTGGCAACTTCATAGATACTCATTGGGCCGAACAGAAGGGTGTCAAACGAATAGCCAAACAAGAAGACCAGAAGGTGGAAGGAGTAGATGGCGAACTGTTGAGTTCTGGCATGATCACCCACACCACTGAAGAACTCACCTTGTCGATCCAGCAACACTCAGAAAGGATCATCTTTGATATCATCAGGGCGGCCCACTTCCCTCTTATCTTGGGGATGTGCTGGCTACGCAAACACAACCCTAACATTGATTGGTCGAAGAACTTACTGAGTTTCCAGTCCACCTTCTGTAAATCGGAATGTCTGCCAGAACCCAAATTTGATACAGTCAAACCTGTGAACAGTTGTGAGACCAAGGCCGTTCATTGCTTGCCACATTACCTCAAGTAGTTTACTGAGGTAGTGACTGAAAAGTTACCCATCGAATTACCCCCACACCGACCGGAGGACTGTTGTATAGATCTTACTCCAGGAACCTTGGTGCCCTTCTGTAGGATGTTTCCACTTTCTTCGGAGGGAAGACATTTTCTCAGAGAATATCTGGACAACAACCTGGCAAATAAGACCTTCGAAGTCCCCAGCGGGGGCCTCCTTGTTTTTCATTCCAAAAAAGGAAACAAAAGAATTGAGGCCATGTATCGACTATCGGGCTTAAACAAAGTGACCTTTAAGGATCGATATACTATGCCATTGATAACGGAGATCTTACAAGCGGTCCAAGGAGCTACGGTATTTACCAAACTTGACTTAAGGAATGCGTAACATCTGCTCCGCGTACAGACAAGAGACGAATGGAAGACCACCTTCAGGACTCCGTTTGGGCTCTTTGAGTATCAGGTAATGCCCTTTGGGTTAGTCAACGCCCCATCCATCTTCGAACGTTTCATAGACTGTCTATTCTCAGACCTACTGTGCCAAACCACATTAGTTTATCTCAACGATATCCTGGTGTTCTCCCATAATCCAGAAGAACACGAAGAACACGTCAAGGAAGTCTTCCGAAGACTTAGAGACAACCATCTCTCAGTCAAACTCACTAAATGTGTGTTCTCAGCCACGTCCATTCCTTATTTAGGGTTTATCCTCTCCAGTCAAGGTATCGCCATGGACCCCCGCAAGGTGACTTCTATTCTTGATTGGCCATCAACTACCTCGGTCAAGGAAATCCAAAAATTACTCAGCTTGGCGAACTTTTATCGGAGATTTATACCAAATTTTTCACAGAAGATCGTTCCCATTACGACTCTTCTGAAGAAGTCATCGGACCCATTCCAATGGACGGCTGAAGCTGAACACAGTTTTGGTAGTCTCAAAGAGGCCTTTTGTACGGCTCCCATTCTTCAACAACTGGATCAAAGCAAGCCCTTTATCCTGGAGACAGACGCCTCGGCAGCCGCCATTGGAGCTGTCCTTTTACAGGAACATTAAGGGGTGGAACACTCTATCTCCTATTTTTCGAAAACCCTCAATGCTAGCCAAAGAAACTACTTGGTCATAGAACGCGAATTACTAGCCATGAAATCGGCTTGTTTGGAATGGCGCCATCTCCTACAGGGAGGTAAACATCCATTTATCATCCGGACCGATCACAAGAATCTGCAGGTATTGAGGCAATTTGAGTGCTACAATACACGTCAGGCCCGATGGGCTCACTTTTTTGCCCAATTTGATTTCAACATAACATACATCCAGAAAATCTGAATGTGGTGGCAGACTGTCTTTCCCGTCGATGCGACTACCTGACAGAATCAGAAACCTCTCCAGAACGGATGTTTCCCCTAACCAAGTGTATCGGAGTGGTTTCTACATTTTTGAGGCAAATAAAAGAGGCTTCTGGAGGACAATTCGAGGTAGACAAGCATCCTAAGAAAGTGACATATGAGATCAGAGACGGTATTTATTTTGTAAAAGGTAGGCTGTATCTACCCACTCCAGCCTTTCGGAAGATGGCATTTACCTGGTGCCATGACTCCAAAATAGCTGGCGTAGAGGTGGAATGGGCACTCTAGAGTACCTACAAAGACATTTTTACTGGCCTGGGATGAGAGAAGATGTAAACCACTATGTCCGGTCTTGCATACTCTGTCTTCGTAACAAGGCTTCACATCAAAGACCGGTAGGATTGCTGGAATCATGTGCCGTCCCAGATGGTCCTTGGAGCACCATTTCCACTGACTTTATAGTTGAGTTGCCCCTATCTCATGGATGTACATGTATAATGGTGGTGGTAGATTCATTTACCAAACTGGCTCACTTCTCCCCTTTGCCTGGTCTTCCATCCACAGCAGAAATGGCTGAGGTTTTCCTTAAAGATGTCTTCAGGATACATGGGATGCCAACTAAAATAATATCAGACAGGGGCAGCCAATACACTTCCCGATTTTGGAAAACCCTATGTGACAGGTTGGGAATAGAAAGAGCCCTGACTTCTGGATTCCACTCACAAACAAACGGACAGACCGAACGCCTTAACGGTACCCTCGAACAATACCTGAGATGTTTCACTAACTCCCAACAGGACAATTGGTACTCACTATTGCCTTTGTCGGAATTCTCTTATAATGACTCTGTGCATTCTGCTCTTGGGATAAGTCAGTTTTTCTGCACTTATGGCTACCATCCCCGTTCTGTCTTACGTGTTTCTGAGCATACCACTAACTTGCCCTCTATTGATTCCTCATTGTCCCTCCTCAGAGAAATCCACAAGAAAACTAGGGAAAGCCTTAGGACAGCACAAAAAAAGTTATAACACGCAAGCCGATAAACACCGCCAACCAGTCCCTGGGTGGGAAGTGGGTTCTAGAGTGATGCTGTCCACAAGATACTTACCTCGATGGACTCACCCCTCCAAGCTGTCCCATAAATTTCTAAGGCCTTATAAGATCATCCAGAAGATCAACCCGGTGGCCTTTCGTTTACGGCTTCCTCAAAGCCTTCGCAGGGTACATCCTGTCTTCCATGCTTCACAATTGAAACCTTTCCACAAAGATTCTAGGTCTCGTCATCCTAAGAGAGCCACATTACCACAGGACTCTACCCTGAATGAATTTGAAGTATCCCAAATCTGCGACTCTAGATATTGCAGAGGGAGGTTGGAGTATTTGGTACGGTGGAAAGGCTTTCCATCGTCCGAGAACTCCTGGGAACCCATCTCACATATTACAGCCCCTTTCCTGCTACGCAAGTTTCATTACTTCCATCTGGGTAAACCTGGGGGAGGACATTTTAGGAGGGGGCATACTGTCATGCCACGACACAGGTGGCGGCTATGGAACCGCTGCCATTATGGCCCGCCATAGCCTTTCCCGTCACGTTTCCTTTTTGCCAGTCTAGACGTTGCACGCAGACGCAGCCGGGGGTACTTATTCCACCACTTCCGGGTTGTGGACACGTCGCAACGCTTCCGGTTTCCTATCCGTATTGTTGCTGTTTGCTACGCTGTGTTATTCCCAGCTTTGTACTCTTGATCCCCAGTCCGTACTTTTCTGCCCTTCCCTGTTCCATTTCTGTCTCCTATAGCCTTCGTCTCTTCTTGTCCTTCCAGCCCTTCTTTTTCCTTTGCCTTCTGTGGTTACTTCCTTGTCCTTCTTTCCTAATTTGCTCTTCTTTTGCCTCCCTCTTCCCCTTGTCCTGCCCTCTCGAGTACCTACTCTTGACGAGTCTTCATATTGGACTCGGCCTCGCCCAGTTTCTTACTGCTTCCACGTGTACCAGTTATCAGCCTGACTTATGGATTGATTTCTCTTATGATCTACCACCACTGTTTGCCTGTGCCACCCGTCTTCCGTATTGCTTCAGCCTCACGTGGTGCACCTCTCTCTCCAGGGACATTCTGCCATCTCTCCTTGGATTGAGTTCTGTCTTTACCCGCACTTGCCTCCAGAACTGCTCCGTCTACTGAACCTCTCCAGTTGGACACCGAGGTCTCTCAGGATTTTTTTGTGCCTTTGGGCTTTTCCCCTTCTCGACGCTCCCGGGGGTTTGCCCTTTGTCACCCCTGCAGGTGGCACAGTGGCATCCTTCCGTGGTCGACCTTATCTCCTCAAAAAAAAGGAGAGACCCAGAAGAAAAGAAAAGAAGGGTTCCGGGAAAAAGGACGAAGGTGAGGAGCTAGGGGAGGGGCGTGATTCGGAGTCTACCCTTTCAGACGAGGATATCACTGGTTCCAGTGAGACTTAGAAACTACTCCGGGTTTTAAGCGTGTTATAAAAGAACAATTATAATTAATTATAATATCCCTCACTATAGATTTCGCTAAAGACGAGTCTACAAATTGACAATTTTAGTTTAAGTCTGCTTTTCCATTTATATTAACAGCTTGCCAGGGCATCTTGGTCGACTTATCTTGTCGAACTCATATCCAGAAACTGCGATATGGGGATGTTCCTTTCATGCAGCTCTGTAACCTTCATTTTGCAAACACGTTTCTTTCATGCCACTAGTGTAATTCTAATTGGATGAAAGAGACAGTCTAGCTTGTATTTCCCAACTATCAACAATCATCTATTGTTTGCATTCCCAGCTGCACATTCCTCTAATTTAACATGCAGTATAACCATGTCAATCCAGTATCAGTATGTAGCACATTTAATTTTCGCCATTATGTAATATAAATCAAAATCAGGCGCCACTAGGCCTCCCATTGCACATGGCAATGATGGTTCTGTCCATTTCCTAACAGCAACCGACTTCGCAATACATTCTGTGAGCAAATTAGAGAGTTCTTTAAAGAATGCCCTGCCTGGCCAGATAAAAAGCATTTTGAAACTTATATAAGAATGTTGCTAGGATAACCATTTTAATCAATGAAATTCTGCCTAAAAGGGACATGAGCAATGTATTCCATTTCAACAGTTTCAACTTACATTGATTGATCTAGGATACATTATTGTGCACATGAAGAGAATCACGAGATCTAGACATAATTTCACCTAAGCATCTGAAAGGATTGTCAGCCCCTCTAAACTCACCTAAATAGCAGGGTACCTATGTCCCAGTAGTTAGACGGAACAATTCCAACTTGGTACTATTTACACAAAGGCTGGTGTTTTTACCAGAGTTAGACACATCTTGCCCAATCGGCTCTATATTTTCATCTGGATCTCTCACAAACAGGGACACATGGGGCCTCATTAGGACCCAGGCGGTAAGGGGTTTACGGCGGCGTAAACAGCGCCGACCCTTACCGCCTGAGTACGAGGTCCCTTAGCGCCATGGAGGTTTTAACACCTGCTTTTAGCAGGTGTTAAAATCCATGGCGCTAAGGGACCATGGAGTTAATTACGCCACCGTAATTTACGGTGGCGTAATTAACGCCTTCCCCACTCCCATTATGCCCTATGGGGCAAAAATGGGAATGGGGAAGGGTAAATGGGGATTGGGGACTTACCGCCCCGCCAAGGTCAGAATGGGGCGGTAAGTCCACCAACCACCATGGCGTAAACGTAGTTTACGCCATGGTGGTAAAGTCACGGCCCAGGCGGTAACTTACCGCCTGGGTCGTAATGAGGCCCATGGTCTGCATACAGTTATATAGTATCAGTAGCCCCCTGTAATCTTATTCCCTTGTGTTTATGCTTCTGTGCCATTAAAAACACTCCTGATGATGTTTCTAGACAAGTCCTATCTATGAAAGTGTCATCAAATCAGGTGCTCCCCTGCTCCTCCAGAACCATCAAGGACCACATCGACACCTTTGCTCTATCCTTGGCTGAACTTTGCAATCACTCATTTGCCACTGCAACTTTCCCCTCCTTCTTAAGCACTCCCTTGTGCACCCCCAACGGAAGAAACCTTACGCCGATCCTTCCTGTCCAGCAAACTACCGGCCAAACTCTATAACTACTTTCCTAGACAAACTCTTGGAAAAACTGACCATCTCCCAGCTTACTCTACATGTCAAATCTGTTGGTTGTCTTCATGACCATAGGTCTGTCTTCAGAGTTGCCAGAGGCATGGAAACTGCTCTCTTGAAGACCCATGAAGATCTGCTCACTAATCTCGACTCTAGCCTTCCACATATTCAAACATGCCATCCTGATCAATCGTACCCATGATAACCTTGGTATCACGAATCAGGCCCTAGCATGGTTGACCTCCTTCTTCCTGGACCGTCCCTCTCAGGTCCAACTGGGGCCCTTTCTCTCCACCACCTCTCTCTCCACCTGTGTTCACCAGGGCTACAACCTCTCACCCTGACCTTTCAACATCTACGTGGTGCCTTTGGCCACCTCATCTCTACCTTCTACTCTAACATTCAGTGTTATGCGGATGACACTCATCTCTCTGTCAGGCTCCCTGCTGTCTCCTCTCCTCTCTCGCTCATTCCTGACTTTCTCCACAATTCAGGGATGGTGCACCTTCAATTATCTCTTTCTCAATGCCAGCAAGACTGAGATCCTCCTCATTGGGACCCCTGCTCCTGCTTTCCCTCTTTAACTCTGGCCACTTTTTCTTAGGCCTTCTCCCTGTGCCTTCCTGTGAGGTAAAAAACCTCAGGGTCATCTTTGACCCCACTCTCTCCTTCGCTCCTCACATCACGGACCTCTCTAAGAAGTCCCACTACCAGCTGCAGCTCCTCAGAGGTATTGTTCCTTTTCTCACTATCCCCCAGAAGCTCAATGACTCCAGAGCCCTGGTTCTCTCTAGGCTGGACTACTGCAAAAGCCTCTTTCTCAACCTGCCTTCCTCTACTCTCTGCCCTCTGCATCTAATTAAGAACAGGACTGCAAGACCTGTCCTTCGCCTCAAGCTCAGGGATTGTATCTCTCCATCCCTGAAATCTTTCCACTAGTTCCCATTGGTTGTAAGGATCAAGTTCAAGACCCTCTGCTTTAGCCACAAGGCTTTCTGGGGCCGGGGCCCACACTACCTCCAACTCTCTCTTCATAAACATCTTCCTTCCCGAGCCCTTTGCTCAGCTACCTCCAACTCTCTGATGATCGGACGCTTCTCCAGGAACAGAGAGTGGGAGGTAGATTTCTTTCTTCTGCAGGCGCCTCCCTCTGGAATGGCCTTCATGCCCCTCTCAAAATTGAGCAGGACCACCTCAGGTTCTGGAAGCAGCTCAAGACCTTCTTTTTCGCTTCTGCTTCCCCTCTTTCTCTCCTTTATTTATTTATTTATTTAAAATGTGTATATACTGCGCCACATGTCGAAGGCCTCAGAGCACACAAATGAACAATACAAGACAGATAGGAACAAATAAGGATAAGAGCAAAGGATTCATTGTCAGATGCGCCAAAGAAGACCTATCGAATGCAGGGTTGAGTTAGTCATGTGAAAGGTTGCTGACCTTCCTGTCTGCTGCTCTGACTGGTCGCCTGGCTACCTTCAGAGACCAATGGGCACGAGTCTCCTACACAACCTGTTAGCACTCGCACTGCCCCTAGACCCCTGCTCACTTACGGGTTGTATCTGTAACCCTGCAATCCCCTGCCTCCATGCAATACCCAGAGCTGGTTCCCCTGGCTGCACTTACTCAGAGCATTGCTGCCCTGATTGCACTTTCCCCTTTCCCTCCTCCTGGCACTTCTCCTCGCCCTCCCCCCCTGCACTCGCATGATCTGAATGACAAAAGGCCTAGTAATATCATGTGTCTTGTCCTCCCTATGTCTCGATACCTTGTCTTGTTGCACCTAGAAACACTTGTGTACAGGCAAGTTATAAATGGCTGTTTATGTCATATGTCATATCATATCAATTCACCCAAAGGTTCTACAACTAATTTTAAAAGGGGGGAATCCGTGTCCCATACCCCTTGTGAGTTAGAATGCTGGTGACAACAATTTGTTTGTGTGCACCCTTAGCATATTGGTGCGAATATAGCAACTTAATATAAGAGATAAAATAATATCCAAACCCTCATTTTTCTAGCACAGTAAATAGACACTTATCGAAGTCCATTTGCATATCTAAAGTAATAGCTACAGCCTTGGTGTGTTTAAGAGACATAAGGCCTTATTACAAATCGCCCGGTATGGAAACAACGGTGGCGGTAAACCCGCCACCACCGTTGTTTCCATGCCGGGCGATCACAACTCCTGCAGGCGGGAGGTGATTTTCCCGCCAGGTCTGACCTGGCGGGTTTAACACCCCCCGCCTGCAGGCGGACGAGGAAACACAGGCAGCATTACGAGATGCTGCCGGTGTTTCCATGATCCCCATTCCCATTGGGTCCCATAGGACTCAATGGGAATGGGGATTAACACCATTTCGCCTCCGTGCTTCCCGGAAAACCGGGGTTGTAATGCCCCGGTAATTCTAGGAATCACGGAGGCGGAATGGTAATACGAGTCCGGCGGTAACCAGGAGGTTTTACCACCACGGTTACCGCCGGACTCGTAATGAGGCCCATAATGCTAAAGGTTCTACACAGATTGGAAGTTGTGGAACAACCTGGGATGAACCCAGACTGATCAGGATAAACCAGGTAGGGCATTGCCTCCATGAATCTAGTAAACATTATTTTAGTACACATTTTTGATTCAACATTTAGAAGAGCGAGGGTCAACTAGGAACCGCGATCCTCTGCTGGTTTACCTGGTTTGAGGAGTTAGATTATAGCTTCATGCAACTACTCTGGAAACCTTTTTTACATTAATGACTACAATTTCCTGATATTCTTTATAAAATTCAGACCACAACCCATAAGATTCTGGTGACTTACAGTTTAGTAAAGCTTGAATTGCAGCTTTAGACTTATCAGTTAAAATTAGAGTCTCAAGCTCATGAGACTTTTCAGCTGAAAGTGTGGAAACCAAACTTTGATCTGTATAGTTTGCTACGTCATCAGTGCCAACCACATTACCCAAAGAATATACATATCATCAATATCAGCATATGTATACACTGTTCAACCATCTTCTGTCCTGATGCAAGTAATATTTACATCCGTCCCTGCATGACTTACTGATCGGGCCTGGAGTCAACCAGGCCTATCTTCTTCTCCGTAATGCCTTGCCATTGCAGGCTTCTCCCAAAAAGTTAATTCCTTTTGGGCTGGCAGACTAAAATCATCTAACGTGGTTTTAATGTCCAAACTCAATTCAATGAGGAAGTGTGGTAATAGATGTACCTCAGTTGAAGCTCGTTCAATGTATACTCAGCACATTGAATATCCTTTCTAATTGTCTTTAAAACTCTGACTTCGGTCGACATGGCAATCCCACATAGGTAGACTTTGAACCCCTGCCTAAGTGTGCCAGAGGAGGACACTGAACCATCTATTGTCTCAAAAAATAGGTTGAAATTGTAATGCATATTATTTGCTAATGCCCAATCTAGCAACTCAGGAGGTTTACATCCCCAAGATGGTTTATGATGCAATCCTTGAGCTAAGTTAAGAACCAGTCTTAAAGGAGAATGGGAAGGATATCACATGACATCACTGTACTAAGGGGCCGGGAGGAGAGCTCAGGGTCAACACGTTTGCCTTGGAAGCAAGACAACACAGAACAACACAGGTTCAGAATCTCAGCCCTGAGTTTAGAGAGTGGTCTCTGGTGTTAAGTGCTTTATAAAAGATGAATATATTAAGGGGCTGAGAAGGTAGTAACCAGACAACAATGCATGTATACATGTCGCGAACCATGGAGTAAACAAAGCATCCTCTCACCACATAATGTAGGGTTCTACAAACAAACAACTGTTCATGTTCCGACATTGCATTTAATAAAGCACACCCTGCATCGGTTAGTGTTCTACCTGTACAACCTAATGATACAGTCCTCATCACTACCAACATGGGTTAGCCAATGCAAATATTGAAAATACACATCTAAAAATTAGGATTGTCAACATTTGGGAAGTACACATTCACTAGGACCTCCTCTATATGATTAAGTCTACCAACAGTACCAGCCAGACAAACCAAACACATTACAGACATAGCCTAATTAACACTACTACACTCCCACCATGCACATCCTAACATCATACTACACCAATACAGCACCAACATTACACAGGCACTTGACAAAATTGCATCCCTCAGATTACAAAAACCCACAAATCACCACAAACCATGGTTCAACAATTCCCTTCTCTCTATCAAACAGGAAGCCAGACACCTAGAAAGAGCCTGGTAAAAGAATTTATGCCCCACAACCAGGATACACCTCAGACACTCCTGCAACAAATGCAAAACAGCCATATGCATTGCCAAAGCCACCCATTACCCCAAGAACTCCAGTCTACCACCAATTATACCCAGAAACTATTCAACATCGTCAAGTCCCACTCTAAACCACCATCCACACCTTCCACATGCCCATCCACTGCAGTATGCAACTTTCTCATGAACTACTTCAACTCCAAAATAACCAGGATCAGGACAGCCCTTCCCTCATCACTCCCACTCACACCCCCACTCCCAAACATCCCAACACAACGGACAACTTCCACCTCATCTACCCCATCAACACTAACACCTTCATCACTGTTACTGGCAAAACTAAAGAAAACCTGAACACTTACTTGATTGTGCATATCAACTTCAAGTTCAAGTTGTATCCAGTTTCATCACCACCCTAGCTCCCAAATGGCTCAAAATCATCAATTCCTCAATTTCTGTCTTTCACATGCTACTATCCCCACTGTACTCAAATGTGGACACATCTGAACCTTCCTCTAAAAACCATCTCTCAACTCCACACTCCCTGAAAAGATCTGCCCCATTACTATCCTACCATACCTAGCCAAAATCATGGAACACTTTTTCACTACCCAACTGCAACAACACATCACCACAAATAACCTACCCAACCTCTTCCAATCTGGCCTGGACACAACACTGATACTCTTCAAATCCTCATTGACCTCCACAGCATCACAGACAAAGGACACAGAGCACTACTTGTACTCTCTGCAGCCTTCGACACCATCAACCACACCATTCTACGAAACATCCTAGACAACCTAGCCCACAGGATGAATCTCTCTGGCACCGTACTTCACTGGTACACCTCCTTTCTCACTAATAGGATACTCTGTGTCTCCTTGCCCAATTATAGAGCAGACCCCACCCCTGTTAAATATGGAGTATTGCAAGGCTTCTCCCTATCTCCACTCCTCTTCAACATATATGCTGAATCCTTTGGACAGTCCCTTAGCAAATCCAACATCAAGTTCAACCAATATGCAGATGAGACAAAAATATACTTACAAATCGCACAACCTTCACAACTTTGTACCTCAAAACCTGTCTCTCTACCATCACCAACTGGGTGGCCACCCACTTCCTCAAACTCAACCCTTCCAAAACAGAATACCTCCTCATCTCTTTCTCCCAAGGAATAAACCAAACCTCAATCCCTGGATCCAAGAACGATCCACACACAGGCCACACATATCCCTCTCCACACTTGTCAAATACCTTTGCTTCACCATTTACCCCCACCTTTGTTTCACACACTACATAGCCACTGTCACCAAAACATGCAATCTACAACTACACCTCATATGCAACATCAGACATATCCTTCCTCCTGATGACTCCCACACCGCAGTCCAAGCATTGGGTCTCTCAAAGCAGGACTATGGAAATGATCTCCTCACTGGACTCTCCACCATCACCCTTGCTCGCTGCAAGCCATACAAAATGCAGCAGCCAGACTTACCTCCACCTACTCAAACATTCCCACATCATCCCGGCTCTTGCCCAGCTCCATTGGCTCCCCAAACCCCAAGGAATTGCCTTCAAAGGGCTCTGAATTGTATTCAAAGCCAACCAGCTCAAAACTCCATCTTACCTTCATGACAAACTCAAACCCATCATCCACACAAATACCAGACAAGCCTGATAACACTTTCTGTGCATTCCAATCTGCAAGCTTGCATGCACACAAAAACAAGCATTTGCCCACTGGGCACCCATGGCATGGAACACCCTACCTCATCACGTACACACTGCATCCTCCAGCGCCACTTTTAGAAAGAGCCTCAAAAACGTTATGGTGGGTTAAAAAAGGCTTGAATAAAAACCTGTGAAAACAGAATCAAAATATTGAGGCTGAGTACCCCAAAAGGAAATACACCGAACACGGGTTACAAAGGAACATACAAAGAACTTTATTCTATACTGAATCCAGTTACAAAAACAGAGCAAAATCAGATAGCTATCGGCCCTCAGTACAACACAACAAACTCCAGCGTGGTTCAGAGTGTTCAGTGAGAGACGTTGTACTTTAGAATGCATTCGCTTTTTATACACTTGGCGAGCACGATGTCCAGCCCCACTTCAGGTTAATATTCCATGTAATACATCACCGATCTAGGGTTCGTGCCAAGTCTCGAACAACCGCATATAACTGGTTTGCTTTTAATACATGTATCAACAAACCTATACAATAACTATGTATTCTAAGATTTTCCATGCAGCCTTCTCAAACATTAATACAATGTAGTAAAACAAGTGTTCTACGTTTGGTATTTGAATACGTTGTTTCAACATATGCTTGTGGATTAGTTTCGTTGCATGAGTAATCCTTTTACACACAGGTCAACGAAGGACAAGGTCTCAGTTCACGACCTCAGCAAGTGGCCTGCAGGCAAGTTACATATTAGCTATGTACAGAGGTCAAGACGGCCATGTTGAATTTTGGAATGACATCGCCCACCATTTTAACTCACAGGGTGACTTTTACAAAGCGAATCCTAAAATGGCGGATTGGCCTAAAATGGCGGCTTACATTGATTTAAGGTCAGGACCTTGCAACACGGTTTCTCTTGCAAGCGACTTTTGAGCAGCTTGGCGTAGGCCAATATACATATATTTATTGCAATAGGAGGCACGATATCATTTCTCTTTTGAGAAACCTTTCACCTGAAATGTGAAAGTAGGATATCCCATTCGAGCTAAATCACATGTTCCACAACTAGCCATCAGTGGAAGTCCACCTGATTGTCTATCGTACTATTCCTATCCTTTACTGAAAACATGCTGTAACTTCTTCTTTCAACTCGCACCTTTTTAAACTTTTAACCATGCAAGGCTCTCTGAGGCCCTCTGGGTGGGGCTAGTGGTAAGCAAAATTCACAAAAAATGTAATGTGCAATGACATAACGACCCAAATGTATCTTTTTAGTAAGGCAGATGAAATGTTGCAATCTATGTTTAAGGGTTAGAACCCACAATTGTTAGCAAACCCTGAAGCTACCTCTGCCAAGGCATGCATTTGCCACAAACAAAAAAAGTTGCGCCACATAACGATATGCATACACATCTAATTTTCAAACCATTACAGGATTACCTAAATATCTCCCATTCAAGTTATGCACCTAATTTCAGCATAATTTTTAATGTAACACTGACGTAGTATGAGATGGCAGTGTTATTTCATATGCTCTGTTTAAAACATCTGATCAGTCTCTTTTACATACTTATATAGCACAGAGAGAGGAATATATAGCACATAGGAACCACCACCATGTGCTATTTTCCAAGCTCAATACAAACCCCAAGATAGAGCCCGTCCCCACCCTCAATGCACCCCAAACCTGTATAACAACCATCCGCTTTTGCATATCAGTTAACTGCATGCAAGCCAGGCAACTTAAACTTTCAGTCACATTTTAAATAGCAGACATTACTAAACCAAGAATTAAAGGTGTATGTATCAGAAAGGGAACACACAACAAATACATTGTATGTCACTAAGTCCATCCTCAAAGAAGTCACTGGTTCAAGGCCAGTTCGTTTCAGAAATTGGTTTCCATGAAGGAAGTTGCTTTGTTGGGAATTGTAAAAAATAATGTTTTATTATCAATTTGAAACCGAAGACGTGCTGGAAAAAGCATTGTATTTTGGATATTCCTCTCTGTGAGAAGCTTGTTGACACCCAGAAGGAGCGTCATTCATGTTGAATCGCAGTCGAGAGTTCAGGTTAGAGGAAAATAGTATATGATTCAGAGTGAAGATCTTTCTTCTCACTTGCATACTGCACAATTAAGTCTCTCTGCTTATAGAGCAGTATGTACACAATGCTAGGATGAGGAACATTTTTAGGTTTAAGTTTGGAGCTATTGATCTATGATCCCTTTCAACTGTGAATTGTGATGAAAGTATTGAGTTCCCAAGAATGTTTCTTAAAATACCTTCCACCACCTGTTCCGTGTTACTGTGCAAAGCAATTTATGGATTCCAATCATTCAGACATTATTTCAGAAAGATCTTGATTGCAGATCATCGTATTTTGCCTTCACATATTTCAGCTCCTCAGCAATTTTATATATTCTCTACATTATCCTCTGTGTTGCTGATTTTCCATTCTGTGTTGGCTCGATCATTGGCTGTTTTTTCATTCCGCTTACTATTGATGGAGTCAAACCCCCTTCTGCATTGAGGTAAGTATCTGTTGTATATTGAATGACGTTGCTTTATCTGGAGTGTTTTGATCAGTCTGCTTACTTGTATCATGGTATGAGACAATTTCTGCTTTGGGCGTTAAGCTGGTAAAATTATCTAGGCCGCTTTCTTTTTTTGCTCCTGAATCTACATATTTTTATTGTATTTCTTTTCTATTATGCACTATGCAAAGCTATGCTCAAATTTACACATTGTTGCTCTAGTTTAGATAATCAGGTGTGTGCATTACTGAACAATCCATGCTGATGGATATGCAAACATATAGTAAAGCAGTGATGCTTTAAATGTTCCACTCTGAGCTTTCCTGTAAATCCTGGGGTTACCCTCCCCCTTTCAACTGAAGTCCATTATAAACTCCCTACCAAGGAGCGTTCATGTGCCACATGAGATATACAAAGGATAGTCGACAACACTCATGGTAAAGTGCATTGCAGTAACTCTCACCTCTTCATCTAGAGAGGTGAGCGTGTCAGTCTATCTGGCAATCATGTTTTGTCCCACTGTGGGCTCCCACAGCTCGCTCCAGTGAGAGAAGAGCAACGCTACAATTCAATTTGCTGGGACTACAGATGTTGATAGAATGGTGGGTGGCCAGGCATGTACCAGCTTTTGCTTGATCGAGGCTGCAGAGCAAAAGCACCGCTCTGTCTTCAGCAATACAGGATCAGCCAGTGCCCTTGCAAAAGCTCCTCCGCTCCAGATACACCAACGTACCTGACAGAGAGAAAAAAGTACTGAAATATCGCCTGGGTTAGTCACTAAATTTCCTTCAAGTTGCCATTATACAGAGTTCTATTCAAGAGCATCCATCTTATATGGTTACTCGGCAGCTCCCCCTTGGTTTATAATTTTAAGGGCATAGCTGGGAGTTATCCCTGCAGGGAGCTGTTGAAGTTGCCTTTGAGAGTCTTATTGCATTTACAGACGTTGACCAGCACTTGAATTGTACTCTCAGTTTACCTCAGAAGAAAACACAATATTTTCTTTTTTTATTTACTTGTTTGGATTAATTAAAGATTTTTCAAGGAATGTGCTTATAACTTTCTTTACTTTCTGTAGTTTCAACACAATGGGCGTCATTACGAGGTGGGCGCAAAGGATTACTGGGCCCTGTTAAGGACATAGGTGCCGGTAATCCCTTTGCGCCCTATTCCGAGGTCCCTTAGCGGGTCCCTTCCTTAACGCCTGGTTTTACCAGGCGTTATGGACGGGGCCCGTTAAGGGACTTCAGAACTAATAATGGTACAGCAATTTGCGGTACCGTTATTAGTGCCTTCCCCCTTCCCATTGAGCCCTTCTGGGGGCTGAAATGGCAATGGGGAATGGCTTTTTCAATGGGGATTTACCGGTCCCGCAAAGGTCGAATAGACCGGTAAGTCCCCATTGAACAAGGGCGGACTCGGTACCGGTTTTGGAGGTAGTCATGGCGCTAATAGCGCTATGACTACCTCCAACCTCGTAATGAGGCTAAATATCATATTTACCCCAAAAGGTCACTTACATTGTCCTAAAGGGGCACACACGTGGTATACAAACCTCAGCATATGTTTTGTTTTGCCAGAGGAGTGTTTAAGAGGTGGCCCTTTTCCAATCTGATAGCAAGATAATTCTATAAGTGAGATTAGTGTCCTGGTACATGACTCATTGACTTGCTTTAGCTATGTTAACTGAATCTATCTAAACTAGTCTTATTATAATATTCAGCCTTAGTGTTCTAAGTAGCCATATGACTTATCTAGCTGGGCATGATGGAATCTGACGCTGCTGTTCTACCTGGGTGTAATGGAATATGGGACTGCCAAGGTAACTAGGAGTATTGGAATTTGGCACTGCTATGCTAAATGGGCATTAGGGTAGTTGGCACTTTGGTAAAGGAACGTTAAGGATAATGCAACCACTTTGATAACTGGCCATGATAGTATCAGGCCATACTGTGCTACCTGACTGACTGGCCTTCTTTTGCTCTGCTAATGGAACCTATACAATACAGTCTTATTGTGATAACTGGTTATCCTGTAATTCAGCCTTACTGCTCTAAGTAGCCATAAACAAACCTATGACTGTGGACCTAGCTGGGCATGAGGAAAGTTGCCACTGCTATGCTAACTGGGCATAAACAAATATAGCACTGCAAAGCTAATGAGGAGTATTGCAATTTTGGCACTTCTATGCTATCTGGGCATGTTAGCTTCCACTATGGTAAATGAACACGATGAACAATGGAACTCCTTTGATAACTGGACATGATAGTATCAGGCCGCTCTATAATACCTGAACCTAGTAGGTCCTCACACACCTTTGCTAAATGGGTGTAATTGAATCTGGCAGTGGCTTTCGAATGGAGCACAATTCGGTTGGATAGCGCCGTGTTAACTTCAAATAATGGAAACTAATATTGCTCTGCTAAATGCTCACGATAAACCAGGCACTGCTATCATAACTGGGCCTGGTGGTATGTGCACTTATTGTCCTGAGCGTACACAAATCAAGCCTTAGTGCCTCATCACGAGTTGGGCTGTAGCCCTTAAATGCAGTGGTAACGGAATTACCGCCGCATTTAAAGGTTGGCCCTATCACGAGTTGGTCTCTAAATCGGCTGCTTTACCTTAAGCTTTTTTCTGGAGGTGAAAATCCCTGTTTTCGGCAGCATTACAGCCGGCTGTATTAGCCCGCAGTATTAGCATCGAAAATTCCCCATTGGATCCAATGGACCCAATCAGGAATGGGGATTTACCGTTAAGGCCCACCCCGTGATCCAGTGGTAATACCACCAGACCGGTCGGAGCTAGGGTTATTACGGTCAGCGGTATTACAGCCGGGAATACAGCCCAACTCGTGATGAGGCCCTTAGTATGGTAACTGGGTCCAGCAACACTCATCCAAAGACATAATGCATATTGTCACATGCTAAATGGCCTGGGTAATATATTGAGATACCAAGCTAACTTGGCATAATTAAACCAGACACTCATGTGAACATTGGAATTATATAGCATTCCACAGCTGTGCTAACTGGGCACAATGGCGCCTAGCATTATTGCTCTAAATGTGTGTAATGGAGTCAGGTACAACTGCACTAACCGAACATAATGGATTTATTTGTTAACTGGGTATACTGAAATCTGGCATGTTTATGCTAATTGAACAACATGGCTTCTTGCTTTGCTGTTCTAAGGAGATATAATATAAATTGTACTACCTTGGCATTATAGTCTTTGGCTTAGTATGTCAATTGTGCATAATAGAACCACTCAGCAAGTTTTTTCTCACTGAGCATAATGGAACCTGCCCCGGTTTTGCTAAATGAGTATTGTGGAATCTGGCACTGTTGTTTTAATTGACATAATCAATCGTACCTTTGCTCTGCTTACTATGTATAACGCAACATGGCACCACTATGCTAACTGGGCATATCCTTAACAATGGTGTGAATAACTGGGCTTTGGATGGCAATGAGTAACTAGCGTTATGATATCAGAATATGGCAGTGTATCAAATGCCTTGCCTTATGATATTAAGCCTCAAGGGGTATAAGTGTCTGGTTTGTTGATGGCAACACATTGGGCATCATTACGAGTTATGCCAGTAAGGGAAAAATGATGCCGGTATGTAAATACCGGCATCATTTAACGTTCGGTAGCATTCTGACCCGCAAACCCGGTATTAACGGCACCGTTATTTACGGTGCCGCTAATAGCGGCATAGGCGCGTACACGCGCCTCTTCAGGTAGTAAATACCGGCATGCCGGTAATAGGGGGCAATCACAACCCACGCAAACATGCAAATACCGGCATCGCGAACACGGTAACAACGGGCTGCATGATGCCGGTAAAACAGGCATCGCGGACCACCCGCAAACAGCAACCAAGATACAAGGCAGCTGCCACAGGTGCACACAATCCCCACAGGTGGAGTAAAAGGAGGCTGTGCCAGTATGAACTGAGCACACCCACACACCACAACCCCCCCCACAGGTGTAGGCAATGCAGAGTGGCCCAGTACAAAAGGAGCACACCTACACACCACACCCCTTCCTACACCAAAATGCTACCACTAGCATTTGCAATCATGGCGCAGAAGGACAAGCCTATACTGCTACAACTACAGCAACAACAGCAACAACAACAACTACAGCAGCAAGGACAGGCAGCACAGAGGAGACGCAGGAGGAGAAGGAGGGTGAGACAGGCCCAGCAATTACCACCAGCACAGACACCAGCGCCTCGTAGGCAGCCACCAATCCCTCGCACCAGACCCAGCCCATTCAACCTAACCCCTGAACAGATCCACACCCTGTACCGGTTGGACCGTGACACCATCACCACCATAGTGGACATGATACAGAACGACATTGCCAGCCACATACAAATACGCACTGCCATCCCCCCACTACTGAAGGTGGTGTCTGTGCTAAACTTCCTGGCCACAGCCACAGCCACCTAGCAACACAAAGTGGGCCAGCTGCATGGCATTTCCCAACCACTACTCTCACGCATGCTGAACCAAGTGCTGGATGCCCTCCTGAAGCACGCAAGCACCCACATATCCCTACCACGGACTGGCCAGGAGATAGCCGAAACCAAAGTAGGCTTCCATGCACTGGCAGGCATGCCCAATTGTGTCGGCGCCATCGACTGCACCCATGTGGAATTGGTAGTCCCCCGTGTCATATAGGCGGTGTACCGCAATCGCAAGCAATACCACTCCATCAATGTGCAAATGGTATGTGACTCCAGCAAGATCATCACCCATTGCTGCACCCGATTTCCTGGATCCACACATGATGCCATGGTACTGCGCAACTCCACGCTACCCCGTCACACGGAGCGACATGCTGGACCACGTGCCTGGCTGCTCGGTGAGTTGCACAACAGGCTCATGGCCATGCTGTGGGGTACTCATGTGTGCGGATGCAGAAGGGGGGGATAGTTTACCAGGGTGGGAAAGGGGGGGTTAAAAGTACACCTGGGTGGCAATAGCCAGTGAGTGGAGAATGATTGCAGAGCTAAACACTCCTCACCTGGCACAGCCAAACTGAAAATGACACATCACTGGGCCACATATCACAAATAATGCAAATGGCTGACAACAAGTAAGAGGCACAGCCGGGGCACCATGGTGATGGCAAGCAATGCATGACTGAATAGGATGGCAACTGTGCCAATGCAGCCAGTGTGACCATGCATAGTAAAGAGTATACAGTATGAATTGGAGGCTAAACATTGTCGCACTGCCACAGCACATCTGCCTCAGCATGCATGATTACACCCTGCATCATCTATTCAACCCCATCCAGTGTTCCACACCTCTTTACAGTATACATTCCATATAGGTGACTATTTGGTACACATACAGGGACATGTGCATGTTCACACCTAATAGCTGCTGCCATGACTGTGCTCCCTGAAGGTGTCAGTTCAGAGTGACACACACCTATTTGTATCTGCTTGCAGGTGATGGAGGATATCCCTTGAGGCCGAGGCTACTTACCCCTGTGCGGAACCCGCAGAACAGCCATGAAGAGGAGTACAATCGTGTGCACACTCGTACCCGTGTTGTGATTAAGCAGACCTTTGGCCTGTTGAAGGCACGGTTCCGCTGCCTAAGCAGGTCTGGTGGGGCACTCCTATATAGGCCTGAGAAGGTGGCAAAGATCACCATGGCCTGTGTCATGCTGCACAACATGTGCGTCCGAAGGAATGTACCACTGCCACCTGACATTGACATGCATGGCCCAGGTGAGGATGAAGGGGATGGAGACGGAGGCGAAGGAGCCCCCCTGCCAGTACGTGATGCACAGGACGGCCATGCTGTACGCCAAGCACTAATTGACGAATACTTTTAAGACACAGGGACCATGAATGACTTTTGTCAGTCAGACACTGGGCCAATGTGAACATGCACAAAGGGAATGTTGTAATTTGGACACTGAACACCGTAACACATTAAATGGATGCACACCAAAAATAACAATGTCCAGCCATGGATTGTTCTCCAGAAAACTTGTGTATTATATGAAAGTGCAAAACTGTGCCCACTCCCCCCTCCCACAATCCACCAACAAACTCCCTCACCCACCGCACAGATCCCAAATGTCCCCATGTGTGCAACAAACAGTGTTGCCTTCACCAATGTTACTCCTCCCATTTTTTCCATTTTTCAGAAAGTCACTTTTTGGCGACTTTTGGGTCTGGGGGTGCCGTGGCCATGCGCCGTGCGCTCCTGCGCGTTAAGCGCACAGGGCTTGATTGAACAGAGGTGGAAGGTGTTGACGTGGTGGAGGTGTCAATTGTCAATCCCCTTGCAGACCCATGGTGTGGCTGCTGCACTTGCCTGATGTTGGCAGTAGGGCCTCGGTCAGTGACCCCATGCACATCCTGAATGCAGACGTGGACGCCTCCACGGCAGCTGTATTTGCAGCAATGGCCGTGGCTATGGCCTTCATGTCCTCATTACCGGCAACAACCTGTTGCCGCATAATCTGCAGCATCTCGTCTTGGTGGGCCTCCACCCTTGACAGACGGACCTCAAAGGGGGTTTCTGTCGCAGGTGTACCGGTGGCTGGTGGGGTGGTGGAAGGCAGGGTGGTGGAAGGCAGGGCGGTGGAAGGCAGGGTGGTGGAAGGCAGGGTGGTGGAAGGCTGGGTGGTGGCAGGCTGTCATCCTCGAAAATGCTGATGTCCGAATCTCCTAGGTCGGAGTCATGGAGACATGGGTCATCCAGGCTCTCTGTCTCCGCAGGGTGGGAAGGGGTGCCAATGGGTGTTGGGCTGGGCGAACCCGAAGATTCTTCGGCCTCTTCGACCACCTCTGTGGACACGACATCCGTGGTGGCCGGCGGTACAGTTGGCACTGTCGCAGCAGGTGCGCCCTGCAGAGATGATGCCTTGCGTGGCATGCTGGGAGTGGTCGCAGGCAATTGTTTGGAGGAGGGGGTTGCGGTGGCCCTGGTCCCTTTGCGTGCACTGGATGTGCTTGCCCCCCTGTCCTGGGTTCCACCTTCCTCATTGGTGCCTGGAGGATAGAAGAGATGAAGGTCATCAGTGAGATTGCCAAATGGCAGCTGTGATTTGTTGCAGTGTAATATCTTGATACATTCAGGCATGATTTAATTTCTGTTGTGTGGCATTTGGTGTACTGAGGGGACATGTTGGCAATGATTGCATGGCTGGTGGCAATGGATTGTCTAGGTGTGGAGGGGGGCATGGGCATGGATGGGTCATGTTGCACCTCTGTTGGGTTTACATATTTCCTGCAGCATGCGTGTGGTGCAGGGGGTGGCAATCAGTATTCTGTTGGTGAGTTGATGTTGCCTTGGGTAAAGGAATTGCCTTGCCTAATTGGACCCCCACCTCACTTGTGTCACATCATGTTTTGTTATTGGTGGATGTGATGGTTCACTCACCTTCCTCTGTTGTAGTAGCTGCCCCGAACTCCTGCTCTCTGATCCCCTCTATGGATTCTGGGTCGATGAATCCACTTGCAATCTCCTCCCATGTGGCGAGCTTAACAGGGGAGTGTGTGCCACTGCCTGTCGCCATTGCGGCCCTCCGGTTCTCCGCAAGGATCTTCCGGACACAGAGGCGGAGGCCGTCCCAGCGCTTTCTGCAATCCCGGACACTCCTTGGGGTGCTCCCCACTGCTGTTACCCTCTGCGCAACCTCCTGCCACACCTGTTTTTTACGCGATTGGGCCGCATGCTTCAGGTCCGTGCTTCGGATTATGTCAGCATTCTGTTGTAGGGTGTCCGCTAGCATTGTCAATTCAGCATCTGAAAAGCGCTGCTTCCTCTTCCTTTGTGTGCTTGACATCCTGGTTGTGTATTGGCACTCAACAACACTGGTGTAGTGGTAGTAATGGAGGATGGCAATGGATTGTGTTTTTAAAGATGGCCGCCGGCCCATTTCCCGTTCCTGCGCGATGATGTAATTTCCGGGTCCGTTTTTTGCGAACACAGTAATAACATGCCGGTATTACCGTGCCGGTATTTACGGGTTAGTGTGAGGCGGTAGCGCAATGGGCGGGCCCCGCGATGCCGGTATAGGGGGCTTGGAGGCCCTTTACCAGCATGGCGGTATTGCCACTACCGGCATGGGGGAACGTGCGCGCTCGCGCACTCGTAATGACCCGCTATTAGCGGGTTCATACGTGCACGGACACGCTCATTCCAGCATGCCGGTAATGAACCCGGTTTTACCGGGCAACTCGTAATGAGGCCCATTGTATTTGATACAATCGGCCTCATTACAGGTCTGGCAGTCCGGAATTAACAGTGGTGGTAAACCCGCCACCACTGTTAATTCCGGACCGCCCGATCCCGTGTCCTGCAGGCGGGAGGTGATCTTCAGACCTGGCGGGTTGAACACCTCCTGCATGCAGGCGGACGTGGAAACACCAGCACCATCACAAGATGGTGCCAGTGTTTCCACTTCCCCATTCCCATTGAGTCCTATGGGACTCACTGGGAATGGGGATTTACACCATTCCGCCTCTGGGATTCACAGGACACCAGGGTCGTAATGCCCTGGTATTTCCAGGAGTCACGGAGGCGGAATATAATACGAGTCCGGCGGTAACCAGGCGGTTTTACCACCACGGTTACCGCCTGACTCGTAATGAGGCCCAATATCTTCCATATTGTATGTATACCAGAATATATAGCAGACAATCCTTTAAATGGTGAACCTAACTGGGCTTATCCTGGCACCAGCTGCTAAATGGTGAGAGTGCTGAGGCAGGCCATGCTGATGGCTTAAAACATAACTCCCTAATACCTTTAACGTGTATAAGAGCCACAAACAAAAATACACTTACCACTACCAAGAAGCCCATAGCAGCAGCACATCTGGAAATGAAGCCAATTCTTCTCTTCATTGAGCTCCACAAACAGCCACAGCAGCAGCAGTGTCAATGCTGAGCTTCTGTGTCACTGGCACGTTCAAGCTTATAGTAGGCATGCCGCAAGGCTTGTCAGAGCCCACCTGCACCAACCTGCTGGCACGGTAGCTATATGCACCACATCACACCTCCTCCCCACCAACCAGCAAGTAGTTAATTCCACCAGCACAAATGTGTATGTCATTGTCCACTTCCTCAACACTTCATCTGCATTAGACTGCACATATGTTGCACAGGAGCCTCCTGGCCAGGGCACAGCATTTAAACAAGTATATATTTTGATGTGCATCTAAATGACCTGCGATGCAGATCAGGGATGTAATTTCACCAAAATGCCAGGGTAGCAGAAATGAAATCACATGACCCTTGACCTCTGATGACATCACAGGACGTGATGTAATTTGACCACACATCGAAGTGACATCACGGTAAGCGATGGAGCACAACCTTTTATCCATTGTCACAACAGCAAGTGGCATCACATAGCATTGTTTCTAAGTACACTATGAAAAATATAGTTAAAATATAGGGATACAATATCACTGTAACATGATAAACATTTCATACAAGAATGGATCACCATATGTATCTGCAACCATAAAAACAAGCTATAGCTGCAACTTGCGGAAAGCAAGATACATATGGGCCTCATTACACGGAAGGCGGTAATGGTTAACGGCCACCGTTAATGGTAACGGTGACCGTTAACCATTACCGCCTTACTACGAGGTCCCTTAGCGGGTTGGTGCTTTAACACCTGCTTTTTGCAGGCATTAAAAACCAACCCGCTAAGGGACCTCGGAGCTAATTACGGCACCGCAAAATTGCGGTGCCGTAATTAGCGCCTTCCCCATTCCCCTAGAGCCCTATGGGGCAGAAATGGGAATGGGGAAGGGCAATGGCGGAAGGGGGATTTACCGCCCCACCAACCTTGGAATGGGGCGGTAAATCCCCTTTCCGCCAAGGTGGTGCCGGTAATTTACCGGCATGGTCCAGGGTGCTAATAGCACCCTGGATCACCGCCTTCCGTGTAATGAGGCCCATAGACCGAAATGGATGCTTATTTTACTCTATCTGGTCAATTCATGGAATTAATGTGCGCCGAAAATTCCCGCGCAGAGGTGCCAAAACGTGCGATTCGCAGTAAAAGTGCGAAAATCACAGTGCAACTGCGAAAATCGCAGGGAAACCAGCGCACATCGATTCATGGAAGTCCGTGCGCAAGAAAAACATTGGATGTGCCCTGAAAATGTGCGCGGCGCACGCCAGCGCACAGGTCATCCAACAGCGTGCGGCACGGCCACTGCGAAATCGCACATAGCGCGGCGCACATCACAAAAGTAGGCGGAACACGGGGCGTAACACTCGGAATGGGGAACAACGCGTGAAAATATGGGCGTCATGGGGGAAGTCCAGGAGGCAAGTGCGTGGAACACCCACACGCTCACCTACAACCAGTATTCATGGAATCGAATAGCGCAAACCAGCGCACCGTAAAAGACACGCACAGGGCCAAACAAGTACGCCACAAGAAAGCAGGCGGTAGCGTCCCTGCGCCTGAAATAAATGTGCGCCAAAATGTGCGCTAACAAAAAGCACCCATATACAGCCATGATGAATGGTCCATACAGTGGCCCTCTAGGACAAATGAGATGCACAGGGGTATCAACAAACATGGACACCCGCTCCGCTGTGTGAAAATTAGCGTGTGCGTCGTGTATTACGGGGTTCGTAGGAAGTTCCACACGCGATTGGCCTGGGCACGTGTATTCCGAGGTGCGCGGGAAGTTTCACACGCAAATTTGCAGGGTACATGTATTACGGGGTTCGCGGGAAGTTCCACACGCGATTGCCCTGGGTCCTGTGTATTTCAGGGTGCGCGGGAAGTTTCAAATGCAAATTATCAGGGTACGTGTATTTCGGTGTGCGCGTGAAGTTCCACACGCAATTTCAGTAGGGTACGTGTACTCCAGGTGCGCAGCAAATTCCACATGCGAATCCAGCAGCCTACGTGTATTTCTGGGGTGCCGGGAAGTACCACACATGAATTGGCCATGTGGGTCCTCCCAGCTGTTCCCTCTACACCCTCCACAGCCCCTGCAGGCGGCC
The DNA here is from genome assembly GCF_040938575.1 of Ambystoma mexicanum. NCBI lineage: Eukaryota > Metazoa > Chordata > Amphibia > Caudata > Ambystomatidae > Ambystoma > Ambystoma mexicanum. The sequence goes on from NC_090936.1 coordinate 307,501,284, forward strand.
CACACCACAGGGGACTACCCTGGCCCCTGCACATGTCCCGCAGACAGCCCTTCCACCATGGCCATGCCCGCCAGCCAACCCACATGTCACCTTGCACTACTGCCCACCAACGCATGACTCCCAGCATCCCCACCCCCCAGCATCCAGGGACACCCTCCACCAGGCCCCCACTCATGTCTCCCAGCACCCCCACCCCCCTGCATCCAGGGGCACCCACCACCAGGCCCCCACTCATATCTCCCAGCACCCCCACCCCCCAGCACTGTGGGGCACCCTCCACCAGGCCCCCACTCATGTCTCCCAGCACCCCCACCCCCCAGCACTGTGGGGCACCCTCCACCAGGCCCCCGCTCATGTCTCCCAGCACCCCCCACCCACCTGCATCCAGGGACACCCTCCACCAGGCCCCCACTCATGTCTCCCAGCACCCCCACCCCCCTGCATCCAGGGGCACCCTCCACCAGGCCCCCACTCATGTCTCCCAGCACCCCCACCCCCCAGCACTGTGGGGCACCCTCCACCAGGCCCCCACTCATGTCTCCCAGCACCCCCACGCCCCAGCACTGTGGGGCACCCTCCACCAGGCCCCCGCTCATGTCTCCCAGCACCCCCACCCACCTGCATCCAGGGGCACCCTCCACCAGGCACCCACTCATGTCCTCCTGCACCCCCACCCCCCAGCACTGGGGGGCACCCTCCACCAGGCCCCCACTCATGTCTCCCAGCACCCCCATCCCCCTGCATCCAGGAGCACCCTCCACCAGGCCCCCACTCATGTCCAACTCATGTCCCCCTGGACCCCCACCCCCCACCAGTCAGGGGCACCCTCCACCAGGCCCCCACTCATGTCTCCCAGCACCTCCACCCCCCTGCATCCAGGGGCACCCTCCACCAGGCCACCACTCATGTCTCCTTGCACCTCCACCCCCCAGCATCCAGGGGCACCCTCCACCAGGCCCCCACTCATGTCTCTCACCACCCCCACCCCCAGCAGTGCAGGGGCACCCTCCAACAGGCCCCCACTCATGTCTCCCTGCACCCCCACCCCCCACCAGTCAGGGGCACCCTCCACCAGGCCCCCACTCATGTCTCCCAGCACCCCCACCCCCCTGCATCCAGGGACACCCTCCACCAGGCCCCCACTCATGTCCTCCTGCACCCCCACCCCCCAGCACTGTGGGGCACCCTCCACCAGGCCCCTACTCATGTCTCCCAGCACCCCCACCCCCCTGCATCCAGGGGCACCCTCCACCATGCCCCCACTCATGTCTCCCTGCACCCCACCCCCCTGCATCCAGGGGCACCCTTCACCAGGCCCCCACTCATGTCTCCCAGCACCCCCACCCCCAGCACTGTGGGGCACCCTCCACCAGGCCCCCACTAATGTCTCCCAGCACCCCCACCCCCCAGCACTGTGGGGCACCCTCCAACAGGCCCCCACTCATGCCTCCCAGCACCCCCACCCCTCCACCAGGCCCCCACTCATGTCCAACTCATGTCCCCCTGCACCCCCACCCCCCACCAGTCAGGGGCACCCTCCACCAGGCCTCCACTCATGTCTCCCAGCACCCCACCCCCCTGCATCCAGGGGCACCCTCCACCAGGCCCCCACTCATGTCCCCCTGCACCCCCACCCCCCAGCACTGTGGGGCACCCTCCACCAGGCCCCCACTCATGTCTCCCTGCACCCCCACCCCCCACCAGTCAGGGGCACCCTCCACCAGGCCCCCACTCATGTCCAACTCATGTCTCCTTGCACCCCCCCCAGCATCCAGGGGCACCCTCCAACAGGCCCCCGCTCATGTCTCCCTGCACCCCCACACCCCACCAGTCAGGGGCACCCTCCACCAGGCCCCCACTCAGGTCTCCCAGCACCCCCACCCCCCTGCATCCAGGGGCACCCTCCACCAGGCCCCCACTCATGTCTCCCTGCACCCCCACCCCCCACCAGTCAGGGGCACCCTCCCCCAGGCCCCCACTCATGTCTCCCAGCACCCCCACCCCCCTGCATCTAGGGGCACCCTCCACCAGGCCCCCACTCATGTCCCCCTGCACCCCCACCCCCCAGCATTGTGGGGCACCCTCCACCAGGCCCCACTCATGTCTCCCAGCACCCCCACCCCCCACCAGTCAGGGGCACCCTCCACCAGGCCCCCACTCACGTCCAACTCATGTCCTCCTGCACCCCCACCCCCCAGCACTGTGGGGCACCCTCCACCAGGCCCCCACTCATGTCTCCCTGCACCCCCACCCCCCACCAGTCAGGGGAACCCTCCACCAGGCCCCCACTCCTTCCTACCACCCTCCTACCCCCCAGCAGTGCGATTCGCCTGTGTACATGTATATCAGGGTTGCGCGTGTAGTCTGACACATGATATAAGCAGGGTACGTGTATTACGGGGTTCGCGGGAAGTTCCACACACAATATCAGCAGGGTACGTGTATTACGGGGTTCGCAGAAAGTTCCACATGCGATTTCAGCAGGGTACGTGTATTTCGGTGTGTGCGCGTGAAGTTACACATGCGACTGTGCCTGTGAGAGTGGGGTACGTGTATTCCAGGGGTGGGCGGGATTATTTACTCGCCACTGGGCCTGGGAGAGCGTGTTACCTGTATTCCTGGGGTGGGCGGGAAGATTTACACGCTCGCCTACAACGCGGCAAAAAATAAAAGGACCAATCCTGAAACACGTACGCCAGCATGAAGCAGGCGCACGTCCCGCGCAGCATAAAAGAGTGCGCAAACAACAAACAAGCTCAGACTCCAGGATGAATATACCGTTCCTAGCAGCAGTGGCTGTGGGATACCGCAGGAGGAGGAGAAGGATAGTCAGGGCCAGAATCTTCACACCCAGAACCATCCTATTTGGTATGCCAGATGACCAGGTGTATGGGAGGTACAGGTTTCCACCACACATAATACTCAACCTGGTCAGTCAGTGGGAGGATGACCTCACATCACCCACCCTGTGCTCCCAAGCACTCAGCCCCCTGGAGAAGGTCCTCAATGTACTGCACTTCTTGGCTACCGGATCATTTCAGAGGACAAGTGCCATAGTGGGGGGGGGGGGGTGTCACAGGCCATGCAGTCACGGTGCCTACACCAGGTGTTGGCCATCATCACTGCACACCCATCAGTCCGCAGGCATATATACCTGCTCAGAACACCTGCAGAAAGGCAGGCTGTCAGCCAGGATTTCTACAGGGTGGCACAATTCCCCAAAGTGCTTGGTGCCATTGATTGCACCCATGTGGCTCTACGTCCCCCCAGGGCATCTGAGCACATCTATAGAAACCGCAAGCACTGGCATTCCATCAATGTCCAGGTAGTATGTGATGCCAAGGGAATCATCACCTCAGTATAAGCCAACTATCAGGGTCCACCGACGACAGCTTCATTTACAAGATTTCAACCCTAAACCGGGACATGGAAGCTGGGTGGCATGGCGATGCATGGCTGCTTGGTGAGTAGAAATGCCACAGCACACGCATGTATGACAGTTACAGAGTAATGCCAATACCCCACTAATGATACCCATCACCACCTCCCCAGGGGACAGTGCCTACCCTCTGAGCACACACATGATGACGCCAATTCGGAACCCCATCACGCCTCCTGAGGTAAAATACAACACAGCCCATATTGCAACCCGGGGCATAGTGGAGCGCACATTCGGAGTGCTCAAGTCACGCTTTCGCTCCCTTGACCGTTCTGGCGGGCAGCTGTTATACGCTCCCCCAGTAGTGTGCAGGATCATAGTGGCAGCATGTGTCCTGCACAATGTTGCAACACGCCGGGGCCTGGCTGTGGACATGGTGGTGCCCCCACATCCCCAACCACATTCACGCCCGCTGCGTATGGGAGGGGAAAGGGCACGGGGTGAGGCAGCCCGTACGCAGCTGGTGGCTAATTACTTCACATAGGAAGCACACCCTGTGGAGTGCACACAGCCCTGGCACATACCATCTGACAATCAATGATGACTCAATCTGACAATTATGATGAACAAAGGGACAGTCAACTGTCAGAACCATAGCAGCCTGAGATTGTTCATCTGGAAGTGTCACAATATGTGCATCCCTACCTACACAAACACCACCAATGCAGTGTCATCAAAAGACACATTTCCATGCAGCAAAAAGGAATACCCACTTGCAAAATACAACATGAGAACAGTGCCATGTCACCCAACCCCTCCCCGGCACGGCCACACAACACACCCTGGCATGTCGTGCAATGTGAGAGCAAACAAATTAATCCCCACAACATGCCCCAAGTGTCACCAAGTACAGTGTCCCTAATGGAAACTGGCCACACATGAAATGCTCACAGTAATGCAGGACCAACAACACACATTACCAAATACTTACCAAGAATACCAATCACCTACACAACCTCCAACCTACCAAAACATGACAGTACAGACTTATCACTACCTGATAATGGCAGCACTTCGAACACTTCCAAGTATACAGTGTTAGCGCCACGCAAGAGTGTAGGTGCACTGCTTAGAACAATGGCTCCAGTCGCAAAGTAGACCGCCTTGTGAAGACATGAGAAATGGACCTGCAAATTAGGAGGATGAGATGGATGCAGAGGCACATATCAATACACCATGCAGTGTACAATACAACAACAATATGCACTAGGAATGTATACACAGTATTGACTACAGACTGCCCACAAATCAAATGGGAATCCAACGTCACCGTGTACGTCAATGTCACTTGGGCACACCCTTTGCAAGCCCATGGAAACGGGAAGCAGGAGGGGTGTGTGTCACACAAACCCAAGCATCTGACCCAAATTCAGGACAAGCCTGCATGTGCCCAGCCACAATACAGCGTATGCCCACGGGAGCCACACAAGGCAACACACTGTCCAAAAACAAAAAACAAAAATATATATATATATATATATATATATATATATATATATATCAAAAATGGCCATTAATGGGTCCGGGGGGGTGGGGGAGGCCACCCAGGAGGTCCCAGGACAAGGTGCACACCAAAACCCACCTGTGTGGATCTTGCGAAAAAAAAACATCTCCATGGGCTCATGGCCTGGATGGCTACCCTATTGTGAGAGATTCGCTGCTGTCGCTCTCCTCACCCTCTGCAGCTGCATCAGGAGGTGGTGGCACTATGGGAGGCAGCCCATGCAAAGCCCTAGTCTGGTCCTCCATGGCAGCAAGCATGCGGGTGTGGAAGGTCTGGTTCTGGAGGATAATTGTGCGGAGGTCCCCATGCAACAACTCACGGGATGCCCGGACCTCCTCCCTAGTTGCCTGCATCTCAGCTGAGAGTGTACGTGTGAGCCGCTCCAGCTGCTGTTCTGTCCTCGTGTTAGCTGAAGCCTCAAGCTCAACCAGAGTTGCCCTGAGCTGACAGAGTTCCACCCTCAGTGCTTCCCTGTGGCCCTGGGACTCAATGGAAATGGCTTCCCGCAGAGTCTCCAGTGCCATCGGCCTGTCCCTGTTGGACGCCAACATGTCCTCCCTGTGTGACTGGCTAATGGAGTCTGTTGCCTGCTGTAGTTGTTCAATTAGCCTTTCTTGGGGGACAATGGAAGTGGCCACCCTATCCATGGCCTGAGCCATCATCTCAGTTGATGCTGCCTGTTGGTTTGCCATACCGTATATGGATTGCTCCCATGCGGTATTGCCTGGTGGCGTACGGCCACCGCGTCGGCGGGCACCACACCTGTCTGGGGCAAGGCAAACTACGCCTTGCTGTGCCGGCACTGCCTGAGGCTGCAGGACTGCATTCCCCCTCTGATCTGCTGGCCCAGGAACAGGATCAGATGTAGCGGAGTGTGACCCTGCATCCATAACCACCAAAGGCTGACCTAGCAACACTGACATCCCCATTGAGGGTTCGACCCCTGGTGCAGGTGGGTTGGACAGTACAGAATCCCTCCCAGAGACACTTACCTGCGACGGCACATAGGTCTCATCATCCGAATCGACACATGAATAGAGCTCGGGGGAGGTGCACCCAGAGACACCCCTTGAGATGACGGCCTGCAGCAAGTGTGGGTTCTCACCCACCACCACACCACGTCCCTCAATGGTGCCGGTCGGGCCTGAGACCCCTCCTGGGTCTGCACCATCTCCACAACCCCAGCAGTATCAAGTGCGCCATCCCCTGCAAAGACATGAAAGAAAATAAATGGGAACAGGCATTAGCAACATGGAACACAATTAGGGCTGAGAAGCAACAGAAACAGTACTTCATTGACACATGACTATAACCCTCCCATGCATGCACTGTCACTGCGTATGAAGGGGAGGCAAATGGCACACATTGATGACACCAAGATGGAAGACCAACACATTTGCTGCATGCTGCCTAGCAGTGCCATCACACATTGGCCTGTGATTGGCATGTCCAATACACATACATGACACATGCTATCACACAGATGGCATGTACCCTAGCCATGTCACACATGTGACAATAGGACTGAGAAATGCCTAGTGAAAGTGGTGGAATGCAGACAATCAGCCTGAATGAACACAGAATAACATGCAACTATGTTGTGGCAAGATGACAATTCAAGGGCAACTGGCGTGAGGTTGGGCTGAATGTCTACTGTTGCCAGAAGGGATACTGCAACACCCAAATCCTGGTGCGCAGAATGTTTTGGATGAATCACATGGGTGACACAACCCACTCAGGCACACACCCCCTCACCTGGCACTCAATCAGAAGCACTCACACACACGCCATGCACATGGATGACACACACATGCATGTGCACTCACTGGACAATGACTCGTAATCTGGCAGGTCTCCCACGCCTTGGATCTGTTCCTCCATGACGTAGATCCCAGCAACATACTCATGTTGGAGTGAGTTCTATGTCCTCTGCCGGAGACCCACCTCCAGTCACTAGAGTTGCGGCATGACTTGAGGCCAGCTTTTTCTTTGCCCTGCGCTTAAGGTCATTCCAGAGCGTGTAGCAATCATTAGCTGTGCGCCTCACGAATCCAAGGGCACTTATGAGTTCCTCAATGGTCTGCCAGTGTGCCTGACATTGTGCAGGTGTGGTCTTGCATCCTGCAGTAATCACCATTTCACTGTCATGTGTGGACACATACTCCACAAGTGCATCAAGTTCGACCCGATTGAAGCAGGGCTTCCTTGGTGGCCGGACTGTGTAGCCGTGTCTGGGGCATCAACCTGTACTGGACGAGCACGCTTCCTCTTCCGCTTGGAAGGTGGTGGTGATACTGAGTGTCCTACGCCACTCTGGACACTAGGGACAGGAGCCTCGGTGGACTGTGGACTAGGAGTGTGGGAATGAACACTCACCATGGGAGTTGGTGCAGGCATTAGCTGAAGTGTGATGTGGTCAGCAGGATGGACTAGGACTGACACTGTCCTGGATGGGACACTCAGAGCTGGGGTGGATGGAGCCGCAGCTGCCCCTGCAGCCTCCCCACCCTGCCTACTCGGGGCAGCAGATGACATAGCTGCCACTGATCCACGTGGGCTGGTGACACCAATGTGCACCGCCACACGTGGCCTAGACCTGCTGACCTGGAAGTCAGTCATGGAGTCACCCAGTGCCAGGTCTGGTGCCACATTGGGCTGGTCCAACAAGGGCTGAGCAGGGATGGTGTCAGCCACGTTACCCTCAACCAGGGGGGGGCATGGGTGTCCCTGACTGGTCACCCACACATGGGGGGCTAGGGGCACCCTGCAAGTCCTGGCCACGTCCCCTACCGTATCCACCACGGCCACCTCTTGTGGCTCACCCACCTTTGCCACCCTTACCGCTTGCTCGCCTCCCAACCATGGCACTGATGTTGTTGTGCGTATGGGAGTTGCAGTAAACTATTGTCCTGGACAATTGGAGGTCAAAGGGGTAGGGTACTAGATGGAATTCGTACCCTAGTGCTCTAGCAAGGCTGTATGTGACCCCTGGGGGAAGATGATGGGTCACACAACGCACAGGCACCCTGAAAAAGGTAGATAATGTGCACGCAACCCCTCCTAGACCACGTGCATGGAAAAAAAACCTGCACTACGCTGTGGCACCCAGAAACACAAAAATGAACGTATGTGTGTCACACGCAGCCTAGACTGACCTTTGAAGGGGTAGGCAATACACGGGGCAAGCACAGATGTCAAATACGTGCGCAACTCACCGTCTGCCAGGAAAAATCGCGTGTAAAATACGCAACACCCCCGCCAAAAGAAGAATTGTACGCTATCTGAGGAGACAGGACAGCAGGAGAAGTGAACGCTGTTTGAGGAAACAGGCCCAGGAAAAAGCCAAGAAGAGAAAAAGCTGTCCCAGGTAACAGGGAGTATGAACTTGGAACACCGTGACGTAAATCGCGTGTGAACCGACAAGAAGTACAGATTTCACCCACTCGCCCTCCACGAAAAGCACGTACAAGGAAATGGCATTCTACACATACCTTTTAAACATGCCCATACGTTCAGCGTCACTTCCGCGTGTACGCGCTAAGGCCCCATCCTCCAATTACATGCGCTGACACTCTGACGTGCAGTCATTGGACGTGTAACATGCACCCGAGTACAGGGAAACGCCCGTGCACGCACGTCACAGACGCGCATACGCGCTGTTGACCTTTGGGCCAATTAATTCATGTACGTGTGCTGACACGCTAAGGCGCTAAGGCCCTTTCCTCGAATTACACGCAGACATGCTGGATTTTCACGTGCCAAATCACTCCGTATCAAGCTGGCCACGCGTAAGCACACGGGAGACCATGCTCCTGACCAGAAGGCCGAATTACTGCCCCCCAGACCCGCGAGCATGCTCCCACCTGCCATCTGCTGCTGCCTGATTGCCTGCTGCCCACATGCCCTGCCATTTGCTGCCTGCACATCAGCCAGGGGTGCTGTTGCTGTGACTACCCCTGCTGGAACCGAAGACTCCCGACTGGGATTCCATCGCTCCACAGCCCAGCCCCAGGACCCAGTTGCCCAACCACTCCTGCCTCTGGGGTTGTGATGTCGGGCACTGCAACATCTGGCACCACTGACAACCCCCAGCCAGAGAGGCGGAGGGGCACCAGCTTCACTGCCACCAAAGTTGGTGTCCTGGTGGAGCAATTCCTCGGGCAGTATGATGCCCTCTTCGGAAGTTCCCGCGCCGACAAGGAAGGACGGACTCAGATCTGGACGGTCATCGTGACTGCCATCAACGCGGAGGGGGTGGCAGTCTGCGACTTCCAACATGTCAAGAAGCGCTGGGAGGACTTCAGGTCCAGGACCCTCAACAAGGCCCGGTGCCTCTTGAAGGCAGCGGATGCTAAGGGGCGCCGGGGCCACTTGTCGGAAGATCAGATGAGGGTCCTGGACCGCATATCCCCAGCGCTCCACGTCCAGGTCCTTGAGAGGCAGACCCGTCTGGAGTCGAGTGGTAAGTGTACATGCATCATGATTGTAAACTGTGCGTGTGGTGATGTGCCAGTAGTGTGTAGGTTGCACATCTGTTTGTATGGGGCCAAGTATGGGTGGGGGTGTACAGGGCCGTGAGGCTAACACATGCGAGGGCTGTCATGTGTGAGACATGGATGGTGCTTGTGTGTGTAGGCTTGCATGCCAAATGCAGTTGTGTGGGCACAAATGTTTTGATGAATGTGTATGTAAGTAGGCATGTTCGTGATGTCACGCATGTATGTGGTTTTCAGCTGCATGTATCAGCACTGTGTACATGTGCATGTGTGTGTATTTGACAAGGGTGCAATAGTGATGCAACATGGATGCATGTGACAGCGGGATGTGGAAGCCTGATTGGCAGATGTGACATGGATGCCCATCTGAACACTGCAACAGTTGGCAGAGGCGTACACATGCATGCAAGTGTGGTGGTGTATGTGCATATGTAGTGCACTCCCTGTGTTGCATGTGATGTCTGGCTCACCTTTGCCTGCTCAAGCTGTTGTATGTGTATGGATGGTGCTGGCAGTTGCGATATGGCTGTGGTATGGCTCATGTGTGCAAGTTGAAATGACATGTGTGTTGGCGATTGTGATGCCATGTCTGAGCTTTGCCAATGCCACTCATGTACAACTGTCATGTGTGTATGTGTCCATTGTACAGTGCCCTGATGCCTGTGTTTTATTTCTCCCTGTCTGCAGCGTCAACTGATGAAGAGGGCGGAGAAGGTGCTGTGGAGCACAGCGGCAGGGATCGCACCGCCAGCCGGAGACGCAAGGCCCGGCTCCCCTCCCAGGTTGTGATCTCGACGGGGAGTGAGGAGTCCGGTGCCGAGTCCCAGGCCGCTGCTGCTGGGGGGAGGTCCAAGAGGCGGAGGTTGGAGTTGGACTCCTCGGCAGCAGAAGGGGCAGCTGGGACCCCACAGGGCCCAATGGGGGAAGATGGCACGGAGTCATCCAGGTTGGTTGGGGGTTTGGTGGAGGAGGAGGCCGTGCAAGCAACAGAGACGGGGTCTGGAGGTAGAGATTCCACTGGTGCTAGTGGTGCAGTGCAGGACCAGGGACAGGAGGCAGCACAGGCTGCCACGGAGGTGCCTGTGTGCAATCCTGTCCCTGATCCTGTCACTGCATCATCTTGCACCAGCAGGGATGCCTACGTCCAGCCCGTTTTCAGGCAGGGGATGAGCTCACAACGACTGGCCTTCCTCTGCCTGCGGACGTGGCTATCCGGGTCCGGGTTGAGCCTGTCCTGACTGGTGTGGCGTTGCGTCAACGGGCCATGCGAGGTGACCTGCAGTCTTTTCATGAGGAGACTGCACGTCATCTCGAATGGCTCGTAGACCACGTCGGCCTACTGGGACAGGTCACCCAGGCCGGATTCCTCCGTTTGATGGGGCTTGCTCAGACCCCCTCCTCAACTGAACCCCCTATGCGCCAGTCATCCTCCGTGCCATCTTCCCACCCATTAGTCACCTGGGTGCCCTGTGGAGCTGCCTCTGACGGTGCGGCCAGGCTGGTGGAGGAGGCATCCCTGCCACAGTCGGGAGTTGGATGTCCAGCAGGGGTGGCCACATCAACGACTGCACCCCAGCCAGTGGAGGATGTGCAGGCAGCAGGAGGCAGTGCATGGGCAGAGGCACAGCAGCAGCAGCAATGAGGTGGGAGCCATGATGGCTCGGGGCCTTCGACATATCGGAGGGGCAGGCATCGGCCGGAGGGCAGGAGGACCCAGGACGGGAAGTGTCTTCCGTGTGGCAGCGGTTGGGCCACGCCATAGATGCAGAGCGGCAGTGGGCGGAAGAGGCACGGCTCACGATGGTCAGGGCGGAGAACTCCATGCGGAGGGCCCTGAGGTCGGCCAAGTGCCTCGAGGCAATCTGCAGGGAGTTGGAGGTGAACATGTCGACGGCCCTGCGGACCCTCGGGGCCATGGAGGAGGACCGCCTCCGGGACATTGAGCAGGAGTTTGATGAAGCCCTGGCCCGGAACATCCGGAAGTGAGCCGTCGGATTAGCCCGCTGCCCTTGTAAATAGTTGTGTAGTTAGTGTTAGGTTTCCTTTGGTTTTGCATTTGTTTTGGACCTTTTCGACAATGGGCCACATTTTTGTATATAGTTTTTTTTTATTAGGTAGTGTTATTAGATAGGTTTCATTTCTTCTGTTGGGATCATTGTTAGGGAGAATTATCTGTTTAGGCTGAATTTCCTAACCTAGTGAGTCCCCCAGCAGCTTTGCTGGATTTCTGGAGTTTGTTTTTTTCCATCCTGCCAAGAGTGAGACTCTTTTTCTCCCACTCTTGGACATGAATGTGTGTAATTCCTTTGAATGTCAATGGCCCTCATTAGGACCCTGGCGGAGAGGGTTTTACGCCGGCGTAGTGCATGGCGTACCTCTCCGCCAGACTACGAGTTCCCGTAGCGCCATGGATGATTTTTACGCCTGCTTTTTGCAGGCGGAGAAATCCATGGCGCTACGGGATCTTGATGTTAATTACGCCACCGTAATTTACGGTGGCGTAATTAACGCCTTCCCCACTCCCATTATACCCTATGGGGCAAGAATGGGAATGGGGAAGGGTAAAATGGGGATTGGGGACTTACCGCCCCGCCAAGGTCGGCATGGGGCGGTAAGTCCGCCAAGCACCTTGGCGGAGTTGGCAGCTTTGCGCCATGGACCATGGTGCAAATTGCACCATGGTCCTCCGCCAAGGTCCTAATGAGGGCCAATGTGTTCTATGGGCTATGGGGTCTTTTACTCCATAGGGTCTCATATGTTTTTCTATGTGTGTTACCCCGCACCCTACGTGCCGTAACACTGGGGCGTCCTCGCGGACCTCCATCATAGACTCCATACCCGGGGACTGACTACTGTCTCCCCGGGCATGTAAAGTCACCATTGGCTTTACTAGACCTACATTTACTAACAGAAAAAGTACAAACCATCCTATTGTGGACAGACTAGTAGGGGTAATTCGATTACTCCTGGGTCTGTTATTTGAGGGGGCACTGTCCCGTCCCCCCTCGTCGAGTTTTGGCTGGTGGCAGTGGAAACAACTTGTTATATTTGACCCCGAATATAACCCTATGGGATTCTTCCCATTGTTGGAGATTGATACTGTTTCTCGTTAATCTCTAACATACCTCCGGTCTACTTATCTTAAATAAGTCTATCGGATGGTATTTTCTGCAAGAACTCGGCTTTTTAAAATGGCATTTGTGTTCGTCTCTGTGACTCCTAAACCAAAGGTTGAGCCCTTTGTTCCACTTTTGGCGGGCTTCTGTACAGAGACCCTCCAAAGTGGTGCCATTCTGTCTGGGTTACCAGAGGGGTGTGGGAGGGGGTTTAGGCACCCTGGACCGAGTTGCCTTGCCAACTCCGGTCGCACTCTTGTGTGATTGGCCCAAGTGGTGAGCCTCCCCGCTCACCACTTAGCGTGTTTTGAGTGACAGCTAGGCTGAATGAATGGGGGTTTTCTGCATAAAAGCAACGCTTTTGGGACTGGATCTTCAGAAGTCGCCACAGGACCTAAGAATCCGACAAGGGTAAAGCTGAGCCGACCTGCAACGATGACACCTCCGGTGGAGCCCTGCTGAACCGACTCACCACTTCCTGACGACAGAGGAGATCTCCCTACCGGAGAGTCTCTTCCCCTGACTGGTGGGAACAACCAGTCCCTTTTTGCTTTTTCTTCCCCTCAGGACGCCGTGGTCGAATTGCCCGTGCAGAGTACCTCGGCAACCGGATAGCCACTACCCCTGTACCGCGACCAAAAGGTGGTGCCTTGTGACCGAGCACTCCGTGGCTGGTCTCTTTCCTGGTGGTGCAACGATCTTCAACTTTCCTTCGACGACGAGATCCTCTCTTCTCTTGGCAAAGACCGGACTTGCACCCACCGCCAGGAACAACTGCCCCCGCCGGAGCTGTCTCTCCACAATAAAGGTACTGTGTCCGCCTGGCTTCCCTTGTTGCCGGATAAAGTGAGGTGTCTTAATCCTCGCCTCTCCGTAGGGTCGCCTCCAAGCTTTCTCTAGCGTGTTGTTCTGAACTGGTCCAATCTGCCGATAACAATTTGCTTCAAAGACTCGAACGCATTTCCCCTAAGATACTATTTGGGACATATCGCCTCGCCTCTCTCCGAGTGGGCCTGGCCTCTGAACTTTATGATCTGCCACGGTTCTTGTCTTCTTGCCTTGCATTTGTCCGTTAAGTATTGGAACCGTGTTGATTTCGTAACCTGCTTATTGTTCTCTCCCGTCCTAACGAATACTAGAGTGCCATCTAGGTTGAAGCATACACCTCTGTCTGCAAATAAGTGATGCTGGTAAAACCTAGACTTGTCGAACTATTGTTAGGGGGATTGATCTTTTTATTCGTAGAGTAATTGTAATTGAAGTGTTTGCCGTAATAGTGCCAGAGTGTTTTCTATAGATGTGTCGTTATAAATAAATACCTTTATATCTTTACACCGAAGCCTTGTTGCGTGTTTGCTTGTCTTACTGTGAAGAATTGCCCTATGTTGTATACTCCACATACTGCCTAACTCTTCTTGAGGGAAGTCTGACTGCTCAGCCACAGCTACCAAGTGAATCTGTGTGGTACAGACTGCTACCAAGTGGGTTTACTGCCAAACACCTGTGGTCCTAAATCTTTTGCAGTGGTCCCATAGGGAACTGCACAGGTTTCCGCCTAACACTGGTGTACAGCGGTGGGATTTGTATCGAGTATACAGTTTAGAGTGCTTTTCGACGCTTTAGGATAACTAACCACAAAGCTTAGCACTAAAAAGCAACTTTCAAAAACATGTCTACGATGGAAGCTTACAGTCAAGAATCCTTGTCAGGTGAAAATACTGAGAGTTTGCGAGCTCTCTGTAGGCAAGAGAATCTTTCTGTAAGGGGCAGGAAGGTAGAACTAATAGAGAGATTGCTAGTGAACCAAAGTCTGGGTACTGGTTCAGAGGAACAAATTTCACCAGCAAATGTAGATAACAGTGATGGTGTTGATCTAAGTCGTAATTCTGATGATAGTGATGGAGAGGCTAACAAAACTGTCTCCCCTGCTCCTCTACCTGCCTTACCAGCTGTACCTACGGGGCCCATACCAGGTCCCACATGTAACCCTGCTTATTTTGAACTCGAAAAAATTAAGCTCAAATTAGAATACAAATGGTTCTTGGCTCAATCTGAACGAAACCAAGAGCTCGAGTTCAGACGGATGAATGCCCAGGCTGAGCAGAAGCAAGCTGAGTTAAGACTCAGGGAAATAGAACTTAATCACGGGTTAGAGATGATAAAGTTGTCTATGGAAATTGCTTCTCTCTCCTCTGGTTCCTCTAGGAGCTCCAGTCCCAAAAGACCCCAGATGCCGAAGGAATTAGTGGGTATGTATGAACCGAGATTGGATGTGTTGGATTGGTTAAAACTGTTTGAATACAATCATGGGCTCCAGGACATCACCGGGAACAATTTACTTCCCTGGTTGTTCTCTAGGCTCCCTCCTGTTGCGACTGATGTGGTAATGGAATTGGGGGAGGCGGATAAGACGGATTACGAAAGTGTGAAACTAGCTTTTATAGCTAGATTTGGGAAGACCCCTTCCCAGTATCTTAAGAGGTTTAGAACCCTCAAAAAGCATGATGGTACCCCTTGGGCTACCTGGGTGAGTGAAGGGTTGAAAAACTTAGAGGGATAGATTAAGGGTTACAAAGTGAACACTTATGAGGGTATGAGGAATCTTTTTATGTTGGAGTCTATTTATGATGCCTGTTCTCCTGAGCTCAGGCAGCACTTGGCTGATTCGAAGGAATTGGATTCCCGGAAGCTAGCTAAGGCTGCTGACTTGTGGGTTGCCAACAGGGCTATTCATAAAGATTCTAGGGCAACTCAGAAAAAGGATGAGGGAAAACAGCCTAAAAAAGACTCAAAAGAGAATTCTAATAACTCAAATTCCAAAGAGGGCCCCAAACAAAACCAGAAGGGTAAGCCACAAGGAAGACCACAGCAGAATAGTGTGTCTTCTGGTGCCAAACCGGAAGGAGGCCAGAACAAGCCACCATTCCAGAAAGCATTCGGTAAATGCTTTGTTTGTGGCTCGACTGACCACGTGAAAGGAGATCCCAGATGTAAGGGTAAACCTTCAGGGGTCCAGCTTGTCTCCTTAGCCTTCGCTCCAGAGGAGGAAGTCCAAATGGCAAGTGGAAACCTTCTACTGCTAGCTGATGAACCCATTGGAGTCTCAGCCAGCGTTTCTTTAGTATCTCTGGGGTTGTGGGAACAACAGAATTTAGATGTCTATAATTCTATCCCCGATAATACTAAAGAGTATTATAAAGACAGTGTCCAGGTGAATGGTCAGGAAACTCCTGCCATTAGGGACACTGTGTTAGGGAGAATTCTCTGTTTAGGCTGAATTTCCTAACCTAGTGAGTCCCCCAGCAGCTTTGCTGGATTTCTGGAGTTTGTTTTTTCCATCCTGCCAAGAGTGAGACTCTTTTCTCCCACTCTTGGACATGTATGTGTGTATAATTCTTTTGAGATGTCAATGTGTTCGATGGGCTATGGGGTCATTTACTCCATAGGGTCACATATGTTTTTCTATGTGTGTTACACCGCACCCTACGTGCCGTAACACCGGGGTGTCCTAGCGAAGTGGAAAAACACTGCAGGAGCTGCCACACCTGCCAGACCTCTGGTAAGGTGGGCTCCAAGAATGTGGCACCTTTAGTGCCTCTCCCAGTTGTGGGAGTCCCATTTGAGAGAGTAGGGATTGACATTGTTGGTCCCCTTGATCCTCCAACCTCCTCAGGCAACAGGTTTATACTTGTTGTAGTAGACCATGCTACTAGGTATCCTGAGGCAATTCCTATGAGGACTGTTACAGCTCCGGCTGTGGCTAAGGCCCTCCTTGGTATTTTTACTATGGTCGGGTTTCCTAAGGAAGTAATCTCTGAAAGGGGGTCAAACTTTATATCCCACTACATGAAAGCCATGTGGAAAACCTGTGGAGTTACTTACAAGTTCTCAACAGCTTACCACCCACAAACCAATGGGTTGGTAGAACGGTTCAACCAAACCATGAAGAGCATGAGAGGTGCTTTAGAAGATCCCCTTAAGCGTAACTGGGACCTTCTACTGCCATGCCTTCTCTTTGCTTATAGAGAAGTCCCTCAGGAGGGAGTAGGTTACTCTCCCTTCGAGCTTCTCTATGGTCATCCCGTCAGAGGTCCATTGGCCCTGATTAAGGAGGGGTTGGAGAGTGCTCCTTCCCCCAAGCCAGTCAGAGTGACTGGCTATGTGATAGGTCTCCGGAGGAGAATGTCACACATGATGACGGAAGCAAGCGATAACTTGAAAGCTGGACAAGCATTGGTCAAGCATTGGCACGATCAAAAGGCTAACATGGTTGAGTTCGCTCAAGACCAGCTCGTTCTCGTTATGATCCAACAAGGCAGAGGGCCTTGCAATACAAGTGGATGGGACCCTTCAGAGTTGTGGGTAAACTCGGAGAGGTCAACTATCTGGTGGACTTGGGCAATCCCAAGGAGGCTCCGATAGTCTTTCACACCAACCGACTCAAAGCGTATGTCTCAAGACCCGATGTAGGAGCGTTGCTTCTAGCATCATCCGAGGAAGAAGAAGAGAGTGAAGCTCTTCCAGATCTCCTCAGAGGCTTACCTTTAGATGAAAAAAGTGAAGGAGTAAATCTCTCCTCCAATCTGACACCCGAGCAATAAGAAGAGTGCAAATCTATGTTGAATCAGTTTGCCTCTCTGTTCTCGCTTTCACCAGGCTTGACCCCTTGGGTCCAGCATGACATACTCACTGGTGACTGTCTGCCGGTCAAAAGCAGAGGATACCGAATGTCAGAGAATGTACAAACCCACATCAAAGGTGAGGTCAGCAAGATGCTCGATCTCGGGGTAATAGAGCCCTCTACTAGTCCATGGTCTAGCCCAGTTGTGTTAGTACCAAAGGCCGGATCTAAAGAACTTAGATTCTGCGTGGATTATAGAGCTCTTAATGCAGTCACCAAGACTGATGCCCACCCTTTGCCAAGAACAGATGAGTTGGTGGATAAACTTGGCGCCGCCAAATTCCTCAGCACATTTGACTTGACGTCAGGCTATTGGCAAATAGCCCTGACAGACCATGCCAAGGAGAAAACTGCATTCTCTACCCCCGTTGGCTTATACCAGTTTAAGGTAATGCCTTTCGATTGAAGAATGCACCTGCTACGTTTCAACGGATGGTAAACCAGGTTCTGAATGGGATGGAGGACTTCTGCATGGCATACTTGGATGACATCGCAGTGTTCAGCAATTCCTGGGAAGAACATGTAACCCACCTGAGAGATGTTTTGCAGGCTCTTGGACGAGCCAATCTGACCATAAAGGCGAGTAAATGCCAAATTGGACAGAGTAAGGTAGTCTGTCTTGGACATGATGTAGGAGGTGGAGAAATAAGGCCTTTGCTCAGTAAGATTGAAGCTGTGCAAAATTGAACAACACCTACTACTCAAACCCAAGTGAGAGCCTTCCTAGGCCTCACTGGGTATTACAGGAATTTCATAGAGAACTATGGGACCATAGCTTCTCCACTGAATGTCATCTCCTCGCCCAAATTTCCTAAAAAGGTTAGATGGAACGAGGAGTGCAATCACGCTTTTGAAAACCTGAAAAAGGCTCTTTGCCAAGCCCCAGTACTCAGAGCTCCTGATTACCGCCAACACTTCATTTTGCAGACAGATGCTTCAAATGTAGGGATAGGTGGCATACTCAGTCAACTGGATGGGAAAGGTAGGGAGCACCCTGTTTGCTTCATCAGCCGCAAGCTGAAGGATCCTGAAACAAGGTGGGCAACAATCAAAAGAGAGTGCTTTGCTATCGTGTGGGCTCTGAAGAAGTTTAGGCCATACTTCTATGGTTCTACTTTTGTCATTCAGACTGACCACCAACCCTTGAGATGGTTAGTGCAAATGAAAGGGGAAAACCCAAAGCTATTGAGATGGTCGATCTGCCTGCAAGGGTTTGATTTCACCATTGAGCACAGGTCAGGGTGTCACCACCAAGATGCTGATGGTCTCTCTAGGATGTATGTCATTGACTAGAGGTATGAGGTTCATCCAGGAGTGGATTAAATCCTCCTGTCCCTTAGTCTGGGGGGTCGAGTGTTAGGGAGAATTCTCTGTTTAGGCTGAATTTCCTAACCTAGTGAGTAACCCAGCAGCTTTGCTGGATTTCTGGAGTCTGTTTTTTTCCATCCTGCCAAAAGTGAGACTCTTTTTCTCCCACTCTTGGACATGAATGGGTGTAATTCCTTTGAATGCCAATGTGTTCTATGGGCTATGGGGTCTTTTACTCCATAGGGTCTCATATGTTTTTCTATGTGTGTTACCCCGCATCCTACGTGCCGTAACACTGGGGCGTCCTAGCAGACCTCCATCATAGACTCCATACCCGGGGACTGACTACTGTCTCCCCAGGCATGTAAAGTCAGCATTGGCTTTACTAGACCTAAATTTACTAACAGAACTAGTACAAACCATCCTATTGTGGACGTACTAGTAGGGGTAATTCGGTTACTCCTGGGTCTGTTATTCGAGGGGGCACTGTCCCGTCTCCCCTCGTCGAGTTTTGGCTGGTGGCAGTGGAAACTACTTGTTATATTCGACCCCGAATATAACCCCATGGGATTCTTCCCATTGTTGGAGATTGATACTGTTTCTCGTTAATCTCTAACATACCTCCGGTCTACTTATCTTAAATAAGTCTATCGGATGGTATTTTCTGCCAGAATTCGGCTTTTTAAAATGGCATTTGTGTTCGTCTCTGTGACTCCTAAACCAAAGGTTGAGCCCTTTGTTCCACTTTTGGCGGGCTTCTGTACAGAGACCCTCCAAAGTGGTGCCATTCTGTCTGGGTTACCACAGTGGTGTGGGAGGGGTTTTAGGCACCCTGGACTGAGTTGCCTTGCCAACTCCGGTCGCACTCTGGTGTGATTGGCCCAAGTTGTGAGCCTCCCCGCTCACCACTTAGCGTGTTTTGAGTGACAGCTAGGCTGAATGATTGGGGGTTTTCTGCATAAAAGCAGCGCTTTTGGGACTGGATCTTCAGAAGTCGCCACAGGACCTAAGAATCCGACAAGGGTAAAGCTGAGCCGACCTGCAACGACGACACCTCCGGTGGAGCCCTGCTGAACCGACTCACCACTTCCCGACGACAGAGGAGATCTCCCTACCGGAGACTCTCTTCCCCTGACTGGTGGGAACAACCAGTCCCTTTTTGCTTTTTCTTCGCCTCAGGACGCCGTGGTCGAATTGCCCGTGCAGAGCACCTCGGCAACCGGATAGCCACTACCCCTGTACCGCGACCAAAAGGTGGTGCCTTGTGACGGAGCACTCTGCGGCTGGTCTCTTCCCTGGTGGTGCAACGATCTTCAATTTTCCTTCGACGACGAGATCCTCTCTTCTCTTGGCAAACACCGGATGTGCACCCACCGCCAGGAACAACTGCCCCCGCCGGAGCTGTCTCTCCACAATCAAGGTACTGTGTCCGCCTGGCTTCCCTTGTTGCTGGATAGAGTGAGGTGTCTTAATCCTCGCCTCTCCATAGGGTTGCCTCCAAGCTTTCTCTAGCGTGTTGTTCTGAACTGTTCCAATCTGCCGATAACAATTTGCTTCAAAGACTCGAACGCATTTCCACTAAGATACTTTTTGGGACATATCGCCTCGCCTCTCTCTGAGTGGGCCTGGCCTCTGAACTTTATGATTTACCGTGGTTCTTGTCTTCTTGCCTTGCATTTGTCCGTTAAGTATTGGAACCGTGTTGATTTCGTAACCTGCTTATTGTTCTCTCCCGTCCTAACGAATACTAGAGTGCCATCTAGGTTGAAGCATACACCTCTGTCTGCAAATAAGTGATGCTGGTAAAACCTAGACTGTCGAACTATTGTTAGGGGGATTGATCTTTTTCTTCGTAGAGTAATTTTAATTGAAGTGTTTGCCGTAATAGTGCCAGAGTGTTTTCTATAGATGTGTCGTTATAAATAAATACCTTTATATCTTGTTGCGTGTTTGCTTGTCTTACTGTGAAGAATTGCCCTATGTTGTATACTCCACATACTGCCTAACTCTTCTTGAGGGAAGTCTGACTGCTCAGCCACAGCTACCAAGTGAATCTGTGTGGTACAGACTGCTACCAAGTGGGTTTACTGCCAAACACCTGTAGTCCTAAATCTTTTGCAGTGGTCCCAGAGGGAACTGCACAGGTTTCCGCCTAACAATCATGGACCCTGGATTGTTTATCTGTATATAGTTGACTGTTGGATTTTCATTTTTTTTAATGATTTACCCATGGAGCAATGGTTTTCGATTTTAATTTTCCATTGGATTTACTTTTGTGGACTGTGACTTTGGACACCTTTCCTTTGGATTATGATTTGTGGTTTTGCATTATTTCACGGACATGCTGTTTTTTCTTTTTTTAATTCCCATTTTTGTTTGTTTATTTTTGATTCAATTTATGTTGCTTTTAATACATATTTTTTCTTCAAACTTCAATGTGTAATATCATCTCATTGGTTTCATGCATATCATGATATGGGTTTTGACATTCACTGACACCCATTCGGTGTATGTGAGGGACATGTGTTCATTTCCAAAGCTGCAAATGGGGTTCTATCATGTTATTGCCATTTCTAAGTGGGTGGATGCAATACTCGGGTGGGTGTTTGGCATTTGGAGGCTGACCATAAGGGCCAGGGATCTAGATTGTGATGACATGTTGGCTGTGGGGGCCTGGTGGAGGGTGCCCCACAGTACTGGAGGGTGGGGGTGCTGGGGGACATGAGTTGGACATGAGTGGGGGTCTGCTGGCAGGTGCCCCACAGTGCTGGGGGGTGGGGGTGCAGGGGGACATAAGTGGGACATGAGTGGGGGCCTGGTGGAGGGTGCCCAACAGTGCTGGGGGGTGGGGGTGCTGGCGGACATGAGTTGGACATGAGTGGGGGCCTGCTGGCAGGTGCCCCACAGTGCTGGGGGGTGGGGGTGCAGGGGGAGATGAGTGGGGGCCTGGTGGAGGGTGCCCTGCACTGCTGGGTGGTGGGGGTGCAGGGGGACATGAGTGGGGGCCTGGTGGAGGGTGCCCTACAGTGCTGGGGGGTGGGGGTGCTGGGGACATGAGTTGGACATGAGTGGGGGCCTGCTGGCAGGTGCCCCACAGTGCTGGGGGGTGGGGGTGCAGGGGGACATGAGTGGGACATGAGTGGGGGCCTGGTGGAGGGTGTCCCACAGTGCTGGGGCGTGGGGGTACTGGGGGACATGAGTTGGACATGAGTCGGGGCCTGCTGGTAGGTGCCCCACAGTGCTGGGGGGTGGGGGTGCAGGGGGAGATGAGTGGGCGCCTGGTAGAGGGTGCCCTGCACTGCTGGGTGGTGGGGGTGCAGGGGGACATGAGTGGGGGCCTGGTGGAGGGTGCCCTGCACTGCTGGGTGGTGGGGGTGCAGGGGGACATGAGTGGGGGCCTGGTGGAGGGTGCCCCTGACTGTTGGGGGTGCAGGGGGAGATGAGTGGGGGCCTGGTGGAGAGTGCCCCACAGTGCTGGGGGTGGGGGTGCAGGGAGACATGAGTGGGGGCCTGGTGGAGGGTGCCCCTGGATGCAGGGGGGTGGGGGTGCTGGGAGACATGAGTGGGGGCCTGGTGGAGGGTGACCCTGGATGCTGGGGGGTGGGGGTGCTGGGAGACATGAGTTGGACATGAGTAGGGCCTGGTGGAGGGTGCCCCTGACTGGTGGGGGTGGGGTGCAGGGAGACATGAGTGGGGGCCTGGTGGAGGGTGCCCCTGGATGCAGGGGGTGGGGGTGCAGGGAGACATGAGTTGAACATGAGTGGGGGCCTGGTCGAGGGTGCCTCTGACTGGTGGGGGGTGGGAGTGCAGGGAGGCATGAGTGGGGGCCTGGTGGAGGGTGCCCCACAGTGCTGGGGGGTGGGGGTGCAGGGGGACATGAGTGGGGGCCCGGTGGAGGGTGCCCCACAGTGCTGGGGGTTGGGGGTGCAGGGGGACATGAGTGGGGGCCTGGTGGAGGGTGCCCCCAACTGGTGGGGGTGGGGGTGCAGGGGGACATGAGTGGGGGCCTGGTGGAGGCTGCCCCTGGATGCAGGGGGGTGGGGGTGCTGGGAGACATGAGTGGGGGCCTGGTGGAGGGTCCCCACAGTGCTGGGGGGTGGGGGTGCTGGGAGACATGCATTGGTGGGCAGTAGTGCAAGGTGACATGTGGGTTGGCTGGGGGGCATGGACATGGTGGATGGGCTGCCTACGGGACATGTGCAGGGTAGTCCCCTGTGGTGTGGGCCGCCTGCAGGGGCCATGGAGGGTGTTGGTTGAACAGCTGGGAGGACCCACACGGTGGATTCACTTGTAGGACTGGCCGGCACACCCAGAATCCACATAGGCTGCTGGATTCGCGTGTGGAATTTCACTTGCACCTTGGAATACACGTACCCTGCTGAAATCGCGTGTGGAACTTCCCGCGCACCTTGGAATACACGTACCCTGCTGAAATCGCATGCGGAACTTCCCGCACACCTTGGAATACACGTACCCTCCTGAAATTGCATGTGGAACTTCCCGCGCAGCCCGAAATACATGTACCCAGGGCAATCGCGTGTGGAACTTCCCGCGAACCCCGTAATACACGTACCCTGCTGATATCGCGTGTCAGACTACACGCGCAACCCTGATATACACGTACACAGTCGAATCACAATGCTGGGGGGTGAGCGGAGTGGTAGGAAGGAGTGGGGGCCAGGTGGAGGGTGCCCCTGGATGCTGGGGGTTGGGGGTTCTGGGAGACATGAGTGGGGGCCTGGTGGAGGCTGTCCCTGGATGCAGGGGGATGGGGGTGCAGGGAGACATGAGTGGGAGCCTGGTGGGGGGTGCCCCTGGATGCAGGGGGGTGGGGGAGCAGGGGGACATGAGTGGGGGCCTAGTGGTGGGTGCCCCACAGTGCTGGGGGGTGGGGGTGCAGGGAGACATGAGTGGGGGCCTGGTGGAGGGTGCCCCTGGATGCAGGGGGGTGGGGGTGCTGGGAGACATGAGTTGGACATGAGTGGGGGCCTGGTGGAGAGTGCCCCACAGTGCTGGGGGTGGGGGTGCAGGGAGACATGAGTGGGGGCCTGTTGGAGGGTGCCCCTGGATGCTTGGGGGTGGGGGTGCTGGGAGACATGAGTGGGGGCCTGGTGGAGGGTGCCCCTGGATGCAGGGGGGTGGGGGTGCAGGGGGAAATGAGTTGGACATGAGTGGGGGCCTGGTGGAGGGTGCCCCTGACTGGTGGGGGGTGCTGGGAGGCATGAGTGGGGGCCTGGTGGAGGGTGCCCATGGATGCTGGGGGGTGGGGGTGCTGGGAGACATGAGTGGGGGCCTGGTGGAGGGTGCCCCTGGATGCAGGGGGGAGGGGGTGCTGGGAGACATGAGTTGGACATGAGTGGGGGCCTGGTGGAGGGTGCCCCTGACTGGTGGGGGGTGGGGGTGCAGGGAGACATGAGTGGGGGCCTGGTGGAGGGTGCCCCTGGATGCTGAGGGGTGGGGGTGCTGGGAGACATGAGTGGGGGCCTGGTGGAGGGTGCCCCTGGATGCAGGAGGTTGGGGGTGCAGGGAGACATGAGTTGGACATGAGTGGGGGCCTGGTGGAGGGTGCCACTGACTGGTGGGGGGTGGGGGTGCAGGGAGGCATGAGTGGGGGCCTGGTGGAGGGTGCCCCTGGATGCTGGGTGGTGGGGGTGCTGGGAGACATGAGTGGGGGCCTGGTGGAGGGTGCCCCACAGTGCTGGGGGTGGGGGTGCTTGGAGACATGAGTGGGGGCCTGGTGGAGGGTGCCCCACAGTGCTGGGGGGTGGGGGTGCTGGGAGACATGAGTGGGGGCCTGGTGGAGGGTGCCCCTGGATGCTGGAGGGTGGGGGTGCAGGGGGACATGAGTGGGGGCCTGGTGGAGGGTGCCCCTGGATGCTGGGGGGTGGGGGTTCAGGGGGACATGAGCGGGGGCCTGGTGGAGGGTGCCCCTGGATGCAGGGGGGTGGGGGTGCGGGGGACATGAGTGGGGGCCTGGTGGAGGATGCACCAAAGTGCTGGGTGGCAGGGGTACGGGGGGACATGAGTGGGACATGAGTGGGGGCCTGGTGGAGGGTGCCCCACAGTGCTGGGGGTGGGTGTGCTGGGGGACATGAGTTGGACATGAGTGGGGGCCTGCTGGCAGGTACCCCACAGTGCTGGGGGGTGGGGGTGCAGGGGGACATGAGTGGGGGCCTGGTGGAGGGTGCCCCACAGTGCTGGGGGGTGGGGGTGCTGGGGGACATCAGTTGGACATGAGTGGGGGCCTGCTGGCAGGTGCCCCACAGTTCTGGGGGGTGGGGGTGCAGGGGGAGATGAGTGGGGGCCTGGTGGAGGGTGCCCTGCACTGCTGGGTGGTGGGGGTGCAGGGAGACATGAGTGGGGGCCTGGTGGAGGGTGCCCCTGACTGTTGGGGGGTGGGGGTGCAGGGGGAGATGAGTGGGGGCCTGGTGGAGGGTGCCCCACAGTGCTGGGGGGTGGGGGTGCAGGGAGACATGAGTGGGGGCCTGGTGGAGGCTGCCCCTGGATGCAGGGGGGTGGGGGTGCTGGGAGACATGAGTGGGGGCCTGGTGGAGGGTGCACCGAAGTGCTGGGGCTAGGGGTGCAGGAGGACATGCGCTGGTTGGCAGTAGTGCAAGGTGACATGTGGGTTGGCTTGGGGGCATGGTGGATGGGCTGCCTGCGAGACATGTGCAGGGTAGTCCCCTGTGGTGTGGGCCGCCTGCAGGGGCCGTGGAGGGTGTAGAGGGAACACCTGGGAGGACCCACATGGGCAATTCACGTGTAGTGCTCCCCGCGCACCCCTGAAATACACGTACCCTTCTGATTTTGCATGTGATACTTCCCGCGCACCACTGAAATACAGATACTCTGATGGAATCGCGTGTGATACTTCCCGCGCACCCCTGAAATGCACGTACCCTGCTGATTTTGCATGTGATACTTCCCGCGCACCCCTGGAATACACGTACCCTGATGGAATTGCGTGTGATACTTCCCGCGCACCCCTGAAATGCACGTACCCTGCTGATTTTGCGTGTGATACTTCCCACGCACCACTGAAATACACGTACCCTGATGGAATCACGTGTGATACTTCCCGCGCACCACTGAAATGCACGTACCCTGCTGATTTTGCGTGTGATACTTCCCGCGCACGACTGAAATACACGTACCTGATGGGATCGCGTGTGATACTTCCCGCGCACCCCTGAAATACACGTACCCTGCTGATTTTGCATGTGATACTTCCTGCGCACCACTGAAATACACGGACCCTGATGGAATCGCGTGTGATACTTCCCGCGAACCACTGAAATACACGTCCCCCGCTTGGCGTTTGCTGTTTGGCTGCCCTGTGAACTGGTCCAGGGTTAGCGCAGCCCTTTGCAATGATTTGGGAATTTTGAAGGCTTTTCCTTGCATGAGGGCGTTCTTGGGGGCGTAACTGGCGCTGCTGCAGGGTCGCTGCGCCACTCTGCGCCACAGCTGGTTTTTGAGGCTAAAATCCAGGAATACGCTGTGCGATGAAAAGGATTTTATCGCACGCGGCTGGCGCAGTGTATCGCACGGGGACACTGTGCGCCAGCCGCGTGCGCCACTTTTGTGCGAAATTCTATGAATTACCCTGTAAATGCTTTCTGGAGTATTTTGTCTGCATTGTGAATTTGAGGTGTTTAAGAACAGACTAAGGGCGTAATTCATGGATTATTTGTGCCAGAAAAAACGGGATTTGTGCGCCATTCTGCCCGCAAATCCTTGTTTAACAAATGGGGATTTGCGGGCAGAATGGCACACGAATCCCGTTTCTTTCGGCGCAAATAATCCATGAATTACCCCCTAAATCAGAGACTCACCCCTTGAAGTGTACCTGAAATAGGTGTGCAGTCATAATATCGACTGCAAAAAAGTCGAAAACAAAAATGTTGAAAAAAAAAATGTCGAAAAAAATAGAATGTGTTTTTTTTTATTTGTATATTTTTTTGGGTTTGGGTAGTAAAAATAAACAGGGGGCTGGGGGGGAACACCCCCATTAAAAAAAAAAACATTCAAAATGTTTTTTTTCAACATTTTTGTATTCGACTTTTTTGAATTCGACATTATCACTATGAACCCCTGAAATAAACCTCTAATGAGTCCAGCAATTATTGTATAGAATTCCATAAAGAAAAATTATGAGTTATTCCTATTCTTTCTTATTTAGGGTCACTGCTGTAAGTGTTAAACTTGTGGAACCCATGTTCTTTTAAAACATTTTTTTTAAAGAGGCTGGAACAAGAAAGCCAGCCACTCCAAAAGCAAAGAGCCACATGGCGGTGGCCACAGCCCGGGACCTTGCATTAAAAAAAAAGTTTTAAAGTGTTTTTAAAAATATTCTTTTAGGGGTAGCAAGGGAGACCAGTGCGACCCCTGGCTTCCCACAAATGACGTCACTGATGCAGACCTTACCATTGGCCACTGCTGTGCATAATTCCTGGGTTTCATGCATGATACCGAGGTGATATGTAACAGTACCCAGCCAGGTTACAAGGAGATCTACAAAGGGCAACAGACCTGGAAACTGGAAACGTACACAGAATGGTGAACATAACAGTATGCAGAGGGAAACCATGAAAAGGGACAGGAGCGAAGAATAGGGGAAATATGTTGTAATCATATCGTGCATGAAGACTCCTATAATCTTCATGTTTTTCATCCACATTATCCTGCCCCCATCACCCTGGATGGCAAGTGGCCCAATATGCATTGTTAGACCTTGGGCCATTGAAGACCTTCTGTGTTACCTACTGGAACTTTTATGACCATTATCACAATGGGAAAATGTAACTATAACTTCCAGAATGCATTGTAACTAGGCAAAACTGGCACCGGCCACTGAAATAGGGGTACTTTACACCTGTGTCTCGTCCCACACACATCACTGGTAGTGCCGATTGGAGAATTGCCAAAAATATGTGCATGACGGGTGTCCAGTTGATTATCTGCCCCAATTCCAGCATATGTCCTGCTATATTAGTGAAAGACATATTGGGCCTCATTACTGTAAAGACTGGTAGGGGGTGCCTGTACTTCCGCTCTCTATATGGTAGAGGAGAGGCACAGAGGACCCCAGCCAAGATTCTCTATTATTGGTAACATAGTCGAGCAATCAAGGCCTAGCTTCTCAGGAGGTGATGCGGGCTGGTTCTTAAGTACAGTGTAGTCTCCGAACCCCCACAAAGGAATGTCCACACACTGTATTACTGAAAACACAGTCTTTATATAATTAATATTCGAAGGTATGTACACAATCACAATAACGCACTTTGTACTCGGAAATCCACAATGATAAATACATACAATTCTAAAGTGGTACCACCAATGTTATCAAATCTCATTAAAGTGCATCAACTATACGGTTAAAATGTCACACAGCTCAATAACGAGGAAACCAGCAATAGAGATAGGAAGGAACGCAAGATGGTTGAAACAATAGGCAGATATCTGACCACTACCCTTAGGCACAGTTCTGTGTGGAGATCCCTCCACCTGGGCAACCTGTAAATAAAGATATATAGCACAAGCCCAGTTCATATATGGTTCAATAGTCTTATTTCCTCCTATTAAGGTTTTACCCCCCCAATGTACCTGGTGGAGTAGAGTTCTTCGAAGATGCGTCGACCGATCCTTCTTGAGTGACTCCCTTTAAAGCAGGAGCCACGGATCGTCGAGAGGCGTCGAGGAACTCATCGTTCGGTGTCAGGGAATCGACGGCCCTTCTTGAGTGCCCTCCCTTTAAGGCAGGAGTCACGGGTCGTTGAACGTCCGACGGAGAACAGGTTGAACTACGGCGGTGAAGTGGCAGCTTCGTTCCTAGTGGTGCTCGTAGACGACGGATCGTTAGCGTCCTGAAAGGAAGAGGCGTGCAGGGCACCTCGGTGACGATAGTTCTGGACCACATAGAGAGGATGAACGGTGGCCCAGCAAGGGTCTTTAGGTGGTGGGAAACCCACCGGCGGATGCTTCTCGGCGCGTCCACGGTCGGGCCTTATTCAGCGGGATAAAGCGGGCGATGATGCAGACGAGAGCGTCCAATGATCAATTGAAGTTCTTAGGCAAACGGGAGCACGGCGGCTCTGGTTGGCGATGGCGGTCGTCGACAGTGGCGGACAACAGTCCGGGTGCTTATCTTTGAGTTTCCGTGGCAGTCCCCGTCTCGGGTCGGAAGCCTGTCGAAGGTCTGTCTACCAGGGAGCTTTGGCAAAGATCAGCTGGTGCACGATGGTCCCTCGTAGCTCGGGAAGAGGGCGCCTTACCAGGTCCTCTCTGGGTCAGTCCTTGGAGACCGAGCAGCTTTCAGATTGTGAAGGAGAGCAACAGCAATTCTTCTCGTCCAGCAGGTCAAGCTTCAAGGTCAAGCTTCAGTTACTCCAGTTACTTGTCGTAGTGGACTTCAGCTTCTGAACAATTTCCAGTGGTGAGAGGTCCCCAGATATACTATTCGGTCTCTCATCCACACTGCTAGGTCACACTCAGCAGCCAATCATCCAGAAGGGCATTCATGCAGTCAGTCAGCCAATCAGGCATGCAGTGCATTCAGGCCATCCTTCTCCCGCTCAGACACTCACAACAAGGAATGTGGATTGGGACAAGTACCCAGCCATTCAACACTACACACTGAATTCAGGCGAGTTTCAGGCAGGGCTGTCTCAGTCTTTGTCTCTCATGCCAGAAACCAGACGACCACAACAAGAAGTGCATATTGGTCACACACTCCATTCACCCAGGTCCTGCCCACAGGAGGTACCCACAACCTACATCACCGGGAAGGATTCAGCTAGTCTGGCCAGGCCTTCACAACAACACCATGGGCCTCATTACGACCCAGGCGGTAAGTTACCGCCTGGGTAGTGCCCTTACCACCATGGTGTAAACTACGTTTACACCATGGTGGATGGCAGATTTATCGCCCGATTCCAAGGTGAGTGGGGCGGTAAATCCCCATTTCCCATTTTACCCTTCCCCATTCCCATTTTTGCCCCATAGGGCATAATGGGAATGGGGAAAGGCGCTAATTACGCCACCGTAAATTACGGTGGCGTAATTAGCACCAAGGTCCCTTTGCGGCATGGGTTTTAACGCCTGCAAAAAGCAGGCATTAAAATCACCATCCCGCAAAGGGACCTTGGAATCAGGCGTAAAGGGTCGGCGCCGTTTACGGCGCCATAAACCCCTTAATGCCTGGGTCCTAATGAGGGCCCATATGGCACTTCCACCCAACAGCCAGTCAGGGGGAAGGGACAGAGTCAGGGCTTCCCAGGACTTTGGGAAAACAAGGTAATAGGTAATAGAAAGCAAGAGGCCGCAGGGGCCATTTTGTTTTCCATCAGGAATCAACTGATTCTAATGGCAGGGTCGGGGTATCCCAAAATGGAGGATACTCCGCGCACCTGTCAAATTCAGCATGGAGCTGCCACCAGCCCATACCCTGCTCTGCGGGCCACCCACAGGTGCCCAAAAACATACACTAGGGGCACAGGGTTGTACCCCCCACACATGGGTGCCATAAGGGTATCCCACGGGTCCGTTCACCAAACCAAAAGAGAGAGAGCTGCACCGCCAGGAGTCCCGCATGAACTCCTGCGCGGAAAAAACACGACAGAACACACGATAAAAAGCAGTAAAGGACAAGGATATGGTAGTCCTGTCCCTCCGATGCATTTCCAGCATCACAGTCGCCCCCCGCAGACTGAGGTGGAGGGTGCCTAATTTCCCACGGGATAGACACCCTCATCCAGACGGTCAACATACCTTCTGGAAAGGCCATCTGCATTATCGTGACTCTTCTGTGGTCTGTGCTCTATGGTGAAGTCTAACCCTTGCAGGCTAATGGACCACCTGAGCAGTTTCGGGTTCTCACCCTTCATCTGCATAAGCCACTTCAGGGGCTAATGATCTTTTTGGACCTTGAAGGTAGACCCGGTAAGGTAGGGCCTAAAACTCCTAAGGCTCCAAACTATACTAAAACATTCCTTTTCAACAGTAGCCCACCTAAGTTCTCTACCGTTGAGTTGGTCTACTGATGAATATGATAGGATGTTCTCTCCCTTTGTCATCTAACTGGGACAACACAGCTCCAATTCCGGTGTCGCAGGCATCCATCTGGACGATAAAGGGTCGGCTGTAGTCAGGCGTACACAACACAGGTGCCCCACACAGACTTTCTTTCAAGCCATCAAAGGCCCTCTGACAGTCTTCAGTCCAATTAACCTTCCTAGGTTGTTTGGGTGAAGACAGAGCTGTCAGTGGTGCAGCTATGGTTCCATAGTCTGCCATGAAATTGTGATAATACCCAGTGAGGCCCAAAAAGGCTCTCACCTGGGATTGAGTAGTGGGAGTCTCCCAGTCCTGTACATCCTGTACCTTACTGGGGAGAGGTTGAATTTGACCCCCTCCTACCTCATGACCAAGATACGTGACTTTCCCCTGAGCTATCTGGCACTTGGTGGCCGTGATAGTGAGGTTAGCCCTTTTTAAGGCCTGCAACACCCACTCAGATGTGTCAAGTGCTCTTCCCAAGTGGAACTGTAGACGGCAATGTCATCTAAATAAGCCACACAAAAGGCTTCCAGCCCACTGAGAGCATGATTGACCAATCTCTGGAAGGTTGCAGGGGCATTCTTGAACCCAAAAGGCATGACCCTAAACTGGTAGAGTGCCTCCGGTGTTGAGAACAACGTCTTTTCCTAGCATGGTCCATCAGAGCTATTTGCCAATAGCCTGAGGTGAGGTCAAAGGTGCTCACAAATTTGGCAGCACCTATGGTGTCCACGAGCTCAACAGCCCTGGGCAATGGGTGCACGTCAGTTTTGGTGACGGCATTGACTCCTTGGTAGTCCACACAGAACCTCCAATCCTTGGTACCTGCCTGGGAACTTGCCTTGGGGACAAGGACAACGGGACTAGACCAGGGACTGGTTGAGGGTTCAATAACACCCAGATCCAACATCTTGGCGACCTCAGCCTGGATGTGGTTCTTAACTGTATTTGACATTCGGTAGCTCCTGCTCTTGACAGGCACGCTGTCACCAGTGTCAATCTCGTGCTTACACCACGGTGTAAGGCCTGGCGTCAGCAAAAACAGAGAGGCATATTGCTGGAGCAAAGTCCTGCAGACCCTCTGCTGCTCGGTTGTCAACTCTGGAGAGAGCTGCACTCCCTCCACTGAGCCATCCTGAGGGTTGCTATGCAGCAAAGCAGGAAGGGGCTCACCCTCATCCTCTTCTTGCCCTGAAGCCAGCAAGAGGCATGAGACTTCGGCTCGACTGTGGAAAGGCTTGAGCCTATTAACATGGAATACCTGAGGGGCTACCCCTGGGGTTCCCATGTCAACCAGATAATTGACCTTGCCCATCTTGGAGATTATCCTGAAGGGTCCAGTCCATTTATCTCCAATGCTCGAGGCTTAGTAGGCTCCATCACGAGGACCTCCTGTCCCAGAGTCCAATCCACTTGCGATGCTTTAAGGTCATGCCAGTATTTGTTCAATTCCTGGCTGGCCTTGAGATTTGCTGTTGCCTGACCCATCATCTGTGCCATCCTCTGTCTGAGGCCTAACACATAGTTCCCCACTTGCTTGGCGGGACCTGGAGGGGTGGCTTCCAAACCTTCTCTGATCAAGGCAAGGTGCCCCCTCACGGGATGTCCAAAGAGTAACTCAAAGGGGCTGAAACCAACACCCTCTTGGGGTACCTCTCTGTAAGCAAACAGCAGGCATGGCAGGAGGAGATCCCATTTCCTCCTCAGGGGCTCTTCCAAAGCACCTATC
Source organism: Ambystoma mexicanum (assembly GCF_040938575.1). Lineage (NCBI taxonomy): Eukaryota > Metazoa > Chordata > Amphibia > Caudata > Ambystomatidae > Ambystoma > Ambystoma mexicanum. The sequence goes on from NC_090936.1 coordinate 307,533,614, forward strand.
ATGCCCTTGAGAGTTTTATTAAATCTCTCAACCAGACCATTGGTCTGGGGGTGGTAAGAGGTGGAGAACTTGTAGGTTACTCTGCACTCTTTCCACATGGTCTTCATGTAACTAGACATGGAGTTGGATCCTCTGTCAGAGACAACCTCCTTGGGGATTCCAACACAGGTGAAAATGCCCAGGAGAGCCCTGGCAACCACCTTGGCAGTTACAGTCCGAAGGGGTATAGCCTCAGGGTACCTGGTGGCATGATCTACCAGAACCAGGATGAACCGATGTCCACCTGACGTGGGTGGGTCAAGGGGACCGACAATGTGAATGCCCACCCTCTCAAATGGTGTGCCAACCACTGGTGATGTTTGCTGTGGGGCAATGACACTGCCTCCAATCTTGCCAGACAACTGACAAGTTGGGCAGGTCCTGCAGTGGGACTCCACTTATACTCCCATCTGAGGCCAGTAGAAATGGGCAGAGAGCCTCTGCTTAGTCTTCTTGGTACCAAGATGACCAGCCAAGGGCACCTCATGCGCCAACTGCAGTAGGAAGGGCCTGTAAACCTAGGGTACCACCAACCTCTTGAGGGCACCAGGTTCAGGCTTAGTGGGCTCACTAACAAGGAGCTCACCCTCACAATAAATCTGGAATGTCCTAGGCACTTCTCCTCATGCCTGGGGCAGGGCCTGTTTCCTCAGACCCTCGAGAGAGTGACACTCTCTCTGTCCTTTACAGAAGTCAACCCAGAGGATGATCCTCTGGGTTGAGAACCTCTCCCACAGGAGAGTCTTCTGGCTCTTCTCCCACATGAGTTGAGACGGGGTTTACCACTGGACCCAGCCTGCCCGGAGCATGGATCACAATGGGTGCTGTAGGAACAGCAGGAAGAGAAGGAGCTCCCTCCACAGAGGTGGCATTCTTGCTCTTCCTTCGTCTTGCCTTAGGCCGCGCCTTTGGCTTGGGTACCTGACTCACAGCCAGACCCGGGGTCACCTGTGACCTAGTGACCGCAGCCGCAGTCATGGTAAGACCATCCGCGATCAATCCCAACTCTACTAGATCGTTACCTAACAGAATGTTAGCAGGGACATTGTCCTGAACCAGGACAGGAAGCTTTGCTGTCTTGTCTCCAATTACGAGTCTGACTCGGGCTACAGGCGATAATTTGGGAGGCCCACCAGCTAACCTGGTGGTTCTCAGAGGAACACCTACATAGTCCTCTGGCTTGAGCAGGGTCCTGTCCACCACTGTCATGCTTGCCCCAGTGTCTCTCAAACCAGTAGAAGGCTGGCCATTCAGGAGGACACTTCTCACAAATCTACAGGTGTTCTGTGGGATAGTCGCCAGTACTTCCGCGTACTGGTCCCAGGCCCCAAGGGACACTAAGGAAATCTCTACAGGAGCACCAAATGTGATCCCTGTAGAGTAGGGGAGGACAGTGGCTTCCACCTCAGACATGGGGTAAGGGTAGGTCAGGCTGACAGCCTGTATTCCAAGTGCCTTACCTTTACACTTGGAGTCACCCCTCTTGTGATCCAGAGTCCCACAGTCCCAACAAGTGCCGGGAGTGCGGGGTACGGTACTGGAACCACTGGGAGCCTGCTTTGCAGCAGGTGGACCACTACTCTTATTCCCACCCACAGATGACTTATCCCCACTAGATTTTTGGGTTTTAGGAGAGGACTTCCACTGGAGTCCTTAGGGGACACCCGGTGGGAGACCCACTTGTCAGCCAGCCTAGCCAGCTTAAAGGGATCCAAAATGTTCTGGTCAGCAACATACTGATGCAGCTCCGGTGAACAGGCTTCAGAAAAATGCTCAAAAAACAACAGGTGGGAAAATTCAACAAAAGTTTTCACCTTGTAACCATCAATCCACCCCATCATATTCATGTGCGCAGCACTCACCCAGTCAACCCAAGAAACATTCTCTCTTTTCTTAAAATCCCTGAACCTTCTAAGGTATTGGGTAGGTGTCTTGCCAAACTCGGCAATCAAAGCAGATTTCATACAATCATTCTGACCCCTTTCTTCCACACCCAGCTTCAGAATACAGTCATACCCAGTCTGAGGCACTCTGCTTAGCAAACACTTAGCCTGATCTCTTTTGTCAACATCATGAATTGCACAAGCCATTTGAAATGCTTCAATCCATTGGAGGATATCCGAACCCTCCACAAACACACCAACCAAATCTTTCATAAACTTAGTGGCTGAGGACCTGCCACTCTCAACTGGTTTCACTGAAGTCTCCACTCTAGCTTTGTCTAGCTGGATTCTCTGACATTCAGTGTCCTTGTCTTTGAGTTCAAGGTCCCTATTCTTGAGCTCCACTTGTTGAGCCAACTCCTCCTTCTTAAGCTCAGCAACCTGCGATATTCAAAGGCCAATTTCATCCTTAATAACTCAAGCTCCAAGGAATTGCTGGGGTTCAGAATAGAGGCAGCAGGAATGGTGGCATTCCCAGAAACAGATTCAGTAGAAACCCCGGGGGCAGAGCCCTCATTGGTTGCATTCCCCCCCCCATGAAGAGTTTCACCATCGGTCTGGTAGTCCACCAGGGCAGCTATCAGCTCAGCCCTAGACTTATCCACAAAGTCTAATTCCCTGGCTTCGCAAGCACTCTGGAGAGCCTCTAAGCTCATCCTAGTCAATTTACCATTTGCAATAGACTCCATTGCTTGTAGTGCAGTTATCTTGTACACAACCAAACCTTAATTTAATAAAGTGCAGATATTTTGTGAGTGGCACGGTTATACACTGATTCTTAAAACCATAGGCATCCCACCATTGCCACCAGTGTAAAGACTGGTAGGGGGTGTCTGTACTTCCGCTCTCTATATGGTAGAGGAGAGGCACAGAGGACCCCAGCCAAGATTCTCTATTATTGGTAACGTAGTCGAGCAATCAAGGCCTAGCTTCTCAGGAGGTGATGCGGGCTGGTTCTTAAGTACAGTGTAGTCCCCGAACCCCCACAAAGGAATGTCCACACACTGTATTACTGAAAACACAGTTTTTATTTAATTAATATTCGAAGGTATGTACACAATCACAATAACGCACTTTGTACTCGGAAATCAACAATGATAAATATATACAATTCTAAAGTGGTACCAGCAATGTTATCAAATCTCATTAAAGTGCATCGACTATACGGTTAAAATGTCACACAGATCAATAACGAGGAAACCAGCAATAGAGATAGGAAGGAACGCAAGATGGTTGAAACAATAGGCAGATTTCTGACCCCTACCCTTAGGCACAGTTCTGTGTGGAGATCCCCCCACCTGGGCAACCTGTAAATAAAGATATATAGCACAAGCCCAGTCCATATACGGTTCAATAGCCTTATTTCCTCCTATTAAGGTTTTACCCCCCCATTGTACCTGGTGGAGTAGAGTTCTTCGAAAATGCGTCGACCGATCCCTCTTGAGTGACTCCCTTTAAAGCAGGAGCCACGGATCGTCCAGAGGTGTCGAGGTACTCGGCGTTCGGTGTCGGGGAATCGACGGCCCTTCTTGAGTGACCTCCCTTTAAGGCAGGAGTCACGGGTCATCGGACATCTGACGGAGAACAGGTTGAACTATGGCGGTGAAGTGGCAGCTTCGTTCCTAGTGGTGCTCGTCGACGATGGAGCGTTGGCGTCCTGCAAGGAAGAGGCGTGTGGGGCACCTCGGTGACGATAGTTCTGGACCGCAAAGAGAGGATGAAGAACTGTGGCCAAGCAAGGGCGTCGGGTGTCTCTGTGGTCTTTAGGTGACGGGAAACCCACCGGCGGATGCTCCTCGGCGCGTCGACGGTCGGGCCTTCTCCAGCGGGATAAAGCGGGCAACGATGCAGACGAGAGCGTCCGATGATCAATTGAAGTTTTTAGGCAAACGGAAGCACGGTGGTCGTTGACAGTGGCGGACAACTGTCCTGGTGCTTCTCTTTGGGATTCCGCGGCAGTCCCCGTCTCGGGTAGGAAGCCTGTCGAAGTTCTCTCTACCAGCAAGCTTTGGCAAAGATCAGCTGGTGCACGATGGTCCCTCATAGCTCGGGAAGAGGGCGCCTTACCAGGTCCTCTCTGGGTCAGTCCTTGGAGACACAGCAACTTTCAGATTGTGAAGGAGAGCAACAGCAATTCTTCTCATCCAGCAGGGCGTCAAGGTCAAGCTTCAGTTACTCCAGTTACTCGTCGTAGTGGACTTCAGCTTCTGAACAATTTCCAGTGGTGAGAGGTCCCCAGATTTATTATTCGGTCTCTCATCCACACTGCTAGGTCGAACTCAGCAGCCAATCATCCAGAAGGGCATTCATGCAGTCAGTCAGCCAATCAGGCACGCAGTGCATTCAGGCCATCCTTCTCCCGCTCAGACACTCGCAACAAGGAATGTGGATTGGGACAAGTACCCAGCCATTCAACACTACACACTGCATTCAGGCCAGTTTCGGGCAGGGCTTTCTTAGTCTTTGTCTCTCATGCCAGAAACCAGACAACCACAACAAGAAGTGCATATTGGTCACACACTCCATTCACCCAGGTCCCACCCACAGGAGGTACCCACAACATACATCACCGGGAAGGCTCCAGCTAGTCTGGCCAGGCCTTCACAACAACACCATATATGGCACTTCCACCCAAAAGCCAGTCAGGGGGAAGGGACAGAGTCACGGCTTCCCAGGACTTTGGGAAAAAAAGGTAATAGGTAATAGAAAGCAAGAGGCCGCAGGGGCCATTTTGTTTTCCATCAGGAATCAACTGATTCCAATGGCAGGGCCGGGGTATCCCAACATGGAGGATACTCCGCGCACCTGTCAAATTCAGGATGGAGCTGCCACCAGCCCATACCCTGCTCTGCGGGCCACCGACAGGTGCCCATAAACATACACTAGGGGCACAGGATTGTACCCCCCACCTATGGGTGCCATAAGGGTATCCCACGGGTCCATTCACCAAACCAAAAGAGAGAGAGCTGCACCGCCAGGAGTCCCACATGAACTCCTGCGTGGAAAACACGACAGAACGCACAATAAAAAGCAGTAAAGGACAATGATACGGCGGTCCTGTCACTTCGATGCATTTCCAGCATCACAATTATGAATTTGGAGGTAGCCTTGCCGTAATAAGGGCATGGCTATCTCCAAACTCGGGTCCGGCTCCGGGTCCCGCAAAAGGGGACTTACCGGGCCCTTCTGACCTTGGAGGGCCTGGTAATTCCCTTTTGCGGGACCCAGAGACGGTACGTCCCCATTCCCATTTGAGCCCCCATAGGGCTCAATGGGAATGGGGAGGATGGTAGTAGCGGTACCGTTCATAATGGTACCGTTGCTACCATCCTGTTCTGCTTGCGGGTGCCGCTCTGCACGCCTGGTCTGACCAGGCATGCAAAGCGGCACCTGCAAGCAGAACTCATAATGTGGCGGCGCGGTATGAACGGTGCCGGTGCCTTACCAGCACCGTTCATACCGTGGCCGCCACTGTTGTAATTAGGCCCATTGACTCATGAAATTCAATTTGACATTTTACAATGGTTACTAAGGATAGCCATGCCTGCAAGGGGTGGATTGGCCGACAAAGGAACTCTGGACATTTCCTGGTCGGACTCTGCACCAAGGTCCTCTATTGAGTGGGAACCCTGGTATTCTATTCCTCTAACCCCCTCCCCCAAGCACCTCTAACCTCTTCATTTCATCTCTCCTTATCCCCCACATCCTTGTGAAGTAACGTACTACCTTTAATCCCTGTATATAGGGGTACATGTGCTTATAAATCACCAATTGGGGCAGTTATTTTCAGTTTCTTGTGAGAGAACCCCCAAACCCCATTTACTGGGCATGCTCCCACAGGGTAATATGGTGCTACTTTGAAAAGCATTTCCAGGGCCACTTTTGGTTCCCTGGCCACCCCTGATACCTACCATGACTCATGACATCCATCAGATAACCACAAACAATTCAGGAAATAGCTTACAATCATTCCCATAGGCAACCACATAACCTGTTTCACTTATGTGCTGGGTATAGAGGCAGCACAGCGGGTGCGCACAGCGGGTACGCCTACAGCGTCCTGGCAGCACTCTAATGGCAAGCCCATCTGTGCACGTCTGGGCTCCATCTGATTCCTGGGCCCGCCCTTCCTTTTCTGTCCCAGAGTCGCCGGCCATATGGAGGTACACTAGTAAAATCTTGTGCCAATTACCCCACCTGACCTATTGGCTGGCTAACTAGGATTGTTGTAAAAGTGAGGACCCGCTTCGACAGCAGGCTTAGGCCCCCTGGCGTTGTCTGGATGTCTCTGTGATGCCCCTTCCCTTGCACAGCATAAACAAGACATTTGCGATCTTTTGGAAATACATTCCGGTATGGTTATATGTGTTACAGAGACATGGCTCTCGGATAGCTCTGCCCCTGACTTGTGCCCGGCTATTCCAGAGTCTTATGCTATTTTACATGCTGATCGCCAAGCACTTGGGAGGGAGTGTGGCTTTGATTTTCAAGCAACAGTTTAAGTGTTCCACAGTTATAGTTGTGTGTGAATTCGAGATGGATCAACTATCCCCCTCCTTATGATGCTTCTTTTGTGACTGACTTCACTGATGTTGTTGCAGGGCTTCAGTTGAAATACCCTTGTTTGATCATTTTGGGTGATTATAATCTCTGGCCTGATTACCCCACAGATGTACTTGCCGCTTATCTTTTATCTTTTCATTCGGACTACCAGTTGTCCCAATTGGTGGTGGGTCGCACGCACGTTCACACTCATATGCTTGATTTGATTTTTGCTGGGAACAACATAGATGGAACTTGCGCTGCAGACCAGTGGTCTGGTCTGACCATTATTTTAATCCCTTCACCTTGATCATTTCCAATTTTAGCACTCACCGGAAGCTTAGATGTTCTTCTTCCTGGTCTGAGGGCCGGGTGGACTCCACTGTGCGTGCCACTCGCGTTATCAACCTTTTTGACGCGGCTTATGCTATGCCAGTTACTGATCCTCTATCAGCCTTACACTCAGCCTTTGTGCTGGTGGCTGATAAGCGGGCTTCTGTGAAGTATTATAACAAACTTTCAGCCCCTTGTTTTACAGAACATCAGCCTTCTCTTAAACTTTTATATAGGCGTGCTGAACGTCGATGGTGTCCGGCTTATTCTGATCTAGATTAACAACTCCTGAAGGCGCAGCGGCTAGCCTATCATTGTGCTATTAAGGATGCCAAAGTGGCCTAGTTCTCCAAATGTATTGGGGATGCACAGAATCAACCCAAGGAATTTTTCTCAGTTGTTAGGGAATTGTCCTAACCTTTTAGAGCTTTTACTAAAGTCACTGGCTTCCAGGCACTTTGTGATTCTCAGGCTAAGTTCTTCTTCCCAGAAGATCACCAACAGTTGAATTGCTTCTCGGATCTTCAGGCTGATTTCAATGCCCCTGCCCTGTCTGTGCCACCCCCTTGCATCTCCCCGGGGGCATCCCTTTGTAGTTTTGCTTTGCCCAGCGAGGGTCAAGTCTTGCAGATTGTAAGCACTCTTGAATCCGCAACTCCTCTTGACTCAATTTGCCTGCAGATTCTTAAATCTAGCACTCACGAGTTAGTATCTTATTTGATGGATTAATTACTCTCTGCAGGCCGGGTACGGGGTGTGTGTACAGGCCGGGGTTATCCCTGCTTTCTGTAAACATGCAGTGGTGTCTCCTTTGCTGAAAAAGGTGTCCCTGGATCCAGCCATACCAGTTAACTTACGGCCTATTCCGGTGCTGCGTAGCCTACTTGAAATCTCATGCCATTCTGGATCCCATTCAATCATGGTTTCATCCAGTGATGTGCACAGAATCAGTGTTAGTTTCGGTCATTGACAATCTCTTCCTTCTTTTAGATCAGGGCGGTGTGGGTGTCCTCATTTTGTTGGACCTTTCAGCAGCATTTGTCACTGTGGACCATGGGATTCTGTGTCAGCGCTTGAGAGAGATTGGCATTAGTGGTTTAGCCTTTGACTGGTGTCTTTCTTTTTTGTCAGATAGGATGCAGTCTCTTGCTCTAGCTTCTTTTTCTTTCTCCTCTTTCTCTCTTGCCTTTGGTTTGGGGTTCCTTAGGGGTCTGCGATTTCTCCTCTCTTGTTTAATATCTATTTGCTTCTCCTGGCTAAAATAATGAATGCCCATAGCTGTAGATTTAATTTGTACGCTGATGATACGCTGATGATACGCAACTGGCTTTGCGGGTAGATCTTGAAACAGTACATGCTGCTATCGGCCTTAAGAACTGTCTTTCTCATATCAGAGCCTGGATGCAGAAAAACTGGCTCAGGCTTAATGCTGAGAAGACCGAAGTTATGGTCCTGGGTGCTGATTCCTGAGAAAGGTTGCCATGGTCAACTTATTTGTGGCCCTCTTCCTGTTTTAGTGGTATATAGATTTAATCTTCTCTCTCAGTTCAACCTCAGGTGCAGGCTAGATGTAGTGGCGCCCAACTCAATCTTAAGACTTTGAGAAAAATTATTCCATTTGTGCCTGTTAATTTGCACAGGATGGTGGTCTCTACAGCAGTAATGGGTTATTTGGACTATTGCATTGCTACCCTACTTTTGCAACCAAAAAACTGTTCTTCAGCATTTGATAGTGGTTCAGAATTTGGCAGCTCTCCTAGCTGTGGGGCTCCCTATCTTCGTGCAGACTTTGGCTGTTCTTTGGAAGCTGCATTAGCTCTCAATTGACAATCACATCAAGTTTAAAGTCCTCTACCTGGTCCACCCGGCCTTGTGGAACTCCCGCCCTTTATCTCTTTGGAACATCATGGACCATCTGGGCTTTTGAAAAGCCCTGAAAACCTTTCTGTTTAATCCTTGACTACGTGTTGAGTATTCTTACTGGTTGTTGGACCCTCTGCCCTGAGAGTCCATAGCGCCAGGATACCTTTTGGTCATAGTGCACTTATATATGACATAACATAACATAACATAGCACAACACCACCAGAGCTGTATCAAGAGAGCATATGAGCTCCTGAATGCCAGGTTCTGTTGCCTACACCAGACAGTGGAGAAATACTGCTGCACAGCCTGGAGAAGGTCGCAAACTTGTGAGAGCATATTGTAATCAGTCATGTGTTCATGCTTCCACATGGAAACATTGTACCCAAACACTCTGATGAGAAGGATTGTGAGGACCTCATGCCACACTAGAATGGGCCTGCAGGAGGACATACTGGCTGCATCATCTGCCAAGAACACTTTACATTTTCTCTCTCACTTTTTAATAAACTAACAGTACATAAACCAATATTTCACAACCAAAAGGACAACCTGAATAATTATTTTTAGGCTAACGAGCCTTGATTGTCTTCTTGACAGAATCACCCCTCTCCACACACCACCCCATCCCCAACATCTCCCTCCACCCACCCCACCTTCTGAACAACCGCTCCACTCACTATCCCCTACCCAACAACCTCCTCTGCCCACAATCCCTTCACCAAATGTCTCAAGAATCAAGTTAAATGTCTATGTCCTGCGTGCTTATGCACCTCAAAGATTAAGGGTGTATTATTGGACCGTTGGTGGTACCTGTGTTGTGTGCAGCTGTATGCTGATTCCTTGTGGGGGTAGCAGAGGTTGAACAGAGTTCTCAAAGACTCCATGTTCGAGCACCATTAAGGACCATAGGAGAGTTTGGCAGTCTGCGGCAGTCCACACTGCAGTAAACACCTCGTATCCTGTTGAGGTCTATTTTCACTGCTGACTGAGTGAGGAGGAGTCAGCTTTTAAAACCTGCCACTGGCCGTGGTGTGGCCTCGGAGTTCGGCAGGAGAGTTTGGCAGTCTGCGGCAGTCCGCGGTGGGAGATGGCGTCGGGTCGGAACCTGGAAGAAGAACCTGTAAGGCGTCTTCGCAGCTACCATCAGTGGACGGAAGAAGGTGAACTGGACCACCATAGCCGTCTGAGATCAGGGCCCTCAAAAAGAGGTAAGACCCCACCAGAGGATAACCCTATGACACAAGGCAAACAAGAGCAGCGGGTGTCTCCCCCCCGGACAAGACTCCACAACACCCCGCGCATCCTAAAGTGAATGCTTTTTTGAGCACCTCCAACTTAGACTCAGTCGGTATGGCATGCCTAGCGCAGGTGGACCCAAGGTCGCCTCTGCCGGGAGGCGAATGGGGAGGTGAGGGAAACACAGGGGGATAGAAAGGTGAGAACACTCCCCAACCTGGAGATCCAGACTCTGGGAGCATGTCGAGGGAGAGAATTATGAACCTCCCCTTATGGGACAGGGAGGAGAGTCAGAGAGGTATGGCTCTCCCCGGCTTAGAGAGGGAGACGGCTGAGAGCTGGGAGAAGGTGGGAGGAGATCATAGGACGACTTCGCCTGTAGGAGAAAACGGAGTCACACCGCAACCAGATACAACGAAGGGGAACAGTTCCTTTGATCTGCTAGGCGAACCCGAACAAGGGGCTGCCGGAGACAAGTGAATAACTGAAATTATTATTCACCCAACACCTGAGGTAGAAAACCTCCAAAGTCCACCTTCAGTAGACAAATCTAATCACTGTCAGGACCCAGCGACTTGGGGGAATCCCCACACTTTATCAGACTCCCTGCTTACAACAGATGGTGTTGTAAACTTGGAGGAGAAACAGGATCTGTCTCAACTGACAGAAAATCCCTTAAGCTCCACGAACAACGAGGCCACGAACAACGAGGAGAGGCAAGATAATTTAAGGAAATAAAAAAAGAAAACCGCCCCTAAGAAAGCCCAAAAAAAGTTGAAGCCTAACGCGCTGAAAGCCGTAAAACCCAGCATAAAGAGCAGCCTAACACATCCACTGATCTTTACAAAGAAAAAAGGGAAACGACAGAATCCAACGGAAATCGAACCTAAAGAAAAACGGACATACATAAAAATCAACATGATGAGCAAAGCAGCTACGATAAGTCAACCAACAGTCCCACATTTCTTTCTGAAAAAACAACATAAAAAGAGCCAAAATTTGGGTGAGCTTTCAGATGCGGAAATTCTACAAGCGGCAGACATAGACCCCAGGGTACAACTGCCAGGGCTCCAAGTGTTTTCATGGTCTGGTCTGTCCAATGACCTAATAAAACAAAGCACTGGACATGGTCCCATTAACCAGATTGAATGGAGGGCACCTAAGGAATGGGACCTCGCCCGCCACTGGTGGTGGAAGAAACAGGCAAAGATCTCCTGTCGCAACAACCGGAGGAAACCGCTGCTAACACAACGAAACCTAACGGGGAGGGAGCAACGACGCCGATAAGAGTGCCAGAACCCCCAGGCAAAGAAAAGGTGAATGAGCCAAAGCCGATAACTCAACCAAAGGAGAGGGCCAAAAAGGGCGAAGCCGGTCCCACAGCAGGAGATCAGGGTGGTGAGCTGGAAACCCAACTACACGAGATCAGGGACAAAAAAGTGGATTGTACAACTCTGACGAAATGCCTCCCCAAAGAGCAGACACCTTTGAGGAAAAAGAAAGACCTGAAACCTACAAGCAAAGTGGGCGAAAAAACACCAAGCCCAACACTAATGAACAATAATAAAACTGCTGACCACGACCCTAATGACTCCATCATAATAGGTGTAAAGGAAAACAAATCTAAACAGACCCCTTTCAAATCACCTACAAGAAGAAGAACTTCTGTAAGACATACGGAATCCCTGCAAAAAAAGAGACACCTACAAAAAAACGGATTTAATGGTAATAATGTCTTCTTTTACAATTGCGCTAACACCCTTCTCAAAACTCTATGAGTCACTTAATGACACGCTTAAGGACCATACCTCATTACTAGCTATGATGCACACTGAGATGACCTTTCTGGAGGGCTTCATTACTGCCGCACCAAACTTAAGGGAGCTCTACAAATCCAGTCCCCCTCCAAAACCTGATGAAGGAATAGAAAGAAAAAAACACCTGAAGGACCAAAAAATCGAAACAACCATAACGGAAACAAGGAGCCAAAGCACGCAAACAATGCAATGGAAAGAAGGACAAAATGATAAACCTTGCACAACGGATGGACCACAACTGGAGACAAATGCCATAAAGGAGAATGATCATAACGCTGGGGCGAGGTCGGCCTTGAGCCGAGCCTTAGAATCATCTTCATACATCAAGATCGAGCTCGAAACAAAAATTCAGAAAGAAAAGAAACCCCCAAACAAAAACTTAAACAATCGGTTACAAAAAGGAAAACCACCAACGGATGTGTTGTCCTGGAAGCGAAGATGACAACTGAAATAGGGTCTTTCCTTAAAACACAGGAGGCACCTCGGCAGACATTACAAAACTCAAAGCATTGTGTTCATGCAGACGCAGGGAAAGAAAGCCACTGAGAGAAGGCGGGTAATATTTGAAGCAACAGAATCTCAGGCAAAGACATCAATAGAAGCTGAAGAAGAAACGGAGGAGGAAGCAGCACTTTTGGTGTTAGCTCAACGGGCATCTACAAACAATCTTCCCCAAAACAACAAAATTGAACCAGAACAAGGGGAACCTTGCAGTCGCTTACCAACCAGGAGAAAAGTGATCATTGACTTAGAGGAAACAATTAACCTGTCGGATTTATCCCAATATTCTGCAGAGGAAGCAGATCATGAGATACAGTGCACAAAAGAACACATTCACCAAGCACAAAAGATGTCAAGTAAGTCCAGCAATGCCAACCTTAATGGACATTCCCCACCGTTTATCTCGTTAGAGGACAAAAGAAAAAAAATCAACAACGACGATAGAATGAAACGGGATTGCATGATACCACAGGCAAAACGCAGCCCGAGAAAATCAATAGACAACCAAACATCGGATAGACATCAAAAAACACAAGATGATAACAAAAGTAAAACGCATTCGAGAGAGAACTCAAACATGAGATCACCAAGAGAATAGTGGACACAAAACCTTAGAGAACATGGGAAACATTCACAAGTCTCGAGAAATAGAAACACAAGCAATATCCCTGCCAAGGATGACAGAGTAATCTATAAAGACAAAATAAAAAGTGTCAGAAACTTTTGTCTCGAAAGCATAGGAAAATCAGACTTTGAATAGGAAGAACGTAATGACATTGTTTCAATGCATATCGTCTTTAAGAACAATCATCTCAGCGGACATCAAGATCATAGAATTTGGAATAAGAGGTCAACTGGACAGTGTTTACTTACATATTCCTTCGCCTGTGGTGAGATCAATGATAATGCAAGCTGTTGACAATTTTTGGATTCTGGGCATCAAGTTAACAAACTACAGCAATGCTAAATAAAATTGGGAGAAAACATCACAAGAAAGATCAGAGAGAAAAAAACGGGATGAACTTAGGGGGCGACATCAACCAAAACCTAATACAGGGTCTGCAGAAACATCCCCAAAGGGAAAAGGAAGACGAGATGCCCATGTTCGGGAAAAACTCTCAGAATCAATCAATACCAAGAAAGCTTCCAGGAGGGAGGAAGAGCAGACCCGGGAAAATCACCGAAACAGGATGGGGCCTGCGTCCCCCCAACAACCAAACAATAAAAACTTTGAAAGATCCTACGGGGGCAGGTCGTTTTCCTAAAGGCCCATTATCGAAAATAAAGATAACATTCAACCCAGAAGAAGGCGAAAAAAAGAACTATCGCCGTCAATCCTGGAAACAGAATGGAACCAAGTGAAAGAAGGCCAGAAATGGAGGTGGATCTCTAAGGTGATTAACCAGAGTAACCGTAGTTAGCAAACCAAGAGCAAGGGACCGAAAGTTACTTCAGCAAAGGAAACAAGGAAGAAGGTCTCAGTCCTGAAGTTTGACTCTTGGAATACGAGAGGCTTTAAACATCTGTTAAAACAAACTGATGTACGTTTAGGAGTCTTTGATGTTCTCTGTCTCCAAGAGACATTGCTAAGAGATCAACCAACAATGGACGGCTATGAAACATACATTTCCCGGCAGCGAAAGGGTCTTCAGGTAGACCCTCATCGGGCCTTCTGACAATGCTGCGCTCAAAAAAAGAGCTACGAGTAACAAAAGTATTGGAATCATTACTATACTTTCAAGTGTTACATCTAAAATGGGAAGTGAAAAACCAAAGAATATCAGAATCAAAGTCAGAAGACATGTTAATAATTAACACTTATTTGAATCCCTTGGCCAGAAGTGATGATCAGTTCATAAAACAAGCTAACAGCATCTTGGATAAGATTGACTCTGAGTATCACCCTAGCCATCTGATTATATGCAGAGATCTGGATTTAGAATATCCAAAAGTGAAATGGAATAACCAAAATCATACCACAAAGACTGCAGCTATAAAAAGAGGAACGAAATGGGCCAAACTAATGAAAGCAAGGTCCCTGCAAAACCTTCATTTGCTGATAGAGGAAGAGGACAACCAGATACCAACAATGGAAAAGGATCTCTCCTCAGCCATTCTAGACCATATTTTCGTCAGTCACGAATTTCTTACTTATATCACTAACGTCCGAGTTATGCGTAAAGAGAACAGTGATCATAACCTGCTTGCATTTGAATGGAAACCTCAACATGAATTAAGAAAAATAATGGAAATGGAGATCGAAGAAACAAGCGGAAGAATAAGATTAAAAATAAAATCAGAAAATATAAGTACGCTAACCAAAATATACACAGAAAAAAACTCTTACCAAAAAGAGAAGAAGCCTGACTATGATCAATGCTTAAATATCTACAAACATAGACTCAGTAATTCTACAAAAAATGGTTGTGACCTTATTCACACCTATGATAAAATCCTAGTCGAGGAACGGAAAAAATTAAGGAAGGTACAGAGACTAGCAAACAAGACCCTGGAAAATAAAGCTATAGAAGCAGCACTCAAGGCAAAAAAAATCCTATATGAACTGGCTGAGGTCACATAGAGCTTTCATGCTCCAAACAGATGCAGAGCATATGTTAGGATTGATGAATGGGAGCAAATCAAAAGACTTCTGGTCACTGATTAAGTCAACATCGAATACTCCACTGAACGTAATCCATAACAACATAGGAGAAGATAAGTGGATCGATCATTTTGCTAAGCTCTTTAAAAATCCTAACAAAGAGATGAGGACCTCCAACCATGGAACGGAAACAAAATGGGACCTCTCTACCGATACAACATCAATTATAACAAGAATCCAAAGATTGATCACTTCTAGGGCACCCGTTCCGGACGGCCTGACTAACGCCCATCTAAAAGAATCTCTAAAAAACTGGGCACTATTTATTAGCAAAGTATTCGATACCATCATAGAAACTAAATCCATACCTAGATCCTGGAAAAAAGCTATCATAGTCCCAATTTATAAAAACGGTCCAAGACAAAACCCAAAGAACTACAGACCAATAGCATTGTTAGACATTATTGGTAAAGCATGTCCACCTTCTGATCTCATGAAGCTCTTCATGGAGAGTATAGAAAGCATTTTTCCGTTACTTAAAAAAGGTCACCTAGCCACAAAAATAAAAAGAACCACACCCTCACATATTATACAAATATATTTTGAGATTCTGGGGTGAGGATACTTACCTTTATAGTTTGTGGGATTTTGCTGCCACCTGCTATAGGGCCGCTATCAACAACTCCTTTTTTAGTTTGTGCTATTAGATGGTGCTTTAGCCCCACCTGTAAGCCAAAACTATTGCATTAGAGCACAGATAGGGAGAAATGGCATATGAGGAGGGACAACAAGCTTCTAGGTGCTGTTTGGTTATTTTCCCACCCATTGAAAGCCCATAGCCATGCTAATCCTAATGGCCATTCACGCCCTCTTCCTGCCCCTCCCCGGCCAAAACACCTCCTTGTGAGAACTGTTTGAGCTCACTTTAATTAAGCCTTATCATCAAGCTTTGCATTCGAAGTGCCTTCCACTTTTTTCTCAACGCAGTACTCTGAGAGTTAATGACTTAATTGGTGCTGCAAGAGCACTAATGGTGTAATTTAAAATGACTTAACCGGGTCTGCCTTCAGCCACTCGATAAGTATTGTGCCTGTCCGTCACTGAAGTCCTGTTAAAAATAAGCATTTGCAAAGCCAACAGTTTTGGCCAGTGTGTAACTATTAGGCATTTGCCAGGCAGTGCTATTAGATGCCCAGGTGCTCGCACCATTTTTCGCCTGCTCCCATCAATATCCATAACACTACGGAAGTGCCTGGCACGTGCCATTCTCATGAACCAACCAAACTGTTAACATTCACACTACTTGTTTTCGAGCAAATTCAGCAATGCAATCTTGTCACCCAAATCTACATGCGCAATGGCACTACCTGTGTGACCATTATTTGTACTAGAAGCAACTTAGTGGCAGGTAGGTATATATTTCAATGAACAGAACATATTTTTTCGTTAAAAAAAGTACTCAGGAGGGTAGATGAGGGAAGGGGCATGACCCTTTGTATATATACACTGTGATAGTATTGCATTAAATGAGGTCCTTATTTATAGTTAATTTACCCCACAATGTGCAAAAGTGAAGAGAGGTCAAGAGTGCACTGATGATGGAGAGCTACTTATCAAGCTCCCACTAGTTTTGGACATGTGTATCGTAGTGAGTGAATTGATCAAAATAAATAACAGGTTCATGCATACACACACTCACAGCAGTTTCATTTTATGAAAAACTGAAAATCCACCAAGGCTCAGAGTTCACATGGCTCCTTGTTATAATTTCCCAGTGGAAGAGCGGAGCACACTCCATATCAGTCAAGCTACAATACAACTTGACACCAGTTCATTGAATGCAGTCAAAAGGTTACGCTGAGACTGATAGTTAAACTGGAGTCTGGGGGCGGAAGTCGGGGGAGGGACAAGTTGCACAGTATTGTAACACTGAAAGGACACAGTGTGTCATAACAAATTACTGTTCGTTTGCACCAACAGCACGCTCAGATTAAGACGAGGAAGCAATGCTGACAAGCAGGACTTGCAAGATTACATAATGAGGGGGCAGGCAGATTCGGCAGAGCCGCTTCATTCAATTATAGGACAAGGCTTTTAATGTCGCTATGTGCAACTAAAGCAATTTTAATTACTTAGAGTCAAGTCTCCATTTAGAATGATTCGGAAGCAGGAACATGTTTTCATAGAATTTCTCTGGAGAGAAGCTGAATATTAATAAGGTACTCGGTTGCAAGTCATGCTAAAATGATAAAATAAAGAAAAAGGGGCTTACAATACATGATTCATTTTATGTCATGAATAAGGATAGCATAGAGAGTGATTATGAATACATTCCTAGATGGGTTTGTAATAATTTGTTGATAGTAAAATAGTGTTTACTCAAAAAATATTACATGGACGCTTTAGCGTCCATGTAGTTATGGTTAAGTTGGTGTTTCCATAGGAAGAGCATTTTTTGGGTGGCTTATAACTTCGCTCCCTCTGGACGAATCCTCACTAAACTTTGCAAAAAAAGTATATGGCCCATTCTGAATTTTTTTGCAAAGTTTGGAGAGGTTCGGTTCAGGGGGGCAAAGTTATAGGGGAGTCCCAAAACATTTGTTTTTTCCCATAGGCATAATGGGAAAAAACTTTGCGCACGGCTACAGCCCGAACCGCTGGACGGATTTACACCACATTTGCGGTAGGAGCGGCGGCTTGGTCCAGAAAGCGTGCTTTTGCAAATTTGGTGTAAATCCGTCCAGTAGTTTTTTAAAAAATGACCAAAATGTAAGGCAACAAATTAGTGATATCTGTGTTCGCTTCGCGGACGGACTTCCCTGTTCGCTCTGCGGACAGCACCCCGATTG
Source organism: Ambystoma mexicanum (assembly GCF_040938575.1). Classification (NCBI taxonomy): domain Eukaryota; kingdom Metazoa; phylum Chordata; class Amphibia; order Caudata; family Ambystomatidae; genus Ambystoma; species Ambystoma mexicanum. The sequence continues at coordinate 307,551,341 of NC_090936.1, forward strand.
GCCCATGGGCTTGCGTCATGTCCGCGAACATGCAACGTGTTCGCTGATTGGGCGGTGTGGTGCGTGATGCGCGTCAGATTTTCTGTCGCGCCCGCCATCTTGCATTCGCCGACGACCGCGGACAGTGCGGTGAAACTTGAATTAAAAATTGTATTTAGTGGCGTGTGTTGGTGTGTAAGAGTGTTTGGGGAGGGTGGGGGAGTATGAGATAGGTTCAATGTTGTATTTTTTTATGTGCTAGACGCTTTTGTTGTGTTCGATTTGTCTGCGGACAACACAGCTGTTCTGGAATGTTCATAAATAAACAGAATGGATTCAGTGTGAAGTTGAAAGTGTTCTAAGAACACTTGTGGGGTCTTGGAATGTTAGAAGGGGGTGTCCTGGAGACGTTGTGTGTATTGTTCGTTGGCAAGCTGAAAGTGTTCTAAGAACACTCGCGGTGTCCTGAAATGTTCGTACTCAAAGAAAATGGGGGTGTCTTGAGGACGTTGTCCGTATTGTCCTCTGGCAAGTTGAATGTGTTCTAGGACCTTCCTTGTGTCCGCGGACATTAAAATGGTTGCAATGCTTGAATCTATGGGTGTGACATAGCCATATGCCATGCACCCAAGTGTCTATGCCCTGGCCAGAAGCTCTGCAGCATATCACAGTCATATGCCACGCACCCAAGAGTGTATGCCCTGGCCAGAAGCACCGCAGCATATCACACTCATAGGGGGTTATAACTTTGGGTCAAAAACAAATTTATAAGGAACAATGTTATAAGCCAGTATGGGTGTGATATGCTGCGATGGTTGTATTTATGATGTTATATTTACTATTTGGTTTAGTAACGGGAGTCCATGTTTTTCTTGTTCATTTCTGTGATAAAAGAAAATAGCTTGTTAGTATTAGTATTTTATAAAGAGTTATTACATTGTACAATCAACATTTGTTCTTTTTTTTTTACCCTCATATGTAGTCGATGACAAACGAGAGTACTGTGCAATTTGCTCAGTTTCTGTGTTTGTTACTAAAAACATTGGGTCTGTGGGAGAAAAAAAATCCATGTTGGATTAAAAAAAAAACTTTTTCTGTTATGCTACAGTTTATTTGTTTGTTTGTTTTCAGTGTTTACTTGTTGTTTCTGGCTAATGCTTTATACATTGGATTGTTCCAGTTTTTGGGAGCAGTAAGATATTAGGTATTTGTTTGGATATTGTACAGTTTTGGAGCAGTTAGATACCAGTAGGCATATTCTAACTGTTTATTTTTTTATATAATTTCGCGGTATTGATTTATCTGTTTGAATATTTCTAAATTTTGGGACAGTTAGATACCAATTGGCATATTCTAACTGTCTATTTTTTGATTTATTTTAGTAGTCCTAATTTATCTGTTTAGTTGTTGTAGCATCTTTGGGCAGTTAGATAGCTTTTGGAATATTGTGACAGTTTATATTTTTGTTACTACAAGTGTACTTATGGTTTAAGTACAGTTTAGTTATCAAATTTTGGTTTTAAGAACATTAAATGAGCATTTGTAAGATTTGCTGGTAATCTCTGCTTTAGAGTAATGGTACTATCATTACATTCAAACCATCCACATTTCTTTTTTATATATGCAGTGTAGTGTCCTGAGTTGGTTGTGGCTCCTGCGTGGTAGATGATACCTATTGTTGTGAAGGTTTTCCTACCAAGTGATATTTGACCATGTGTGAATACAGTCAGCTTGCAGTTGTTTTTGGTACCATCTGCATTGTAACGTAGAAGCATTAGTATTACGTATTTACTATGTGTTTGTATTACTAACGTGGAGCGATTATCTGAATTGCAGGTGGAACATAATCTACCGTGGTTTGCATTTTGTACAAGTTGCCGAAATGGAACGAATTCACAATTAGGTATGGATATATACACAAAGCGCTCATTGGGGATTTGTTCTTGTGTCACATTGTTGCAGAGAGGGCATGTATGTTTCCACATGTATGAAATCTGGAAGATTTCATTTATAGGTATGTTTTTGTTTTCCAGTACTTGTAGTAAGTACATTAGACATTCTTGTGGTTCTTCCTGTGAGTTTATAGTGAATTTCACCATTCCAGCACAGTAGTCCAATTGTTGTCTTATTCCAAAAACACTATACGTGTTGTCAGGATTGTTTGCTGCATTTCTGTGAAGTACTAACATTTGCAAACACAATGGGTCTGAACTGTGTAAGTAAATGTTCTCAACAATTGGTGGAAATTGAAATAGAATATTCATTGCTACATTTGCGTAGCAACTTACACCGACTATATTTGAGAGATTAAATGGACCATGTAGTTCTGTATCGGACTGCTTTTTTTGGAGTTTGTCTTCCTTCTTTGAAGAAGTACCTGGTTTATTTTCCCTAATTGATTCTTTTTTGATTGTGGTACTTGATGAAGTTTTAGTTTCTTTTACTCTTTGTGGAGGATTTGCAGTGACATCCTGTTGCATTTCTGTTTGATTTAGTTTTCTTTTAAAACATTTTCCTTTTTGTGGAACAGGATATGTTTGTAGATGGGGGGTGTATAGTGAACGAAGTCTATTGTATTCTAAAATGCAAGGAATATCAGCGTTTATTTTACTTGCATCAAAGTTGATTAGAAATAGACCGTCAAGTGTACGTAAGCGTGATAGTGCTACAAAGCTCATGCCTTCTTTAAAGACTGTGTTACCAATGTCTATCATTGCTTTGTCTAAGGTAAGACCTTGTGATTTATGAATGGTGACTGCTTATGAAAATTGTTCTCTGCGTACATACATGTCTTTGAAGAGAAGGAATCGAGCTGTTGAGCGTCCTATTCTTTTAACTTCTGAAAGTTTGTCAAAAAGAATATTGACAAACTAAATTTTGTTGTCACGTGGGTATGTTTGAAAGCCAACAACTGTACCCAGTGCTCCATTAACTAGTCCTTGGTCTACGTCAAGGTTAAGTTTCAGCATTACTCTGCAACTTAAGGATAATTTTAATATCTTTTCCAAGCCTGCTGTGTTTGAGATTGAAGGCTGTTTGTGCCTTCCTAAGAGATTTTGGCATATCCTCTTTTCACAACAAAAATATTATGTTTCGTAGTACATACATTTTTCGCAGAGATGGAGTCCATCTTACTTATGCTGGCAATCAGATTTTTCTGAGAAATGTACAAAATGCATTGTGACCTTTTTTTAGAAATGCAGCATCTATTTTGAAGTAGGTGTTAAGTATTTATAATTTTTGACATACAAACACCTCCCAAAGGCTCTTTTCAGAGCCACCACTTCCTCCCAGAGAAAAAAGCAATGGTTACAATAGGGCAGCACCCAAATTGTTTTTATTTTCAGGAACTGTCCTCGAACTTTCAAGAAATAGAAAGGGCCCTGCATTCTTTATCGTTACTTCTATTTTTTAACTGTGAAAGGCGGCTCTGAAAAGAGCCTTATTTTTTTTTTATTTTTGTGTTTTTTTGTTTTTTTACACACGACACACTAGGAGAGGAGGGGAAAGGAGGGTAAAGGGGGGGACACCAACCACAGGGATAAGAAAGGGCGAGCTGAGAGAGGAAGATGTAGAGTGGGTTTTATTTGGGTAGTGAGCAGGTCTTCTCGTGCTCTGAGACGATAGTCTCAAAAGCACTCCGAAGACGCTCCCCCCTACAGAGTACTGTGTCACAGTACATACATACAACTGTGACCCTCGAAAGGTAAGGGTCATCAGAATTCTGTATGGCCTGTGAGGCAGCTTGAGGAAGACGCTGTCCCACAGAGGTGTTCCTTGTGGTGACAGGATCAGAAACGGAGGATGAAGTAGAGGCAATCAACCTACTACGCTCTTCGCAAGGTACAACCTTGTGAATGGCCCTAGTGTGGAATGAGTTCAGGTGTCGCTTCATGGTCGTAGTCCCAAAGCTATACGAACCATGCCTCCCGCGACTGAGTACCATTTTGCACTTGTTGCAGGTGACACGGTTCACACGAGCCTTAGGACCATTCCCATGAACGGTAAACAACCGCCACACCCAAGAATCACGCCGTGGGCAGCTAGTAGGGATTTCCTCTACCTCATTCTCGTCATCCTCTTCTTCCTCCTCTGTATCCTCACTCCTGTTCCCCTCTTCAGGCCCTTGGGGAAATGGTGGTGGTGGAGGGTGTGGGGGTGGTGCCGAGGCAGATGTAGCACCATGTGGTAATAGTCGAGCCATGGATGTCATAGGCTTGGAGATGGAAATCTCAAAATCTGCAAGGTATGCAGCAAAATTCAGTGTGCTCTGTGGAATAGTCAGAAACACAATGAGAATGCGCTCTAGGGCGTGGTCTTATATAGGGGTACTTGTGCGCGGGTCGCGGACATGCGCGCCGTCCGCAAGACAGATCGAACATCAAAAAAGGTTCAAAAAGTCAGAAAAACTATGTGGAAAGTTAGGATTAGTATGTGGGATTTGTGGTATGGTGATTTTTTAATGAGAAATATTGTGGATTACTTGGAAATGTACTTTTAAACTGTTCGGGGACACGAACAGTGTCCGCATTTAGAGCACAAGATGAGCGTGGGCGCGGTCACATGATTGTTTTGTGAGCATGTTCGCTAAGGTAGCGGCTGTCCGCAGGACACCCAATGTACGGACATTGTTTTGCGCATGCGTGTTGATGTTCTACGGACAGTGTTCGGGTCCTGAACTCCTTAAAAGTGCGTCACATGTAAAACGAACAGTTACGGACAGCCGTTTTTTCTTAGCACAGTTTAATTTATTTGCTAACAATACGGACAGACAGAGCGTTTCAAGCACACCTCCATTTTCGTTTATTTACGAACAATTCAGGACACCACGAGTGTTCTTAGAACAGTTTCTGCTTGCTAGCGAACACTACGAACAGGCATAGTGTTCTTAAGGACACCTCCATTTTCGTTTATTTATGAACATTTCAGGACACTACGAGTGTTCTTGGAACATTTTCAACTTGCATGAGAACATTACAGACAGATGTAGTGTCCTCAGGACAGTTATATTTTCGTTTCTTTATGAACATTTCCGAACAAACGCGCTGTCCGTGGACACCTAAATTGGTTTCATCACAAAGAACTGAAAGTAATTACAACAGAATATAAGAAAAGTAACTTTATTTCATATATATATACAATTATGACTGGGAAGGTGGGGCAGAAACGGAAACAAAAACAGGATAATTAGGGACTTCTAGATAACTGGGATCAGGTGAAGAATGGAAGGAAAGCTCATTGAAACGCTTTGGTCCATAGACAGGGTTTGGGGTTAACTGAGTGGGATAGGGTGAGGGGGGACAAGTGCAGGTTGGACAATGGTGTGCTGTTGGTGGGTTCACATGATTTTCCACAAAGTTTTTCAAATCCATAAAGTTTTTCATAAGGTCGTCCATTTTTTGATTAATCTGTTGTAGAGTGATATCCTCTGATTGTTGTTGTGAGATGCTTGGAATTTTTGTATGGTCTGTAATAAAAAAAAATTATATGTTAAATGTATACAAAATAATATTTATTAATTGGTTTATATAGTAAAGTGTGTACCATTAGGTAACATTTCCTCTCGTGGGAAATGCTCCTCTAGCCAGTCGAGAGTACTACACATATCTGTGAGAAAACAAAAAAGTAATATGTTTTTTTTTTCTAATATAGAAAGTTTATAAATATATGAGTAAAAAGAAGTGCACTTACTATGTCTGGTGAGATATGTAATCAGTAGTCTATACGTCTGGTCTTGCTGTTGGTTGTGGAGCGTCTGTGAGGTAATTATGGTGGAAGCCACTTTATCTTCTTTTGGTATATTCCATTTTAAAACATATTGTATTTAAGTGAATGGTTAGTGTGTTACATATATGGGTTACATTACTTTGTAAGTGTGCTGTTTTGTGAATTTGTTAAATGTTCCTATGTTATGATATAACTATTACACATAGCCCCCCAGAGTTTTTAGGTGGTGGTACTGTTGTCCGAACATGTCTGCGGACCGTCAAATTCAGTAGAAAGGGTTCAGTATGTTCCATATTATATGTACATAAAGTCAAAGTTATTATTGTTAAGTTGTGCTACTAAAAAACTATGAAATTCAGTAAAAAAACTTTGTTAAAGGGACGTTATGGTTAAGTTGCGCTACTAAAAACCTATGAAATTCAATGAAAAAACTTTGTTAAAGGGACGTTATGGTTAATTTGCACTACGAAAAACCTATGAAATTCAGTAAAAAAACGTTGTTAAAGGGACGTTATGGTTCAAAGTAAAACCGAAAAACCCCTGAAATTCGGCAGTTATGGTAAGATAAGCAACCATAACTCGCACCACCGTGCACTGATAACACTAACACCCAGAACATCGAAGATGACATCACAAATGTCATTGATGACATTTTTCACTGGATATATATATATATATACAAAAACACAGGTCTTGAATGTAATGATCAGTGAGGCAGCAAACAAGAGAATCCAACATTATGACAGAGGTTGGAGCACAGCAGATGTTTCTGTTGGTGAGCACTGAATCAGGAGAGTGCCTATGTTATGAGGGTAGGGCCCACCATCCACAGAGTCTGGCGACAGGCACTCGCATGACCTGGCAGTGTGTGCATATGTATATATGTGGTGCCAGGGGTTCTTTCTAATAAAATAAGTGAGCGTGTCTGCTCCTGTAGTCTTATGCAAGGATGTTGCTCTCTTTGGTTGACACCTACAGGGCAGTGACTGGCAAGAGCTCTCTCACTAAACATGTTGTTTTTGTTTGGGATTACTATTACTGATTTTATGGATTGCTCCAGTGTCTGATCTTGTCCTCTTTCTATTGGCTTGGAAGGTTCTGGAACGCAATAGGCTCGTTACAGGTCAGACCAGGATCGTAAAGGACTTTCCACTTGATTGTGCGTAGGTGGAGTCTAGTAGTTTGTGGTGGGCTGCAAAGAGATGCCAAGGAATAGATGGTTGTTGGGTGTGATCATCACTGATATTGTTCCAAGATTAAAATGTACACAAATCACCCAAGATTGTCAAGAGGATCTGCAGGAATTTTCTTTCATTGTATCAAAAATGTTGTTGCTAAGGATCCAGCAATTAGCAGCCATCAGTAAAATAAGCTCAAAAGCTGTCCTTTTTCCAGTATCTCCAGCGAATCCCGGCCTTGAGAACAGGATGGATTTTTGATGTCGACAAAACTCTTACAAATTTGTGGCTGCCTTCATGGGGCCTCATCACAAGGTTGGCGCTAAAAATCTGGCCGTACCGGCATGGCGGTAATAACATGTCTGGCTTGGCACCAACCCGCAAATAGCGGACGATCAAGAGTGCGCGAGCGCGCGCATCCCTGCATGCCGGTAACGGCCGTACCGGCATGCCGGTAATGACCCCCAAACCCCCAGACAGCGGCATCGACCAATACGCACAGAACGGCTCCGCCTTCGGCAACCCCTAAATACCGTTACCGTTATTAACATAGTGCAAATAACGGGTGCGTTAATACCGGACCCAGAAGTAACGTCATCTCGCCGGAACGGGAAATGCCATGGCGGCCATCTTTAAAAACACAAACCATTGCCATCCTCCACCTACAGGACCCTCTACACCCCAGCTCCCAGGCCACCACAGACAACAAGTCGAAGACCACCCGGAGAGGCACTGCCCGCCTGCGCAAACCACGTTTTACGGACGATGAGCTGAACATGTTGGCCGACACCCTTGTGGCAAATGCTGAAGTGGTGTCCTGCAACGACCTCAGGCGTCCAGCCCAGCTCAAAAAAAAGGCCATCTGGGAAGAAGTTGCCCAGAAAGTAAGTGCAGTCGGCACCACCGCACGCACAGTGCGTGATTGAAAAAAACATTGGGACGACCTCAGGCTGAGAGTCCGGCACATATTGTCGGCTAATCAGAGCCAGGGGCTGGCAACAGGAGGAGGACCACACTCCCCACTGAAATTGGCCAGATGGGAGGAGACCTGCAGCTCCATCATAGACGTGGAGTCCATCGAAGGAGTCGGTGAAGCAGAGTTTGGCGTGCCAACATCGGCAGATGAAGGTGAGTGTCCCTACTGAAACAGTAAAAATAATCAAAATCATCCTCCCCCAAATGTGGCTGCTACACCAGCCAACAAATGGGCCATCATGCACACCTACACATATCCATGTACACATTCTGGGTCTACCACCATCCCATCCCAATGCATGTTGCGGTCATACACGAATACACACACAAGACATGTTTTATGGGCATGTGCCACCCAGGACGACTCTCCCAAAACACATCAATGTCCAACTGCACCCAACAATGCATACATGTGGACACGACTACGCTATCAAAATCCACTCTTGAACATTGCATGTACACAGTCCCCTACAAAGCCACGAATGCAACTGATCAGATGGTGCCACATGTCCAATGACTAATGCATGCACAATGCAAGTGGAATAATCACTGATGTCCTGCCATTCTCTGTCCCACACAGGTACGGATGCTGACAGTGACGAAGCGCAAGGGAGTGCACAATGCACAACACCATCCAAAAGGCCTAGGAGGCAATCTGATGGCACAGGTCCATCAACCTCAAGTGGACCAAGGATGGGCCAAGTGGGAAGCGGGCCAAGAACCGGTTCAAAAACAGCACCACAGACAAGCACACAGGACGAGCTGACACCTGCACCTGCATCCATGGTCACACCATCCACACTGGCTAAGGACACAGCTGGCATGGAGGAAGGCACACATTCTGCTGCTGCCAGCACAATTGGGGAGATGGCTGCATCAGCAGATCATAGTGTTGATGAGGTAGCTGAGCCGGACAATTAGGGCGATGCAGGACTTGTCCACTCAGAGCCTTTAGTGCACACACCAAGCCTTAAGGCCACCCCACAGAACACACCTCAGCAGGACTCATCCGACCAGGGCAGCCATGGAGAGTGGTCTCCGGCCATGCACAGCCCCATGATTCATGCTGGGCCACCACATATCACCCACTGACGACAACCCACACTGCCATAGGGACCTTGAGGGACATCTCTCCAGGATGGAGGCCCGGCAGGAGGCGATGCAAGGCTATGTGCAGCAGTACCTTGCAGAAGGGGAGACAACACGCCGTATTATCCAGGACAGCCCTGCGGCCGTTATCCAGGCCATTAGCTCAAGTGCACAGCAAGTGCGTGATGGCTTCAATGCCTTGGGTCAGATCCTCACCAGGATTGCTGACCGCATGGACCAACGGCAAACCCTGCCCCTTGGATCACAACCATCTGGGTTATCCGCATCATCCACGCCAGCGAGCTCGAGGCAGACCAGCCCCGTGCGCATGTCCCTGCAGAGTTCCCGCCGCTCAGAGATCCAACCCCCACCTCCAAAGGGGGCTCAACAGTAGCAGGGCCACCCTGCATAACCTCTTTGGGTATACATCCAGACACATGTCGTGCCATAGTTGACTTTGGGTATTAGGGGGTGGGTGGAGGGTGGTGGTGGGTGTAGTGTGTAGTACTGGGGTGTTTGGGGGCATGTGAGTAGGTTGGGGGAGGTGGAGGGGTGGTGGGGTGTGGATTGTTGAATCATGTTGTACTTAATTTCTCACAAATCCCATCCCAATGCATGTTGCGGTCATACACGAATACACACACAAGACACGTTTTATGGGCATGTGCCACCCAGGACGACTCTCCCAAAACACATTAATGTCCAACTGCACCCAACAATGCGTACATGTGGACACGACTACGCTATCAAAATCCACTCTTCAACATTGCATGTACACAGTCCCCTACAAAGCCAGGAATGCAACTGATCAGATGGTGCCACATGTCCAATGACTAATGCATGCACAATGCAAGTGGAACAATCACTGATGTCCTGCCACTCTCTGTCCCACACAGGTATGGATGCTGACAGTGACGAAGCGCAAGGGAGTGCACAATGCACAACACCATCCAAAAGGCCTAGGAGGCAATCTGATGGCACAGGTCCATCAACCTCAAGTGGACCAAGGATGGGCCAAGCGGGAAGCAGGCCAAGAACCGGTGCAAAAACAGCACCACAGACAAGCACACAGGACGAGCTGACACCTGCACCTGCATCCATAGTCACACCATCCACACTGGCTAAGGACACAGCAGGCATGGAGGAAGGCACACATTCTGCTGCTGCCAGCACAATTGGGGAGATGGCTGCATCAGCAGATCATAGTGTTGATGAGGTAGCTGAGCCGGACAATTAGGGCGATGCAGGACTTGTCCACTCAGAGCCTGTAGTGCACACACCAAGCCTGCAGGCCACCCCACAGAACACACCTCAGCAGGACTCATCCGACCAGGGCAGCCATGTAGAGTGGTCTCTGGCCATGCACAGCCCCATGATTCATGCTGTGCCACCACATCACCCACTGAACACAACCCACACTGCCATACGGGACCTTGAGGGACGTCTCTCCAGGATGGAGGCCCGGCAGGAGGCGATGCAAGGCTATGTGCAGCAGTACCTTGCAGAAGGGGAGACAACACGCCGTATTATCCAGGACAGCACTGCGGCCGTTATCCAGGCCATTAACTCAAGTGCACAGCAAGTGCGTGATGGCTTCAATGCCTTGGGTCAGATCCTCACCAGGATTGCTGACCGCATGGACCAACGGCAAACCCTGCCCCTGGGATCACAACCATCTGGGTCATCCGCATCATCCACGCCAGCGAGCTTGAGGCAGAGCAGCCCCGTGCGCATGTCCCTGCAGAGTTCCCGCCGCTCAGAGGTCCAACCCCCACCTCCAAAGGGGGCTCAACAGTAGCAGGGCCTCCCTGCATAACCTCTTTGGGTATACATCCAGACACATGTCGTGCCATAGTTGACTTTGGGTGTTAGGGGGTGGGTGTAGTGTGTAGTACTGGGGTGTTTGGGGGCATGGGAGTAGGGTGGGGGAGGTGGACGGGTGGTGGGTGTAGTGTGTAGTACTGGGGTGTTTGGGGGCATGGGAGTAGGTTGGGGGAGGTGGAGGGGTGGTGGGGTGTGGATTGTTGAATCATGTTGTACTTAATTTCTCACGAATACACCAGTTGAGTGACAAACATCACATGAGTGGACATTGCTGATTTTTTGTATGTCAATTTAATGCTTCATGGTGATTCGTGCACATGTGTCCACACAACCAGTGCCCACAGTTCACAACACATGGCACCCTCTGCATCAAAGTCATCAGAATGATTGGTCTATGACCATTTTGCGCACTGCGCAACCCTCATGTGTTTCGCGTCCTGGCCTATGTCCTACTTCTACTCCTTCCTCTCCTTCTACTTCACCAGGTGGTAGCAGCTCCACGTCAGGTGGCAGGGGTATGCTCCACCAGATGCACATGTTATGCAGCATTGCACATGCCGTGATGATCTTGCCCACCTTCTCAGGACCGTATATGAGTGCCCCTCCCGACCTGCTGATGCAGCGAAACCGTGCCTTCAAAAGGCCAAACGTCTGCTCAATGACCACACGTGTACGTGTATGTGGACGATTGAAGTCCTCCTCGTGCCTGTTCTGTGGGTTCCTGACAGGGGTGAGTAGCCACGGCTTCAGAAGATATCCAGCATCACCTACATGGGAGCAGAAGGAGGTGTGTGTGAGGATGAGGCTCAGTTGACAGGTGTGCTCAGCCTGTACATCATTCAAGTTCATATGCACAATCTCATCATTGGCAGGAACATCCACATGACTGTCAGCCCTGTACAGTGCATGCCAATCCATAGAGGGAGCCTTGTGTGACATACACGACCTAGGGTCCTAGGATTTTAAACCACCAGGCCACCCAATGTATGTCTTGGCTAGGGGCATTTTGCATGCAAATGTGAGGGCTGTGTGTCGGCGGATGACTTAAGAAACTAGCATTCCCCTCAATCCATCTGCCCCCATGGCCCAGAGGGCATTCCCCCATTCCCCTTGCATATGCATGTACCCCCCCAATCCATCTGCCCCCATGGCCCAGAGGGCATTCCCCTTGGATATGCATGTACCCCCCCAATCCATCTGCCCCCATGGCCCAGAGGGCATTCCCCTTGCATATGCATGTACCCCCCCAATCCATATGCCCCCATGGCCCAGAGGGCATTCCCCTTGCATATGCATGTACCCCCCCCCAATCCATCTGCCCCCATGGCCTAGAGGGCAGACTCACCCAACAGCCAGCCACTTCGTACAACATCTCCTTTAATGTAGCGGGGTAGTGAGGAGTTCCGCAGCGCCATGGCATCATGCATGGATCCTGGGTATCTGGCACAGCAATGTGTTATTATCTGGCTGGCATCACAAACCATCTGCACATTGATGGAATGGTATAGCTTCCGATTGTGATTGTGGAACACCGCCTCCACGGCATGTGGGACTACCAGCTCTACATGGGTACAGTTGAGGGCACCAATTACATTGGGCATGCCTGCCAGTGCCTCCTGTGGTGTCCTTGGTAAAGATATGTAGGCACTTGCGTGCTTCAGTAGTGCATCCAGCACTTGGTTTAACACAACAGAGAAGCATGCATGGCCCACTGTGTGTTGGTAAGTTCCTGTGGCCAGGAAGTGGAGCACAGATGCCACCTTCAGCAAAGGGGGGATGGCTGTGCGGATGTTGATCAGGCTCACCAAGTCATCCTGTATTAATTCCACTATGTTGGTGATGGTGTCTCTGTCCAGGCGGTACAGGGTGTGGATCTGTGCTGGGGTTAAGTCAAATGGATTGGCCTTTATACGTGGGATTATTGGCTGTCTGCGGGGAGCGACTGCCTGCACTGGTGGGATTTGCTGGGCATGTCTCACCCTCCTTCTCCACCTGCGCCTCCTCTGTGTTTCCTGTTGTACTGCCTGCTCAAGGAGTATCAGTGCAGGCATGTCCTCCAGGCCCAGTATGGCAAGTAAAAGTGGTAGCATTTTGGCTTGGAAGGGGGTGTGGTGTGTGGGTGAGTTCCTATTGTGCTGACCCTGACTCCATTGCCTCCACCTGTGCTGATTGTGTGCACCTGTGGCACTTGGTTACACAGCAGTTTGCTGTTTACGGGTGGTCAACGATGCCGGTATTGCCGGCATCATGGTGGCCCTTCTTACGGCATCTCGATGCCGGTATGTACTTGTACGTGTGACTCGTCGTGTCCCCTTCTTTGCGGCATGCCGGTATTATGGCCTCCCCAACAGTGCGCATGCCCGCATGCCGGTTCGGTGGTGCACGGCCACAGCGGGTCCTTGACAATGCCGGTAGCAATGGCATCTAGGGTCATGATACACCGGCCCGGTAATGGATGCCGGTATTGCCTTACCGGTGCCGTTCTTACCGGAGCGCCAACCTTTTGATGAGGGCCACGGTCTTGTGCTATGATTTATGATACAATCAGGACTTATGGTTCTCATTATGTATAAGGGTTTATTCATCTGGCTCATCCAGCCAATTAGAACCCTCTCAGGGGGTTCATTGCGCTACTCTGACTTCATACAGCCAATCCGAGGTCACGAATCGACAAAATGAAGTTTTCCCCTCTTTATAAGACCCAGCTCACTTCCTTTTCCTTTAAGGGTTTTGCTAGGATTTAAGAGAAGGCGTTGCACAGGTCATCCACACATTTGGAGGGAGGTTGGTGCATTTTTGTGCTGTTAGGATCTTTCTGAGATGATTTGAGGCATGTTATCAGTTTGTTGTTCATCGTTTGTTTAGTTGCTTGCTGGCTAGTGCATGACATAATATGATATGGCATTTATAACGCGCATATACACAAGTGTTTCAAGACGTGACGAGGCAAGTAAGGGGGAACAAAGGGAAGATAGAGACAACAATCTTACTAGGCCAGGTGACATTGAGATCGCGCAAGTGCATTGACGAGGGAGAGGAAAAGTGCGAGGGGAAAGGGGATGAGGCAGTGCAGTACATGGGATCAAACAGTACAAAATAAGAAAGTGTGGCCAACTGATGGAAAGTGCAAAGGGTAAGTGCAGACATCAAGTGTCCAGGTGCTGGTAGGGGGACTGTTGGGATACAGCAAACAGACCCCAAGTGCAAGGGTTGCCAGGGGGGCAGTGCAGGTGTGCACCTGGTGGGGTAAGTACCTGGGCCTGAGATCAGAGGGCAACCAGGTGACCAGTGCAGTTTCAGTTTCAGCCAGGGGTTCAACAAGGGAGAGGAAGAGAAAAAGCAGAAGCAAAGAGGAAGGTCTTGAGGTGCTTCCGGAACCGGAGATGGTTCTCCTCGAGTTTCAGAGAGGCAGGGAGGCTATTCCCGAGAGAGGCCGCAGCTGAAGAAAGAGATCTACCACAAACTCATTGCTTGGAGAAGCGACTGACCCTGAGGGAGTTGTAGGCGGAGGAGTGAAGAGCTTGAGAAGGAAGATATTTACGAAGAGAGTGTTGGAGTTATTGAGGCCCCAGGCTCCAGAAGGCCTTGTGAGCAATGCAGAGGGTTTGGAACTTAATCCTCGCAGCCACTGGGAGCCAGTGTAGAGATTACAGTGCTGGACAATACAATCCCTGGGCTTGAGGCCAAGGACAATTCTCGCAGTCCTGTTTTGGATGAGTTACAGAAGGCGGAGAGTAGAAGCAGGCAGATTTAGAAAGAGGCTGTTGCAGTAGTCCAGCCTAGAGAGAACCAGAGCTCTGGAGACACTGAGCTTCTGGGGGGAAGGAAAGGAAAGGAAGAATACCTCTGAGGAGGTGCAGTTGGTAGTGTGACTTCTTCGAGATGTCAGAGATGTGAGGAGAGAAGGAGAGTGTGGAATCGAAGATGACCCTGAGGCTTTTAGCCTCACAGGTGGGAGCAGGAAGAGGACTAAGGGAGGCCGGCCAGAGGGTGACAGGAAAGGAGGGAGCAGGTGTACCAATGAGGAGAATCTCTGTTTTATTGGCATTAAGGCAGAGATTGTTGGTGGCACACCACTCCTGGATAGCGGACAGACAGTCAGAAATGAGAGAAGGAGAAGAGTTGTTGGAAGGGAGCCTGAAAACAAGCTAAGTGTCATCCGCATAGCACTGAAAGTTGGGGCAGAGAGCGGCAATGCGGTGGACAAGAAGTGCCAGATATTGGTTGAACAGCCAGGGAGAGAGGTTAGATCCCTGGGGAACACCACAGATAGAGAGAGAGATACAGGAAAGGGAGGACCCTAGTTGGACCTGGGAGGGTCGATCAGAGAGGAAATACGTCAGCCATTCCACGGCTTGATCAGTGATACCCAGGTTATCACAGAGACAGTTGACCAGCATAGCATGGTTTACTATGTCAAAGGCAGAAGAGAGATCAAGTAAGATGAGGACACATGAGGTATTAGAATCGAGGTTGGAGAGCAGGTCTTCACAGATGTTCAGGAGAGCAGTTTTCGTGCTTCTGGCTGCTCTGAACCCAGACTGATGGTCATGGAAGCAACCACCATATTCAGTGTGAAGATTAAGCTGGCAGATGGCCAGCTTTTCCAGGAGTTTATCCAGGAAAGGAGTGATGGAGATCGGGCAATAGTTAGCCAGGCAGGAGGGGTCAGCTGAGGGTTTTTTAAGAAGGGGGTGCACAAGAGAGTACTTCAGGGTGTAAGGGAAGACTCCAATGGTGAAGGAGTGGCTGCAGAAGTCCTCCAGAGCAGGAGCAAGAGTGTCAATGTGGTCCTTGATGGTTTTGGAGGAACAGGGGAGAACCTGTTTTGACGAGACACTCATAGATCGGACATGTCTAGAACCTCATCATGGGAGAACAGGGGAAAGGCAGAAAAGGAAGGAGGAGAGGTGGCCACAGGGAGGCCAGAGGAAAATCAGAGAGTAGAGGGAGGAGGGGGAGAGGAAGAGAGAGAAGATAGGATATCCTGAGTTTTAGAGATGAAATGAGAAGCCAGGGCTTTGCAGTGGGCCTGGGAATGGACAGGAGAGGTAGAGACAGCAGCAGGATTGGTCAGCTCCTTGCAGATTTTAAAGAGTTCGGCCGAGTTGTTGGAATGCCGTAGAGAAGCAGGCTTGGGTGTGATCTTTCTTCTTGGTGCGGACAGAGAGCCAGTATTGCCTTTGGAGCAGGCGAGAGGCCTGTTTGTCAGAGGATGCACCAGAAACATGCCATTTCTTCTCAGCCACCCTGCACTTGTGTTTAAGGGTGACAAAGTCTGAGTCATACCAGGAGTTGTACTTGGCTTTGGACTTCAAGCGGATCCTCATGACAGGTGCATGAACATCAAGAATGTCAGATATATCAGAGTGGAGCATGGAAAGGGCTGTGTCAGGATGTGAGTCATCCTAACTAAGGCAAAAGGGGGGGGTGAGAAAGTGCCGGCAAAAGCCTCAACTGACACACACTTCATAGGTCGGGTAACCGAGAAGGTAGGTGCTAGTGCTGGAGTTGGCTTGGCCTGAGGGGTAGAGAGGTATAGAAAGGGGAAGGTCTGAAGAGATCAGAGCATCCAGAGTGTGCCCTGCAGAGTGAGTCGGGCCAGCAGGGAGGATAGAGAGTGAGAGAGAGTTGCAGAGGTTTTGAAAGAAGCATCCAGGTGGATGTTAAGGTCTCCAAGGAGCAGGAGTTGAGTGCTGTGGCCAGGAGGGAGGAGAAGTCCACCCACTCAGAGAGGAAGGAGGAGATCTGACCAGGTGGCTGATAGATGGTAGCTACAGTAATGGGGTGGCCAGAAGAGAGAGAGAGCCTCCAGACGAGGCATTAGAAAGAGGAGTAGGCCTGTGTAGGAATGACAAAGGCAGGAATCCACTTCCGGGAAGATCAGGGCTACTTCCCCTCCAGAACGGTTGGGTCTGGGCATGGAGAGGATCTGGTAGCCATCAGAGAGGAGAGTGTCAAAGCTTGTGACAGAGCTGGCCGTGAACCATATCTCAGTGAGACTGAGGACATCAAGGTCAAGTTCTTCCAGGAGGTGGCAGATGGCAGAGGAGTGTTTGACAGCTGAGCAACAGTTAACAGGGGCAATATGGAGAAGGTTGCCATCCTTGAAAGACTTCCGGGGAGGGGTACAAATCAGAGGTGTCCCCTGCAGAGGTGTAGAAGAAGCCTGAGGCAGGGCAGAAGAGGAAGGATGAGAGGGCAAGGTAGCCAAGGAGGAGACAGATGGGGGAGTCAAAGAAGCCATGGAGGGAAGTGAGGGGACAGCAGAAGAAGAAAGGACATTGATGAGGCACAGGAACCATCTATCGAAGAGGAAAAGGGTGGCCCCAAGGACCTTGGACCAAGAATGTACCTTACAGGTAAACATTATTGATGACCTTGGAGGAGTGGGATGGGGCTAGGATGGCCTCCCAGCGGATGCCACCATTAATGGGAGAAGAAGAGAAAGGAGAAAGCACAGAGACCATATGATGAGTCCATAGATCTGGCGAGTGAACAACAAAGAGGTTGTCGGTGAGGGTTTGTCTGGAGGAAACACTGGTATAGAGGTCAGCGATAGGGAGGCCTGGGTTGGAGACCAGGATGTCCTTTTTAAAATTCTTCCTACCAGATTTAGTGAAGAGAGCAGGATAGCCAATAGAGACACAGTTAGAAAAGATAGGAGATATAAGGAGCACCATAGAGTAGGTTGGGAGAGGAGAGATGAAGAGGAGGGTGGGAGGGGGGAGACACTAGGGAAGGACACAGGGAGGGATGCAAGCAGACGAGACAGAGAGGGATGAGACAATAGTAGACAATAAACCAATACAACAAGAGCTCAGAGAATGGTAGAACAGTTTTTTAAATGAATGATTTGCTAAGAAGACAAGACCAAAATCAAAAACAACAAGGAAAAGTAGTTGGCAAATGAGAACCTGGAGGAAGGAAGAGCGCAACGGAACACACAGCAGTACAATATGGGACAGGGCAGAAAGTGATGCAAATACAAAACAGCATAAGCCACAACAGGAGAAATCGACGAAAGAGGGACTAGATGAGGGAGGAATGTAAGGAGAAATACAGGTAGTATAAGCAAAACAGGGCAGTCAGTGAGTGAAAAACAACAGCAATGAGGAGTGATGACCTAGGTAGGCAAGATACAGCAAAAAGAAACAGGACAGTAGGACAAACAGTGATCAGGACAATAAGGCAGAAACAGAGGGTGCATGGGAGCAGGGGGCAGAGGATGGGGGCTCGGGGCAGTGCGCGGAACATGCGGTGGAAAAGAGAGTTGGGTAAGGGGGGTGGGAGTAGAGAGAGTGGGGGTATGGATGGCTGGGAGTAGGCCAAGTGGAGGTAGGGTTGGTGTGGTATAAAGGGTGGGGTAGGGTGGTTGGGAGTAGAGAGAGTGGTGGTAGGGTGGGTGGCTGTAGAGCGAGTGGGGGTTGGTGGCTATAGAAAGAGTGGGGTAAGGTGAGTGGGAGTAGAGAGAGTGGGGTTATGGTTGGTGGGGGTAAAGCATGGCGTTATCATTGTTGGGGATTGGGTGGGTGGGGCTATATCATGTGGGGCTTTGGTGTGTGTGGTAGAAATAGTGGGGATATCATGGGTGGGAGTAGAGAGAGTGAGGGTAGGGTGGATGGCTGTACACCGAGTAGGGTGGGTGGCTGTAGAAAGAGTGGGGCTAGGGTGGGTCGGAGCAGAGAGACTGGGGATTGGTCGGTGGGGGTAAAAAGAGTTGGCATGGGTGGCTGGGTGGCTGGTGTTAGAGAGAGGAGGCTAAAAAGTGTGGGTACAGTGGGTGCGGTAGAGAGAGTTGGGATAGGCTGGGTAGAGAGAGTGGGGGTAGGGTGTGTGTGTTGGGGTAGAGAAAGTGGGGGTAGGGTAGGTGGGTAGGTGTAGAGAGAGTCAGGGTTGGGTGGATGGGTGTAGATATAGTGAGGGGTAGGGTGGGTGGGGGTTGTAGAGAGAGTGGGCTTTTGTAGAGAGAGTGAGGGTAGGGTGTGTGGGTTGGGGTAGAGAGAGTGAGGGTAGGGTAGGTGGGTGTAGAGAGGGTGGGGGTAGAGTGGGTGTAGAGAGCGTGGGGGAAGGGTGAGTGGATGCAGAGAAAGTGGTGGTAGGATGGGTGAGCCTAGAAAGAGTCAGGGTTTGGGAGGGTAGGAGGTGGGGTAGAGACAGTAGGGGTAGGGTCGGTGGGGGTAGAGAAAGTGGGGGTGGTGTGGGTTGGTTAAAGAAAGTGGGGACAGGGTGGGTGGGGGTCAGAAAGAGTGAGTGTAGGGTGGGTGGGGGTAGAGAGAGTGGGGTAGGGTGGGTGCGTGAGGGTAGAGAGTTTGGGGTCGAGTGTGTGAGTGGTGGTGGTAGAGAGAGTGGGACTAGGGTGGGTAGAGAGAGTGGGTGTAGGGTGGTTGGGGGTAGAGGGAGTGAGGTAGAGTTGGTGGGTGGTTGTAGAGAGAGTGGTGGCAGGGCGGTTGGGTGGTGGTAGAGAGAGTATTGTATGGTAAAGAGTATTGTACGGTAGATAGTGGTGGTAGGTTAGGAGGCTGGGGTAGGGTGAGAGTGGGGGTAGGGTCAGTGGGTGGGAGGGTAGGTGGGTGTAGAGAGGGTGGAGTAGGGCGGGGTAGGGTGGGTGTATACAGAGTGGGGGCACGGTGAGTGGAGGCAGAGAAAGTGGGGCTAGGGTGGGTGGGGGTAGAAAGAATGGGATAGGGTGGGTAGGGATGCACTATCCTTAAACTTTCACATTTGCCATAAATATTTGGTATTTATAGATCGAACACATTTTATAAATAACATTAATTTACCACAATATAACATGTATTCTCGTCTCTGTGGAGTGAATCTGTAGGACTATAAAAATATTCAAAAATGATTCAACACGTTGGCACGTAATTCAATGAAATAGCATTTGTTCATGGAGCCTGGCTGCACAAAACACGTTGCTTTCCAAAGCAACTCAGCGTGTGCTTTAAAACCCTGAGCCGTTTTGGAAAGTAAGCTGTAATTCATTATACACGAAGCACATGCTCCATGCTGCCATGTGAAAGGGGGAGTCATGGATGTTTGGCATGCAGTACACTCCAACTACTTAAAATGCTCTGCCATGTCACTGAGGGACAAGGCGGTGAGAAGTGTTGCGATTAAACAACAATGCAGGAAAACATCCCCACATAAAACAGCTGAAAAAGTAGGAACACAACCAGTATATAACCATATGCACATTTCCGGAGTCACTCCCAACCTTCTACTTTAGAGGCCATTGTAAAATCTCCAATCCGTGTCATAACCGCTTTTAACAGCATATTTTCAGGTAGAGAAAGACGCTTTGTAGAGCCTGCAATAAGTCCCACAAAACGACTGAAAGCAACATTGCTGGAGCGGTGCATCAACAAATAACAAACGACTCCATTAGGAGAAGCCAATCAAATGATACTGGGAACATCCGTCAATACCAATGACATAGCTAGCTATGAGAAACATTTCAGATTACATTATAGAAGTCCCTTTTAGTTTACATTACCATCTGGGGTCAAGTCCTAAAAATTAAAGTGGGGGGACTCATCAACAAACGCAATGGGATGTGACGCCGCTAGAAATTAGCAGATGAATGTGAAATATGCACATTTCATTAAATTGGCTTTGCGTAACCACACAAATTGAACAGGACAAATGGCATTTGCCTTTCAAAAACTCATCACACACACAAAACCAAGAGCGGATATTTTCTTCTAATAATGTTTTTGAAAACTTTAAAAGTTGTGCATGTTTTAAACTCCAACAACCAATACAAATGTTTTCCCTGGGACTTGAACTACCGAAATGCGACATTTCACCTTTAGTTGTTTGTTATTTGTCATCGGGTTATATTGTCTAATGGTGATGTGTCTGGCCTGAGTACCTGAGGACTGTGGTTTGATCCCCGAAGTTGGCTTTAATTCATAAATCCAAAGAGGACTATCAATGTTTATCATTTTAGCTGTGGGGCACTGAGTCCACCCTCTGAATAAAGTGGAGGGACTACGTCCCCCCACGTGTACCCTCGACTTGAGCCATGATTACCATCAGTAAAAGACTTGGAATAGGGAAAGGTTTATTTTCGATTAATTTCCCTCATTGAATGCTTGCATAATTTTAGGTCACCGTGAAAAGCATACCCAGATGCGCTTTACTTTTTGGGAAATAACATGTATTGTGCCACATGTATTTGATTGTTTGCTTCTGGTCTACCGCTTGCATGTTCCATGGTATGTGCACACACTATACCGTGAACATATGCCCTATGAAAACATATGTGGATTTTGGAAAATACGAGATGCTCCAAATCTCCTGTTATCACTTGCCCTAATCTCAAAGCATGGTGCAGTGGAGGAATCCTCCTTTGCGTTCATGTGTAAAGCAGACGATCTCAGGTGGCTGTCCAGCCATGGGGGAAAAATAAACTGCAGCAGCTTTCCACTCAGCAATTGCAAGTAAATTGAACAGAAAATGAAAGATCATCGGAAAACAAAGTTCAGAAACGATCTTGTTACCTGTGAGCAGACTCGGACTGGGGCATACTTGTCTCGGGCACCAATGAAAAAGTGGCCCACAGTTGCAAATGGCAATTCATTCCTTTTGTGACAGAATGAGTAGTACCCAAGATGAAGGCTTTTGATAAAATGTGATGCAAATTGTGCATTTTAAAGAATATTTATTCTGTAACACTGGTCAAAACTGTTAGCTGCATGGTAAAATGACTTATGAAACTGCCACACAATGGCCAACAAAATTGCCCACTTTAACCAAATAAACTGGCCCCACTAGCATTTTTCATTTTTGGTACGGCCATGGGCCTATTGCCCTATAGGCCAGTCTGGGCCTGCCTCTGAGTTCATTGCAAACAATAATCTCTTTGACAGAATTAAGTGGGAAGTAGATTCATGTACTTTCGATGAGCGGTATCTTACTTGTCACTGACTGCTAGGCCGGGCAATTCCTACTGGAACTGTAAGTGATGTTAAGGGCACTGGGGAGGACGGCCCCTACTCAGGCGTGCAACTAATAATTGCACATGGAGGCAGCTCAAGAGTGTAAGCAACTGGCGAGGGGGAAGCCGTTCAACGCCTTTATTAAGGCAACACACGTGATCACAACCGTGTGCTGTGACGAGCTGTGATCATTCAAATTGTAACACGTGACTACAGGTAGCGTGCCTTAGTCACAGCATCCCATGCCAAGGGTAGGAGCACACAACATGGGCAATGCTGCATGGGCATCCCACAAGTGAGGCAGGGTAACTGCTGTTACCATCGGCAGCTGGGAGAGGGGCAGCCCCAACCGTCTCTGTGCCTGCTCCTCTCCTCCCCCCAGCTACGGAGACACGCAGTCTCGGCAGCACAAAGCCACGGAAGGGTAAGGTGCAAACAGTCATCTCACCCTTCATCCAAACAGCAAGGTGCTAAGCACCATAAGGAAAACAACCGTCAGGCAGGGCCCAGGTTCAAAGATCTGCCCCCACCAGGGGGCCAGACAGTCGGCTATCCGGCCGAGGGTTGCGACAACAGCAGCCCCCACCACATAAACAACAAAGACCTAGGGCCTCCCTGGGTCCTATAAATATGAGCAGCATGCTCAGAGTAAACACAATCGGTTTGTGGACCCTGAACGGGGACCCAAGCAAACAGGAGGTTCATTGTTTACTCAGTGTCTTCCAAATCTTCTTTCTTCTTTACCACAGAACCCGCCCACCCTACAAAAAGGGGAGAAGAACAAAAAGAAGTACAAGGCACTGTACGGTGCCCACAACAAGTCGTGGGACACAAGAAGGCGGCACGGGTCAGAGGGGGTAACCTCAGGACCCGGTGCCCAAAAGTATGATAACATCATGATATGTGATATTGTGTATTTGCCATAACTCTTTTCTGTACAATAAAATCCTACGGCCTTTTTTTTGACAACACTTGACACAAGTTGTGAGCCTATCATTACGGGAGAGGGTTTGGGGTTCGGCCAATACTAATGCATGCATATAGGTTCAGCAGTTAGTAACATAACTTATGTAACACCAATACGATTCAGCTCCATATTTCCTCTGCGCAGCTAGCCCTCACCACTCCCACTTCTGCGCTCGCAGGCATGGGCCTTCTGTGCCCTATTCTGTCTTTTCTGCTCTGCCACCGATAGGTTGCCTGCTGGTGGTCTTGGCTCCTGCTTGGACAGGGAGAACATGTAATCAATATCATAGTTATACTCAACTAGGGCTACCCCTCTGTCCTCGTTTTTGCGCTCTCCTGCCGCCTCCTCCGGCCAGTTGGCATCTTCAGCAATGAACGCCATGTTGGTTGCTACCTCGGCCCATGTGTTTCTCCATGGCTCAGGTTCAATGGCCCCACTAATCGATGCCCAAGAGGCCTGCTGAAGTTAAAGTAATGTCCTGCCTTGTGGCACTGTCCACACTGTCATCAAACCGCCGGACTCACTCCGACATGTGGCAACCCCCCTCCAAAGAACTCCCACAGTCTCTGGGGCACCTCATCCTTGCTCTTCCTTGGTGTGGCTCCACTTACAGCCCCTATCACTGCAGCAGTCTTCTTGCTCTGTGTCCTGATGGTGTGCACCTCCTCCACTTGCACCCCTTTCATTGACACCTCCATCTGGGTCAACTCGGCCAATTCTTGGGATCTTGCCAGTTCGAGGATTTGCACCAGCAGGATTCCTGGTTCCTTCAGGATCTGGGTGCTCAGTTTATTGGACCAACATTTTTGAATTACCTGGCCCTCAACTCTCCCTCTTTGTTAACAAATGCACATGTCGCCTGTAGCTGGCACAGCTGGGTGTTGAATGCATCAATTGACTCAGTTGGCTCTTGTGCGGCCTGTCAGAACTGGAACCGTTCACAGTCAATATTGACCATTGAGGCAAAGTAGTTGGACAGTGTCCTCCCCGCAGCTCGGTACGAGCCGTCACCTAGTGACAGAACCCTGTACAATTTCTGGACCTCGCTCCCTGTGTAGAACAGCACTAGTGTCTTCCTTTGAGATCACTAGTTATTTCAGCCACTTCGGAAAATATGTCTAGCCTCTCCAGTCAATGTGTCCAGCTTAGGCCTAGGGTTGCCGGGATTTGCCTTCATATCGAACTATGGCTCCAGGTGGCTGTGAAACGACGTGCATGCTGGCAGCAGAGTGCCCTTTGGACTTGGGCTTGGTGTCTGGAAGTTGAGACAACCTGTGTTATGGTGTGGGATACATTGACCCACTCAGCAGAATTCCCATCCATAATCAAGCTGAACTTCAGCAGTTAACAGCAAAATGGCTGCACTGGCACCTTGGAGAGCCATTGCCATGCATCAAAACTGCATTTTGCAGCTACAAAATGATGGCTGCACTGTTTTGCCAAGCACCATTGGGCAAGTTGGAACAGGGAGCACACCGGGAAAGGCTGCAGGGTGTGTTGTTGTCTGTACTAAAGAAGCAGACTGAAAAGCAGTGCTGCTTTGCTGCTTGCCCAAAGTTTGCCATTAAAAAAGGGAAATATTTTACATTTAAAATGATGCCACTCTGATGCACTTCATCTGTTCTACATTACTTAGCTTTTATCAGTGAGACCCTGCCATGCCCATCCATATTCAGATTGTGTTCCAGCAGAAGAGAGCATTCTCCCTTAATGACAGGCTGTGTCATACTAGATCTGGGAAATCAACAGAAGCTCTACATTTAGCCGCATGGAAAAACGCTTGACTTTTATGCTACAAAATGTCAAAAATCAATGCTTCAAAAGAAACCCTGGCTCTAAGGGCATATGTCAATGTTAATGGACCTGTGTCTTGAACAGATTGCTGTATAAGTGAAACTGACTAGGGCTGCAAAACAATGTGGGAAATTAAGAGGGAAGAGAAAACCATTTTAAAGGGACAGCACAGCAGACTTCACCACGTGTTAAAATGAGCTTTTGCAAATAAGGAACAATATCTGTTTAAAAGTGTAATGTGGAATATGGCCCTGTCCTTGCCTAGCAATGTAAAGGGGGTTTTGCTGGAAAACATATATGGGACGTTTTATTTCCACAGGCTTACTTTTGATTCAGAACAAACAAAATAAAATAAAGAAATAATGTATTGGCTGGACTGGGAAATCAGCCCTAACAGGTTTTCTGTCATGGCTCAAGGGACATTTGGGAGCTGACAAAAGGAGTGCCCTACCCCCAAGAGAAGCCACAATGGATTTCTGGGACGCCTACGTGTTAATTTTACCCTTTGAAACTTTGAATGGACTAGAAGGCAGCATATCACATGCTCGTCAGACTTTTGTCTGTGTTCCAGGTTGAAACAATAGATTCTGGGACACTTACGTGTGACTTTTGGAAAATCACCTCCCCTCAACCTCTACTGGGGAGTTCAAAGCCAACTTCAGTGCAGCCTTGTAAGCTATGCCCTTATTTGGTAGACAATGCTGGCCATCTGGCTCAAAAGGCTATTTTATTAATACATTTCAAGACTTTTTATCTCCAAAATTGGACAATGCAGTAATGTGAAATTTTCACAATATAGATGCAATTTTGGTGGCTTTAATTTAAAACATGCTAGCCTTCAATGGCATATTGGGGACAGAAATGGCAAAAAATTGGATATTCTTGGAAAAGGGTACATGATGTAACTTTGGAATTTAAAATTCACGTGCCTTATGATAATCTATATACATGTACAAAGTTATATAATTTTAGGTAAAATAGTTTAATTAAAAATGACGAAAAACTATTAGACGGACGAAACAAAGTTTTACAAACTGGAGAGATGGACTGCCATGCTCTACGTGAAATATGTAATCTGCTGATGTAATTTACAAAAATGATGCAACTGTATAAATGTGTGATTTATGTTTAGATGGATTTTGGGCAAAAAGCACTGTGGGATGGATTTGCACCTTATAAACGCCCCTCCCCTAAATTGAGTCCCCTCCTGGAGGAGGCGACCAAAATGGGCTTGCCTATCTTGTTCTTGGGGGTAGGTCTAGCTTAGTTCTGCCCAACAATAAACCTGAAGAAGTCACCTGCTTTAAAAAGGGTTGGGAGCTCACAGGGACAGGACACACTCTCTCCTGAATTTCCAGCACCTGTGTATCCAGACATTCCAGATCCATCTTTGCAAGATTCCAAGCTCTACTGCTAGGTCAAAGAATAGCTGACCCAATCCCAGCAAGGCCACTGATCCAAAAACCACACTAAAAACCCGAACAACAAGGGGGGAAAGCTGTGATACCCTTTGGGAAGTGTCCTGTGACCAGACCGGGTTTTTGCCCTACCTGAATGCCCGCTGTAGACTTGCGATCCAGTGACCAGACTTGCCCAGCTGTTTGCTGTAAGGGGCACCCGCCATGCTGTGACCAGAGCCCTTTGAGTCCAGAACCCAGTTGGCTGTCCCAAATCCCAAACTCAAGTGTGGATTGTGAGTATTTCCCCATCCCATAGCAACACATAGCCTACCCCATCTTGACCCTTTGTCTTTGTCCTATTTTCTAAGTAATCATATTTATTCCCTGGTAATTTGTTTAAGACTGTTAGAATTCTCTGTGCATCCTGTTCGTGATTTCCTGGGGTTAGCGTCATCCTTTCATTCATTTCTGTCTTGCAACTCCTTAGCAAAATTTTGATTAAATCAATTAATTCTCCCTAAGAAAAGAGGCACACTACGTGAAGGGTTACAACTGCAGCGTAACTTTTCTATTCACAGGTGGCATTCCCCTGTTATAGCCATTAAATCTAGCGTAAGTGAAATGTGTCTTTTTCTTTCCAAAAACGATTTTCTAATTTTAACTGCTTAATTTCACCAAAACTGACTTTCTTTCACCTTGAACATCTCATCCAATTCTTTAGCTAGATTCACTCTATCACTTCTATATTGTCCCTGTAATGTGAATCTATTCCCCAGCCTAAAAACTGCATTCTGATTCTGTTCATTTCACCCATTTAAAGAAAAAAAAACGTTTTGACATTTTAAACTGAAAAAAGTGTAAATGCAACTTTTCCACGTGTGATTTGACTGCACTGTGTCCTCACTTTCAAGATGCTTTTGAACTGTATGCCTTTTGGGAGACATTGCTTTATAGCTGCTAGTGATATTACAACCCTGATTCTGTGATAAAACATATGCACCTCATTATTTAACCACACATATAATTATCTGTCAAAGTCTGAGTTTTTGCATCTTATTTTGTATGGGGAGGTCGGATTTTAATTCTGTATGCTACCTCATATCCCTGACTCCCTGTTGCTTCTTTCTATCCACTCAAAATTCTATTTATTGGGGTTTGGTGGAACATTGAAGGGGAAACATTAATTCGGGTGCTATCAACCCGAATAGAAAAAGTGCTCCTATTTATTTGTGCTTTGCATATGTTCTTGTAGAAGGTTACCCACGCTTATTTCAGTGATTTTCATTGTAATAATCACCCCAATGATGATTGCTGCCAAATATTAAAATTATGTGATTCTCTTTGAATTTAAAATAAATAAATATTGTGTTACCATCCACCGGCCTGTAAAAGGTGGTGAGAGACGGGTTGGGTATCAGCTCAAGTCGAATTAGTAGAAAATGAGAAAAAGTATTCTAATTGAGCGCTACATCCGAGGCTAAAACCAAGGGTCCTGGTCCGGTGTGTGATGTCCGATTGTTATCCTTCACAGATTGGGGGCTTGGGCCAGGAATTGGGATTGTTTATTCACCCGTGACAGCTTAGCACAGGAGGCTAACCTTAAAGGTAGTGATACTTTGTGTGGTTGGAACACTGTGTTACGCTGCAGAAGCACCTCCCCAAAACAAAATCCTATGTATCAGGCTTGTGTATAAATTTAAGATAAATCAACCACAGACTAGACAAAAAGCAGCAGGATACAGATTATCCTTACATAAATTAATTAATAAAGAAATAACACTTTCCCAAATGACCACAGTAGAGATCAGGATGGCTAGGATTCACCTTCTGCACAAGTTATTTGTCAGAGGAGAATGTCAGCAACAAGATGAGGAAGTCTGGCTAGGAGAGATGATGCAACAGGTCACCGCCATGGACACAGATGAGTGGCAGGATGGTAGCCTGTTACATCAAGCCTTAAGTGAGTTCTACATGACTCCAAATATAAAAGAAGAGCAGATTAAAATGGTCTGAATCACAGCCTACATGTATCTCCACATGGGGGTGATGCAGGTGAAATCTGAGGAAAATAGAACTCTACTGAAAAAACAATCTGAATTTTTAACTCAAATTCAGACTGAGTGGAAGAAAAATTGAAAAAGAGCCAGGATTCTGAGGTCCAAGTTGAGAACTATATCAAACAGCTAAAAGAGGACTTAACTCTACAACAGCAAAATAATGCAGACCAAGAGGCCCAAATAAAGACCTTAAGAGTGGAATGTCAAGAAAAAGTTGACTCATTGGAAGAGATGCAACTGAAATTAAAAGAACAAGTGAGATTATGCCAGAGTAGAGCACATGGCCACTTTACAGAATCAGATAAAACAATTGGAAGAGGAAAATAATAAATTAATTGTGAGAGACCTCCACTCTCAATCAGAATTTGATGAAGAACGCCAGATATGAGGTGCCATAACACAACAAAGGGATGACCTGGCTGAACAAAGGGGCGCTCTGTGTCAGGAGAAAGACATAGGAGACAAATGGAACTCGAGTTAGAGCAGGCCATAGAGGCTCTAAATGTGCAGAAAAAGGAGGTTTACCTCCTGCAACAGAAATCCTCTCATTGTTCCCAAACCATACAGACAGCGCAAAGAGACAATGAGGACCTCTGTGAGGAGAAAGAGGGGCTCCACCAGCAGGTGGCAGCTCAAGAGCGGGTCATAGAGGCCAGTAAAGCCCTGATAGCTGAGCAAAGGCAAAATATCTTTGCCTGCTATCAAGAGGTGGGGGCTGAGAAGGAGAAAATAGCGAGGTTGGAGAAAGTGGGTGCTAGATTTAATCCAAACTGGGGGGACCCCGAACAGGTAGAGAGGGAGAGGGCAACCCCTGATCATAGTATGATGACCGCTGTACTAAGGAACTCAAACCCATTTAATACTTTGTACACTGCCGACTTCATGTCTACTGGTTCACATGAGTCAGAAACCATGAGGCCGTCAGAATTAAATAGGCTTAGCATAAGGGAGCTGACAGGTCAGCGCCCCCCAGAAATTGAACAGCCGGCGTCCCTGTATAGGTCCAAAAATATTAAGGATGAGATCTCTGATAAGGAAGTCTCCTATGAGGAGAAAGTCAGGGAATTAGATCTGCAGACATACTACCTCCAAAGGGACCAGTTGGTTCAATTTGTAGAAAGACCGAATGAAATGAGGCCCAACAAGAGCATTCTGAAGACCTCCACCCAATTAGGGCATTGGGGGGATCCTCTGCCAACCATGGAAGCAGGGACGAGTCAGAAGACTACTCTCCTGTGCGCCACAGGAGAGAAGAAACTAGGCCCCACTATTCTGCGAGCCCCTCACAAGCTCAAAGAATCAGGGAGTGCTTAGAAGATCAGGAGGGGTCCTCCAACTGTAGCGCATCTGAGTCTGAGGGCAGTGGACTCAGGTGAAACAGCAAAAGAAGGCAAATAAACTAAAAAGAGTTCTGGTGAAAGACCCCATTAGGCAGATCAAGGCCATTAGGAATTTCATAACTCCATACCTCAAAAACAAAAATATACTGTCTGAGAACATTTGGAACTATATGAACAAATGATGGACACTTTTCACCTGAAAGACAACCAGAACTGCATAGGGTATGTTAAATGGACGTCCTCTCCAGAGTACTCCAGCTTCTTTGCTGGACTGGAAAACCAAAACCATTCAAGATGGTCACCTACAGGTCGGCCATCTTGAAACACTTTTCTGCCCACAGAAACCCCCAAGAGGCTTGCAAAGCAGCCTGCAATTTGCAGTGCAGGGAAGATCAGGCCTCACAAGAATTTGTGCAGGAGCTAAAACACGCCTTTTCATAAACCACTACGAGGGTGCGCAAAGATAGCAGAGAGTCTATAAACAACTACTTTCATGCGCTCCCAAAATATATGACCCAGCTGGTGAGGGATTTCCATGATAACATTTCTCTGGACTAGGTAATAGAGCAGGCTACCTGCATTTATGAAGTCCAAAAACCTGCAGAATATAATAACCAGATAAAAAAAAAATAGCCAACACCCCTGCTGCTGCTAAAGTGGCAGAGGTGAAGGTTGCCCCCATATTGGACATAGAAATTTGGGGGCCTAAAAATGTACCTACCCAAAACCAGCAAAATCAGAGGCCAAGAAGGCCTTTGGGCCAATCAGCAACAGTGGGCAGTGAGGGAGGTAATCCCACCAATGGGACCCCTAACTCTCCTGATTATGTAAGTCCCATATACAAGGGCAACCGACTTATCTTGGGATATGTATGGACTCCGCCAGCCCAAGAGGTTGGGTCCACCCAGGTAAGTACTCCCTTTGGAAACTCCCCTCCTAACTTCCCACGGGAGAGTAGTAATCCCACGAATCCTGGGTTAGGCACGGGGGAAGGAGGGTGTAAATCCCTAGAGGAAGCTTCCTTCCTCACCCGTGAAAAGCCCCTGCATACCCCGGAACCAGAACTAAAACATGCTGCCCCCAAAAATCTGCAACCAAGGGAACAGGGTGGGCAGGAGAAATAAAGACCTCAAAAAGGCCCATTTTGTGGAGGAAGTTAGTGTCCTCCAGTTTGAAGGGGAAGAATTCTTAGAGGATTCTGGGAAGAAATCTTCTCCTTCAGGGACGGGGGAATTCCTCCCAAAGGAAAAATAGATTCCGAAATCCCATCTATTTCAGTATGTCACATTTTTATTACATATTGCCAGACTCTGGCATAGAAAATTGTCCAAAACGCCACTGTCAGATTCCAAAATAAAGAAATTGACCGCCCAGCTTGCCCAAAATGCCTGTTACCTTTGCCTAATTGAGGAGAAGTAAGCGAGATGTTATGCCCATGTTCAACTGCAAGTGCAATGTACAATTTCAGAACAAGTGGACACTGTATCCAAAGCCACTCTTTTGTCAAAAAGGGCCTTTGAGCAGCTAAATCCAGGAAGTGGGGAGAGACACCAGATGCCTCTCACTCCTCTTCCAGGACAACTCCAGAACTTCGAAGTGAATGAAATTCCTGTCGTGGGGACTGTGGATTTGGAAATAAAAAACAGGCGACGTAAGGTAAAACACCTGGTCATAATAGTGACTCCAGAGGGAACACCTGTCTACTAGGGAATGACATTGTCCACAGATTGTCTACCCTAATACACTGTGTGAACAAGCTTCTCTGGACTCAGCCTAGCAGGCCAATTAAATTAAAACAGAGTCTCAACCATATTAGTTCAAATGGCACATGCGACATGGTTGAACAAAAATCTGATCATATTGAGTTGCCGATTTCCAGAATACTCAAATAACTGATGTGACAGTAATTGCTGTAGGACAATAAACTGGTGATGGACACTCCTCTCCATTCCTGCAAATCAACCTTCCTTTCCTGTTTTAAGTGGCATTCCATAATGGAACAACATATTTTTAAACTTTATACTGATTCACAATCTGAAAATCCCAATTCTATAGTCAAAAGTGATATGAAACCAGCTAAAAGTTTAGCTGACATTAAGAAAATTAGGGATCCGTTGTTCCTCCCTATTCAGTTAAATGATGGGAAGGAGTCTGTTCTCGCCTGAGTGTGTGTGACCAATGGAACGAGCTTCATCAGCGAAGCCATGTTCAGAAAGCTCCCAAAAGATCCACCCATTCCCACATTTAAATTGATCAATAAGTGGGAAATGAGCCTGGAAACTCCCAATTCCAAACATATCCTGCCTAGCAGGTGTATGCTCAAAATTTATATATGTAACAAAAGCATAGAACATAATTTTTGGGTCGTGCGAGATGTCCCTGCTGCATTCTGTTTAGGCAGTGACATTCTCAATCGGCTTGCAATTCATTTGGACCTGATAAATTACAAAGCCTGGTCCTGACTAGGGGGCAATCCGATGGACTTTGATGATTCAGAAAAAGCATTTTGGTCAGCCCAATTGCTGCTGTATGCGGTTGAAGTTCAAATTGGAGAGGAGGTCACCATCCCAGGACGGACCCGACAATTCCCACTTGAATACAAAATTAAAAGAGGACAGAAACTGAAAAAATCTGACCATATGTACACCTCAATGCCCATCTCCAACAGCAGGGGCTGGGGTTACACCCAACACCATTAGTCAATGTAGAACACAACACCATTCCAAAATTGATGGATAACTTCGACCCTAGGAGTGTTACTCTGGGCGCAGGCACCATTATTGGAATGGCAGTTGATGACCAACATTTTTCCATGGATCTAGGAAACAAACTGATAGGACCAATCCCCAATGACTGCTTTGAAAACGACAGTGACAATGACATACCACCGGACAGGATCTTCACCCGGCAAGGGGGGAATTTCCTGGTGTACTCTTCCTGCCCTTACGGGAAGGAAGAGGTGACCTGTGACATCAGGCAGGATGAGGTGATATTCCAAGTCCATAATGACTTCCTCTCCTACCTTAAACCCTGTGTCCAGCTCAATATGCTAACCAGAGACCTCTCCGCACAGCTGGAGGAGGCTGCTGAGATAGCAAAACCTGAAGTCTTTCCAGGTTACAGGCAAATGGTTGAAGAGCGGGTCAACCTAGCTGATGCCTTTGAGACTCCGGAGAAAAAGCAAAAGTTGAAGCAGGTGTTCGTAGATTTTCAAGATATCTTAGCTGTGGACTTGTACAACTGTGGTCACACCGAGATCCATACTACAACAATTCCCACGGACCCTGGAATGACTCCTGTGTTTGTGAAGCAATATCGCTTGCCTCTCGCATCCATGGAGTCCCTGACAGAAATCATCAAAAACCTTGAGTCCTGTGAGATAATTCGTCCAGTCCACAGCACCTTTAATAACCCAGTGCTGTGGATTGTAAAACCAAATGGCCAATGGAGACTCTGCGCAGTCCTTAGGAAGCTCAATAAATGGGTTCACATGTCCCGATGGCTTCTCGGGTACATTGACCAAGGACGGGCCCAGATCCAGGGGTCAAAGGTATACACTGCCTTTGACCTGACAAATGGGTACTGGACCATGCCTATCAGTCGGGAGGACCAATACAAGCAGGCCTTTACCTTTGGCGGGCAGCAGTACAGGTGGACTTGACTCCCTTCGGATACACAAACTCTGGCAACAAATTCAACAACTTCTTACATAAGGCCATGCCCGACTTGGGTGAAAGGGGTAACCTGGCCTATGTGGATGATGTCTTAATAAAAATCTGAAGTGTGGAGGAACACATAGCGGAAATCCGTTATGTTCTAACCCAGTTGAGGGTTGCCGGAGCAAAACTGTCCTTCCAAAAGTCACAGTGGTGCAGAACCCGTGTCAACTTCTTTGGACATGAAATAACTCCTGACGGTCCCTGTGCCCAGGAAAAGAAATTGGAAGCACTCCTAAAAGCTGAAATACCCACAACTCTGCACGATAAAAGAAGCCTCCTTGGACTGACTAATTACAATAGGAAGTTCATTGAGGATTACACAGAGATCACAAGGCCCCTGATCCATCTGTTGAAGGGGGGGTCAAGTGGGAGTGAGGTTCAAAACAACTCAAAAGAAGTCTCTCACAAGTGCCTTGTCTAACTTACCCTGTCAAAAACAAGGAGTTCTTTTTGGAGACAGGGTTTTCGAATACATGCTTGACAGCAGTATTATATCAAAAGCATGACAAAGTCAATAAAGTCATCTCCTATGCAAGCAAGACTTTATCCTCTGTGGAGGAAAAATTCAATGATTGTGAGAAGGAACTCCTGGCACTGGTGTGGGCATTAAAAAAATACCACCCGTTCATCCAGGGGGAACACATCATAGTGGAGACACCACACCAGCCATTGCAACACCTCCAAAGTGACCAAATCCAGGCCGGAAATGTGAGTAATTCCAGAATTACTTCCTGGATTCTGTCAAAGCAAGGCTTTCGTGTAGAGGTCAGATATGGGAAAAACAAGAAGAGTCCACTTGTGCAAGGTCTGGCTAACTTGCATGATTGTACCAGAGAAAACTGCCTCGAGGACGAAAGTTTTAAATCCCAGAACAACATGGAGGCGTACCTGAATTCCCCGCACAAAGTCTATGAAGAAGACAAATAAGACAAGTGAGAGGGAATGCCAATAGTTTATGTGGATGGGTTCTCATACCATGTTGACAACAACGGGGAAAAGGAACTGGTGGCCGGCGTAGGGAATGCCTGGGTGAATGATGCCCCGAACCCACCATTTGGTACAAAATCGGTCCCAGCAGTAGTCAGGTGGCAGAGTTGATGGCAGTTCATCAGGCCATCCTCACTGCCACCCAACCCCTACTCCACGAACTGGTCATAATCACCCATTCAGATTATGGGCCTCATCACGAGTCTGGCGGTAACCCTTAAATGCGGCGGTAGCGCTATTACCACTGCATTTAAGGGTCAGCCAGATCATGGCCTTGGCAGATTTCTCCCCAGCTCTGAGCTGGGGGGAAATCCACCGAAAATTTGCGCTCATACCGCCGGCAGGAAATCCACCGGCGGTATGAGCGCGAAATTTCCCCATTGAGCCCAATGGGGAAAGGGGCATTCCCGAATGGGCTCAATGGGGAATGGGGATTTCCAAATCCGCCAAACCCGTGATCCGGCGCTCAGAGCGCCAGTGGGTTTGTCGGTAGGGAAGATAGTGCCAGCGCTATTAGCACCGGCGTTACCGCCCAACTCGTGATGAGGCCCTATGTCTGAAACGGGTTCGTGGAGCACCTGGTAAATTGGAAAACCAGAGGCATGCTGTGTGATAATAACACTTCTCTCAAACATGGTAAGCTAATCCAAAATACTGATTATCTGGTCAGTTCTAATGGGATGAACATCTATTGGAAGCAAATCAAAGGTAATTCCAGAATAGAGGGGCCAGACAAAACTGGCAATGACCGGGTTGATCAGAGGGCCAAAACCGGAGCCATCCAGGGGGATCTCCTTGAGATCGAGTCCCTGTTGGGGGAAATCCAGGTCACTGCGGTCACTAGGTCCCAGACAAATGCTCACAATGAACTCTCAGCTGCCCAGTGGATTAAGGAGACCCAGATGCTGATTTAATCACGGCACAAAAAGGGGATCCAATTATTGGGAAATGTTATCAACACATTGAGGACCCTGAGAACTTTCCTCTGACGGGTACAGATTACATCGGGAAAGAGGACCTCAGAGTGTTGATGAATTGTCCCAAAATGTTCCAAATCCAAGACGGTTTGTTGGTAAGGAGATCCATCTCTGGTTGTGACCAGTGGGTGGTACCTACCTCATTCCAGAGCCTGATGCTAAGTCACGCCCATGACACGGCCACAGCCGGATATCAGAGGTTTCACACTGCTCTAGAAATCTTGCGGGAGGTTGCATATTGGCCACACATGGGGCAGGACCTTGACCAATATTTGAAGGGGTGTCTTGTGTGTGCACAATTTCAGCCAACTTCACTCACACACCGAGCTCCCCTCCATAGGAGGGGGATGACACTGCCTTGGTCAGATTTACAAGTACATTTCAACAGGCCCATGATTCGCTCCTCTAGGGGGAACAAGTACATTTTAACAGTAACTTGCTTGTTTACCAAATGGGTGGAATGTCTCCCGGCCCCAAATTGCAAGGAAGAAACAGAAGCTTCCCTGATGATCAACCACATCTTCTCATGCTTTGGCCTATCCCTAAGGATTGAGTCAGACTTCACCAGCGAAGTGATGGCAAAGATGTGGAAGATACTTGGGGAAAGACGGAAACTTCACATTGCATACCCATGACCTCTAGTGGGGTAGTTGAGAGGTACAATAAAACCATTGTGAGTATTCTTAAAACGTTTGTGGCAGATTCTGGGCCAAGTTGGGACATCTGATCACCGCTTATCCTCATGGCCATCAGATCTGCACCATCTTGTGAGACCAAGATGTCTCCATTTGAGCTAATGACTGGGAGAAGGATGGTGCTACCTCAGCATCTGCTGTATGGAACACAAGAGCAGACACTGATAAACACTTCCACAACTTATGAGTATGTTGAGAATCTAAGAAAACACTTATAACATGCTTTTGCGTACGCTCAACGGAATCTGGAAATATTTGCAGAAGGGATGAAGACTCAACATGACTTAAAAACAACCAAAAAGGAATACCAAGTAGGAGACAGGGTCTACATGTACAATTTCCAAAGGAACCAGACCAAGGAGCAGAAATTTCTACTGAACTGCCGCTGTCCTTTTGAAATTGTAGATAAAATTTCACCTGGTGCCTATAGAATCTGCATCCCCAAAGGAGAGTTGGCAGAAGAGAAATGGGTCCATATAAATCAGCTAGAGATTTGTCACCCAAGACATGCTTTGCGGCGGATTGAGGAGCAAAGAGAAAGTCAATGAGAGGGGACATCTGGAGAATAAGAACAAGAAAAAAGAAGAACCGGAAAGGAACAGGTAGGTTTATAGGTATAATTATTTAACAGGGATTATTTTTCTTCATTGTCAGTACGAAGGTATCCTTAAAAATTCTAGTAAAACCAACAGTTATCTGTATCTTATGAGTGATTAATTGTCTTTATCATCTAAGTATTGTAATGATCGCAATGCATGTGTGTCCCACTGCTGTCAATCTTCCAGGAAGGCAGTCAGGTGGGAAAATTAGTAACCGGTTCTTATTTATTCACTAGATTCGTACTGGTTGCGCCTATTCATAGACCAAGGAGGACTTCCCCGGTGACCTGGAAAGGATAGATCAAAGAAAAATCGGGGGGTGTTGATCCACACCATAAAGAAAGACCTAAGGGAAAGCTGTGGGTGTTGCTACACACTCCAATCAGAGCCAAGAGGAGGATCGTGGTGTACAGCTCCCTGATGGAAGAAGGACTCCACCTAATGAACCCCACTTTGCCCTACTGATGAACCCCACTTTGGCCTACTCTCCTTCGACAAGAAGTTTCAGAAGAGCTGGGGGGATTTGTGGGATACATTGACCCACTCAGCAGAATTCCCATCCATAACCAAGCTGCACTTCAGCAGTGAACATCAAAAGGGCTGTGCTGGCTCCTTAGAGCACCATTGTCCTGCATCAAAACTGCATTTTGCAGCTACAAATTTATGGCTGCACGGTTTTGCCAAGCACCATTGGCCTAGTTGGTACAGGGAACACACAGCAAAAGGCTATCAGGGTGTGTTCTTGTGTGTAATAAAGAAGCAGAGTGAAAAGCAGCGCTGCTTTACTGCTAGCCCAAAGTTTCCCATTGAAAAAGGGAAATATTTTACATTTAAAATGATGCCGGTCTGATGCTCTTCATCTGTTCTACATTACTCTGCTTTTATCAGTGAGACCCTGCCATGCCCATCCATATTCAGATTGTGCTTTAGCAGGAGGGAGCATTCTCCCTGAATGACAGGCTGTGTCAGACCAGATCTGGGAAATCAACAGAAGCTTTACTTTCAGCCGCACACAAAAACGCTTGACTTTTAGGCTACAAAATGTCAAAAAGCAATGCTTCAAAAGAAACCCTAGCTCTAAGGGCGTACGTCAATTTCAGTGGACCTGTGTCTTGAACAGATTGATGTATAAGTGAAAGTGACTTTGGCTGCAAAACAATGTGGGAAATTCAGAGGGAAGATAAAACCTTTTGAAAGGGACAGCCCAGCAGACTTCGACACGTGCTAAAACACGCTTTTCCAAATAAGGAAAAATATCTGTTTAAAAGTGTAATGTGGAATAAGGCCCTGTCCTTGCCAAGCAATGTAAAGGGGGGTTTGCTGGGAAACATATATGGGATGTATTATTTCCACAGGCTTACTTCTGATTCAGAACAAAAGAAAATTAAATAAATAAGTAATGTATTGGCTGGACTGGGAAATCAGCCCTAACAGGTTTTCTGCCATGTCTCAAGGGACATTTGGGTGCTGACAACATGAGTGCCCTACCCCCAAGAGAAGCCACAATGGATTTCTGGGATGCCTACATGTTAATTGTACCCTTTGAAACTTTGAATTGACCAGAAGGCAGCTTATCATATGCTCATCAGACTTTTGTCTGTGCTCTAGGTTGAAACAATAGATTCTGGGACACTTACGTGTGACTTTTGGAAAATCACCTCCCCTCAACTTCTACTGGGGAGCTTCAAATCCAACTTCAGAGCAGCCTTGTAAGCTATGCCCTTATGTGGTAAACAATGCTAGCCATCTGGCTCAAAGGGCTATTTTATTAATACATTTCAAGACTTTTTATCTCCGAAATGGGACAATGCAGTAATGTGAAAGTTACACAATCTAGATGCAATTTTGGTGGCTTTAATTTAAGATGTGGTAGCCTTCGCTGGCATATTGGGGACAGAAATTGCAGAGAATTGGATATTCTGTGAAAGGTGTACATGATGCAACTTTGAAATTTAATATTCACATGCCTTATGATAATCTATAAACATGTATAAAGTTAAAGAATTTTAGGTAGAATAATTTCATTGAAAATGAGGAAAAACTATTACACGGATGAAACAGAGGCCTACAAACTGGAGAGTTGGACTGCCATGCTCTGCGTGAAATATGTAATCTGCTGATGTAATTTACATAAATGCTGCAACTGTATAAATGTGTGATTTATGTTAAGAAGGATTTTTGGCAAGTACTGTGGGATGGTTTTGCACCTCATAAAACACAACCCGCTAAACAACCCGCTAAACTGAGTCCCCTCTTGGAAGAGGCGACCAACATGGGCTGACCTATCCAGTTCTTGGGGGCAGGTCTAGCTTAGTTTTGCTCAATAATAAACCCGGTGATGTCACCCACTTTATAAAAGGGTTGGGAGCTCACAGGGACAGGGCACACTCTCTCCTGAAATTCCAGCACCTGCGTATGCAGACATTCCAGATCCATCTTCGTAAGATTCCAGGCTCTACTGCTAGGTCAAAACATAGCTGACCCTATCCCAGCAAGGCCATTGATCCAGAAACCCCACTAAAAACTCCAATAACAGGGGGGAAAGGCGGTGGTACCCTTGGGGAAGTATCCTGTGATCAGACTGGATTTTTGCTCTACCTGCATGCCCGCTCTCCCCTTGTCATCCAGTGACCAGACTTGCCCAGCTGTTTGCTCCTCCATGCTGTGACCAGAGCCCTTTGGGTCTGGAACCCGGTTGGCTGTCCCAAATCCCAAACCCAGGTGTGGATTGGGAGTATTTCCCCATCCCGTAGCAACACATAGCCTACCCCATCTTGACCCTTTGTCTTTGTTCTATTTTCTAAGTAATCCTATTTATACCCAGGTAACTTGTTTAAGACTGTTAGAATTCTCTGTGCATCCTGTCCATGATTTCCTAGTGTTAGCACCATCCTTTCATTCATTTCTGTCTTGCAACTCCTTAGCAATATTTTGATTAAATCAGTTAATTCTCCCTAAGAAAAGAGGCACACTACATGACAGGTTATACCTGATACATAACTTTTCAATTCACAGGTGGCATTCCCATTTTCTAGCCATTAAATCTAGCGTAAGTGAAATTTGTCTTTTTCTTTCCAAACCAACTTTCTAATTTTAACTGCTTTATTTCACCTAAACCGACTTTCTTTCACCTTGAACAACTCATCTAATTCTTTAGCTAGAGTCACTCTATCACTTCTATATTGTCCCTGTAATGTGTATCTATTCCCCAGCCTAAAAACCACATTCTGATTCTGTTTATTTCACCCGTTTAAAAAGAAAACATTTTGACATTTTAAACTGAAAAAAGTGTAAATGCAACTTTTCCACATGTGATTTGACTGCACTGTGTCCTCACTTTCAAGTTGCTTTTGAAAAGTATGCCTTCTGTGAAACATTGCTTTATAGGTGCTAGTGATATTACATCCCTGATACTGTAATAAAACATATGTACCTCATTATTTAACCACACATATAATTAATTATTTGTCAAACTCTGAATGTCATTTTATGCAATTGCAAAGGGTTTTTTGCCACTTCTTTTGTGAGGGAATTTTAATTCTGTGTGCCGCCTCATATCCCTGACACCCTGCTGCTCTTCCTATCCACGCAGAATTTGATTATTGGGGTTTGAGGGAAACCTTAACTCGGGTGATATCTACCCAAATAGAAAAAGTGCTCCTATTCATTTGTGCTCTGGATATGTTGTTGTAGAAGGTTACCCAAGTGCACTTCAGTGATTTTCATTGTAATTATCACCCCATTGGCGATTGCTGCCCAATATAAAAATGGTGCGATTCTCTTTGAATTTAAAATAAATAAATATTTTGTTACCGCACACCGGCCTGGTTCATGGTCCATTGTGTCCCAGGGTATTTGGAAAAGAGGGTGAGAGACAGGTTGGGTATCAGCTCAAGTTGAATTTGTAGAAAATAAAGAAAAAGTATTCTCATTGAGTGCTACATCCGAGGCTAAGAACAAGGGTCCTGGTCCGGTGTATGACGCCCGATTGAAATTCTTCACAGATTGGCGGCTCAGGACGGGAATTGGGATTGTTCATTCACCCGTGAGAGTTTAACACAGCAGGCTAACCTTCAAGGTAGTGATACTTTGTGTGGTTGGAACACTGTGTTCTGCTGTAGAAGCGCATCCCCAAAACAAAAATCCTAAGTATCAATCCTGTGTATAAAATTAAAGATAAATCAACCCAGACTAGACAAAAAGCAACAGAATACAGATTACCCTTACATAAATAAATTAATAAAGAAAGAACACTTTCCAAAATGACCACAGTAGAGATCAGGATGGCTAGGAAGCACCTTCTGCACAAGATATTTGTCAGAGGAGAATGGCTGCAACAACATGAGGAAGTCTGGATAGGAGAGATGACGCAACAGGTCACTGCCATGGACACGCATGTGTGGCAGGATGGTAGCCTGTTACATCAAGCCTTAAATGAGTTCTACATGACTCTCAATATAAAAGAAGAGCAGATTAAAAGTGATCTGAATCACAGCCTACATGTATCTCAACATGGGAGTGATGCAGGTGAAATTTGAGGAAAATTGAACTCTGGCGCAAAACCAATCTGAATCCTTAACTCAAATTCAGACTGAGCTAAAACTAGTGGAAGACAATTGAAAACGAGCCAAGATTCTGAGGTCCATCTTTTAGAACTATATCAACCAGCTAAAAGAGGACTTAGCTCTACAACAGCAAATTAATGCAGACCAAGAGGCCCAATTAAATACCTTAAGAGTGGAGTGTCAAGAACGGGTTGACTTTTGGAAGAGATGCAACTGAAATTAAAACAACAAGTGAGATACAATGATGCCAGTGTAGAGCATATGGCCACTTTACAATATCAGATAAAAAATTGGATGACGAAAATAATAATTAATTATGAGAGACCTCCACTCTCAATCAGAATTTGATGAAGAGCACCGGAAATGAGGAGTCATAACACAACAAAGGGCTGACCTGCCGGAAGAAAGTGGCGCTTTGTGTCAGGAGAAAGAGGCCCTATACCAGGAAATGTGCAGTTTAAAAACAAATCTGGAGAGAAGGGAGTCAGACCTTCTGGTACTAACTGGCATAGCATTAGGATGTGATAAATGAATGGGACATAGGAGACAAATGGAACTCGAGTTAGAGCAGGCCATAGAGGCTCTAAATGTGCAGAAAAAGGAGGTTTACCTCCTGCAACAAAAATTATCTCATTGTTACCAAACCATACAGACAGCGCAAAGAGACAATGAGGTCCTCTGTGAGGAGAAATTGGGGCTCCACCAGCAGGTGGCAGCTCAAGAGCGGGTCATAGAGGCCAATAAAGCCCTGATAGCTGAGCAAAAGGCTCAGATCTTTGCCTATTATCAAGAGGTAGGGGCTCTAACGAAGAAACTAGCGAGGCTGGATGAAGAGGGTGCTAGATTTAATCCACACTGGAGGGACCCCGAGCAAGTAGAGTGGGACAGGGCAACCCCTTATCATAGTATGATGACCTCTGTACCAAGAGACTCAAACCCGTTTAATACTTTGTAAACTGCTGACTTCTTGTCCACTGGTTCACATAAGCCAGAAACCATGAGGCCGTCAGAATTAAATAGGCTTAGCATAATGAAGCTGACAGGTCAGCGCCCCCCAGAAATTGATGGACGGGCGTCCCAGTATAGGTACAAAAATATTAAGGCTGATATCTCTGATAAGGAAGTCTTGTATGAGTAGAAAGTCAGGGAATTAGGTCTGCAGAAATACTACCTCCAAAGTGACCAGTTGGTTCAATTTGTAGAAAGACAGAATGAAATGGGGCCCAAAAAGAGCATTCTGAAGACCTACACCCAATCAGGGCAGTGGGGGGGGGTCCTCTGCCAACCCTGGAAGCAGGGAGGAGTCAGAAGACTACTCTCCTGTGCGGCAGCAGGAGAAAAAACTAGGCCCCACCATTCTGCAAGCCCCTCACAAGCTCAAAGAATCAGGGAGTGCCTAGAAGATCAGGAGGGGTCCTCCAACAGTAGCGCCTCTGAGTGTGAGGGCGAGTGGACTCAGGTGAAATGGCAAAAGAAGATAAATAAACTAAAGAGAGTTCTGGTGAAAGACCCCATTAGGCAGATCAAGGCAATTAGGAAT
The DNA here is from genome assembly GCF_040938575.1 of Ambystoma mexicanum. Taxonomy (NCBI): domain Eukaryota; kingdom Metazoa; phylum Chordata; class Amphibia; order Caudata; family Ambystomatidae; genus Ambystoma; species Ambystoma mexicanum. Next base: position 307,593,699 of record NC_090936.1, read on the forward strand.
TTCATAACTCTGTACCACAAAAACAAAAAATATTCTGTCTGGGAACATTTGGAATTCTATGAACAAATGATGGACACATTTCACCTTAAAAACAACCAGAACTGCATTGAGTATGCTAAATGGACGTTCTCTCCGGAGTACTCCAGCTTCTTTGCTGGAATGGAAGACAACAACCATTCACTATGGTCCACCTACAGGGCAGCCATCTTGAAACACTCTTCCGCCCACAGAAACCCCAAAGAGGCTCGGAAAGCGGCCTACAATTTGTAGTGCGAGAAAGATCAGACCCCACGAGAATTTGTGCAGGAGCTAAAACGAGCCTTTGCACAAACCACTAGGAGGGTGCGCACCGATAGCAGAGAGTTTATAACTACCTACTTTCATGCTCTCCCAAAATAAATCATGACCCAGCTGGTGAGGGATTTCCATGATAAAAGATCTCTGGACTGGGTAATAGAGCAGGCTACCCGCATTTATGAAGTGTAAAAACCTGCAGAAAATAAAAACCAGATAAAAAAACCCAAACCAGCCAACACCCCTGCTGATGCTAAGGTGGCAGAGGTGAAGGTTGCCCCCATTTTGGACCTAGAAATGGGGGGGGAAATGGACCTATCCAAAACCAGCAAAATCAGAGGCCAAGAAGGCCTTCGGGCCAATCAGCAACAGGAGGTAATCCCACCAGTGAGACCACTAACTCTCCTGATTATGTAAGTCCCAGATACAAAGGCATCCAACCTATTTTGGGGTATGTATGGACTCCCCCAGCCCAAGAGGTGGGGTCCCACCAGGTAAGTACTCCCTCAGGAAACTCCCCTCCTAACTTCCCACCGGAGGGTAGTAATCCCAAAAATCCTGGGTTAAGCTTCTTTACCCGGTATCCTCAAAACCCCAACCCAATCCAGGAGAGGGGAGCCCAAGGGTGGAGGGTTACCAAAATTCCCCGGTACCCAGGGTACTCCGGGTGAAAGGATTGTTACCCTTCCCCTGAATCCGCTAGTTACGAACAAAGACCCCAGTACCAGCTGGAACGTGTATCCCAACTTGAGCGCCATGTCCAGAACCTCACACAGGATCTCGGTTGCATGTTTAGGGCTCAGCAGAACCCACAGATAGACATGGCGGCTCAGAACCTCACAAACCAAGGGTCTGGCACCCCAGAAGAATGACGGGGAGAGAACCTTGATAATCCACCAGTTTATGAGGAGGAGGCACGGGGAAGGAGTGTGTAAAGTCCCAGAGGAAGCTTCCTTCCTCACCCGTGAAAGCCCCTGGAAACCCAGAACCTCTCCCTCCCCCGAAAATCTGAAAACCAGGGAACATGGTGGGCAGGAGAAATAAAGACCTCAAAAAGGCCCATTTTGCAGAGGAATTTAGTGTCCTCCAGTTTGAAGGGTAAGAATCCTTAGAGGATTCTGGGAAAAAAAATCTTCTCCTTCAGGGATGGGGGAATTCCTTCCAAAGAAAAATGGGTCCCAAGAGATCCGAATTAAGACTGGGTGGGTGTGGGGACTGATGCAAAGCCACCCATCCCTGAACCCCAGAATTGCCATACTGAGAAAAAAAATAGTGAACTGGTCCTACTGACTGCCTCCAGGTAAAAGGGGCAGCAGATTGCTAGGAGAAAAATTGGATTCCGAAATCCCATCTATTTCAGGATGTCACATTTTTTATTACAGAGTCCCAGACTCTGGCACAGAGAATTGTCCAAAACACCACTGTGTCGGAGTTCAAAGTAAATAAATTGACCACCCAGCTTGCCCAAAATGCCCATTACCTTTGCCCACTTGAGGAGAAGGAGGGGAGATGTTATGCCCCCGCTCAAGTGCAAGGGCAATGTACAATTTCATCACTGGTGGACACTGGATTCCAAGCCACTCTTCTGTCAAAAAGGGCCTTTGAGCAGGAAGGGGGAGAGATACCAGATCCCTCTCACCCCTCTTCCTAGACAACTCCAGAACTTCAACAGGAATGAAATTCCTGTTGAGGGGACTGGAGATTTGGAAATAAAAATTGGGCAACATAAGGTGAAACACCCGGTCATAGTTGTGACTTCAGAGGGAACACCCTGTCTACTAGGGAATGACATCCTCCACAGGTTGACTACCCTAATAGACTGTTTGAACAAGGCACTCTGGACTCAGACTAAAAGGCCAATAAAATAAAAACAGAGTCTCAACCATATTAGCTCATCATGGTTGAACAAAAATCTGATCATATTGAATTTCATTTCCAGAATAATCAAATACCTGATGTGACAGTAATTGCTCTAGGACAACAAACTGGTGATGGCCATTCCTCTCCATTTCTGAAAATTGACCTTCCTTTGAAATTTTATACTGATTCACAATCTGAAAATCCCAATTCTATAGTCAGAAGTGATGAGAAACCAGCTCAAAGTTTAGTTGACATTCAGAAAATTAGGGAACAGTTGTTCCTCCCTATTCATTTAAATGACGGGAAGTAGTCTGTTCTGGCACGAGTGTGCATGAACAATGGAAAGAGCTTCATCGGAGAAGCCATGTTCAGAAAGCTCCCAAAAGATCCTGTCATTCCCACATTTAAATTGATCAATAAGTGGGAAATGGGCCTGGAAACTCTCAATTCCAAACATCTCCTGCATAGCAGGTGTATGCTAAAAATATCTATAGGTAACAAAAGCATAGAATATGATTGTTGGGTCGTGCGAGATGTCTCTGCTGCATTCTATTTAGGCAGTGACATTCTCAATCGGTTTGCAATTTATTTGGACCTGATAAATTACAATGCCTGGTCCCGACTAGGGGACAATCCCATGGACTTTGATGATTCAGAAAAAGCATTTTTGTCAGCCCAATTGCTGCCATATGTGGCTGAAGTTCAAATTGGAGAGGAGGTCTCCATCTCAGGATGGACATGACAATTCCCACTTGAATAAACAATTAAAAGAGGACGGAAACTGAACAAATCTGACGCATATTTACACCTCAATGCTCATCTCCAACAGCAGAGGTTGTTGTTAAACCCAACACTATTAGTCAATGTAGAACACAACATCATTCCAATATTGATGGATAACAGCGACCCTAGGAGTATCACTCTGGGCCAGGCACCGTTATAGGAATGGCAGTTGATGAACGACATTTTTCCATGGATCTAGGAAACAAACTGATAGGACCAATCCCCATTGACTGCTTTGAAAATCACAGTGACAATGACATACCACTGGACAGGATGTTCACCCGGCAAGGGGGGAATTTCCTGGTGTACTCTTCCTGCCATTACGGGGAGGAAGAGGTGACCTGTGACATCAGGCAGCATAAGGTGATATTCCAGGTCCACAATGACTGTCTCTCCTACCTGAAACCCTCTGTCCAGGTCAATACTCTAACAAGAGACCTCTCCACCCAGCTAGAGGATGCTGCTGATATAGCAAAACCCCAAGTCTTTCTACGCTACAGGCAAATGGTTGAAGAGTGGGCCAACCTAGCTGATGCCTTTGAGACTCCGGAACAAAATCAAAAATTGAAGCAGGTGTTCTTAGATTTTCAAGATATCTTTGCTGTAGACTCGTACGACTGTGGTCACACTGAGATCCATACTACAATTCCCACGGACCCTGGAATGACTACTGTGTTTGTGAAGCAATATCGCTTGCCTCTCGCATCCATGGAGTCCCTGACAGAAACCATCAAAAACCTTGAGTCCCGTGCGATAATTCGCCCAGTCCACAGCACCTTTAATAATATGGTGCTGGGGATTTTAAAACCAAATGGCCAATGCAGACTCTGCACAGACCTTAGGGAGCTCAATAAATGAGTTCACATGTCCTGATTGCGTCTCCCGTACATTGACCAAGGACTGGCCCAGATCCAGGGGTAAAAGGTATACACTGCCATTGACCTGACAAATGGGTACTGGACCGTGCCTGTCAGTAGGGAGGACCATTACAAGCTGGCCTTTAGGTTCGGGGGGCAGCAGTACACGTGGACCAGTTCTCCCTTCGGATACATAAACTCCGGCAATGAATTCAACGTCTTCCTACATAAGGCCATGCCCGACTTCGGTGAAAGGGGTAACCTGGCCTATGTCGATGATGTCTTGATAAAAAGAATAACTGTGGAGGAACACATAGCGGAAATCCGTTATGTTCTGACCCAATTGTGGTTTGCTGGAGCAAAACTGTCCTTCCAAAAGGCACAGTGGTGCACAACCCATGTCAACTTCTTGGGACATGAAATAGCTCCTGATGGTCTCTGTTCCCAGGAAAAGAAATTGGAAGCACTTCGAAAACTGGAAGACCCACGACTCTGCATGAGCTAAGAAGCCTCCTTGAACTGACTAATTACAGTAGGAAATTAATTGTGGATTACACAGAGATCACAAGACCCCTGATCCATCTGTTGAAGGGGGGTCAAGTGGGAGTGGGGTCCAGAACAAGCAGAGGCAGTAAAACAATTCAAAAGAAGTCTCTCACAAGCGCCTTGTCTAGCTTACCCTGTCAAAAACAAGGAGTTCTTCTTGGAGACAGGGTTCTCGAATACATGCTTGACGGCAGTATTATATCAAAAGCATGTCAAGGTCAATAAAGTCATCTCCTATGCAAGCAAGACTTTATCCTCTGTGGAGGAAAAATTCAATGTATGTGAGAAGTCACTCCTGGCAACGGTGTGGGCATTGAAAAATGACCGCCCGTTCATCCAGGGGAAACCCATCATAGTGGAGACTCCACACCAGCCGTTGCAATACCTCTAAAGTGACTGAATCTGGGCCGGAAATGTGAGTAATTCCAGAATTACTTCCTGGATTCTGTCAATGCAAGGCTTTTGTGTAGAATCAGATATGGCAAAAACAAGAACAGTCCCCTCGCGCAAGGTCTGGCTGACTTGCATGATTGTTCCAGAGAAAACTATCTTGAGGACAAAAGTCTTAAAACCCAGGACAACATGGAGGCATACCTGAATTCCCCGCACAAAGTTTATGAAGAAGATAAGTGCGAGGGAATGCCCACAGTTTATATGGACGGGTGCTCTTACCATGTTGACAACAACGGGGAAAAGGAACTGGCGGCCAGCGTTGGGAATGCCTGGGTGAATGATGCCCCGGAACCATCCGCTGGGTACAAAATCGGTACCCACAGTAGTCATGTGGCAGAGTTGATGGCAGTTCATCAGGCCATCCTCACAGACGTCCAACACCAACTCTACGAACTGGTCATAATCACCGATTCAGATTATGTCCGAAACAGGTTTGTGGAGCACCTGGTAAATTGGATAACCAGAGACATGCTGTGTGCTAATAACAAACCTCTCAAACATGGCAAGCTAATCCAAAATACTGATGATCTGGTCACCTCTAATGGGATGACCATCTATTGGAAGAAGACCAAGGGTCATTCCAGAATAGAGGGGCCAGACAAAACTGAAAATGACCTAGCTGATCAGCTGGCCAAAACCAGAGCCATCCAGGGGGTTCTCCTTGAGATCGAGTCCCTGTTGGCGGAAATTCAGGTCACTGCGGTCACTAGGTCCCAGACAAATGCTCACAATGAACTCTCAGCTTTACAGTGGAGTAAGCAGACCCCAGATGCTGATTTAATCATGGCACAAAAAGGGGATCCAATTATTGGGAAATTTGATCAACACATTGAGGACCCTGAGAACATTCCTCTGATGGATACCGATTACATTGTGAAAGAGAACCAGAGGGTGTTGATGAAGTGTCCCAAATCCAAGACAGTTTGTTGGTAAGGAGATCCATCTCTGGTTGTGACCGGTGGGTGTTACCTACCTCATTCTGGAGCATGATGCTAAGTCACGGCCATCACGCTGCCGCAGCTGGTCATCAGGGGTTTCACACTACTCTAGAAATCTTGCGGGAGTTTGCATACTGGCGACACATGGGACAGAACGTTGACCAATATTTGAAGGGGTGTCTTGTGTGTGCACAATTTCAGCCAACTTCACTCACACACCGAGCTCCGCTCCAGAAGAAGGGGATGACACTGCCTTGGTCAGATTTTCAAGTAGATTTCATTGGGCCCATGTTTCGCTCCTATAGGGGGAACAAGTACATGTTAACAGTAACATTCTTGTTTACCAAATGGGTGCAATGTCTCCTGGCCCCAAATTGCAAGGCAGATACAGCAGCTGCCCTGATGATCAACCACATCTTCTCTCCTTTTGGCCTACCCCAAAAGATTGAGTCAGACCAAGGAAGTCACTTCACCAGCAAAGTGATGACAAAGATGTGGGAGATATACTGGGTAAGAAGGAAACATCACATTGCATACCGCCGCTCTCTTGTGGGGTAGTTGAGAGGTACAATAAAACCATTGTGAGCATTCTAAAAAAGTTTGTGGCAGATTCTGGGCAAGTTGGAACATCTGATTACCGCTTATCCTGATGGCCATCAGATGTTCACCATCTTCAGCGACCAAGATTTCTCTATTTGAGCTAGTGACTGGGCGAAGGATGGTGCTACCTCAGCATCTGCTCTATAGAACACAAGAGTAGACACTGATAAATGCCTCCACAACTCATGAGTATGTTGAGAATCTAAGAAAACACCTGCAACATGCTTTTGCAAACGCTCAGCAGAATCTGGAAAAATCTGCAGAGGGGATGAAGACTCAATATGACTACCTTGTAGGAGACATGGTCTACTGGTACAATTTCCAAAGGATAAACCATATGCAATGGACCAGTGGAGGAGAGGGATCTCTCCTGTTTCTGTGTGGTCTTTTTTTATAAATACCAACCCACACTTTGTGTCATTTTTTCCAATGAATTACATTTAATCATATCAGACACATTTTGAAATACATAAAAAAATACATTTTACATTCATTACCAATATCCTGTATTGATTCCAGGGTTGGTTATAAGACACCAAAGCTTACTGTCCAATCTACTACCATTCATTGACTTTCATTCTCCATTACATTCATACTTTCTATCTGATCTCTCTCTTAACCTTTTTGGTTAGATACTGCTATTCCGCTATGATAGTTCATTGGTGGGTTTAGATCTATTGCTCAGTCACCCGTCTGTTCGGATTTTGATCCTACATAGTCTAAACACCTACACGTGTTTCTGTTGTCTCTTGACCACTATTCTGGTCCCTTCATGCAGCAACCTTCTTCATGACGAAATAACAGCAACCCATCTGTGTCCTGTCTCTTTTGGTAGAGTGAGCCATGGTCCCTAAAAGACAATTAAAAAACAATATCAGTGTCTATGTCATCCCTCTCATCATTTCAAACTACAGTTAATGTATGTGCACTGACTCCTGGGTAGTCATTATCTGACTCACCTCCACTTTTTATTTGGTGAAGGTGGTTCAGATGTAAGGATTAATCCATATTTCTACATAGGTCCTCGATGCCCCAAAATGGCCTGACCTGTAGAATCAAGGCACTGATATTGTATTAATTAACAAAGCATCTTAATCGAAAAACTCATCCCATCAGTGGTAGAATTTCTTATGATTTGTATATATTTACTTACATCAATATCTACGATACTTCATGCTTTATTGGCAGCGTCTGTTATTTTCATTAAGTAAAACTCCCATTGGAAGTTCACTTTTATCCTCACGGGTAAGTGTCTTATTCAAATCCTAGCCAGATCGTATCTGAAGCCCTATGGAAAGATCCAGTGAGGTCAGGTAAGTGGTTTGAATATCCTATGTTCAATGTCCTCAGTGCGCATTCTATATGATTTATTCGACCTTGGTTTGAGTAATCTCAGTACCCGTACAACATATCTTACTCATTATGTCACCCCAGGGAAAAAAAAGCCCCTTTCTCTAATGCAGGATAGATTTTAAATGTTTTAAATGTATTTACAAAACATTCCAAAAGGTAGATTATAACACAGATTTCCAACTGACATTTTTCTTTTTAATTGCAGCGATTGTATATTTTATCTTTATCCCATCCCGCTGGTTCATTTGTAATTTAAAGTGTATTTTATGCTGCACCTCTTCAGCTTAGTTTGCATTGCATAACTAGTTCTTTGTGGTTTTTAAGCCATACTACTCCGTGTGCCTCTATTTTTTTTACTTTAAATAAGTCAAGAGGGGCACGTATGCCTTTCCTATATCTGTGACATGATAACAGGGGTTACCTTTAATTGCCTCGTCTCCGTTGTCAATGTTCATTTCTTGTTCCTCATTTCAATCCTTCCATTTGGCGCCTGCACTCCAATGTTGACATGTTTATTCGTCCGACTATAAACATGGAGAGGGGACTAACCTACCCTCTGTTTGGGAGTGTATGGACTACCGCGTGGACGGATTAATGCATCTCCTATATGATAGGCTTAGTCTATTTGTGAACACAGCAATGGTCATAGAAAAAGGACTAGATTTATTCTCCCTGGCCTTTTATCATCTTTCCACGTTATTCTCCTTCCAATGCTACCATAGCCACACTGTGATTTGTTCGTTGTCCACAGTGTGGAACCTGGTACATTCCTTCAATCTTCCACATTTATCATGCAACCAGAGATTAGGTATTCATAATATAAATCAACATACCCATCCTGTCTCAAATCAGTATATTTCACTGATGAGCCTTCTTAAAGATGCCTCTATACATTAGATGTGTGTGGTTATGCACCCAGTGGTTCTTCTAAATTTGGTGGTCATGGATATTGCTACTATTCACATACTTTTGTTCGAATTCCGCCACTCCAGTAGCTACTATGACACAACTGTCCACGTTAGTCGCTCCTAGGCTCCAATTGAGAGGCTCCTTTCTTGGTTGTGCACCCCATATTCAAACATACTCTGTCCTGGATAAGTTCCCAAGACTTTCACTTGCCAGCTTTCTCAAGTTTGATTATAATTTTTAAATGTATGTAATTGCCCTCCCAGTGAGTCTACAAATGCTGATTATCACTGATATAAGGGCTACTCACTTCTGAGTGATCAAGTTGTTCCACTCCACAGAAACGTTTAATCCTTGTTTCACTGTGTTTAATGTATAAATCCATTTTTGTTCAATCCTATGGAGGATAGATGCAATATCTCCTGCCTGTTTCGGTACTTTTACTTGTAAAATAAACCATTTTGCCCTAGTTTCGTAAAGTGATCCACCAGAGGTTTATCCAGAACTTTATTGCTCATGCAGGATCTATGCTCTCCTATACGTTGTCGCACTTCATTTTTCGTCTTGCCTACATAAAGTAGGGCACATGGGCACTTTATTATATAGACCACGTTTTTTTATTTACAGTTAGCGTGTGTTAGTAATTTCCATTTGATTTTCCCGTGGTTAAATTCTGTTCTTTTCTTTGTGAGGGGGCATGCCACACATCCCCCACAATTTGTGGTGTCCCACTATTGGCGGCAGACCCCACTGATTCAGAATAGTCTGTTCATTATTGATCTCTCCATAAGTGTACCAGTCTTTGTTGTAAATTCTTATTTCTTTTGAAAGCAAATAGTGTTTTTTGTGCTAGACTTCCCGGCTGTTTGATAAGGTCCCAATTTTGATTAATGATTTTCTTTATATAATTGCTTATCGGGTTATAGGTAGTTACACACACTATTCTTTCTTCTTTTTTCTTTTGTCTGGGTTTAAGACATTCCCCTCTGTGAGTGTTAGCCGCTCTCTTGAAGTTGTTGTTTACCAATTTCCGGGGATACCCCTCTCGGCCAATCTAGTTCTTAGTTGTCCTGCATGTTCTACAACATCTTCTTTGGTGGTACAATTCATGTGGATCCGCAGAAGCTGTACGGCAGGTTTTCTCTCAAGCCGACGGGATGGAAACTTGTGAAGTGCAGTAGCGTGTTCTTATCCGTTGGCTTCCAAAAAAGATTAGTAATTAACTTATTTACGGAAATCTTCATCTTCAAATCCAAGAAACTCACTTCTTTCATGTTCCATTCTGACGTGAATCTAATATGCGGATTGTATTTGTTGACCCAATCTAAGAAGACATTTAGGGAGTTAATATCTCCTCTACATATTAGAAAAATGTTTCTATATATCTATTCCAGGTGATAAGACACCTGTATACATCTGGTAGTTGTTAAGTATATTGTATAGAGATATATTTATCCTGAAAAATCCACCATGAACAGACTCGCCACGTCTGGAGCAAATGTTGCCCCCATACTCACTCTTCGTTTCTGTTTGTAAAGTTGGGTTTTAAACAGAAAAAGGTTTTTTGTCATTGACAGACGTGCACATTCCAGAATAAAGCCTGTTGGTGGACAATGTGGAGTGGGCCTAGTATCAAGGAAGTTTCCCAGTACTTCCAAACAGGGCATCTGGGGAATCGAGGTATATAATGATTCCACATCCATCATTATGAGGATGTCTCCTGACCTTATTTCAAGCTTGTCTGTGATTTTGATCATCTCCATCGAATCTTTTACATATGAGGGCATTTTCTCTACGAAGGGCTTCAGGAAGCATTCAACATAAATGGACAGGTCTGCAAACAATGTGGGAAATTCAGAGGGAAGAGAAAACCTTTTGAAAGGGACAGCCCAGCAGACTTCGCCACGTGTTAAAATGCGCTTTTGCAAATAAGGAAGAATGTCATTTTAAAAGTGTAATGTGGAATAAGGCCCTGTCCTTGCCTAGCAACGTAAAGGGGGTTTTGCTGGGAAACATCGATGGGATGTATTGTTTCCACAGGCTTACTTCTGATTCAGAACAAAAGACAATAACATAAAGAAACAATGTATTGGCTGGACTGGGAAATCAGCCCAAACAGTTTTTCTGCAATGGCTCAAGGGACCTTTGGGTGCTGACAACAGGAGTGCCCTACCCACAAGAGAAGCCACAATGGATTTCTGGGATGCGTACGTGTTAATTGTACCCTCTGAAACTTTGAATGGACCAGAAGGCAGCATATCACATGCTCGTCAGAATTTTGTCTGTGCTCCAGGTTGAAACAATAGATTCTGGGACACTTACGTGTGACTTTTGGAAAATCACCTCCCTCAACTTCTACTGGAGAGCTTCAAAGCCAACTTCAGAGCAGCCTTGTAAGCTATGCCCTTATTTGGTAGACAATGCTGGCCATCTGGCTCAAAATGCTATTTTATTAATACATTTCAAGACTTTTTATCTCCGAAATTGGACAATGCAGTAATGTGAAAATTTCACAATCTAGATGCAATTTTGGTGGCTTTAATTTAAGTCGATCCCTCGGCTCTTTCCATCCAGAGCGAGGTGAGTTGAGCTGCACCCATTTTTTTGTTGTTGTTAATAGCGTGGCATACCTAGTGTGGCGATTTCCATAGGGCCCATGCCCTGGTGTCTCCCTCTCCCCTTCACGTTCCTCCCCGGCCCTATTTCCTGATTGCTAGTCAGCCCTCCCTCCCGCCTCCCATCCCGCCCACCCCTGCCCTGATTGGTTCATCAATCCCTGTGGCCCAGACCTAGTCCTGAGCAGCGTCGATCCCTCGGCTCTTTCCATCCAGAGCAAGGTGAGTTGAGCTGCAGCCTTTTTTGGGTGTTAATAGCGTGGCATACCTAGTGTGGCGATTTCCACAGGGCCTGTGCCCTGGTGTCTCCCTCTCCCCTCCATGTTCCTCCCCGGCCCTATTTCCTGATTGCTAGTCGGCCCTCCCTCCCTCCCGCCTCCCATCCCGCCCAGCCCCACTATGATTGGTCCAAATGAGAGGATTCCCCTCCATTGCAAGTTCTCCTAGGCCAGCCCTCTACCCGGCAGCCCATCGGCTAATGACCTGAGGCAAAGGACGGCTCCAGATGGTATCAGCAGGTATCCCTAGGAGAAGCAAGAAGACAACAATAAGTAAGGGTGGCAAGGGCGGGGACTGAAGAAATTACTTCACACCATACTTCCCTACAACTCAAACGCAGAAGCTAATCTGTTGCGGAGTATTTTGCATTTAGAAAGTGTTCCCTGTAGCATAGTTAAGTTTAGAAGTGTGCCTAATAGCGTGCCCTGGTTGAATTTAGAAGTGTGCCTATTAGCGTGCCAACAGAAGCTCATCTGTTGCGGAGTAGTTTGCAAATGAAATAATCTCAAGTGGGGGGGCGAGTTTTGATCCTATGCTGACTGAAATGCCGAATGCAATGTCACCTGAAATTGCCACAGCGGCGGAGAAACACCTTAGACAAAGGATCTGCCCTGAGGCCGTGGCCACAAATAAAGCACAGGCACTTCAGAGACAAAAATTACAAGACCCTTCCAGAGGAAAGATACCTACAGTAGTACCATCGACTGAACTGTCAGGACGCGAAGCCAGGCTGGCCACAAGGCTAAAAGCCGACTTTCTAGCAACTTATGAGCGTTTGAATGACAGCTTTCGACAAAATCAATTGGCACACTCATCTAGCAAAGAACCAGCAGACAATGAATTAGTACGGAATTCATCTTGGAATACATCATTCAGGTCTGAGGGGTCCATGTCAGCTATAGACAACTTGATACTTCAAAAATCAGATGTAAACAAGGAACCGGCAGGCTCAAAGGATGTTGAGGCCAGAGCTGTCATGAGTAATTCCAAGTTGACTGGTCGGAGCAAGGAAATGAGAGTCCTGCCTGTAGAGAACCAAGATGTCTCTGAACAAGAAAGGTCAGATCCCCCCTCTGAAAGCTCGCTATCCACAGCGGCTGGAATACAAATTCACAATAATGTGTTAGCTGCAACATCAATTGCCTTATTACCATTCATGAAATTGTATGAATCCCTGCATGATGCTGTGAGTGACCAATTGACGCTTTTGGCTTCTGTAAATGCCAAGATCTCATCGTTAGAAACCTTTTCGCAAGCAATAACGCAGAGAATGGACTATGAAGCTGAAACATTCCTAAAATGGCAAAGCAGACTATGCAAACTTGCTCGCCAGGCAAATGGTGATAATGCAGGCTTGATTGATGCAGTAATCGATTGCACAAAACGGATGCGTCTAAATAATCCAACGAATAGTCGGACACGAAGCGCAGGAATCGACGACTTGCCTAGTCTACCTTTATTGACTGATTCATCAAATGGTAAGCCCGGCGTGACTCTAAATCCTTGTTTCAAGCCCTCAGGACTGTCTCGCTGTAAAATGGGCCCTGCATGTCCAGCTAAGGTGCAAACGAATATTGAGAATAATGTCCCAGACGTAAGTGAGAAGGGCTTGAAATCAAATGATGCAAGCAAAAAGCAAACGCCGCGTGCTCAGCTCAACCCACTGTCCCAGCAAGAGGCACCTGACAATACCAACAAGGATACCGTGATCATAGCACCGGCGGAGCCGGAGCTAGTACAAGGGGAACGGTTATCAGGGACTGACGTGGAAAGAGCAGCCCCAGGAAACTTATCTGAAATACTATCATTTGGGATCTTCAATAAATCTACAACAGTAGAGAAAGTGAGCAAAAACCAACCAATGGATAAAAAGAGAGGGGAAAAAAATCTACAGACGCGCTCTACCCAGAGGCAAGTGGCCAAACGTGCGCGAAAAACGGGCAGCAAAAAATTCATACGGAATCTATCAACACCGCCACGCCTGTCTATGTTTCAATGTCAGGCGAAACAACTAAAAGAGCCTGATAATGCTATAAAAGAAATTGAATCAATGAGAGTGCCTAAACGGTGCTTGAAAAGAACAAGAGACTGTTCAGGTTGTAATGACGACGAAACATCTGAGTCATCTATTGACTTATGTGATCTTTCAACCTACTCAATTGACGATGACGAAGAAAAAGAAGTGGCTGCCCCTACGGTGGAAGAATTATCGGGTGACTCGAGTAAGGCTAAAGAGATTCAGCCTAGACCAAGCCTTCCAATTGTCATTCCACCACAAGTAAGTGGGCAAGCAAGCAATAACAACAAAAAGGTGCTTCTGCCTTTGCCAATAGGCATGGAAACAGAAGAGCAGAGTAGTAAATTGCCAGCTGTCCATGACCTACAAAATGACATGTGCGCCAAATTAAATCCGAAATTAACAAGAGCACAAATCGAAAAACTTGGCAGAAAGTCTAATCTGAAAACCACAGAGTCGAATGCTCCATTTGTGAGAGGATTCTGGAAAATACAAATTAAAAATGTTCTGTTAGAACAAAAAGAAGTAAATTTGAATCGTCGGAACATATTAACACTTCTACACTGCATTCCTACTCTCCGAGCTATCAAATCAGACGACATAGCGGTCGTTGAGTATATTTCTGAAGACCATCTGGACTGGGTAAACCTGCATCTTAATTCAAGCACGTTAAAGGAAGCCGTAAAGGATGCTGCTGCCGACTTACTGTTCTTCGGCTTCGAAATTATATGTGCGGATGCTCAGGACGTAGCAAGTTTTCCCTATTCCGCTATGAAACAAACACAGAAGGAAAAAAGAAGAAAAGAACTGTGGGACCACATGAGGATACAGCGATCACCGTGCCAAAGTTACGCAAATCAAACTGGACAGTAGCTTAGCGTGGAGGGATTGGACAATAATAATCAATTAATGTCATGGAATACACGAGGCTTTTCCCACCTTTTTGAAGGTGAATGGCAATTAGCAGATAAAACCTCAATTGGTTAACAGAATCTTCCAGTCCTCACTGTTATTTATCATGGTTATCAACCCAGAGAAAGGGCGGCCAAACAAGTTCTTTCCTGCCGGATTAAGAAGAACAGTATATCCATCGCACACTGGGCTCTATGCTGAATGGCTACAATCGTGGCGACATCCCCCCAGGATTTACCTGGAAGAGAGGAGATTCCATGAAGACGCTCGATTATATCTGGGTATCTAGGAATTTTTTGGGCCAAATAATCACTCTCAAAGTCACCGAGACAGAAAAAAGCGACCATGACGCACTAATACTGAAATGGCTGAAAGTTCAACAAACAACCTCGATAAAATACCCGGAGAGGATTACCATAAACAATGGAGCCAACAGGCTACGTCTGAACGTACCAAAGCTGGCTAAGATAAAATCCCGTTTTGCTAACGCGACCGACATAACGGCAAGGATAAATTATACATTGTTATTACATCAATACAAAACAAGGCCCAACAAACGAAAAGGGCATGATGTCGAAGTAAAACATACCTTTAACCCAATTATAAAACGAGAGAAGCAAAATCTTCGGAACGACATCAGGCTCTTAAGAAGGGATCCTAACTCCTGTAATAACATACTAATTCAAAAAAGAAAACAGGGTTACCGAAACTGGATGAAATCTTTCAATCTGAGTCGAGTCCAAGCCCAAGCGGAACAGATGTTGAAACTTATTTTGCAAAAAGATAGTCGACACATTTGGAGATAATAAACACCGGTGGGATTAAACATACTTATGCAATGTCAAATGGTGTAAGTGGAGCAAGCTGGGTGGCGCATTTTACTACCATATTTGATGATTGCAATTGTATTAAGGTCCCCCAACCAGTACTCCCGGATGTAAGATGGAATGTGGCAGACTCAGAGGAAGATATTAAACAGGCAATT
Organism: Ambystoma mexicanum; assembly: GCF_040938575.1. Taxonomy (NCBI): domain Eukaryota; kingdom Metazoa; phylum Chordata; class Amphibia; order Caudata; family Ambystomatidae; genus Ambystoma; species Ambystoma mexicanum. Next base: position 307,609,097 of record NC_090936.1, read on the forward strand.
CAGAAGTTAAACTCTTCCAGAGCAGTCGGCCCCGATGGTATTTCAAACATGATGCTAAAAAACCACAGCTCTATATGGGCGAATCTGATGAGTATCCTATTCGAAAGAATTGCTCTGGAAAGAGTACTGCCTGATTCTTGGTCCAAGGCGGTGGTTGTTCCGATATTCAAAAGGGGCAATCGGGACGATCCTAACAACTATCGCCCGATTGCCCTTTTGGATACAATCGGGAAAGTATTTGGGTCCTTTCTTCAGAAACGTCTTGCTCATTGGGCCGAAGAAGTAGCAGCTGTTGATGGACGTCAAACCGGATTCACAAGAGGTGTGGGGGTTGAGCTTAACTTGATGCTCCTAAATTGCCTAAAACTAGACGCATTAAGGCGTAAGAGGAAACTATACATCACCTATATAGATCTGAGCCAGGCTTTCGACAGTATAAATCGTAACCTGCTGTGGAAAAAACTTTGTGCTTGGAAATGTCCAAATGAGCTGCTGGCCCCGCTGATTGCGCTACATTCTAACACATCAATTAGAGTCCGGCTAAATGAACAAGGCGACTTATCTGATGAGATATTGACAAAACGAGGAGTTAAACAGGGTTGCCCTTTGGCAGCCCAGCTATTTAAGCTCTTCATTTCTGATTACCTCTAACATTAAGTGAACTAAGAGTATTTCCTCCGTTGGTGAATGGTCATGAACTGAGTTGGGCTGTTTATGCCGACGATATTGTGTTTATGGACTCTACTCCTATTGGACTGCAGCGCTTGCTAAATGAATTTCAGCAGTATTGCATACAAAATGACCTACGAATTAATATCAAAAAATCAAAAATCATCGAGGTGGGCCAAAGTAAATCAAAGAAGCCAGGTAACTTTGAATGGAAGATAAATAATGAACCTCTTGCGATAACTGACAGTATAAGATACTTAGGTGTTCTGTTTAACAACTCAATTCGAGAATGGGAGTGGAGCCAAGACTGGGTGACCCGGATGAAAATGTTTGCATTACAAGGGGCAAAATTGCATGCAGCTTACGGTAAATTTACTCTAAAAACGGTTTTATCATTTTACCTTCAAAAAGTAGTTCCCGCAATAACTTTTGGGAGTGAAACATGTTGGAATCTTCCAAAAGATCTATGGGACAAGCTCGAAGGTAGCTTTTGGCGTAAAGTGTTGAGACTACCAAATAGCTCATCAATTGTGGCAATACGATACGATAGGCCTTATATGGTACTGTACTGTGGAAATCAATCTCCATGTTTAGGAAAATGCGGATGGAGACGGTAGTAAAACCTTATGAAATATTACATTCTGTTTCTGAACATTCATCTGCATCGTTACTAAAGGAGTGGGAGAAAAAACTAATTCTTGTATTGAAAGATGCTGGAGTTTCTGTAGAAACTGTAATACTTCGCCCCCAAATTGCGAAGAAAAAAATTCGTCACCATAATTGGCTAAGAAATGAAGAACGCCGGAATAAACTGACAACTTCCTTGGACCTTGGAACTGCGCTAAATAAACTGGATGCAGTTCCAAAATACTTGGAGAAATTCCCATCACAATACCATCGTAACATGTTCCTGCGGATGAGACTTAATTTATATAAAACTAGGGAGTTACAGCTCCTGAGAAATGATCCATTGGTGCAGACGGCAAAATGTAGATTCTGCAAATTTGGCCAAGAATCGGTGAGACACCTAATATTGGATTGTGATGCCATTACAGCGCAGCGTAGTCTGCATTTAGATCGTTTTGCTCCCTCGTCAGGAAACATGGATTCCTGGTGGTGCTACCTGATCGCAGGTTTTAATACTCAGTTAACCTGCGCAATAATAAACTTTATGGACGCACTACAGTTAAACACTTGAAACATAATTAGTGATTTTAGCTAGTAAAGGCCTTGAGGATATGAGGCACAAATGTAACAAAAAGTTTTTCTTTCTGTTGTAATAAACTAATGTTACAAAAAAAAAAAAAAAGTAGTTTGCATTTAGAAAGTGTTCCCTTTAGCATAGTTAAGTTTAGAAGTGTGCCTAATAGCGTGCCCTGGTTGAATTTAGAAGTATGCCTATTGGCGTGCACTGGTTGAATTTAGAAGTGTGCCTAATAGCGTGCCCTGGTTGAATTTAGAAGTGTGCCTAATAGCGTGCCCTGGTTGCCTTTAGAAATGTGCCTAATAGGGTGCCCTGGTTGACTTTAGAAGTGTGCTTATTAGCGTGCCTTGGTTGAATTTAGAATTGTCCCTAATATCCTCGCTGTGCAAAATTGAATTTGGTTGCCTAATATCATCCCTGTGCAAAGTTGAATTTGGTTGCCTAACATCCTCTCTGTGCAAAGTTGAATTTGGTTGCCTAATATCCTCTTTGTGCAAAGTTGAATTTAGAAGTGTGCCTAATAGCGTGCCTTGCTTGAATTTAGAAATGTGCCTAATAACGTGCCTTGCTTGAATTTAGAAGTGTGCCTAATATCCTCTCTGTGCAAAGCTAAGTTTAGAAGTGTGCCTAATAGCGTGCCTTGCTTGAATTTAGAAGTGTGCCTAATAGCGTACCCTGGTTGAATTTAGAAGTGTCCCTATTAGCGTGCCTTGGTTGAATTTAGAAGCGTCACTAATATCATCCCTGTGTAAAGTTGAATTTGGTTGCCTAATATCCTCTTTGTGCAAAGTTGAATTTAGAAGTGTGCCTAATAACGTGCCTTGCTTGAAATTAGAAGTGTGCCTAATAGCCTCTCTGTGCAAAGTAAAGTTTTAGAAGTATGCCTAACAGCGTGCCTTGCTTGAATTTACAAGTGTGCCTAATAGTGTGCCATGGTTGAATTTAGAAGTGTGGCTAATATCCTCTCAGTGCATAGTTAAATGTAGAAGTGTGCCTAATAGCGTGCCATGGTTGAATTTAGAAGTGTGCCTATTAGCGTACCTTGGTTGATTCTAGAAGTGTGTCTAATAGCGTACCCTGGTTGACTTTAGAAGTGTGCCTATTAGCGTGCCCTGGTTGAATTTCGAAGTGTGCCTAATATCCTCGCTGTGTACAAAGATGAATTTGGTTGCCTAATATCCTCTCTGTGTAAAGTTGAATTTAGAAGTGTGCCTCATAGCGTGCCTTGCTTGAATTTAGAAGTATGCCTAATATCCTCTCTGTGCAAATTTGAATTTAGAAGTGTGCCTAATATCCTCTCTGTGCAAAATTGAATTTAGAAGTGTATATAACAACATCACTTTGACATTGCGGAATTTAGACAGTGTCCCTAATAGCGTCACTGTGCCAAAGTCTAGAAAGTCTGCCCTATAGGTTATCTGTGTCATAATTGCATTTAGAAAGTGTGCCCTATGGCATATCTGTGTCATAATTGCATTTGAAAGTGGCATTTAGAAACTTTACCCTATAGCATATCTATGTCATAACTGCATTTAGAAAGTCCTCCTAAATTGCACTTAAAAGTCAACCTACAAACACATCTATGGTGTTGTTACATTCGAAATTCTGCCTAATAGCATACCTGTATCCAAGCTTGCTAGAAGAAAGTCTACCTAACAGCGTAACTGGGCTGTAGTTGCAACTAGATAGTCTGCCTGATAGCATATTCTATGGTCTAGCTACTTTCAAAACGGCCTAAAGGCATATCTGCAGCCTAGTTTGCAATTAGAACATTAAAACTTAGAATACGTCAATAATATCACCCTGTTTAGTTGAACCTAGAAACTGTGAATAATCTCACCTAGTGGTATAGCTGAACTTTTAAAGTCCAAATATAAAGTGTAATTTGAATCTGAAACTGTACTTAATAGCAGGTACTGCCGTCGTACTGTTAATCATAGAAAGAGTGAACATTTAAGATCCGGTGTTGTAGCTAAAGAGGGATGGTGTGAACGAAATCTTCCAACCCATCTATATCACAGTTACTGACCATGAGTGCACCCAACCCACCAAGGTCTGCTGGAAACTACCCCTGTGCACCGCTCCCCCACCTGCCAGCCCTACCTCCCGGCCACCCCTCTGCGATTCAGCCCACCCTCCACCACATCCCCTACCCATCCCCTTTCCAAACACCAAGCCAGAGGGGCACGATGGCGAGCCAATCACCCTAAGACCACTGCTCCTCCAAACCCCTCCACCGATCAGCCTACTATGATCATACCCGTTCCCCTCACTAGCCTCCCAGGCACACCCTGCCCAGCAATCATGCACCCCCAGTTTTTCCCATCAACCCCCACTATCATCCCCCACCACCATACTCCTTCCCCTCCCTAAAGACTGCACGCCTAGCCCTAGCAAGAACAGAAGCCTCATCCCTCTCGCCATCTGACCCCCCCCTAACCTCTCGCACACACCAATTGCAACAAAGACACTAAAGAGGAAACGTACCTGGTTCCCCTCAATCTCTCAGCACTCCTTGCCTCCCCTGTCTCGACGCACCACCTCATCACCCCAATCACCACCCACCCCCCACGCCTCACCCTGCCTGAAACCCCTCTCCCTCGATTTCTCACCGACCACAACTGAAACTCCTAACCCCCCACACCCCACCTTCAAATCCCAGTGCCAAACCCAATCATCCCAACACACGCATACATCCACTCCCACCCGAAACCCACCAACTTTTCTGCTTGCCCACTCTTCCCATTGACCATCAACCACGCCACCCCTCTCGCTCCCCAGTTTCTACCCTTTCCCCCCGCACTCTCAATCTCTGCAGCTCCGACATCAACCTCATCTACCGAAGTGAATTGCATCCTATTTAATGCCTGATCCGTAGCAAAAAACAGACACAGCATCTTTCACCTCCTTGCCTCCGACAAACCAGACCTGGTCTTCATCACCGAAACCTGGTTCTCTGACGACTTCGCCCCTATCGCCAATGAAGCCTTCCCCTCCGACTACTCGCTCATCCCACTGAACCATCCCTCTAGAGGAGGAGGAATAGCATTTGCCTTCAAGTCTCACTTCCACGCTTCAATCATCGACAACCAACCTTCCATTTATTCCTGCGAATCACTCCTCGTTAAACTATCCCTTACCCCTTTGTTCTCTTACAGTTCCTAATAATCTACAGACCACCTGGCTACGATAGACAATTCTAAAACAACCTCTGCGACTGTATTGCCACCCTCCAACTAAACCATCCCAACCTCACCATTCTAGGAGATTTCAACATATGGCTCGACATTTCCACCAACCCTATTACACACTCTCTGGTTGACGGCCTAGATGCGATTAACCTCCAACCCCACTTAAATGGCCCAACTCACTATAAAGGACATACTCTTGATGCCATCTTCAGCTCTCACAACCTGATACATCTAACCCCCCCAACCCTATCATCTGGTCTGATTACTTCATTGTTTCTTTTGGCATTCGCTCACCCAACCCGCTTCCCGTACCCGAACCTGAACCTCTGAATCTATGCAAATGCTGGAAGAAACTAATAATCCTTCCGGACCTAGCCGACGCACTCCTCCAGTCTCCTCCGCCTACCTGCCTACTCAATAATCAACTAACCCCCGAAGCCTTTGACTCATGGCTCAACACCTCACTAATGCGGCTCATACCCTGCAAACCACCAGCCCGCTGTGGCCTTTTCCCTAGATCGTTCACATCTGAATTGAAGACCAGTAAACAACTATATAAATACCTAGAATGCAAATGACGGAAAGACAAAACCCCCCTGAGCAGAACCAGCTTGGCCCGTCACCTTCATCAGTACAAGGCCGAAATCCGGAAAGCAAAAAAAGCCCATTACAACTTCCGAATCCTACTGTAAAAACCCCAGCAAAGAAATCCACAAAATCATCACCAAATTCACCAAACTATCATGCACCACCACCCTCCCGACCCCCTCACAATCGCTGTGCGACTCACTCTCGCTCCACTTTTACTCCACAGCTCTCGAAAGAACAAACGCTGTAACCAACACACTAGCTCTCTTACACCCACCAGGCCACCCACCCTCCATACTGGCAACCCACAGCCTGTGACCACTACCCAACCAATGTTCGACTCCTTTAGTCCAATATCAGCTGATCAATTCCTCAAACTCCTCTCCACCTGCAAACCCTCCGGCTCTCTGCTGGGCCCTTGCCTGGCCACAACCCTCATAGACATTTTTGCATCTACCTGTGCAGGAGAACACGCAAGAACGATCATAAATGACTCCCTTTCCTCGGGAATGTTTACCGACGCATTCAAAATGGTTCATGTCAAACCTCTAATAAAAAAACCTTCCCTTGACCCTCTCGAGCCCAAAAACTACCGCCCCATCTCAAACACCAGTTCCTTGCCAAACTCATCGACCAAACCGCATACTCCCAACTAAATGCCTTAGTCGAAGCCATCAATCTCCTAAAACGCCCCTCAATCAGGTTTCAGAGTCCGACACGGAACCAAAACCACCCTAACCTCAATCTGGGATGACCTTAAAAACACGTCAGACTCTGCGGGATGCGCCGTATTAATCCTTCTTGACCTATCCGCCACCTTCGACACAATCAACCACTCAATCCTCCTTGACCGCCTCCATTCCCTAGGAATTCGTGGAACCGCTCTCAAATGGATAGCATCCTTCCTCATAAATAGGAACCAAATAACCCTACTCTCCACCTATTCCTCCCAAGCCCGGCCAGTCAACACGGGAGTTCCACAAGGAGCATGCCTATAAGCCCTCCTGTTCAATCTTTACATGGCCACCCGCCCACAAATAATTCAATCACACAACATCCTGTGCTACAACTACACTGATGACACTCAACTAATTCTAAAACTCCTGAACTCAAAACCCAACTGCCAACCTGACCTCGCTTCCTGCCTCCTCGACATAAAGCTCTGGATGACCACAAACCACCTCTTGCTAAACCCCTCCAAAACCGAAATCATGGTATGTGGCAACACCAAACTCTTTCTACACCCACTACCCTGGCCATCTGCCATGGGCAACCCACCGACTCCCTCTAATTCAGTAAAAAAACCTTGGATGCACCCTAGACTCTGACCTAACACTCTCGCGCCAAGTCAACATCGTCTCAAAGTCCTGCCACTACCACCTTAAAACTCGTAGACACATGTTTCCATACCTCTCCTTTCCCAACAGACTCTCCGCGGTCCAATCAATTGTTATATCAAGACTGGACTACGCTAACCACCTCTACCTCGGAGTCCACACATACCAACTGACTAAACTACAAAGAGCACAAAACGCTGCAGCCAAACTGCTACTAGCGCGTGGCCCTAGAGACCACATCTTGCCAGTCCTCAAAACTCTGCACTGGCTTCTGGTTGCCCGAAGGACCTCAATATCTCAAGACAAACTAAAACCTTATCATCCTGCACATACTCTAAGATCAAGCTCAGCCGGCCTCCTAGTCATACCAAAAACAAACTCAGTCAGGTTAGGCGGATCATCATTCTCAGCCTTGGCCCCCACGCTGTGGAACACACTCCCACCCCACATCTGATTCACCGAAGAGCTCATGTCTATCCGCAAATTACCGAAAACTTGGCTCTTCCCCTAAAACCGACCTCAAACTCAAACTAACTCAAACTGGATAACAGCATTTCAATGTCTTTTGCCCAAATGCTAGATCATAAATAGCAATGCAACATCATGATCCGAGCGAGAAATCGAAAAAATAATAACCTCTATTGGTTAGCTAAAAAGAACAAACAAAATATAATGAGTAAAAAGGATCAAACCTGTGAAGTAGATAAAAAGAATAAGCTGTACGAGCAGTAAAGTGGCTGAAATTAATGAAATGGACGAAATAAATGTAATGGACAAGAGGATCAATGTAGACGTGAGGATTAAAGTGGATAACAACAATTCAACTAACCCAAACTACTAGATCATAAATAACAATAAAACAAATAACAATACAACCTCAAGATCCATGCGAGAAATTGTAAACTAATAACCTCTAATGTAATCTAAAAAGGACAAACAGAATAGAATGAAAAAAGTAGATCAAAGCAGTGAAGTGGATAAAAGAATAAATTGTACGAAAGCAGTAAAGCGGTCGAAATTAATGAAATGGATGAAATGATTGAAATGGATGAAAGGAACAAAATGGATGAAAGGAATAAAGTGAAGAGGATGGAAAGATGAATACAGGAGATTGATGAGTGCACAGACAGATGGCATGGAATGTAAGAGTGCATGGTATAAATGGAAACTGAATAGACGATTTGAAAACACAAGATGAATGTAGTGCATGGGACAGATGGAGAGCACGGAATGGATCAAGTGCGTGCGACAAGTGACATGGGCTGAACCGATAATGCAGGATGAATGAACGAAGTGAGTGGAGCGGGTGAAGTCAGTGGAGTGGATGAAGCGCGTAGAGCGGATGAGTGCGTAGAGCAGATGAGTGTGTATAGCGGATGAGTGTGTAGAGCGGATGAGTGCATAGAGCGGATGAGTGCGTGAGTGTGTAGAGCGGATGAGTGCGTAGAGTGGATGAGTGCGTAGTGCGGATGAGTGCGTAGAGCAGATGAGTGTGTAGGACGGGTGAGTGCGTAGAGCGGATGAGTGCATAGAGACGATGAGTGCCTAGAGGGGGTGAGTGTGTAGAGCGGATGAGAGCACAGAATGAATGAGGGCATGGAGCAGATGAGAGCGTGGAGCAGATAAGATCGTGGTGCGGATGTAGGTTGTGGTGAGGATGTAAGGTGTGAGTAGATAGTAGAGTGGAGAGGATATAGGCCCTCATTACAACCCCGGCGCTAAACCATGGCGCTATTAGCACCATGGTTGGTGCCGGTGTTGTAACGAGTCCGCCATGGTGGAATGGGGAAATACCGCCCCATTCCAAGGTTGGCGGGGCGGTATTTCCACATTTCACCATGGCCCTTCCCCATTCCCATTTTCGCCCCATAGGGCTCAATGGGACTGGGGAAGGCGCTAAGTACGGTACCGCAAACTGCAGTACTATAATTAGCACCGAGGTCCCTTTGCGGCACCCTACTTTAACGGCTGGTAAAACCAGCCGTTAAGGTCGGGTCCCACAAAAGGACCTCGTAATCAGGCGTTAAGGGTTTAACGGCGCCGACACCTTTTACGGCGCCGTTAAACCCTTAACGCCAGGGTCATAATGACCCCCATAGAGTGTTGAGCAGATTTAGGGTGTTGAGCAGATGTAGGGCATGATGGTGTTGAGCAGATGTTGGGTGTTGAGCAGATTTAGGGTGTTGAGCAGAGGTAGGGTGCGGTGGTGTTGAGCGGATGTAGGGCGTTGAGCGGATGTAGGGTATGGTGCGTGTGGATCGGGTGTAGCGTGCAGAGCGGGTGTGGAGTGCGGAGCGGGTGTAGAGTGTGAAGTGGGTATGGAACGCGGAGCGAGGAGCGGGTGTAGAGTGCGGAGCAGGTGTAGAATGCGGAGCGGGTTTAGAGTGCCGAGCGGGTGCAGAGTGTGGAGCAGGTGTAGAGTGTGGACCAAACGGATGATGTATGTGGACGAAACAGGTGAAGTGGTTGGAAGGAAAGGGTGAAGTGGTTGGAAGGAACAGGTGAGGTGGTTGGAAGGAACGGGTGTAGTAGGGGGAAGAAATGGTTGAAGTGGGTAGCAGGAATGGATGATGGATCTAGAAGAATGGGTGATGTATAAGGACGAGACAGGTAAAGTATAAGAAAGGAACGGATGAAGCATGTGTTCAAAATGGGTCAGATATATTAAATAGAATGGGTGAAGTTTGTGGATGGAATGGGTGAAGTGGATGGATCAAGTGAAAAATGTGGTTGGAATGGAGGAAGTATGGGGTTGGAACGGGTGAAGTATGTGAGTGGAACGGATGAACTGGGTGGAACCGATGAACTGGGTGGAACGGTTGAACTGGGTGGAACAGATGAACTGGGTGGAACGGAGGAACTGGGTGGAATGGATGAACTGAGTGGTATGGGTGAACAGGGTGGAATGGGTGAAATATGTGGACAGAAAGGGTGAAGTATGTGGATGGACAAGGTGAAGTATGTGGATGGATGTGGATGGAATGCGTGAATTATGTGGATGGAAGGGTTGAAGTATGTGGATGGAACGAAGTATGTAGGTGGAACGGATGATGTATGTGGATGGAACGGATGAAGTATGTGGATGGAACGGGTGAAATATGTGGAAGGAATGGGGGAAGTATGTGGATGGAAAGGGTGAAGTATGTGGATGGAACGGAGGAACTGGTGTAGAATGGATGAAGTGGGTGGAATGGGTGAAATGGTACAACGGATGAAGTAGGTGGATGAACGGCTGATGTGTCTGGAACCGGTGAAGTGGGTGGAACCAGTGAAGTGGGTGGAACGGGTGAAGTGGATGGAACGTGTGAAATGGCTGGAACCAGTGAAGTGGATGGAACGTGTGAAGATTATGTATGTGGAAGGATGATGCATGGAGAAAGGTAAGGTGGGTAGAACGAATGAACGGAGCAGTGCATAAAATGGTTGGAGTGCATGGAACGGATTGGAGTGCATGGAGCGGATTGGAGTGCATGGAATGGATTGGAGTGCACGGATTGGAGTGCATAGAATGGCGTGTCTTAAATGGAACGATTTGGAGTGCATGGAACGTTTGAAAGAGCATTGAAAGGAACGGTTCTGAGTGCTTGAAACGGTCGTAATACATGGAACAGTTCGGAGTACATGGAATGGATGGAGCACATGGAACCATTGGAGTGGGCTCGATCTCAAGCACCTAAGGTAAACCACCATATCACATCTCCAAGCTTACTCTCTTCTTAACACCACCACTCGACTAAAACACAGCGAAACTTTGACACCAATCGGTATAGCTGTTCTCATACCATCATTTGCCTCATACCCCTCATCACCCTAACTAAAAACTGCTGGTTACATGCCCTCCAGCCTAGGCGTTCTCCTCAGGCCTAACGCAGCCAGAATCGGTCTGGATAACAACCTGCCAGAACAAACACATACTCTTGATCACTCAACCACCACACCTACCGCTAAGAAGCAGCTATCACACAAATGCCACACCAGCTGCACACATATCCGGTGCTCACGTGCACCGTTTGACTCTCTCTATTCTCTCTACTGACTTGAACTTCGGTTCCCGAGGGCGTTCAACCTACCAGGGCCTTGAGACCATACCAATGGTATATAAGGTGCTATATAAATGCAAAGTAACATAACATAACATAACATAACATAACATAACATAACATAACATAACGTGGTAGCCTTCACTGGCATATTGGGGACAGAAATGGCAGAGAATTGGATATTCAGAGGAAGGTGTACATGATGCAACTTAAATGTAATATTCACATGTCTTATGCTAATCTATACACATGTATAAAGTTATAGAATTTTAGGTAAAATAATTTCATTGAAAATGATGAAAACTATAACACAGACGAAACAAAGTCCTACAAACTGGAGAGATTGGACTGCTATTCTCTGCATGAAATATGTAGTCTGCTGATGTAATTTACAACAGTGCTGCAACTGTATAAATGTGTGATTTATGTTAAGATGGATTTTTGGCAAAAAGGACTGTGGGACGGCTTTGCACCTCATAAAACACAACACACTAAACTGAGTCCCTATCTGGAGGACGTGACCAACATGGGCTGACATATCCAGTTCCTGGGGGTAGGTCAAGCTTAGTTCTGCCCGACAATAAACCCGGTGATGTCACCCGCTTTATAAAAGGGTTGGGAGCTCACAGGGAGAGGACACAGTCTCTCCTGAATTTCCAGCACCTAAGTATCCAGACATTCCAGATCCATCTTTGCAAGATTCCAGGCTCTATTGCTAGGCCAAAGCATAGCTGACTCTACCCCAGCAAGGCCATTGATCCAGAAACCCCACTAAAAACCCCAATAACAAGGGGGAAAAGCTTTGGTACCCTTTGGGAAGTATCCTGTGACCAGACCAGATTTTGGCCCTACCTGCATGCCCGCTGTACCTTTGCCATCAGTGACCAGACTTGCCCAGCTGTTTGCTGTAAGGGGCGCCCGCCGTGCTGTGACCAGAGCCCTTTGAGTCCAGAACCCGGTTGGCTGACTCAAAACCCAAACTCAAGTGTGGATGGTGAGTATTTCCCCATCCCATAGCAACACATAGCCTACCCCATCTTGACCCTTTGTCTTTGTCCTATTTTCTAAGTAATCCTATTCATACCCTGGTAACTTGTTTAAGACTGTTAGAATTCGCTGTGCATCCTGTCCATGATTTCCTAGTGTTAGCACCATCCTTTCATTCATTTCTGTCTTGTAACCCCTTAGCAATATTCCCTAAGAAAAGAGGCAAATTATATGAAGGGTTACAACTGCAGCGTAAATTTTCTATTCACGGGTGGCGTTCCCCTTTTCTAGCCATTAAATCTAGCATAAGTGAAATTTGTCTTTTTCTTTCCAAACAGATTTTCACATTTTAACTGCTTTATTTCACCAAAACTGACTTTCTTTCACCTTGAACATCTCATTCAATTGTTTAGCTAGAATCCCTCCTTCATTTCTGTATTGTCCCTGTGATGAGTATCTATTCCCCTGCCTATAAACCGCATTCTGATTAAGTTTATTTCACCCGTTTTTTTAAAGAAACGTTTTGACATTTAAAACTGGAAAAAAAGTGTAAATGCAACTTTTCCACATGTTATTTGACTGCACTGTGTCCTCACTTTCAAGTTGCTTTTGAACTGTATGCCTTTTGTGATACATTGCTTTATAGTTGCTAGTGATATGACATCCCTGATACTGTGATAAAACATATGTACCTAATTATTTAACCACACATATAATTACTTGTCAAAGTCTGAGTGTCATTTTATGCAATTGCAAAGGGTTTTTGCCTCTTATTTTGTGAGGGAAGGTCGGATTTTAATTGGGTTTTGAGCGAACATTGAAGGGGAAACCTTAACTTGGGTGCTATCTACCCAAATAGAAAAAGTGCTCCTATTCATTTGTGCTTTGGATGTGTACTTGTAGAAGGTTACCCAAATGTATTTCAGTGATTTTCATTGTAATTATCACCCCATTGGTGATTGCTGCCCAATATAAAAATTGTGTGATTCTCTTTGAATTTAAAATGAATAAATATTGTGTTACCACCCACTGGCCTGGTTCATGGTCCATTGTGACCCGGGGTATTTGGAAAGGGGGTGAGACATGGGTTTGGTATCAGTTCAAGTCGAATTCATAGAAAATAAAGAAAAAGTATTCTCATTGAGCGCTACATCCGAAGCTAAGACCAAGGGTCCTGGTCTGGTGTGTGATGCCCGATTGGAATCCTTCACAATGGTCCCTCTGCCACTGCTGCAAACATGGAACCATGCATCATAATGGGCCCTTACTGATCTTCTTACTGTGTAGGTGTGCTCCTCTGGGAACTTTTGTAACCCTGCCGCACAAGCACCCTCCTCTGGGCCCCGGCAGAAGAAGCCACTATGTTTGGGTGCTGCCCCAAACAGATGAGCAATGGAACTGGGCTCCTTGGATGTGTCATAGTTTATTAGGCGGTCACACTCAACTCAGGGATTTCCTTTCCCAGCAAGCATGGTGGCCCACAATAAAGCGCTTTACAGATTCGAATTTGGTAAGGCCTTCTATCCGTCTCACACCCACCCCAACAAATGCCCTGTGTCACCAATGGTCGAGGAACTAGGCCGTTCATAGTAAGAATATTTATTTATTTATTTATTTATTTATTTATTTATTTGCGGTTTGACAAAGAAGAGTAGCAGCCAATATTACAACTTCCAAGTACTTTCTGTTATTGAAACAACACAGGTAACATTTTGAAACATGCAGTCACAATTTACAACACATTTAATTTTCTATTTAACCAATAGAAAACATTTACAATACAATGGAAAATAGTTTTGCAACACACATTCAAATGACAAGCAGTGCTTTGGCATTCTGGTTTTGGGAGACAAGTGAATCAATGGGAAATTTCGCTTTTTAGGTTTTCATTTGAAAGGAACAGTTGGGAAAAGGAACTCAAATGGGGAAATCGTTTTTCAACTTTGGTTTAAAAGGCAAGGTTGGTAAGAGGAACTCAAAGAGAAATCGTTTTTCAACACACATTCAAATGAGAAGCAGTGCTTAGTAATTCTGGTTTGGGATACAGCCGATTCATGGAATAATTAGCGCGGCGCAAGTGGGCAAAAACGTGCGAATCGCAGTGGAATAGCGAAAATCGCAGTGCAATTGCGAAAATCGCACGAAAAGCAGCGCACGTCGATTCATGGAAGGCCGTGCGCGAGAAAACCAGCGCATGTGCGATAAAAAAGTGCGCGGCGCACGTTGGCGCACAGGCCATCTAACAGCGTGCGCCAGGTCACAGCGAAAATCGCACAGGCCACAGCTAAATTCGCACATAGCGCGGCGCACGCAACAAAAGTAGGCGGAACACGGGCGTAACACTCGGAATGGGGAACAACTTGCCAAAACGTGGGCGTCACGGGGGAAGTACAGGGCACAAGTGCGCGGAACGCCCACACGCTCGCCTACAACACGTATTCATGGAATAGAATAGGGCAAAAAAGCGCACGCTCAAACCAGCGCACAGGCACAAACACGACCGCCACAAGAAAGCAGGCGGTAGCGTCTCTGTGGCTGTAAGAAATGTGCGCCAAAAGGTGCGCCAACAAATAGCACCTATATACTGCCATGATGAATGTCCCATACTGTGGCCCTCCAGGAAAAATTACGTGCAAAGGGGTACCCACAAACACGGACACCCGCTGACAAAAAATACGTGTGCGTGTATACCGGGGTGCGCGGGAAGTCTAACACGCGATTTCAGCAGGGTACGTGCATCACAGGGGTTCGCGTGAAGTTATTCACGCGATCGGGCCTGGGGGAGCGGGCTACGTGTATTTCAGGGGTTCGCGTGAAGTTTCTCACGCGATCGGGCCTGGGGGAGCGTGCTACGTGTATTTCAGGGGTTCGCGTGAAGTTTCACACGCGATCGGGTCTGGGGGAGCGGGCTACGTGTATTACAGGGGTTCGCGTGAAGTCCCTCACGCGATCGGGCCTGGGGGAGCGTGCTACGTGTATTTCAGGGGTTCGCGTGAAGTTTCACACGCGATCGGGCCTGGGGGAGCGGGAAACGTGTATTACAGGGGTTCGCGTGAAGTTCCTCACGCGATCGGGCCTGGGGGAGCGGGCTACATGTATTCCAGGGGTGCGCGGGAAGTTCCACACGTGAATAGCCTGGGCGCGTGTATTTGAGGGGTGCGCGGGAAGTTCCACACGCGAATAGCCTGGGCGCGTGTATTTGAGGGGTGCGCGGGAAGTTCCACACGCGAATAGCCTGGGCGTGTGTATTACAGGGGTGCGCGGGAAGTTCCACACGCGAATAGCCTGGGTGCGCGTGTATTTCAGGGGTGCGCGGGGAGTTCCACACGCGAATAGCCTGGGTGCGTGTATTTCAGGGGTGCGCGGGAAGTTCCACACGCGAATAGCCTGGCCGCGTGTATTTCAGGGGTGCGCGGGAAGTTCCACACGCGAATAGCCTGGGTGCGCGTGTATTTCAGGGGTTCGCGGGGAGTTCCACATGCGAATAGCCTGGGTGCGTGTATTTCAGGGGTGCGCGGGAAGTTCCACATGCGAATAGCCTGGGCGCGTGTATTTCAGGGGTGCGCGGGAAGTTCCACACGCGAATAGCCTGGGCGCGTGTATTTCAGGGTGCGCGGGGAGTTCCACACGCGAATAGCCTGGGTGCGTGTATTTCAGGGGTGCGCGGGAAGTTCCACACGCGAATAGCCTGGGCGCGTGTATTTCAGGGGTGCGCGGGAAGTTCCACATGTGATTTGACAGTGTGGGTCCTCCCAGGTGTACCCTGTACACCCTCCACGGCCCCTGCAGGCAGCCCACACCACAGGGGACTACCCTGCATCCCTGGTCATGTCCCGCAGGCAGCCCACCCAACATGGGCATGCCCCCCAGCAAAGGCACATGTCTCCTTGAACTAATGAACACCAACTCATGTCCCCTTGCACCCCCACCCCCCAGCACTGTGGGGCACCTGCCAGCAGGCCCCCACCCATGTCCAACTCATGTCTCCCACCACCCCCACACCCCAGCAGTGCAGGGGCAGCCTCCACCAGGCCCCCACTCATGTCACCCACCACCCCCACCCCCCAGCACTGTGGGGCACCTGCCAGCAGGCCCCCACACATGTCCAACTCATGTCTCCCACCACCCCCACACCCCAGCAGTGCAGGGGCAGCCTCCACCAGGCCCCCACTCATGTCACCCACCACCCCCACCCCCCAGCCACCAGGGGCACCCTCCACCAGGCCCCCACTCATGTCTCCCACCACCCCCACACCCCAGCCACCAGGGGCAGCCTCCACCAGGCCCCCACTCATGTCTCCCACCACCCCCACACCCCAGCAGTGCAGGGGCAGCCTCCACCAGGCCCCCACTCATGTCACCCACCACCCCCACCCCCCAGCACTGTGGGGCACCTGCCAGCAGGCCCCCACCCATGTCCAACTCATGTCTCCCACCACCCCCACACCCCAGCAGTGCAGGGGCAGCCTCCACCAGGCCCCCACTCATGTCACCCACCACCCCCACCCCCCAGCACTGTGGGGCACCTGCCAGCAGGCCCCCACACATGTCCAACTCATGTCTCCCACACCCCCACACCCCAGCAGTGCAGGGGCAGCCTCCACCAGGCCCCCACTCATGTCTCCCACCACCCCCACCCCCCAGCAGTGCAGGGTCACCCTCCACCAGGCCCCCACTCATGTCTCCCACCACCCCCACCCCCCAGCAGTGCAGGGGCACCCTCCACCAGGCCCCCACTCATGTCTCCCACCACCCCCACCCCCCAGCAGTGCAGGGTCACCCTCCACCAGGCCCCCACTCATGTCCCCCTGCACCCCCACCCCCCAGCAGTGCAGGGTCACCCTCCACCAGGCCCCCACTCATGTCTCACACCACCCCCACCCCCCAGCCACCAGGGGCACCCTCCACCAGACCCC
The DNA here is from genome assembly GCF_040938575.1 of Ambystoma mexicanum. Lineage (NCBI taxonomy): Eukaryota > Metazoa > Chordata > Amphibia > Caudata > Ambystomatidae > Ambystoma > Ambystoma mexicanum. Next base: position 307,626,029 of record NC_090936.1, read on the forward strand.
CACTCATGTCTCCCACCACCCCCACACCCCAGCCACCAGGGGCACCCTCCACCAGGCCCCCACTCATGTCTCCCACCCCCCCCACCCCCCAGCAGTGCAGGGTCACCCTCCACCAGGCCCCCACTCATGTCCCCCTGCACCCCCACCCCCCAGCAGTGCAGGGTCACCCTCCACCAGGCCCCCACTCATGTCTCCCACCACCCCCACCCCCCAGCCACCAGGGGCACCCTCTACCAGGCCCCCACTCATGTCTCCCACCACCCCCACACCCCAGCCACCAGGGGCACCCTCCACCAGGCCCCCACTCATGTCTCCCACCACCCCCACCCCCCAGCAGTGCAGCGTCACCCTCCACCAGGCTCCCACTCATGTCTCCCACCACCCCCACACCCCAGCAGTGCAGGGTCACCCTCCACCAGGCCCCCACCCATGTCCCCCTGCCCCCAGGTCCTGACGATACACAATCATGGCAGTAATGGGCAACATACCCAGCACAAACACCCAGGCAAGGATTGCATCCACCCACATAGTGAATGCAATTACATGACACAACCCCAATGGCAAGTATGTAAATGAACACATGTCCGTCACACACACATACACAATGGCTGCAAGTGAATGTCAAAACCCATATCATGACATGTATGAAACCAAAGACAAAATAAGACAAGTGGAAGTAAAAATAAAAAATGTATTAAAGATTAAAAATAAGTAAACAAATCAAACATACAACTATGTGGATAACAAAATAAATGGTCCATGTTGGAGAACAAAAGTAAAAATCAAAAAACGAAAAAGGAATAAAAAAACAAATGTTGACCAAAGCAATATCAAGTAGAAGCAAAAGAATGAAAAACCATTTCCACATGGTGAACACAATAATGAAAAAAAGAAAATTTTCCTTCAAAAAACAAACTAAATACAGGAATGTACCAGGGTCCATGAGCCCAACACCATAAAGGAAACCTACTACTACCTAATGAAAAAAATATATACAAAAAAGTGGCCATTGTCTGAGCGGTCCAAAATAATAAAAACAAATAAAGGAAACCTAACACTAACTAACTATATAACTATATACAAAGGCAGCGGGCAAGTCCTGCGGCTCACTTGTTGATGTTGCTGGCCAGGGCATCATCGAACTCCATGTCGATGTCCTGGAGGCGGGACTCTGTCCTGGCCCCGAGGTCTCGCAGGGATAACCCCATGTTCAACTCAAACTCCCTGCGAGCTTCCTCGAGGCACTCAGCCCGCCTCAACGCCCGACGCATGGAGAACTCCGCCCTGACCATGGCGAGCCGCTCCTCTTCCGCCCGCTGCCGCTCCGCACCTATCCGCTGGACCAACTGCTCCCACACGGAAGACACCACCATCCCAGGGTTGCCCTGCCCTCCGGCCGATGCCTGCCCCACTGATCTTGATGGCCCCGAGCCATGATGCCTCCCACGTCGAGCCCGCTGCTGCCTCCGACGCCACTGCCTCTGCCAGCACGACGGCATCCAGGCTGATGGAAACCACCGACGCCGTCGTGCACGTGCCCTGCCTGATGATGCTGTCACATCTTCCATCTGCTGGGGTCCAGTTGCTGTGTTGTCCACCCCTGCTGGACCTCCGACTCCCAACTGTGGCAGGGATGGGATCCCCACCGAGCTGGCTGCATTGGTCGGGGCAGGTCCACAGGGGGCCCTGGTGGCATCTGGGCTGGAAGAAGGCAAGGGGAACGACTGGTGGATAGCCTGCACAGAGGAGGAGAGGGCCGCCACATTGGCCAACACATGCAGGAAACCCCCGAACATGGCCGATACCAATTGGGCCACGTCGGCACGGTGCACTTCGTGATGACGTGCGTGCTCCTCCCGGGAAGCACGCACGGCATCACGAATCACAGCCGTGCGCATCGCGACCCCAATCAGGACCTTCTCCACACGGCCAGGGGTTCCCACGTCCGCAGGTGGAGGGGAGTCAGGTGACATGGACATCCCCTCTACCTGCAGACAGGCCTGGGACGGGGCATCCCTGCTGGTGCATGGTGGTGCACTCACAGGGTCAGGGACAGCGACATGCACAGGCCCCTCCACGGTGACCTGTGCTGCCTCCTGCCCCTGGCCCTGGACTGCACCACTTGCACCAGCAGGGATGCCCCCACCAGGCCCCATGTGTGCCCCAGTGGCGGCCTCCTCCTCCTCTGTGCAAACCACCAACCTGGATGGCTCCTCACCGTCTCCCACCGTAGCAGGCCCCTGTGGGGGCTCACCCACCCCTTCCGCTGCAGCCGTGGGGGCATCCCCGCCGCCTTGCTCCACAGCGCCGTCTCCGCCCTCTTCTTCACTAGCCGCTGCGTAGAGGGAGACAAAGAACACAAGCATCAGGGCACTGTACAATGGTCCCCTAGACAGGAAGCAATAGCAGATGAGCACCACTGTCAAAGTACACTTCCATCATGTCCCTCCACAACACATGGGTCAGTCCAGGCAAAACACACACAGTAACAGGCATGGTGCATGCCATGGACATTTCCATGCATGTCCAATGGACTCTTGAAACATTCAATGATATGTAACTCACATGCATCATGGCTCATGCCTATCACATGCACACACTTCACCTCAGTCACATCCATCTGGCCCCAAACACACCAAACACAGCGGATACAAGGGTAATTTGGCTGCTTCACTGAATCTGTGCATTGTCACACACATGTGTCATGCATCCATGGCATGCACAAGTCACAGACACGCAGGTCAGGCACACAGACATGGCTACCATATATGTACCTGGCATCAGCACCCATCCCTCACCCCCACCCATGTCCAGGTACAGAGACTGGCATGCTCTCATGTTCAAAATCTGCATAGGGCTCCCCATGCGGCATTTCAACACATGCAACAACCATGAGGATCACACATCACTGGTCGCACATGCATTACCATGATGTCCCTGCACACATACATGCATACATGGCCTATGGCACACATACAGGCAAGTATCATAGAACCAGCACACCGCAACATGCCTTGTCTCACACAGTAATGCTTGGACACTTACCGCTCAACTCCAGTCGGGCCTCCCTCTCAAGGATCTGGGCGTGGAGCGCTGGGCGTACGCGTTCCAGGACCCTCATCTGGATGGAACTCATGCGGCCCCGGCCCCCCTCCACGAGGTGCCGGGCCTTCACAAGGGTCCTGGACCTCAAGTCCTCCCAGCGCTTCTTGATCTTCAGGACGTCGCGGGTTGCCACCCCCTCCGCGTTGATGGCAACCACACAGTCGGCCCAGATCCTCTGCCATCCTTCCTTGCTGGCGCGGGACGATCCAAAGAGGGCATCATACTGCCCCAGGACATGCTCCACCAGGACACCAACTTTGGTGACAGTGAAGCTGGTGCCCCTCTGCCCCTCTGGCCTGGGGTTGCCAGTGGTGCCAGATGTGGAAGTGCCCGACATGGCAACCCCAGAGGCAGGTGTGGGTGGGCAACTGGGTCCTGGGGCTGGGCTGTGGAGCGATGTAATCCCAGTCGGGAGTCTTCAGTTCCAGCAGGGGTGGACACAGCAACTGGACCCCTGCAGATGGCTGATGTGCAGGCACCAAATGGCAGGGCACGGTGGCAGCAGGCAGGCAGGCAGGCAGCAGCAGATGGCACGTTGGAGGCTGCTCGGGGCACTGGGGGGCAGTAACTCGGCCTTCTGGGCAGGAGCGTGGTCTTCCGTGTGTTTTCGCGTGGCCAGCTTGATACGGAGTGATTTGGCACGTGAAAATCCTGCACGTCAGCGTGAAATCCGAGGAAAGGCCCTTAGCGCGTAAGCGCGTCAGCACGCATACGCGATTCTATTGGACCAGAGTCCCTCAGCGCGTAAGCGCGTCTGTGACGTGACCCGCACGGGTGTTCCCCACTCAGCACGTGATGACGGGGCACACGTGGAAATACTGCACGTCAGAGGCTCATCGCGTGTAATTGGACAAAAGTGCGCGTACACGCGATTGGCCTATGTACGTGTATTTAATGGGTGCGCGGGCACTTACACACGCAAGTACGTCAGCGAACCTGTATCCCGTGGTGCGTGTGAATTTCCACACGCTATTGGACTGGGAACTGGATTCCAGGGGTGCGCGGGTCACACGCTCGCCTAGAACACGCGCAAAGCATAAATTTGCGGACTTTAACAATAACAAGCTCAGATGCCAGGATGAACATACTGTTCCTAGCAGCAGTGGCAGTGGGCTACCAAAGGAGGAGGAGGAGGATAGTCAGGGCCAGAATATTCACACCCAGAACCAGCCTTTTCGGGATGCCTGATGACCAGGTGTATGGGAGGTACAGGTTTCCACCACACATTATACTGGACCTGGTGAGTGAGTGGGAGGATGACCTCACATCACCCACCCTGTGCTCCCAAGCACTCAGCCCCCTGGAGAAGGTCCTCAATGTACTGCACTTCTTAGCCACTGGATCATTTCAGCGGACAAGTGCCATAGTGGGTGGGGTGTCACAGGCCACCCAGTCACGCTGCCTACACCAGGTCTTGAACATCATCACTGCACGCCCATCAGTCCGCAGGCACATATACCTGCCCAGAACACCTGCAGAAAGGCATGCTGCCGCCCTGGATTTTTACGCTGTGGCACGATTCCCCAAAGTGCTAGGTGCCATCGACTCAACCCATGTGGCTCTACGTCCCCCCAGGGCATCTGAGCACATATATAGGAACCGCAAGCACTGGCATTCCATCAACGTGCAGGTAGCATGTAATGCCAAGGGAATCATCACCTCAGTATATGCCAACTATCCCGGCTCCACCCACGACAGCTTCATTTACCGAATGTCCACCCTAAGCCGGGACCTAGAAGCTGGGCGGCATGGCGATACATGGCTGCTTGGTGAGTATGTATGCCACTGCACATGCATGCATGTTGGATACTGAGCAAGGTCACAACCCCACCAATGATACCAATCACCACCTCCACAGGGGACAGTGCCTACCCTCTCAGCCCACACATGATGACGCCAATTCGGAACCCCACCACGCCACCCCAGGTAAGATATAACACAGCCCACATTACAACCAGGGGCATAGTGGAGCGCACATTCGGAGTGCTAAAGTCACGCTTTCGCTCCCTTGACCGTTCTGGCGGGCAGCTGTTATACGCTCCCCCAGTAGTGTGCAGGATCATAGTGGCAGCATGTGTCCTGCACAACGTTGCAACACGCCGGGGCCTGGCCGTGGACATGGTGGTGGCCCCACATCCCCAACCACATGCACAGCCGCTGCGCATGGGAGGGGAAAGGGCACGGGGGGAGGCAGCCCGTACACAGCTAGTGGCTAATTACTTCACATAGAAATCACACCCCTGTGGAGTGCACACTGCCCTGGTACATTCCATCTGACAATCAATGATGACTCAACATGACACTGATCCTGAATGTCTGGAGAATGAACCGGGAGTACCATGTCAGCCTGAGATTGTTCACCTGGAAGTGTCACAATGTGTGCATCCCTACCCACACAGACACCACCAATGCAGTTTTGTGAAGTTACACATTGAAGCAGCTAAAATGAATACCCACTTGCAAAATGCAACAAGAGGACAGTGCCATGTCAGCCAACCCAACCCCAGCACCGCCACACGACACACCGTGCCATGTCATGCTAATTGCAGGTAAACAAAGTAATCCCCACAACATGACATCAGTCTCACTATGTACAGTGTCCCTATTAGAAACCTGCAACACCTGAAATGCTCACAGCAATGCCGGACCAACAACATACTTGAGCACGTAGTACCATTAACATGACATCACAAATGTTACATATTAGTAGTCTCACCACCTGGAAATGCCTGCACTCCCACCACTACCAACTGTGCAGTGTTGTCGCCATGTAGAGTTGTAGGTGCACTGCTGCCAACATGGACCCCATCTCCAGACTAGAGGTCCTTGTGTGGACATGAGGAAGGGACCTGCAAATTGGGAGGTAGACACAGAAGAAGAGTTACACATCAATGCAACATGCAGTGTAGAACACAATAGCAATATGCACTAGGAATGTATATACAGTATTGACTACAGACTGGCCACACAGCTCATGGGAGTCCAACGTCACTGTGTAATTCACTGTCACTTGGGCACACCCTTTGCAAGCCCATGGAAACGGGAAGCAGGAGGGGTGTGTGTGACTCAAACCCAAGCATCTGAACCAAATACATTACAAGCCTGCATGTGCCCAGCCACAATGCAGCGTATGCCCACAGGAACCACGGAAGCCAACAGATCGTCCCAAAAAAAATGGGAATAAAAGAAATCAAAATAAAAATAAAAATAAGAAACAATCAAAAATGGCCATTGATGGGCCCGGGGGGGGTTGGGGAGGCCACCCAGGAGGTCCGAGGACAGGATGCCCACCAGAACCCACCTGCGTGGATCCTGGGAAGATAAAACACCTCCATGGGCTCATGGCCCACACGGCTACCCTATTGTGGGAGTATCACTGCTGTCGCTATTATCACCCTGTGCAGCTGCATCCAGAGGTGGTTGCACTATGGGAGGCAGCCCACGCAAGGCCCTAGTCTGCTCCTCCATGGCTGCAAGCATGCGGGTGTGGTAGGTCTGGTTCTGGAGGATGAGTGTGCGGAGGTCCCCATGCAACAACTCGCGGGATGCCCGGACCTCCGCCCTTGTTGCCTGCATCTCAGCTGAGAGCGTACGGGTGAGACGCTCCAGCTGCTGTTCTGTCCTTTGGTGTGTTGAAGCCTCAAGCTCAACAAGAGTCATCCTGAGGTGAAGGAGCTCCTGCCTCAGGGCTTCCCTGTGGCCCTGGGACTCAATGGAGATGGCCTCCTGCAGAGTCGCCAGTGCCGCCCGCCTGTCCCTGTTGGACCCCAACATGTCCTCCCTGTGTGACTGGCAGATGGAGTCGGTTGCCTGCTCTAGTCGCTCCATCAGCCTTTCTGGGGGGACAATGGAAGTGGCCACCCTATCCATGGCCTGAGCCATCATCTCGGATGATGCAGCCTGTTGGGTTGCCATACCGTAAATGGATTGCTCCCATGCGGTATTGCCAGGTGGCGTACGGCCACCACGTCGGCGGGCACCACACCTGTCTGGGGCAAGGCGAACTGCGCCTTGCTGTGCCGGCACTGCCTGAGGCTGCAGGACTGCATTCCCCCTCTGATCTGCTGGCCCAGGAACAGGATCAGATGTCGCGGAGTGTGACCCTGCATCCGTAACCACCGAAGGCGTAGCTGCCAACACTGACATCCCCATGGAGGATTCTGACCCTGGTGCAGGTGGGTGAGACAGAACAGAATCCCTCCCTGGAACACTCACCTGCGATGGCACGTAGGTCTCATCCGAATCAACACCTGAGTAAAGCTCGGGGGAGGTGCAGCCAGAGACACCCCTTGAGAGCACGACCTGCAGCACTTGTGGGTTCTCCCCCACCACCACACCACGTCCCTCACTGGTGGTTGGTCGGCCCTCGGACCCCTCCTGGGTCTGCACCATCTCCACAACCCCAGCAGTATCAGGTGCGTCTTCCCCTGCAAAGACGTGAAAACAAAGAAATGGAAACAGGCATTAGCACCATGGCACACAATGAGGGCTGAGAAGCAAGAGAAACAGTACTTGATTGACACATGTCCCACATGACTAAAACCCTCCCATGCATGCACCCTCACTGCATATGAAGTGCAGGCAAATGGCACACACTGATGACACCAAGATGGAAGATGAACACATTTTCTGCATGCTGCCTGGCAGTGGCATCACACATTGGCCTGTGATTGCCAGGTGAAACACACATGCCATCACACAGATGGCATGTACCATTGCTATTGAGTGAAGATGGAGAGGAGGGCAGCACCTATTCATTCAGTCCAGTTCCCGCATGTAATTGCTTTTCTAATTCTAACAGGTCAGATTTTTCACCTGGAGCTGCCAGTCTGAAATGGTCCAATTGCACAGGGACATGTGTGTACAAATGATATCCAGGTAACAAAGTCACTCCACTTTACCATACCCATGTCAGACATGTGACTAGTGGACAGCGACATGCCTAGAGAAAGTGGTGGAATGCAAACAAACTGACTGAATGAACAGTGAAAAATAAGCAAATATGTTGTGGCAAGGTGACACTTCAAGGGCAACTGGCGTGCAGTTGGGCTAGATGTCTACTGTTGGCAGAAGGGATACTGCTATGGCCAAATGCAGCTGCGCAGGAAGTATTGCATGAAGCACATGGCTGACCCATACGACTCAGGCGCACACACTCTCACCTGGCACACAAACAGAAGCCCTCACACACACACCATGCACATGGATGACACACACATGCATGTGCACTCACCGGACAATGCCTCGTAATCAGCCAGATCTCCCACGCCTTGGATCTGTTCCTCCGTGACGTAGGTCCCAGCGACTGACTCATGTGGAGTGAGTTCCATGTCTACTACTGGAGACCCACCTCCAGTCACTAGAGTTGCGGCATGACTTGAGGCCAGCTTACTCTTTGCCCTGCGCTTTAGGTCATTCCAGCGCTTATAGCAATCATTGGCTGTGCGCCTCACAATTCCAAGGGCACTTACGATGTCCGCAACGGTCTGCCAGTGTGCCTGGCGTTGTGCAGGTGTGGTCTTGGATCCTGCAACAATGACCATCTCGTTGTCATGTCTGGACACATACTCGACAAGTGCATTCAGTTCGTCATCCGTGAAGCTGGGCTTCCTGGACGGGCCGGACTGTGTAGCCGTGTCTGGGGCATCAGCCTGTGCCGGACGAGCACTCTTCCTCTTCCGCTTGGAAGGTGGTGGTGATCCTGAGTGTCCTGCGCCGCTCTGGACACTAGGGGCAGGAGCCCTGGTGGACTCTGTATCAGGAGTGTGGGATTGCACACTCAGCATGGGAGTTGGTGCAGGCATTGGCTCTAGTGTGATGGTGTCAGGGGGAATGTCAGCAGCATGGACTAGGACCGACACTGTCCTGGCTGGGTGTGTGAGGGCTGGGGTGGATGGAGCCGCAGCTGCCCCTGCAGCCTCTCCGCCCTGCCTCCTTGGTGCAGCAGATGACCTTGCTGCCCCAGATCCACGTGGCATGATGGCATCAACGTGCACCAGCGCACGTGTCGTAGCCCTACTGACCTGGAAGTCAGCCATGGAGTCAGCCAGGTCTGGTGCCACAATGGGCTGGTCCAACAAGGGCTGAGCATGGATGGTGTCAGCCACATCAGCCTCAATGGGAGGAGGGGAGGGGGGGATTATGGGTGCCCGTGACTGGTCCTCCACACATGGGGTGACAGGCTCACCCTGCAAGTTACGACCACGTCCCCTACCGGATCCACCACGGCCACCACTTGTGGCTCTTCCACCTTTGCCACCCTTACGGAATCCTCGCCTCCCAGCCATGGCACTGATGTTAATGTGCGTATGGGAGTGGATGTAGACTATTGTCCTGGGCAATTGGGGGTCAAAGGGGTTGGGTACCAGATGGTAATTGTACCCTAGTGCTCTAGCAAGGCTGAATGTAACCCCTGGGGAAAGATGACGGGTCACGCAACGCACAGGAGGTCCAAAAAAGGGAGATGACGTGCACGCAACCCCTCATAGACCACGTGTGCAGAAAGAAAAACCTGCACTACGCTGTGGCACCCAGAAACACAAGAATGAACGTATGCGTGTCACACGCAGCCTAGAATGACCTCTGAAGGGGTAGGCTACACACGGGGCAAGCACAGATGTTAGATACGTGCGTGACTCACCGTCTGCCTGGTTAACGAGCGTGTAAAAGGAGCACGTTTGGTTGGCAACACCCCCGCCAAAAGAAGATTTGTACGCTGTCTGAGGAGACAGGACAACAGTAGAAGGGAACACTGTTTGAGGGAACAGGCCCAGGTAAACCAGTAAAAGCGAAAGAAGAGAAAAAGCTGTCAGAGGTAACAGGGAATACGAACTTGAAACGCTGTGAAGTAAATCGCGTGTGAAACGACAAGAAGTACAGAATTCACCCACTCGCTCTCCACGAAAAGCACGTACAAGGAAGTGGTGTTCTACGCGTACCTTTTATACAGGCCCACACGTCCAGCGTCACTTACGCGGCGTGTACGCGCTAGGGCCATTTCCACCAATTACACGCTTTGTCACTTCTGCGTGTAGGGACATTTCCTCCAATTACACGCTTTGTCACTTCTGCGTGTAGGGCCATTTCCACCAATTACATGCTTTGTCACTTCTGCGTGTAGGGCCATTTCCACCAATCACACGCGATGAGACTCTGACGTGCAGTCTTTCCACGTGTGCTCTGTCATCACGTGCTGTGTGGGAAACACCCGTGCGGGTCACGTCACAGACGCGCTTACGCGCTGAGGGCCTTTGGTCCAATAGAATCGCGTATGCGTGCTGACGCGTTTACGCGCAAAGGGCCTTTCCTCGATTTTCACGCTGACGTGCAGGATTTTCACGTGCCAAATCACTCCGTACCAAGCTGGCCACGCGTAAGCACACGGAAGACCACGCTCCTGCCCAGAAGGCCGAACTACTGCCCCCCAGAGCCCCGAGCACGCTCCCACCTACCATCTGCTGCTGCCTGACTGCCTGACTGCCTGCTGCCCCACGTGCACTGCCATTTGCTGCCTGCACATCAGCCAGGGGTGCTGTTGCTGTGACCACCCCTGCTGGTACCGAAGACTCCCGACTGGAATTCCATCGCTCCACAGCCCAGCCCCAGGACCCAGTTGCCCACCCACTCCTGCCTCTGGGGTTGTCATGTCGGGGCCAACACCATCTGTGACCACTGACAACCCCCGGCCAGAGAGGCAGAGGGGCACCAGCTTCAGTGCCACCGAAGTTGGTGTCCTGGTGGAGCAAGTCCTGGGGCAGTATGATGCCCTCTTCGGAAGTTCCCGCGCCGACAAGGAAGGACGGACTCGGATCTGGACTGACATCGTGACTGCCATCAACGCGGAGGGGGTGGCAGTCCGGGACTTACAACATGTCAGGAAGCGCTGGGAGGACTTCAGGTCCAGGACCCTGAACAAGGCCCGGCGCCTCTTGAAGGCAGCGGATGCCAAGGGGCGCCGGGGCCACTTGTCGGAAGAACAGATGGGGGTCCTGGAACGCATATCCCCAGCGCTCCACGTCCAGGTCCTGGAGAAGCAGACCCGTATGGAGTCGAGCGGTGAGTGTACATGCATCCTGATTGTGAGCAGTGCGTGTGGTGATTATCCGGTATTGTGCAGGTTGCACATCTGTTTGTATGGGGTCGAGTATGGGTGGGGGTGTACATGGCCGTGGGGCTGACACATGCGAGGGCTGTAATGTGTGAGACATGGATGGTGCTTGAGTGTGTAGGCTTGCATGGCAAATGCAGTTGTGCGTGCACACATGTTTGTATGTATGTGTATGTAAGTAGACATGTCCGTGATGTCACGCATGTATGTTGCATTGGGCTGCATGTATGAGCACTGTGTACATGTGCATGTGTGTGTATTTGACAAGGGTGCAACAGTGATGCAACATGGATGCATGTGACTGCGGTATGTGTAAGCCTGATTGGCAGATGTGACATGGATGCCCGTCTGAACAGTGCGACACTTGGCAGAGGTGTACACATGCATGCAAGTGTGGTGGTGTGTGTACATGTGTGGTGCACTTCCTGTGTTGCATGTGATGTCTGGGTCACCTTTGGCTGCTCATGCTGTTGTATGTGTATGGATGGTGGTGGCAGTTGCGATATGGCTGTGGTATGGCTCATGTGTGCGAGTTGCAATGACATGTGTGTTGGGGATTGTGATGACATGTCTGAGGTTTGCCAATGCCACTCATGTGCAACTTTCATGTGTGTATGTGTCCATTGTACAGTGCCCTGATGCCTGTGTTTTGTTTCTCCCTGTCTGCAGCGTCAACTGATGAAGAGGGCGGAGAAGGTGCTGTGGAGCACAGCGGCGGGGATCCGACCGCCAGCCGGAGACGCAAGGCCCGGCTCCCCTCCCGTGTTGCCATCTCGTCGGGGAGTGAGGAGTCCGGTGCCGCATCCCAGGCCGCAGCTGCCGGGGGGAGGTCCAAGAGGCGGAGGTTGGAGTTGGACTCCTCGGCAGCAGAAGGGGCAGCTGGGACCCCACAGGGCCCAACAGGGGAAGATGGCACGGAGTCATCCAGGTTGGTGGGGGGTCTGGTGGAGGAGGAGGCCGTGCAAGCACCAGAGACGGGGTCTGGAGGTGGGGATCCCACTGGTGCTAGTGGTGCAGTCCAGGACCACGGACAGGAGGCAGCACAGGCCGCCGCGGAGGTGCCTGTGTGCATTCCTGTCCCCGATCCTGTCCCTGCATCATCTTGCACCAGCAGGGATGCCTACGTCCAGACCCGTTTCCAGGCAGGGGATGAGCTGACGTCAACTGGCCTTCCTCTGCCTGCGGACGTGGCTATCCAGGTCCGGGTTGAGCCTGTCCTGGCTGGTGTGGCGTTGCGTCAACGGGCCATGCGAGGTGACCTGCAGTCTTTTCATGGAGAGACTGCACGTCATCTCGAATGGCTCGTTGACCACGTCAGCCTGCTAGGACAGGTCACCCAGACCGGATTCCTCCGTCTGATGGGGCTTGTTCCGACCCCCTCCTCAACTAGACCCCCTACGCGCCAGTCGTCCTCTGTGCCTTCTTCCCACCCATCAGTCACCTGGGTGCCCTGTGGAGCTGCCTCTGACAGTGCGGCCAGGCTGGTGGAGGAGGCATCCCTGCCACAGTCGGGAGTCGGACGTCCAGCAGGGGTGGCCACATCAACAACTGCACCCCAGCCGGTGGAGGATGTGCAGGCAGCAGGAGGCAGTGCACGGGCAGAGGCAGAGCAGCAGCAGCAACATGGTGGGAGCCATGAAGGCTCGGGGCCTTCGACATCGGAGGGGCAGGCATCGGCCGGAGGGCAGGAGAACCCAGGACAGAGAGTGTCTTCCGTGTGGCAGCGGTTGGGCGACGCCATAGGTGCGGAGCGGCGGCGGGCGGAAGAGGCGCGGCTCACAATGGTCAGGGCGGAGAACTCCATGCGGAGGGCCCTGAGGCGGGCTGAGTGCCTCGAGGCAATTCGCAGGTGGTTGGAGGAGGACACGGCGTCGTCCCTGCGGACCCTCGGGGCCATGGAACTGGACCGCCTCCGGGACATCGAACAGGAGTTCGATGATGCCCTGGCCCGGAACACCACGGAGTGAGCCGCTGGACTTGCCCGCCGCCTTTGTATATAGTTCTTTAGTTTTAGGTATCCTTTGTTTTTTCTTATGATTTGGAGTCGACGGACACTGCTCCACTTTTTGTATATAGTTGATATTTAGGTAGGTTTTTTAGGAGGTTTCCTTAGTTCAGTTGTGATGATGGACCCTTGTTATTTTTGTACATAGTTCTTTGTTGCATGGAGAGTTTTTACATTTCACTTTGGACAAAATTTTATGGATTTGATTTTCTACTTTTGTGTTTTTATGCGGACATGCAGCTTATTTTTTCACATTTACATTGTAGTTATTTTTCTTTCTTTACCATTCGTATTTTTGTCCAATACATTTTTTTTCCATTGTTCACTGTGTGGTTTCATCTCATTGGTTTCATGCATGTCATGTTGTGTGTTTTCCCATTCAATTTGAAAATCTGTGTGTGACGGACATGGGTTCATTTGCTTCATGAACATTGGGGGTGTAACATGTGTTTTCATTTCCATGTGGGTGAATGGGTTACTTAGTAGGGCTTTTTGGCTGTGGAGGCTGACCATTACGCACATGATTGGGGATTGTGAGGACCTGGTGGGGGCTGCACATGGTGGCAGGGGGGTGGGGGTGGTGGGAGACATGAGTGGGGGCCTGGTGGAGGGTGACGCTGCACTGCTGGGGGGTGGGGGTGCAGGGGGACATGAGTGGGGGCCTGGTGGAGGGTGACCCTGCACTGCTGGGGGGTGGGGGTGGTGGGAGACATGAGTGGGGGCCTGGTGGAGGGTGACCCTGCACTGCTGGGGGGTGGGGGTGCAGGGGGACATGAGTGGGGGCCTGGTGGAGGTTGACCCTGCACTGCTGGGGGGTGGGGGTGGTGGGAGACATGAGTGGGGGCCTGGTGGAGGGTGACCCTGCACTGCTGGGGGGTGGGGGTGGTGGGAGACATGAGTGGGGGCCTGGTGGGGGCTGCCCATGGTGGCAGGGGGGTGGGGGTGGTGGGAGACATGAGTGGGGGCCTGGTGGAGGGTGACCCTGCACTGCTGGGGGGTGGGGGTGGTGGGAGACATGAGTGGGGGCCTGGTGGAGGGTGACCCTGCACTGCTGGGGGGTGGGGGTGGTGGGAGACATGAGTGGGGGCCTGGTGGAGGGTGACCCTGCACTGCTGGGGGGTGGGGGTGCAGGGGGACATGAGTGGGGGCCTGGTGGAGGGTGACCCTGCACTGCTGGGGGGTGGGGGTGGTGGGAGACATGAGTGGGGGCCTGGTGGAGGGTGACCCTGCACTGCTGGGGGGTGGGGGTGCAGGGGGACATGAGTGGGGGCCTGGTGGAGGGTGACCCTGCACTGCTGGGGGGTGGGGGTGGTGGGAGACATGAGTGGGGGCCTGGTGGAGGGTGCCCCTGCACTGCTGGGGGGTGGGGGTGGTGGGAGACATGAGTGGGGGCCTGGTGGAGGGTGACCCTGCACTGCTGGGGGGTGGGGGTGCAGGGGGACATGAGTGGGGGCCTGGTGGAGGTTGACCCTGCACTGCTGGGGGGTGGGGGTGGTGGGAGACATGAGTGGGGGCCTGGTGGGGGCTGCCCATGGTGGCAGGTGGGTGCGGGTGGTGGGAGACATGAGTGGGGGCCTGGTGGAGGGTGACCCTGCACTGCTGGGGGGTGGGGGTGCAGGGGGACATGAGTGGGGGCCTGGTGGAGGGTGACCCTGCACTGCTGGGGGGTGGGGGTGCAGGGGGACATGAGTGGGGGCCTGGTGGAGGTTGACCCTGCACTGCTGGGGGGTGGGGGTGGTGGGAGACATGAGTGGGGGCCTGGTGGAGGGTGACCCTGCACTGCTGGGGGGTGGGGGTGCAGGGGGACATGAGTGGGGGCCTGGTGGTGGTTGACCCTGCACTGCTGGGGGGTGGGGGTGCAGGGGGACATGAGTGGGGGCCTGGTGGAGGTTGACCCTGCACTGCTGGGGGGTGGGGGTGGTGGGAGACATGAGTGGGGGCCTGGTGGTGGGTGACCCTGCACTGCTGGGGGGTGGGGGTGCAGGGGGACATGAGTGGGGGCCTGGTGGAGGTTGACCCTGCACTGCTGGGGGGTGGGGGTGGTGGGAGACATGAGTGGGGGCCTGGTGGGGGCTGCCCATGGTGGCAGGGGGGTGGGGGTGGTGGGAGACATGAGTGGGGGCCTGGTGGGGGCTGCCCATGGTGGCAGGGGGGTGGGGGTGGTGGGAGACATGAGTGGGGGCCTGGTGGAGGGTGCCCCTGCACTGCTGGGGGCTGGGGGTGCAGGGGGACATGAGCAGGTGTGCAGGGTAGTCCCCTGTTTTGTGGGCTGCCTGCTGGGGCCGTGGAGGGTGTACAGGGAACACCTGTGAGGACCCACCCAGCCTAATTGCGTGTGATAATTCCCGCACACCCCTGTAATACACATACCTGGCCAAATCGCATGTGAGAATTCCCGCGCACCCCTGTAATACACGTACCCAGCCGAATCGCGTGTAGAACTTCCCGTGTACCCCTGTAATACACGTACCCAGCCAAATCGCGTGTGATAATTCCCACGTACCCCTGTAATACACGTACCCTGGCCAATCGCGTGTAGAACTTCCCACGCACCCCTGTAATACACGTACCAAGCCAAATCGCGTCTGATCATTACCACGCACCCCTGTAATACACGTACCAAGCCAAATCGCGTGTGATCATTCCCGCGCACCCCTGTAATACACGTACCCAGCCGATTTGCGTGTAGAACTTCCCGTGTACCCCTGTAATACACGTACCCAGCCAAATCGCGTGTGATAATTCCCACGTACCCCTGTATTACACGTGCCCTGGCTAATCGCATGTAAGACTTCCCGCGTACCCCTGTAATACACGTTCCCTGGACAATCGCGTGTTGAACTTCCCGCGTACCCCTGTAATACACGTTCCCTGGACAATCGCGTGTTGAACTTCCCGCGTACCCCTGTAATACACGTTCCCTGGACTATCGCGTGTTGAACTTCCCGTGCACCCCTGAAATACACGTACCCTGGCAGCCTGGCTAATCGCGCGTATAACTTCACGCGTACCCCTGATATGCACGTTACCCGCTTTGCGTTCCTTGTTTGGCAGCCCTGTAAACTGGTCCAGGGTTAGCGCAGCCCTTTGCGATGATTTAGCGATTTTGATGGCTTTTCCTTGCGCGAGGGCGTTCTTGGGGGCGTTACTGGCGCTGCTGCAGGGTCGCTGCGATACTCTGCGCCACGGCTGGTTTGGGAGCCTAAAATCCATGAATACGCTGTGCGCGGAAATCGGTTTTAGCGCACGTGCCTGGCGCAGACAATCGCACGCGGACACTCTGCGCCAGCCGCTTGCGACACTTTTCTGCAAAATTCTATGAATTACCCTGTAAATTGGAAATTTTGTTTTGCAACACACATACAAATGAGATATAAGGCTTTGTAATTCTGACTTTGGAATCACTGGGAATAAATGGGAAGTTGTGTTTTGTACCCTCTACATTCACTTGAAGTGTGGCATTTTGGACTACTTATTTTGGGATTATGGACTCTCCCCTTTGGGACAGTAGTCAGGGGTTTAATAAGGACAGTCACCCAAGTCTTTATGGTCTATACCAGCTCTGACACAGTGGGAATGTACTTTGTTAGTTTTGAATTCTAACAACACTCATCCTGTGATTTTCTGTATGGTAGTTAATTGATTTAACTTAAATTAAAGGTGCTAAGGATCTACACAGCTTCCTCCCTCCCCACAATTTAATGGAAACGATTAAGGCGGGCTGTTCCCAACTCACTGCAATTGGAGTGGATAGAGTGATTTTTAACAGTGGAATTAATTGAATTGGATTGAATACAATATGCCAAGGTCCTACCCAGTTTCACCCCCCTACCCACTAATGGAAACGGATAAGTCAGGTAGCTCCCTACACAATTGATGGCTTTTGCATTGGTCTACTTACATGGGAGCCTTTGGTCAGGGAAAACAGCAGGGCTCATCTGAGGACAGAGCATATCTGGTCAAGGTCTTACAATCAAGGATTTATTTTCTCCTGCACCCAGACTCCTTCTGTTCCTCTGATGGGGTCCCAGCTAGATTCTAGATTTCCCTGTCACTGTCTCCAGTGCAAGGATTGAGGCCTCACTGCTAATTATTCCTCACAAGGGTCTGTCAGCAGCTATCTCCCTGAATAAAGGCAAAAAGCCCTGTTCTGATGCAAATATGATCTCTTGTAGTGCTGATGAAACTGCAATATGGTCATAATTCCCATGGTAAGGATTGGCTCGGACTCTCCCTTCAACTCCCACCAAGATGGCCACTTACTGCTGATAGGACCAGCAGTTGGGAGATATGTATAATATAGGCTGAGGGAGGAAAAGAATCGTCATCCCAAAGTGACATGTGGGTTTTACATTTTGTATTCTGAAAAATCTCACAATGTGGCAACTACATTAATAATTCAAATAACCACATGAAGATAAATACTTTTGAGTTTTATAATTTATGGCGAGTAGGACAAGACACATTTTATTTCGGCACACCCTTCCTGGGCAAAGCAACCTTTTTTTGCAGTTTAGTACTGCACCAAAATAATTACAACTCTGACACTACATACTTTCAACATTAATTTTAACATCTATTAGTCTATCAATATTTCCAATTCCTCTGATTCATGAAAATGCCAGAATCATACTTTTGAACATAACTTAAGTTATGTACATCACAAAAAATGTCACAATTGGCTTTGGTTCCCCTTTAAAATGAACCTCAGTGTGAGCCCACCGGGACACACAATGTCCTTTTTATTAGCAAAAGGTGTTCAATGTTTAATCAATAGTACTACATGCTCTGAGAGGTAGTTTCATTTCTCTATAAGCTTGTGACCAGCCATCTGCTCAAACCAATGTTGATCTTACCCTTTCCCCCTGAGTTCCAAGTGGTCTTTGTCCGGAGCTAATGCACATTTTATGTGAAACCTGATCTTAAAGTTAATTTCTGGTGGTCATGTTATCTGTGAGTCACACATTTCAATCTACTTCTTTGTATATCTTAGCATTTAAATTGACAACCAGACCTGTTTCCTTGGTGGGCTGAGCCCCATAGGTTTTGGGGTCAAAGTTTCAGCTCATAGAGAAAAACAAGTTGCAGTTCACAATTCTGAAAGGCTAGCATATTCCATTTACCCGCCGTGTACATGTAACTTTCAATACTGCACCAGGGCCTACCGTTGACAATAAAATCTTTCTTTATATACTGTATAAACAGAAATAAGTTTACTCTTGGTATTCCTTATAAATGTTGTTATTTTCATGTGCTGAATTAAGTCTCTTTTTTCCTGAAAACACAGTCTGTCAGTTGACTTTTTTCCCCAAGATAAGGCATCATTCCTCCTTTTTAGCATTTGTACTGTTACAGTCAAAGTGGGGATTTACACAAGGTCAGCATCTGAAGTGCCCCATGTACTTGGGATCCATCGGCTGCAGTTAACAATATTCCAGTTCTGCGTCTCACTCTTTTCCGGCTGAATGCTTGTACATTGTGACAAAATGTAGAAAGGCCTTTTGTTGAAATCACTGTTTTGTACTGGCTTTTATATTTCACTGGAACACCATACTGAGCCAGCTTCACTCTCACAATGGGGCCTAGCATGGCCTCTCCATCTCTGTCACTCTGGGGCTATCTTTTTACCCCACAGATTACATCGATAGTTGGTGGGCACTGGTACTGGTTCCCCCATTCCCAAGTACACTGTAAGGCAGGCTGTAGCATCAAAGCTCTCCCAGGACCACCACTGGTCTGTAGCAGGCCTGTACTTGGCCTACTAGTTGGCTGGCCTCTTCTTCTTGACGACTTGGCCTGCTGAAGGCTTTCTGGCCATTTCCCTGAGCTGCCCCCCTCCTCTTCACCATCGCACAAGCACTCTCGGAAAGAAAGCCGCAGTTGGGACTAGCCGGCAGGCTGCGTTGCAACTCTACTGCCGTGCTGCCCTGGGCGTGATCAGAGAGACTTCCCCTTGTAGATACTAACTAGGTTTTTGTTTTTTCCGCCCTGCGCTCCACTGCTGAGATGTTTGCTGAGGCAGAAGGCACTGTTGGATGGTTTCCCTTCTGCTTCGCCAGCCAACTGCCGGCATCCTATCTTCAGGCCGTTTGCCTGTTCTCCACCGCGAGAGGATCCTCCAGGCAGGAGCATGGGCAGGCATGAAACAGGCTGCGGGCATCAGTCAGTAGTGCACCGGCTGCTCTGCCAGACATGTGTCTCTTTGCACACCATACTATGTTGCTGCTTCCTTATTTTTGTGTTCTTTTTTTCTTTGTACCTGTTGGAGGCACCGGGCTGGGAGAGCAACACACTTCCAAGTAGCACCTCCACCAGGAGACGCCACTCCACAGGCGCGCCAGGGAGGCCAGTCGCGCTACAGGATACTCCTGCGCCTGGAGTTCTGCACCACAGAGAGCCAGGCTGAGTGTGCTCTGGGGAGGCCAGCACACACACAGGTACTTATAGACCCCCCTCCACCAGTTGTTACGGGCACCGGGAAGGCTGGACCATACTCACAGTTGCACTTGGAGTCAGTTCAATACTTAGAAGGCGCTCACACCTTTTATTAAGGAAACACACGTGATCACTGCCACCTTAATTAGAGATGTGCTGTGATCACTGAAACTGTAAAATGTGACTGCATGGTAGCGTGCCTTAGTCACAACAGGTGAGACATCCATACATTTGTCAGACTCTTCATTAGCCTTCATGGTCTGGAATGTTCCTGACTTCTCTCCAGCCTTACAGAACTTAGAAGCGCCTAATTGTGGGGAAGACTCTCTATTTCCTTCTAGACAAGTCTCTTTGTATGTCTCATACATTATGCACTCAAGACACAACACCCTGAACCTCCAATCATAACATGTGTGCATTAATTGTGCATTACTCCACCCCCTGGCAGATTAAGGAGTGTGTATAGAAATTACATGAGAGATGTAGCACTCCGCTTCACCCACCCCCTCCCTTCTCCTTCTTCTTCTAGTGTTCTCATGTCTTGTCCAGTAGCTCTGTCTGGCATGAAGTGCTTGAAAAAGGATGCATTCCTTGTAACTGCTCTCTGGGTGTTAGTGGCTGTCACCATGGTCCCTTTCACGTTGGTCATCTGGAGGGGTATGCTATCATAATTTGTGTCTGTCTTCCTCTGTGCCCAGTGCGCCACAAGCATCTCTTCTCCTTCCTCAAACTCCTTCAACCTTGCTTTCCGGGTCTGGTCTGTTCTTTCCTCTGTTGCCTCTTTTGCCTTAGCATCTCTGTTTCTCACCTCGTCCTCTAGAACATCACAGTCTTCTGGTCGTCTCTGGGTTCCTTGTGTCCCTTGAGGTAAGCGTGTTTTAGCCTGATATGCGCTCATTAGGTCTCCAGGTGGTACTCCTGTCACTGAATGTGGTGTGTTGCTGTAATGATGTAGCATGCGGCATAAGGCCTGCTGGATTGTAATCCCTTTGATAATTACCTTTTGGATGGTCTTCTTGATCGATGACATAAACCGCTCTCCCATTCCGTTGGCTTTTGGCCATAGCAGTGTTATCCTCTGATAAGTGAACCCCATATGTTTCATAAACCTGCAGAAATCATGCCCATTGAATGGCGGCCCATTGTCCATCTTGAATGTGACAGGAATTCCCCACTCGCAGCATACTTCATCTATAACTCCAACAACCTGTGCGTACAAAGTGGACGATGTGTGCTTGATGATGGGGAATCGGAAGAACTCATCTACTATGACCAATAGTTAGTCTCTGGACTTGAGTGGCCCATAGAAATCCATTGCAACTCCATGCCACACCTTTTTGGGTATACACGTTGTTGCATGGGTAGTGCCGGCTCACTTCTCATTGCACACTGACTTGGTAGGCAGCTTCTAACCACACCCTCCACCATCACATTCGTGAGTGGAAACCATGCCGACTGTCATAGTAGTTTCGTGGTCACCTCTGCACCTGGTGACCTTTGTGTGCCAAACTCACCAAGTCGCTCGGAAGGGATGACAGGATGACAACGCGGCAGACTCTTAACATTATCCCCTGCTCCGACAATGCCAGTTCTGTGCTGATCTTTGCAATACATTCTCACTCCTGCCTATTTACCCCTTCTTGATGAAGTGATAATCTTTTATAGTCTCTGCATCTGGTGGATGGGTAGATATGTGTCTATCTGGCCAAATCCTCGCTGCTGATGGAGGGCAGTATGGCCTGCACAGTGACATATCACAAGTATTCTGCATCTCTGTCCCTTGGGGGCAGATTGTCTGTTGTCAGGTGTCTCAAGATGTAGCCGGCCAGGTTGATGTCACCACTGGCCTGTGCGTGATCACATAATCGTATTCATGGAGGCAAATGCCCCATCCCTCTAATCTGGGTGGAAATTTTGTTCTTGGCTTGCCAAATAGTGAAAGGAGAGCCTGGTGGTCCGTCACAAGGGTACATTTCTTCCCAATCACGAAGTGGCGGAAGTATTCACAGGCTCGCACTGTGGCCAAACTCTCTTTCTCCACCTGTGAGTATGCGTTCTACATCTGGGACATGGATCTGCTCACATATGCTTCAGCGCAGCTTGCAGTTGCATCTGGCTTCTCGCATTGTGCTGGTAAGGCCCCCAGACTAACTGGGCTGACGTTGACCACCAGGTCCAAGTACAATTGTGGATTGAAGTATGCAAGGGTCGTTGCATTTGTCAACTCCGATTTGATCATGTCAAACATCTTCTGGCAGTCTCGTGACCATCTGAACTGTTCATCTTTCTTTAACAGTCTTTTTAGCGGCTCAGTGGTGATGGCGTACTTCTGGATGTATCGGGTGCAGTATCCGGCTATTCCGAGGAAGGATCTGACTTCTCCCACATGGGTGGGTGCCTGTAGTTAATTGATGGCACACTTCTTCTCCGGGAAAGGCTGCATCTCTTTCTCTGAGAAAATGTGGCTGTAGAACCTAAATTTGTCATTGCTGATATTGCATTTGTCAGAATTCAGGGTAAGCCCTGTGTCTTTCAGGATAGTGAACACATCCATGAGCGCCTGGTTGTGTTCCTCTTTGGTGTTGCCATATACAAGGATGTTGTTGGAGTAGTTAAAGGCCAGTTTGACCAGGAGGAGCAAATGTTTGATGGTATCCTTGTAGATACCTACAGCCGATGAAATTCCAAAGTTCAGCTGCTTGTACTGGAAAAGGCCATTGGCCATTGTGGCCATTGTGGAAGGCAAACATTGTTATCCCTCTGGAGTCAGGGTGTAGTTCCAACTGATGGTACCCCTGATTTAGGTCTAACTTGGAAAATGTAATTACACAGTTCAGGTTCACAATCATATCCTCTATTTTCGGGCTGTCTCTCTCTTTCAATTGTGGCTTTTGCCACAATCAAGTCTACGCAGAGCGGAAGTCTGTTTCCATCTTTAGGCACCACAACCAGGGGCGAAATCTATGGCATGGGCCCGGTCACGTGTTCTATAATGTCATTGTCCAATAGTTGTTTCAGCTTCCATGACAGCTTCCTGTAGATGAAATGCTTTTCTTCTCTGGAGTTGTGGGACAGGCTTGACTGGGTTGTTAAAGTTCAGGTGAATGACTGTGCCTTTCAATTTTCCAACACCGTTAAAATGTTCAGGAAACACCTCCCTGATCATCTCCTATTGACTTGACAACCCTTCAGGTGACATATGGATTTGTCAGCATACTGATCCCCACTGCATATTACTGCCTCATTGTCTTGAAATGTAATGTCTATCAGGCCTAAGACTTTCGCTGTGTGTTAGCTGAGCAGGCATTTTCCCCGAACCGGGCTTCAGACACATGGATGACATTGTCGATTTTCTTTCCTTTAAATGAAAATGTCTTTCGGAAATGTCCCAATGATGAGAGCAGCATGCTGGCTTCCCATTGGAAGATTCTCACCTTTGATGGTGTCAGGTCCTGTGTGCCTCCTGATAGCAGGAATTCTTGTTCCAACATAATGTGGAGGGTGCCCCCCTTGTCTATAAAGATTTTGTGAATGACAGCGTCCATCCTCACTAGCACCTTTGATGCCTCGCTGCTCTCTTGCTATTCATTTATGAGATTGACAAACTCGTCAGGGAATTCTGGGTCCTGTCCGTATGAGAATTCATCCCAGTTTACAAATGGGTCATCCGGGTAGCTGTAAAAATGGTGTAGTATTCCGGCTGTGGTATTGGTCATTCATGGGGGCATCCCCATATTCTGTGCCTTGTTCCATCACCCTCACCATTCTTCTTGGCTGTTGCGGGTAGACTTGCGGTTGTCTCCAATACGTGGCTGGTGGACGTGGTCTGTATAGTTGTCTTCAATTGTTCAGTGCCACCTAGAGCTGACAGGTTGGCAGACATAGTCTCCCCTCCAGACAGACTGCTTTGAAGTAGCCTTCCCTGCCACACCTGGAGCACCATTGACTCATTGCTTGGCAGGGGCTCGCATGAGGGAAATTCTGGCCGCATTGGTAGCAGAGTCTCTGCAGGCATGGCCCTGGCCTCATCTACAGCTATCCTTCTCTTTGCAGTCCTATTGTATGGGTTTGGATGTCTGGTGTGCCCCTTCCTGTGTCTCTGAAGATGGTGAGAGCTGCTACCATGTCAGACCTCCATTTTCTTTTTTGGTGTCTCTTTGGCAGATGTTTGGATCTCCACCCTCTCATGTACTCTCGCCATCACAATCACTTGATCGACAGCCAGGGGCTTCTTCAGGAGCTGTTTCCACAGCACTGACGATGTGCATCCCTCAGTGACATGGAGCTGGATTGCTTTGTCATCTGAAAAAGCTGAGAATTGGCAGTATACTAACTTTTGGCAGAGTCGAGTAATGAAATACTCCACCGTCACATTGGATGCCTTTTGGCTTTGATTGAAGATGCAGCATTCGTAGTCTGTATTTGGTTGGATTATGAGTTTCTTGTCTAGAGCTACCACCAGGGTGTCGTATGTGTTTCTGTTTTTCTCTGGGATGGTCTTAATGATAGCATTGATCTCCGTCTGGTTGTTTTGTAGCGGAATTTTTGCCAAAAATTATTTTGCAATCATTTTTGGGTGGTTCCTCCCCAGCTCCACAGTCATTTGCCTATTTTTAGCCAGGCTTTGGTTTTGCTCTTGAAGGCATGGAAGGATGGTTCTGCTCTGAGTGGGTTGGGTAGGGAGTTCCAAAGCTTTGCAGCCATGACTGGGAAGCTGCTCCCGCCTGATCACTGGAGGTTGAAGCGGGGGATGGAGAGGCAGTTGGTTTGAGCACTTCTGAGTGGCCTAGAGGAGGTGTGTAGGGAAAATCTGCTAGCCAGGTAGCTAGGTGCTTGGTGCGAGATGCTTTTGTGTGTTAACGAAAGTGCTTTGAAAGTAACTCTTTGGGAGACTGATAGCCAGTGGAGGTTCCGTCTGGTGTCAGAGATGTGGAGGTTTCTAGGTATGTTTAGTACAACTCTAATGGCATTATTTTGGATGATTTGCAGTTTGCTGATGTTGCATTGGTTGGAGCCGAGATAGAGGGCGTTACAATAGTCGATCTTACACAGGACCAGGGTCCTGGCTAATGTGGTACAGTTGGCTGGATATAGGAATGGATGACATGATGTGATAAGTTTGCATGTGTAAGATGCAGCAGAGGAAACAGCGTTAACTTGTCTCGAGAGTGATAAGGTGGCATCGAGGTAGATACCAAGTGTTTTTGTATCTTTGGCCACTTTGATGGTATTGCCATCAATTGTGAAGTATTTGAAGGACGGGTCAAGCTTGCTGAGTCTTTCGTGAGATCCTAGGATGAGGATCTCCGTCTCCGGGTTGATTTCCCGATGGGCTTTTCCACCCTTCCACTCCATGCAAGTATGTCCCATGCTAAACCAGCACTCTTACGTCTGAGCCAACTGCAGTTCCATGTCATCCAAGGAGCATTCGTTTAGATGACACATTTAGGAAGGTGAACTGCAGAGAGAGATATATTTGTATGAAGCCTGTGAAGTGGTCTTCCCTTTTCACAGACATGAAGTGCTCAACAGTTCACACAAGTCAAGGCAAATAATAGCTGACATGGAACGCTCAAAGGGACAAAGCTGTTCAAAGAAAATTAATTGCAGTTGCATTCTAAAATAATAATAATAATTTTGAATTTATACAGCTCTACGAACCCACAGGTGTTAGGCAGAATCATATGCAGTACCCTTTGGGAACACCACACACAGACTACAAGTGCAAGTACAAATTCACCTTTGGTACAAGCCTGTACTACACAATAAAGTGGTAGCGATGGCTGAGCAGCAATACTTATCTCAAGAGTAAAGTGAGCAGTATCAGATGTTACACAAAGGGCAGCAAGTACTATGGTTCAAGCAAACGCTGATTCAAGGTTTCTGAGTAAAATAATATACATTTACTTGCACCATCAGATATAAAACAGTTCACTAATGTAAAGCAGCAGAAAATCACAATCCTAATATACTACACAACACCCAATCAATTCTGGACAAGTTAAGCTCAAAATGAAGTGTGAGAAAAATGGCACTCCAGCAATTTGAAAGGGAAGGAAAGGACACGGTTATCAAAAATCAACAACACCAACAAGTAATAGGCAGGTAAATCTAGAAAAGGCTTACTACAACTAGGATTCAAATCAATAGGCCTGGGCCAATGTTAAGTTCGGAGTCTTTGCAGAGAATCACATAGTTCATAGTAGTTTGCGGTTAAGTCTTTGCCAAGAGTTAAAAACGAAGTTGGTCCATAAAAGGACAAATGGACTCTCTCTCACTGGCTATCCAGTTTCCTGCAGCACAGCAAATTTGACAAGGCTGAAGAGGAGGTCCAAGGGCTTTGTGAGCTAGTTGGTCCCACCATGCTCAGGGGGAGAAGACTCCTTGCAGATCTCCTCCGTCGTTCAAGTTTCAAGCAATTCTGACCTGCAGCAGTGCTTCACCGGGATGTCCAGTAGTTGCAGCAGTCGTCTACCTTCAGCTCCTCGTTGGTTCTCTCGTTCCAGTGGTGATTCTGCCTTCCAAATCCCAGAGACCTGCTTTTAAGCAGTTTTCCCCCATTCACACAGCCTGGCTGTCAATCACACAGCAGGATGGCTGTCCTGGCGGACAGTTACCTAGCCAATCAGACTACAGTGCGACTTGGGTCTCAAAGGAGAGCCTGTGCAGGGGGCCTCAAACCCCTCACTCACATCCTGTCCACCCATACACTCAGGCTTCTGTGCAGACGCCCGCCAAAGGACGGCGAACAAAGGAACCAAACCTGGTTTGGCGCGCAGAGTAAACACGAGAAAGACCTTTACAAAAAGAAATGGCGAATAAACCCAACCGGAACCAAATAAAAATAAAAGGGGTCAAGCGGGTTACAGTTCGAGGCTGACACTATCTCCGCTAAAAGTACTGAGGCTATTTTCATAGGTTGCGGTAAAATAAAAATGGTAGATACCACTGCCACCAGCCAAATGTTAGAGAACGGGGAATGAAATAATGTTCCATGATGAACAGACAAAAAGGGATAACTATTAACCCTTCCAGTACTCTATGGAAGATAGTTTGTACTGGGTATGTAAATTTAAAAAGATAAGTAAAGTCAATGGCAACTTTACATGTTCGGAGAGAGTCCCAGAACATGGAGTTTAACAGTGGGAAGTCTAAAAGACAACCCTGTGTCACTGCACTAAAGGTGTGTGACACACAGTAACAAAATGATGTCTATGGAGTAGGCGAGACTCCATAGTCCATGAGCACAAAATGTATAGCACATAGCCAAAAACACATGTAAGAGTGGGAAAAAAGACTCTTACCAGGTGAAAAGTTTAAATTCTAGAAATCCAGCCAAGCTGCTGAGAGACTCAGTAGGTAACGGAAATTAGCCATTCTGGAGAATTCCCCCTAACACTCACCCCCCCAGACTAAGGGCAGGAGGATTTAGTCCACTCCTGGATGAATCTCTTCACTCTAGTCAGTTACAAACATCCCAGAGAGACCATCAGCATTTTGGTGGTGACATCCTGACCTGTGCTCAATGGTGAAATTAAACCCTTGCAGGCAGATTAACCATCTAAGTAGTTTTGGGTTTTTCCCTTTCATTTGCATTAACCATCTTAAGGGTTGGTGGTCTGTCTGAATCACAAAAGTAGATTCATACAAGTATGGTCTAAACTTCTTCAGAAACTACACAATAGCAAAGCATTCACGCTCTATGGTTGCCCACCTTGTTTCTGGTTCCTTCAGCTTCCTGCTGATGAAGTAAATGGGGTGCTCCCTACCTTTCTCATCCAGTTGACTAAGGACTGCACCTATACCTGTATTGGATGAATATGTCTGCACAACAAAGGGTTGGTGATAATCAGGAGTTCTTAGGACTGGAGCTTGACAAAGGGCTTTCTTCAGCTTTTCAAAGGCTTGAGTGCACTCCTCATTCCATTTAAATTTTTAGGGAATTTTGGAGAGGAGACTACATTCAAGGGATAAGCTATGGTCCCATAGTTCTCTATGAAATTCCTGTAGTACCCAGTGAGATCTACAAAGGCTCTCACCTGGGTTTGAGTAGTAGGGGTGGCCCAGTTTTGTACAGCTTGTGCTTTGCTAGGCAATGGCCTTATTTCACCTCCTCCTACCTCATGACCAAAGTAGACCACTTTGCTCCGACCAATTTGACATTTGCTTGCCTTTATAGTCAGATGGGCCTGCTCAAGAGCCTGCAATACATTTCCTAAGTGATCAACATGTTCTTTCCAAGTAGGGCTGAACACTGCAATGTCATCCAAGTATGCCATGCACAAGTCCTCCATACCATTCAAAACTTGATTGACCATCCTTTGGAATGTAGCAGGTGCATTCTTTAATCCAAAAGGCATAACCTTAAACTGGTAGATTCCTGCTTTGGTTGAAAATGCAGTTTTCTCCTTTGCATGGTCTTTCAGGGCTATTTACTAATAGCCTGACGTTAGATCAAATGTGCTGAGGTACTTGGCTGCACCAAGTTTATCCACCAGTTCATCTGTTCTGGGTAAAGGATGGGCATCAGTCTTGGTGACTGCATTTAGAGCTCTATAGTCCACACAGAATCTCAACTCCTTGGATCCTGCCTTTTGTGCTAGAACAACTGGACTATACCATGAACTTGTAGATGGCTCTATAACCCCGAGATCAAGCATCTTGTTGACCTCTTCCCTTATGTGGGTTCTTACATGGTCTGACATTATGTAACCTTTGCTTTTCACAGGTAAACAGTCACCAGTTAGAATTTCATGCTGGCCCCAAGGGGTCAAGCCTGTTTAAAGTGAAAACAGGGAGGCAAACTGATTTAACAGAAACTTGCACTCCTCCTGTTGTTCAGATGTCAGATGAGAATAGAGATTAACTCCTTCTATTTTCTCATCTAAAGGTTGGCTTCTGAGAAGGTCAGCTAGAGTTTCACTCTCCTCCTCCTCTTGAGCTGAAGCTAGAAGCAAAGCTCCCACTTCTGGTCTCAAGACAAATGCCTTTAAATGGTTGCTGTGAAAGACTCTGGGAGCCTCCTTAGGTCTGCCTAATTCCACCAGATAGTTCACCTCTCCAGGTTTTCCTACAACCTTGAGGGGTCCGATCCATTTGTCCTGCAAGGCCCTCTGCCTTGTTGGCACCATAACTAGCACGAGCTGGTCTTGAGTGAACTCAACCATGTTGGCCTTCTGGTCATGCCAATGTTTAACCAGAGCCTGACTTGCTTTCAAGTTATCACTATCTTCTGCCATCATGTGTGACATTCTCCTCCAGAGACCTATCACATAGTCAGTCACTCTGACTGGCTTGGGGTAAGGAGCACTCTCCAACCTCTCCTCAATCAGGGCCTAAGGACCCCTGACTTGATGGCCATGAAGAAGTTCAAAGGGACTGTATTCAACTCCCTCCTGAGGGACTTCTCTATAAGCAAAGAGAAGGCATGGCAGTAGAAGGTCCCACTTTATTTTAAGGGTTTCTTTTAAAGAACCTATCATGCTCTTCATAGTACGATTACAACTCTCTACCAGTCCATTGGTTTGTGGATGGTAGGCTGTAGAGAACTTGTAAGTGACACCATAGTTTTTCCACATGGCTTGCATATAGTGGGACATAAAATTGGATCCCCTGTCGGATATCACTTCCTTAGGAAACCCTACTCTGGTAAAAATACCAAGTAGAGCCTTAGCCACAGCCTGAGCCGTAACAGTTCTCATAGGTATTGACTCAGGGTATCTAGTAGCATGGTCTACTACAACCCGGATAAACCTGTTTTCTGAAGATGTAGGAGGGTCAAGGGGACCAACAATGTCGATGCCCACCCTCTCAAAAGGAACTCCCACCACTGGGAGAGGCACCAAGGGTGCCACATTCTTGGCTCCGCTCTTGCCAGAGGTTTGGCAAGTGTGACAGCTCCTACAGAATTTGTCAACTTCTGCACCCATCTTAGGCCAGTAAAAGTATAAAGATAGCGTTTCCTTGGTATTTTTGAAGCTCAGATGACCAGCCAAAGGTATCCCATGGGCCAACTGCAGGAACTGGAGTCTGTTTTGTAGGGGCACTACAAGTCTTTTGCAGTCCCCAGGAAAGACTCATTCCTAGGAGTCCTATTGTAGGACTGACTGTGTTGGATATTCTTAATGAGTATCAAATACAAGCTCTTTTAGTAAAGCAAAGAAAGAGACCAAAGAGAAGTACAAGGGAGGAGGATTACAAATTAAATGACTATTTAGACAGTCCAGCACATTTGGTAAACAACATGTGGTATCAGCACATCATAGAAGTGGGAAAAAGAACTTCTAAAGAGGATTGCTATCTATGTGCTCTCCTGCCTTATGCCATGGGAAAGTCTACGATATTCATAGCTATAGAGATAGATGTCCAAACAGCTCATTGCCTGACTCACCTTGCACTCTGTCATGCAAGAGGTCAATTCCAGGGCCGGCCGGCATCCTTGGTATGGGTGACAAAATGGTCAGCTCCATAAGAAGATGATTATGTCCAAGATTTGAGGACAAGAGAACGAGCACACAAAAGAGATCATGTGATAAGGTATGAAGAGCCTGGCATGAAGGGAGCTGGAATTAGATGGGAAATAAACAGGAAACTCAACTGTCAAGGAAAAACGGATGAAGAAGTTCGAAGTTGCATGGAAAGACGCCAGATGAAAATCTGGGGAACAATACTTTCTCCAGATGGTTGGGAAGAAGGCATAGTCATATGTAGAGTAGTGGCAGTAACTGGGCATCATAAACCAGTTATCAAACAAGTAGAAAAAGGATGCAAACCTCTATGACCAAGACTTGCAAAGCTTCTGACGTGGGTCGAAGACAAAGGAGGTCTGCTGCAAATAGTGCCTTTGGCTAGTGCAGAGTTATGCTTCAGAAACAATGGCACAAAAAAAAGTTGGAGAGCATCAACAGTGTGGTCGAATCTTTGATGTGCCAGGAATTAAAGATGGGACAGTGGTGATAATGGATCACTACTGGGTCTGTGCATCCAGAGCTTACATGAAGCTGCCCAGAGATTGAGGAGGACTCTGTTCTACAGTGATTGTTCATTTTCCAGCATTGGTGATTCCAAAGAGCGACCTGAACATTGGTGAGTTTCCAAAAGCAGATGCTCACCTGAGGAAGAAGAGATCTGCTGAAATCCTTGATCGAATGACGAGAGAAAACAATTTCTCAGCCAAATCAACAGAAGTCTTTGATGCTATTCCCTATAAACACAGATTGTTCATCAAGACTGGTTCAGTGTTTAATATTCCTGCAATCCAGATGATGGCAAATGCCAAATGGTTGCAGATTACCAGATGGGAGCTTCTGCAGATGATCAACACCACCATAAAGGGATTCAATGCTATCAAGGAGGAGTTAAGAGCCATAAGTCTGATGACTCTTCAGAATAGAAATGTCTTGGACATGATTACAGCTATGGATGGAGGTGTTTGTGCCAAAAGTGGAGAATCATGTTGCACATTCATACATTGCACAACGATGAGAACAGCACCTTGACTGAGGCCATAACGATGCTGACAGACTTGCACGTCAAGATGGAAGGTGAAGTAGAAGACATTGCATATGACAGCTGGTTTGCGTCAATCTTCTCATGGGTTCCAAAATGGATGGCAAACATTTTCAAGTTCCCTGGAGGCCTGTTATTAATGATCATGTTTGGATTCTGTGTGATCAGGATAATAATCACAGAATGCAAGAAGACTGCAAAGAAAGCAGTAGGAATGAAGATTGTGATTGATGTTAAATCAGGATTCAAACCTAAAGAGCTGACAGATGAAGAAATCAGAGACCACGTAAAGGCCAGTATTAATGCACCTGAGGGAACAAATTCCTGTATCTGAAGAACCACAGAAGTATGTGTGAAGATGGATTTACTGCAATCCAAATGGGCAATGCAGTCTCATGACCTGGAGTGTTGGTGAACATGTGAAATCAGCGGGATGCCTGAAAGGAGTCATAAAGATATGGAACTCCAAAGAAGCACTTCTTCAGATGAGGATGTCTTGATGTGAAGATTGATTAGAGAGTGGTTGATGAATCGCCCAGAGGGGCTAGTGAAGAGGAAAAGCCAAATTCCACTACCAGACGCTCCTCCCCTATGTTGTCTATATGTTGGGAACTTGAAATTGCGACATGCGCAGTACCTGTGAGGATGCCTATAACACAGAGAATTCTTGAAACAGGGTATCCATTGAGAAAACCCTAATGCATTCACAAAGAAGTAATGGTCTTCTGGAGAAAGTCCCCGAAGAAGTATGAAAATGAATGGGAAAGAACATGGGTGATGTCATATGAAGCAGAACTGGTGCACCCAGAAAAGATACAAATGAAGAAGGAATATAGACATTCTATAGGATCCGAGGATGCGGTATTGAAGAAAAGCAACATTTCGGGATTGAAATGAAGACTGCTCGTGAGAAGAAGCACTGAAGAAAATGCAAAGTCATTTTATAATTGTACAGATGCTGTAACGCAAATAGATGAAGTAATCCTGAAGCTGGCTACGAAGTGAATAGATTGCAGCGGTGTGCCAATGTATATACATAGGAATGTATAGAATCTGGATGTTCCATAATGCGCTTTAGCAAACTTGAACCCAGTGAATGGAAAGGGCTTGAAGTGTGGTGCAGTTGAAAACAGCTAAGGGCGGAGGAGAATTCAAGAAAGGCTGGCTAACCCAGCTACAAGAATCGGGGCCACCGTGAGCCTGGTTGTTTGTCAAGAAGCTACATGAACGTGAGAAAGAAACAACCTTCTCTTTGAGGGGAAATGGAAAAACACTGAAGGTGTCAAGAGTTCATCATTTAATAGTATTTTATGCAACGAAAAGCTCGAAAATGTGGTCTCAAGTCACATGGTCAGATGGAAATAGAGTTTGGGTCGAGCTGCACCGAAACCAGAAGATATGACCATGCCACACTCCCTTTTATTCTCAGGCACAGTGAGCATCTGCAAGGCCAAGTTCAAAGCCTTAATTTAATTACAGACTGCAGGAAGGATGATAGATGTTGGGCTAATTGGGTGGGGAGGCATGACTAGGCCAACCCTCCCAGCACCTGGGGTAACCAGTTTGCTTGCTGCTATAGTTTGTGTAACCAATAGGGGGTCCAGTATTAGTATGACATGGAAGATGACTTGCACTTGGGATTGGCTCAGTTGGACCCAATCACAACCCCTGTCAGTAATTAACGTATACCTAGATGTTCTCTTTAAGCCTAACACATCCCGTAGTAGGTTTTTTTTATTTGCCATGAAGGATGACGTCAGTAGGGACACATTTTTAGTATAAGAGTGTTGTTTTTTCATGTAATACTTTGAATGTGAGAAATCGAACAAAACGTCCGTTGCTGTCAGCTGTCAGTTGTAACTCTCTGTTTTAGATAATTGTTAATAAAACAGTATTGAGTTTTGCCAACTTCCTGAGTCGGTTTTATTATTATTGATTGTGTAAGTTCTTCATCCCCATCCATCTCTAAGCATTGTTACCTCGTCTTAAAGGGCCCTCGGTCCCGGGGTCCACTCTTCTTCCCTGCTACCTCCAACCTTTTGCCTTTCCTCCTCCTTCCCTTTTCTTTCCCTCCTCTCTTCTTCCCTGTTCTTCAGCAGCTCATAATCCTGGGTGTAATCTTCGACCCCTCTTTTTTGTTCTCTCTCCATATTTCTAACAGTGCCCCCTCCGACTGATATACTTTATTTAACATTTCTCATTCCCGTCCCTTCCTTTCTTTTCATGCTACTAAACATTTTATTACCTCTCTGGCCTTTTCTTGTCTTGATTATTGCTCTATCCTTCTCTTTGGTCCTCCTGCTTCTCACCTTGCTCCCCTTTGTTCTGTCTATAATTCATCTCTTCATCTTCTCTCCTCTCTGGCCCCTTGTTCCTCCATTTCATCTTCTTTGCTTTTTATGCTCTTCTTTCTTTTGAGTCTCATCATTTTAATTTCCTTTCTGATGTCTTCAAGTGTATCCATGGTCTCTCCCCTGTCTACCTTTCCTCAATGGTGTTGCTTTACTCTCCTTCCTGTGTGTTCCCAATGTCTTACTTTCCGTCCCCAAACCATCCTGTACTTCCTGTCATTTCCGTTCCTTTGCCTTCCTCACTCATAAGCACTAGAACACTTTTGCCCTCTCTATCCGTGCCTCCTCCTTACGCTTTTTCCAAGCCAACCTCAAAATCGACCTCTTGTCTAGTCTCACTAATAGCTGACTGAAATAAAATAAAATACACATACTCCTCCTTTGCTCTCCCTTGCTCTTCAACAAGTTATGTGTCTTAACATTAATAAATTCTAAGAGAAATGGTATAGCCAAGCACCATTTAAAGTGGCATGAAGTGCTATATAAGAACACAGTATGACAATTAGTATATATGTGAATAGCTTTAAGAACTTCACGCTGTTCCTGGCGGGTCAGGAGTCAAAATTATAGTCAGTGTACATCTACAGTACATCACAATTAATAATAAAATAAAGAAGGACTGTTCAGACGCTCTTCACAGTAAAGGAGGTACTAATATGAGCTCAGGGCCGGTCTTTGTATCAGGCAGCTCAGACGGCTGTCTGTCCTCAGTCAGCCTCTAGGGGGCGCTCACCTGAGCCTCAAGCCAGTGCAAAGCCACTGGGCCAGGTTGCACGCACCAGCCAAAGCCAGCCAGCCTAGGAATACAAACGTGAGTTAACAACACATTAAAATGATGCATCATTAGGCAGCCTAAAACTGCCTTATGATGCATCATTTTAATGTGTTGTTAACTTAAGTTCATATTCCACACTGTAGCGGGTGGCAGGTAGCCTCGTCCCTCAGGCAGGGCAGCAATTGGCAGGCCAGTTTGCAACATTTGTTGCTTCATTGACTTCCCGGGTGGCGCGGCACCGTTGGCGCCAGCCAGGCCCATGGACGCACATGCCCTCCTCCAGGCCATGCGCGCGCACACAGAAGTGCACTGCTACTCTTACATGGATTGGGATTGGGGGCTGCTGGCATTGGCAACGGTGTTGCGGTTGAAAAACACTCTTTTTGCAAAAGAGGTATGGGATGTGCAGTGCAACCGAGTGCGCAGGTAAGTGTTTGGGGTGGGGGCGCAGGGAGGTGAGCGGGCAGGCTGACCTACTTTCCCGGAGCTCGGCGGTCATTTTGTTGGACAGTGGCAGGAGGGAAAGGTAGAAAGCATTGATCGGAGGGGGGTGGACAGTGATTGATGGTCACGGATTGCAGACACCCGCATTTTCTTTCCGGACTGTGATTTCCTCTCCGGCCCACTTTCTCATTCCATCTCCGCGACTCCTATTTATTTTCCTTTAAATTCCCTTCTTTTATCCGCTTTACTATCACCTCCTCCGCTCTCTCGACCATGGGCTATCTGCACTAGTGCATTGTGTAATATCACATACGTTTCATTGCTAATGGTGGAGAGGCGTTATGCAGTCTTGAAGCATGAGCTATTTTGTATATGTCACATTACATTTGATACGATAGGTTATTTATAATGTGCTTAAATACCCAGAGGTTTCTAAGCACTGATGTGTGGATCGAACCTGTGCTTGCTCTGTGTTGTTTTGCTTCCAAGGTGAACACTTTGCCCCTCCTCCCGATACATAGGCTCTTATTGCATGCATTCTGTCATCAATTGGGGGTCTCCGCCGACCATCAGAACGGAGTGCCATGGAAAAAAATAATTGCGCTTTTTGGGCAATATTGTGCTGTTTGTAGTAAATGATATGCATCCAATGTATGGAGAGCTGACCCCCACCTTGAAAACATAACAAGTGATTAGATTTTTGGAAAACCAGATGTGGACACACTTAATACACAGTAAAACGATATACAGAAATGCCAGTGGGACTGCAGACCAGCCCCTAAGTACATTCCGAAAAGAAAGTGTGTAAGAGCTCCAGAAACGGGTTTAGCCATACGGCACACCAGTCTGGGGTCCTCTGCACCCTAATCCCTCGTATGCTTAGCCCTAGCTCCATCACATTTCCCCGCAGATCATGGAGGTTAGTGTCGAAGAGTGACTGGCCGACAGGCTTATTGGCACCTCAACACCGTACCAAGTACTCAACCTTTGACAAAATCTTCTGAAATTGTCACTGCTTAATTGGTTGCAACGATGACGAGTACACCAACGACAACTCTGTCGATAACATTCACAACTCAATATCATAAATTCTGAAAACAGCAGTGACCCAGTGCTAATTAATACCTATGCCTCTCACCGCTATCACCCACCTCACACTACTCTACCCGCGCGGTATACCAAGCATCGACTCAAATTCAACAAACACACTCAACAAACTTAGCCTCTTCTTTATCTTCACACCTCACACTCGGCCAACATGCCAGTCAACTCTGCTTGATTATGCTCAAGCATCAGGGAGCCTTAGGAAGGGGTCTTTGGAATGGCAGTTTGTGAGGTAACAGTTACTGTAAGGCACTTGGGGGGACATCTGTCCAAGATGCAGCAAAACAGGTGTGAAAGGGCAGGCAGATTTTTCGCAGACGCAGATAATTGTATTAACATTTTTATTACCTTCACACTAACCTTCTTGGAGGAAGTGGACCTTTTACTAAAAGAGACAGAGAAGTGAATAGAGGGAGGAGTGAATGGGATTGTTCTTTCTCTTTTTAAAAAGTTTGTAACAAACTGAAATAAAAAAAAAATGTTTTCTACTGTGATTTCTCCAGTTGTTGTTTCTGTTCCGTGCCGCACGCCGTTGCATTGTGTTGCTGCTAGTCCAGAATATTGTTGGGTTTTCTCTTATTACATGCCCCTGGGCTGGTCTTTATTTGTTTCTTTCTTTCTTTCTTTCTTTCTTTCTTTCTTCCCCCCTCATATCCCTGTCCTCTTCGTGTTGCTGCTGTACATAGCTAAGTTTTCATCACGGGGGTCAGTGGTCATAGTCGGGGTTCTTCTAAGTCACCAACTGTACCCACTCTACAACGAGCCAAGGAAAATAAGACCGCGCAGGCCGGGTTGGGTCGGGCCGGGATTTAAATGTGTCTGGGCGCTGATGAAAAGTGAGCCACAATCGCAAAATGTCTTTTAGATACTTATGGGGACAGACTATTGGAGTGCTATTTACCTAGGGGCATTGTGACATATTGTGCATTTTAAAGTATATTTAAACAGACCCGTTTTGGCCCCCCAAAAAGCTGCCCATCAGTAACATGCTAAGCCAGCACTTCTGGGCATTTATTGACCAATAGGCCAATTTGAGTCCCTGAAGACAGTTTTGGTGCCAAAAGTGCTGTATCCACAAGTAGTGGTGCCTGCATTGGCCCATTGATACTGGTCTAGCCAGTGGCCACCATGCTTGCAAAGGCAGCCCTTGTCCCCAAGATTTACCCCAGATAATAGTGGTGTCCACTGATCGATAGCAGTGGCCCTCAGACCCCACAGTGTGCTAGTACGGAAAATTTGAAACTGCTTTCAGGCATGGCCTTCCCTAAGAGCAGGTGACAGAAAAACCATTTACTTGGGCAGCAACAGCTGTGTTTTCACATTAGAATTATTCTGTAAAGTACTTGAATTACAATGTAATGAAACTAGCTTAATTTATATAGCAATTATTTATTCATATTGAGGAGGGGTTTTGTTGCACAACAGAGATGTAGTTTGGGAGTGACGTGTGCTAGTCGGGGGGGGGGAGGGGCACATTCTGATGAATGGGGTGGCGGGGGACGTCAACGATGCTTCCTGCCTGGGGTGCAATCTGCTGTAAGACCAGCCCTGTCTGAGCTAGACGAGTAGTAATCATGGACGGATAAACGATTAAGAGAAATGGTGCTACTTGCTCTGCTTGTGTTCCAAGTATCATTGGAAAAGAGAACGTGCCTGTGGTTTAGGAGTACAACCTACCAGCAGAATATCCAGATTAAAAGATATGAAGAATGAGGTCCCCGAAAAAGCAAAATGCTCTTTGCCAGCATTAGTCTTAAAACAACGATCTTGCTCATTCCTTCCGTTCCCTGGCCAGGCCTTGTCTATCCTTGTGATAGGCCTCCTATGTGCTTGGAGATGAGAGTGTGTAATGGAGGTCTGTTAATTAACTAGAAGCAAACTCGGAACGGTGGGGATCAAACGCGGGATGAGTCTTGCAACTCCCACAGAGAAGATGAAATGCAGCGAGAACTTATAAAGACTTCCTGTCATTAGTTGGAACCTCGGCTGCTCCCGGAGCAGACACCCCCTTGTTCCTCAGAACAATAAAGAAAGCATTGGCTGAAACAGCAAAGAACAAAAGAATGAGCTATTTAACCATGGAAAACTTGATGAGCGGTGGGGGGAGGGGGGCACTGGTTTTGCTATGTTTCTTGTGCACTTCTAATAATAGCCTAAGTGCCTGCCATTTGCTCACCCGCAGCAGATGCAATGACCTTCTGCTAGTAAGTACTGTAAAGGGAGCATATTGTCGTGTTTACCGCAAAGCAGAATCTTAAGTTTTCTTTTCAACTAAACATGGCCGTGGGAAAGAGAAAAGGAGACACTGGTGATGCAAACCCTGCTTCTTTTTGTCAGGACATTTGTAAATGCAACCTTTAAAAATCAACAAATGACAACACAGACGTTTGTTATGTCGCCTTACTTTGTATTATGTGATGACATGCTCTGATTACTTATCATTGTCTTTACAAGTTTGGTCGTATTAGTTCAGCTAATGCTGTCAAACTCTATTATCATCAACGCATGCAACTACAGTACTTTTCCACTGTATTTAGTGCACAGGTTATTCCTGTTAGTACCCCATTAGCAACCCATTTGGAGTACTACCAAACTCCATTGTGGATATAGAGAACTGTTGTTTGCCATAATTGTATTTATTTATTTATTTTATTTTTATTTTTTACATTTAGAAAGCGCACAAAGCAGCCCTCAGGCATCGTGGTGCTGTTACAAGCAAGGCTTACTTAATTACATGAACCAGGAGAAACATACAACAGCCTTTCTGTTGTTTGTTTTTACAGTGAACCAAATACCAGGCAGGTAACAGTCAAAAATGTGCAGTGTAACATACTGGAAGGGTGGACTCTCCGGTTCAGAGGTTACAGGGCAACCAGATGACAGAGCTCGAACAAATAGATCAGATAACATGTTTCAGATCTCATTCCTGAGGGTGTTTGGGAGAGCATTCCATTGTTTTGGCACAATGAAGGGGAAGCTGGTGCCACCTGCTTTGGCCCTTTTGACTGTGGGGATGTTAAGCTGGTTGGAATAATGGGATCGCTTGGGTCTGGAGGAGCTGGCTCTGACAACTTTTTCAAAGAGATAAGAGGGGGCAGAGAGTGCGAGGCACTTGTGGGTTATAGCTAGCGTCATGAAGATGATACGGTCTTTGACAGGGAGCCAGTGGGCAGCGTGCCTGGCCTGGGAGATATACTCACTCTTGGGAATATTCAGTGCAGCTCTGAGCGACCTGTTTGGAATAATTTGAAGTTTGTTAAAATTTTTGGCTGAGGTGTCGGCAAAGAGAACGTTGCCATAGGACAGGTATAGTTTGAGTGCATTAATCCGTTTGGTTGTGAATGAGGCCGAGGAGGCAATGGCGCTTACCTGGCGTGTCATGGAGAGTGTGGAGTCCAGATAAAACCCCAGAGTCTTTACTGAGGACGAGACAGTGATATTGTGTTATCATTAGTGAAGTTTGCTAAGAGTTTCCCTGGGGCCTATCAGAAGGATTTATATTTTATACCCATTGAGGCAGTGCCCATTGTCTGCCATCCAGGCTTGGATAGTCGAGTAAATCTTGTGCAATGTCTCGACATCTTTTTCATATAAGCCAGAGAGTGGGAGGAGGACTTGAGTATCATCAGCATAGTTAGTGTAAGTTATGCCGAGGGCATCAAGTTTGTCAGGGTTGAATTGTGCTGAGTTAGTGAGATGTCTGCAGAGGGTCTTATGGTCCAAAAGGTCAAAAGCTGCAGATAAATCAAGAAGGAGGCACAGAGCAGGTTTGCCTTTGTTCATTATATCAGCTAATTGGTTTTTAAGGTCCAATAGTGCAGATTCCGTTCCGCGACCCGGGCGGAAACCAGATTGCCTCTTTAATAAGATGCCATTGGATTCAAGGAAGTCCTGGATTTGGGTGTATGCCGGTTTATCCATGATGTTTTAGAGGAATGGTACTGTGGTGATGGTCCGATAGTTATTGGGGGAGGCAGGGTCTAGAGAGGGTTTTTTCAGGACAGGGGCGTACCCATGCTTCTTTAAGGCAGGGTGGGACAATGCCTGATGCGAAGGAGGCATTTATGAATGCTGTCAGAAAAAGTACAAAGGTGTCCGCACATTCTTTGACCATATTGGCCAGACAGGTGTCACCTTTGCAGTTGGATGGTTTTATGTGCTTGAGCAGGGCTAAGACTTCAGTTTCAGAGACATCTCTGAAGGAGATCCTTGGAGGGGGTGTTTTTTGTGGGTGAGATGGGCATGTCAGACCTGGGCAGGGCTTTATGGTGGGCTCGAATTCTGGTCTGCAAGAGGTCTATTTTATTGAGCATAGCTGATTGAATACTGGAGCACCAAGCAACATCTTTAACAATGTCTTGGGCTCTAGTGGTAGGACTAGCTAGTTCTCTGAAAACAGTGAACATCTCTTTGGATTCAGATTTGGCATTGGTTATTCTGCTGTTGTATGAACTGGCCTTGGCCTAGATAATGGCTTTTTTGTATTGGGAGGACAGTTTTTTGAATTCATCCTTAGAGTCTATGGGATTAGATTGCCATTTGGTCAGAGCGTTGCGTTTGAGTGTGCGTAATTCCTGGAGTTCAGATGTGAACCAAGAGTTAGCGTGCTTTGACACTTTGGCTTTCTTAAGTTCTATCAGAGCTATGGCGTGAATTGCTTTTTTGCGCGTTCTGTTGTATAGTTCTGCTAAAGCCACATGGTCCTTGCAAAGGGGGCTTGAGGCTTGGAACATCAAGGAGAAATTGGAGGTTGTCTTTGGTTCATTTGGACACGCTTATAGCTAATGCTGGGGTGAGGGAGTGTTTGCTTTCTTGGTAGAGGAGATAGGGATGGTGAAGTGAATGACTTGTTGGTCGGTCCAAGGGCAGGGGGAGTTGGAGCTGATTGAGGCGGAACAGTTAAGGTCTGCAACCCAATCTAAGGTGCGCCCTTTAGAGTGCGTGGGGTTTGTGACCCTTTGCACAAATCCCATGTCCTGAAGCTGCTTGGCAAGTGCTTTGGCTTGCTTGTCCTTGGGGTCATTAAGGTCCAGTTTTAAGTCGGCCGGTAGAATGGTTTTGGTGGTGGTTTTAAGGTTCTCACCTATGAGATGGAATAAGTTTTCCTGAAAGTCTGTGGAAGGGCCAGGTTGTTGGTAGACAGTGTGAATGGTAATTGTGCAGTTGGGGGGAGGGAGAGTTTGAGAACTATGAAATCGACATTCCCTTCCAGTGTGGAGTTTACTTGACTGAGGCTGAGGGATAATGATTATTGGACTATGATCACTACTCCACCCCCTTTCATATGCCGTCTGTCTTGCCGGTGGATGGTGTAGCCTGGTGGAAGAGCTGGGGCGATAGCAGGTCCAGCTACTTCATGGAGCCATGATTCTGTAATGGCGAGGTGGTCAAGGTCAAGGTTAGTTAGAAGGTCACAGATCTCGGTGGCGTGAACAGGAAGCGAGAGTGCGTTTATGAGGGTGCATTGGAGTGCTAGGCTTACTGGTAGGTGAGGTGAGCAAATGGGTGATTTAAGTTGAGTGATGGTGGCTGCTAGTGGGATATAGGGGATTGTGTGGTTAATGACGATGGGTGGGTGAGCCTTAGTTCTGGCGTGATTCTTCTTAAGGAGCGGCGTGGGCCCATCAGGGAGTGTTTTTGTAGAGGACATGGGGGCAGTAGGGAGCAAGAGGTAGGAGGTAGGAGCAAGCATAGTGGGGGAGTTCGAGCGCATGGGGGCAGAGTAAAACATTATGAGTGCCAGCCCAGCATTAGGTTCCTAAGATCAGCTGACCTCGGGCCCATTTGGAATTGTTGGGGTTTGGTGCAAGACCAAAGCCTAATTAACCTGTGGGCAAGGTAGTCATGGGTGCTGACTCTGGCAATGATCCACATAGTGTGTGCACGTTTTGGAGGGTTGGAGGAGGCTGGCAGGAAGGGAGTGGGGGGGATGTCCTCTGACCTGGGAAGCATGAAGGACACATCACAGGGGAAAGTGTGAGGGCCGAGTGGCATATGGGAATGGCGCGGAATGTAGCTTTAACTTTCAAACAGTGTTGTATTCAAAGTGTAGTATTCACAACAAGTAGGTAGGCAATGTTATAGTCATGTGGTGGTGCGGCAAACAATACACGTAATGTTGTTTCCACAAGAAGTTGTAGGTTTAGGACGTGTAGTTCACCAAGTATAAAACAATGCAATGTTACGTAAAATGCGGTCTCACCACTGCGGCAGTTAACAGATATGGGGCGACAGTTGTAGTGCAGACCCAATGTAGAGCGGGGAGGTGCTGCATTTTACAAAGAGCAACCAGGGGGTGTAAAAGACTTGTAGTAGAGCATTGCGGCGGTAGTTAGGTAACAGGATTAAAACGTTAATGCAGTAGCAATGAATACAGCAGTAATTTCTATAACGTGCAATGCATAGCGAATTTGGCATCAGTAGCCTTAAGCACAATGGTGTCATGCACAGGATATAGTGCACAGTTCAGTTAAATACGGTACAAGTAAGTACGGAATTAGTATTCACAAAGTAAAGAGCGTTGCAAGATGGGGAATCGGTAACAGTTATGTTGTGGCCTAAATGGATGACAGGACGCTGTAGGGTTTCTAACAGCCTTTATTGACTGGCAACAAGTGGAGAGGTTCTAAAGCAGCCTGGTGGCGCGGGGCGCTTACTCACTGTTCAATGCGACCAAGTCCTGTGCTTCCCCAGTTGCTTCACTGTGGATGGGTTGTGCTCACCGGTGGCACGGTGTAGACTCCTAGGGCCCCCATGAAGCCTCCGGTGGCTGTGGTGTTATGCCCTAGGAGCTGTGGTGAGAGTTCTGTAACTCACTCTCCTTCTCATGTAGTCAGGAGCAGCGCTCCTGCACGACCGCTTCGGCTGGCAGGGCGCCAACTGTGAAGCGGGAACGTTTTCCCGTGGAGCGTGGGCTCGCGAGATCCCGTCTCGCGAGATCTCGCGAGAACACGCTCCCGCGATCACGTGATGTCCCCACACACCTCCTCTGCTGGAAAAAAGAATGAGAGGTCACTCCATGATGAAGTCCGCATATTTCCTGGGTTTCCTTCTCTCTCTCTGGGGCCTGCCTGGATCCGGGTATGGAGCGGGATCGATGAAGTGTCCTTGGGAGGGTGCTGGTGATTCGGGTTCTCTTTGTCCAGCTCTTTGCTGTGATCCCCTGGGTGTAGTTGGGGGAAGGGAGCTTGCGAAGTCGTTGTGATGGTGCGGCTCTACGATGTCTCCACTTGGGAGGTGATCGTTCTCGTATGGCTCTTGGCAGACTTGATCTCCTCCAGTGTCTCCTGGCGAGTGTACAGTGTCTTCTTTCCTGCGGTACATGGCTACCCTCTCTAGATTCCATCTCCTGCCATCGCTGGTGCAGATGTGGTTTGTCCCTCTCTCCATGACTTCTATGGGACTGCTGTATCTGGAACCTGTGGAGGTGTCCTTGTGGGGAAGTCGTATCTTCACCAGATCCCCTTTGTTGACTTGTGTGTGTCGAGCGGCTCGGCGCAAATCCCCCTGTGCTTTCATTGCTTCTTTGTTGCGCTGCATGCGGCACGTTACGTCAACCATGTCAACGTCTTCGTCGGCCCTCACTTGCTGAAGCCATGGTGGTACCAGTGAGGATGCCGCCCTTCTCCCCCTCAGCAGATGGAACGGTGAAACACCTGTGACGGCATTGGGGGTGAGACGGTGGGCTGCTACGGCTTCTTTGACCGTCTTGTATGGGTCTAGGCCCGAGGCGTGAGCCAGTTGCAGCGCCCCTTTGATGAAGCGGTTGGCCCGCTCGACTAGGCCATTTGCCTGTGGGTGATAAAGGCTTGCTTTTCGCTGTTTGATGTTGTTGAGCTTGAGAAATTTTTCAATTTCTCTGGAGACTAGTTTGACTCCGTTGTCCGTGACGAGTTCTTCGAGCAGGCCCTCCCGCTGGAATATGGCGGTGAGTGTTTCAATGACTGTTCCCGTGGTGATGTACGGGGTGAAGTCAGCTTCCACCCATTTGGAAAAATAGTCGACCAAGACTATCCCGTATCTGTGCTCTGGGGCATGTTGTCCAGCGGCCCTATGAAATCCAGCCCCAGTTTTCGCCACACCCCTTTGGGGACTTCGGTGGACAGCATGGGGGCTTGCCTCACGGCTAGGCGCTTGTCGCTGTTGGAGCATTTGTGGCACCTATCGACCATCTGCCGAAAGTCCTGGTCCATACCTGGCCACCAGTATGCATCGCGTATCCTTCTTCTGGTCATGTTGCACGCTAAATGGCCCGAGTGTGCTCTGCACCGTATGACTTTGCGGATTCCGCTGGGTGGGATGATTTGATCACCTCTGAGAATGAGACCGTTCATGGCGGTGATTTCCTCGTTCACCTTCCAGTAGGGACGAAGGCCTTCGGGGATCGCTCTCTCGTTGGGCCATCCATTTCGAACCCAGGTGCTTACGTGCCTTAGAGCGTAGTCCTGCTCGA
This sequence comes from Ambystoma mexicanum, assembly GCF_040938575.1. Taxonomy (NCBI): domain Eukaryota; kingdom Metazoa; phylum Chordata; class Amphibia; order Caudata; family Ambystomatidae; genus Ambystoma; species Ambystoma mexicanum. Next base: position 307,670,315 of record NC_090936.1, read on the forward strand.
ACTCTTCCTGCCAGTGGCGCTCGCTCATTTCCATGTACTCGACGTTCCTCAGGTCGCCGATGGGCGCAACGACACATTCGTCTTCCAGGAATGTGGTGCCAGGGGCGCTTTGGTTGAGGAGCCTGGACATGCAGTCCGCTTGTGCGTTTTTCCAGCCCGCAATGTGTTGTATCTCATAGGTATATTCTTGGAGCTTCGCAGCGATCCTGGCCAGTCTGGGGGTGGCCGTCTTGGTGCCGCCCGGGCTCAGCATGTGAATTAGGGGCTTGTGATCGGTGATCAGCTTGAATCTTGTCCCCGATACGTATGATCTGAAGTAGTCGACGGCCCACGCGCATGCCAACATCTCTTTCTCTACCGTAGAGTAATTCTTCTCGGATGAGGATAATGCCTTGGATGCAAACGCCACAATGTTCTCCGTGTCGCCCTTTTTCTGGGTCAAGGTGGCCCCTAGGCCGTATGCGCTGGCGTCAGTCGTGATGTATGTGTCCCATTCAGGGTTGTATGGTTTAAGGCACGGCGCGTGTAGAATCCTATTCTTGATTTCGCCGAAAGCCTCATCTTGTTCTGGGCCCCAAGAGTACGCTGCCCCCTTCTTCAGAAGCTCCCTCATGGGAGATGTGGTCTCAGAGAACCTGGGGACGAATTTGGCATAGTACTCAGCTAGGCCTAAGAATGAGCGTAGTTCCTCTTTGGAGATCGGCGCCGGTGCCTCAGTAATGGCCTCCATGAGGTTCCTCTTGGGGCTTACCCCATCACTCGAGATGCAGTACCCAAGATACTCTACTTTGTTCACCCCGAAGACACACTTTTCATGGCGTAGGTGAATGCCTTCCTCCTGAAGTCTGCTCAGGACTGACTTGAGTGCCTTGTCATGGGTCTCGTTGTCCTTGGCGTATACCAGAATGTCGTCTTGGAAGAATGAGACATTGGTGAGGCCTTTCAGTAGGGAGTTCATCATCCTCTGGAATGCGGATGCTGCGGATGATAACCCGAAAGGCATGCGGGTGTATTGGAAGGTGCCAAAAGGAGTGATGAACGCCGTCAGGGGGCGGGAGGACTTGTGTAGGGGAATCTGGTGATAGGCATCACGCATGTCCAGCTTCGAGAAAATGGCCGCCTCTTTCATCATGAGGACGATCTCATTGATGCTGGGGAGTGGGAAGCTATCCGTGATCACCTCCAAGTTCAGGCTTCTCAGGTCGATACAGATCCTGAGGTCGTTGCTGTACTTTTTCTTTACTAGTACTACCGGACTCAGCCACTCCGAGGATTCCACGGTTTCAATGGTTCCTTCTTCGACCATCTTCCTCAGGTGGGCGTCCAAAGCTGGTCTTGCGGTGGCAGGTACTGCCCTTACTTTGTGCTTGACTGGAGTGGCGTTGGGTTTCAGCCGAATTTTGTGGACAAAGTTTTTCACTTTTCCCGGTTTCTCGGAAAACAGGCTTGGAAAGATCTCCTTGTAGTTTTGCGCTGCTCCTGACGAGATCATGAGCACCTGTTCCGGAGTGCTGGGATCTAGTTTCATGCTGAGTTTGTGTTGGTCATCCCACCCCAGCACGGCTGGACCTTTGGGAGAAAAATATACTTTGGTGGTGGTAGACCTCCCCTTGAAATCGATGCGGGCCTTGATGTAGCCTAACAGTTCGACCGTTGCCCCTCCAAACACGGTGGGTTTTTGCCTGGTTGATCTAATCTCCACTTTTTCTCGTCCCATCATCTCCTTGTACGTGTTGATGGGCAGAATGGTGAGGTCGGATCCCGAATCAGCCATGACGCGCGTTTCCATGCCGTCCACTTTAACGGTGCAGTGGGGCTTTTCTCTTCTGGCATGGGGGGCATCGACCATGACAACCATGGGTCTGTCCTGCAGTTCATCCTCATCGGTTGAGGTGTAGTCACCGTCGACACGGGACACAGTTTTCTCTTGCCACATGCATGCTGGAGCCACGTGGCCAATGCGTCCGCACTTGGAGCACTCCTTATTCCTGGCGGGACAGTCGCGGTCGTTCGCCATGTGCTTGAGGCTGGCGCATCTGTAGCATTTCGGTGCCTCCTTTTTCCTGGGACTTTTGTCTTTGGGGCCGTCGCGGGATTGCTTGTCTCTGCGACCTCTCCATTGTAGTGCCGCCATTTCGGGCACGGGCAGGTGACTTCCCGCCTCCTTGCGTCTGCTGGAGGTTTCTTCCTCCGCCCTGGCAATCTGGATGGCTTTATCGAGGGTGACCTCCTTTTCTTGGATGAGCTTGTCCTGTACTTTCCTAGAGTTGGTGTGGACAACGAGCATGTCGCAGATGACCTGTTCTGCATTTTTTCCGAAGGCGCAAAGAGAAGCAAGTTCCCTCATCCTGGTGATGTAGTCATCCACGGGTTCGCTCCCTTCCTGTTTGCGAGTGTAGAATCTCAACCTGTGCAGTACAATGTTCTCCTTGTTGGTGAACCTCTTCATGATACGACGAGTGGCTTCTTTGTAAACGTCGTCGTCTTCGGCGTCATCGTCGGCCGCCGGTATTTCTTTAAGGCCGGCAAAGATACGCTGACCTTCAACCCCTAGCGCATTCAACAGCATCGCCCTCTTCCTGATGGGGGCATATCGCGTGCCGCTTCCAAGTAGGTAGAAAAAAGGGGTTCCCATTGCATCCACGGAATCGCCGGTGTCCCTGGCAAGGGGAGAAACGCAGGAGGTGGTGTGGCGCCTTGCATGGTGGGTCCGTGGGACTTCAGGTATCCTCGTCGCCAGTTATGTTGTGGCCTAAATGGATGACAGGACCCTGTAGGGTTTCTAACAGTCTTTATTGACTGGCAACAAGTGGAGAGGTTCTAAAGCGGCCTGGTGGCGCGGGGCGCTTACTCACTGTTCAATGCGACCAAGTCCTGTGCTTCTCCAGTTGCTTCACTGTGGATGGGTTGTGCTCACCGGTGGCACGCTGTAGACTCCTAGGGCCCCCATGAAGCCTCCGGTGGCTGTGGTGTTATGCCCTAGGAGCTGTGGTGAGAGTTCTGTAACTCACTCTCCTTCTCATGTAGTCAGGAGCAGCGCTCCTGCGCGACCGCTTCGGCTGGCAGGGCGCCAACTGTGAAGCGGGAACGTTTTCCCGTGGAGCGTGGGCTCGCGAGATCCCGTCTCGCGAGATCTCGCGAGAACACGCTCCCGCGATCACGTGATGTCCCCACAAGTGATCCAGAGGAATTGGCAGTTGGGGCACGACAAATTAGCGACAAATCAAGCGGGATACAATGAGCTGCAGACAGGGGGATCGTTAAAATGGATCACAATACAGAAATACGGGGATGCAATCCCACGGGTGACGTGGTCCGATTTGTAGTGGAGACCAGCTGCAGAGGGTGCGTTGTGGATTGCTAGTAAATCAAAAGGTGTACAGGCACGGGTGTATAGCGGGCCTTGTTAGAAAGGTCAGCGGAAATCAGCCGATTGAAATTTTAGTACACCAACCATAAAATGGCTAAGATGTGCTCAATGCATTGGATGCATTGGTCAATACTGCCATTGTAAGTGGAGTTAACACGTTCAGCTACAGCCTGTTTTTTTTTTTTTGGTATAGGGTTTCAAAACCCATAGTTGTGTGGAGCAGTACAACTGGTGGTATTGCAAAATATTAATGTGCATCACATAATGAAGCTCTACATCTCACTGTTCCATTCCTCATTGAAAAAGGCAAGAGTGCTAGCTATTCTAATTAAAACCGCATCAAATATATTAGCACCTTGGCTTTTCCACTCTGCACAATAAGGCAGAGTGGATGTTAAAAGCTGATGCAAGGCCCACTCCTGCCTCGCAGCCAATGTTCCAGCTTCTTTTCTGTGAAGTCACACCCCTGCTGCCTCCCTGCCAAGTTTCACAGTTCCATTCTCGACACTTTGACACCTTGAGCTAGTCCTACTTTTTGCTACCAATAGCATGCTGGAACTTGTATGTTGGTTTACCATTGCAAGGGTGGTCCTACAAGTCCCAGCATGCAGTGTGAAAAAACAGGACTAGCTCAAAGATTTGGTATACAACTGGAAAACCTGCCGGTTGGAGGTTCCAGTGCACCCCGGTGGGGTCCCTGTCCCTCCCTGGAGGGAAAAGCTTGATCGCATCACGCACAGACCTCCAGGATGGCTGAGGGAGCTGCTCCCACCATGCAGGTCAGATGCCCTCCTGCCCAGCGGAAGTTCCAGCGCATCCTGGCAAGGGCCATGTCCCACCCCAGAGGGAGAAGCTCTAACACATGCCGGACAGAGCTCCAGGACAGCCGGGGGTGGTGTCTCCTCACTTGGGTGCTTACTTTGCTACACAGTTCAACCATCCTCCTGCCCAGCGGTGGGCCCCTGGACCTCCCTGGAGACAAAAGCTCTAATGAGCCCCAGCCAGAGCTGCAGGCGAGCCAGGGATGCTGCCCCCTCCATTGGGCACCTGCCTCGCATGTGTGTCGACCATCCCCTTGCCCAGCCGCAGTCCTGGGGCTACCATGCAGGGTTCCCATAGATCCCTGGAAGGAAAAGCTTGAACTCACCTCGGCAAGATCTCTAGGATGGCTGGCAGTGCTGCCCCCTCCATTGAGCACCTGCTTTGCACATGGATCAACCACCCCACTGCCAAGCGGCAGCCCTGGGGTGCACTGGTGGGGTCCCAATTCCCCCCTGGAAGGAAATGCTCTAACGCAGCCTGGTCAGAGTGCCAGCACAGCGGCGGGTGTTGCCTACTCCCTTGGGCCCAGTTCAAGGCCCTGTGCCCCCTGCGTGCCTGTTGGTCCTTTGCCAGGGGGGCAAGTGCCCTCTTTGTGCAAGCCCACTAGAATGGATGGCACTACCAGATGGCTGTTCTCCGAGCTCTAGTTGGCTATAGGAAAAAATTGAATTATCAGATGGCTGTGCTGTGCTGGAAGTCTGAATGAGAGCCAATTTGAAAACATTTCTCCAATCGGGTCTATAAGGAGCCTAGGCACTTTTCCCTAGACCTCCCCCTCCATCACCTATGGTACACAAATTACAAGAACTCTTAGTCACCTTCCCCCAGATTACTTTAGACATTGTGGTAGGGTCCTGTCTTTGCTCTATTTAGTTCTTGATGCCCCACCTGGGATCCATGGTAAAACCACTGCATCCTCCCAAGCCAGAACAAGGACCCTCCCCATGAGATGTTCCAGCAGAGCTTGGACTGCTGGGACCACCCTGCCATCCCACAAAAAAAGCATCTTGGCTCTGGTCCGAAAGGCCTAGCTTTGCAGGCAGCAGGAAGGGTGGCTGACTGAGAAGAGAACCTCAGTTGGCTTGTACACACATGGCAGGGCGGCCTGCTCGAGTGCCTCTCAATACTACATGGGATCGATTTGGTGCATTTGAACAATCCATGGTTGGACTGCTTGCCTGGCCTTGGCCATAGTTTCAAGCAATTCGCTCCCGCCTGCCTTGGGACAGTTTTGACTCGAAGGCATGCCACCATGGGAAGGGCCCCTTGCATGGGCGGATCTCACCTCAGAGTAGAGCTAAGGCAGAGAAGCCTGACAGATCTCTAGTGGTTGGATCAGAGTGGGCAGGGTTGGGTGCTACTAGGATCAGCTGCTACATGGGCCCTGTAAGCCATGCCGTTGCCCTTCTCCACCGGGCACGTTTCTCCAGCTGTTTGGAATGGCTGTTCTGTGTGGTGCTGACCCCCATGTCAGCACACCTTGTGTGGAGCATGGCAAAACCCTCCCGCTTTAAGCTGTGCCCAGGCCCAGCTTCTCCCTCCCACTCCCCTGCGGAGCAGACTGCGCCACCGGTGCCCATTAATGAAGTGTTGGGGCATGCTCTCTTGCCTGCATCCCACAGACCACAGAGGGTGTGAAGGCTGGTCTCAGATGGACATGCAGCTCCCCTTGTTGCCACTTTCCAGTAGGTGTAGCTACCTAGTTGATAATGCCAGTAGGATCTGCTTGCCTCAAAGATTAAGCCATGCACGTGTAAGTACACATGGCGGGTTTATTGAAACTGTGAATGGCTCATTACATCAGTTATGGTTCTTTTGATGACTCCATCTGTTACTTGGATAACTGTGGTAATTCTGTAGCTAATACCTGCAGGCAGGCACTGACCTCCCAGAATGCATCCATTTATCATACCAAGACCAATCCGGGCTCGCCCGGAGGCTTTTTTGACTAGATAACCTTGAGCCAATGGGACGGCCCCATGATGGCGATCAACTTTTGATGGTCATTTCTGTGCCTACTATCGTAACTATGGGTAACAGGGAATCAAGGTTCAATTTTGGAGAGGGAGTCTAAGAAATGGCTACCACATACAAGGAAGGCAGCTGGTGCTCTAAATACCCACACCTAACTTGGGCAGAAAGTGATGAAAAATTACAAGACAGGACTCTTTTGAGGCCCTGTAATTGGAATAGTACACTTTAAATCTGTTAACGAGGATCCATTGGAGGGCAAGTCTGGTTCCAACAGCTGCAGTAATTCCTGCTCCATTAGCGTATATTAAAGTTGCTGTAGTTACAAAGCACTTAGTTGGATCTTGGGATCTAGCTGGCAGTGCGCCACAAGGTAAGCTACTGTTACGCTCACCTGGACCCCACAGGGGTGTCGATCGGACCCGGACAGCTGCGGTCTCCGTCAACGTGATGCGTAGTGCAGAGATGACTGTCTGGACTGGCCCGCCTAGTCTTGTCTGCTGGACCCGAAGAAGTATTTTCCTGCAAGTGGAGACAGGGATTAGCCACCTGTGGGTTTTAGTGATGGCCTTCCAACTGTTCTCGCTCTCCCCCACTAATCACCTCCGATATCACCTTAGTAACCTCACCTTATGTTTGCAAAAGATGAGCTCTCCATTCTGCGTGACTTGCAGGGGCGCGTAGATACCAGTTACTTCACTGGTTTGAAGGCGTTGGGAGAGTTCCGGTAAGCATTGACTCTGAAGTCCCAGGCGGGATTGGTAAGTATCAAGTTCAAAGAGTTCAATGTGCCCGATGTTCACTCTTGTCCACTTCCTTCCTTAAGTTGCAACTGAGTTTGTGAGAAGAAGGTCTCGTAGCTGCTGCTGGCGTTCAGGTAAGAGTCTGTGTTACCCAACACTGTCCGGTAACTATTGCATGCGTTAACGTGTTGTTTTTCTCCCTCTTTACAGATGCGGCATATGAAGATATGGAGAATAATACCGCTGGTGGTACATCAGGTAAGTCTATGGTGGTAAGAGGTATTTGTTGATTCCCTTGGCTCACCTTGTTATTCTTGTGCCCCTAGGTGCCGGAGTACGGCGAAGAAATGACGGAGACGGTGCCGGATCGAAAGATGATGTGAGAACTGGTGAGTATGGCGCCGGGCTGGAACTGGTGAAGCGACGCGTGCAGGACTGATATACTTTCCAGGTCGGGAGATGAAATGGATCCGGAATCAGGTGAGGAATTTGAAATAAGTTTGTTTTCTAACCTTGTCCTTTTCTTCCTCTTTATTCTAGGAGCTCCGGATTTGAGGCGGGCGTGGCAGAAGACTGGATGCTGGCTGCAGGCATGCGGGCGTGACAGAAGAGTGGATGCTGGCTGCAGGCACAGTGAGAGTCACGCTGCTGGATGCAGAATAACACGAAGCATGTGCTGCTGTTTGGGCGTGGTTTAAATAGCCTCCAAAGTAGTCCCAGGAAAGAAGTTCCCCAGGACCACACCCGAGTAAAAAATAGTCCCTGTAGTAAAATAGTCCCATCCAGGCCTCACGTTGGCTTGGATTTATTTGCAGCATGGTCTGCATGAGGTAGGTAAAGTCTATGAGCGTGGCGCCTATGGCGCCAGGACTGATTTTTATTATGAGTCTGGTGCCTACGGCGCCAGGACTGAACCCAGACAGCCCCTAGCTGGGGCTGCTGGGGTTTTTGTAAATGTCTGGATGCCTGCTGCCGGGGCTGATGGGCTTGATCCGGATTCCCAGGGGTAGGCATCATGACAGCTACCTCCTGTGCCAGCCCTTGCCTCTCAGCACCCACGTGATTGAGTGTACTGTTGTCTGAAGCATTTACTTTAGAAAAATTCAAGTGTTGAAATCAGGCTGGTTGCCTGAATACTTCAGCTAGGAATAATAGAAAAGGACTCTTGTTCTATTTTGTTGGTTTTCCCAATTGGGCCATGATTAAGAGGGATGGCCGGGGGCATTCGTATTGTGCTGCTAGAGGTGAAGTTCTTGGACCGGCGCAGAATGAACCAAAACAAAAACATTTGCCAAGAATGTTTTTATTAATCAAGAATGGACAAAAAACTAACCAGGATTCCCTCAGCAAGGGTGAGTGAAGAGGGAAGAGCCCAGCTCCGAATACCAGTCTGGTGACAGTTGTGAAAAATGTGGCATACAGAAGACCAACTCTCCAGCATTGCTCAGGGGACCCAGGTGCTTCTGATCAAGGCTCACCCAATTGATGGTGTTAAGTCGGTAGCAGTCACCAGTGCAACAGGATCAGGTATTCTTGGAGTCTGGTTGCTTGGCAATGCAGCCCAAAGCGGGTAGTAAACTCCATCTAAGACTAAATATGGGCACGAGACCAAAAGACAGCATGTACTGTAAGGGAAAGTTGAAAAGAAGAAAGAGTTCACGAGAGCGTGGAATGGTCAAGAGGTAAACGTTTGGGGTCCTTGCAGTCCACCCAGAGGATTCAACACAGTGGTTAACTTGATCAGGAACGGTGAATCCCCTCACAGGACTGCTCCCCTAATGCACCCGGCTCCAGCACAGCATATGTCCTCCATGACGGTTGTTAGGAAAGATTTCATATTGTATGTAATTTTCCCTCCATGTGCAACCCCCAAACTTTTTGCTGCTATTTTACACCCTGATCTAGACTTTGCCAGAGAAGCGCAGCCTTCCGCCGCACTCCTCTGGGCTTTCGCTCAATTCTTGTGGGGAAACTGACATGCCCTTAAGACAGTCAGTACGGGGAGATTTTGTTTCCCTTAGTCCTTTTCTCATGTTGCAGCTTTTGTTTAACATAACACAATAGGGCACTGTAACCTAAGTTACCACACTCTTGGGTCTCTAGTCATTCCAAAGGCCCTAGAAACCTCTCGCTGGACTTATTATGAACTGTGCAAGTGTGTCACAGACAGGCCTGGTGGCAGCTATCGTTTCTCTTGTGTTTTGAACCCTTTTTCGCCATGTTATCCGCTCTTACCGGATTTGGCACAAATGAGTGGCCTGGCTCCAAAATGGCCATGCCACGAGGTTCTTTGTCCTGTCCACTGACCATCTTGCCCCTTCACCTTCCCCAGGTCAGTCCTCATTTGGTCATGCACTTTCCTGCGAAACCCAAAGCTTTCGCAGGCTTCTGCATGCCTTGTGTGTGCCTCCAGGATGTGGGCTGGGATGTCAGCTCCCAATACACGTCCTGGATGCCAGGGAGTCTGGAGTGTCCTGAATGCCTGGGACCACCGTGGTCCTTGATAGGTCCACGTATGGTTTGAGTGTTTGTGAGCAGATATCCCATTGGGTCCTCTCCATTTTGGCGCGAAGGGAACTTTGGATAAGAGGAGGCTGAAAACACCACTACCATGTTGATCTCCTGAGTTCACACCGAACAAGGGATAAGGAGCCAAGTATCCTGCAAAAAGAAGCTGAGTCGAGGAACCGCTGGTGATCCGCTGAAGGTTTGGCACCCTGAGCCACTGTCGTCCTGCGAGACCCTCTGCATCTGATCATCCTAGAAGGTCTGCAAAGGCGCTTTGACCCATTGGAATAGTGGGATCAACTATTCCCGGCACCTTCATCAAACCCTGCAAGTAAGCCTCTTCGGAAGTGTCCCTGGGCCAACCAGTTGGCTGACCAGTTTACACAGGACGCTTTGCTCTGTCACCGCCGACGTTTCGGGGGAGCCCTCGAAACTTGGTCTACTGCTTGCTCTGCGTCCATGGCACCCTCACACCGAATTTCGTACACTTGGCATTCCCAGGTCTAAAGTGAAATGAGTGCACCCGGAACGTGGTTGCCGTGTAGCCCTGCTGTGGTAACAACCTGTGCACGTCTTCTGCATTTTGGGACACCCTCGACCCTGCATCCTGCTATGCAGAATCTACACAGTGTCGAGATGTCCTGATCATCGCAGCTGAACCTGCCAGCAATGTGAACTGAACTGGAGAAGTCTGGGCCTGCCTGCTTCGGGGACCGGTGAGTAGTTCATACCCCAACCGGTGGCCCCTCCCGCAGGAGCCGTTTCTTTTCTACCGCTGTTGTGAAATAGCGACTCTATCCCGCACACTCATCCTGCCTCTGCCCACAAGTGGAGGCCTTGCTTGAGTAGTGGGGACTTGTTCTGCATCACTTCATTCACCTTCCTGAACTGCCTGATATCCTTGAAGAGGCTCTCTTTTGTCCATTGGCACCAGCGCATGCAGGTACTTTTGAGCATAAGGCTCCTCTCTTCGTAGGGCTTGGACTTCCTCCTAGTTAGGTGTATTTCAGATGTCGAACTGGGTCTAATGATTACTTGCACTGCCTGATTTCCTCCCCATCTAGGTGGTCTACATATTACGTGCTCCTAACTCCTTAGAGCCCTCAGTCTTGTATATATATTGTAGTGATTGTGATGTGTTGGTTTACTTTAGTATTATTGTGATTCTTTTCTATGATCGATGTTACAAAGGCCTTGTAATAAATGTGTCTATATTTTTAATATAACACCTGTCTGGAGTAATTTGTAAGTGTCCTTGCTTTGTGTGCTCATTGAGGTCACCCTCACCCCTCTTGAGACTTAGTCTTGACCGCCGCCATCGCTACACTGATTGGTCTGGCTTGTCCAGAGGTTACCCTGTTCCAAGAAACTAGGCTGGCCTTCTGAACCTCTGCCCCTCCAGGTCCGAGTTCAGAAATCCATCTTAACAACGGTGCACCGAGACTGGCTCTGGGTTGGCTGGGAAAGCCCCAGGGGGGCAGGTGGCTTTTGGCTCTGATGGAGATTGTTAGAGCCCCCTGGCAGCAGTTTTGCTGTGTCTGCAGGGCCGATGGATACTGAACGATGCTGCACCCTCATCCAGCAACCGTCCCAGCCCCTCTCGGGGGCGTCATGGTGGCGGCGGAGGACAGGGCCTAGTGCGACTGTCGACTGATGTGGACTGTCCTGAATGCATCCTGACCTCTTTACATCGCTGGGCGGAGGGCACCAGGGGTCTGCAGTGATGTCCTTTAACCACCCGATCCATGTTGAAACACAGACCAATGAGTTTAACATGTGTGTGAGTCATAGGGCCAAACAAAACCCTGTGGCACAATGAATGTGAGGGCCAGTGCACACCGGCTGAGGAAGGATCCCAAAGCGCCATCACAGCGGGCACACCACCAGCCTATCTCTCCCTCTATGGCAGGGAGGTGGAGCATGTGCGTGTGTGATAGGACCCAAAAGATGGTGAACTATGCGTTTTAAGGGCAAAGCCAGCAGAACTTCTGCTGGAGGTCCGTAACATTCCGGGCATGGAAATCGGTCATCTGACTTGGGTATATGCGAGAAAGACTAAATGATCCATCTAGAAGCTCATTCCCTCCAAAGATTCCCTCAGGATAACTGGCGCTCGGAAACTCCATTTTTATCTTGTAAAGTGAATAATTTTTGGTCTTGGGGCTGAAACAATCTATACAACTTCTCAAATTTTAAATGGGCAAGAAGCCTGGCTTGCTGCTGTGGAGCCAGGTATTGAATGCGAGTACCCAATGGGCCATTTTTGGCAAGCAGAACTGGTACTGTGGAAAGAACAGAACGCCGGGTTAAGGCACTCAATGCCTATGCTCATCAGACGTCAGAAAACGAGTTGGTTGATATAGATAGCAGGATGGTGGCCACTGAATTCGAAATCCGCTAACCTGACAAATCAAGTAGCTCTGAAAATGAATGGTGCTTTAACATCGAGCCTTTAGCCGGCCATTGCTGGGGCTGAGAGGCCATGGGGGCTAAGTCATGATGAGTAGGAGGGCCGCTGCGGTGCACACGGAAGCCCAGGGTGAGGGCCTGGTTGAACCCATGCAGGTGCAGATTTTGGTGGTAGCAGCAAATATTCTAAGGAGAACTTGGAAGATCAAAGTGGATAATGGTTCCATGTGAACAGCAGTTGAGAGATGGGTGAGCAGCATTCAGAAGGGATCGTCGGTGGCCTCTATTGCCCTCAGCCAATCAAAAGGGAGTCAGGTGCAGATCCCCGAACACAAAGTGGCAGAGTTGTTTGCCCTTGTGTCATCCAGTGTGATAGCACAAATGATACAGAAGATCCCGGGGGGAGCCCCAGCGAGATTTCTCATTCCTCTGTGAAGGGCAGGACACCCTGGAATGGGTTCACCCCAAGAGGGACCTGAGTTTTGGAAAGCATCCCGGTTTCAGCGGTGTCCAGTGAGCTCTTGCTAGTCCTTGAAAATCCAGGGGTGGTAGTCTAAGCCGTACCCATATCTGCAGCAGGTAAACAGCTTCTGGCATGTTGGAATAATGTAGGTAAGGGAAGTTGGCATATCAGATTTGTAACTTTGGGATAAGGATTGGCTCTAAGTTAGGTCAGGCTGCTGTGCGAAGCAAGGCTAGGGGTGTGCCACAGCTGGATGCGGCATCTCCACCCTTGGGTGGTGCCGACGCTCAACACAAGCAGGGTCCTTTCTGGGGATCGCCCCAGCTACGGAAGTCACCTCTCACTTTTCCCCTCCAAGGGTTTCGGGCCAGTGTTGATGCCTAGCAGCTGACTTACAACTGGTGCAAACCAGGGCACTCAGACTGTTTAATTAAAACAAAGCCTTGCAATGTGATTTCTGCACAGTGCTCTGAATGTCAAAATGAAGAGTCATAGTGGCCTTTACCTCATTGTGGACCCACTGGTTACCAAGTTAGGCTAAACAGGCATTACTGATCGATCCAAGAGTGGGTGAATCAACGCAAAATGATTCCAGAAGGGGTATTTCCTGGTTCATCAAAACCCTGGTGAGATGGTGAAAAGGAAGTGCTGTCTCTTCCACAAATCACAAACTTCCTTAGCGAATTTGACAAATGAAAAAGCACTGAAAACATGAATACCATCGAGGACAATAATAGTACAGTTGAAAAAATAGCACTCAAAAAATATAATGGTAGAAGAGGAAGATCTGCTGGACATTAAAGAGGATCTTATCTTCATAGCCTCAGCTAGCACAGCTGAATCCAAAAATATAAGTCAGTTAAGCATGCTTCCTGATGTATACCTAATTCCTCTAGAAAATTTGAACTTAAGTCCTGACTTCCTAAAGAAAATCATTTTCTGGAGCTACCCTAATGAATACTACAAATGTACTTTATGCAGAGATATTATGGGAACATTTGAAGAACTCAAGAAGCATGTTTGCAAAAAAAAAAACACAAACTGTACTAAAAGTCTTCTGCTCAAAGTGTGATAAAAAAAGATCAGAATCACAACATTGCATGTAATTTTTCTAAATGTAAACTGAAAAGTCCTGCTGCAAACTTACTCTTGTGCAACTTTTGCGACAGAAGATTTGGAAGCAAATCCAGAGTGTCACATGTCCGACATTCACATCCAAGATCAATCAATGATTAAAGACTTTTAGCATCCAAGCTGAGCAAAAGATGTAAAATGGGTAACATGAAGAAATCCAGTTAGTGCTCGATATTGAAATCAAATATCAAGGAATGAAGAACATCAACAAACCTATTGCTACTCACCTTAATAACAAGACTAACAATCAGATTGCTGATAAAAGGTGCAATATTAGAGAGCGTAATAAGAAAATGGAAGAAAGAAAATGGAAGAAGAAAATGGAAGAAATAGAAGACCCACATTTCAACATTATTCAAGAATTGGAAGACGATCTCAGTGAGAGAGAAGATGAACCAATAAACTGTGAACAATTCATCCTCAGTAGAAGAACTTCCAGCGTTAAGATCAAGGAGCTACAAGAAGTTCACCAAAAACTTGATAAAATAAAACAATGTCGAAGAGATCCTGAATTCTATGAAGCTGGAGAAGGACTCATGGAAGCAATCAAGTTCCTTAATGATAATGTTCACAACACAAACATACCTTTCACACCCCAATGTTCCAGAAGTCAAAAAACACCTCAACTAATGCATCTTTGAACATGGTCCCTGAAACCTCCAGTAAGGATCCTGACAAAATTACAGGAAACAATAACAACAGGAATAAATATGCAAGAAGAAAAGGAGGTTATAAAGAATTCCAGACCATGTTTAAGAAAGATAAGAAGAAAATTGCAAGAATGATGACTGATGGTGTTGAAGATGTAGATTACAAAATTGAAGCCGAGACAATCTACAATTACTACAATAAGATTATTGAAAAAGAAAATACAAAGAATCCAAAATGTACACCAGTCAGTCACTTTCCTGAAGATCAACTATATGACTACCTAGTCAAAAAAGTATCAGTCAAGGGGCTGTCAAACATCTTAGAAAAAGCTGAGAATAATAAAGCTTTTTGGTCCTTGCAACATCCGTTAACTGTATTTATACAACATACACCAACAAGATCCCAAAGTACTACCAAGCCTTCTTACCTTGTGGATCAAGAACTCTAAAGTTCCAGACTGCATCAAAAGGAAAAGATACATTCTCATCTGCAAAAATGTGCCTGAACTTGAAAAAAATCAGTAACTGGAGACCAATAAAAATAGGCACATCACTGATGAAACTTTTCACAAAAGTCATAACCAAAAGACTGGCAGCTTTTGTTCCATTGAACAACAGGCAAAAAGGATTCATGAGTATTCGTGGATGCAATGAAAATCTAACTCTCATACAAAACATCATAAAAGATTAAAGGAAAAATATAGACTATCTTGCAGTAATTTTAATTGACATTTCCAAAGCATTTAACTCAGTGAGTCATAAGCATATCATCAATAGCTTAAAAAGGCTTAGAGTACCATTCCAGATGAGAAATGGAATTCAAGATCTATATAAAGTTTAATTAACATACTTTAAAGGCAAAAACAATGAAGTAACACCCAACATTACAATTAAATCTGGTTTAAAATAAGGAGATATGTTCTTCCCATCGCTTTTCAATATTTCAATTAACCCTCTGATATGCGACCTTGAGTCAAAAGGAAACATTTTCAAATTCAATAATGAAGATCCCATACACCAACTGAAAGGTTTGGCGTTTGCAGATGACATCGCCTTCCTCGGAAACTCTTCGGAGGGCCTGCAGCATAACTCGAAAATCATTGAAAAATTCAGCAAAGTCATTGGCCTCAGGGTAAACATCACAAAGACATGGTTTCTTTTAGTTACGCAGCAGGAAAATTCACAGTACACAAATGTAAACCATGGACATTTGAACACCAACCAATTGACTTTATACACCCTGGAGATAGTGAGCGATATCCGGTCCTACATTTTGATCCAAAGTCAGGTTATAGAAAGAACTTAAGCATAAATGATACGTTAAAATTTTGGGCAGATTAACTGGACAATCTATCACTTAAACCAACTCAGAAAGTTGAAAATGTTTCCCAATACCTAATCCCAAAATTATCATACAAATTAGAAATGGGACCATCCGATGCTAAAACAGTTATCACAGTGGATCAAACCATTAAAAGATATGTAGAAAAAAAGTCTTCATCTTCCTGCATAGACATGCGATGGACTCTTATATGCAAAAAGAAATAATGGAGGTCTTCCAATACCAAAGGTATACAAGACCATTAGTATCAATAAAGCCAACAACCTTTTGTACCTCAGAGAATCAACAGATACATTCATTGATTTATCATTTAAATGTGCAGGTTGGGACATTAACGAAAATATTGACTTTATCATCAAAACTCATAAACTGAAATCAGGAGCAGAATATCTCAATAACTCATGTGGCCTCCTTGCATCATATGACTGGTGATTGGAAGAATTAGAAAAATTTAAAAAACTGGCAGTGCAAGGGGATGGTGTGTGTTACTTGGGAAATAACCCCACATCAAACTATTGGCTTAGAAAAACAAATTGTATCAAATAAAACCAAAACATTGCTTGGTTAATGCTTAGAACCAACACATTGAGCACACGAGAGACTATTTATGGAGGAAGATATTGGTCATTTGCATGTTCCAGATAGTGCACAAAATGTATGTGAAACTGTTTCCCACATTTCAGGGTAATGTCCAAAAACAAAAGATATCCGAATTAAAAGGCATACCAAAATACTTCATCTTTTAATTGACATGGGCAATACAATGTGGATGGCTTGTCTATAGAGAGCCTCACCTTAAGAACACAGATGGGCATATATGAAAACCTGATGTCATTTTCACAAATAATGGCACTGCATTCACAGTTGATGTATCTATTAGATTTGAGACCTCATGTCAACAAAAATCGATTATTACTCAGATCTTGAAAATGTGAAAAAAACTATATTAAATGTAACTCTGTTAAATTCCATGGCTTCGTTATTGGATGTAGAGGTACATGGGCAAACTGCAACAATGAAGTCCTGAAAGACTTAAGCCTGGGATCAGGCTACCCATTTAGAAAAAATGTGTGTCTAACCACACTTATGGAGTGTAGGAATAGGAGCTCTGAATTCTCGCAGTAGGGGCTATACATTTCAACAGTGAGTCACATTTTAGCATGCACATGATAGCGTGGGTTTGAACTGCAATAGGCCTCCAGGGGGTGAAACTCATTTCTGGAATCAAGAGCATGAGTCTCAGGCAGAATTAAATAGATGCAATTCACAGAGCACATGATTGAAATTGCACGTTGCTTCAGGATGAAATTTCAATGGACTAGGCTGCATCAAACAGAATACTTATACAAATTAACATACTAATCCATCCCAAACTCAGTTAACATATAGCTGAATCCCGTAATAACATTTAGTGCAAATTAGTCCATGACGAAATAGGCTGGATGCAAATTTGGAAAATGCATGATGCTCTTTAAAATGGTAAATTAAACGTGCAGGCTGAATTTGTGCTGGGTGATACAAAAATGTGAAGATCCATTCCACTAAAAACAGGGCATTATGTAGAGCAGGAAGCTCAAGGAAAGATGTATCTTTTGCACTGCAGCAATGAAATCACGTGCCATTGCAGCGGAATTATCTGGCCAAGGGGAGGTGTTTCCCTTGAATGACAGGGGAATTTATTAAAAAAGGTTTTGAGAGGGAGTAAGTCACTCATCTTCAGGCACTGGGAAATAAAATAACAGAGGGCTGATGAGAGACGGAATTCAGAGCTGGCTGAAACTGTCTCATGCTGAAGCGGTCCTTATCCGAGTGTTCCTGGGCGAGGCAGGATGACAGATTGGGGAAGATCTCCATGCCAAACTGAATCAAAAATATTGCCAAACTATCTATGTAAATATGAGTTTAAGTTATGGGCTGCTGTTTTGAATGCGGCCAGTTAGTTGAGGTTAAGTAGGTTACTTCATATTAAGTGCTGTCTATTTTTAAACGTTCATGTAACTAACAAGGGGGGGCTGGGAGACTCTCTGCCAGACATGAGTCCTGGTTACAAAAGCCTTACACAGAGTCTTTAGCTCACTATCTTTCACAGAGGAGAAATATCCTAAACATATCAAATTTAGTCCTGCCCTGGGGCAGTCCAGCACCGAAATGCTAGGCAATTCTCCTCTGAACAAGAATACCAACCGCAACCCCAGACACGTGTTTCAGTCAGGTTGAACCTTATCAGTATGGTGTAGTTGTACCTCTCTAAGAATAGTGAGCAAGGTGTCCACGTCTGGTTTCCCCTAGTAACTTAGGGTGAGACCCAAAGTTACTTGAAATATGCAAATAACAAGGGGGGTCCTGGGAGACTCTCTGCCAGACATGAGTCCTGGTTACAAGAGCCTTACCCAGAGTCTTTAGCTCACTATCTTTCACAGAGGAAAAATATCCAAAACATATCAGTTTTGTCCTGCCCTGGGGGAGTCCAGCACTGAAATGCTATTCTCCTCTGAACAAGAGTACCAACAGCAACCCCAGAAACGTGTTTCGGTCTGGCTGAACCTCATCAGTAGGGTGTAGCTGTGCCTCTCTAAGAAAAGTGAGCAAGGGGTCCACATCTGGATTCCCCTAGTAACTTAGGGTGAGACCCAAAGTTACTTGAAATATGCAAATAACAATGGGGGGGTCCTGGGAGACTCTCTGCCAGACATGAGTCCTGGTTACAAGAGCCTTACCCAGAGTCTTTAGCTCACTACCTTTCACAGATGCGAAATATCCTGAAAATATCAGTCTTTGTCCTGCCCTGGGGCAGTCCAGCACTGAAATGCTAGGCTATTCTCCTCTGAACAAGAATACCAACATTGCCTCACTTGCTCCAGCCTTGACTGATTTCTGCAATCACTCCTTTGCCACTGGCTCCTTCCTGCCACTCCTCAAACCCTCTCCTCAAAAATCATTCTGCCGACTCCTCCTGCCTGGCAGATTACTACCCTATCTCCATTACGCCCTTCCTGGACAAAGTCTTACAGAAGCTGGCCATCTCCCAGCTGATCCACCAAACTGAATCAGCTGGTTGTCTCCATGACTAGCAGTCTAGCTTCAGAGCATCCAGAGGCACAGAAACCGTACTCCTGTACAGCTGTGAGGACATGCTCTCAAATCTTGATTCCGACTCTCCTTCCGTTCTTGTCCTTCTTGAACCTTCTTCTGCCTTTGATATGGTGAATCATTCCACCCTTATATACCGGTTCTGTGATACCCTTGGCATCATGGACCTGGCACTGGACTGGTTGACTTCCTTCCTCTCTGACTGACTATCCCCGGTTCAACTGGGTCAATTTCTCTCCTCCTTCACACTCTCCTTTGGCGACGGCCCTCAGGGGACGTCATTTGTTGATTAGGTGCCTTTTATATATCCATTAAATAAAAAATATATATCCTCTCACTGTGGCTCTTCAACATCTACCGTGCCTTCTTGCCCTTTTGATCTCTGACTTCTCTCCTCACTTCCAGTATTATGTGGACAACACAAATCTCTCATTAAAGCTTCCCTCCACTGATTTGTCTTCTTCCTGTCTCATTCCCGATTATCGGACAGCTATTAAGGCATGGTGTGCTGCCAACAATCTCTGCCTTAATGCCAGTAAGACTGAGATCCTTTTCTTTGGGTCCCCAACCCCTCCTTCCCTCCTACTATCTGGCTGCCCTCCATGGCCCCCCCTCACCCTCTTGTGAGACAAAACACCTCAGTGTCATCTTTGTCTCCTCTCGCTTCTCTCCTCACATCACAGACCTTGCGAAGACGGCCCATTTCCAGTTGCTCCTACTCAGAGGCATTCTCCCTTTCCTCACCTTCCCCCAGAAACTCAATGTCTCCAGAGCTCTGGTCATCTCTAGGTTGTACTACTGCAACAGCATCTTACTCAATCTGCCTACATTTTCCCTTGGCCCCCTTCAACTAAACCAGAATAAGACTTTAAGACTTATCCTTGGCCTCAAGCCCAGGAACCGCATCTCTCTACCCCTAAAACTCTCCACTTGCTCTCGGTTGCAGCAAGGATCAAGTTCAATACCCTCTGCATCATCCACAAGGCTTTATGGGGTCTGGGACCCCAGTATATCCAACTCTCTCTCCCTTAAATCCTTCCTGCTACAGTGCTTCCGTCTTCTAGCTCCAAATCTCTGCAGATCAGATGTTTTTCCAAGCAGAGAGTAGGGGGTATATCTCTCTCTTTTGCACGTGCCTCCCTCTGGAATTGCTACCCTGCTCCTCTCAGACTTTAGCTGGACCTCCTTAAGTTTTGGAAGCTTCTCAAGACCCTCCTTTTTTCTTCTTCCTTTCCTCTCACCCTCCCCTGCTAATGTCCATCTCTGCCTTATGTTGACTGGCTGCCTTGCTCCCTCTGCTTCATACAGGGAATCAGGCCCTCTTTGACTAGTCTACCCCAGCACTGGGTCTCTCCTGACCCCCCGCCAAACCTGCACTTGCTCTCCGGGTTCCCTCCCCCTGCCCTAGCCTGGTTGGGCCTGCATCCTTATGAGCGCATGCAGACTCTACATCACACTAAGCCCCAGGGCTCTCTTCATCCCCTTGTTTGTCATCCCAGCGTTGCACGCTCACCACTCTGACCTGCACTTTCTTTCCCTCCTTAGCATTAGCGCATTCCACTTCCCCATCCTCCCCACTCACTGTACTTCTTCTTACTGCACTTGCATGGTCCGCATGACAAAAGGCTTAGTAGAACCATTTTTGTTTTTCTTCTCTGTTTCCCTTCTCTTTGTCTTGTTGTGCCTTGATAACTGTAGGAGATTTTGTCTTTGGGGCTAGTTCCTGATTTGGCGGTAATTTAATATTGTGGTATTTTGGGGCTATTTTGGCAGTAAATTGGCCTTACCATTGGTGGTAGTTCAGTGTTACCCTATTTTGGTAATACTTCAGAACTATCATATTCTGGTGGTAATTTATAGCAGTAGCTTATTTTTTGTTATAGTGGTAATTTTACCTTCCATCATACAGCCCTATGATAAGACAAACCTCCCCTCTTTATAATTATGACCCAACTTTGGCTGACGATAAAGAACTTTTGGACCTGGCACACTTTCAGGGAACCCAGTAAGATTATACATAATGCCACTTATTGCATGTAGTTCATGTTACTGATATATTTACATCAGTAACCTGTGTGCCTTGGAGGGCACCGCTTTCTCTTCAGCATGCAGAGAAAATCCCATCCACACACACGCATAACGCATATATATAAAAAAGAAAGCAAACACGGACCGCATGGCCCTGTCTCTTAGGGAGCTGCACCCCCATCACCAACGAAATCCAAAAAATATCCTGCAGCAGTAGCTTGTCCAAAGATCCAACCAGGGAAAGCCAACAGCGAACGACTGCACTTCAACAGTTTGCTTTTTTAAAAAATTTAAATTTTAATTCAATAAATTTTACAATAAAAAACGGCTTCCCATTAGCAGGGAGGCTAGCTAACGCGTTTCGCCACGCACCTGTGGTTTGTTCACAGTAACTCCGCCCTGTTCTGGGAGTTCTTTTAACCCATGACACATCAATGAACGCAGAAAAGGTGACTTACAGAGAAGCTAGTATTTACATTCCACCATTTTAGAAAGTGCAAAGTGCAAAATATTTCATACTACCCTCATCGATAATATTCATATGGACCTCTATTACAATTTGCAAGAGAATCTCTAACTGATATGCAATAGACGTTAGATTACAATTTCATCAAAGAGATATTTTTTGATAATTTAAAATTGCCGTGCGGCCAACATGGATAATTCGGGCAATATCATTTACGTCATAGTGACGCTACACATAGTGGTATAGACATAGATAAAATCCTGTAACGATTATATCAGGAAAAAAGGCAATTATGTGACGTTTTGTAGTCCTATATGCAGAAACAATTTTCTAATAAAGTGCTAGTGTTTAGTGCAAAACCTTCTAGCAGCATAATGCGATGACTATAATGATGTTATGGTCATCAATGAAAGTGCAAGTGCTTAACTAAAACCAAATTTCTGCATAGCACCACATTGGTGCAAACATTATAGCAGCGTTAAAGTGCAAGTGCTTTCCTAAAACCAAGTTTCTGCATAACACCATATTATCCTTAATAGGCTAGAGCTCGACAAACGTCTCATATGGCCACAATTAAGTCACCATGAGGGATGTATGTTGGCATATGTAATAAATAACATCAAAATACATTTTAATTCAAATATTCAATTGTAGGCTGTGTAGAGAGGTGTCATCTGGGAAAACAAATATAAGGTTAAAATATGAAACCACCAACAAAAAACCATTGCGGGAAGGAAGGCAAAGAAAGGAGAAACCAATTCAGAAAATGGAAATAGTCAACATGAAAGTTTTAAACACGAACAGGAGGTTTCACTGACCCATAGAGCACAAGTTTAATGATAATAGACCAGTGAGCCAATTTGATGGCTGGTTTAGCCCAGACTACATGGAGAGGGAATGTTCATACTGAGCTCGATGAATCATAGTATGGGGAACAGTTTGTCATAGCTTAAGTTCCCAAAAAGGTATACAGTTCCTCATCCACATTATGGCCCGTCGGGTTTTTTCTCTCAAAGTCTATGATGTATCTAGTCTCCTCCTGTCGTAGTAATTTTTCATTATCGCCACCTCTCGGGCCGCTGGTAATTTTATGGACACCAAAGAACCTCAGAGTGCTGGGATCTCCATTGTGAAACTCCGTAAAGTGTTTGGCCATGGGATATGCGTGGTCCTTATTGACGATTGCTCTGATATGTTGCAAAATACGTATTTTTAATTTGAACTTGGTGCTGCCCATATATATATATATATATATATATATATATATATATATATATATATATATATATATATATATATATATATATATTCTTCCTTAGCAAAAGCAGTAAAGATTTTATTACCGTGATGTAAACATCAGTACCTCCCAGTTATTCTTTCCCCTTGAAACAATGACCAACAGAAGCATGAAATGAGGCACAAAAATCAAAGCCAGTCTTATTTCGGTAATTTTAGATGCTGTTATTATTTGCCTTACATCCTGTATTACACAAGCAAACATAATAATGTTACATTACATGATATTACCATTATATGCTCTTACCAATAGTGGATACAGCTTTGTGCCTCTAAAAGATAAGAGAAAACAAACACATCACAAAATGGGAAATATTTTGAACGTGGTGTGCAGCTCTTTTACCCAGTGCAGACATGCAGAAAGAAAAACATGACATGCGACCCTCACACAGCCACAGCACAGCCTTTGGAATTCAAGGAGCTGTGTGCTGATAGGAACTAAATATCTGACTAACTGACTACACCCCCCTTTACAGCTGCTTAAATTTCCTCTGCCTGTCCGTCACAAATTAACTCAGCCTTCCCTGATGTGGTTCTAACAGCACCAGACTTCTGCCAATCACATTACAAGATCCTTCATGTAACAACCTATTTCCTGCTAGAACAATTGAAGCTTTCATTTTCAGTTGCACAGAGACAGTCCTTCTGTTTTTTGTATTATTCCTGTGAATGTTTTCTTCTTCCATGGAAAAAACACTAACAGAATGAGTTTTAATCTGTGCTAAACAGGCTGCATTACAATGTTAATTTGGACAGATTATTGGTTAGTAGAAGAGTTAGTTGGTTATATATTTCCCAATGCAGTTCCACACAGATAGAAATGCACTCAATTTGTAGATATGCACATTGAAGTCACTGTCTTTTCTGCATTCTGTTTTCTTTTTATGTAAAGCCTAATGTGGCATTTCACCTGCTTCATGTAACTTCCTTTGCTACCTTCAGGTTAATCCCATTACCATGCTGAACTGTACCCCCAATTTGCACCCAATTTAAAATGACCACCTGTTTCATTTAGTATTTCTAAAAATGAACATCCATTTTACTGGCTGCTACTGAAAAATCTTGCTGAGTATTTTAAAAATGAACATCTATTTTACTGGCTGCAGCTGAGAAAAGCTTCCATTTGCACCCATTACAAAATGGCTGCTTTTAAACACTGCCAATAAAACACCCATATTACTTCCCTTAGAATCTGTACACATATGCTGTTATTTGCATGAATTAGCACCCAGATATCCCTACATACTGCAGTTGCTTTATAGTAGCATTATGAATACCCAATAAAATAAATAAAAAAACAAAAAATCAAAAGCCACTGATAAGTCTAGCATCATATGAAGAGCGGTTTGACCTTCATCTATAATCTTGGTCATAGTCTCTTTTAGATCCAAGAATGCTCACTCCATCCCGTGTTGTGCTCTGAAACCTGATTGACGATGTCTTAGTATTTCATGACTTTCAGTTAATTCCTGAAATGGAATGAATGCCACTCTATCCAAAATGTTCATACAAAATCGCATGTTCGAGAGCGGTCTAAAGCTACCTATCCACGCATCTTTGAGGATTTCAGAAACAAAAGACTCAGGGGAGGATGCATTAAATAGTTGAGTAATATAGGGAAGCAGGACATCTAGGCAATCTTTCATGGTAGGAGTTGGGCATATGCCACCTACACATGACGTGGAAATGATAGTTCAGAACTCCTCTTCCAAAACCTGATGGAATGAAAACAAGAATCTATATCTTTGAACCTGCATATCGATATCCAACACCTGCATCTCCCAAATGGGCACCATTTCTAGGGTTCTAGGAGATTCAAGGGCCTGCCTATGTTTCATAATTTTACTTGTCAGCTCATCCTGAAATTCTTGACACCAGGCATCGGTAATGGTGTGGGGTCCTTTTGACATTGTCTTGCCTTCAAATTCTTTCAGAATAGCAAAGCCTTCTCTATGTCAAGATTTAGCATTAACAATTCTCTGAATATACATGATGTCTTTTTCATTCTCGATAGCCTGCTTGTATTTCTTTACCGACATTTTGTAAATGCGCAGTGACTCCTCACCTGGCTTTTTTTGCCAGGCTCTTTCTGCCAGTCTCTTCACTTTTTGAAGTTCAATAATACTATTGTTGAATCGTGAAGCATCCCTCCCCTCAACTACCTAATTATCTGCTGACCTGCAGAAACTTTGCCTGCCATTCGTTGGCATCAGCTAATGTACAAGTTGATAAATCCCTCAATGCGGATTGGAACCCTACTTTGGAGACACAACGAGCCACAACACCACAATCTATCCAATAGAATTATGAGGGAACAGCACCAAGGCCAGGGGCATTGTTACAGCCCCTGAAACGCAATATCCCAGTCCTCTGATTGGTTTCCCTCGTTACTCGCCCCCTGCACCTATTTGCTGCCCGTCTCCTGTCTTGCATCGTGCCAGCTCTAGGTGGAAAACACTGTGCAGGACACCGTTGTTGTAAATTAATTTCTCTTATTTAATTCTATTTCACTACTGTACTTGCTGCCAGGGCCCTTGCTAACTAGCACAATCTCCTTGAAATGATCGTGTAGCACTGCACCAGGCATTAAGTTTCAGTTCTCTTCCCATGAGAAAAATTTCCTTCTGCAACAATTCATTAGCTTCTGTGGGTGTCTTGGTGTCTCCCACTTGGTGAGCTAATCTAGGATTTCTGCAAGTGTCAGCAGAACATCAATTCTACTGTGAGCTGTGGCCTTTCAAACAATAATAAATAATAATTGTTTCTGTCTAGTCTGCCCTGGGTCTACTAAACTATGACCAAACTGTTAGACTGTTGTTTGTTAATATACCTAACTCTTATACTCATTATACCTCTCAGTTACTTGTTAAAAGATACTTTTGTAAAGATATATGAATATTACCATTGCTGCATGTGTACCTTTCATTGCAGCAGCCGTGCTTACCTATCCCTAGATAACTGTTAGTCAAAAATGCATATAGGTTCAGTGTGTTTGCATTCGTACTTCCCAGCATTGCCCAACTCCCTAATTTGTGGGGTACTAGGTGTAATGTAGGTGTGATATATGTGCTTTGTGAAATCTCCCTTTATGTTAATTTTGGCATATTTTTGGCTTTACTGTGTTACTTCTTCAGCTTGTACGTGCGCCGCGTTTGTGAGCATTGGATCTGCATATTCACATTCCCCTCTTCTTTGCCCTTCCCACCCAACTTCTCTTGAGGTAGCCACATTCTAGACACTACCGCAAGCTTCCTCCTGCAGCAACATATTCCACTGGAGTGTATACTAAAAAGCAGCACCCTCCATTTCCATAACAATCAACCCAGTGGGCGGTGTAATTTTCCAAATCAGAAGGTGGCATGGAAAGTGTTCCGTGGGGTTACCACGCCCCTCCCGTTGTACCATACCACTTTCAGGAATCGTTTGTGTTTGGATGTTGCTGGTCTGTGTTATTGCATTCCTTATTTTTACCATTCCCATTGTCATCATATATTTTTCCCTGTTCCCACCCCCTTAGCATCACCTCAGTCCCAACTGACGTATGCAAAAGACACTGAGAGCCAATATGATCATTGGAACTGCTATTTTTCCTAAGCACTGATAACCACGTGGGTAGCCAAGTGAACATTCTCTCGAACCATGCTTGTTTGGTCACTCTGCTAGTTCCGTGAACCATAGTCTTGTGGTGTGTGTGCCAGGCATTGATGCTTCTGAGAGTGTGCTGTTTGCAGCATCATTTGTGGGCACATAGGTGAAGCAGCTGCTCTCTATCTTGGCACAAATGCCACCCTCCGTGGCAGTTAACTTATCCAGTAAAGATCTATTTCGATGAGTGACCAACATTAATGCCCTTAATTTCTTCCTTATTACATTCATCCTTTAATCTGTCCCATTTGCCAATTGTAACAGTTTGAGCCTTGCTATTTGCCGCCATTTGGTGTTAGCTGCATTCTGAACACTACGGGGCGAGCAACGAGGTAAAAAATAGCCTAAATTCCATCAGGACAATGTCCAGTCGGTGAGCACTCTGTTGGGACAAGTAATTGTTGTGTCTTTTCCTCCTGCGCAAGTTCACCAAACGTCTGACACGTAAATGCCTCTCTTTTTCAATATTTGTATTGTTGTGTGGATTAGTCTAATTTGCAGTGAGGCATGGATTTGTCTCTTCTTCAATATTTGCAGTGTCCATGGACCTCAAATTTGTAACGTTCATAGATCTTTTAAAATGGGTGATGGCTTCTATCTGTAGGGCTGAATGATCATTCAATGGCACTATGTTGGAATGGGGATCTACAAGGGCTAGGGATTGTAGGGTGACCAGGGAGTACTGGCCAGTCCAGTTCAGTGGTAATTGGGCATATGCTTGGGACCCACATGACCAGAAATAGTCCATAAAGGCTGCAGTTCCGACCCATATATTCAGCAGCTCTATTATCCTTTGGCAGCAAGATTGGTATCTATGAAAGATTAAAGAATATTGAGGCTTAATACTACATCAAAATAATATGCTAGTTACAAGGTCAAAGTATAATGTACATTTATTAACAGGCAACTATCTGGCTCTCAACACCCCACAATATGTGCAAGCAGACACCGTGAGATGAGAGAGTGGTGGACATTTCAAAAACATAAGTATTTATACACATTTTCCACAATCCCAGACACATCGTCCAGCCACTCTTCATGTAATACATTTACCTAGGGTTCATGGCCTATCCACATAGCTAAGTCATGCTTAAACATCTTTGAATAAGTTGTTGTTTTCCTTTAAACATTTCACATGTTTTCCAAATTTAAGACACAAAGGTAACATTCCTTATTTCGCTCGCTTACATTTGTCTATCATTTGTTCTTGAGTTTAAAGTCAGCTTATTTTCAAGGAGCGAAAAGAAAGATTTCTGCAAGAAGAGCATGATCAACTATTCATCATTCTACTTTGCTGTTTGAATAAGGAAGGCACTATTGGAACAGATGGCATCTAAATTACTGATTTCTACGGCTTTTGTTGAACTCCAAGGTTTCTCAGTGTGGGACAAACAATCCACTTTAGCAGCTTCAGCATTCTTATCTACATTGACATCATGGAAACAGTACAAAGTGCATTTTGCTCTGCTGGAGCCAAACACACGATTCTAAACATGGCACAGAAAGCAAGAGGCGATCAGAATGGCGGATAACTCAAAATGGCGGCATAGTCGCTTGTTTCAGGTTAATTTGATGCCATTTATAGTGCAATGCGAATGTGCTTAGGCCAATCGTTTAATATCAGGCAGTATTCATGCAAAATGTACTTTTACAAGCCTCCTTTTGGCCTAAGCCAAGAGCATTACTGAAACAATGCGTCATCCGAAAACCATGTATCATCATCAGAGCATCCTGAATCGCTATCTTCAAAAACATTGATCGCCATTAATTCCTTTATGGTGATTTCCTGCATTACCAAGTCATTAGTAATGTTTCCTGGGCCTATGTATCTTAGGTTGTAGTTTACCAACTGCTTGTGCACAACTTCCCCCTATCAAGGAACAGATGACAGGAAGACACTGCATCAACAACAGCAAAACAGTACAATGCCAAGGATCACCATCAGAACTGCAAAGATTTTCCAGCGCCAAGATCGTAACAAGTCCCAGAACCATGTGCCAATACGCTAGTTTACCTCTGGAACGTGTACTTCCGTTCTTAAGGTGTGCAATTTCTTAATTGCCTTAAATATGGTGGGGGAGAATCGGGTACAAAAACGGAACACACAGATCCCACCATTTTGCACACTTCACCACGCTCAGCTAGAATGATGTCTAACACCATAGCCTTTTGCTCTAGTGTCATGTTATATAGGATTTCAGTAGTTTCATTGACGTTTTTTCTAAAACCCTTGCCAATTTTCTCATATCTTCAGAGTTTATTATCTGTCCCCAAAATGATACAAAGGATTTAGCAACATCACCCAGAATCTGTGAGGGAGTGTCACCATCCTCATTGCGCCTGGGACGCGTTCTAGAAACTTCAGCAGAGGTGGCGACATAAACACCTGGTAACAGAATTCCTAAATAACAAGCACCCTCACAGTCTCGTGGCAACCATGGAGATGCCTCATTACCTCAAACAAAATAAACAGGATCTCCTATGTACATCGGTCTATCCTCACTAGTTAGTACAGCAGTATTGGTACATCCCTCAAATGTACCCATTGGCTCGGAACCCTCTCTTTGTATGCAAAATGGAACAGAGTGTGGATTATGGTTAATGGTATAGCAAGGAAGCATGGCATCTCTATTACCTACGGGAGTCATTTTAAAGGTAATCATAGATTGGAAAGGTCTGGAGAGTCTATCAGAAGGCCTAATAGAAGGAACGTTTAGCTTGTTCCTATTTGCAAACAGAGAACATTCTAAAGGTGCTAAAACTCGTTTTTCAAACGCATTGAGATTAGTCCCATCAAAATTCCCAGTGACACTATCGTTCCACCTTCCAAAGAATAATGCCCTAAGAGAAGCATAAAAAGCAGTAGTTAGAGGAAGAGGATGTATATACCAGCCCAATCCTTTTTCCCCTTGTTGCGGCAGATGTGAACGTATCCAACAATTGGTCTTATTTAGAATGGCATGTGGGGGTTTCATAATCATCAAGAGGGTTTTGTTTTGATAACTCCCCTCTATGTTGGAGGTCTCGAGGACAAAGAGTGTGCGAATGCACATATGTGGATAAATAGTGGAGACATTTGCAATTGACAATAAAATATCAAGCGGCTGTGCACTCTCCAGATACCAAAACCCGAATGTCAATGTAATTGCAATACAGGCTGTTATTGTGATCAGTACCCATTTGGTCCTGGTGTATCATGGCCCTCGATAGACAGATTCATCATCAGCAAAATGATCATTATCCTTAGTAGTGCGAGTGGCCCCTAAAATAGGCATAGTTTCTCAGCGTTCGTTAAGAAGCCTCACTGTTAGGCTTTTTTAGTTCATTCATGGGTGTTACTTGACCACGTGGCCTATCTTGATTGAAGGTTACTTTGCTCAATGTTGGTTTCTTGTGTGTACAGAATCCTAGCTGCACTTTCCTATTCTATTTACATTAATGTAATGTCAGCAGTCCCTAAATCTAAATCCTGTTCTGTGGTTGCAGATTGTACCCTAAAACTCCAGGTACAGAATGATCAGGGAACAAAGCGTCATTGTTTCCTGAAGAAGATGAAGAAGCAGAAACAAGATTGATCGATGGTGAAGAAGAAATTGAAGAAGAAGAAGCAACCTCCTCAGGCCCCACGGGCTCAGGAAGGACTTTTGAAGAAGAAGCAACAATCTCCCCTGGCCTCACAGGCTCAGGGAGAATTTTCGTGGCACCCTTGGTGTTGCTCTAAGCAGGCTCATTATGAGCATCAGGATCATCAATACCCTTCTCCTCCCCTTCATCATAGGGCAGAGGAAAAGGAATAATCTTCACATGTGTCGCGTGGATCAAGTGTTTCTTTCCGGTCACTCGTACTGCTGTTTGCATATCCAAAAGGATCTGATGGGGTCCTTTCCAACAAGGTGCAAGGCAGGTGCCCCTCTCAACATTTTACACCAAGATCCACTGACCAGGTCGGAGTCAGTGAACTGGACTCTCGTATTTTACAGGGAGGGCTGCTCGTACCTATTGGTGAATCAAACGCAAGTTTTGAGTCAACTGGTCACAATAATCAGACAAAAGCAGGATACTTAGTATCTTTCAACTGTTTGGGCCTTGGTGCATTCCATACGTTGGCTGGTCTCCCCATGACAATCTCATAGGGGGAGAGCTGTATCTTTGACTGTGTCCGCATCGTTAGTAAGGCTATTGGCAAAGCGTTGGGCCATTTCAGATTGTTGTGTGCACAGACTTTAGCAATTTTATTCTTCAGAATTCTGTTATGTCGTTCCACAAGTCCGGCACTCTGAGCATGTCTGGCCGAATGGAACCGTTTATCAATCTGTAATCCCGCACATACTTGCAGGATGACAGCACCGATACAATGTGGGCCATTATCGGACCAAATTACTCTCTGCAAGCCAAACCTAGGAAAGTATATCTTAAGCATGGTCTTTGCAATTGACATTGCTGTGGTGACTTTCAGTGGGAAAGCCTCAACCCATTTACTAAAGGCACAGATCGCAACCAAGACATATTTATAGTTTTGGCAACGTTTCATCTCAATGAAATGAAAATGGATCACCTCAAAAGGCATAGAGGGGGGACCAAAACTGCCCTTCGGTCTCGGTGTTCCCTTCCCAATGTTATTTTACAAACATAAAATGCAACTCTGGACCAAATGTTCACCAGTTTTCTGGATATTAGTGTTATACCAGATGGGATCTAATTGTTGACAAATCTTTTCAGCACATATGTGTGTTGGGTCATGGTGACCATAGCAGTGACATAGGCATTGCGTAGTATCCATCTTTGCTTCTCATTATCCACCCACCAACCCTCATCGGCTAGACCCACTGGACCCTAAGCCCACTGTTTGATTTCTTTTGGAGTACCTTGAGCCTGAATTTCTTTTACACTGCTAATCCCTTCGTCCATCATACAAGTGTCAGTGACCCATCTTGCTGGATCGAGCACATACATCTTTGAGTGCAAATCAGTAGCAGCCTGTTTGGTAATTCTGTCAGCAAATGCGTTTCCTTTTCCTACATCGACCATCACTTTCTGGTGTGCAGCGCACTTCATTATTGCTAGTTGTGTAGGAATCACAAGTGCTGACAGCAGCTGGACTATCAGAGTGACATGTTGATTTTTTTTTCCATATGAGGTCAAGAATCCTCTCTCAGCTCATAGTCGGCCAAAATTATGAACCACCCCAAATGCATGCTGGCTATCTGTATATGTGTTTACACTAAGCCCTTCAGAAAGTTCACAAGCTCTGGTTAGGGCAATAATCTCTGCAGCTTGCGCAGAATTATGCAGAATAGGTTACTTTCCAAAACAGTGTTTAATGTGGTGATTGCCTAAGCAGCTGTGGATGAACCATCCGGAAGTTTAAAACAGGAGCCATCAAAGAATAGCTCCCCTTGCAGATTCTTTAAGGGTTTATCAGTTAAATCAATCCTGCCCTTAGTTTCTTGTTCTGTATTATAGAGTCAATCATGTGACATCTTGTCACTGCAATCTGTCTCTTGTGGAGAAGGCAATAGTTCAGCCGGATTCAATGAACAACATCTCTTAATTTGGATATGTGGTGCAAATAGATTCAGCTCGTACCTTGTTAATCGGGCTGATGTGAGATGTTGTGTCTGTGTTCTGTTTATAGAACGTCTACAGAGTGGGGTACCATCACAATTAAAGAGTGACCTAAAACCATACCCTCACTTTGTTTCACAGATGAAGCAGCTACAGCTCGCAAACGCCTTGGCAAAGGACATGCAACAGTGTCTAAAGGGGAGGAAAAATAGCTGCACGGCCTATTCTTGCCGCCATGTTCCTGTGTCAAAATAGCCAAAGTACATTCATCACGTTCATACAAAAATACCATAAACTGGCCACTGAAGTTTGGAAACATGTCTGGTCTGTCTGTGCCAAATTTCACTACATACGATAGCTCCCAGGCCATACTTACGATACATTAAATATGCCGGTGACCCATCTGGTGGCGCCGGTTGGCCTTGTTTCAAAGATTGTCTTTCCCTGCAGAATAAGACCCTGAAACAGGATGACAATTTCCCAGGCATAGTTAAATCGTGATCTTACCTGGCTACGTTTGTTTCTGCAGAGACAACACTTGCAACAAATATCAGGATTTTTAAGGAATCAGGGTACGACTCACCTGATTTCAATCAATCAAAGGGTCTGATCGGACATCAAATCATTGTGACTGCCATTTTTCGACAAACAGATCTCGATACGGTGACCCTCATTGTGATGTCCTACTAAACGTTGCTCACATTCCAGGGATCGGGCGTGCAGTACTGCGGAGGAATCGCGTCTCACTTTGCAGAGGTCCCCGTCACTCTCCGTTTCCGGTCCGGTAGCTTCGTCTTCATCTACTGATGCGACATCAATCTTGAGGGTCCCTATTCGTGCACCATCTGAAAGATTAAAGAATATTGAGGCTTAATACCACATAATAAAAATACGCCAGTCACAAGGTCAATGTACATTTATTAACAGGCAGCTGTCTGGCAGTCAACACCCCACAATGTGTGCAAGCAGACACCATGAGATGAGAGAGTTCTGGACATTTCAAAAACACAAGTATTTATACACATTTTCCACAATACCAGACACATCATCCAGCCCCTCTTTGTGTGATACATTTACCTGGGGTTCATGGCCTATCCACATAACTAAGTCATGCTTAAACATCTTTGAATAGTTTGTTGTTTTCCTTTAAAAATGTCACATGTTTTTCAAATATAAGACACAAAGGAAACATTCCATATTTTGCTTGCTTATATTTGTCTATCATTTATTCTTGAGTTTAAAGTCAGCTTAGTTTCAAGGAGCGAAAACAAAGATTTCTGCAAGAAGAGCCAGTTCAACTATTCATAATTCTTCTTTGCTTTTTGAACGGGGAAGGCAATATTGGAACAGATTGTATCTAAATTACTGATTAGTACGGCTTTTCTTTAACTCCAAGGTTTCTCAGTGTAGGACAAACAATCCACTTTAGCAGCTTCAACATTCTTATCTACGTTGACATCATGGAAACAGTACAAAGTTCATTTTACTCTGCTGGAGCCAAAAACACAATTCTAAACATGGGACAGAAAGCAAGGGGCGATCAGAATGGCGGATAACTCAAAATGGAGGCCTAGTCAGCTTGTTCCAGGTTCATTCAATGCAATTTATAGTGCAATGCGAATGAGATTAGGCCAATCATTTACTATCAGGCAGTATTCATGCAAAATATAATTTTAAACCCAATTGGATCAAACCTTTTGTTCCTGTGGATCTGAAACACAAAGAATATCATGCAAGTGCCTTTATATGTAATAGCTGCTGTGCATCATTTCTCCAGGTGAGGACCTTGATGTGTTCCTTCCAAATAGTGTGACATTTATCATTCATCATCACGGTTACTTCTTCAGTGAATCCTACCAATCCCAATGCCTTACACCCTGTTAGACCTTCCATCTACTTTATGTCTTTATTTAATTTATTTTTTACATTTGTAGAACTACACAAAGCTCATGCGAATCTAGGCACTGGTTACAGAGATCACAATTGGGATAGATGGTATATAAAATGAAGTTATTTGAATAGGTGGTTCTTCAGCTTGTGCTGTATCCTTCACACACGAAAACGTGCTCCCTCCTTCTATTACATTCTATTTGGTATTCTACGGAATATCGTTTTGTCTGTCTGTCTTCAACATCTTTTTAATCTTTATATAATTGTCTTCATAGATTGGGTCTACCTCCTCCACCCATTTTGCTTGTACCCTGTGTATCCCTGAAACAACCCTTGAACCTTCCAAAATGGCAAGTGTATAAGACAATGGTGCTCATCACAAGTTGCACAGTATTCTGGTGGTAAATCCACTGCAATACAGCCCAACAGAATTACTATTACCGCCACTTGGTCTTTCAGAATTACCCTTAATTACAAGTAGCAGAGTTAATCCCAATTTTTTAATAGTCCATTGGACTCTATTGGGTATTTTTGGCAGAATGACTGCTGGTGGAGTTACTGCTGTGGTAATTCTGCATATTTTGATGATTTTGGGCAGAAACATTCTGCGCTGAGGTAGGTGCACTCACACATGTGAGGTACCGTTTTCATCGTGAGACCTCTGGAAATGCTGAAAGGCAGGACATGTTTCGGTATTTTGGTGGTGGGAAATGTATGGAAATTGTGATTTCTTTCCTAAATTTCGGACTCTGCTAGGGCTTGTGGGTAATACATTCTGGGGAAATTAGGGCAAGACAGACCTCTATGGATTCCCATGGGTGTCTTCTTTTCAGAAATGTATGGGTTCTCTCTTTTCCTTGGTGGCTGTGACACCCCAGGCCTAAATCTGTAGGCAGTCACCAAGAGCACATTCCTGCAAAATCTGCTCTGCTAAAACGCTTGGGGTTACCAGTGGTTTAGCCTTTTACCTTGACGCCGAGGAAGATGCACCCACACAAGTGAGCTACTGTTTTAGTTGGGACACCTGTGGGAATGCGGGAAGGTAGCACATGTGTTGTTGGTGGTGTGTTTCGATGGTTTGGAAGTGGGAAAAGTCTGAACATTTATATTTT
This sequence comes from Ambystoma mexicanum, assembly GCF_040938575.1. NCBI lineage: Eukaryota > Metazoa > Chordata > Amphibia > Caudata > Ambystomatidae > Ambystoma > Ambystoma mexicanum. The sequence continues at coordinate 307,704,819 of NC_090936.1, forward strand.
TTCCCTAAATTTCAAACTTTGCCGGGGCTTGTGGGTAACACATTCTGGGGCGATTTGTGCAAGTCAGACCTATGTGGATTTACACGGGTGTCTTCTTTTTTCAGAAATGCATGGGGTTCCCAGTTTTTCTTGGTGGCTGTGACACCCCAGGCCCAAATCTGTAGGTTTTCCACAAGAGCAAATTCCTGCAAAATAAGCTCTGCCGAAACACTTGGCTTTACCAGTGCTTTAACGTTTTCCCTTTGCGCCCAGGTAGGTGCACCCACAAATGTGAGGTACTGTGTTCATCAGGATACATGTGGGTAAGCGGATATGTAGGACGTGTGTTGTTGGTGGCATATTTCTCTGGTTTGGAGGTGGGAAATATTTGAAAACTATGGTTCTTTTGATACATTTCGGACTTTGCCGGGGCTTGGCAGTAATACATTTGCACAAGTCAGACCTATGTGGATTTCCACATGAGTCTTCTTTTCAGAAATTCATGGGGTTCCCTGTTTTCCTTGGTGGCTGCAACACCCCAGGCCCAAATCTGTAGGTTGTCCATCAAAGTAAATTCCTGAAAATCTGCTCTGCCGAAACACTGAAGGGCAACAATATCTGTACAAGGAAATCACATATTAGCATATTTTCTCAATCATTGCAATTTTGGGGATGTGCTAATACATAATTGGTGGGTCAACACAAGACCCCTATATGTTCATATACATTTCATGTCTGAAATGGCTAATTTGTTTATTTAGGTATGTATTTATTTATTTGTTTATTTTATATTTGTTTATTTCAATAGTTGCTGAGTGCCACATACCCAAAGGCCTCAGAACACTGAGAGACAAACAAACATAAAACATACACCAACATACTATGTTACCCCGAGGAGGCTTAATAGATTCCTTTATTAAACAGTAATGTTTTGAGATCCTTTTTAAATTTCAAAATGCATGGACAGATATGCAGTACAAGGGGTAGGTCATTCCATGCCTTAGGAGCCCAAGCATTACAGCTTGTGGCTCCATATTTTGTCAATTTAAAATGTGGTTGGCTAAGGAAAATGCCTTCATTGAAGCATCGAGCTCTAAAAGGGGTTTGATGTGTATTCGATTCTAATGTGGTGCAGACCTGGTCACACATTTCTAGGTTAGTGTTAAACTGTTTGATGCAATGTTGCACCAGGAGCCAGTGAAGATCTCGTTTCAGAGCGGTAACCTCTTTGCCTATTTTGAGGCCATGAATAGTTCTAATTGCACAATTTATAATGGTCTATTGCTTCTTAATGTTCCTTTTTGCAGTGCCTACCAATAGACTATTGCAATAATCTAAACAATAATGGATCAGAGCAGTAGCCAATACTGCTCTGCATTCTATAGATACATAGGGGCTGATTTGATAAAAAACCTTCTTTATATAAGTACAAGAAGATCTAATAGTATCCACATGTTTACAAAAAGGCATCGGAGTGCCAAAATCGACTCCAGGAGGCTTCACGGTGGATGCTACTTTAATAGTGCAGCCTGCGATGTTGAAATATGAGTACCTCGGATGCAGATTTTTTAATCTGGGCTGAGAACCTAGAGCCTAGGAACTCTGTGTTGCCATCATTTAACACGAGGGAGTTATTGGCCCTTCATTGTTGTACCACAGCATACATTTTTATTAATTTCTCCTGAATCTTGGTTAAAAACTACTGTTAGTTTAGAAATAAATTGGGAGTCATCAGTGTAGTTAGAGTATACCACACGGATGTCATCCAGCAGGTAAAGAAGTTCTCATATAAATGTTAAAAAGAGTAGAAATTATTCAGGTGCCCTGTGAGATCCCACACTCCACTGAGATCGGGTGTGCTTGTGAAACAGCCATAGCAACTCTCGTGGTCCTTGGGCCCAGAAAAGATTTAAACCAGGTTGCTGCAATTTCTGAGCATCTGGTCACGTCTCTCAATCTTGTGGCCAGAAGTGAGTGATCCATCCTGTTTCCTCCTATTCTCCTCCTTTTCTCCCATATCACTGGACGAGGTCTCTAGCCAAGTCCTCTCTATGAAAGTCTATTCCAAATAGGTGGTCCCCTGCTCCTCCCGAACTATCAAGGACAACATTGCCTCCCTTGCTCCAGCCTTGACTGATTTCTGTAAAATCACCCCTTTGCCACTGACTCCTTCCTGCCACTCCTCAAACACTCCCTTGTGCACCCTCTCCTCAAAAACCATTCTGCTGGCTCCTCCTGCCAGGCGGATTAGTGCCCTATCCCCATTATGCCCTTCCTGGGCAAAGTCTTGGAGAAGCAGGCCATCTCCCAGCTGATCCACCACATTGAATCTGCTGGTTGTCCCCATGACCACCAGTCTGGCTTCAGACCATCCAGAAGCACAGAAACTGTACTCCTGAACTCCTGTAAGGACATGCTCTCAAACCTTGATTCCAACTCTCCTTCTGTTCTTGTCTTGTCCTTCTTGACCCTTCCTCTGCCTTTGATATGGTCAATCATGCCACCCTTATATACCGGCTCTGTGATACCTTTGGCATCATGGGCCTGTCACGAGCCCAGGGACTGCATCTCTCCAGCCTTAAAATCTCTCCACTTGCTCCTGGTTGCAGAAAGGATCAAGTTCAATACCCTCTGCATCATCCAAAAGGCTATCTGGGGCCTTGGAGTCCGCTACATCAAACTCTCCCTCCCTTAATAACTCCCTGCTACAGTGCTTCTGTCTTCTAACTCCAAATCTCTGTAGATTTGATGCTTTTCCAAGCAGAGAGTAGGGGGTAGATCTCTCTCTTCTGCAGGTGCCTCCCTCTGGAATTCCTTCCCTGCTTGTCTCAGACTTGAGCTGGATCATCTCCTTAAGTTTTGGAAGCTTCTCAAGACCCTCCTTTTCTTTTCCTCCTTCCCTCTCACCCTCCCCATATAATGTCCCTCTCTGCCTTGTGCTGACTGGCTGCCTTGCTCCCTCTGATTCATACAGGAAATCAGGCCCTCTTTGACCAGTCTACCGCAGGACTGGGTCCCTCCTGACCCCCCGCCAAACCTGCAGTTGCTCTCCGAGTTCCCTCCCCCTGCACTAGCCTGGCTGAGCCTGCATCCTTATGAGCCCATGCAGATCTTTCATCACACTTAGCCCAAGGGCCCTCTTCATCCCCTTGTTCATCATCCCAGAGTTGCACGCTCACCACTCGACCTGCACTTCCTTTCCCTCCTTTGCATTAGCGCATTCCACACTGACCGGCATGTCCCCATCCTCCCCCTCCCTGTACTTCTTGTTAAGGCACTTGCATGATCCAAATGACACAAGGCTTCGTAGAACCGTTTTTGTTTTTCTTCTTCTCCGTTCCCCTTCGCCTCTTTGTCTTGTTGCGCCTTGATACACCAGTTGCTGTATAGACACATTATGAATACCCAATAAAATAAATAAAAATAAATAAAATCAAAAGCCGCTGATAAGTCTAGCATCATTTGAAGTGAGGTTTGACCTTCATCTTTAATCTTGGTCTTTGTGGCTTTTAGATCCATGAATGCTGACTCCATTCCGTGTTCTGCTCTGAAACCTGATAGACGATGTGCTAGTATTTCATGACTTTCAATGAATTCCTGAAATTGAATGAATGCCACTCTATCCAAAATGTTCATACAAAATGGCATGTTCGAGATCGGTCTATAGCTACTTCTCCACACTTCTTTAAGGGATTCAGAAACAAAAGACTCCTGGAAGGATGCATTAAATTGTTGAGTAATATAGGGAAGCAGGATATCGAGGCAATCTTTCATGGTTTGAGTTGGGCATTGGGCATATGCCACCTACACATGAAGTGGGTTTATGGTTGGAAATTATAGTTCGGATCTCCTCTTCCAAAACCTGTTTGAATGGAAACGAGGATCTATCCCTTTGAACCTGCATATCCACATCCAATTCCTGCACCTCCCATATGGGCACCTTATCTAGGGTTCTACGAGATTCAATGGCCTGCCTATGTTTCATAATTTTACTTGTCAGCTCATCCTGGACTTCTTGACACCAGGCGTCAGTAATGGTGTGGGGTCCTTGCGACATTGTCTTGCCTTCAAATTCTTCCAGAATAGCAAAGACTTCTATATGTCAAGATTTAGTATTAACAATTCTCTGATTATACATGATGTCTTTTTTATTCTCGATAGCCTGCTTGTATTTCTTTAATGAAATTTTGTAAATGCGCAATGACTCTTCACCTGGCTTTTTTTGCCAGGCTCTTTCTGCCAGTCTCTTTACTTTTCGAAGTTCAATCATACTATTGTTGAATCGTCTAGCATCCCTCCCCTCAACTACCTAATTATCTGCTGACCTGCAGAAACATTGGCCTGCTATTGGTTGGCATCCGCTAATGTACAAGATGATAAATCCTTCAATGCGGATTGGACCCATAATTTGGAGACACAACGAGCCACAACATCACAATGTATCTCTCCAATAGAATTATGAGGGAACAGCACCAAGGCCAGGCACATTGTTACAGCCTCTGAAACACCATATCCCAGTCATTTGATTGGTTTCCCCCCGTTACTCGCCCCCTGCACCTATTTTGCGCCCATCTACTGTCTTGCACCCTGCCAGCTCTAGTAGTAAACACTGTGCAGGGCACCATTGGTGTAACTGAATTTCTCTTTTTTTAATTCTCTTTCACTACTGTACTTGCTTCCAGGGCCCTTGGTAACTATCCCAATGACCTTGAAGTGATCGTGTGGCACCGCACCGGATATTCAGTTGCAGTTCTCTTTCCCATGAGAAACATTTCCTTCTGCAACAATTCATTAGCTACTGTGTGGGTCTTGGTGTCTCACTCTTGGTGAAATAATCTAGGGTTTCTGCAAGTGTCAGCAGAACTAGTCTACCCTGGGCCTACTAAACTATGACCAAACTGTTAGACTGTTGTTTGTTAATATACCTAACCCTTACACTCATCATACCTCTAAATTACTTGTTAAACTGATTTGCAAATTTTACCTTTGCTGTATGTGTACTTTTCATTGCAGCAGCCGTGCTTACCTATCCCTAGATACCTGCAGTTAAAAATACATATAGGCTCAGTCTGTTTGCTTGCATTCTTCCCTCGCATTTCCCTACTCCCTAATGTGTGGGGCACTAGGTGTAATGTAGGTGTGATATATGGATATATGTGCATTGTGACATCTCCCTTCATGTTAATTTAGCATATTTTTGGCTTTGCTGCGTAACTTCTTCAGCTTGTATGTGCGCCCCCTTTGTGAGCATTGGATCTGCATATTCCCATTCCCCTCTTCTTTGTTCTTCCCACACAACTTCTCTTGTGGTATTCACATTCTAGACACTCCCGCAAGCTTCCTCCTGCAGCTACATATTCCACTGGAGTGTGTAGTAAAAAGCAGCACCCTCCATCTCCATAACAGTCGAACCAGTGGGCAGTGTAATTTTTCAAATCAGAAGGTGGCATGGAAAGTGTCACGTGGGGTTACAACGCTCCTCCTCTTTGTACCATACCACTTTCGGGAATCGTTTGTGTTTGGATGTTTCTGGTCTGTGGTATTGCTTTCCTTATTTTTGCCATTCCCATTGTCATCATACATTTCTCCTCGTTCCCACCCCCTCAGCACAACCTCAGTCCCAACTGGCATGCGCAAAAGGCACTGAGAGCCAATATGATCATTGGAACTGCTAACCACTTGGGTAGCCAAGCAAACATTCTCTCGAAGCATGCTTGTTTGGTCACGCTGCTTGTTCCGTGAACCATAGGGCCTCATTATAAGTTTGCCAGCCCCGGAACTACGGTACCGGCAAGCTTGCCGGCACCTTAGTTAGTGGACTGGCAAACTATGATTTCTGCTTGCGGGTGTCATTGCGGCCGCCAGGTCTGACCTGCACCTGCGAGCAGAGCATGTTGGATGCACTGGCACTGTTGATAATGGTGCTGGTGTATCCGGCTTGCCCATTCCCCATTCCCATTGAGCCCTGTTTTCTGGTGCACAGGAATGGCCAATTACCGGGTCTGGCAAGGCTGTAATGACCTGGTAATTGCCCATTCCTGGGAGCCGGAAAAAAAGAATACCGGTGCCAGCCATGCCTGTATTACAGGCACGGCTACTGCCAGCCTCGTGATGAGAACCATAGTCTTGTGGTGTGTGTGCTAGGCATTGATGCATCTCTGACAGTGTGCTGTTTGCAGCATCATTTGCGGGCATATAGATACAGCAACTGCTCTCTATCTTGGCACAAATGCCACCCTTCATGGCAGTTAACAAATACAGTACATACCTATTTTGATGAGTGACCAACCTTAATGCCCTTCATTTCTTCCTTACTACATTCAACCTTAAGTCTGTCCCATTTGCCAATTGTAACAGCTTGTGCCTTGCTATTTGCAGCCATTTGGTGTTAGCTGCAGTCTGAATACTAGGGGGCAAGCAACGAGGTAAAAAATATGTCTGTCTTACTAAATAGCCTAAATTCTATCAGGACAGCGTCCAGTTGGTCCGCACTCTGTTGGGACAAGTAATTGGTGTGTTTTTTCTCCTGCGGAAGTTCAACAACTGTCTGACACATAAATGCCTCTCTTTTTCAATATTTGTGTTGTCGTGTAGATTAGCCCAATTTGCAGTGAGGCGTGGATTTGTCTCTTCTTCAATATATGCAGAGTCCATGGACCTCAACTTTGTAATGTTCATAGATCTTTTAAAGCGGGTGACGGCCTCTATCTGTAGGGCCAAATGATCATTCAATGGAACAATGTTGGAATGGGTATTTTGTATCTTTTTTATTGATATTTATATAGCACTTTTTACCAAAGTCCTGCAAAAAAGAACATCAGCAGTACATTAAAAGCTGTATAATCAATTGTGTTCACAGTTAACCAATAGGAGTCAGACAGCATACTGTAATAAATAAGATTTTAGGGAGGAGCAAAACAATGAGTAGGAGGTGATAGATCAGAGGGATAATGGAAGAAGGTTCCAGTGAAGAGGAGCCAACAACTGAAAAGACCAAAAACAAGATTGTATGCAGGGGGCACGTGGAACAGTGAGGAATAGGAGTCCAGCAGAACGAAGAGGACGCGACAGGGAGTAAAATGAAAGAAGAGAGGCAAGATACTCAAGGGTAAGACCATATAAAGATTTAAATACTAGACAGAGAAAATAGAATTTCAACTTAGAGTGAAAAGAAAGCCACCCAAGGGAATCATGAGAAGAGGAGATAGAGTCATGATAGGATAATGAAAAAAGCAAGCCAATAGCAGAATGATTAATAGATTTGAGCGGCGCTAGTCGAGAACGAGGGAGGCCAAAAAGAAAAACAGAGCAGTAGAAGAGTCGAGAAAAGATTAGAGAAGAGACCAGGAGCATAGTGGCATGAAACGTGAGAAAGGAAAGAATTTTGTGAATATTAAAGAGGTGACAACAACAAGCGTGAGAGGTTAGTGAAATGTGATGACTAAAGGAGAAGTTACAGTCAAGATGGAGACTGACATTACGGGCAGTAGGAGATATCAACAGAGTAGAGGGTGGAAAAGGGATGAAAGGAGGTGGAGAAGGAGGAGGAAGAGTAGTAGCGGAAAGAAAAGAACTTCTGTTTTCCCAGCATTTAAAGTGAGAAAATGAGAAGTAATCCATGACTCGATAGCATTAAGACAGGAAGAGAGAGTGGCATGGATGTCAGGTGTGAAAGATGAAAAAGAAAGAAAGAGCTGGGTGTCATCTGCATAAAAGTGATGCGATACTCCAAGAGAAGAAATAACAGGGGCAAGGAATGAGGTATATAAAGAAAAGAGGAAAGGACTGAGAACAGATCCTTGTAGAACTCTATGATTAAGAGGAAAAGAAGAAGTGTTACCACCCCAAGATACAGAAAATGTGTGGTTGGATAGACAAGAAGAGAACCAGGAGATGACAGAACCACGAAAGCCAAGAGAAGAAAGAGAGTCAAGAAGCAAGGAGTTGTCCACCGTGTCGATAGCAGCCGAGAGATCAAGAAGAATAAGTACCAAGGAGTGTTTCGAATAATGAGCAGTGAGAAGAGAATTAAGCACTGAAGTCAAAGCTGTTTCTGTGGAATGACGTGGACGAAAACCCAGATTGAGTAGGACAAAGAAGGGATAGATCTGAAACAAAAGATGACATTTGTGAGTAGACAATATGTTGCAAGAGCTTAGACAGAAAAGTTAAAGAGAGATAGGGTGGAAATTGGAGGCAAGAGAAGGATTAGCCGTGGGTTTCTTAAGAATAGGTATAATAATCGAATGTTTGAAGGTGGAGGAAAAGTTGAGTTGGTAAGACAAATAATTAAAAGGGTTAGGGATTGTACGGTGACCAGGGAGTACTGGCCATTCTAGTGCAGTGGTAATTAGGCATATGCTGGGGACCCACATGATCAGAAATAGTCCATAGGGTCTGCAGTTCTGACCCATATATTCGGCAGCTCAAGTATTCTTTGGCAGGCAATATTGGTCCCCAATTGGATCAAACGTTTTGTTCCTGTGGATCTGAAACACAAAGAATATCATGCAAGTGCCTTTATGTGTAATAGCTGCTATGCATTGTTTATCCAGGTGAGGGCCTGGATGTAATCATTCCAAATAGTGTGACATTTATCATTCATCATCACTGGTACTTCTTCATTGAATCCTACTAATCCCTATGCTCTACACCCTGTTAGACCTTCCATCTACTTTATGTATTTATTTAATCTATTTTTACATTTGTAGAACTTCGCAAAGCTCATGGGAATCTGGGCGCTGGTTACAGAGATCACAATTGGGATAGATGGTATACAAATGATGTTATTTGAATAGGTGGGTCTTTAGCTTTTTCCTGAAACATTGCTTGTTGTGGAACACTGACCCATCTATCTGCATATGGGGCTGCATCCAGCACCATGGTAACGGGTGTCCTGTATCCTTCACACATGAAAGAGTGCTCTGTGTGGTAAATAGCTGCTCCCTCCTTCTCTGACCTTCTATTTGGTATTCTATGGCAATATGTTTTGTTCGTCTGTCTTCACCATCTTTTTAATCTTTATATAATTGTCTTCATAGATGGGGTCTACCTCCTCCACCCATTTTGTCTGTACCTGGGTTATTCCTGAAACAACCCTTGAACCTTCCAAAATGCAAAGTGTATACGACAATGGGACTCATCACGAGTTGCACATCATTTTGGTGGTAGATCCACTGCAATACCTCCCAACAGAATTACTGTTACCGCACTTGGTCTTTCAGAATTACCCTGAATTACAAGAATCAATGGCGGAGTAAATTCCCATTTTTTCAGAGTCCATTTCACTCTATGTGGCCTTTTTGGCAAAATGACTGCTGGCGGAATTACCGCTATGATAATTCTGCGTAGTTTGACGATTTTGATAAGAAAGATTTTGCGCTGAGGTAGGTGCACCCACACATGTGAAGTACTGTTTTAATCGGGCACCTCTGGAAACGCTGAAAGGTAGGACATGTGTTGTTGGCGGCATGTTACGGTAGTTTGGGTGTAGGAAATATCTGAAAATTGTGATTTATTTCCTATATTTCAGACATTGCCAGGGCTTGTGGGTAATACATTCTGGGGCGATTAGCGCAAGTCAGACCTCTATGGATTCCCATGGGTGTCTTCTTTCCAGAAATGCATGGAGTTTTCAGTTTTCCTTGGTGGCTGCGACACCCCAAGCCTAAATCTGTAGGTTGTCAACAAGAACAAATTCCTGCAAAATCTGCTCTGCTGAAACGCTTGGGGTTACCAGTGGTTTATCCTTTGCTCCCAGGAAGGTGCACCCACACATCTGAGGTTCTGTTTCTGTCAGGACACTTGTGGAAACATGGAAAGGTAGGACATGTCTTGTTGGTGGTGTGGTTCGGTGGTTTGAAGGTGGGAAATGTCTGAAAATTGTGTTTTTATCCTACATTTTTTTGAATTTGCTGAGCATGTGGGTAATATATTCGGGAGCGATTCGCGCAAGTTAGACCTCTGTTGATCCCGACAGTTGTCTTCTTTTTGGAAATGCCTGAGGTTGCTGTTTTCCTTGGTGGATGTGACATCCCAGGGCCAAATCTGAAGGATGTTCACAAGAGCACATTCCTGCAAAATCTGCTCTGTTGAAACACTTGGGGTGACCAGTGGTTTAGCCTTTTCACTTTTGTGCCCAGGTAGGTGCACCCACACATGTGAGGTACCGTTTTCATCAGAACATCTGTGTTAACGCGGGAAGATAGGACATGTGCTGTTGTCTGTGTATTTTGTTGGTTTAGAGGTGGGAAATCTCTGAAAATGTATGGGGTTCCCTGTTTTCCTTTGTGGCTTCGACACCGTAGGCTCAAATCTGTAGGTTGTCCACAAGAGAAAATTCCTGCAAAATCTGCTCTGCCGAAACACTTCGGGTTACCAGTGGTTTAGCCTTTTCCCTTTGCGCCCAGGTAGGTGCACCCACACATGTGAGGTACTGTTTTTGTCAAGACACCATTGGGAACGTGTGAAGGTAGGACATGTGTTGTTGGTGGTGTGTTCCGGTGGTTTGGAGGTGGGAAATGTCTGAAAACTGTTTTTTTTCCTCCTAAATTTTGGATTTTGCCGTGGCTTGTGGGTAATACATTCTGGGGCGATTCCCGCAAGTCAGACCTCTGTGGATTCCCACAGGTGTCTTCTTTTCAGAAATGCATGGAATTCCTTGTTTGCCTTGGTGGCAGCGACACCCCACACCCAAATCTGTAATTTGTCCTCAAGAGCAAATTCCTGCTAAATCTGCTCTGCTGAAACCCATGGGGTTACCAGTGGTATAGCCTTTTCCCTTTGCTCCCAGGTAGGTGCACCCACAAATGTGAGGGACCGTTTTCATTGGGACAACTGTGGGAATGCCGAAGGTCGGACATGTGTTGTTGGCAGCGTGTTTTGCTGGCTTGGAGGTGGGAAATATCTGAAAATTGTGTTTTCTCCCCTACATTTTGGAATTGGCAGGGGCTTGTGTGTAATACATTCTAGGGCGATTTGCAAAAGTCAGACCTCTGTGAATTCCCACAAGTGTCTTCTTTTCAGAAATGCATGGGGTTCCCTGCTTTCCTTGGTGGCTGCGACACCCCAGGCCCAAATCTGTAGGTTGTCCACAAGAGCAAATTCCTGCAAAATGTGCTCTGCCAAAACACTTGGGTTTACCAGTGGCTTTACCTTTTCCCTTTGCACCCAGGTAGGTGCACCCACACATGTGAGGTACTGTGTTCATCGGGATACCAGAGGGAAAGTGGGAATGTAGGACATTGTTGTTAGCGGCATATTTTGGTGGTTTGGAGATGGGAAATGTCTGAAAATTGTGTCAAGCAATAATACGACTTGAACCACAAACTACAAAATTGCCTCCCACCGATTTACTGAGAGGCATTTGTGATAAAGTAGTTGTAATGAGAGGGCAGGCAGCCAGGAGCGTGGAACTTAATAAAACCTTTATTCAGGATACAACGAATCAATGGTTACAAAAAGGTTTCAAGAATGCTTTCTTTTTTTTCTGTAATAAGGATGAGGCTTCACGACTTGGCAGCTAGTCCTCGTAAGCCCACAGCGTCTCGGGTGCAGCTCTCTCTCTCTCTCTCTCGGTCCTACAAGAGAATGGCAAAGAGACACAGTCTGTCATTTGTGTCAACCTTATATAGGGGTTGGAGTCTAGGTATCTAATCAGTGTGGACTTGTCCTGGTTTTTATAAATTCTCCCATAAGCCCCGTCCCCTTTCCCTTGTATTGAAGGTTGCCCCATTGCCTGGCCCATCAAGCCTGGAAGATCGCAGGGAACCCCTGTCCCGATGTGAGCCGGCACCCCCGTGGCTTCTGGAACACCACATGAAGGTGAGCGCTGGTGGAGGACTCGAAAACATGGTTCTGCTTCATGCGTCTCCTGCAACGCCTCTGCCGCACGGGGAATGGAACCGTGCAGTGATAAACCAGCGGTTGCCTGGGAAGGCGTTCGGCCCGACCATCCCTGGTCCTGTCGTTCCGCTTGCCGGGACGAACATTCTCCGGGTAGTCCACACGGAGGGGAGCGGGGATGGCCGGAAAACTCAGACCCGCGTAACTTCTGGCACCGTATTCTGGGGTCTCGCAACTGTTTGCCGCCGGGTTGTAGACGCCAGCATGCTCTTTACTTTGCTGTTCCAACCCTGCAAGTTTGGTCATGCTGCGTGTTCTCTCAGGAGGCTTTGCTTCAATCTGGCAATGTTCACTCGCTGGCGGTTGATTTCCTTCTCGGCTTATCCCTTCCTTCAATCCTTCCTGGCCCTTCCTAATCTTCCATTCACAGTAGTTTATTTACCATTAGATATCAAAAAAAATGTAGACACTAAAGGCCAATATAAGAATCTTTGATTATCCTGTTAAATGGTGTACCTACAAAAGACAAAATAAATTGGCAGCAACTAGTGGACTTAACCAAAATTAGGGAAGTGTTGCAATACCTTAAAGAAAACAATGTATACTACAAGGAAATAAACATTCAAGAAAACCTGAGAGAAACAATCAAAATAATTCAGGACTCCTCAACAACTGGCCAATTTGAACGTCTAGATCCAAGTGCAGCCTCCAATATTTTAGACCACTATACAATTCACCCACTGCACTCCAAAGACACCTTAGACGATGCACTAGAAACATATCAAATGCAGCAAGCCAAAGGAGCGCCAATCAGTATATGGGAAAAAAGTATGGACGCACAAGCCTTTCCTCTCCTCTTCCCCACAGGAAAAGGTGGAAGACATCATGAAGGAGTCACACAAATAACAGCATCAAAATACTGCTGTTTGCAAATGTATTCTGAAGACCCTAGATTTGAAAGAACATGGAGTACATATTCCACCTGCTCTTCGAAAGTGAACTGGCAATGCTATGTTATGGAGTTGCCCACACATTACAAACAGGTTCCCATTTTCAAAACATGTCTGCTACACAGCTACATCAAAAGGTGCAAGAGAAGCAAGAAGTTTTACAGTCAAGTATTACAAATCTCTTGGCAAACAATCAGATGTACGGTGTATGGTACACAAACCTTGGGCCACCACATGGTTTGTCACTTTAAATTGTGCAGAGTATGCATGGGAAGACTTACACACTTTCCTATGCATAGCAAACAAAAACAAAACAGTTGTAGATATGAAAACACCAGGAGAGCTTTACTATCTTGATCCAGTAAATGTTTCACGCTACTTTCCTTATTGTTTCCTTGCCATGCTGCACTTCATTTGCAATAAAGCACTTCCTCCCCTCGGAGAAGTGGAACACTTCTTTTGGAGAAAAGAATATCAAACCAGAGCAGCACCACACATCCACATGCTTTTGTGGATTAAACATTTTCCTACATTTGGTGAGGAGAGAGATGAAACTGTTTTGCAGTTCATTCACAAATATGTCACTTGCGAAATCCCTTCAGAAAGTATACAAAGTGACCTACAAGCACACATTTTGCAATTCCAAAGACACAAGTGTGGAAAGTATTGTCAGCGCAAATATAAGAACAGAGGCAAATACTACACCAAATGCCGCTTTGGTTTCCCTAGACTAGTTCGGTAACAGGGCAAGTAAACAGCTTATGTCTTTGGTTGGACACAGTGTAAAAGGGAAATATCCTAAGAACACAGACTGCATACAAAAGGAACGAAGCATCAAAGTACATTAATTATTACAATACAGTAATTGCCCTGCTATGGAATGCTAATGTTGATGTACAGTACATTGCAGACAATTCCACTGCAGTTGCACGATATGTCACAGCGTACTTAACCAAAGCAGTGAAACCAGAGCTCAAAGATCTGTGGGATAACATATCATCTGACAAAACACTGGCACAAAATTTGTACAGCTTTGGCATAAAAATGCTGTGCCATAGAGAATGTGGCTGTTACGAAGCCGCAGACCGTTTAACAAGCACCGCCTTATATGGGAAATGTGAAAACATAGTGTGGCTAAGCCTTGGTCCTGCTGCATCCAGAAAAAGTGTACTGAAATCATATGAAGACATGCAAACAATAGCCAAAGACGATCCCAATAGGACATTTTGAAGAACAACTTAACCATAACATCCCTTTAACACATATTTTTCACTGAATTTCATAGGCTTTTAGTAGCTCAACCTAACCATAACACCCCTTTAACAAAGATTTTTCACTGAATATTATAGATATAGATAATATAAATTTGATAAATGTTTACTAGGATTCCCTTAGTTTATATACATATAACATAGAACATACTGAGCCCCCTACCTGTGCTAGTGGTTCTGATGTCCGCAGACTATGCGCATGTCTGCAGACGGACTCGGCCAACATCAATACCATCAAAAAACTAAGGGGGTATCTTATATTGTTGTATCATGCAATAGAAACACTGAACAAGTTCAAAAAGCAGCACATAAACACATTACATTTAATAATAAATAAGAAGTGGAAACTGTATATGTAAGACATCAAACGTCCATTTAAATAGCATAGGCACTAGAAAGGAATATACCAAAACAAAATAAATGCGCCTCCAACATAATTACCTCACAGAAACTGCACAGCAAAAAGCAACAGCAGACCTACACAGCAGTAACAGCAAAACATACCAAGAAACTAGTAAGTACACTACATTTATTTTTATATATGTATAAACTTTCTGTATTAGGTACACTAAAACTAACATATATTTTTTTTTATACAGAAATGTCCAGTACTTTGGAATGGTTGGAAGAAAATTTCCCTCGGGATGAAATGAGTGAAGTCAGTCATACTAATGGTAGACACTACATCTCTCTATATACGCCAATTAATAACCATTACTTTATGTGCACTTAACATTTATTTTTAACAGACCATACAGACACTAAAAATAATATACCAAGAGAGATGTTAGACAATCCTCTGAAGCAAATGGAGCAAAAAATGGTTATGTTAATGAAAAATGTCATTCTTTTAAAACACTTTGTGGCGGACCACATAAAAGAAAACATTAAATATCACCGTCCCACATGTACCTGTTCCCCCTCTCCATGTCCCAGCCAACTATCCCCAAACCCTCCGCAGCAAGAAAAACATTATGATGAGACTTCCATCCCTTCCTCCCCTCCCATTCATCATGTCCAAACCCCTAATTCTCCTGTATTTGTTTCAGTGTCTGCTTCCCCCTCTCTTTCGTGATGTTTATACTGTTGTACAATAATAAAATATTAAGTGTGTTGTTAGTATATTCCTCTGTGTCTTATTTTTTTTTAAAAGGCAGTTAGGGTGTCTGCGGAGAGCGCGGCTGTCTGGGATGTCCGCACTTAACCAAAATGGGGGTGTTCTAAGGACACTATATCTGTCTGTACTGTTCGCAAACAAAATGGAGGTGTCCTTATGACACACAAGATGTTCACCTGTCCGCAATTAACCAAAAAGGGGGTGTCCTAAGGACACTATACATGCTTGCACTGTCCGTAGTCAAAATGGGGTGTCCGCAGGACACTAAATCCGTCTGTATGTCTGTAACTATTCAAATTAAGGTGTCCTAAGAACATTGCCCCTGTTCGCAATGTCCGCAGCCAGAATGAATATGTCCGTAAAACACAAATCCCTTCCACCTGTCTGCAAAGTTGTGAAGCACATTTATTTTATTTGGGGACTTGAACACTGTCCGTAGAACACCCGTGTGCATGCGTATCGCACTCTTGGGTCCTACGAACACTGCGGCTGTCCGTAACTGTCTGCCGCATGTGTGTCGCACTTTTAATTAGTTTGGGGACTGGAACACTGTCCGTAGAACATCCACACAAATGCGCACAACCGACCCGGTGCATTTGATGTTCTACAGACAGCCGTCCCATTCGCAAACGTTTCCGCGATGTCATCATGTGACCGCCCCCGTGCTAAGCGTAACAAACACTGTCCGGGCCCCGGACACCTAAAAAGTGATTATTTGAGCAACCCAAGGTATTTTTCTGGGAAGGTTCACCCTTGCACATGTCACAGACCATGTCCCTGGTGATCTGCATACTTTTTGGAACTTTTTGAACCCCTTTTGGGTGTTCGAAGTGTCCGTGGAAAGCGCGGGTGTCCGTGAAGCGCCCCAGCACCCCTATAAAAGGCCACACCCAGAACTGCTCCTCATTCTGTTTTTGGAGTTCCAGGACAGACACTGCTGAATTTAATATTCTGCTAATTGCTGCCTTTACTGTGGCTCCTGAAAACATTGAAGATGGCAATGATGACTGCTGCTGCTACTACTGGTGCTACTTCTGCCTCAGCACAACCCCCACCTCCACCACCACCACCTCCCCAAGGGCCTGCAGAGGGAAACAGGCGTGAGGATGCAGAGGAGAGTGATGAAGAGGATGAAGAGAATGAGGTAGTGGAAGTCCCTACTACTAGCACTCATCGTGAATCTTGGGTGTGGAGGTTATTTAACACTCTTGATGGAGTACCAAAAGCACGTGCAAACAAGGTGCGCTGCACTCAGCACCAGATGGCAAGCCTGGTTTGTATAGCTATGGTACTACATCAATGAAGCAAAACCTAAGGTCGTTCCACGGTGGGGCTATTCGTAAGGTTGAGACACTCCTGTGGGACAGCGCATCCCTGCAGCTGCCTCGCAGGCCATACGTGATGCTGTTGACCCTTACCTTTCGAGGGTCACAGTATTGTGCAGGTACTGCGATGAGGTACTCTGCAGGTAGGAGAACCTTGGAAGTGCTTTGGAGGCTGCGGACAAGGAGCATGAAAAGGACTGCTACCTACCTGAATAAGGACCACCCTACATCTTCTTCTCTCCACCTGCCCTTTCTTATGCCCGTGGTTGGTGTTGCATCCTTACCCTCCTTTCCCCTCCTTTCCTTGTGTGTCGTGTTTAAAAAACCCCAAAAATATAAAACAACAAAAAAAGGCTCTTTTCAGAGCCACCTTTCACAGTTTAAAAATAGAAGTGTCAATGAAATGCTCCAGGGCCCTGTGAATTTTATAGAAGTCCGTGGACTGTCTGCACACCTCTAAACTCTTTGCAGTGCTGCCCTGTAAGAACCATTGCACTTTTCTCTGGGAGGAAGTGGTGGCTCTGAAAAGATCCTTTTTGTGGTGATTTTTGTGTTTCAAAAACTTTAAATGGTCAACACCTACTGCAAAATGGATTGCTATAATTCCAAAAAGGGTTGCAATGCTTTTTGAATATTTCGCAGAAAAATCAGATTGCAGCATAAGTAAGATGTACTCCATCTCTGCGAAAAATGTGTGTGCTACGAAACATAATATTTTCAATGGGAAAAGAGGACATGCCAACATCTCTCAAAAAGGCACAAACAGCTTTGCTGACATTGCGCCTCGCTTTCTGCATTTGTGGACCAAATGAAGAAGAACGCAGCCACATTTGTCTCGGCACAATACGAGAAAAAATTACTCGTGAGTTTGGAAACATGTCCATGACTTTCCCAAGTCCTTCTTTCATTGCAAATTGCAAACAGATTCCAGAGACATGTACTAAACTGTTCCCTCCACAATGAATAATAATAAAGTCTGGATGATGCTGTGTCACCAAAGTATCACTAAGAGGTACCAAATCCAGCCACTTCATTCCACGCACTCCATGCCAGTGCACTTCCACATGAGGGAATCCAAGATGTACAGACACTCCACAGCGATCTGCATGCACCTCCAACCAATTTATCCATGAGTCTCCCAAAATCCAGACAATCTGCTTTCTGAAAAACACAGCCATAGCTATCTGCTCTCCCCTCAGGAAAAAGACTTTCTGACAAAGTCTCTCCTTACACATCACACCCAGTAAACCTTATTGGCCAATCCCTTGCTCTGCTAAGTCTCATTTGCATGCCTCTCGACTTCAAAATTCCCATATGTAATACACGCTGTCCACAGACAAGCGCGGTGTCCACGGACAAATCGAAAAATCTGAGAATGGGGAATGAAAATTTAAATAGTGTGCCCCTTTTCCCCATTTGAGGTTGGCTCTGAAAAGAGCCTTTGTTTTTGTTTTTTTGCAGATGCTTCAGAGACGTCTTTTATTTTGTATTTTTGTTTTTTTCCTTATTTTCCTTATTTTCCTCCAAGAATCTTCACATTAGCTTCTCCAAAGCAATCCTTAGGTTCCAAAACAGCATGGCATTTCCCATTAAAGATAAAGACATGCCATCTTCTTTAAAGTAATCAACATTACCAGAGTCAATGTTGTCATTATTGCAAAAGAACATGCCAGCTTTAGTCATAAAAGCAAACATGCCTCGGTTGACTAATTACCTAGCAACATTTTGCTGAGGACAAAAAACAGAACTATTGTCCCATATTGCCCTAGGTATCAAACCAGAAAAAATTATCTTGGCATTTGGAAGTAGTTTCATTACTGCATGAACAAAGTTTTGCAGATCTTCTAACAAAGTAGGTGCACTGACATAGCCCAAATGCAAAACACCACAGTGCAGAACAACCACATATGGACTGTTCACCCTGCCCATATCTCCGCAAACATGTACAATAGCCTGCAAATTAAAACCAGGCACAGTGCTCCACACCACCTCCAGTCCTTTCAAATCAATATTTTTTGCTACATTCCTACATTTCGCATACTGCTCCAAACCATGCACAAACATATCTTCAAGCACCAACACCCTGCCTTTCTCCACCTCTGCCATCTTCACTTCACACAACCTCTCTCAATACAAAGCAGAACCTCAACACCTCATTTGCTAATCCCTACAGTCCCCTTTCCATGCTGGATTTTCTAAGAAACCCCGGATGTGGCACGCCCGGTCTGCGGACAGCTGCGATGTCCGCAGAGTGCATAACAATGGGTCAGCCCTTCTACCCTTTCCACTTCACTCTCTGCACCATTTCCTCATTGGCTACTGTTAAGCAGTCACCAAACCATCCACCAATCACATGCAAGATTTCTACATCTAACCCCATCATGACATATCAGCACTTTAGATGTACTATTAATCACTCTCAGTACAATGGGCTGTGACTGCAAAGGACCTACAGCCACAACTACTATAAAAACCCCCAAGATTTCTACTTGCAAATTCATGCACATCCACATGCATGAACACAAATTACAAGTATGAATATGTCCTGCACAGAACATGTACAGCCCTTGTATGAATGCATATAAACAGAGTAACTGAAACTTATCCTGTATAACCTGTAAAACAAATGTACTGTCATTTCTCCCATCTGATATGATCAAGTGTCACTTGCAAACTTGTCTGCTCCCCACATTTTTATTTACACACACAGTTATCTAAGAAAGTGTCATTGCATCTTACAAAATGAGAGAAATAACAGTATAATTGTGGAAAAAGGCTTTGCAGTGTGTTATAAAATGACACACTGCCAGGATCAGTACATGCATCTTTATTCATGCACACAGATAAGCAATATCAATTAAAAGGCTCCCAGCTGAAACAACACCACTGCCTCTACATCAAATCCTTCTGCATTATTTCCCACACCTTGACAAATGCACACAGTGCATGCTTTTCTGTATTGTTCCTGCCATTTATCTTGTAAAAAAAGCAATAAAAGCATATGATTATTTCTTCTATCTAAAAACATCCAATAACACTGCCTTAAAAAGCCAAGTGTGCTCGGTGCGCTTACTATTGTAATCATTAGTAAAGCATGTTCAACTAACAGATTCTAAGTAAAATATACAGGATGCACATAGTCCAATGAAAGTGCATGTACACACTATGCTCAGTTATCAGAAAGAACTACTACTTCAAAAACAAAGAAATCAATGTCTACATTAACAACAGTGCTATTAACACACATATTTACTAACTTCTTTCTTTTACAATTGCAGTGAAGACCACTCTCCTGAAAAGCAGCAGCGTCTGAGGTACGAACAAGAATTTATAAGAAACCTACCCTTTCCATACAAAAAAGTAGGTGCAATACCGCTCTAACTGTTACTCAAACACAGTAGAATTCTAGTATTGAGAACAAACAATTGTATTAACCCTGTAACATAAGATTTACTATTAGTGCTTCCCCTCACCATCTGCATACTTTGTATTGTTATCTAAACCCCAGTATAGTAAAACACCAATGCAAGAATAGCCTTCCCAACCTGATGTAGCTGCCCATTGCACAATCACACACCTCCACATACATCCTTACCATCATACTCAGACACTCATGTACAAAGCACACCTACACTGCACAACAGCCAAACCCACACTTTCTTTTTTCTCCAACAGACCCCAAAGAATGCCTACCAAAATGCAACTCCATAGAAAACAACGCAAAAGTAAATAAAATCAAAATAAAACTTTGCAAAACAAGCATCCACCTCAATTAGAATTTGTACAAAAAGTTCAAACAAAACAGGTAATACAGTCATTAAGCCAAACTAAAAAAGCTTCCAGTACAGAAACTTTGCCTCCTTTTTCAAAATGTAAAACAAAACAGAAAGTGATTAACAAGACTTCAGCTACCACTACTGCTAACACTGCACCTATAAATCTTGATATAGTGTCAGGTATGCATACCAAAAAAATTATTTTACATAAACATTTCCACCACAGAGTCCTTCAGAACCTTATAAAAACAGGAGTGAAATACCACACAACCTTTAAAACTTACAGTAGAAAATGAATTCTAGAAGCTCTCATAGACAGTGCAATCCTTCTCAAAAGGAAATTATTTATTTTAGTTTTAAAGAGAATGAAACCAATAACAAAACTAAGTACTAAACTAACAAAAAGACTTCACAATGAATGGAATATCAACAAAAAATGCTTCTCAAACATCTGTGGAGGTGAATGGAGTCAAACCACAAGCACAGAACCATATTTCAATGAAGAAGCATACAAACAAAAGAAAACAACCCCAATTTACATACCTAGCAGTGGACGAGGGTATGAAAAAAGTAATAATACCACAATGGAACAAGAAACGCTGCTCACAAAAATATCCCCAGAAAAGTCAGTATCACCTCTCCATTCCACTGAACCAATACGTTCAGTCTACAAATGGCTGTGCACATCAATGTGTAACATTGCCAAAAAATCTTTCAAATCTTTGCGCCAGTTCTTCAATCAGTATGTGAAAGGCAAAGACAAATTTAAAATGAAACTACTACAAAATATGTACGCCTGTTCAGTGCGCAAATACACACGACTAAAAGGACATTCACTAGCCTGCATTTCTGGACCTAATTGCAAAAGCACCTTCCATCATATCAAAATGATATCAACACATCATTCAACTATAAGAAATCTGGTCCATAAACTGTACTACGCCAAAAGTCGTGCTTTAGCACTAGCCAATTTAAATAACAATCTTCTACATGGTACAGCCAAACAACTACTCGAAGAAATACAGCATATCCAAAGAAAATATTTTGGAATTGAAAGCCACTTACAAAATGCAATAAGTTTACAACAATCTAGCAACAACTGTACAAATGGCAAGTACATCAAATGAAGTACCAAACCATGTGTGTGTATGTTGCCGCAGGACTTTTTATAAAAATAGCACAACAACTGTAGACATAGTCTACAAAATAGAAGACAATGAAAATCCCAAATGGTTCAAATTAGCTCTCTATCTTATAGCAGAAAACAAATATGAAATTACTGACCCCTTAATACTTTGCAGTTGCTGCACTGCAAAATTTGACAACAACCAAACACCTTCAAGTGCTATCACAAATAACTTGGAATCATTCCCACTACCAAAACCCCTGCAACAACTCAACTTCTATGAGATCATAATAATTCAAACAGTGCACCCATTTCAAGCAATAATACGCCTTCAACTAAAAACAGCTAAATTACCTGCCTCGGAATTAGTGAAAGGCATTTGTGGCAAAGTTATTTATTTGCCATTAGATCTCAAACAAAATGTACACATTCTGGGAGTACAACATCCAATAGAACAATCTTTAATTATCTTAGTAAATGGCGTACCTACAATAGACAAAACAATTTGGCAACAACTCATGGACTGACATAAAGTTAGACAAGCCCTGCAATATCTAAAGTCAACAATGAATACTACAAAGAAATTAATATTGAAGAAAACCTGAGGGAAATCACTGAAATAATTCAAGAGTCATCAGAAACTGCTCAATTACAACTTCTAGATCCTGCTACAGAATCCAGTATTGTAGACCATTATACAATTCTTCCATTACATTCTAAAGACATCATAGATGATGCATTGGAAATGTGCCAAATGCAACAAGCCAAAGGATCTCCAATCAGCATATGGGAAGAAAGTATAGAAGCACCTGCCTTTCCTCTACTCTTTCCCACTGGAAAAGGAGGAAGGTACGATGATAGACCCACACATATAACAGCATCAGAATACATCTCTTTATGAATGTATTCTGAAGTCCCCAGATTCAGACAAAACGTGGAATATATATTCCACCTTCTCTTTGAAAGTGAACTAGCAACTCTATTCTACGGAGATGCACACACATTAAAATCAGGTACCATTTCAAGAATTACAAATCTTTTAGCAAAAATGCGTGGTACAAATGAATACTGGTTCCGACCTCATGGAGATGTACGCTGTATGATAAGAAACCTTGGCCCACCCACTTGGTTTGTGACATTAAGTTGTGCAGAATATGCATGGGAAGATTTACACAATTTCCTACGCATAGCAAACAAAAACAAAACAAACATAGATATAAAAACACCAGGAGAACTCTGGTCTCTAGATCCTGTAAATGTATCAAGATATTTCCATCATCACTTCATTGCTATGCTACACTTCATTTGTAATAAAACTATCCCCCCTCGGAGAAGTGCAGCACTTCTTTTGGAGAAAAGAATACCAAGCCGGAGGAGCACCACACATTCACATGCTTTTGTGGATTAAAGATGCTCCTAAATTTGGTCAGGACAGTGATGCCACTGTTTTTAAGTTTATCCAAAAATATGTCACTTGTGAAATCCCTTCACAAACAACACATAGTGACCTTCATGCACAAATCTTACAATTTCAAAGACACAAATGTGGGAAATATTGTCATTGCAAATATAAAAACAAAAGGAAATACTACACCAAATGCTGCTTTGGTTTCCCTAGACCAGTTTCAACAACAGTCAAGTAAACAACTTCATGTCTTCAGTTAGACATAGGGCCTCATTACACGGACGGCAGTAAGGGTTTACCGGTAAACCCTTACCGCCTTACTACGAGGTCCCTTTGTGGGTTGGAGAATGTAACGCCTGCTTTTTGCAGGCGTTACAAACCAACCCGCAAAGGGACCAGGGAGCTAATTACGGCACCGCAATTTGCGGTGCCGTAATTAGCACCTTCCTCATTCCCATTATGCCCTATGGGGCAAAAATGGGAATGGGGAAGGGCAATGGGGGAAGGGGGAATTACCGCCCCAGCAACCTTGGAATAGGGCAGTAATTCCCCTTTCCACCACGGCGGTGCCGGTATTTTACCGGCATGGACCAAGGTGCTAACAGCACCTTGGTCCACCGCCGTCCGTGTAATGGGACCAATAGTGTCAAAGGTAAATCACATATTACATAAAAAGAACAGACAAATCAAAATACATCAATGATTACGACGCAATCATTGCCCTCCTATGGAATGCAAACATAGATGTGCAGTACATTGCAAACATTCCACTGCAGTTGCACGATATGTCATAGCCTACTTAACCAAAGCAGAAAAAACAGAGCTCCATGACCTCTGGGATGACGTATCATCTGACAAAACACTATCACAGAAATTGTACAGCTTACGCATTAAAATGCTGTGCCATAGAGAATGTGGCTGCTATAAAGCTGCAGACTGTTTAACCAGTACTGCCTTGTATGGAAAATCTGAAAATATAGTATGGCTATTTCTTGGTCCTGTTAAATCTAGAAAAAGAGTTCTCAAATCATATGAGGACATAGAGACAATAGCCACAAATGATCCCAACAGCCAAGACATATTGAAAAACAATTTACTAGACACATACAACCCAAACATGAGTACCACTTT
This sequence comes from Ambystoma mexicanum, assembly GCF_040938575.1. Taxonomy (NCBI): domain Eukaryota; kingdom Metazoa; phylum Chordata; class Amphibia; order Caudata; family Ambystomatidae; genus Ambystoma; species Ambystoma mexicanum. The sequence goes on from NC_090936.1 coordinate 307,728,743, forward strand.
GGAAACCATGTGTCTACACCACGTAGCCCAAAACTTCACATACAAAAACAATATTAAACCAGATGAAAAGAAAGGTAGATACAGAGTAGCAAATTGTGAAGGCAGCTTAGTGAAACTTACCAAACACAGCTTAAATAATCATATCAAATTGTCATTAAAGACTCCTCAACATAAAGTACTGTATTACATGTCCCTGCTACAACATTTTAAACCACAGAGAAAAGAAGAAAACACTATAACAGATGTAAATTTTACACAGTACCAAACAATGTTGCACAATGAACACGAAGAAGAACTTCAGCCACAACTAGATGTGGACACTCCTGACAGTAGTCAACCTTCTGTAACAGGAAGCCAAGAACCACTTGGACAGCCACTCAAAGCAAATGAGGCAGAATTAGCCATGACAGAAGTAGAAAACATCAAGGGGCCGATTCATGGAACAAACGTGCGCCAAAAATCCCAGCACAAGCAGGCGCAAGGTGGCACAAGCGTGAGAAAGCAAGCTCACGCGCACGCGTGCGATTCAAAGAAGGCGCTGCGCTTGTTTCCCACTGGTTGTGCACCAAATCGGTGCATGTCGCATGCGGGCACACACGTCATCAAACGGCGTGTGCTACGCACACAGCAAAAGCACACATAGCGCAGCGCACACAACAAAAGTAGGCGGAACAGTGGGCGTAACACGCAGAATGCAGAATAATGCGTGAAAAAGAAGGCGTAACTGGGGAAGTACTGCAGGGAACTACACGGAACTCCCACACGCAGGCGAACAACCCGTATTCATGGATACGAATACGGGAAACCCGCGCACGGCAAAAGACGCACACAGGCGTGAATGCATCCGCCACACGAAGGCAGGCGGAGCGTTCCTGCGCACAGTATAAAAGTGCGTGCAAACAACAAACACGTATATACAGCTACAATGAATGCCCCATTTGTCGCAGCACTGATCGTGGGACACCGCAGGAGGACGAGAATAGCCAGGGCATGCATTTTTTTACCACGGACAAGCCTTTTTGGGATGCCTGACGACCAGGTCTACAGCAGGTATAGGTTTCCACCCCGTATCATCCTAGACCTGGTCAGGGAGTGGGAAGATGACCTTACATCCCCCACCCTCTGCTCCCAAGCATTGAGCCCCATGGAGAAGGTGCTCAATGTCCTGCATTTTTTGCCCACTGGGTCATTTCAGTGGACTACTGCCATAGTGGGGGGTCTCACAGGCAACGCAGTCACGCTGCCTACACCAGGAATTGGCAATCATGACAGCGCATCCCTCAGTCCGCAGGCACATATACATGCCCAGAACACCCGCAGAAAGGCAGGCCGTTGTCCTGGACTTTTACAGGGTGGCACACTTCCCCAAAGTGCTCGGTGACATAGATTGCACCCATGTGGCCCTATGTCCACCTAGGGCCACTGAGTACATCTACCGAAACTGCAAGCACTGGCATTCCATCAACATACAGGTGGTATGCGATGTAAAGGGAATCATCACCTCTGTCTATGCAAACTACCCTGGCTCCACCCATGACAGTTTCATATACAGAATGTCTGCCCTGAGCCAGGCCCTGGAAGCTGGGCAGCATGGCGACACATGGCTCCTAGATGAGTACAAATTCCCTTGCACATGCATGCATGTCACACACACACACCCAAATACACAAACCCCAATAGTCACAACCATTATCACTTCTCCAGGGTACAGTGCCTACCCTCTGAGCAACCACATGATGACGCCAATCCGGAACCCCACCACACCACCCCAGGTAAGATACAACGAGGCCCATATTGCAACCAGGGCCATAGTGGAGCGCACATTCGGAGTGCTCAAGTCACGCTTCCGCTCCCTTGACCGCTCTGGTGGGCAGCTACTCTATGCACCCCCAGTAGTGTGCAGGACCATTGTGGCAGCATGTGTCCTGCACAATGTTGCAACATGGCAGGGCGTACCGGTGGACATGGTGGTGCCCCCACATCCCCAACCACAGGCACAGGCACTGCCCATGGGTGGGGATATGGCACGTGGCGGGGATGCCCGGACCCAGCTTGTGGACACATTTTTCACCTAAACTCCCACCCCTGCGGAGTGCACACAGGCCTGGCACATAAAGGTGACAATCGATGATGACAAAGAGACAGTCAACTGTCACTACCTTACCACCCTGAGATTGTTGCCATGAAAGTGCCACATTGTGTGCATCCCTAGCTCCTTAAACACAAGCAATCCTGTGTGACCAAAAGGCACACATGCAAGGTGTGAATCACACACACCTGCAAAACAGGCCATGACTATCACTGGTATGTCACTCAAACCCTCCCAAAGCACAACATGACATGGCAAGCAATAGCCATACACCAACACAATACCAATAAGGTACACATTGCCATGTGAAAAATGTAAATTGGCATCAGACAATGATGCTGGACATGGAATCAGATGAAATGACTGACCAACAACCTCCCACCCAAAAGAAGTCATACCCAAATGTATTCCAAAAGTCGAAGTTGTAACATAACAATGAATGCCTGTCTACATGCACGTTGTGCATTGCAAAATCAACACTGCAGCTTCTGTGTGCCGTGTCCACCTCCTGCAACACACTGCTCAGTGCACAGCACAGTTAACAGCCATTGCGTGTGATGCACACCCTGAGCATCACATCTAAGCGACAAACCACATCAAAAAGCAAATTAGGCATGTACAGGATCCACAATTGGTCATAGGACATCTGCTGCAGGGACACAGTGGGCACCAGAAGGAAAACAGAGTGTACACATGGACATGGAAGGGTGGTTGTACATGTAGTGCATCATAGTGTGAGTGTGTGGGTCAGTAGGGACATGCACTCAACATATGCATGTGCAATCAAGTGACCATCAGTGTCCTCTACACATCACATGTGAACATTCACCATGTGTACACCCCAGCATGTCAAACCACAACTATCCCCTCACACCTGAAAGGTAAACACAACACATGAACAGGCATTGATCAGCAGAACACATCATGTACATAGGATACCACAATTACAATGTCAGGGTGCCCATCACACTGCAGGGCAAGGCAACTATCACCAACCAAGCACCACCCCTCCCTCACAAATCACCATGACCCACTGAACAACTGCACCGGAGTTATGGAGCCTACATCCTAGAATTTCACCTGGCCACAGGATCACCCTTCCCCTTTGTCACCATCTCCCACTTTGTGTGTAAAATATTGCCTGCACCCTCAGAGTCCACCTTGATTTGCAAAAACACTAGATCCAAAAGAACTCAAAGCAGGCCAACACAGAAGCCAAGCAAAAAGCCTGCAGGCAGAAAAACTAACCAGAACAGCCTCCAGTAGATGACTTGAAGTAGCAGTACCTCACAAATGCCAAGTACTACCACAATGACGTAACAACTAAGGTAGCACAGTAAAACAATGTCACAACAGGATGTGTACCATGTGTGGTACATAACATAGAATGAAGCACCACAAACGGATGTGTACTGTCACTGCTCCCGTGTACAGGTGCAGGAGTGGCACAAACCAACCACCCCCACCGTGGTCTGGGTGGCTGCAAGGTCAAACTCCCACAGGCCTCTGAGACCCTGGTGGGCAAGGAGGGTCAGGTATATGGAGTTGGGACAGGCCTTGGCATACTGGATAACCGGAATGAGGGGCAGGAGAGGGGAGTAGGATTGATACAGGAAAGTAGGGAATGGCCAAGAATGTAGTACTCACATTAACACATACACAATCATACCAAACTTGTACATCATAAACAAAGCAGCAATTCACTGAAATGGAAGTCAAAGAGAAACTCATCTCTGGGGTGAGTGCTGGCCTCCCGCCTGCGCACTCTCAAGTCCGGTAACAGGAGCACCTCAATGCTGCAAAGAGAGCCACAGTTAAAAATCTGTGCATGCCCATAACACACAAACACACCACCAAATATGCCCCAAAGTAACAAACTACTCTACAAACAGACAATCTGGTGTGGATGCTTCATACCCATATGTAACATTACCCCTGTGATGGTTCATACACAGACAATGCAGTAAGTCAGGCGCCAGTAGGTGAGTGGCAAATGGAACACCAATGTGTCACGAATCACACAACATGCAATGTTCCCTGGGTAAGCAGACAGACGCATATAGCAAGGTATGACTTATAAACAAGTCGTGTTCCACCATGACCCAAATAAAGTAGGCAGTGCATGTTTCAAATTCTACATGGAAATGAAATGCACTGCACCCGAGGCTGTCCCTTGCCGTCTGTCCCTGTCAGCTGCTTCTTTCCATGTCTCGGAAACACTACTTGGGTGATACAAGTGCCTCAATGGACCATGGTGGACCGGAAGGAATGTGCCACTGCCCCTGCAGGTGCCCCAGACAACCTTACAATCAACTAGCCATGAGTCCACCAACACATCTGAGCTGTATTGTGTTTTTCAACACCAATATTCGTCCAAGCTCACCCTCAGTGCTGCTACTAAGCATGCATGTGCAACTGGCCTGGTGGAAGGTTTGCTGTGTTGTGGGCCCCCCTGTGCTGCTCACCTTGCCTGGAGTCCCTTGAAACACGTCAGCAGTTTTCGGATGTATGATTGCAATCCCTGTGCCTCTGCTTGCGCACGCACACATGTGCATGTGGGCACCACCAAACGTGTCCAGATTCCAGACGTCCAATGGCCCATGTTTGCTGGCAAAGGTGGTCTGGAGGCTCATCCCCCTGCAGAAAGGGCATGAAACACATGTTTAATGCATTAGATTCATCTGTGTGTGTCTCCTCAGGCATCACATCACTGGGCCATGTCAGAGACGTACATCAGAAATCACACCACAGTCCGTCTTTCACAGCCAAAGTGTGGAACACACTATCTACGGCATGAATTGCAACAAGCACATGTACAGTAAAGATAAGAACATACTACACAATGCATATCAATGAATGTACACATGAATCATGAAAAACCCCATCTAGCAAAAGCAGAACAGTGGTCAATAACACCCTAATCATCCCCACTAGGGGTGTTAACACAAGTTCCACAGCAGCAGACATGCCACAGATATGACAGTCCAAAGCCATTGTATAATAGGCTGTTACACCGAACCATCCTTGCGAGCCCATGGATAAGGGAAGCAGGAGTAGCATATGTGAGTCAAGGACCCCAAGCAGCAAACACATACACAAGACAAGCTTGAAGGGCCGAGCTGGAACAGACAGTGGATGCTTTCAAAAGCCACAAAGACCACACTGTCACGTGAAAGCACAATAGACAAGTAATTTTAAACTATATTAACTAGTTACACTATCTACGAAAAACCTACTTCACCTAATTAAACTAACTATCAAACAGAAACTTAACTAACTAAACTAAAAGAAAAATCAAAAATGGCCACATACGACCCAGAGGGTGAGGGGGGCACCCAGGAGGGGGGAGGTACAGGGTGCTGCTCAACACCCACATGCGATGATGCTGAGCCAAAATAAAACCTCCATGGGCTCAACGCCTGCACAGCTCGACCTATGTGGGAGATAGATGGTCGTCTGAGTCTGGCTCATTCTGGAAAGGAGGACGTGGCACAGTAGCTTGGCCACACCTAACCACAGCTTGCCCCTCGTCAGCAGCAAGTCTGATGGACGGGTGAGCCTGGCTGTGTGTGGCGATGATACGTAGGTCTGCATGCAGAACCTCCCATGATACATGTGCTTCCTCTTGCAAGGTAGCACGTGTAACATGGAGTTCCTCCTGCAAGGCCTGGCTGGACAACCGCTGCACCTCCCGGCAAGCCTGTAGCTCAGCCGAGATGGTACGATCAAGGTGTGCAAACCTCTCCTCTGACCACTCCCTCTGGGAAATCAGGACACCCAGAGTGGATCTGAGGGAAGCATACTCCTCCCTCACGGCCTCCATGTGTGCCTCTGCGTGAGCAGCAATTGCTTGACGCAGGGATGACATTTCAGCCTGGCGTGCCCTGTCTGAGGCCGCCATGCCCAGCCTGAGTGAGCGGGCCGTGGACCGTGCCGCCTGCTGCTGGAGAAGCACCTGCCTAGCAGGGGGGAGCACGGATCGGGCCACACGCTCCATGCTCTCAGCAATGTTCTCCGTTGCTGCCCCCTGCCGTTCTGAATTGGCAGTCATGTTTTGCTCCCACTCAGTATACAGCGGTTGCATGCAGAGACCGTGTTGCTGGGCTTGACCCCTGCGGGACCCAAGGACCGATTGTCCTCGTCGTGTTGGCACCGCCCGCGGCTGCACGACTACATGCCCCGTCGACGTGATGTCCCAGGCACATCAGTGACTGGTGTGGAGGGTGACCCTGCGTCCCAATCCACCACGGGCGGAGGTTCCAAGACTGTCTGACCCCTCAGTGCAGGTGTCGCGGACAGAGGACTGTCCACATCAGAATCACTCACCCCTGACACATGGACCTGATGCTCATCCAACTCGACATGGAAGTCAGAGTCGTCATCAGGGCTGGACTCATAGGCAGCCAGAGACAAGATGGCCTGTAGCACTTGGGGGTTTTCATGGCCTGCCACCCTACGACCCCCACTTGTGCCTGGTTGATGTAGTGATACCAACCCTGTGCCTGGCATGACAACACCATCCTCTGGCTCCATTGCGTCATCATCTGAAAAATAGAGAGAAAAAAGGTCACTACACATGTCAGAAGCACACAACACACACACACACACACACACACACTGACAACATCAGGCAGACATGTGATACACAAAATAGAACATGGCATGCATGCTGGGTCAACTTGGAATTGCTTCTGTGATCAGACCTGTTGAAAGGTGGCAGTTTGCATTGAAGTGGGTCTATGCAGTGCAGCCAATGTGTATGTTACTCACTACCTACATGTACAAGTACTTCATGGTGTGTGTCAGAAAATGTGAAGGCAGTGCAAGGTCAACTTCAGGCATCACGTGCAATGTGCATTCAATGGGTAGCATATCTACAAGCAAAGCACCCCTCCACCCAAGTGCAAAAGCATGGATGCCTAGCATGTTATCAAAAGGCTGACCATTGACAGGCGGTGTTGACTAGCATCAACAGCTTCATGTGAGTCAAGTGACAAACTGCAAATGATGATGGGACAGTAAGCAGGACACATGATGAAACGTCTGGAGGCCACCCACGTGTGAAGAGGACACTATACCAGTTGGACAGAGTCATTGGCCATTAAACAGGCTGAGGCCTGTGACCCACCCAGATTGTCATACCCTAAACATGTGTGCAAAGCAGTACTGAGCCACAGTAGACATGTGAAGGCTGATGAAATGCCATGCAATGTATGTCACCCAGGACTTGTATTACAGTGATCATCCAGTCAAGGACACATAGGGGCATGCGTGCAATGCACATGGAGCATGAATGGGCACTCATGTCCCTGCGGGGCATCTGACCTCTGCACAGTAGAAATGAGATACCCTGCATCAAGAACTAAGGCTGTACCACACAGCATATGTCTGGCAGATTGGTTGCGGGAAGTTAGCATGTACACAGGATGCATTAACAGGGAAGTACCCAACAGCAATATTGATGCAGACCAGTGCAAAGGTGGAATTGGGGTGCAGAGCAGGGGGTGGAGGGGCAAGGGAGCATGCCTACATGGAGTACCCGCATGCAGGCAGAGGACACATGCACATCAGTCATGCTATGACATCGTGCCTGGGCTGAGAGGAAGGTCACCCCATGCTACATGCAGAAGGGCCAGTGAGCTGGGACATGGACCGGAGGGGCATACTGGTAACCAGCATGTGAGTAGGGTGCAATGGTGTTGATGCTGACAGTCCGCGTCTGCTCCACATGTCCACCATCCAGCAGAGCAGACATGCATCACGGAAGCATTACATTACTTGCACATCCGAACCATGTACACCTTACATGTAGTGGCAATCATGCACAACACATCCCACAAGTAAAACACACACGTCCTCAACAAACACGCCTCAACACTCACTGGACTGGGCATCAAAGTCCAGCATCTCTCCCACTCCTTTGACCAATTCAGATGGTATGAACTCCGCAACAAGTGACTCATGCGAAGTGAGGACTTCCTCCTCTGGTGCAGGCCCACCGCCAGTCACCAGAGTCAAGTTGTAATTTGAGGCACGCTTAGCCTTAGCGCTGCGTTTGATATCATTCCAACACTTTTTGCAATCTTGCACCGTGCGCACCTCATGGCCGAATGCAGTGACATTTTCTGCAACATGATTCCAGTGGGTATCACGTTGGGCAGCCGTAGTCTGACTATTGGCACCCACTAGCATGTCACGGCTGTGGCCCCACACGTAGCCCACGAGGAAGTCCAGTTCCTGGTTGCAGAAAAGCTTCTTCCTCGACGTGCAGGAGGTCGTGGCTGTGTGTGAGGTCCCAGCCTGTGCTGAAGGCGCAACCTTCCTCCTCTTGGAATGTGGCTCAGACCCTGGCAGGCTAATGCCGCCCTGACCAGTATGGCCAGTGGGTTCGGTGGATTGAGCCAAGGAAGTGGCAGGTGGAGGGACGACCAAAGGCCTGTCTTCTGTCAGTGGCAGCTGGGTCCCCTCTAATGGACCCTACACAGCAACATCCGCTGTGGCAGAGTCATTGACCGCAACTGTCCTGGTTGGCAGACTCACAACCGGGGTGTTGTTGGGTGCATCTGCCCCTGCACTTGCCAACACCCGGCTGTTTGGTGCAGCAGATGACATAACTGCCCCAGGGACACGTGTCTTGGTCAGGGCAGCCCTGCGTGCCCCTACTGTTTCCCTCCTGGCCTGTTGGAAATCTTCCAAGGGCTCCTCCAGTGCCAACACAGGCTGCGCTGGCAGTCCCTGAGCCTGGGTGGCAGTGTCCACAGCTGCACCTGCAGCTACCACTACCCTTGGGCCCGTGGCAGTCGATGGAACGGACTGCCGGGTCACACGGGTGCCAGTGCCAGATGCAGAAGCTGCATCTCCCGGAACCACAGGGGGTGGTGGCATGACTGCACCGACACATGGCACGACATCGTGCTCAAGTGGCGCACCCCTGCCTCTTCCCCCTCTGAGGCTGCACTGGACACCCTGGAGTCCCCCTACTCCCTGGTCACCCCGGCCACATCCCTGAACACACCCGCCACGAGGAGTACGCCCAGCTGACACGCCCCTCACCTTTGGTGTCCTCCCAACCATGGCACAGATGTAGTAGTGCCGGCACAGATGGAGTAGTGGCAATGGGAGGTGTACACCACAATTGACCTGGGCAATTGGGGTGAAGGGGGTGGGAAGCAAGATGTTAAAAGCCCCCCTGCACCTGCAAGGCTGTATGTGACCCCGGTGATGTAGTGACAGGTCACGCAACGCTCAGGCACCCCAAAACTGCTGGAAAACCGTGCACACAACCCTGCAGCCTACGTGCGTGGAATCAACCTCCCGCAGTACGCGGTGGCACCCAGTAACATGAAAATCGCGTACGCGTGGGACACGCAGGCTACTATGACATCAAAAACAGTGCGATACACAGGGGCACCTGCAGTGGGAAAAATAGCGTGCGCGACTCACCGTCTGACTAGCGCGATGCAGAAAAACACACATAGCCAATACCCCCGCCAAAAGAAGAGATACGTCCTTGATAGCTGTGAAGTTGTGATGGCGCGCGAAACAACACAAAACAGCAACACACGTCGGTCTCCACGAAAGGCACGTACAGCGAACTGCTGGCCCCGCTCACCTTTAACCCATGCTGAGGGAAACGCCTGTGCATGTCACGTCACTTACGCACGTAGGCCCTTTCCTCGGATTACACGCATTCACATGGTGACGTGCATTTTTTTCGCACGTGCGCTAATCCACTATGCCCACGTCATGGGGGAAAGTCCCGCACATGCCCCCGCGCTTCACGTCACAGAAGCGCGTACACGCAAAGGGCCTTTGGTCCAATGAAATCGCTGACATGCTCTCACGCTAAGGGTCTTTCCTTGAATTACACGCTGACGTGCAATATTTTCACGTGCCAAATCACCCCGTATCAAGCTGGCCTCACGAAAACACACGGAAGACCACGCTCATGCCCTGAAGGCCATTTTCCTGCACCCAAGAGCCCCGAGCACGCTCCCACCTGCCATCTGCTGCTGCCTGCCTGCTGGCCACATGCCCTGCTATTTGCTGCCTGCACATCAGCCAGGGGTGCAGTTGCTGTGACCACCCCTGCTGGAACTGAAGACTCCCGACTGGGATACCATCGTTCCACAGCCCAGCCCCAGGACCCAGTTGCCCACCCACACCTGCCTCTGGGGTTGCCATGTCGGGCACACCACCATCTGAGACCACTGGCAACCCCCAACCAGAGAGGCAGAGGGCCACCAGCTTCACTGCCACCAAAGTTGGTGTCCTGGTTGAGCAAGTCCTGGGGCAGTATGATGCCCTCTTCGGAAGTTTGCGCACCGACAAGGAAGGATGGACCAGCATCTGGAAGGACATTGTGACTGCCATCAGCGCGGAGGGGGTGGCAGTCCTCAAATTCCAACATGCCAAGAAGCGCTGGGAGGACTTCAGGTCCAGGACCCTCAACAAGGCCCGGCACCTCTTGAAGGCGCCGGGGCCACCTGTCGGAACACCAGATGAGGGTCCTGGAACGCATATGCCCAGCGCTCCACGTCAAGGTCCTTGAGAGGCAGACCCGTCTGGAGTCGAGCGGTAAGTGTACATGCATACTGATTGGAAGCTGTGCGTGTGGTGGTGTGCCAGTAGTGTGCAGGTTGCACATGTAGTTTTGTAGGGCCATGTATGGATGTGTATGTACAGGGCCGTGAGGCTAACACATGTGAGTCCTCTCATGTGTGAGACACATGGATGGTGTATGTGTGGGTACGCATGCAGGCTAAATGCATATGTGTGAGCACACATGTTTGAATGTCTGTGTATGTAAGTTGTCATGGTAGTGGTGTCACACATGGAGGTTGGTTCCAGCTGCATGTATCTGCACCGTGTACATGTGCATGTGTGTATACTTGACAAGGGTGCAAGGATTGCCAGATGTGACATGGATGCCGATCTCATCACTGTGACAGTTGGTGGAGGTGTACACATGCATGTAAGTGTGGTGGCGTGTGTGCATGTCTATTGCACTCCCTGTGTTTCATGTGATGTCTCGCTCATCTTTGGCTGCTCATGCTGTTGTATGTTTATGGATGGTGCTGGCCGTTGGGATATGGCTGTGGAATAGCTCATGTGTGTGATTTCAAATGACATGTGTGTTGGGGATTGTGATGCCATGTCTGAAGTTTGACACTGCCACTCATGTGGAACTGTCATGTGTGTATCAGTCCATTGTACAGTGTCCTGATGCCTGTCTCCTATCTCTCCCTGTCTGCAGCATCAACTGATGAAGAGGGCAGAGAGGGTGCTGTGGAGCCCAGCGGCAGCGATCGCACCGGCAGCCAGAGACGCAAGGCCCGGCTCCCCTCCCAGGTTGTGATCTCGTCGTCGAGTGAGGAGTCCGGTGCCGCGTCCCAGGCCACAGCTGCAGAGGGTAGGTCCAAGAGGCGGAGGTCGGAGTTGGACTCCTCGGCAGCAGAAGGGGCAGCTGAGACCCCACAGGGCCCGACGGAGGAAGATGGCATGGAGTCATCCAGGTTGGTGTGGTTTTGGTGGAGGAGGAGGCCATGCAAGGGACAGAGATGGGGTCTGGAGGTGGGGATTCCACTGGTGTAAGTGGTGCAGTGCAGGGGCATGAACAGGAGGCAGCACAGGCTGCCGCGGAGGTGCCTGTGTGTAATCCTGTCCCCGATCCTGTCACTGCATCATCCCGCACCAGCAGGGATGCCTACGTCCAGACCCGTTCTCAGGGAGGGGATTGGCTTACACCAACTGGCCTTCCACTCCCTGCGGATGTGGCTATCCGGCACCGGGTTGAGCCTGTCCTGGGTGGGGTGGTGTTGCGTCAACGTGCCATGCGAGCTGACCTGCAGTCTTTTCATGAGGAGACTGCATGTCTTCTCGCATGGCTTGTTGACCGCGTTGACCCACTGGGACAACTCACCAGGGCCGGATTCCTCTGTTTTCTGGACCTTGTTCCGACCCCCTCCTCAACTGAACCCCCTATGCGCCAGTCGTCCTCCGTGCCATCTTCCCACCCATGTTTCACCTGGGTGCCCTGTGGAGCTGCCTCTGACCCTGCGGCCAGGCTGGTGGAGGACACATCCCTGCCACAGTCAGGAGTCGGACGTCCAGCAGGGGTGGCCACATCAACAACTGCACCCCAGCCGGAGGAGGATGTGCAGGCAGCAGGAGCCAGGGCACATGCAGAGGCACATCAGCAGCAGCAACGAGGTGGGAGCCAGGATGGCTCGGCGCCTTCAACATCGGAGGGGCAGGCATCGGCCAGAGGGCAGGAGGACACAGGACGGGAAGTGTCTTCTGTGTGGCAGCGGTTGGGCCATGCTATAGATGCGGAGCGGCAGCGGGCGGAAGAGGCACGGCTCATGATGGTCAGGGTGGAGAACTCCATGCATAGGGCCCTGAGGCGGGCCGAGTGCCTCGAGGTCATTCGCAGGGACCTGGAGGACCAGATGTCATCGTCCCTGCGAACCCTCAGGGCCATGGAAGAGGAACGCCTCTGGGACATCGAGCAGGAGTTCGATGATGCCCTGGCCCGGGAAATCAGAAAGTGAGCCGTTGGAGTAACCCGCTGCCATTGTAAATAGTTATATAGTGTTGGTTTCCTTTTGTTTTTCTTTTCATTTGGGACACTTGGACAATGCCCTACATTTTTGTATATAATTGTTCATTATGTAGGGTTTTTGTAGGTTTCCTTTCAATGGTTGGGCTCATGGACCCTGGATTTTTACTTATATACATATAGTTCCACAATGGATTTCACTTCATTTGCCATTTTTTTTAACCATGGATCAATAGATTTTTCTTTTTTTTCACTTTGGATTTTATTTGACGGACAGACTGGACCCATTTGGTTTTGGAATGATTTTTATTCTGGTTTTACACATATTCTTTTTCATATTTTGGACTTGCAGCTTTTTATTTATTATTTACATTATTGCGTGATTTCATTTCATTCCCTTGCTTTTGTGTCTAATACATTTTTATTTGATACTTCATTGTGTGGTATGCCTTCCTTGGTTTCCTGCATGTCACGATGCATGTTTTCCCATTCACTTGCACCCATTGTGTGTGTGTGATGGACATGTATTGATGCGCATGCTTGCCATTTGGGATGTTTCATGTGATGGGGATTTCAATGTGGGGTGTATGTAATACTTGGTTGTGTGTTTTGACTGGGGTGGCGTGGGGTGGGATTTGGGTGGCCATTAGGCCCATGATTGTGGATCGTGATGACATGTTGTGGGGGACATGAGTAGGGGCCTGCTGGCAGGTGCCCCGCATTGCTGGGGTGTGGGGGTGCAAGGGGACATGAGTGGGGGCCTGCTGGCAGGTGCCCTGCACTGCTGGGGGGTGGGGGTGCAAGGGGACATGAGTGCGGGCCTGCTGGCAGGTGCCCTGCACTGCTGGGGGGTGGGGGTGCAAGGGGACATGAGTGGGGGCCTGCTGGCAGGTGCCCCAGACTGCTGGGGGTGGGGGTGCAGGGGGACATGAGTGGAACATGAGTGGGGGCCTGCTGGCAGGTGCCCTGCACTGCTGGGGGTGGGGATGCAAGGGGACATGAGTGGGGGCCTGCTGGCAGGTGCCCCCGCACTGCTGAGGGGTGGGGGTGTAGGGGGACATGAGTGGGACATGAGTGGGGGCCTGCTGGCAGGTGCCCTCCACTGCTGGGGGGTGGGAGTGCAAGGGGACATGAGTGGGGGCCTGCTGGCAGGTGCCCCAGACTGCTGGGGGTGGGGGTGCAGGGGGACATGGGTGGAACATGAGTGAGGGCCTGCTGGCAGGTGCCCTGCACTGCTGGGGGTGGTGGTGCAAGGGGACATGAGTGGGGGCCTGCTGGCAGGTGCCCTGCACTGTTGGGGGTGGGGGTACAAGGGGACATGAGTGGGGGCCTGCTGGCAGGTGCCCCGCTCTGCTGGGGGGTGGGGGTGCAGGGGGACATGAGTTGGTGATCAGTGGTGCAAGCGGGCAGGTGGCTTGCCTGAGGTGCATGTCCATGGTGGATGGGCTGCCTGCGGGACATAACCATGGGTGCGGGGTAGTACCCTGTGGTGTGGTCTGCCTGCAGGGACCGTGGAGGGTGTAGAGGGAACACCTGGGAGGACCCACACTGCCAATTCTCGTGTAGGACTCCCCGCGCACCCCCAAAATTCACTTACCCCGCTCTGACAGCAAAATCGCATGTGAAACTTCCCGCGAACCCCAGTAATACACGTACCCCACTCGCACAGGGCCTATCGCGTGTGAAACTTCCCGCGAACCCCAGTAATACACGTACCCCACTCGCACAGGGCCTATTGCATGTGAAACTTCACGCAAACCCCAGTAATACACGTACCCCACTCACACAGGGCCTATCGCGTGTGAAACTTCACGCGAACCCCAGGAATATTGGCCCTGCGCGAGCGAGCGGGGTACGTGTAGTTCTGGGGTACAGCATGAAATTTTACACGCGAAAGGGCCCTGTTGAGCGGAGTACATGTACATGCGATTTCAGCAGGGTACGTGTATTCCTGAGGTTCACGTGAAGTTTCACCTGCGTTTTCAGCACGGTACGTGTATTACGGGGTTCGCGTGAAGTTTCACCCGCGATTTCAGCAGGGTACGTGTATTACGGGGTTCGCCTGAAGTTTCACACGCGAAAGGGCCCTGTTCGAGTGGAGTACGTGTATTTCAAGGGTGCGCGTCAAGTTTTACACGCTTAAGGGCAATGCCCGTGCACAATATGTCACAGACGCGCTTACGTGCTAAGGGCCTTTGGTCCAATGATATCGCGTACGGGTGCTGACACGCTTAGGCACTAAGGGCCTTTCTTCGAATTACACACTGACGTGCAAGATTTTCACATGCCAAATCCTCCGTATCAAGCTGGCCACGCGTACACACACAGAAGACCACGCTCTTGCCCTGAAGGCCATTTTCCTGCCCCCAAGAGGCCCGAGCATGCTCCCACCAGCCATCTGCAGCTGCCTGCCTGGCTGCTGCCCATGTGCCCTGCTATTTGGTGCCTGCACGTCAGCCATCTGCAGGGGCCCAGTTTCTGTGTCCACCCCTGCTGGAACAGAAGACTCCTGAATGGGATTCATCGCTCCACAGCCCAGCCCCAGGACCCAGTTGCCCACCCACTCCTGCCACTGGGGTTGCCATGTCGGGCACATCTCCATCTGGCACCACTGGCAACCCCCAGCCAGAGAGGCAGAGGGCCACCAGCTAAACAGCCACCGAAGTTGGTGTCCTGGTGGAGCATGTCCTGGGGCATTATGATGCCCTCTTCGGAACAAGACGCGCCAACAAGGAAGGACAGGAGAGGATCTGGGATGACGAAGTGGTTGCCATCAACGCGGAGGGTGTGGCAACCCGCAACTACCAACATGTCAAGAAGCGCTGTGAGGACTTCAGGTCCAGGACCCTCAACAAGGCCCGGCGCCTCGCGGAGGGGGGCCGGGTCAGCCTGAGCAACATCCAGATGAGGGTCCCGGAACGCGTAGGCCCAGCGCTCCACGCCCAGATCCTTCGGAGGCAGACCCGTCTGGATTTGAGCGTTAAGTGGCCAAGCATTGCTGTGTGAGACAGGGCAGTGTAGTCTGATACTTGCCTGTATGTGTGACATAGGCCATGTATGGATGTGTGTGTGCAGGGACATCATGGTCATGCATGTGGGACCAGTTATGTGTGAACCACAAGGTAGGTGCATGTGTTTTAATGCAACATGGGGTCCTCTATGCAGAATGCACACCTGAAAGCATGGCAGTCTCTGTTCCTGGACATGGAGGGTGGTGAGGAATGGGTGCTGATGTCATGTACATGTATGGTGCACGTGTGTGTGTGTGTGTGTGTGTGTGTGTGCGCCAGAGAAGTGTGTGTTTGACTTTGAAACGCCATGGATGCATGTGACTTTGAAGGCAACATCTTGGTTTACAGGGGCCCTTGTACATGGGTGATGATGTTGATTGCAGGCGTCGGGAGTGTTTCTGCATGTGTATTGCATGCATTGACCTATGTGTTGTGGAAGGACAGGATGGAAGTGACATTTGACAGTGCCACTCATTTGTTATTGCTTCCTGCATAGGGTATTTTGTGCTGTACCCTGATGCTTGTGTTCTATGTCTACCTCTGCGTAGCGTCAAGTGAAGAAGAGGGCGGAGACGGCTCTGTGGAGCCAAGCGGCAGGGATGCCTCCACCAGGCGGCAACGCAAGGCCCAGCCACCCTCCAAGGAAATACCATCATCCGGGAGCGAGGGGGCTGGTGCCGCGTCTGCCACAACGGCTGTGGCGGAAGGGCAGGGTGAGCCCCCACAGGGGCTTCCAATGGCGGAAGACGGTGTGGAGACATCCAGGTTGGTGGTCTCCACAGAGGAGGAGGAGCCCGCTACTGAGCCGCACATGGGGCCTGGTGGGGGTAGTACCACTGGTGCAAGTGGTGCAGTCTAGGGCACGGGTTAGGAGATAGCACAGGTCACTGCGGAGGGGCCTGTGCATGTCGCTGTCCTTGACCCTGTGACTGCACCATCATGCACCAGCAGGGAGGCCCTGTCCCAGGCCTGTCCGCAAGTAGGGGAGAGTGCCATATCACCTGCCTCTCCACTACCTGTGGGCGAGGGGTCCCGCGACTGTATGGGATCCGTCCTGGTGGGTGTTGTGTTGCGTACACATGACATTCGTGATGACGTGCATTGTTCCTGGTCGGAGAACGCACGCCATCACGAAGAGCAGCATTGTGACGTGGCACTGCTGGGAGGGGCCCTGGTCGGTGGGTTCCTACATGTGACGCGCACTCTGGCGGACCTCTCCTCCTCTGTGGAGGCTATGCGCCGGTCGTTCTCCACATCGTCTTCCGGCCCATATTCCACCAGGGCCCCCTGTGGACCTGGCCTGACCAACACAGCCAGTTTGGTGGAGATCCCATCCCTGCCACAGTCGGGAGTTGGCGGTCCAGGAGGGGTGTACACCACAACTGGAGACCAGCAGATGGAGGATGTGCAGGCACCATCGGACAGGGCACATGGACAGCAGCAGCAGCAGGAGCAGGCTGTAGTTGGGAGCAATGATGGCTCGGGGCCATCAACATCAGAAGGGCAGGCATCGGCCATAGGGCAGGAGGACCCAGGAATGGGAGTGTCTTCCGTGTGGCTGTGGTTGGGCCAGCAGATAGGTGCGGAGCGGCGGAGGGCGGAAGAGGCACGGCTCATGATGGTCAGGGCGGAGAACTCCATGCTTTGGGCATTGAGGCGGGCAGAGTGCCTCGAGGCAACTCATAGGGAGTTGGAACAAGCCATGAGTGCCTCCCTGTGAGACCTCGGGGCCAGGGCAGAGGCCTGCCTCCGGGACTGTAACGCTCACCTGATTCCCATGGAGGCGCCGACCTGTTCTGGACTGCTATGACCTCTTCTAAGGTGATGCGCAGGACTCGGAAGATGGACTGGACCGGACCCCCAAACCTCGCCTGTCTGGCCCGTAGAAGAATCCTTCTGTAGATGGCAAAGGGGATTAACTGTCTGCTGGATAATGTGTCGGATTCCCCCCGTCCCCCTCTCACACTCCTCGAACCCCCTCTGCGATTCCCTGTAGAGTCTCACCTTAGAGTCTGAAAGGACGAGCAATGCAGGGGCGCGCGTTGATTTCCAGTTACTTCACTGGATCTCGGGTTTGGTGAGTATTCAACTCCGCTTGACTTTTCCGATATGGGGCCGTAAGTATTCAGTTGCAAAAGTTCAAACCTTAATTGTCCGTTGTCCTTTTCTCTATTTCAGATGCAGGATGAAGAATACGCGTAGAGGAATGGATTTGCTGAAGGTAAACTCTGGTGAGTCTTTTTGATGGATGGTTCCCTTAGTGATCTTGCTTTCACCCACTAATGCGTGTGTCTTTTTCCCCTTAGGGGCCGGGGTACGGAAGTGCCAAAGAAGTGACGCCGACCCGAGGTGAGGAAAGATTGTCCCAACAATAATCAGGTAAGTCTTAAGGTGGAAGAATCATGCCTTCCTCAATCTGTTCCTTCGCTCACCTTTGTTTTGTCTCTTTTTCTCCTTAGGCGCTGAAAGGCGGCGGATGGTGCCAATGGTCGCTGAAGAGCCCGAGGGCGCCTCGTGAAGGTGAGTGGAACGCGGCGCTGCAGCGAGCGATGCAATGCGCTTCTAAAAATAATGTCTTTTCTCAGGATCGTCGGAGAGTTGGTTCCAGACTCCGGTTGGAGGTAGGTAAAGTTCAATTATTCACCTTTCTCTCCTTTCCTTCCTTTTCTGGTTGCAGGTGGGCGTGGCTGGAGCCAGGATGCAGGAGCAGACACGGTGAGCGTCCAGCTGCTAGATGCAGAACAACGCGAAGCGTGAGCTGCTGTCTGGGCGTGGTTTAAATAGCCCCCAAAGTAGTTCCAGGTAAGTATTCTTCCTCAGCCATGCCCGAGTGGTAAAATAGTCCCATAGGTAAAATATTCCCTTTCAGACCTCAAGGAGGTCTGGATTCGGCAGCATGGTCTGCATCAGGTAAGTCCATCCAAGCACCCTCATAATGAGCCTGGCGCCTATGGTGCCAGGACTGATGCCTTCTATGAGCCTGGCGCCAAAGGCGCCAGGACAATGTCCAAAGAGCCCCTATAAGGGGTTGCTGGGTCCCTCCCTGGGGACATGATGTCTGCTTTCGGGGACGCTGGGCCTGAACTGGCTTCCCGGGAGTAGGCATCATGACAGCACTCTCCCCCAAGGCCCCTCCCAAGATTGTTCCCTCCGGGGGTTTTGGTTTGTTTGGGAAGATCCGGTGGAATTTCTTAATTAATCGAGGTGCATGTACATGGTCACTGGGTTCCCACGACCTCTCCTGAGGCCCGTATGCCTTCCAATCGATTAGATAGAAAAGTTTTGACCTTAACATCTTTGAATCTAAAATGTTCTTCACCTCAAATTCAGGTTCTCCATCTATTTGAATGGGTTCTGGAGGCTTGATTAGTCTGGTTCCAGGTTGCACTGGTTTCAAAAGTGACACATGAAAAACAGGGTGAATTCGCATGTTAGCTGGTAAATCAAGTTTAACGGCCGCTGGATTGATTATGGCCTTAATGGAGTAAGGCCCCAGATATTTTGGATTAAAAGTTCGAGGTCCCTTGAGCGATAAGTGCCTGGTAGCCAGCCATACTTGGTCCCCAATCTGGTACTGAGGTGCTTCACTCCGATGCAGGTCAGCATTCTTCTTGTATTTTCTCTTGGCTTGTTGTAAATGTGTAGTTGCTTCTTTGAAGGCTTGGGTAATTGTAGAATGCAGATGGTCCACTGTGGGCATTCCGAGGCCTTGAGGCGAGTCGAGGTCTGAGGTTCGAGGGTGATGCCCATATAAAGTATAAAAAGGACTTTGCCCAGTTCCAGAGTGTACCGAATTATTATATGCATATTCGGCTATCCAAAGAATGTCTTTCCAGTTACTTTCAGATTGCTGCAACATACACCGTAAATATTGCTCAAGGGTCTGATTCGTCCTCTCTGTTCGACCATCGGTCTGAGGGTGGTGACTAGTCGATAATCTTATATCGATTTGTGCCAATTGACAACATCTATGCCAAAAGTGGGAAATTAATTGGCTTCCCCGGTCTGAGATTAGTACAGACGGGAATCCATGTAAACGAACAATATTTTCAAGGAATTCTTTGGCTAGAACTGAAGCTGAAGGTAAACCTTTCAATGGAATGAAGTGGGCCATTTTGGAAAATAAATCCACAATAACAAGAATAGTGTTATATCCTGAACAAGGAGGTAAGTCCGTAATAAAATCCAATGACAGGGTGTGCCAAGGTGCTGGCGGAATGTCTAAAGGTTGAAGGAGACCGGCTGGTCTTTTCTTTTGGCCTTTATTTTGGGCGCAAACACCACAGGACATCACAAATGATTTAACATCTTTTCACCAAGAAGGCACCAGAATTGTCGTTTCACCTTTTCTTCCGTCTTGGCAATACCGGGGTGCCCCTCTATTAGTGTATCATGATAACGAGAAATAACAAGCTCTTGTAATTCTTTGTGTGGCAGAAATAAGCGCCCTTAGAAATAAGGTAAATCATTATTTATAGTAAAGTCAGATCCCTTTTGTACCCAATCCTGTAAGTCTGCAGGGTCCAGGAGTTGTTTAACTCTAGCTTGAATGTCTTCAAGCGTTTGTAAAGAAGTCATGCCCAAAATTCTCTGTTCGGGAATTATCGGTACAGGTTCTGAGTTAGTATCAGTTTCTCCCATTCCTATTCGGGATAGAGCGTCCGCTTTGCCATTCTTACACCCAGGACGGTAGGTGATTACAAAATCGAATTCCGCAAAAAACAAAGCCCAACGGAGCTGTCGAGATGACTGAGCCTTGGCGGTCTTTAAATACTGTAAGTTCCGGTGGTCTGTGATCACCGTGATGGTATGTCTAGCGCCAAGTAGATAATGCCGCCAGGCTTTAAAGGTGGATTTAATGGCTAACAGTTCTTTGTCAGTGATTGCGTAGTTAACCTCGGGTGCTGAGAATGTTCTGGACCAAAATGCAACGGGATGCAGTTGGTTAGTTTTGGGATCTCTTTGAGACAGGACAGCTCCCATGGCTAGGCTGGATGCGTCAGTTTCGACGACATAAGGGAGATTTGGGCGTGAGTGCTCCAATACAGGTGCGGAGGTAAATTTAGCTTTTAGTTCCTGAAAGGCCTGCTTGGCTTCTTCAGACCATTCGAAACGTTTATTTTTCCTTAAGAGCGCAGTGATGGGTTGAACCACACGAGAAAATTCTGGGATAAACATGCGATAAAAATTGGCAAAGCCAAGCATACTTTGAACACCTTTCACGGAGCTAGGTGATGGCCATTTGAGGATAGCATCCACTTTTCGTGAGTCCATGCTGACTCCTTTAGGTGTCAGGATGAAACCAAGAAACTCGACTTCTGTGGCATGGAAAACACATTTTTCAAGTTTAGCAAATAGTTTGTGTTGGCGCAATTTCTCGAGAACTGCCCTGACATGTTTTCTATGATCAGATTCCAAAGAGGAGTACACAAGAATGTCATCGATATATACGACAACACAAACGTCGATGAGTTCCCGAAAGACATCGTTCATGAAGTATTGGAAGGCAGCCGGTGCATTGCACAATCCCAAAGGCATCACCTGGTACTCGAATAGCCCATATTTGGTGCGGAAGGCAGTTTTCCATTCATCGCCTTCCCTTATTCGCACCAGATGGTAGGCCCCTGGAGATCTAACTTGGTGTATATGCAGGCATCCTTCACCTGTTCAAGGAGTTCAGGGATCAGGGGCAAAGGGCATCGGTTTTTAACAGTTATCTGGTTCAATGCGCGGTAGTCAATACAAGTTCTGAGGTCGCCTTCTTTTTTAGGCACGAAGAATAAAGCCGAGGATGCAGGAGACTTAGACGGGCGAATAAAACCATTGGCTAGGTACTGATCTAGATATTGTCGTAAATGAAGATTCTCGGGTTCGGTAAGGGCATAGATCCTGCTGCAAGGGGGTTGTGCACCGGGCAATAGATCGATCTGGCAATCGTACGACCTGTGAGGCGGTAGAGTGTTGGCCTGTTCCTTTTGGAAGACGTCTTGAAATTCTTGGTATTCTGGCGGTATTTGCAAAATGACAGGGGTTACTGTAGCTAGGCCAATATTTGGATTTCTTGCATAACAGGTTTGTGCACAATCTGGAAAGGTTATCCTCTTTGCTCGCCAGTCAATTCGAGGATTATGTGTTTCCAACCAAGGGATTCCTAGCATTACTTGAAATTGCGGAGCCTTGATTACATCAAACACAATTGCCTCCCGATGTCCGTCTTGACCCAACAATGTCACTTCAGTAGTGGAGTGTGTTACCGGCCAGAGGCGATTTCGGTTCCATCCACTGTGGTGATGACATCCTTACTAGTTTTAGGGCAAAGAGGGAGGTTGATCCTGGAAGCCAATTCACGATCCACATAGTTTCATATAGCCCCACTATCGATGTATGCCTTAATGGCATGTAATCGCCCAGGCTGCTTCGGATTTACGAGGACCATTGGCATGATGAAATGCGAGGTCAGAGAGTTAGTTTTTAAGCAAGGCAAGCGGACCCCTATGCTTGTCGGGGGTGGCCGTTTCCCGACTCAGATTCCATCAGGTTCTTATCAGCGACTCCTACCGCCTTCTTAGACAGTTTTATAGGGCAATCTCGTAAAAAGTGTCCAGAAGCCCCACATAAAAGGCATAATTGCATTTACTGTCTTCGTTCACGCTCTTTTTGAGTTAAAGGTCCTTTAACCCCTCCAATTTGCATAGGTTCAGTAACATCGGCACCCTTGGGGTTAACATGGGTTTTGACCAAAACCTGAGTCTCAAACTTGGACCGATCTGCCTTTCTGTTTTGAAGTCTGTGATCTAATTGGACCACCAAGTCTATATATTCAGAGCAGTCTTGGGGTGGATTTACGACCTGGGCCAGGACATCCTTAAGTTCTCCATGTAGACCTCGATGGAATGACGTGATTCTTTTATCCACCGGCCATCCAGTCTCCACAATTAACCTATTGAAGGTCGCGTTATAGGCTAAGAGGTCCAGGTTACCCTGTCGTAGGGATAGAAGCTTGTTGTCCAGGGCCTGTCCCTGAGAATGCCGCGTAAAAAGTCTTTCCATGCTTGTCTGGAAGGCTTGAAAGTTCTGAAGAATTGGGTCATCTTGAGTAACCAGTGGAACTGACCAATCCGCAGCACTGCCGCTGAGATATGATAGTACAAAAGCGACCTTGGTTTGGTCGTTAGGGAAGGCCCCAGGTCTGCAGAGGAAGTGCAATCGGCATTGATTCATGAATACGGCGAACCTTTTGGGGTCCCTGGCAAAACGTTCTGGTGGGGCCAGTGGCGTATTTCCAGGTAGATTAATTTGCATGGGGTTATTTGAAACCACTGGGGCGGAATTACCCCCAGAACCTGGTAAAGGAGTTTGACCAGCCTGACCTTGTAATAGCTGTCTGGCAAGATCATCAGTTTGTTCTTTAGATACAATTAACTCTCTCCTGAGGGCATTCGTCTCCTGGCGAGCAGAATGAACTTCAGCCCGTAATTCCCCCAATGGCTGGGCCATCTGGTCTGTCTAGGAAGTCTCCATAGCGCCCGGGTGGGAAATTGTAGGTAGGCTTCGCATTCTGTAACGCTCACCTGATTCCCACGGGGGCGCTGACCTGTTCTGGACTGCTATGACCTCTTCTAAGGTGATGCGCAGGACTCGGAAGACGGACTGGACCGGACCCCCAAACCTCACCTGTCTGGCCCGTAGAAGAATCCTTCTGTAGATGGAAAAGGGGATTAACTGTCTGCTGGATAATGTGTCGGATTCCCCCCCTTCCCCCTCTCACACTCCTCGAACCCCCTCCACGATTCCCCGTAGAGTCTCACCTTAGAGTCTGAAAGGACAAGCTCTCCATCCTGCTTCCGATGCAGGGGTGCGTTGATTTCCAGTTACTTCACTGGATCTCGGGTTTGGTGAGTATTCAACTCTGCTTGACTTTTCCGATATGGGGCTGTAAGTATTCAGTTGCAAAAGTTCAAGCCTTAATTGTCCGTTGTCCTTTTCTCTATTTCAGATGCAGGATGAAGAATCCGCGTAGAGGAATGGATTCGCCGAAGGTAAACTCTGGTGAGTCCTTTTGATGGATGGTTCCCTTAGTGATCTTGCTTTCACCCACTAATTCATGTGTCTTTTTCCCCTTCGGGGCCGGGGTACGGAAATGCCAAAGAAGCGGCGCCAACCCGAGGTGAGGAAAGATTGTCCCAACAATAATCAGGTAAGTCTTAAGGTGGAAGAACCAGGCCTTCCTCAATCTGTTCCTTCGCTCACCTTTGTTTTGTCTCTTTTTCTCCTTAGGCGCTGAAAGGCGGCGGATGGTGCCAATGGTCGCTGAAGAGTGAGTGGAACGCGGCCCTGCAGCGAGTGATGCGATGCGCTTCTAAAAATAATGTCTTTTCTCAGGATCGTTGGAGAGATGGTTCCGGGCTCCGGATGGAGGTAGGTAAAGTTCAATTATTCACCTTTCTCTCCTTTCCTTCCTTTTCAGGTGTTCCAGGTTGCAGGCGGGCGTGGCTGGAGCCAGGATGCAGGAGCAGACACAGTGAGCATCCAGCTGCTAGATGCAGAACAACACCAAACGTGAGCTGCTGTCTGGGCGTGGTTTAAATAGCCCCCAAAGTAGTTCCAGGTAAGTATTCTTCCTCTGCCACGCCCGAGTGGTAAAATAGTCCGATAGGTAAAATAGTCCCTTTCAGACCTCAAGGAGGTCTGGATCCGGCAGCATGGTCTGCATCAGGTAAATCCATCCAAGCACTCTCATAATGAGCCTGGCGCCAATGGTGCCAGGACTGATGCCTTCTATGAGCCTGGCGCCAAAGGCGCCAAGACAATGTCCAAAGAGCCCCTATAAGGGGTTGCTGGGTCCCTCCCTGGGGACATGATGTCTGCTTTCGGGGACGCTGGGCCTGAACTGGCTTCCCGGGAGTAGGCATAATGACAGGGACATCGACATGGAGTTCCATGATGCCTTGGCCCGGGACACCACAGAGTGAGCTGCTGGACTTGCCCGTCGCCATTGTATATAGTTAGATAGTGTTAGGTTTTCTTTTGTTTTATCTTTATTTTGCTTGCGCTTGGACAATGCACCACGTTTCTGTATATAGTTTTTTACTAGGCAGTATTTTTGATAGGTTTCATTTCTTCAGTTGGGCTCATGGACCCTGGATTGTTCATCTGTATATAGTTCACCATTGGATTCTTCTTTTTTTTTCATTTCACCATGGAGCAATGGTTTTCACTTTTCTTTTTTCCCTTGGATTTGCTTTGTTGGACTGTGACTTTGGACACCATTTCCTTTGGATTTCTTTGGATTATGATTTCTTGTTTTTCAGTTTTTAAGGGACATGCAGCTTTTCATTTTTTATTACCATTGTTGTTTGTTTGATTTTCATTACATTCATGTTGTGTTTAATACATTTTTTTCTTCATACTTCGATGTGTGGTATTATCTCATTGGTTCATGCATGTCATGATATGGGTTTTCACATTCACTTGCAACCATTGTGTGTGTGTGACGGACATGTGTTCATTTACATACTTGCCATTGGGGTTGTATCATGTAATTGCCTTTTCTTTGTGGGCAGATGCAATACTTGGTTGGGTCTTTTGGCTGGGGAGGCTGGCCATAAGGGTCATGATTGAGGATGGTCATGACCTGGGGGCAGGGGACATTAGTGGGACATGCGTGGGGGGCTGCTGGCAGGTGCCACATACTGCTGGGGGGTGGGGGTGCAAGAGGATATGAGTGGGGGCCTGCTGGCAGGTGCCCTGCACTGCTGGGTGGTTGGGGTGCAAGGGGACATGAGTGGAGGCCTGCTGGCAGGTGACATGCACTGCTGGGGGGTGGGGGTGCAAGGGGACATGAGTGGGGGCCTGCTGGCAAGTGCCCTGCACTGCTGGGGGTAGGGGTGCAAGGGGACATGAGTGGGGGCCTGCTGACAGGTGCCCTGCACTGCTGGGGGATGGGGGTGCAGAGGGACATGAGTGGGACATGAGTGGGGGCCTGCTGGCAGGTGCCCTGCACTGCTGGGGGGTGGGGGTAGGGGTGCAGGGGGACATGAGTGGAGGAACAAGAGTGGGCGGCTGCTGGCAGGTGCCACGCACTGCTGGGGGGTGGGGTGCAAGGGGACATGAGCGGGGGCCTGCTGGCAGATGCCCTGCACTGCTGGGGGGTGGGGGTGCAAGGGGACATGAGTTGGTGATCAGTTGTGCAAGGGGACATGTGGCTTTGCTGGGGGGCCTGCCCATGTTGGGTGGGCTGCCTGCGGGACATGACCAGGGGTGCAGGGTAGTCCCCTGTGGTGTGGGCTGCCTGCAGGGGCCGTGGAGAGTGTACAGGGAGCACCTGGGAGGACCCACACTGCCAAATCATGTGTAGGACTCCCCGACACCCCCGAAATACACGTACCCTGCTGAAATCGTGCGTGAAACTTCCCGCGAACACCGTAATACACGTACCATGCTCCAATTGCATGTGAAACTTCACGCAAACCCCAGTTATACACGTACCCTGCTGAGATCGCGGGCGAAACTTCCTGCAAACGCCAGTTATACACGTACCCTGCTGAAATCGCGTGTGAATCTTCCCGCGAACACCGTAATACATGTACCATGCTCCAAATGCATGTGAAACTTCCCGTGCACCCCTGAAATACACGTACCCTGCTGAAATCGTATGTAACACTTCACGCGCACCCCTGAAATACACGTACCCAGGCCAATCGCGTGTAAAACTTCCCGCGCACCCCTGAAATACACGTACCCTGCTGAAATCACGTGTGACACTTCCCGCGCACCCCTGAAATACACGTACCCTGCTGAAATCGTGTGTTAAACTTCCCGCGAACCGCTGAAATACACGTACCCTGCTGAAATCGCATTTGAAACTTCTCGCGCACCCCTGAAATACACATACCCCGCACGCACAAGGCCAATCGCGTGTGAAACTTCCCGCGAACCCCAGTAATACACGTACCCCGCTTGCCGTGATGGTACAGGGTTAGCGCAGCCCTTTGCGCTGGATTGGGGATTTTGATGGCTTTTACCTGCAGGAGGGGCGTTTTTGGGGGCGTAACTGGCGCTGCTGCAGGGTCGCTGCGCCACTGTGCACCATGGCTGGTTTTGGTAGCTGAAATCCATGAATACGCTTGTAGTGATACACAAAATTGCAAATTTGCCAATCAGGGCTTTAGATGACAGCATTAGCCGCTGAAAGCCAATAGTTTATTCAAAGTATGTGCCAAAAATGCTGACAGTAGTCTGTTGTAGCACTTCCATTACGCAGTAGTGAGCTACAAGGAATATGCAGGCCTAGTAGGGGTGGTAGGTCACATTATGCATTGTAGATAGACAGGCAGGGCGAAGGCCCCAGCTCTGTAGCTAATAGACATTATTGGAGTGTTTGGAACATTATGGCACCTATATAGCGCCTAGATAGCCAGTCTTAAGCGCTATGAACACTAAGCTATGAGTGCATGCCTTTTAGAGCTTGCTCACATAGGCTTAATTCATCTCGACTTTCTAACTGTAGCCCTGCATGGGTTCGTAAACTAATCTTCTTTTCTCTGGGAAGGCACTGATAAGACATTCCTGAGCTTTCGCGCAGATGGGCTCCAAGTAGGGAGGGGCACAGGAAAGGAGCACAGTGGAAATTCACAGAGTTGGGTTTTTCCATGAGCAAGCCTATATTTTGCACAGGGAAGGTTCTAGAACTGTGCGTCATGGACTGACAGCACAAGATTATAAAAATGCATGCGCACATGACTCAGGTGGGAGATTGATCTGTGGACTTGGTTCGAGCAAAATCGAGTGTCCGGAACCTGTTGCTCTGTCAGCACCCTGTAGCGCTGTCCTCTGAGCGGGGCTTGTTACAGCTAGCTTATGAGGGCCAGGGTCTCCCAGTGCTGATTGAAGGGGCGTAAGACTGTGTTTCTCTATGTTTCTCTATGTTTCTCTAAGTTCTATGTTTCTCTATATTTTGTATTTCTCTAAGTTTGTGTTTTGTAATCTTCTCTAACTTGAATCCCAAAATGTTGCTGAAATTCACTGTTTAGAATAAATACTAAAACTTTTTGAAGGTGTCATTTGTCACTAGCATGAGTTCACTGCTCGGCATAATAGAACCGGTATTTTGGGCTGAATTGGGTAATTTTTGCTCTCAAGGGCTGGTCCCGAGGAAGATTTTCCCAACATCAAGACAACGCTGTGCGCGGAAATGGATTTTAGCACACGCGGCTGGTGCAGAGATTTGCACACGCACACTGTGCACCAGCCGCGTGCACTGCTTGTGTGCTAAATTCTATGAATTACCCCCCAAGTGTTGTTGCATTCAATCCAACCACATCTTTTTTAATGAATGCAGTATAGTGACCAGCAGTGGTTGTGGCACCAGTGTGGTAGATTATGTCTATTTTTTGTTCAGGTTTTCTTGCCAAGAGATACTTGCCTGTGTGTGAAGCTAGTAAGCTTGCAATTGTTTTTGGAACCTTCTGCGTTGTACCATTTCAGATATTGGCTATGTGAGTGTATGTGCAAGGTGGAACTATTGTCTGAATTACAAAAAGTGCATAATATGGCATGATTTTCATTTTGTACCAGCTGATGAAATGTAATGGATTCACAGTTTGGTAAGATACATACACAAATTGTTCATTGGGGATGTGCTCTTGTGAAGCATGGTTGCAGAGACTGCATGTATGTTTCCATGTGTATGAAATCTGGAGGATTTCATGTATAGGTATGTTAGGCAGAAACCTGTGCAGTTCCCTTGGGGAACACTGCAAAAGATTTAAGACTACAGGTATAGCAGTAAACCCACTTGGTAGCAGTCCGCACCACCCAGATTTACCTGGTAGCTGTGGCTGAGCAGTCAGACTTCCCTCAAGAAGAGTTAGGCAGTATGTAAAGTATACACAATAGGTACTCAAATACAATAGCACAAGCAAACACTGACCAGAGTTTAGTTTCAAAAGTATATAGTTATTTATTTATTAAACACACATAAGTTGAAATCACTCTAGCAAAATATAGTAAAAACACTTCAAACACAGTTATAATGAAAGCAGTTCCAACCCTTACTCCTATCTAGACAACTCTAAGTTAACACCACATAATTAAAACAGAGGTGAGCGCTTAACGTTAGATGACACTCTAGTAGGTTCAAGAAAGGGATAAAAAGAAACAGAAATGGGTTAAACACACCACTCTAAGGTCCAGAACACTTGCAATAGGCTCAAAGAAGCACAAAGTCACAGGTGAGCAAAAGTCACTAGGCAGGGCCCACTCTTAGAGTAGCCGGAGCGAAAATGTGCCCAAGATCACACTGTTATTAGGGATTCAAAGTCTTGCAAAGAGTTAGAAAGAGTTTAGAGTGGCTTAGAAAGTTTAGCCAGGGTGTCCCAGGCACTCCCAGGGTCGAAAGCCGGGGGCTAAATCTACCCCGTACAGTCGGTGGCAAGGGAAGCCAGGCGGAACACGGTACCTTAAGCGGAAAGGATCCTCCAGCGGTGGCAGTTGTTCCAGGCAGTGGCAGCAAGGCTCGACGTCGGTCAGGGGAGAAGAAGTTCTCGCTGTAGAGCAGAAGAAGAAGGTCGTTGCACTGCCCGGGAAGAAACCAGCCGCGGAGTCCTCCGGTTAAAGGGTTGTACTGCCTTTCGCGGTTAGGGGTAAAAGTGTGGTATTCCGGTTGCCGGGGTGCTTGGCACGGGCAAGGCGGCCACGAGATACCTCGAGAAGCGAAAAGAAGGTGAAAACTGGTTGTCCCCACCAGTCAAGGGAAGGAGCCACTCCGTTAAGAGTTCTCCTCGGTCGTCGGGAAAAGTGGTGAGACGGTTCAGCAGGGCTCCACCGGGTGGTGTCGTCGAAGCAGGTCGGCTCAGCTCTTCCCTCGTCGGATTCTTGGTCCTGTGGCGACTTCTGAAGTTCCAGTCCCCAAAGCCCTGCTTTTATGCAGCAAACCCCCATTCACCCAGCCTAGCTGTCACTCAAACATGCTAAGTGGTGAGCCGGCCGGCTCACCACTTGGGCCAATCAGGACGGAGTGCGACTTGAGTTACCAAGGTAACTCAGTCCAGGGTGCCTAAATCCCCCTCCACCCCTCCTAAGTACCCCAGACAGAGTGGCACCACTTTGGAGGGCTTCTGTGGAGAAGCCCGCCAAAAGTGGAACAAAGGGCTCCACTTTGGGTCAGAGTTACAGAGGCGAACGCCAACGCCATTTTAGAATCAAGTTTTGGCAAAAAGTCCCAACCGGAGTTATAATAATAAATATATAAACCAGCGGTATGTTTAAGGCTACCGTAAATAAATAATTAAATGTGTTAGCCTAAAACAATGGGAAATCCCATAGGGAAATATTCGCGGTCGAATATAAAAAGTAGTTTCCACTGCCACCAGCCAAAACTCGATCAGGGGGGACGGAGACGTGCCCCCTCGACTAACAGACCCTGGGGCAATCGAATTGCCCCAGCCAGTACGTCCACAATATGATGGTTTGTACTGGTTCTGTTCAGGATTCAAGACTAGCAAAGTCTTTGGTGACTTTACATGCCCTGGGAGACAGTAGTCAGTCCCAGGGTATGGAGTCTATGTTGGGGAGTCCCTAGGACACCCCTGGGTCACGGCACAGAGGGTGTTGTGTAACCCATATCACAAAAATACATGAGGCCCTATGGAGTAAAAGACCCCATAGCCCATTCAACACAAGGTTTAACCAAGAAAACACACTTCAACATGTCCAAGAGTGAGGGTAAAAGAGTCTCACTCTTGGCAGGAGAAAAAAAGGAACCCCCTGAAATCCAGCAAAGATGCTGGGGGACTCACTAGGTAGGGAAATTCAGCCCAAACAGAGAATTCTCCCTAACACTCGCCCCCCCCACACTAAGGGACAGGAGGATTTAATCCACTCCTGGATGAACCTCATACCTCTAGTCGATGATATACATCCTAGAGAGTCCATCAGCATTTTGATGGTGACACCTTGACCTATGTTCAATGGAGAACTCAAAGGTTTTCTTTTGCAAGCTAACGGACCTACAGACCCTTTGAGGAACATCAGTCTTTTTGTTATAGGGGATCTGGTTGATCAGTCCCTCAGAAGTTGGTACAACTTCTGAACCTATGTTAGGCTTTTTCAAGGGGTCCTTATAAAGGATTCCCTGAGATCTAGAGGGGCCTCCAAGGTTCCTCACCACCTCTCTTGTGGGAGCAGGTTGGGTCTTAGGCCTCTTGGTTGGAGGGGTTGGGGTTAGGCCATGTACCTGCTTCCCCTTCCTCTTAGATCTACCCTTACCTATTTTAGGAGTTTCCCCCCTGATATTAGGATTTGAGTTGGGGTCTTCTTTCGCATGGTCAGTAGCCTTACAAACAAAGCATGAGCCAAAGGCTCGCTGGAATGGAGGCTTGTTCTGACCTCCTTCTGGCTTGTGGCCAGAAGGTACAGTAGCCTGACTTGGTTTCCCTTGTGGCTTACCCTTTTAGTTTTGTTTGGGGCCCTCTTTGGAATTTGTAGTATTAGAATTCTCTTTGGAGTCCTTTTTGGGCTGTTTCTCCCCATCCTTCTTCTGAGTGACCCCAGAATCCTTGTGAGTGGCCCTGTTGGCAACCCACAAGTCAGCAGCCTTAGCTAGTTTCCGGGAATCTAATTCCCTGGAATCAGCCAAGTGTTGTCTGAGCTCAGGAGAGCAGGCATCATATATAGTCTCCAACATAAACAAATTCTTCATACCTTCATAAGTGTTCACCTTGTAACCCTTAATCCATCCCTCTAAGTTTTTCAAACATTCACTCGCCCAGGTAGCCCAAGGGGTACCATCATGCTTTTTGAGGCTCCTAAACCTCTTAAGATACTGGGAAGGGGTCTTCCCAAACCTAGCTATCAAAGCTAGTTTCACACATTCATAGTCCTTCCTATCCTCCTCCCCCATCTCCATTACCACATCAGTTGCAACAGGGGGAAGCCTAGAGAACAAACAGGTGAGTAAGTCATTTCCTGTGATGTTCTGGAGCCCATGATTATATTCAAACAGAGACAACCAATCCAACACATCCAACTTAGGCTCATACATACCAATCAGTTCTTTAGGCATCCGGGGTCTTTTAGGACTGGAACTTCTAGAGGAGCCAGAGAGAGAAACATTCTCAACAGATAATTTCTTCATTTCTAAGTCATACTTGAGCTCCATTTCTCTTAGCCTTAGTTCTTTGTCAGTTTGAGCATTAAGTTTCTTATACTCCAATTCTAGTTTCATTTTCTCCAGTTCAAAGTACTGAGGACTAAATGTGGGACCTGGTAAAGGTCCAGTAGGTACAGCAGGTAGAGCAGGCAGAGGCCTAGGGGGGACAGTCACAACAGCCTCACCCTCCTCTTCTGACTCTTCCTCAGAATCATCAACATTTTGCTCCATGTTAACTTCAATACTGTCATCTACAGTTGCTGGAGTGATAGGTTCCTCTGAACCATCACCCAGACTTTGGTTAGCTAACAATCTTTCAATCAGCTCCATTTTCTTGACCTTAGTCAGGAGATCCTTATGTTTACAGAGCACTCTTAAACAATCAGCAGTTTTGGCTGCAAGGGACTCTTGACTATAGCTTTCTATAACTGACATGTTAGAGGTTTACTTTTACAGTGCTAAGCTTTGTGGTTAGTTGCACTAAGGTATTTAAAGCACAATAAAATGTATACTCAATACAAATCCCACCGCTGTACACCAGTGTTAGGCAGAAACCTGTGCAGTTCCCTTGGGGAACACTGCAAAAGATTTAAGACTACAGGTATAGCAGTAAACCCACTTGGTAGCAGTCCGCACCACCCAGATTTACCTGGTAGCTGTGGCTGAGCAGTCAGACTTCCCTCAAGAAGAGTTAGGCAGTATGTAAAGTATACACAATAGGTACTCAAATACAATAGCACAAGCAAACACTGACCAGAGTTTAGTTTCAAAAGTATATAGTTATTTATTTATTAAACACACATAAGTTGAAATCACTCTAGCAAAATATAGTAAAAACACTTCAAACACAGTTATAATGAAAGCAGTTCCAACCCTTACTCCTATCTAGACAACTCTAAGTTAACACCACATAATTAAAACAGAGGTGAGCGCTTAACGTTAGATGACACTCTAGTAGGTTCAAGAAAGGGATAAAAAGAAACAGAAATGGGTTAAACACACCACTCTAAGGTCCAGAACACTTGCAATAGGCTCAAAGAAGCACAAAGTCACAGGTGAGCAAAAGTCACTAGGCAGGGCCCACTCTTAGAGTAGCCGGAGCGAAAATGTGCCCAAGATCACACTGTTATTAGGGATTCAAAGTCTTGCAAAGAGTTAGAAAGAGTTTAGAGTGGCTTAGAAAGTTTAGCCAGGGTGTCCCAGGCACTCCCAGGGTCGAAAGCCGGGGGCTAAATCTACCCCGTACAGTCGGTGGCAAGGGAAGCCAGGCGGAACACAGTACCTTAAGCGGAAAGGATCCTCCAGCGGTGGCCGTTGTTCCAGGCAGTGGCAGCAAGGCTCGACGTCGGTCAGGGGAGAAGAAGTTCTCGCTGTAGAGCAGAAGAAGAAGGTCGTTGCACTGCCCGGGAAGAAACCAGCCGCGGAGTCCTCCGGTTAAAGGGTTGTACTGCCTTTCGCGGTTAGGGGTAAAAGTGTGGTATTCCGGTTGCCGGGGTGCTTGGCACGGGCAAGGCGGCCACGAGATACCTCGAGAAGCGAAAAGAAGGTGAAAACTGGTTGTCCCCACCAGTCAAGGGAAGGAGCCACTCCGTTAAGAGTTCTCCTCGGTCGTCAGGAAAAGTGGTGAGACGGTTCAGCAGGGCTCCACCGGGTGGTGTCGTCGAAGCAGGTCGGCTCAGCTCTTCCCTCGTCGGATTCTTGGTCCTGTGGCGACTTCTGAAGTTCCAGTCCCCAAAGCCCTGCTTTTATGCAGCAAACCCCCATTCACCCAGCCTAGCTGTCACTCAAACATGCTAAGTGGTGAGCCGGCCGGCTCACCACTTGGGCCAATCAGGACGGAGTGCGACTTGAGTTACCAAGGTAACTCAGTCCAGGGTGCCTAAATCCCCCTCCACCCCTCCTAAGTACCCCAGACAGAGTGGCACCACTTTGGAGGGCTTCTGTGGAGAAGCCCGCCAAAAGTGGAACAAAGGGCTCCACTTTGGGTCAGAGTTACAGAGGCGAACGCCAACGCCATTTTAGAATCAAGTTTTGGCAAAAAGTCCCAACCGGAGTTATAATAATAAATATATAAACCGGCGGTATGTTTAAGGCTACCGTAAATAAATAATTAAATGTGTTAGCCTAAAACAATGGGAAATCCCATAGGGAAATATTCGCGGTCGAATATAAAAAGTAGTTTCCACTGCCACCAGCCAAAACTCGATCAGGGGGGACAGAGACGTGCCCCCTCGACTAACAGACCCTGGGGCAATCGAATTGCCCCAGCCAGTACGTCCACAATATGATGGTTTGTACTGGTTCTGTTCAGGATTCAAGACTAGCAAAGTCTTTGGTGACTTTACATGCCCTGGGAGACAGTAGTCAGTCCCAGGGTATGGAGTCTATGTTGGGGAGTCCCTAGGACACCCCTGGGTCCCGGCACAGAGGGTGTTGTGTAACCCATATCACAAAAATACATGAGGCCCTATGGAGTAAAAGACCCCATAGCCCATTCAACACAAGGTTTAACCAAGAAAACACACTTCAACATGGCCAAGAGTGAGGGTAAAAGAGTCTCACTCTTGGCAGGAGAAAAAAAGAAACCCCAGAAATCCAGCAAAGCTGCTGGGGGACTCACTAGGTAGGGAAATTCAGCCCAAACAGAGAATTCTCCCTAACAAGGTATGTTTTTGGTTTCCAGTACTTGCAGTAATTACATTAGACATATTTGTGATCATCCTGTGTGTTTGTGGTGAATTTTACCATTCCTGCACAGTAGTCCAATTCTTGCCTTATTCCTGAGACATTGTGGACCTGATTCATGCATTATTTGTGCCAAAAAAACAGGATGTGTACGCCATTCTGCCTGCAAATCCCTGTTTAACCAATGGGGATTTGCAGGCAGAATAGCACACAAATCCAGTTTTTTTGGCGCAGAAAATCCATGAATCAGGGCCTGTAAGTGTTTTCAGAATTATTTGTGCCATTTCTATGAAAGATGAGCATTTGCAAACACAACTGGTCTGAGCCATTCAAGTAAATGTTTTCAACAATTGGTGGCAATTGGAACAGAAGATTTATTGCTACATTTGCATAGCAATTTACACCGGTTGTGTTGGAAAAATTAAATGGACCATAGAGTTCTGTCTCTGAGTCATTTCCTGGACTTCCCCTGAGAATAAATATGTATCTTTATATCTGCTGATGGATGTGCAGTTGTGCTTGCACTAGATAGTGTTAGGGAGAATTCTCTGTTTAGGCTGAATTTCCTAACCTAGTGAGTCCCCCAGCAGCTTTGCTGGATTTCTGGAGTTTGTTTTTTCCATCCTGCCAAGAGTGAAACTCTTTTCTCCCACTCTTGGACATGTATGTGTGTGTAATTCCTTTGAGATGTCAATGTGTTTGATGGGCTATGGGGTCTTTTACTCCATAGGGTCTCATATGTTTTTCTATGTGTGTTACACCGCACCCTACGTGCCGTAACACCGGGGCATCCTAGGGGACCCCCACCATAAACTCCATACCCGGGGACTGACTACTGTCTCCCCGGGCATGTAAAGTCACCATTGGCTTTACTAGACCTAAATTTACTAACAGGACTAGTACAAACCATCTTATTGTGGACGTACTAGTAGGGGTCATTTGATTACTCCTAGCCCTGTTACTTGAGGGGGCACTGTCCCGTCCCCCCTCGTTGAGCTTTGGCTGGTGGCAGTGGAAACTACTTGTTCTGTTCGACCCCGAGCATAAACCCTATGGGATTCGTCCCATTGTTGGAGATTGATCCTTTTTCTCGTTAATCTCTAACATACCACCAATCTACTTATCTTAAATAAGTTTATCGGGTGGTATTTTCTGCCAGAACTCGGTTTGTAAAATGGCGTCTGTGTTCGTCTCTGTGACTCCTAAACCAAAGGTTGAGCCCTTTGTTCCACTTTTGGTGGGCCTCTGTACAGAGACCCTCCAAAGTGGTGCCATTCTGTCTGGGTTACCTCAGGGGTGTGGGAGGGGGGTTTAGACACCCTGGACCGAGTTGCCTTGCCAACTCAGGTCGCACTCTGGAGTGATTGGCCCAAGTGGTGAGCGATCCTGCTCACCACTTAGCATGTGTTGATTGACAGCTAGGCTGCATGAATGGGGGTTTTCTGCATAAAAGCAGGGCTTTTGGGACTGGATCTTCAGAAGTCGCCACAGGACCTAAGAATCCGACGAGGGTAACGCTGAGCTGACCTGCACGACGACACCTCCGGTGGAGCCCTGTGGAACCGACTCACCACTTCCCGACGACAGAGGAGATCTCCCTGCCGGAGAGTCTCTTCCCCTGGCTGGTGGGAACAACCAGACCCCTTTGCTTTTTATTCACCTCAGGACGCAGTGGTCGAATTGCCCGTGTAGAGCACCCCGGCAACCGGATAGCCACTACCCCTGTACCGCGACCAAAAGGTGGTGCCTTGTGACGGAGCACTCCGCAGCTGGTCTCTTCTCTGGTGGTGCACCGGACTTCATTTTCTTCGACGACGAGATCATCTCTACTCTTGGCAAAGACCCAACGTGCATCCACCACCAGGAACAACTGCCTCCGCCGGAGCTGCCCTCCACAACAAGGTACCGTGTCCGCCTGGCTTCCCATTCGATCGGTTCGAGTGAGGTGTCTTAATCCTTTCCGTTCTGTTGGGTCGCCTCCAAGCTTTTCTCATTCTTTGTTCTGAACTGGTTCAACCTGCCGATAACAATTTGCTACACAGACTTGAATGCATCTCCACTAGAGACTTTTTGGGACATCGCGCCTTGCCTCTCTCCGAGTGGGCCTGGCCTCTGAACTTTACGATCTATTGTGATTCTTGCCTTCCTGACTTGCATTTTTTCCACTAGGATTGAACTGTGTTGATTGCCTATCTTTTTCTCCCCCATCCTAACTAATATTCGAGTGTCATCTGGGTTGAGGTATACACCTCTGTCTGAAAATAAGTGGTCCCGGTAGAACCTAGAGTTGTCGATATTGCTAGGGGGATTGATCGTCTACTTCGTAGAGTAATTGTGCTTGATTTGTTTGCCGTGATTTGCCTTAGTGTTTTTCATAGATGTTCTGTTATAAATAAATGCCTTAATATCTTTACACTAAGCCTCGTTGCGTGTTTGCTTGTCTTGCTGTGAAGAATTGTCCTATTTTGTATACTCCACATACTGCTCAACTTTTCTTGAGAGAAGTCTGACTGTTCAGCCACAGCTACCACGTGAATCTGTGTGGTGCAGACTGCTACCAAGTAGGTTCACTGCCAACGCCTGTAGTCCTAAATCTTTTGCAGTGGTCCCAGAGGGAACTGCACAGGTTTCCGCCTAACAGATAGTTTGTGATTGTACTGGATGATGGAGTAGCAGTTGTTTTTGGTGGTATTGTTAGGAGATCTCTTATAAATTCTGTTTGCATTAATTTTCTTTTTTTAAACTTTACATTTTTGAGAAATAGGGTAAAAATCTAGATGGAGTGTGTAGAGTAGACGAAGTCTAGTGTAATCTAGGATGCAAGGAATGTCATCCTTATCTTTATTTGCATTAAAATTGACTAGAAATATTCCTTCGAGTGTACGTAGATGTGAAAGTGCTAGATACCTCATACCTTCTTTAAAGTCTGTGCTGCCAATGTAAATCAATGCATGATCTACGGTTAGACCTTTGCGATTTGTGAATAGTCACTGCATATGCAAGAGACAGAGAGAATTGTTCTCTGTGTACATACATGTTTTTGAAAAGAATGAATGGTGCTGTTGCGCGTCCTATCCTTTTAACTTCTGAACGTTTTTCAAAGTGGATTTTGACAAACTGAATGTTGTTGTCATGTGGATATGTCTGGAAGCCAACAACTGTACCAATTCCTCCATTGACTAAACCTTGCTCCACGTCAAGGTTACTTTTTTAGAATTACTCTGCAGTTTAAACACAACATTCACATTTTCTCCAAACCAGCAGTGTATGAGATACATTTTTCTAAGCTATTTAGTCATGCTGTTGCTTGTTGACACATAGGGAGTATCATGCCGTGCAAGTCCAGTTTGTCTGTGGAGCTAATACGCACTATTACTTGCATTTCTTTTTTAACATTGTCTCATTGAATTGAGTACAGCCTGCTAGGGTTGGCATTAAGAACACACATTCTAAATGTGTTTATGCTAATTGCTGCATGACATCAGGAGCAGATGTTTTACGCCAATATAGTTCAAGGATGAGTATGCTATTTAAGATGGATCATGCATCTTCAGAAAGACCAGTTCTATTGCTTTTCGAAATGTTAGCATAGGTGAGGTCTGCAGACTGACGCATGTTTTGAGTTAGTTCTCTGTATTGGAAATGCTGCCAGATGTTTACATTCCTATGCTGCCAAGTGTGTTGCGGCACTGTCTGTGTCGTAAGGTTTGAAACATCGGTTCATGTTTCACTGGTGTTAATTGTAGGAGATCTCCAAAAACAATAATGTGTTTCCTCTGAAGAGTTCTTTGCAGTCTGTTTTAAGGACTTCTTGCAATCTGAGGTGAATTAAAGCCAACATGAGGTAGGAAACCATGCTTACCTCATCTATTAGGAGCATTTTGATTTGTTATGTTAAATGTTCTTATAAAGCGCACATACGCTCTAGGGCATCTTGGCACTGAGCAGAGGCCCAGAACAACAGATTAAGGAAAACCTCAGAAGAGAAGGGTCTTCAGGGCCCGCCGGAAGGCCATATGGTTGGAGTTCACATGCAGTGCTCAGTGCCGTTGGTTCCATGCAGTGGCATCAGCTACAGAGAAGGCACAGCCACCACTCCTGGTCATCTGATACAGGGGATAGATAGTAATAAGCCAGCCTGGGACTGGAGGGGGCTAGCAGGAACATAGTGGACACATTTCTCTTGAAGGTATTCAGCTCCTAGCCTGTAAAAGGCACGATGCACCAGACACATGTATTTGAACAATATTTGTTTTTCAATTGGAAGCCAGTGTAGTTGTTTCAGAAACTGTGACATATGCGTACGTGCCGGGGGGAGGCAGAGAATTGTTCTGGCCGCTTTCTGAATCATTTGTATACGGTTAATCAGGTAGCGTGGTTGGCCAAGGTATAGTGATTTGCAGTATTCTGCGGTGAGAAGAACAAATGCTGCTACCACCGGGGCATGAAAGTAGCCAGTAATGAAAGGAAGTACCTTCCGTAGGGTGCACAACTTAAAGTGACCGGATTTGAAGACTGCGCCCACCTGCTCAGTCATAGTCAGGGAGGATGAAAACTTTACTCCCAGATTTCTCACTACAAGGTATGGAGAGGGGAATGGGCCAAAGGAAGTAGGACAGAAGTCAGGTGTCCATTAGATAAGTGGACTGGTTGTTCCTACCACAAGGACCTCGGTTTTGATGCTATTAAGTTTAAGAGAGTTATTTGCCATCCAGGCCCCCAGATCCTCAAGGGAGCTCTTGAACCAAGTTGCTGTCTCAGGGTGAGAGAGATTGAGGCAAACCAAGATCTGTGTGTCGTCTGCATAGGAGTAAAAGCGGAAGCCATGAGACATAATAATAATAAGAAGAGGGCGGATGTAGATGTTAAAGAGAATAGGGGAAAGCGCAGATCCTTGTGGGACTCCACAGAATAGTGAAATGAATTCAGAGCAAAAGGGGGCAGAAAGACTGACTGGACCGGTCAGCCAGGAAGGCTGTGAACCAGTTCAGAACCTGACCTCCAAGGCCTACGCTGGACAAACGGGATATCAGAATTTAATGATCTACCGCCCGAACGCGGCCGAAAGGTCGAGCAAGAGAAGAGCTCCCATGCCGCTTTGATCAACTAGGCGGGTGAGTTCATCAAATACAGAGTTCAGAACTGATTCAGTTCCTCTCCCTGGTCTGAAACCAGACTGAAAGGTATCAAAATACCCAGATGTTTCCATAAAGGATGACAGGAGGGGGGAGACTAGAGCTCCAACCACCTTCAACAAATATGGGAGAAGAGAGATGGGACGGAAGTTAGCCAGAACAGCTGGGTCCAGAGAAGGCTTCTTCAAGAGCGGAAGCACACAGGCATGCTTCAGAGAGCTGGGAATCAACCGCTCTTTAAAGGACAAATTAACTGCTGAGGTGATATGATTAATCAGATCTGTAGAAATGTCTTTGAGCACATCCAGTGGAATAGCATCTGCCGGTGATGCAGTTTTGAGACCAAGGATTGCTTTAGAGATGTCCTGCTCAGAAAAGACAGGCAAGGAGAGCCATGGGGTTATAGCAATGGGAGGCATGGAGGTAGTCTGCTCGGCGGGAGCCCAGGCAGAGTTATCTCTGATGCCCTTACATATCTCACCAATCTTGGAGTGTAAAAACGATGACAGGGAGTCACAAAGAGCTTGTGAAGGCTCAATAGAGACACCT
Source organism: Ambystoma mexicanum (assembly GCF_040938575.1). Taxonomy (NCBI): domain Eukaryota; kingdom Metazoa; phylum Chordata; class Amphibia; order Caudata; family Ambystomatidae; genus Ambystoma; species Ambystoma mexicanum. The sequence goes on from NC_090936.1 coordinate 307,768,923, forward strand.
GTCTTAGTCGGGGTGGAAAGAGACTGCACTAACTCTAACAGTGCTTTAGGCCTATTAACCACGTGCATGATCTTTTCACTGAAAAAAGATTTTTGCCCGTCAAAATTTCTTTTTGATAGATTGTTAGGGCATGGCGAAAAGCAGTTCTATTGGCAGCCGTATAGCTAGCCTGCCATTTTCTTTCTGCTTGTCTGCATTTAAGTTTTAGGACTCTGAGTTTGTCAGAGAACCAGGGTTCAGAAACATGGCTCTTCCCTTACAAGGTTTCACTGGGGCTAATTGATCAGCCACCGCCAGGAAATATGTGTCCAGTGTCTCTAGCGAAGGGGTGTAAAGAGCACAGTGAGACAGAAGGGAGGCTGTCAACGTCGGCATTTCCACCTTATGCCAGTTCCTTTTCAGACTGGTCAGATTATGAGGGCACCTAGTGGGCCCTGGGGTGGAAATATTAAAATAAATTAAAAAGTGATCAGACCAGAATACTGGGGAAGGAAATAGAGGTTATGGCAATCAATGAGTTAGGGGCACAGATGAAATCTAGCGTGTTGCCCATCTCATGTGTAGGTTTGTGGATTAGTTGTGGGAGGTTAAGGTACAGCATTAGGGAGTGAAAATGTTCAACCTGACTAGCAGTATTAGAGTTAGTAGGAAGATTAAGATCATCTACCACCCATAGTTTGGGATGGGTAAGCTGAAGAGCAGATACACATTCTGGGAAAGCAGTATAAAAGGAGGCATCAGCCCCAGGAGGGCGATAAACCAATAGGACAGAGAGTGTACGTGCAGCAGAGATGGTAATAGTGGCTAGTAGACATTCCATCTTCAATAGGTGTTCAGGTACACAGCATATGATTTTATAGGAAGGTTTGTATATAATTCCTAGGCCACCTCCAGGATGGGCAAAGGGGCGATCAACATGAGCAAGGCAGTAATTAAATGGAAGAGCTTGCACCATAAGAGTCCCTCAGACAGGTCACAGTTAGCATTTGTTTCAGAACTCTGCGTACTTCATTAGCAGCTTCTGCTAATAGTTTGTAGTACAGTAATTTGTTTTCGTGTTCAACTGGAAGGAGTAGTAGTCTGTGTAAAGTAACACCTCCTATGTTGTTGTTGCCAGCTAAACCTGTGGGGGCTGTTTCAACAGCTGGAAGGTTGTTGTTTGTTAAGTTTCGGAGGAATTTGCTGATGATTTTAATTAAGGATGATTTTCCATATCCAGCTTTACCACTTACATAGAGAAGTGGAGGTTTATAATTTTGACAGCTACAAGTTTTAATTTCATGCTTAAAACCATGTTCAATTTTTTTAGTCATTCTCGGTACATGCTAAGTTGGTCATAATTTAGCTGTGATTTCAGCACTGACAGGTTTTCTTCTGATTGTTCATATTGATACATGGTGTTTTCTACATCAGTCGTGGCTATTTCTGCTTCATTTAGAATGAGTGGCTATCCAAGTGGTTCTTGGCTTCCTGTAAGAGAAGGTTGACTGCCCTCAGGAGTGTCTTCATGTAGTTGTTCTTAAACCTCTTGCTCTTGTTGGCGTTCATTGTCCAACATGTTTTTGTATTGCTTGAAATTGACAATTGGTATACTGCTTTCACTTGCATTGAATGCAGCTTCAAATGAGTCATGGTTATCTAATAAATCCTCTTCTTTTCTCCATGGTTTAAAAAGTTGCAGTAAGGCCATGTTGTAAAGTTCTCTGTGTTGGGGAGTTTAAAATGATAATTGTATATGATTAATTCAGCTGGGTTTGGTAAGTTTGACAAGGTTTCCTTCACAAGCTGAGAGCATATATCTTCCCCATTTTTCATCTGGTTTTACATTATTTTTGTAGGAGAAAGTGTGGGCTATGTGGTACAGGCACATGTTTTCTAAAGCAGTACTTCTGTTTGGCTAGTATGTGTCTAATATTTTGCTTTCTAAAATGTCCTGGATGTTGGTATCATTTCTGGCTGTTTCTATGTCTTGGTAGGATTTTGGCACTCATTTTCCAGATGCAGCTGTTCCAAGGATTAGCCAGACTATGTGTTCAGATTTGCCATATAAGCCTGTGCCTTTTAAACAGTCTGAAGCTTCGTAGCATCCACATTCTCTATGGGACAGCATTTTTAAACCAAACCTGTACAATTTTTGTGACAGTGTTTTGTCCGATGAGATGTCATCCCAGAGGTCCTTTAGCTCTGTTTTCTCAGTTTTGGTTAGGTAGGCTGTGACATATCTTGCAACAGCAGATGAATTGTCTGCAATTGATTGTATATCTATGTTTGCTTTCCATAAGAGGGCAATTATTGCATTGTAATCATTGATGTACTTTGAAGCTTTGTGTCTTGTAATGCTGTATGTGTTTTAGGGAATTTGTGAATAAACTACAAAACAGTTGCATCACTGTCATGACCTAATTTAGGGGTATCTTTTATCCACAAAAGCATGTGGATGTGTGGTGCTCCTCTGGATTGATATTCTTTTCTCTAAAAGAAGTGTTCCACTTCTCAGAGGGGAGGCATATTTCTATTACAGATGAAGTGCAGCAGTGGTGAAAGTATCTTAATACTTCTACACGTTCAAGAGAACACAGTTCTCCTGGTGTTTTTATGTGTATTCCTTCTTTATTTTGGTGTGCCTGAGAAGTCTTGCAAGTCACCCTATTCATATTCTGCACAACTTAAAGTAACAAACCATGTTGGTGGGCCAAGATACGGTAGCATACACCGTTCATCAGCATGATGTCGGACCCAGTATTCTTTTGTACCATGCATGTTTGCCAAGTGATTTGTGATTCTTGACTGCAAAACTTAATCTTTGTCTTTTATATTTTGAAGTGGTTGCATAGCAGACATGTTTAAAATATTAGAGCCTGTTTTTAATGTGTGTACAACTCTGTAACATAGAGTTGCTAGTTCACTTTCGAACAAGCCGTTGAATATGTATTCTACATTTTGTCTGAATCTGCCATCTTCAGAATACATTTTGTAAACAGTGCTATTATGATGCTGTTATTTGTGTGGATCTTTCATCATATCTTCTTCCTTTTCCTGTAGGAAAGAGTAGAGGAAAGGCACATGCTTCTACACTTTTCTCCCATATGCTGATTGGAGATCCCGTGGCTTGACGCATTTGATATGTTTCTAATGCATTGTCTATGATGTCTTTGTATTGTAGTGGATGAATTGTATACTGGTCCAAAATATTGGCTGTAGTAATAGGATCTACACATTCAAATTGTCCAGTTGGTGATGAATCTTGAATTATTTGAGTGGTTTCTCTTAAGTTCTCTTCAATGTTTATATCTTTGTTGTCCTCATTGTTTTCTTTTAGATATTGTAGGGCCTTTCTAACTTTGTTTAAGTCTACTAGTTGTTGCCACATGTTTTTGTCTTTTGTTGGTACACCATTAACTAGGACAATCAAAGATTGATCTTTTGGCTGTTGCACTCCTAGAGTTTCTACATTTTCATTAAGATCTAATGGCAAATATATTACTTTGCCATGAATACCCTTTAACTACTCAGAAGGAGGCAATTTGTCTGTTTTGGGTTGAAGACGTATTATAGCTTGAAATGGGTGTACTGTTTGGATTATAATGGCTCTCATACAAATTAAGCTGTTGGAAAGCTTTTGGAAGTGGGAATATTTACAAGTTATTAATAACAGCACATGATAGCATTTGGTTAATAGCAAGCTTTGTATTGCAGTATGTGCAAAGTATTGAGGGGTACTTTATTTTGTATTTATTTTCTGTTATAAGATATAAAGCTAATTGGAACCATTGGGAGTCCTCATTATCCTCTATTTTATAAGTCATATACACAATGTTTGTGCTCTTTTTTAAACAAAAGTTCTGCAACAACACCCACATACTTGGTTTGGTACTTCAGCAGATGTGCTTTTAAACGTTGCTATTTCTTTTTTGTGTATGTTTGTTAGAAGATGGGTGTTTGTAAGGTTTTCACTAATGTTCTCTAAAGTTACTGAATTGTGTAAGTCATCTTCACTTTCAAAATACATACTTTGGATGTGTTAATTTGTTGAAGGACTTCTTTATCTGTTCCATGTAGGAGAATGCCATTAAAATGTTGCAGTTATAAAGCAGGACCTTTTGCATAGTACAGTCCCTGCAGAACATTCTGTATAGTGGATTGGTGTGTTCCTAACATTTTGATGTGGTGGAAGGTGCTTTTGCAAACAGTTCCTGAAATTCAGGCTAATGAATGTCCTTGCAGTCCATTGTAGTTGCGCACTAGACAGGAGTCCATGTTTTGTAAAGTTTGTATTCTAATTTTGTCTTTTCCTTTCACATAGTGATTGAAGAATTGTTGTAAAGATTTGAAGGATTGTTGCTGTATGTTACACATTGAGCTGCATGGCCATTTGTAGATTGGACTGATTGGGTGGATGAAAGGAACAGTTGATTGAAAGTTTGTTGGGGATGTTTTTTTTTATAAGGGTTTCTTGTTCCATAATGGTGTTTTCTACCATTTCATACCCTGGGCCATTACCATGAATGACAATTGGGTTTATAAGCCTCTTCATTGTAATATGGTTCTGTGCTGCTTGTGTAAATCCATTCACCTTCACAGAAGTGTTAAAATGAATCTATGTTGATATTGCACATGTATAGAAGTACTTTTTGTAATTTACTGATTCATTTTGTTAGTGTTTTCATTCTGTTTAAAATTACTATAAACAATGTTCTTTTCAGCAGAATTTCACTGTCTATTAGACCTTTCAGGATTAGTCTTCTGCGATAATCTTTAAGGCTATAGCCTTTTTCGAATGTTTATCTGTGGCTATGTTAACATTATTAGATAGAGTGTAGTGTCATTAGCAGTTTTCTTCTTTTTTAAACATTTATTTTAAGTTTTAGTTTTTAGAAGAGGGGCCCTAGTTTATTTAGTGGTTGCTGGTTTAGTTGTGTTGACTGATTGTATTAGCAATTTTATTTGAATATTTGCTATAAATTCTGCTAGAAGTGGATGAGTATTTGGCATGCTTTTATTTTTATCTGTTCTATTTTTTCTTTGTTTTCTACAGAGTTGCTTTTTAGTAGGCATTCTGTTCTGTCTGTTGGAAAACAAAGGAAAGTATGGTTGAAAGTTGTGGAATATATTTGTGTGCATTGTTAATGAGAGTGTGAATATGATGGCAGACATAAATAGGAGGCTTTGTGATTGTGCAATGGGCTGCTAGTTGTGGTTGGGGATGTTGTAAGATTAGCTCTGTGAGTAGATGTGTGAAGGGCTTGCGTTAGTCCGTAATAGAGTATTAGTGTGAATGAATAAGAAAGGACATTATGATGCTTTCAGGATAATAGTTTTCAGGATTTCGCACCTTGAAACACTTGTGTATATGCGCGTTGTAAATGTCATATCATATTAATAGTGGGTGTTATAATAATGGTGTTTTGGTGAAAATACAAAGAGTGTACATGTTGAGGTGTAATGAATAAGAGTGAAATAAATTTAGATTTGAAAGGAATTTTGCAGGCTACTATGCAGCTAAACTATAATGTACGAGTAACAGAAAGAATACTACTACAGTAATGCACTTACTTTGTAGGATGTGAAGAGTACTTTTTTTCACGTTGTTGTCTTCCGGGAGGTTGTTGTCCACTGCAATTGCAAAAGAAGAAAATTAGTGGGTATATATGGTAATGAAGTCATTTTAGTACAAGAAGACATTATTATTTATGAATTTAGGAGGAGTTGTTGGGAAGAAGAGTTAATAACATCGGACCTCATCACGAGTATGGTGGCAACCATGCTGGTGCTGCAGACGGATTCCCACCAGATTCCTATGAATTTTTCAGCACCTAGCTTCCTGGTGGCACCAGGACATTACAAGTCCCATTGGCCTGGAAAGTCAGGTGCCAGAAAATGTTAGTCGCTATTCCTGTGCAGTCGCATAGGACTCTATGGGAATGGGGACACAGGAGCACTGGATCGGTTTCTAATGGAGCCAGTGGTCCCGTGATAATTATGCTTAACGGGGATGCAGCATGAAAGTGTGACATTTTTATGCAATGCAAAATGGAAAATGCTGAGCATTTAAAAAGCTGTCCTTTTTGGAAGGCTGTACATCAAAAATGTTTTTGTGGATTTATAGCAGCACTGTGCACAACATTCTTATTAAAAAAAGAAATGGAAATGAACACTATTTGTAAAACACATTTAAGAAGCACTTCTGTGAAGGGTTATTATGTTGTCAGTACATGCATACTTGTGAATGTGATGCATTTCAATGTGTAGTTGCCTATTAATTGATGGTTCTTTTCTTTGTGTTGTGGTTGCACTTTTTTGCATTAGAAAAGGTGCACTACAAGTCCCAGAATGGAGAGAAAAATGTAGGAGCCAATAATCACGTTCAGATTCGCAAGGGGAATGTTAGCAAGTATGTATGTGCATCAGAGTTAATACAATTGAACACACTCAGTGTTATTTCAAACTGTTTCCATTTCTTTTATTTACTTTTAAATAATTACATACAGTACTGTTGTAAATGTATACATTCATTTATTAGTTTGACCTGAAATGGTGCTGAAATAAATATTTTTAAACGCATTGCATTTTTCAATTTTTCATTCCATGTACATGCCATGCTTTGGTAACATACATGCAGTTTTCGTTTTGACTTTGCATTGTGGGAGTTTTAGTGTAACTTTGTTAGTGGGAGAAGTGGTATTGAAAGTGAAAGAATGAAAGAAAAAAATAACACTTGGTAGATTATAATGGGTCATATTGGCAAGTATGCATGTACTGTCAATATATTGAACTTTCACACAGGATCTGTCATTTAAACATGCTGCATACATGTTTTAAATGTGGTTTTCTATTCTTTCACTACAAAGAAAGACACAGACAGTGATGCTGAAATTGCAAATATGTATTTTTAAACTGTTATAGAAATGCTCATTAAAATACAACTTTGCAACCACACAGTATTGAAAGTAACTGCCACTTGATGTCTGGAGGTGTGACAAAAGAGAGTAGGATTATTGACTAAGTTAATGCAGGGTAAGTGGCAGGAACCCTGTTTAATGCATTTGTAAAAGAGTTGGAAATATAATTTTAAACATAGAAGCATAACTGTACACTGTGTTGATAGATACAGATGTGGTTGAATCTGCATGTAGGAATCCTGGAGATGTTTATAGTAGTTTTTGATGCAGGTGCTTGTGAGTAGCAGGAGACATGTACTCTGAGAGTTCAACAATGCATCTGAAGTGTTGAACTAAGATGACGGGGTTAGATGTAAAGTTTTTGGATGTGGTTGGTGGATGGGTGTGTGACTGCTTGAAAGTAGCCAATGGTAGAGTGCTACAAAGATTAAAGTGGAAAGGGAAGAAGGGCTGCTCTGTGTTACACAGTTTGCAGACAGCGCAGTAGTCCACGGACAGGGCGTGCCACATCCGGGTCTTTTAAGGATGCCTGGCATGGTAAAGGGACTGTGTGGATTAGCCAATGAGGTTTTCTGTTTGTGGTTTATAGGAAGAGAGGGTAGCAGTTCTTGTCATTACCATGTGTAGGGAAATTGGCTGTGGTTGCTGAGATGAGAAGGCTTACTGTGTGGATGGTGGGAGATTCTTGGATGGTGAATCTGAAAACGCACTCAGAAATGTGTAGCATTTCTGCTAACATTGAATTGGAGGCAGTGGAGGTATCATGGTATGGTGTGCCTTGGCAAAACTGGGAGACTTTATTTGCCTATTGCAAAAATATGTCTCATATTAAATGTCCAGATATCATTGTGGTCCTTTGTGGAGGACATAGTTTGGGCTACATCAGTGCAATGTGTTTGCAGATTGCATTGAAACATATGCTGAAAGCACTAATGGAACGATTTCTACATGGAAAGATAATCTTTTCACACATACCTCCTAGGGTACTATGGAGATGCTCCAATGTGTTTTGACCCCAACAAGATGCAGGAAGGTGCCTTGTGAACAAAGGGGTATGTTAATTTTTGAATGGTGTTGGGTGACATCCTTCCCAAATGAGAACATTCTGCCGGATGGTGGACATCATTTTTTCAGTGATGGCATGACTTTCACTGATTTTGGTAAAACAATCTTTCTTCAAAACATTCAAAATTCACACATAAAGGTCCTGTGAAAATGATATAGAGTTCATGTGAGTAGTTGTAGGGAAAAAAAGACTGAAAAGCTAGCCCAAACAAAATCAAAATTGAAAAAAGGTTCTTTTCAGAGCCACCATGGAAGATTAAATAACTTACATTGTTCATTGTGGAGGGAACAGTTTAGGGTATGTCACTGGAATTTCACTGCAGTTTGCAATGAAGGAAACGTTTGGCAAATTGAAGGAAATGTTCCCGAATTGTAGACTGATTTTTTTTCTCACATTGTCCAGAGGAAGATGTGGATGCGTTCGAGTTCATTTGGTCCACAAATAGAAAAAGTGAGGCTCAATGTCAACAATGCTGTGTGTGCATTTTTGGGAGATGTTAGCATGACGTCTTTCCATATTGAAAATATTAAATTTGACATAGACAATATTTTCTGTAGAGATGGAGTGCATCTTACTGATGTGGTAATCAGCTTTTTCTGCAAAATATTAAAAATGCTTTGAAAGCATTTTCCATTAGTTGTTTTTAATTTCTTTTTGGGTTTTTTCACAGGAGAGTCAAGGGAGGGGGGGGAAGTGATGGAAGGGGCACCAACCACTTGGACGAAGGAGCAGATGGAGAGAGGATGATGTTTGGTGGGCCTTAATCAGGTAGCAGACAATGTTTCTCGGGCTCCTTGACCATGGCCTTGATAGCACTCCAAAACTGCTCTCCTCTACAGAGCGGTGTGTCACAGTAAATGCACAGCATTGCCACCCTTGAAAGGTAAGGGTCGACTGTGTTATGGATGGCCTTTGAGCCTTTCGCTGAGATCCTCTGCCCTGCAGAAGTGTCCCTCATCTTCATCTTCCTCTTGATCCACTTCTGTATCACCATACCTGTTCCCCAACCCAGGCCCTCCAGATAGTGGTGGTGGTGGTGGGGGAGCTGCAGTGCAGATGCCATTGTGGTCTCCAAAATGCACAGAACAACCAGCAGGTGCTCTCTCCTGGACAGCCAGATTAAGAGTGAGGGGCAGTAATGGGTGGGTCCCTTTAGAGGGGATGTCCACAGACAGCGCGACTGTCTGCGGGCTATTGAGCCAGAAATGGTGCTTAAAAAGTTGCTAAACCAACTAAGACATAGGGCCTCATTACAAGTAAAACAGGCAGGCTACCTCCAAGCTTGTGAAAAATCTGTCACCAGTGAATGGGCAATTACCGGATCATGCTGAGTTTGGTGGACCCGGTAATTGCCCATTTGCCGTTGGCAGTAATAAGGGGCTCCCCATCCTCATTCAGTCCCATAGGGCTTAATAGGAATGGGGAGCTTGGATGCACTGGCACCGTTCATAACGGTGTCGGTGCATCCACAAGTTGTGCTCACGGGTGCCACACTGCCCTCCAGGTCCGACCTAGCGGGCAGAGCGAGACCCGTGAGCACAACTCTTAGTATGGCGGTACGGTCGCAACAGCGCCGGTAGCACTACCAGTGCCATTGTTACTGTACTGTCATACTTATAATGAGACCCATAATAAACTCTTCAAGGGTAAAGACCCCAAACTAATGAAAAGTGTGACAAGTGCGAGCCGACAGGTCCTGACAGGCGCGGTGTCCGGGAGCACAGTGAGATCAGGTATGCATGCGTGCCAGTATCTACAGGACAGGGCCGGAGTCCTCAAACTAATTAAAAGTGTGACACAACAGAGCGGACATGTCCAGACATTTGATGGGGATGATTGGTTGGGACATGGTGAATAGGCACAGGTACAAGTCAGGCAGTGATATCAAACATTTTCCTTCACATAATTTTTCACACATGTCATTAACTGCATTAAATTATTATTTAGTTCATCCATTTTTTATGATAAGTTCATCAGTTCATTCTGTGCATTTGGAGTTATGGGCTCTCTGTGCTCAACTTCAAGTTCACTAAAATGTAATTCAGGGCTGGTGTCCACATTCCCACAATGTACTATTAACAATAAAACCATGTCATGGTGATATTTCAACAAATTACATCACTTTGTACCATTACAGCTGTTTTCCTCACTCATTTTGTCATTGAGGAAATGTTCCTCCAACCATTCCAGTGTGCTTGACCTTTCTGTTCAAAGAAAACAATACTGCTATTTCTTACAAGTTATGTATACATAATAAATTGTAATTTTACAGAAAGAAATACAGTATACTTTCTATTCTCTAAGAGTTTCTTCTGGAATAACTTCCAGGTGCTTGTCAGTGTGTAAGCAACATTCCACTGAGGTGATACTGTTAGGTGAACATTTAAGCTTTATGCTTGGTACATTCCATTATGTTGTGCACCCTATGAAAACATACTTGTGGTTTTTCAAGTACTGAATTCCTATACCTATTTATTTTTGGATGTAGTACATATATCTCTTATTGTTTCATGTATATGTCTTTACCCGTTGCGGGATACAACAATGTAGGATGCAGAGCGCAGACTCTGCATCTATCACAATGGCCCAGAGGCGGGGGGGTCAGTATGATGTAAGAAATATGTAGAAAACTTAAGCATCCTGGTAAAACCCATGAAATTCAGTGAAATAACTGTTTTAAATGGATGTTATGGTTAAGTTGTAACAAATTCAGTAGAAAATCCTTGTTAAATGAATATTATGGTTACATGTAAAATCAAAAACCCCCAGAAATTCACCAGTTATGGTAATGTAAGCAACCATAACTTGCGCCACCACCATGCTCTGCTAGAACTAACACCTAGGACATCAAAGATGACATGCCAATTTGTATGTCCTTACAAGGGGTTCCGTTTTGGATATATTTTGGGGTTATACCTATCACTTTGTAGTATTTCTTTATTATGATGTTATAGTGGTTAGACTAATTTCAGAATATTGCCTAATAAGTGTTTTTACCAGGGTCACTATCGCTAACAACAAACAAAATACTGGACTTGATAAACTCTGGATGGATGGCTCATAATGCATGAAGTTTAAACACTGCACATTCATTCAATCTCTCTAGCTATCTCTTAACACAATTATGTCTTTTTTTCTGTCTTTTTATGAAAGTCAAATAAAAGAAACCACTTGCAGAAATAAGCAATATGTTATTTTATTTTATCGTGAAATAGAAATATGCAAGTTATAAAGATTAACAGTTATGTCCACTTTATATTTCACAGTGTGAATACATTGCGAAAGCTTTCAGGGTATCTGTGCCAAATCTTACCAACTGTCCTTGGCAACTTGGCAAGAGAAATAATTTTTTTTTTAAAAACACATAGATATTTTCAAAAATAAGCACAGGATTACATGCACGTTTAAAAATAGACAACGCCCTATATGAAGTGACCTACTTAATCTATACTATCTGACCTCATTCAAAACAGAGGCCCTTCCCTTAAACTCATGTTTACCCAGATATGTTGGTGATGTTTCTAATTCAGCTTAGCATGGAAATCTTCATCAATCTTTCTGCCTTCCGCACCCAGGGTGGCTCAGATAAAGAAGGCTTCAGCATCAGGCATCCTGCTAACAGTGAATACTGTCTCCAGCCAGCCCTCAGTTACTTTGTCTCTAAGTGCCCAAAGATGTCTGAAAGCTACTCCCTCTCAAAGCACTTTTTATTAAATCCCCTGCCACTGACGGGAAATACCTCCCTTTGAGCATATCATTCCACTGTAACGGCACGTGATTTCATTACTGGAGAGCAAAAGATACATCTTTCCATGAGTTTCTTGCTCAACACAATGTCCTGTTTTCAGTGGAATGGATCTTCACATCTTTTAATCACCCAGCTCAAATTCAGCCTGCACGTTTCATTTCCAATTTAAAGAGCATCATGCATTTTCCAAATCTAACCCCAGCCTAATTTAGCATAGACTAACTTGCACTAAATGTTATTAAGGGATTCAGTTCCATGTTAACTGGGATTGGGTTAGTATGTTAATTTATATTAGTATTATGTTGGGTGCAACTCAGTCCACAGAATATCATCCTGAAGCAACGTGCAATTTCAATCATGTGTCCTGCGCAATTTCAATCATGTGCTCCGTGCATCAATTTTATTCTGTCTGAGACTCACACTCTTGAGTCCAGAATGAGTTTCACCCCCTGAGCCCCTATTGCAGTTCAAACCCATGCTAACATGTGCATGCTAAAATGATGAACCGTTGAAATGTAGAGTGTCCTCGCTAGAATTCAGAGACCGTACTCCTACTCCCCCTCCTTTTTTCCTGCTGGGATATAACCAGAAATCATGGCAGGAAAAACAAACATAGTTGTTCTAAAATACGTGTGCTTCTCCCAACTGAATCCTCTCCCTCCCCATCGTCAATAACCAATATCATAATGTTCATCTTAATGGTGAAAACAATCAATCATATCAAAATAATTAGCATTGGAACCACCAAAATCACCAATCCTCTTTCCACTCAGGTCCCCCAATTGAACCTATCTTCCTCTGTCAGGCCTAAACTGCTCACAGTAATGGTATCTTATTTAGATTCATTTCTAATCGTATGTAGGCTTTTTTCAGTTAGAATTGAATATCTGGATCAATAGGAAATGCATTTTTTCCAAAAGAAATCAATGTTCTCCATCTTCCCCTCCCACAAATCGTCATCGGCATGAAACAGGGTAAATCCACCCACCGACATCAATGTGTTTTTAGGGATATACACTATGCTGCAACTGTTTCACAATAAAACATACATGGTTAAGGTGAGTAATTGTGTAATTTGTCATTCAAGTACTCACTAACCACCTATCCTTAATCAATCTAGCATGTTCTAACTACTCAACTTCAGTATTACTTATAAGCACCTCACATCCTTTAGACACCCCATGGTCTGACTTCAGCCCACAAATAGCATCTGCTGCATCCGGTATGAATGGCTTGCCTGAACATATATAATTCTGCTCCTTGAATTTTACACAAGTATCTAACATTGCTATAAGATACAAATCAGGTTCCCATGTATGAAATGCTATCATCTCAGGAGTTACAATCTTAACATATTTGTCATCTTGCCAAAAACCTACATTATGCACCAACTTAGTTTGAAAGCTCAACTCTGGGGCAATAAACGGAATGCACAGAATGAAACCTATTTCTATTTTTTCCATATTAATGTATAATGGTATTGCACTTCCCATTTCAAATGCAATTCTTTCTTGGATGATTTCCACTTCCATTTGTGTGATATGTGCCATCATTTGACATATGCTATCAGATGACACAAAATACAGAAGTATATGGTCTTGAATCAACTGAGATACCGCGTTTTGAATTTCCTGTAAATACTTGGTCAGAATGCTTTCAAATGGAGTTACTATGTTTAAACATTTAAAATATCATGTAGCAGATTATCATGTTTAACAATGACATTGGTACTATGCTCTAATATTTTGACTTGCTCATTAAGAATCAGAATTGTTTTATTCACATAACAAATTGCTTCTTTCTGTCCATCCCTGATGTCATCTAACATTTGTTACAACCATTTTAAATCATAGCTCAATTCATGTGCCTTATTACTTGATATTCCTTCCAATAGAGCATTGGATGTAGATATTATCGTGCCAACCACAGCGCCAATTATTGTCACCACGATTGATGCCACTAATAAACCAGCCATCCTCTTTCCCCTCCTTTTCTTAATACTTGACAAACTCATAAAAGATTTTTCCAACTGTAACATTATTTCCTTGTTTGCCCTACTAGCTTCTTCTTTGCGGAGTTGCACCCATTCCGTCATTTGCTTTGATTTGATTTCTGATCCATTAAGAAACTTTTCAATGATTGAATCAGGGTTTAAATATAAAGCACGGTGATTCTTCTACTGCAATTCCTGATGCCGGTCCCGGCTCTATCAGAACTTGTGCTTTCACAAACATGGCACATGGAGCATCCATGACTACTAACACCAAGAGTAGCCACAAGATTTCCTTTTTCGCTCTGCCCAGTGAAAAAAACTGGCAGTCAACCTTTTCATTTGGGTTCATCATCTCTACATCTTTTGGGCGCATCATCTCCACATCTTTTGGAGTCATCATCTTCACCCCCTTATTCAGTCCATGGGGCTTCAGGGCACTCCAATCCAGTGGTATCCTCCAGGGACCCGGCGCTTCAAGGATCTAGCACTGACAGGGAAAACAATTATTTTTCAAGAGTAAAAAGAAAAGACACCTTAAGTATGAAGCACATCAAACCTTTTACTTTTCTTTCTCGCTGGAGCATCTGAAACCAAATTTAATTATGCACACAAATACAAATTATAGAAATAACATAGCATGCAGCCAGGACATTTTCTCAGTAACCATTGCTATGGCAATTCTATTTTATTTTACTCTCTGTAAGTTTAAACTCGCTCTACTCTTTTCACTTCATGTTTCGCATGAAAGGGTTTAATTTGATTAACATGGACAAACTGTTTCACTGTTAATTCTCCCTCCTTTTTAGCAATTCTTTAGACCACAGGTGAAATCTTATCTACAATTCTATATGGCCCTTGCCATGCTGCAAGAAATTTAGAATGTTTATGTTTCCCCTTTCCGAAATTAAATCTGGTCTCCTATTTCATATTCTCCCACAGATGCCTTCGTATCATAATATGTTTTTGCACCATCAGCAGCCATTTTCCAATTTCGCTGCTCAAATGCAAATGCATGTTGCAAGTGCATGTTGTCCCGGGAGGATAGGTCAGTGGCAACGTGCACGCCTTTGAAGCAAGACGACACGAAGAAACACAAGTTCGATCCCCGGGTCCGCGCATCAATTATGCAACTAAAAAACAATTCCTGTAACAGCGCCTCGATGCCTGCGGGCTGTGTGAGCGCTTTAAAAATGTAAATAAAAAAATAAAAATAAAAAAGTAAAAGTGCTTTCTCAATTCTTCCACATATTCATGAATTGTGGATGCATTTACAAGCACCTGTTCATTTCTTCTGTAAAGTAAGTGGTGTGGCAGAACCATTTTCCTTCCTGTCAATATTTCATGGGGCTAAGTTTTTTGATTTAGAGGGTGTCGACCTGATAGCCATCAGTAGCAATGGAAGCCACAAATCCCAACTACATGTGTGGCCAATAGGCATGATCTTTCAAAATGCCTAAAGTTTTTTGTGAACCTCTATGCCCTGCCGTTATGGCATCGTGGGCATGATGTAACACCAATCCCCAAAATAACAAATGGACTAACCATTGGATCTGGCATGTCATAGATTCTCTAATCATCAGTCTGTCTTGTAATCTAATTGTCTTTTTCTTTTTTTAATAACACTCTCAATTCATCTTTCCCTTTGAAATCCTCTTGAGTCAGAGAATTGTGTTCTGCGTCTAGCAAATGGTTATAAAATTGGCCTAGAATAAGGTCTTCCTTTTGCACTTTGAACAGGTCCTGATCTGGAGTATCAAAACTCCATTGTGCCACAGGCTGATCAACTGCTTTTGGAGTCTTGGAGCGTGTTATTGCATCTACCTGTATTTCACCAAACAGGTGTTCAATAGGAAGTTACTCCTCCATTACAGGTCCAATTTTGGCTAATTGATCTGCCTTATCCTTTCCCTCCTTATCCTTACCTGGGGTTTTCAAATGACCACGTATTTTCCTCCAATGGATTATCAGATCATTTTCTGACACAGGCTAGCTTGGATCATTTGAAACACTTGTGTATGAGCGCAATAGAAATAAAATATCAATATTAATATCAATAACTTGCCATGTTTAAGTGGTTTCTTGTTATAGGTGTGCATGCCTTTCCCTTTCCAGCCAGGTAAATATTCCACAAAACTATTTCGCACATAATCAGAATCTGTTACTAGAACTATTTCTTTGAGTTTATATTTTGCCGTTGTAGATATTGCCTTATAAATAGCAGACAATTCTGCCACTTGTCTACTTCTGGGACCTATCCTCAGCTTATTCTTGGAATGTTATCACATTTAAAGCATATGTTTCCTATTCCTGCTACAAGCTATTTTTCTGTATCATTTTCTACATGGTATGTGCATCCATCTACAAACACAGTTGGTAAATCCTTAGATGTTTCTTTGTTGAATGCTTTGTTAAGGGATTTCTCAAATTCATTCAGACGTGTTTCTAGCTCTGTGTCATCAGGTTCACATATGGCTGCACAATCATGCAATTCTGCTAGCCCTTGTGCAAATGGGCTCTTTTTTATTTTGTCCATACTTTACTTCTACAGGAAATCCCTGAAGTGCTAATATCCAGGAAGTAATTCTTGACTGGGCCAAATTCTCTGTTCTGATTCTCTTACTTTGCAGAAATTGTAGAGGCTGGTGATTTTTTTCAATAATGTAACACCCAGACAGTGGTCAGAAGTGCTTTTTTGCATTCACTAAATTTGGTCTATAACTGTGACAATGCTTTGCTAGCATATGTGATTGTTTTTTTATTCACATCATGTTTTTGATATAACACTGCTGAAACGCATTGATCTGTAATACTATTTCTACAAATAAATCCTGTTTTTTCATTGGATATGCCAAACGTGTTTTTTTTTCATTTGACACTCTTTTAGCTTGGCTAGTGCCTTATTTTGTTCTTTTTCCCATTTCCAGGGTACGCCCTGCTTCAGTAATCTCGTTAAAGGATGTGTAATCCCTTCATAATTCTCAATATATTTCTTTTGTAACTTGTCATTCCTAACAAACACTTTAAACGTTTCAAATTAGTGGGATCTTTTAGTTTATGAATCGCCTCATCCTTTTTCTTTTGTTGGTTTAATCCATATTCTGTCACTTCATGACCTAGGAAGATTACCTTTTTCTACACCACTGTGCTTTCTGTCAAGATACTTTTGCCCCAGCCTTCTGCAGCTGACTAAGCACATGTCTAATGTCATTGAAGTGGTTTTTCTGATATACCTTTTTGATTAGCACATCACCCACATAAACTATTGCCCCTCTTTCAGCTTCATCCGCGAGTGCTTGATCAGGATTATCCCAAACACACTTCCACTATTGACATACCCAAAAGGTGTCCAGAACCACGCATTTTGTGATTTGTCAAAAAAAAATGCAAACAAATGTTCAATATCTTTTACTAGTGGCACATACCAGTAACAAGCTGTAAGGACTAATGTGGTAAACACCTTTGACACGTGAGCCTGTGCAACACCCTGATCAATAAATGGAAGACCACTTAGAAACCATTCACAATATATTTAAAGCCCTCCAGATACCTAGGGAACAATATAGACAGTACTTTCACCTAACCCTGGATTCACCAGCTGCTAATGTCATTTGTGGTCTCAATGAACAGGAAAATGTGTCATAGGCAGATTTTGAGAAAGGGGCTAGACATCAATTCTAAGCTTATCAGTCAATGCACAACAATGCCAAAAAGCAGCTTATGCTATGACAGCAAAGCCAGATATGCCCCCTCGGCAATACCTTAAAAAATTTGAAAAGAGCATTTCGACGCTTTGATGTGGCCTTTAACCCTAACTCTGTAGAATTTAAGACTGCACACTTTTATGGACTCTAAAAAGACATTGTGTCCCAGTTAATTCGTGAATTTGACGGGAAAAAACACTGGAATGGATAATAGAACAGGGGACCAAACTATATGAAGTGATATTTGGTCAGAGAGAGGAAGGACCTAAGAATAAGGAGACAAAACCAAAGTCTAAAGAACCCACGCCAGCGATTCTGGGAGTAAATTCTGTAAAGATGCCACTTGAATCATCCCAGACTCAAGAAAGAAACAACATGACACCTAGCCAAAAGCGGCATGCCTCCACAGAGGACATCACCCCAAACTCCTATATTCCAATCCATTGATCCCAGAAATAGAGATTCTTACATTAGCCCAAGATATGTGGGTAATTCTCCCAGAGTGGGGTTTTGCCACCATATGTCATGTCTAAATAACAATCAAAATTAAACATACAATGAATGACCCATATCAGACACTAGGGACTTGGAGTAGATATGACCCTATCAATGGTATATGGCCACCAAGAAAGACCAAGATATGTGGATAGATTCATTGAAAATGGAAACATGCATAGGGGACAATTCCCACCAATTGAAAGACAAAATATGAATTATGTCCCTCGCCAATATAATCAGTCACTACCACCAGTCGACCACGGTCAAAGGATGGTCACTCTGCATTCTCCACCTCCTGTATCACATGAATTCAGCGGTAACACAAATAGAAATCAATCTCCTGAGAGGTAGCAGAATAGGCCTAATCAGAGTGAGTTTAATCACTACTGGTTTAGGCCACAAAGAGAAGAATTCAGACACATGGACAGGTTTCAATGCTTAGAGGCCCACATCAAAATGTCGTCTGAAAAGATATGAAGTTATGTGCAGTTCAATAGCAACAGTCCAGTGAAGGTGCAGAATGTCATAGGAGTGATCTTGTGCATTCTGACAATAAGTGGCTAGTTAATAATCTCTGCAATGATGAAAACACAGATACCTGTGAATCACCTTTGAATAACGGTTCTGAATTTCTTACAGATTAAAAAATAAGAAAACAAATGAATGAAAGTGAGAGAGGGAATTTCAACACACACAACAATAAAGTGTGGTTCAATTTAGAGTTGAAAAAAACAAGGGGTGGCTTGGATGTCCCTCTGCCGGACATTAGTCTCGGTTATGAGAGACTTACCCAGAGTCTTTAGCTCACTATCTTTCATAGAGGAGAAATATCTAAAACATATCAAACTTTGTCCTGCCCTAGTGCAGTCCAGCATTGAAATACTAAGCAATTCTCCTCTGAACAAGAGTACCAACAGCAACCCCAGACACGTGTTTCGGTCAGGTTGGACCTCATCAGTTTGGTGGAGCTGTGCCTCTCTAAGAATAGTGAGCAAGGGGTCCACGTCTCTGGATTCCCCTAGTAATTTAGGGTATGACCTAAAGTTACTTAAATATGCAAAGAACAAGGGGGGGTCCTGGGAGTCCCTCTGCCGGACATTAGTCCCGGTTATGAGAGACTTACCCAGAGTCTTTAGCTCACTATCTTTCACAGAGGAGACATATCTAAAACATATCAGTTTTTGTCCTGCCCTAGGGCAGTCCAGCACCAAAATGCTAAGCAATTCTCCTTTGACCAAGAGTACCAAAAGCAACCCAGGACACATGTTTTGGTCTGGTTGGACCTCATCAGTGGGGTGAAGCTGTGCATCTCTAAGAATAGTGAGCAAGGGATCCACGTCTGGATTCCCCTAGTAAATTAAAGTGAGATCCACATCTGGATCCGACTATTGAGGTTTGTGAAAATGAAGAAAAAAAGGGGGAAAATGAACAATAAAAACCCAAAGAACAGAGAAACCGATTTAAAAAGAGCATCCAATGTGAAAAAAAAACACAAGGTGAAGAGGTAGGATTCACAGATAGATTATCCTCACTTGATAGCCAGAATGCTGTTGACACCCATACAGAGGAATCAGTAACTTAAAAGAAGCGTGCAGGTCAGTCACCTGAGGAGTATTTTGAAACACAGATATTCCAAGGTACAGAAATGACAGGCTCTTTGCAAAACACGGATAAGTGTCATGCGCCAGAAGTTGACAGGCTGTCTTGTGACACTTGTGAAAATATCCAGTTAAAAGGTTGCAGTGTAGAGAATCCAGTCAATGAGAAAAGTATAATAAGAAATGGGGGTGTGAGCACTAATGGTCCCAAGTCAGAGGGGCAGTCCGTGGCTGCAATCCAAATGTTTTCTGAGCCCAGGAGAATAGACAAAGACATTCAAAATAAACTGGGCCAAAAGGAGGGAAAGCTGTTGTTTCAAATGCCCATTTGCCTAGCAAAGAGTAGAAAAGAGTTAAGGAAAGTAAGTCCTGAAATCAGCAGAAATTCACACTTTTTATGTGTAATAGAAGAGGTTGAAGAAAGGCACTATCCTCCTATTACCGTTGAAGAACAATTTAATGCATTTGCAATGATTGATACAGGTGCCCAAGCAACGATAATGTCAAAAGAACTAATGAAAAGTCTCATTGAAAGGAGATCCCCACATAATTACATAAAGGTGAGGCAAAATGAAGTCCATGTGCACAACTTCAATGGGGAAGAAATACCCATCGAAGGTGTCACTGAGGTTGACATATAGATAGGGAATCATCGGATTAGACAGGAAGTATTGATCACTTCAATTAATGAAATAACTTTTCTCATAGGGACGAATTGCCTGAAGAGGTTGTTGCCCCCATTGATGGGGTAAATGGAGTATTGTAGTCCTTAGCTAAAATACCATTGAAACCTAAGAAAATAATGACACAAAACAACAGTGTAAAAGAATGCCATACTGTTTCTAAATCAGAAAGTGCAGTTGAAGTATATCTTCAGTATGTCTTTGTGCCCAGCGTCACTGTCATTCTCATGTTTCAGGATGAAATGCGAGGAGAAAAAGAGAAGCAGTCTTTGGAGATTTATTTGGACCTCAAGAAAAAATGGCAAACAGAAATATATGAAAACACATTGCTTTTTTATCTAAATGAAGAAAAACGCAAACTAAATGTCACTACAGAGATAAATAAAGAAAATCACATTTCACCATCTCAGAAATACACATGGGAGATGGCCAGCCATGGATTCCTATTCATGTGAATGGGCATCCTGAAATGATTGAAGCCACTTTAGCACTTGAACATGAAAGGAGTTTTATTAATGAAAAAGTACTACAGCAAATAATTCACAAGGAGGATATCCCAAAGTTCACAATACTTCTGCACTGCTAGAACTAACACCCAGGACATCAAAGATGACATCACAATTTTCAAGTCCTTACAAGGAGTTCTGTTTATAATGTCGGTATCAAGATGTTTGTGGGTGATCGGGAGATCTATGAGAAACTACTTAATGTATGAACGAATGTCCTTATCTAAACAAAACATTAAATTACAGTGTTGTTGTTAATACAGGAACATAACCCTACATACATATAAGAAGTGGGTGCAGCGTACACTGTAGAGGTAGAATATTTTTATTCTGGTAATTTAGCCTTGTAAAATAATGAAAGATATCCTTGGAGAGTTTTCAGCAATGTTAAGCATGGAATACATAGCTAATAGGTCAAGACCTACTGCATATGTGTGCTAGTACAAACAATGCATACAAATTAGAGGCACATACGGGCAAACTACAGTATGGAAGACAGAAACAACATCAATACAAAATGTCAATAACATTATAGGTAATCATCAAGTAGACACATGAATTGTGTGTTTACGGTCTGCATAATGGCCCATATCTGTGCACCATGAGCTGACACCAAACCCTAAGGAAAGTACTTCTACAATATACATGTAGTTTAACGTATTCTACATATATAGCAACTTTTCCATTTAAAAATGTGTACTGTCAGTGAAGAAAACCAGTCAGTCTTCATATGTCAGTGAACAAAACCAAATTCCTCAGATTTCTGATGTCATCAGTGATGTCATCAATGACCATTGTGATGTCATATTTGATGTCCTCAGTGTAAGTCTTAGCAGTGCACAGTGGTGGCATGAGTTACGGTTGCTTACCTTACCATAACTGGTGAATTTCTGGGGGTTTTCGATTTTACTTGTAACCATAATATCCCTTTAAAAAAGTTTTTCCACTGAATTAGTTAGGTTTTTATTAGTGCAACTTAACCATAAAGTCTCTTTAACAAAGTTTTTTTCACTGGGTGTATATTACATGGACGCGGTAGCGTCCATTTAGTTATGGTTAAATTTGTGTTTCCATAGGAAGAGCATTTTTTGGGTGGCTTATAACTTTGCTCCCTCTGGACGAATCCTCACCAAACTTTTCAAAAAAAAGTATATGGCCCACTCTGAATTTTTCTGCAAAGTTTGGAGAGGTTTGGTCCAGGGGGGGCAAAGTTATAGGGGGAGGTCCCAAAACTTTTGTTTTTTCCCATAGACATAATGGGAAAAAACTTTGCGCATGCCTACAGCCGAAACCGCTGGACGGATTTACACCAAATTTGCGGCAGGAGTGGGGGCTTGGTCCCGAAAGCGTGCTTTTGCAAATGTGGTGTAAATCCATCCAGTAGTTTTGTTTTAAAATTACCAAAATGTAAGGCAAAAGTATTAGTGATATCTCCATTCGCTCCGGGAACGGACTTCCCGGTTCGCTCCGCGGACAGTGCCCTGATTGGCCGAGCGGCTTGCGTGATGTCCGCGGACATGCGACGTGTTTGCTGATTGGACAGCGTGGTGCGTGAAGCGCGTCAGATTTTCTGTGGCGCCGCCATCTTGCATTCGACTAATGCACTTGTGGTGTCATCAGTGATGTCATCAATGACATTTGTGTTATCATCTTTGATGTCCTGGGTGTTAGCGTTAGCAGTGCATGGTGGCGCGAGTTATGGTTGCTTATCTTACCATAACTGCTGAATTTCCAGGGTTTTTCGGTTTCACTTTGAACCATAATGTCCCTTTGACAACATTTTTTTACTGAATTTCATAGGGTTTTAGTAGCGCAACTGAACCATAACGTCCCTTTAACAACGTTTTTTTACTGAATTTCATAGTTTTTTAGTAGCACTACTTAACAATAATAACTTTGACTTTATGTACATGTAATATGGAACATACTGAACCCTTTCTACTGAATTTGACTGTCCGCAGACATGTTCGAACAACAGTACCACCACCTAAAAACTCTGGGGGGGTATGTGTAATTGTTATATCATAACATAGGAACATTTAACAAATTCACAAAGCAGCACACATACAAAGAATATGTAGTAATACTTAAGAAATGTAACCCATATATGTAACACACTAACAATTCATTTAAATACAATATGTTCTAAAATAGAATATACCAAAAGAAGATAAAGTGGCTTCAAACATAATTACCTCACAGACACTCCACAACTAAGAGCAAGACCAGACGTACAGACTACTCATCACATACTTTCCTGAAATAGTAAGTGCACTTCATTTTACTTATATATTTATACACTTTCTGTATTAGATAAAAAAAAATTACTTTTTTGTTTTCTCACAGAAATGTGTACTACTCTGGAGTGGCTAGAGGAGCATTTCCCACAAGACGAAATGTCAGAAGATAGTGTACCTAATGGTACACACTTTACTTTATAAACCAATTAATAAATATTATTTTGTATACATTTAACATATATATTTTTATTTTTTACAGACCATACAAAAATTGCCACTACCACAGAAAAAGAAGCGGTGGATAACACTCTGGAACACATTAACCAAAAAATGGACCAACTTATGGCAAATTTTAACGATTTAAAGAACTTTGTGGAAGATCACCTTAAACTACCAACAACATACCATTGTCCCACATGTACTTGTCCCCCCTCACCATATCCCACTCATTTAACCCCAAACCCTCTCCATGGACCAAAACATTTTGATGACATTTCCATCCCTTCTTCACCTGATCCCAATTATGTTGAAATCCCTAATTCTCCTGTTTTTGTTTCCGTTTCTGCCCCACCTTCTCAGTCATAAATTGTTTATATATGTCAAATAAAGTTACTGTTTTATATTGTGTTGTAATTACTTTCAGTTCTTTGTGTTAAAACCAATTTAGGTGTCCATGGACAGCACGGTTGTTCGGAAATGTTCGTAAATAAACGAAAATGTAAGTGTCCTGAGGACACTATATCTGTCCGTAATGTTCTCATGCAAGTTGAAACTGTTCTAAGAACACTCATACTGTCCTGAATTGTTCGTAAAAAAACGAAAATGGAGGTGTGCTGGGGACGCTATGTCTGTCCGTATTGTTTGCAAGTAAGTTAAATTGTGCTAAGAACAAATGGCTGTCCGTAACTGTTCATTTTACGTGTGACGCACTTTTAATTAGTTCGGGACCCGAACACTGTCCGTAGAACATCAACACGCATGCGCTAAACAATGTCCGTACATTGGGTGTCCTGCGGACGGCCGCTTCCTTAGCGAACATGCTCACGAAGCAATCATGTGACCGCGCCCACGCTGATCGCGTGTTCTGAATGGGGACACTGTTCGTATCCCCGAACAGTTTAAAAGTACATTTCCAAGTAATCCACAATATTTCTCATTAAAAACTCACCATACCACAAATCCCACATACTAATCCTAAGTTTCCACATAGTTTTTGTGACTTTTTGAACCTTTTTTGGTGTTCGATCTGTCTTGCGGATGGCGCGCATGTCCGTGAACCGCATACAAGTACCCCTATAAAAGACCACGCCCTAGAGCTTATTCTCATTGTGTTTCTGGCTATTCCACAGAGCACACTGCATTTTGCTGCATACTTTGCTGATGTTGAGATTTCCATCTCCAAGACGATGACATCCATGGCTCCACTATTGCCACCTGGTGCTACATCTGCCTCAGCACCACACCCACCCCCTCCACCACCACCATCTCCCCAAGGGCCTGAAGAGGGGAACAGGAGTGAGGATACAGAGGAGGAAGAAGAGGATGACGAGAATGAGGTAGAGGAAATCCCTACTACCCGCCCTCGGCGTGATTCTTGGGTGTGGCGGTGGTTTACCGTTCATGGGAATGTTCCTAAGGCTCGTACGAACCGTGTCACCTGCAATGAGTGCAAAATGGTACTCAGTCGTGGGAGGCAGGGTGCGTACAGCTTTGGGACCACGACCATGAAGCGACACCTGAACTCATTCCACACTGGGGCCATTTGCCAGGTTGTACCTTGCGAAGAGCGTAGTAGGTTGATTGCCTCTACTTCATCCTCCGTTTCTGATCCTGTCACCACAAGGAACACCTCTGTGGGACAGCGTCTTCCTCAAGCTGCCTCACAGGCCATACAGAATTCTGATGACCATTACCTTTCGAGGGTCACAGTTGTATATATGTACTGTGACACAGTACTCTGCAGGGGGGAGCGACTTCGGAGTGCTTTTGAGACTATCGTCTCAGAGCACGAGAAGACCTGCTCACTACCCAAATAAAACCCACTCTACATCTTCCTCTCTCAGCTCGCCCTTTCTTATCCCTGCAGTTGGTGTCCCCCTCTTTACCCTCAATTCCCCTCCTCTCCTAGTGTGTCATGTATAAAAAACCCAAAAAAATACAAAATAACAAAAATAAAAAAAGGCTCTTTTCAGAGCCGCCTTTCACAGTTAAAAAATAGAAGTGAAGATAAATAAAGCAGGGTCCTTTGTATATCTTAAAAGTCCGGGGACAGTTCATGAACATTAAAAAAATTGGGGTGCTACCCTATTGTAACCATTGCATTTTTCTCTGGGAGCAAGTGGTGGCTCTGAAAAGAGCCTTTGGGAGGGGTTTGTATGCCAAAAATTATAAATACTTAACACCTACTTCAAAATGGATGCTGTATTTCTAAAAAAAGTCGCAATGCATTTTGTACATTTCTCAGAAAAATCTGATTGCCAGCATAAGTAAGATGGACTCCATCTCTGCGAAAAATGTATGTACTACGAAACATAATATTTTCGTTGTGAAAAGAGGACATGCCAAAATCTCTTAGGAAGGCACAAACAGCCTTATTGACATTACGCCTTGCTTTCTCCATTTGTGGACCACATGAGAAAGAACGAAGCCATATTTGTCTCTGCGCAATCCGTGAAAAAATTACTTTGGAGTTTGGAAACATGTCCATGATCTTCTGAAGTCCTTCTTTCATTGCAAATTGCAAAGAAATTCCAGACACATGTCCTAAACTGTTCCCTCCACAATGAACCACAATTATGTCTGGATCTTCCTCTATCTTCAAAGTTGAACAGAGAGGTAGCAAGTCCACTTCATTCCACGCACTCCATGCCAGTGCACTTCCACATGTGGGAATCCAAGTTCTATAGATACTCCACAGCTTTCTGAATGCACCTTCAACCAATGTATCCACGAGTCTCCCAAAAGCCACACAATCTGTTTTTTGAAACACTCAGCCATAGCTATCTGTTCTTCTCTCAGCAAAAAGAATATCTGAGAAAACCTCTCCTAGCACAACACACTCACTAAACTTTACTGACCAATCCCTTGCTACATTCAATCTCATTTGCATGCCTCCCCACCCCAAATTCCCCGGATGTAATACGCGGTGTCCTAGAACTACCGCCATGTCCGCGAACATATCGTAACATTGACAGCCCTTCTACCATTTCCACTTCACTCTCTGTGCCATTCCCTCATTGGATGTAGCTAAGAAATCACATGACCAATCACCAATCAAATCCAAGACCTCTACATGTAACTACATCATCATAGATCAGCACTGCAAATGTACGGTGAATCTCTCGGAGTACAAGTCTCATACCATTGGCAAGCACAATCTATGAGAAATACTTTACAAGTCTCCAAGATTTCTACTTGCAGCTTCGTACATATCCATATGCATGAACACAAACTACAGGTATGCATATTTTCTATACAGTACATGAACACATTTTCTAACCGACTTTTACCTTGTATAATCTGTAAAATGAATCTACGATAATTTTTTCATTGTCCTAAAATTAACTGTGACTTACAAACCTTTATACCGTTTAATTTCTTCATACACACACACACGCAAATAATGTTAAACCAACATTTTTGAAATAAAATATATAGACTACATATAATCAAACAAAATTACATGCACACTCTATGATCAAATCTCAAACAATAATATTTGTACAAACACATAATTGGTTTTCATTTTTTCAATTTATATAATTACTTACATTTATATAGGACAAGCAGGCTATGACATTGACTGACTATTACGTGGAAAAGCAGGCTATGACATTGACTCACTATTACGTGGAAAAGCTTAGTTACAGGAATAGTGGTATACAGTGCTACATTATGAATTTCACAAGCCATAGTAAAGATATTTTCTTTCCTACAGTTAGTCATAGATAGTTTTAATGGTTTTGGGGAAGGCGCTGAGCATTTCAATTTAAAAAATCTATGTCTAAATTAAAAACAGTGCTATATACAAACCAAATTACTGATTTCTTTCTTTTACAATGCAGTGAAGACCATTCCCCAGAGAAGAAGCAGCCGAATTTGAAGTACAAAGAACAACTAAGAAGCAAACTGCTCATTTTAGAAAAAAAGTAAGTAAAATGTTACCATAATATTTGAATTATTACTCAAACACACTGTAAGGTTAATTCATGCTATTTCTGTGCCTAAAAATAGAGATTCTGCACCATAATGACCAAAAATCCCCCTGCCTTAAACAGTGATTTACTGGCAGAATGGCCCACAACTTCCTATTTTTTGACACACAAATTACCCAACTCAGCTGCTAGAATTTAGATGTTGTAGAACAAACAACTGTTTTAATTGTATAGCTTTAGATGTACTATTTATACTTCTCCAAACCACTGGCTTACTTCTTTCTATCATCTGAACCCCAGTTTAGTAACACAGTAATTCAAGAATACCCATCCCTAGTAGTAGTACTTCTCAAAGCACAATCACACGCCATTACATACATCTTTATCATCTTACTCAAACACTCATGCACACAACACACATGCATTCCAGAACACCCCAACTCATACCTTCTGTATTTTTTTCAACAGACCCTAAAGAATGCCTACCAAAAAGCAACTCCGTAGAAAGGAGCACAGAAGTAGAGCAAATGAAAAGAAAACTCTCCAACATAAACATCCATCTGCAGTAGAATTTGTAAAAAAAAAGTTGAAACACAACAGCTAATACAGTCATGTAGTGAAACAGATGAAGTTTCTAGTACAAAAACTTTGCCTCTATCAAAAAGTAAAACAAACCAAAAAACAATTAACAGAAAATCAACTATCACTACAAATAAAACTTCTTCTATAAATCTTGATGTAGTACAAAGTAAGCATACCAAGAAAATTATTTTAGCCAAAATGTTCCGTCACAAAGTCCTTCAAAATCTTATGAAAACAGGAGAGAAACCAGGTTCAACACTTCAAACCTATCGTAGAAAAGTAATCTTAGAAGTGTTGATAGACAGTGCAATTCTTCTCAAATGAAAGTTATTTATTTTAGTGTTAAACAGAATAAAACCACTAACAAAACTAATAACTAAATTACAAAAAAGACTTCTCAATAAATGAAATGTCAACAGAAATAACTTCTTAAATATCTGTGGAGGTGAATGGAGTCACACTACAAGCACAGAACCATACTTTAATGAAGAAGCGTACAAACAAAAGCAAACAAATACAATTGCCATACATAGCAGTGGTCGAGGTTATGAACAAGTTAATAACACCATAATGGAACAAGAAGTACTCCTTACAAAAATATGCCCTGAAAACATAGATTTACCCCTCCATTCAACTGAATCAGAACATCTAGTGTACAAATGGCCATGCACGTCAATGTGTAAAATTCCCAAAAAAATGTTCAAGTCTTTAAGCCAATTCCTCAACCAATATGTGAAAAGCAAAGACAAAATCAAAATTAAACTACTGCAAAATATGGATGCTTGTCCAGTACGCAAGTACACAGGACTACAAGGACATTCATTGGCCTGCATTACAGGACCTACTTGCAAAACAACCTTCCATGATATCAAAAGGATATGAACACATCATGCAAGTATAAGAAATCTAGTTTATAAACTGTACTATGCTAAAAGTCCTGCTTTAGCACTAGCCAATTTAATTAACATTCTTCTACATGGTACAGCAAAAGACCTACTAAAAGAAATTGACTATATCCAGACAAAATATTTTGGAAGTGAAACCCACTTACAAGATGAATTAGCTGTAAACCAACTTCGTAACAATTCTGCACATGGCAACCTTTCACTACACACATACAAAAAAGAAATACTAAAATTTGAAAGTACTTCAGCTGAAGTACCAAACCATGTGTGTGTATGTTGCCGCAGAACTTTTTATAAAAGTAACACAAAAACTGTAGACCTATCTTACAAAACAGAAGACAATGAAGAATCTAAATGGTTTGAATTAGCTCTCTACCTTATAGCAGAAAACAAATACGAAATAACTGACCCCATAATACTTTGCAGTTACTGCACTACAAAACTAGACACAACCAAACTCCTTCACGTGCTATCACAAATAACTTGGAATTATATCCACTACCAAAACCCCTTCAACAACTTAATTTATATGAGAGCATCATAATTCAAACAGTGCACCCATTTCAAGCTATAATACGCCTTCAACCAAAAACTGAAAAATGACCTCACTCTGAATTAGTGAATTCAGTAGTGGAAAAGTAGTGTATTTACAATTAGATCTAAAAGAAAATGTGCACACTCTAGGAGTGCAACGTCCATTGCAACAATCTTTAATTATCTTGGTAAATGGAGTACCTACAAAAGACAAAAAAAAATGGCAACAACTGGTAGATTTACATAAAGTTAGAGAAGCCCTGCAATATCTTAAAGAGAATAATGAATATTACAAAGAAATTAATATTGAAGAAAACTTGAAAGATACAACTGAAATAATTCAAGAGACACAGAAGCTGGTCAATTTGAGCTCCTAGATCCTGCTACAATATCAAACAAACACTTTAGACCATTATACAATTTATCCTTGCACTCTAATGACACCATAGAAGATGCACTGGAAACGTACCAAATGCGTCAAACAAAAGGATCACAATCAGCATATGGGAAAAAAGTATAGAAGCACGTGCTTTTCCTCTACTCTTTCCGACTGGCAAAGGAGGAAGATACGATGATAGACCTATTCAAATATCAGCATCAGAATATCGCTCATTACAAATGTTTTCTGAAGATCCCAGATTTTGACAAAATGTGGAATACATATTCCACCTACTCTATGAAAGTGAACTAGCAACTTTATGTTACAGAGTTGCACACATATTAAAATCAGGATCACACTTTCAAAATATGGCAGCTACACAATTATTACAAAAAGTTCAACAAAAAGATGAGGTTTTACAAGCAAATCTTACAAATCTATTAGCAAATATGCATGGTACTAAAGAGTACTGGTTTCAACGTCATGGAGATGTATGTTGTATGATCAGAAACCTTGGCCCACCCACTTGGTTTGTTACACTAAGTTGTGCAGAATATGCATGGGAAGATTTACATGCTTTCCTACGCATATCAAACGAAAACAAAACAAACATAGATATACTAACACCTGGGGAACTTTGTTCTCAGGATCCTGTTAATGTTTCAAGATATTTTCACCATCGCTTCATTGCTATGCTACATTTTATTTGTAATAAAACTGTTCCTCCCCTTGGAGAAGTGCAACACTTTTTTTGGAGAAAAGAATACCAAGCCAGAGGAGCACCACATGTCCACATGCTTTTATGGATTAAAGATGCTCCTAAATTTGGTCAAGACAGTGATGCCACTGTTTTACAGTTTGTGGAAAAATATGTCACTAGTGAAATTCCATCAGAATACACAAATAGTGATCTTCATGCAAAAATGTTACAATTCCAAAGACACAAATGTGGCAAATATTGTTGTCGCAAATATAAAAACAAAGGGAAATACTACACCAAATGCCGATTTGGTTTCCCTAGACCAGTTACAAATACAGGTCAAGTGAACAACCTCATGTCTTCAGTTAGACATAGGGCCTCATTACGACCCCGGCATTAAGGGTTTTACGGCGCCGTAAAAAAGGTGTAGGTGCCGTTAAACCCTTAACGCCTGATTACGAGGTCCGGTTGCGGGACACGACCTTAACGGCTGGTTTTACCAGTCGTTAAAGTAGGGTGCCGCAAAGGAACCTTGGTGCTAAGTACGGTGCCGCAATTTGCGGCACCGTACTTAGCGCCTTCCCCATTCTCATTGAATCCTATGGGGCAAAAATGGGAATGGGGAAGGGCCCATGGTGAATGGGGAATTACCGCCCCGCCAACCTTGGAATGGAGTGGTAATTCCACCATTCACCATGGCGGACCCCGGCATGGACCATGGTGCTAATATCACCATGTTTAAGTGCCGGGGTCGTAATGAGGCCCATAGTGTTAAAGGTAAGTAACCTAAAAATACATATTGCATAAAAAGAAAAGAAGAAAAATATATCAATGATTACAATGCAATCATTGCCCACTTATGGAATGCAAACATAGATAGGCAGTACATTGCAGACAAGTCTACTGCAGTTGCACAATATGTCACAGCATACTTAACCAAATAAGAAAAGACAGAGCTCCAAGACCTCTGGAATGACCTGTCATCAGATAAAACAGTGTCTCCGAAATTATACAGCTTGGGCATAAAAATTCTGTCCCACAGAGAATGTGGATCCTATGAAGCAGCTGATCGATTAACTGGTACTGCATTGTATGGTAAATCAGCAAATATAGTATGGCTAAGTCTTGGTCCAGCTAAATCTAGAAAAAGAGTTCTAAAATCATATGAAGATATAGAAACAATAGACAAACATGATCCCAACAGCCAAGACATTTTAAAAAACAATTTATTGGACACATACTACCCAAACAGGAGTACCACTTTGGAAACCATGTGTCTATACCACATAGCCCAAAACTACACATACAAAAATAATATAAAACCTGATGAACAAAACCGTAAATACAAAGTGACAAACTGTGAAGGCAGCTTAGTAAAACTAACCAAACCAAATTTAATTAATCATATCAAATTGTAATTAAAGACTCCTCAACATAAAGAAGTATATTACATGTCCCTGCTACAACTCTTTAAACCATGGAGAAAAGTAGAAGAAATACTAGATAACTATGACTCATATGAAAACGCTTTCAAAGCAAATGAAAGCAGTATAACTGATGTAAACTTTGCACAGTACAAAACAATGTTGCACAATGAACAGCAACACGAAGAAGAACTCCAGGCCCAACTAGATAAGGACACTCCTGACAGTAGTCAACCTTCTCTCACAGGAAGCCAAGAACCACTGGGAGACCCACTAATAACAAATGAGGCAGAATTAGCTATGATAGAAGTCGAAAACACCATGTGTCAGTACGAAGATAAAGAAGACTTAACTATACTACAATCAAAGCTAAACAATGAGCAATGAAACATTTTTCAAGAAGTAAGAAAATTGCACATGGTGTACAACATGAAAACAAAGAATGCACCTGTCAAAATTACAAACCTATACTATTGTATGCCAGTGGTGAAGCTGGTTCTGGCAAAACATTCCTAATCAAAATCATCAGTAAGTCCCTTCAACAATTGACAAACAACAAACTGTCAGCTGTTGTCACTTCCCCCACAGGGTTAGCTGCCTACAACATAGGTGGTGTCACTTTACACCGATTACTCAAAACAAACTATGAAGAGCTCTTTGCAGGAAAACACATTATTGTTTTCGGAGATCTTCTTCAATTGACACCAGTAAAAGGTGAGCCTATTTTTAAAACATTAGGACACAAACTCTTCCGTAAAACTGTTGGCAGCACAGGAAATGTCAACCTTTGGCAACATTTCCAATACAGAGAATTAACAGAAAACATGCGCCAATCTGCAGATCTCACTTATGCCAACATCTTAAAAAGTATCAGAGTTGGTATACTTTCTAAAGAAGCAGAAGCAATATTGAAAACCCGGCACATTCATGCACTTTATGGTGATAATGCATGTGCTACAGATGTTATGGAACAATTAGCCCACAAAAATGTCAATTGTATGGCCTTAATGACAACTCTTGCAAGCTGTTTCAAATTCAATGATATAATGTTAAGTAAGGAAATGCAACCAATAATGGAAATTAGCGCCACAGACAAACTAGATATACATGGAATGACACTACCCATGTGTGACCACGCCACAACAAGACTAAAAAATAGTTTAGAAAAATCAATCTCAAACACAGCAGGCTTGGGAAAGATATTAAAATTATCCTTAAATTGCAGAGTAATGCTGAAACGTAACCTTGACGTGGACCAAGGACTAGTTAATGAAGCACTGGGTACAGTTGTTGGCTTTCAAACATACCCACGTGACAACAAAATTCAGTTTGTCAATATTCTCTTTGACAATTTTTCAGAAGTAAAAAGAATAGGACGCTCAACAGCTCGATTCCTTCTCCTCAAAGACATGTATTTTAGCAGAGAACAATTTTCTCTAACTCTTGCATACGCAGTCACCATTCATAAATCACAAGGTCTTACCCTAGACAAAGCAATGATAGACATTGGTAACACAGTCTTTAAAGAAGGCATGAGCTAAGTAGCACTATCACGCTTACGTATACTTGATGGTCTATTTCTAATCGACTTTGATGCAAGTAAAATAAACGCTGATATTCCTTGCATTTTAGAATACAATAGACTTCGTTCACAATACACCCCCATCTACAAACATATCCTGTTCCACAAAAAGGAAAATGTTTTAAAAGAAAAATAAATCAAACACAAAAGCAACATGATGTCACTGCAAATCCTCCAAAGAGAGTAAAAGAAAGTAATACTTCATCAAGTGCCACAAGCAAAAAAGAATCAATTAGGGAAAGTAAACCAGGTACTTCTTCAAAGAAGGAAGACAAACGCCAAAAAAAGCAGTCAGATACAGAACTACCTGGTCCATTTAAACTCTCAAATATAGTTGGTGTAAGTTGCTACGCAAATGTAGCAATGAATATTCTATTTCAATTACCACCAATTGTTGAGAACATTTACTTACACAGTACAGACCCATTGTGTTTGCAAATGTTAGTACTTCACAGAAATGCAGCAAACAATCCTGACAACACGTATAGTGTTTATGGAATAAGACAACAATTGGACTACTGTGCTGGAATGGTGAAATTCACTATAAACTCATAGGAAGATGCACAAGAAATTCTAAGGTACTTACTATTAGTACTGGAAAACAAAAAAATACCTATAAATGAAATCTTCCAGATATCATACATGTGGAAACATACATGCACTCTCTGAAACAATGTGACACAAGAACAAATCCCCAATGAACGATTTGTGTATATGTAAATACCTAATTGTGAATCCGTTCCATTTCAGCAACTTTTACAAAATGCAAACCATGGTAGATTATGTTCGACCTGCAATTCAGATAATCGCTCCACGTTTGTAATACAAACACATAGTAAATACGTAATACTAATGCTTCTACGTTACAATGCAGATGATACCAAAAACAACTGCAAGCTGACTGGATTCACACATGGTCAAATATCACTTGGTAGGAAATCCTTCACAACAATAGGTATAATCTACCACGCAGGAGCCACAACCAATTCAGGGCACTACACTGCTTATATAAAAAAGAAATGTGGATGGCTCGAATGTAATGATAGTACCATTACTCCAAGCAGAGATTACCAGCAAATCTTACAAACGCTTATTTAATGTTCTTAAAACCAGAATTTGATAACTAAACTGTACTTAAACCTTAAGTACACTTGTAGTAAAATAATATAAACTGTCACACTATTCCAAAAGCTATCTAACTGCCCAAAGATGCTAAGACAACTAATCAGATAAATTAATAGCACTCAAATAGAGAAAAAAACAGACAGTTAGAATACGCCAATTGGTATCTAACTGTCCCAAAATTTAGAAATATCCAAACAGATAAATCAATACCATGAAATTATATCAAAAAATAAATAGTTAGAATACGCCTACTGGTATCTAACTGCTCCAAAACTTTACAATATCCAAACAAATACCTAATATCTTACTGCTCCCAAAAACTGCAACAATCCAATGTATAAAGCATTAGCCAGAAACAACAAGTAAACGCTGAAAACAAACAAACAAATAAACTGTAGCATAACACAAAAAGGTTTTTTTTTTTAATCCAACATGGATTTTTTTCCCCCACAGACCCAATGATTTTAGCAACAAACACAGAAACTGAGCAAATTGCACAGTACTCTGGTTTGGCATCTACTAAATATGAGGGTCAATAAAAAGAAGAAAATGTTGATTGTACAATGTAATAAGTCTTTATAAAATACTAATACTAACATGCTATTTTCTTTTATCACAGAAATGAACAAGAAAAACATGGACTCCCGTTACTAAACCAAATAGTAAGTATAACATGATAAATACAATCATCGCAGCAAATCACACCCATACTGGCTTATAACAATGTTCCTTATAAATTTGTTTTTGACCCAAAGTTATAAGCCATGCACCCAACATTCTATACCCTGGCCACAACCACCACAACCACCGCAGCATATCACACCCATAGATTCAAGCATTGCAACCATTTTAATGTCCGCGGACACAAGGAAGTTCCTAGAACACATTCAACTTGGCAGAGGACGCTACGGACAGCGTCCTCAGGACACCGCCTTTTTCTTTATGTACGAACATTTCAGGAAACCGCGAGGGTTCTTAGAACACTTTCAGCTTGACAACGAACAATACAGACAACGTCTTCAGGACACCCCCTGCGAACATTCCAGGACCCCACGAGTCTTCTTAGAACACTTTCAGCTTGACACCGAATACATTCTGCTTATTTACGAACATTTCATAACAGCTGTGTTGTCCGCAGACAAATCGAACACAACAAAAGCGTCTAGCACATCCAAAAATACAACATTGCACCTATCTCATACTCCCCCACCCTCCCCAAACACTCTTACACACCAACACACCCCACTAAATACAATTTTTAAACCAAGTTTCACCTCGCTGTCTGCGGTCGTCCGCGAATGCAAGATGTCGGGCGCCACCAAAAATCTGACACGCTCCATGCCCCACGCCGTCCAATCAGTGAACACGTCAGATGTCTGTGGACATCGCGCAAGCCGCTCGGCCAATCAGGGCACTGTCCGCGGAGCGAACCGGGAAGTCTCTCCGCGAAGCGAACGGAGATATCACTAATTTTTTTGCCTTACATTTTGGTCATTTTAAAAAAAACTACTCGACGGATTTACTCCAAATTTACAAAAGCACGCTTTCTGGACCAAGCCCCCACTCCTGCCGCAAATTTGATGTAAATCCGTCCAGCGGTTTGGGCTGTAGGCGTGCGCAAAGTTTTTTCCCATCATGTCTATGGGAAAAAAATAACAGTTTTGGGACCCCCCATATAACTTTGCCCCCCCCGGACCAAACCTTTCCAAACTTTGAAAAAAAATTCGGAGTGAGCCATATACTTTTTTTGCAAAGTTTGGTGAGGATTCGTCCAGAGGGAGCGAAGCTATAAGCCACCCAAAAAATGCTCTTCCTATGGAAACACCAACTTAACCATAACTACATGGGTGCATGTAATTACATAACTACATGGCCACGGTAGTGGCCATGTAGTTATGGTTAAGTTGGTGTTTCCATAAGAAGAGCACTTTTTGGGTGGCTTATAACTTCCCAAAACTTTTTTTTTCCCATAGCCTGAATGGGAAAAAAATTTGCACACGGCTACAGCCTGAACCGCTGGACAGATTTACACCAAATTTGCGGCAGGAGCGGCAGCCTGGTCCCCTAAGCGTGCTTTTGCAAATTTGGTGTAAATCCGTCCAGTAGTTTTTTAAAAAAATGACCAAAATGTAAGGCAAAAAAATTAGTGATATCTGTGTTCGCTTCGGGGACGGACTTCCCTGTTCGCTCCGCGGACAGCACCCCGATTGGCCCAGCGGCTTGCGTCATGTCTGCGGACATGCGACATGTTCACTGATTGGGCGGCGTGGTGCGTGATGCGTGTCAGATTTTCTGTCGCGCCCGCCATCTTGCATTTGCGGACGTCCGCAGACAGCGCGGTGAAAGTTTGTTCAAAATGTGTATTTAGTAGAGTGTGTTGGTGTGTAGAAGTCTTTGGGGAGGATGGGGGAGTATGAGATAGGTTCAAAGTTGTATTTTATTTATGTGCTAGACGCTTTTGTTGTGTTCGATTTGTCTGCCGACAACACGGCTGTTCTGGAATGTTCGTAAATAAACAGAATGGATTCGGTGTCAACTTGAAAGTGTTCTAAGAACACTCGTGGTGTCTTGGAATGTTTGCAGGGGGTGTCCTGGAGACGTTGTCTGTATTGTTCATTGGCAAGGTGAAAATGTTTTAAGAACAATCGCGGTGTTCTGAAATCTTCGTACATAAAGAAAATGGGGGTGTCCTGAGGACGCTGTTTGTATTGTCCTCTGGCAAGTTGAATGTGTCCTAGGACCTTCCCCCTGTCCGCGGACATAAAAATGGTTGCAATGCTTGCATCTATGAGTGTGATATGCTGCGGTGGTTGTGGCCAGGGTATAGAATGTTGGGTGCATGGCCATTTGGCCATGGACCCAAGAGTGTATGCCCTGGCCACAACCACCGCAGCATATCACACCAATAGTGGCTTTTAACTTTGGGTCAAAAACTAATTTATAAGGAACAATGTTATAAGCTTTTATGGGTGTGATATGGTGCGATGATTGTATTTATCTTGTTATACGTACTATTTGGTTTAGTAACGGGAGTCCATGTTTTTCTTGTTCATTTCTGTAATAAAAGAAAATAGCATGTTAGTATTAGTATTTTATAATGACTTATTACATTGTACAATCAACATTTTCTTCTTTTTATTGACCCTCATATTTAGTAGATTACAAATCAGAGTACTGTGCAATTTGCAAAGTTTCTGTGTTTGTTGCTAAAATCATTGGGTCTGTGGGAGAAAAAAAATCCATGTTGTATAAAAAAAAAACCTTTTTCTGTTATGCTACAGTTTATTTATTTGTTTGTTTTCCGCGTTTACTTGTTCTTTCTGCCTAATGCTTTAGGCATTGAATTGTTTCAGTTTGTGTGAGCAGTAAGATATTAGGTATTTGTTTGGATATTGTAAAATGTTGGCCCAGTTAGATACCAGTAGGCGTATTCTAACTGTTTATGTTTTGATATAATTTCGTGGTATTGATTTATCTGTTTGCATATTTG
Source organism: Ambystoma mexicanum (assembly GCF_040938575.1). Taxonomy (NCBI): domain Eukaryota; kingdom Metazoa; phylum Chordata; class Amphibia; order Caudata; family Ambystomatidae; genus Ambystoma; species Ambystoma mexicanum. The sequence continues at coordinate 307,806,730 of NC_090936.1, forward strand.
TAAATTTTGGGACAGTTAGATACCAATTGGCGTATTCTAACTGTCTATTTTTTGCTCTATTTCAGTGGTATTAATTTATCTGATTAGTTGTAGAATCTTTGGGCAGTTAGATAGGTTTTGAAATATTGTGACAGTTTATATTTTTTTACTACAAGTTTACTTAAGGTTTAAGTACAGTTCAGTTATCAAATTTTGGTTTTAAGAACATTTAATACGCGTTTTGTAAGATTAGCTGGTAATCTCTGCTTTAGAGTAACGGTACTATCATTACATTCAAACCATCCAAATTGTTTTTTTATATATGCAGCGTAGTGCCCTGAGTTGGTTGTGGCTCCTGCGTGGTAGATTTTACCTATTGTTGTGAAGGTTTTCCTACCAAGTGATATTTGACCATGTGTGAATCCAGTCAGCTTGCAGTTGTTTTTCGTACCATCTTCATTGTAAAGTAGAAGCATTAGTATTACGTATTTACTATGTGTTTGTATTAGTAATGTGGAACGATTATCCGAATTGCAGGTAGAACATAATCTACTGTGGTTTGCATTTTGTGCAAGTTGCTGAAATGGAACAGATTCACAATTAGGTATTGATATATAGACAAAGCGCTCATTGAGGATTTGTTCTTGTGTCACATTGTTGCAGAGAGTGCATGTATGTTTCCACATGTATGAAATCTGGAAGATTTCATTTATAGGTATGTTTTTGTTTTCCAGTACTAATAGTAAGTACATTAGAAATTCTTGTGGATCTTCCTGTGAGTTTATAGTGAATTTCACCATTCCAGCACAGTAGTCCAATTGTTGTCTTATTCCATAAACACTATACGTGTTGTCAGGATTGTTTGCTGCATTTCTGGGAAGTACTAACATTTGCAAACACAATGGGTCTCTACTGTGTAAGTAAATGTCAACAATTGGTGGTAATTGAAATAGAATATTCATTGCTACATTTGCGTAACAACTTACACCAAATATATTTGAGAATTTAAATGGTCCAGGTAGTTCTGTATCTAACTGCTTTTTTTGGAGTTTGTTTTCCTTCTTTAAAGAAGTACCTGGTTTACTTTCCCTAATTGATTCTTTTTTGCTTGTGGTACTTGATGAAGTTTTAGTTTCTTTTAGTCTCTTTGGAGGATTTGCAGTGACATCCAGTTGCATTTCTGTTTGATTTAGTTTTCTTTTAGAACATTTTCCTTTTTGTGGAACAGGATATGTTTGTAGATGGGGGGTGTATATTGAACAAAGTCTATTGTATTCTAAAATGCAAGGAATATCAGCGTTTACTTTACTTGCATCAAAGTTTATTAGAAATAGACCGTCAATTGTACGTAGGCGTGTCAGTGCTACGTAGCTCATGCCTTCTTTAAAGACTGTGTTACCAATGTCTATCATTGCTTTGTCTAGAATAAGACCTTGTGATTTATGAATGGTGACTGCGTATGCAAGAGTTAGAGAAAATTGTTTTCTGCGTACATACATGTCTTTGAAGAGAAGGAATCGAGCTGTTGAGCGTCCTATTCTTTTTACTTCTGAAAATTTGTCAAAGAGAATATTGACAAACTGAATTTTGTTGTCACATGGGTATGTTTGAAAGCCAACAACTGTACCCAGTGCTCCATTAACTAGTCCTTGGTCCACGTCAAGGTTACGTTTAAGCATTACTCTTCAATTTAAGGATAATTTTAATATCTTTTCCAAGCCTGCTGTGTTTGAGATTGATTTTTCTAAACTATTGAGTCTTGTTGTGGCTTGGTCACAAATGGGTAGTATCATTCCATGTACATCTAGTTTGTCTGTGGCGCTAATTTTCATAATTGGTTGCATTTCTTTACTTAACATTATTTCATTGAATTTGAAACAGCTTGCAAAGGTTGGCATTAAGGCCATACAATTTACATTTTTGTGGGCTAATTGTTCCAAAACATCTGTAGCACATACATTATCACCATAAAGTGCATGAATGTGCCGGGTTTTCAATATTACTTCTGCTTCTCTAGAAAGTATACCAACTCTGATACTTTTTAAGATGTTGCCATAAGTGAGATCTGCAGATTGGCGCATGTTTTCTGTTAATTCTCTGTATTGGAAATGTTGCCAAAGGTTGACATTTTCAATGCTGCCAACAGTTTTACGGCAGAGTTTGTGTCCTAATGTTTTAAAAATAGGCTCACCTTTTACAGGTGTCAATTGAAGAAGATCTCCGAAAACAATGATGTGTTTTCCTGCAAAGAGCTCTTCATAATTTGTTTTGAGTACTTCTTGTAATCTGAGGTGAATCAAAGCTAACATTAGGTTGGACACCATGCTCACTTCATCTATTAGTAGCATTTCCATTTGTTTCAATACTCTGCGTACTTCCATTGCAGCTTCTGCAGAAAGTTTGTAATAATCTAACTTGTTTTGGTGTTCTACTGGCAGGAGTAGTAATCAGTGTAAAGTGACACCACCTATGTTGTAGGCAGCTAAACCTGTGGGGGCAGTGACAGCAGCTGACAGTTTGTTGTTTGTCAATTGTTGAAGGAACTTACTGATGATTTTGATTAGGAATGTTTTGCCAGAACCAGCTTCACCACTGACATACAATAGTATAGGTTTGTAATTTTGGCAGGTGCATTCTTTGTTTTCATGTTGCACACCATGTGCAATTTCTTTTGTTATTTCTTGAAAAATGCTACGTTGCTCTTTGTTTAGTTTTGATTGTAGTGTAGTTAAGTCTTCTTTATCTTCATAGTGACACATGGTGTTTTCTACTTCTATCATAGCTAATTCTGCCTCATTTGTTATTAGTGGTTCTCCCAGTGGTTCTTGGCTTCCTGTGACAGAAGGTTGACTACTGTCAGGAGTGTCCTTATCTAGTTGGGCCTGGAGTTCCTCTTCGTGTTGCTGTTCATTGTGCAACATTGTTTAGTACTGTGCAAAATTTACATCAGTTATACTGCTTTCATTGGCTTTGAAAGCGTCTTCATATGAGTCATAGCTATCTAGTATTTCTTCTTCTTTTCTCCATGGTTTGAAGAGTTGTAGCAGGGACATGTAATATATGTCTTTATGTTGAGGAGTCTTTAACCTTTTAAGTGCCATGGGTATTTCTCCCCAGTGCCAGGGCCTTTTTTGGTGATTTTGGTATGTGGCCATTCAATGCCTTGTAACTTTATTGTTACATGAGATATCTCGGCCAAATTTGGCTCCTTTTTTTCCCACATGTAGGCGGTCGTAACGCCACCCAGGAATCCCAGGTTGCTGTAGGGGGGTGAGAGAAAATAAGGAAAAAGTGCACAAATTTTGGGTTTTTTCAAAAAATGCCAATAAAATGATGTACATAGAAGCCTGTGGTTTTTTCCTTGTAAGAGCTAGGAACAAATGGTTTGCTGTGCTGAGTTCCCCAATATCGTGGCTTTCAGGAACAGGTTGAGTGGTAATGGAAAAAAATTATTTTGATGTGGTTATCAACCGTTTTGTGAGTGGTAGGCGATTTTTGCCATTTTTGCCAATTAGACATGCATGGACGGAATGGAAGAAAAGGGCAGGAAAGCCAAATTGGAGGACAGAAAAGCATATATTTCTGAAAAGTAGACAAAATTCCAAGTTTAGGAAGGGGTGATTTGCATAGGTCAGGCAACAACTAGGTAGGGGAAACTTCCATCGAATGGGGGAAAAGCGGGAAAATGACTGAAAAAAAGGTATGTGTTGGACATGGTTGGCTTGGTACGGCAATGGCTTCTATGAATTTTGAGAAAAGCAATGCTCCGCTACATTCCCCGACTCTTGCAGTTAGGAGAGCATACCATTTTTGTAGTGTTTTTACAAAACAAGCAATACCACAAGCCAAACACTGAGCCATGGTACACAAGAGTTTTATGCTCACGGCCTGACCAGACGCACTTAGCATGTGTAAATTGGGAAAACCAATGTGGTGAGGAACGGCAGCCATACATTTTTTGAAAGAGCACAGGCAGACCTTTTTAAGGGTAGGTGACTTGTGCAGGTTACAAAAGTGTATGGTGGATAAAGCAGCGACTGAATGTAGGTCACATTTGGGAAAAAAAAGGGTTGTGAGACAAAGGGCACCAGCAAATGGGTCAGAACGTTATGAAAACCACACAAACACAACACATGGCCTACTGTCCCGCGTTTCCACAGGTGTCCCGATGAAAACGGTACCTCACATGTGTGGGTGCACCTACCTGGCCGCCAAGGGGAAAGCCTAAAACACAAGTAACCCCAAGTCTGTTTTCAGAGCGAAATCTCAGACATTCTGCCGACCGGCACAACGTACAGATATGGGCCTCGGGTGTCCAAGCCACCGAGGAAAACAGGGAACCCCATGCATTTCCGAGAAGAGGACACCCGTGGGAATCCGCAGAGGTATGATTTGCGCACATCGCCCCAGATTTTATTACCCAGACAGCCCTGCAAAGTCTGAAATGTGGGGAAAAAAACGCTTTTTCCGCACATTTCGCTCGACGCACCCATCGAAACACGCCCCCAACAACACATGGCCTACCGTCACACGTTCCCACAGGTGTCCAGATGAAAACGGTACCTCACATGTGTGGGTGCACCTACCTGGCCGCCAAGGGGAAAGCCTAAAACACAAGTAACCCCAAGTCTGTTTTCAGAGCGAAATCTCAGACATTCTGCCGACCGGTACAATGTACAGATTTGGGCCTCGGGTGTCCAAGCCACCGAGGAAAACAGGGAACCCCATGCATTTCCAAAAAGAGGACACCCGTGGGAATCCACAGAGGTATGATTTGCGCACATCGCCCCAGATTTTATTACCCAGGCAGCCCCGCAAAGTCCGAAATGTGGGGGAAAAAAACGCTTTTTCCGCACATTTTGCTCGACGCACCCATCGAAACACACCCCCAACAACACATGGCCTACCGTCACGCATTCCCACAGGTGTCCTGATGAAAATGGTACCTCACATGTGTGGGTGCACCTACCTGGCCGCCAAGGGGAAAGCCTAAGACACAAGTCTGTTTTCAGAGTGAAATCTCAGACATTCTGCCGACCGGCACAACGTACAGATATGGGCCTCGGGTGTTCAAGCCACCGAGGAAAACAGGGAACCCCATGCATTTCCGAAAAGAGGACACCCGTGGGAATCCGCAGAGGTATGATTTGCGCACATCGCCCCAGATTTTATTACCCAGACAGCCCCGCAAAGTCCGAAATGTGGGGAAAAAAAAGCTTTTTCCGCACATTTCGCTCGACGCACCCATCGAAACACACCCCCAACAACACATGGCCTACCGTCACACGTTCCCAAGGTGTCCCAATGAAAACGGTACCTCACATGTGTGGGTGCACCTACCTGGCCGCCAAGGGGAAAGCCTAAAACACAAGTAACCCCAAGTCTGTTTTCAGAGTGAAATCTCAGACATTCTGCCGACGGGCACAACGTACAGATATGGGCCTCGGGTGTCCAAGCCACCGAGGAAAACAGGGAACCCCATGCATTTCCGAAAAGAGGACACCCGTGGGAATCCGCAGAGGTATGATTTGCGCACATTGCCCCAGATTTTATTACCCAGACAGCCCCGCAAAGTCCGAAATGTGGGGAAAAAAATGCTTTTTCCGCACATTTCGCTCGACGCACCCATCGAAATACGCCCCCAACAACACATGGCCTACCGTCACACATTCCCACAGGTGTCCCGATGAAAACGGTACCTCACATGTGTGGGTGCACCTACTTGGCCGCCAAGGGGAAAGCCTAAAACACAAGTAACCCCAAGTCTGTTTTCAGAGCGAAATCTCAGACATTCTGCTGACCGGCACAACGTACAGATATGGGCCTCGGGTGTCCAAGCCACCGAGGAAAACAGGGAACCCCATGCATTTCCGAAAAGAGGACACCCGTGGGAATCCACAGAGGTATGATTTGCGCACATCGCCCCAGATTTTATTACCCAGACAGCCCGGCAAAGTCCGAAATGTGGGGGAAAAAATGCTTTTTCGGCACATTTCGCTCGACGCACCCATCGAAACATGCCCCCAACAACACATGGCCTACCGTCACGCGTTCCCACAGGTGTCCCGATGAAAACAGTACCTCACATGTGTGGGTGCATCTACCTGGCCACCAAGGGGAAAGCCTAAAACACAAGTAACCCCAAGTCTGTTTTCATGGCGAAATCTCAGACATTCTGCCGACCGGTACAATGCACAGACATGGGCCTCGGGTGTCCAAGCCACCGAGGAAAACAGGGAACCCCATGCATTTCCGAAAAGAGGACACCTGTGGGAATCCGCAGAGGTATGATTTGCGCACATCGCCCCAGATTTTATTACCCAGACACCCCCGCAAAGTCCGAAATGTGGGGAAAAAAAAGCTTTTTCTGCACATTTTGCTCGACGCACCCATCGAAACACACCCCCAACAGCACATGGCCTACCGTCACACGTTCCCACAGGTGTCCCGATGAAAACGGTACCTCACATGTGTGGGTGCACCTACCTGGCCGCCAAGGGGAAAGCCTAAAACACAAGTAACCCCAAGTCTGTTTTCAGAGCGAAATCTCAGACATTCTGCCGACCGGCACAACGTACAGATATGGGCCTCGGGTGTCCAAGCCACCGAGGAAAACAGGGAACCACATGCATTTCCGAAAAGAGGACACCCGTGGGAATCCGCAGAGGTATGATTTGCGCACATCGCCCCAGATTTTATTACCCAGACAGCCCCGCAAAGTCCGAAATGTGGGGAAAAAAATGCTTTTTCCACACATTTCGCTTGACGCACCCATCGAAACACGCCCCCAACAACACATGGCCTACTGTCACACATTCCCACAGGTGTCCCGATGAAAACGGTACCTCACATGCGTGGGTGCACCTACCTGGCTGGCAAGAGGCAAGCCGAAAACGCAAGCAACCCTCAGTCTGTTTGCAGACTGGAAACTCAGCCATTCTGCCGACCGGCACACCATACAGATATGGGCCTCGGGTGTCCAAGCCACCAAGGAAAACAGGGAGCCCCATGCATTACCGAAAAGAGGACACCCCTGGGAATCCGGAGAGGTATGATTTGCGCACATCGCCCCAGAATTTATTACCTAGACAGCCCTGCAAAGTCCGAAATGTGGGGAAAAAAACGCTTTTTCTGCACATTTAGCTCGGCGCACCCATCGAAACATGCTCCCAACAACACATGGCCTACCTTCCCGCATTCCCACAGGTGTCCCGATGAAAATGGTACCTCACATGCGTGTGTGCACCTACCTGGCTGGCAAGGGGCAAGCCGAAAACGCAAGCAACCCCCAGTCTGTTTGCAGAGGGGAAACTCAGCCATTCTGCCTACCGGCACACCATACAGTTATGGGCCTCGGGTGTTCAAACCACCAAGGAAAACAGGGAACCCCATGCATTTCTCACGGGTGTCCTCTTTTCAGAAATGCATGGGGTTCCCTGTTTTCCTTGGTGGCTTGGACACCCGAGGCCCAAATCTGTAGGTTGCCCACATGAACAAATTGTGCTGTGGGGAAAGGCTTGGGGTTACCAGCGGGTTACCCTTTTCCTTTTGCGTCCCCGGTAGGTGCACCCACACATGCGAGGTACCTTTTTCGTCGGGACATCTGTGGGAACACGAGAAGGTATGACATCTGCTGTTGGCGACGTGTTTCGGTGAGTGGACACACGGAAATGTCTCTGAAATTGGCTGGAAATGAAGACAATTCTCAGATATTTCGCTCTGGCCACCCACCGAAACACACCGCCAACAACAAGTGGTCTACCTTTCCGCGTCCCCACACGTGTCCCGATTAAAACGGTACCTCACATGTGTGGGTGCACCTACCGGGGGCGCAAAAGGAAAAGGGTAACCGACTGGGAACCCCAAGCCATTCGCCACTGCCCATTTTGTTCATGTGGGCAACCTACAGATTTGGGCCTAGGGTGTCGAAGCCAGCAAGGAAAACAGGGAACCCCATGCATTTCCGAAAAGAGGACACCCGTGGGAATCCACAGAGGTCCGATTTAAGCAAATCGGCCCAGAATGTAATACCCAGAACCACCAGCAAAGACCCACATTGGAGAAGGGTGCCCAAGGCCAGGGATATTACCGCCGACTTTGCTGGAGCCCTGGCTGCCCTGCGTTACAGCTTCTCCCCACCAAGGAGTCTTGGCAGTGTGCCAATACCTCCCCGAAGGGAACAGCTGTAATGCAGCCCAGCCGCAACTCCAGGACAGTTGGAGGTGATCTGCCCAGACGGGCCATTCCCACCCACACCACCAACAATCCAGCCCCAGTCTCACCCACCCCACTGAGAGTGGGCCCTAACCATAGAATAATAAAAAACAGTACTCACATAACGTTGCAGCTGCTCGGGTAGAAAAAGCTGTAAACAAAACAATGAACATGTGTTACCTACGGTCACACCAGCAAAATGTAGCCCTCCCCGTGGGCAGATAAGGAGGGGGGCTGTCCAGTACTCCTCCCTGGGCTCAGGTGTCCGTTCCTAGGAGCAGATATCTGGTCCCAGGGAGGGCTGCATGACTTGGCACCCACTCCATTGCGGGTGGGGGGGAGGGGGTCAACGCCCCATCCCATTAGAAAATTCCCTGACCCTTTGGGGTGCCCCACCGCCCCCCCTAAAAAGCATTCCACCATTTTCATTTTTTTCCTTTGGTAACCCAACTCCCCTTGGTGCAGAGGGTCACATTGGTGTGCCAATCTGGCGCCGGGGTGCCCAAACCTTACTGCACCATCTATTGGGGGTCCTGTCCCACCTTTTGGGGTGCCCCCCCACCCACCCCCAATGGCTGGGGGACACCTCATGCAGGCCTCCCTGGGCCTCCTCCTAACGGCTGCGTGAGGTACACCCCACCTCCATTTGGTTTGAGGGGGGAGAGGGCCACCCCAAAAGGTGGGGCAGGACCCTCAATAGATGGGCAGTAGGGTTTGGGCACCCTGGGGGCAGATAGCCACACTAATGTGGCCATCTGCACCAAGCAAAGTTGGGTAAACAAAAAACAAAATACAAATTCATAGACTGCTTTTTAGGGGGGCTGAGGGCCACCCTAAATTGGCAGCGAATGATGTACCGCAACGGGGGTGGCCCTCAACCCCCCCACCCCAAATGTTGGGCCCCACCTCATGCAACCCTCCCTGGGGGCAGATAGGGGGGGCCCCACCTCATGCATCCCTCTCTGGGGTCAGATGGCCCTTCCTAGGAGCAGATATCTGCCCCCAGGGAGGGTTGCATGAGGTGGGGCCCTCCATTTGGGGTGGGGGGGGTTGAGGGCCACCCCCCGTTGCGGTACATCATTCGCTGCCAATTTAGGGTGGCCCTCAGCCCCCCCTAAAAAGCAGCCTGTGATTTTGTATATTTTTTTTTGTTTACCCAACTTCGCTTGGTGCAGATGGCCACATTAGTGTGGCTATCTGCCCCCAGGGTGCCCAAACCCTACTGCCCCATCTATTGGGGGTCCTGCCCCACCTTTTGGGGTGCCCCTCCCCACCCCCAATGGCTGGGGGACACACCTCATGCAGGCCTCCCTGGGCCTCCTCCTAACGGCTGCGTGAGGTACACCCCACCTCCGTTTGGTGTGAGGGGGGAGAGGGCCACCCCAAAAGGTGGGGCAGGACCCCGAATAGATGGGGCAGTAGGGTTTGGGCACCCTGGGGGCAGATTGCCACACTAATGTGGCCATCTGCACCAAGCGAAGTTGGGTAAAAGATAAAAAAAATACAAACTCATAGGCTGCTTTTTAGGGGGGGCTGAGGGGCACCCTAAATTGGCAGCGAATGATGTACTGCAACGGAGGGTGGCCCTCAACCCCCCACCCCAAATGGAGGGCCCCACCTCATGCAACCCTCCCTGGGGGCCCCCCTTCCTGGCGGCAGATAGGGGGGCCCCACCTCTTGGATCCCTCCCTGGGGTCAGATGCCCCTTCCTAGGATCACACGCCCTGCGCCCCCGATCCGTCACCAGCAATGCCTCATATGTCGTGTCCTTGGAAAGGGGAGAAAGTCCCCTTTCCAGGGACACCACTTTTTGATCAATCCCTGGTGGTCCAGTGGGCCCCAGGGCCCCAAACCCCCCTCCCACCTCCCCTCGATTTTTTTTTGCTTTTATTTATTTTTATTTTCACCCCTGGGGGCAGAGATTATCTGCCCCCAGGGGTCTCTGGCGCTGTGGCCCCATGCCTTGGGGCCACAGAGGGAGGGGGGCCGCTTACCTAGTAAGCAGCCCCCCCTCCCCCTGCATCACAAACGGATCTGCGTTGATCCGCTGGCATTGCTGCCCACGGATCGCGCGCCCTGCGCCCGATCCGCGGGCAGCAATGCCTCATATGTGGTGTCCTTGGAAAGGGGAGAAAGTCCCCTTTCCAGGGACACCACTTTTTGATCCATCCCTGGTGGTCCAGTGGGCCCCAGGGCCCTAAACCCCCTCCCACCTCCCCTCGATTTTTTGTTGTGTTTTTTTTATTTTCACCCCTGGGGGCAGTGATTATCTGCCCCCAGGGGTCTCTGGCGCTGTGGCCCCATGCCTTGGGGCCACTGGGGGAGGGGGGCCGCTTACCTAGTAAGCAGCCCCCCCTCCCCTTGCATCACAATTGGATCTGCATTGATCCACTGGCATTGCTGCCCGCGGATCGCGCCCCCAGCGCCCGATCCGCGGGCAGCAATGCCTCATATGTGGTGTCCTTGGAAAGGGGAGAAAGTCCCCTTTCCAGGGACACCACTTTTGTTCCATCCCTGGTGGTCCAGTGGGCCCAAGGGCCCCAAAACTCCGCCCAGCTCCCTCCATCCCTCGATTTTTTTTAATTTTTTAAAAATTTTTTATTTCACCCCTGGGGGCAGTGATCATCTGCCACAGGGGTCCCTGTCGCTGTGGCCCCATGCTTTGGGGCCACGGGGGAAGGGGGCCGCTTACCTAGTAAGCAGCCTCCCCTCCCCCCGCGTCACAAACGGATCTTCATTTGATCCGTGACGTTGCTGCCCGCGGATCGAGGCACCCTGCGCCCAATCCGCGGGCAGCAATGCCACACAATCGGTATTGTTGGAAAGGGGAGAATCTCCCCTTTCCAACGATACCTGCCTCGATCTCCGGCTTGAAATACAGCCGCAGATCGAGGCTGACAAAGAAGGGCACTCACCTTCTTTATCCACCGCAGCAGCCGAAAATGGCTGCTGCGGTGGATTTACTTTCAGTTTCACGCCGACGTGCGTTACGCACGCCGACGTGAAACTGAAGGTAATCCAGCCCCCTGGCAGTGAGGGGGGACCTCCCCCTCACATAGCCCGGGGGTTGGATTACAGATTTGAGTGATCCCTGCTTTGCAGGGATCGCTCAAAACAAGGTGCCGAAAAGGACGAGCTATCTCGTCCTTGGCACTGCATGTGCACTGTCAAGGACGAGATACCTTGTCCTTGGCACTTAAAGGGTTAATGACAATTTGATATGATTAATTAAATTTGGTTTGGTGAGTTTTACTAAGCTGCCATCACAGTTTGTCACTTTGTATTTACGGTTTTGCTCATCAGATTTTATGATATTTTTGTTTGTGTAGTTTTGGACTATGTGGTATAGACACATGGTTTCCAAAGTGGTACTCCTGTTTGGGTAGTATGTGTCAAATAAATAGTTTTTTAAAATGTCTTGGCTGTTGGGATCATGTTTGGCTCTTGTTTCTATATCTTCATATGATTTTAGAACTCTTTTTCTAGATTTAGCTGGACCAAGACTTAGCCATACTATATTTGCAGATTTACCATACGATGCAGTACCAGTTAATCAATCAGCTGCTTCATAGGATCCACATTCTCTATGGGACAGCATTTTTATGCCCAAGCTGTATAATTTCTAGACACGGTTTTATCTGATGACAGGTCAGTCCAGAGGTCTTGGAGCTCTGTCTTTTCTGATTTGGTTAAGTATGCTGTGACATATCGTGCAACTGCAGTAGAATTGTCTGCAATGTACTGCACATCTATGTTTGCATTCCATAAGTGGGCAATGATTGCATTGTAATCATTGATATATTTTTCTTCTTCTTTTCTTTTTATGCAATATGTATTTTTAGGTGACTTACCTTTAACACTACGTCTCACTGAAGACATGAGGTTGTTCACATGACCTGTATTTGTAACTGGTCTAGGGAAACCAAATCAGCATTTGGTGTAGTATTTCCCTTTGTTTTTGTATTTGCGATGACAATATTTGCCACATTTGTGTCTTTGGAATTGTAAGATTTTTGCATGAAGATCACTATTTGTGGATTCTGACGGAATTTCACAAGTGACATATTTTTCAATAAACTATAAAACAGTGGCATCACTGTCTTGACCAAATTTAGGAGCATCTTTAATCCATAAAAGCATGTGGACATGTGGCGTTCCTCTGGCTTGCTATTCTTTTCTCCAAAAGAAGTGTTGCACTTCTCCAAGGGGAGGAACAGTTTTATTACAAATAAAATGTAGCATAGCAATGAAGCGATGGTGAAAATATCTAGAAACATTAACAGGATCCTGAGAACAAAGTTCCCCAGCTGTTAGTATATCTATGTTTGTTTTGTTTTCGTTTGATATGCGTAGGAAAGCATGTAAATCTTCCCATGCATATTCTGCACAACTTAATGTAACAAACCAAGTGGGTGGGCCAAGGTTTCTGATCATACAACGTACATGTCCATGGCGTTGAAACCAGTACTCTTTAGTACCTCGCATATTTGCTAATAGATCTGTAAGATTTGCCTGTAAAATCTCATCTTTTTGTTGAACTTTTTGTAATAATTGTGTGGCTGTCATATTTTGAAAGTGTGATCCTGATTTTAATGTGTGTGCAATTCCGTAACATAAAGTTGCTAGTTCACTTTCAAAGAGTAGGTGCAATATGTATTCCACATTTTGTCGAAATCTGGGATCTTCAGAATACATTCTTAATGAGCGATATTCTGATGCTGATATTTGAACAGGTCTATCATCGTATCTTCCTCCTTTGCCAGTAGGAAAGAGTAGAGGAAAAGCACGTGCTTATATACTTTTTTCCCATATGCTGATTGGTGATCCTTTTGTTTGACGCATTTGATAAGTTTCCTGTGCATCTTCTATGGTGTCATTAGAGTGCAATGGGTGAATTGTATAATGGTCTAAAGTGTTTGCTATTGTAGCAGGATCTAGGAGCTCAAATTGACCAGTTTCTTGTGTTTCTTGAATTATTTCAGTTGTATCTTTCAAGTTTTCTTCGATATTAATTTCTTTGTAATAATCATTATTCTCTTTGAGATATTGCAGGGCTTCTCTAACTTAATGTAAATCTACCAGTTGTTGCCAATTTTTTTTGTCTTTTGTAGGTACTCCATTTACCAAGATCATTAAAGATTGTTGCATTGGACGTTGCACTCCTAGAGTGTGCACATTTTCTTTTAGATCTAATGGTAAATACACTACTTTTCCACAAATACCTTTCATTAATTCAGAGGGAGGTAATTTTGCAGTTTTTGGTTGAAGGTGTATTATTGCTTGAAATGGATGAACTGTTTGAATTATGATGCTCTCATATAAATTAAGTTGTTGAAGGAGTTTTGGTAGTGGATGTAATTCCAAGTTATTTAAGATAGCACGTGAAGGAGTTTGGTTGTTATCAAGTTTGGTAGTGCAGTAACTGCAAAGTATTATGGGGTCAGTTATTTCGTATTTGTTTTCTGCTATAAGGTAGAGAGCTAATTCAAACCTTTTAGAATCTTCATTGTCTTCTGTTTTGCATGAAAAGTCTATAGTTTTTGTGTTACTTTTATAACACGTTCTGCGGCAACATACACACACGTGGTTTGGTACTTCAGCTGAAGTGCTTTGAAATTTTAGTATTTCTTTTTTGTATGTGTGTAGTGAAAGGTTGCCATGTGCAGATTTGTTACGAAGTTGGTTAACAGCGAATTCATCTTGTAAGTGGGTTTCATTTCCAAACTATTTTTTCTGTATATACTCGATTTCTTCTAGTAAGTCTTTTGGTGTACCATGTAGAAGAATGTTATTTAAATTGGCTAGTGCTAAAGCAGGACCTTTTACATAATACAGTTTATAAACTAGATTTCTTATACTTGCATGATGTGTTGATATCCTTTTGATATCATGGAAGGTTGTTTTGCAAGTAGCTCCTGATATGCAGGCCAACAAATGTCCTTGCAGTCCTGTGTGCTTGCGTACTGGACAAGCATCCATACTTTGCAGTATTTTAATTTTAATTTTGTCTTTGCTTTTCACATATTGATTGAGGAATAGGCGTAAAGATTTGAAAACATTTTTGGGAATGTTACACATTGACGTGCATGGCCATGTGTAAATTAGATGTTCTGATTCAGTGGAATGGAGGGGTAAATCTAAGTTTTCAGGGCATATTTTTGTTAGGAGTACTTCTTGTTCCATTATGGTATTATTAACTTTTTCATAACCTCGACCACTGCTATGTATGGCAATTGTATTTGTTTGCTTTTGTTTGTACGCTTCTTCATTAAAGTATGGTTCTGTGTTTGTAGTGTGACTCAATTCACCTCCACAGATATTTAAGAAGTTATTTCTGTTCACATTTCGTTTTTTGAGAAGTCTTTTTTGAAATGTAGTTATTAGTTTTGTTAGTGGTTTAATTCTGTTTAACACAACAATAAATAAGTTTCTTTTGAGAAGAATTGCACTGTCTATCAATGCTTCCAAGATTACTTTCCTACGATAGGTTTGAAGTGTTGAACCTGGTTTCTCTCCTGTTCTTATCCGATTTTGAAGGACTTTGTGACAGAACATTTTGGCTAATATACTTTTCTTGGTATGCTTACTTTGTACTACATCAAGATTTATAGAAGACGTTTTATTTGTAGTGATAGTTGATTTTCTGTTAATAGTTTTTTGGGTCGTTTTACTTTGTGATAGAGGAGGCAAAGTTTTTGCACTAGAAACTTCTTCTGTTTCACAACATGTCTGTATTAGCTTTTGTGGTTCAACGTTTTTTACAAATTCTGCTCTAGATGGGTGTTTATGTTGGAGACTTTTCTTTTCATTTGCTCTACTTCTGCGTCCCTTTCTACGGAGTTGCTTTTTGGTGGGCATTCTTTAGCGTCTGTTGAAAAAAATACAGAAGGTATGGGTTGGGGTTTTCTGCAATGCATGAGTGTTGTGTGCATGATTGTTTGAGTAAGATGATAAAGATGTATGTAATGGTGTGTGATTGTGAATTGGGGAGTTGAACTACTAGGGATGGGTATTCTTCAATTAATGTGTTAATAAACCGGGGTTCAGATGACAGAAAAAAGTAAGCCGGTGGTGTGGAGAAGAATAAATAATATAGGTAAAGCTATACAATTAAAACAGTTGTTTGTTCTACAACATCTACATTCTAGCATCTGAGTTGGGTAATTTGTGTGCCGAAAAATAGGAATTTGAGGGCCATTCTGACAGGAGATCACTGTTTAAGACGGGGGGATTTTTGGTCAGAATGGTGCATAATCTCTATTTTTAGGCACAGAAATACCATGAATGCACCGTACATTGCGTGTGAGTTATAAATCATATATTATGGTAACAGTCTACTTACTTTTTTTTTCTTTGTACTTTTTGTTCTTTGTAAATCAAAGTCGGCTGCTTCTATTCAGGAGAATGGGCTTCACTGCAATTGTAAAAGAAAGAAATTAGTAATGTGGTTGCTATATAGCACTGTTTTCATTTTAGACATAGATTCTTTTAAATTGAAATGCTCAGCGCCTTCCTGAAAACCATTAAAATTATATTATGACTAAGAGTAGGAAAGAAAATATCTTTACTATGGTTTGTGGAATTCATAATCTACCAACATATACCACTATTCTTGTAACTAAGCTTTTCCACGTAATAGTGAGTCATTGCCATCATAGCTCTCACCCATGTGTGTCACAAAGGCGGGTGAAATCACCTGATTTTGTTTTTGGCGGGTGAGACGCCCATTGGAATGAATGGGCATGCAGGAGGCTTGGTGGGTGAGTCAGTCCTTTACAAGGTGGGTGACACCCGCCAAAAGCGTGTGAGTTGAGAGCTATGTGTCATAGCCTGCTTTTGCACGTAACAGTGAGTGAATGTCATAGTCTGCTTGTCATATATAAATGTATGTAAGTACTTATATAAACGAAAAAAATTAAAACCAATTATGTGTTTGTACAAATATTATTGTTTGAGATTTGATCATAGAGTGTGTATGTTATTTTGTGTGATTATATGTCGTGTATATATTTTATTTCAAAAATGTTAGTTTAATAGTATTTGCATGTGTGTGTGTGTGTATGAGAAATTAAACGATATAAAGGTTTGTAAGTGACAGGTCATTTTAGGACAATGAAACAATGATCGTCCATTCATTTTTCAGTTTATAGAAGGTAAGAGTCGGTTAGAAAATGTGTTCATGTACTGTGTAGAAAATATGCATACCTGTACTTTCTGTTCATGTATATGGATATGGACCAAGCTGCAAGTACAAATATTGGAGATTTGTATAGTATTTCTCGTAGATCGTGGTTGTCAATGGTATGAGACTTGTACTCCGAGAGATACACCGTACATTTGTAGTGCTGCTCTATGATGATGCAGTTACATGTAGAGTTATTGGATTTGATTGGTGGATGTTCATGTGATTGCTTAGCTACATCCAATGAGGGAATGGCACAGAGAGTGAAATTGAAATGGTAGAAGGGCTGTACATGTTACGATACGTTCACGGACATGGCGGTAGTTCTAGGACACCGCGTATTACATCCGGGGAATTTGGGGAGGGGAGGTATGGAAATGAGATTGGATGAAGCAAGGGATTGGTCAGTAAAGTTTAGTGAGTGTGTTGTGCTAGGAGAGGTTTTCTCAAATATTGTTTTTGCACAGAGAAGAACAGATAGCTATGGCTGAGTGTTTCAAAACACAGATTGTATGGATTTTGGGAGACTCGTGGATGCATTGGTTGAAGGTGCATGCAGAAAGCTGTGGAGTATCTATAGATCTTGGATTCCCACATGTGGAAGTGCACTGGCATGGAGTGCGTGGAATGAAGTGGTTGGACTTGCTACCTCTCTGTGCAACTTTGAAGATAGAGGAACATCCAGACATAATTGTAATTCATTGTGGAGGGAACAGTTTAGGACATGTGTCTGGAATTTCTTTGCAATTTGCAATGAAAGAAGGACTTCAAAACTTTACAATAATTTTTTCACGGATTGCGCAGAGACAAGTGTGGCTTCGTTCTTTCTCATGTGGTCCACAAATGGAGAAAGCAAGGCGTAATGTTAATAAGGCTGTTTGTGCCTTCCTAAGACATTTTGGCATGTCCTCTTTTAACAATGAAAATATTTTGTTTCGTAGTACATACATTTTTCGCAAAGATGGAGTCCATCTTACTTATGCTGGCAATCAGATTTTTCTGAGAAATGTACAAAATGCATTGCGACCTTTTTTAGAAATACAGCATTAGTTTTGAAGTACGTCTTACGTAGTTAAAATGTTTTACATTCAAAAACCTCCCAAAGGCTCTTTTCAGAGCCACCACTTCCTGTTAGAGAAAAATGCATTGGTTTCAATAGGGTAGCAATGCAATTGTTGTTCTGTCGCGGACCGTCCGCGGACTTTCACGAAATGGAAATGGCTATGCTTTATGTATCTTCACTTCTATTTTTTAACTGTGAAAGGCGGCTCTGAAAAAAGCCTTATTTTTTTTGATTTTTGTTATTTTGTATTTTTTTTGTTCTTTTTTATACACGACACACTAGGAGAGGAGGGAAAGGACGGTAAAGGGAGGGGAACACCAACCAAAGGGATAAGAAAGGGCGAGCTGAGAGAGGAAGATGTAGAGTGGGTTTTATTTGGGTAGTGAGCAGGTCTTCTGGTGCTCTGAGATGATCGTCTCGAAAGCACTCCGAAGTCGCTCCCCCCTGCAGAGTACTGTGTCACAGTACACACATACAACTGTGACCCTCGAAAGGTAAGGGTCATCAGAATTCTGTATGGCCTGTGAGGCAGCTTGAGGAAGACGCTGTCCCACAGAGGTGTTCCTTGTGGTGACAGGATCAGGAACGGAGGATGAAGTAGAGGCAATCAACCTACTACGCTTCTCGTAAGGTACAACCTTGCGAATGGCCCCAGTGTGGAATGAGCGCAGGTGTCGCATCATGGTAGTGGTCCCAAAGCTATACGAACCATGCTTCCCGCGACTGAGTACCATTTTGCACTCATTACAGGTGACACGGTTCGCATGAGACTTAGGACCGTTTCCATGAACGGTAAACAACCTCCACACCCAAGATTCACGCCGACGGCGGGTAGTAGGGATTTCCTCTACCTCATTCTCGTCATCCTCTTCGTCCTCCTCTGTATCCACACTCCTGTTCCCCTCTTCAGGTCCTTGGGGAAATGGTGGTGGTGGAGGGGGTGGGGGTGGCGCTGAGGCAGATGTACCCTGCTGAAATTGCGTGTGGAACTTCACGCGAACCCCGTAATACACCCACACAATATTTTTCACACAGCGGGTGTCTGTGTTTGTCGGTACCCCTTTGCATCTCATTTGTCCTAGAGGGCCACAGTATGGATCATTCATCATAGCTGTATATGGGTGTTTTTTGTTAGCGCACATTTTGGCGCACATTTATTTCAGACGCAGGGACGCTACCGCCTGCTTTCTTGTGGCGTACTTGTTTGGCCCTGTTCGCGTCTTTGACCGTGCGCTGGTTTGCCCTATTCGATTCCATGAATACGAGTTGTAGGCAAGCGTGTGGGCGTTCTGCGCACTTGCCTCCTGTATTTCCCCCACGACGCCCATATTTTCACGCGTTGTTCCCCATTCCGAGTGTTACGCCTCATGTTCAGCCTACTTTTGTAATGTGCGCCGCGCTATGTGCGATTTCGCAGAGGACGTGGCGCATGCCATTGGATGGCCTGTGCGCTGGCGTGTGCCACGCACTTTTTCAGCGCACATCCAATATTTTTCTCACGCACGGACTTCCATGAATCGATGTGCGCTGGTTTCCCTGCGTTTTTCGCAGTTGCGCTGCGATTTTCACACTTTTACTGCGAATCGCACGTTTTGGCATCTCTGCGCCGGAATTTTCAGCGCACATTAATTCCATGAATCAGCCTTTATATCTTTCTGATCTGGAACGACGCACAAGAGACCCTAAGCTCATTTCTAACATACATCAATATGATTTACAAGAGGAAACAATTCACGCATGAAATTGGCCAACCAAGTGTTCATTTCTTGAACGTCTTAGTAACCCCCAGGGCACCAACATTTGACACCAACGTGTATCACAAACCAACAGATAAGAACAATCATCTACATAGAATGAGCTTTCATCCTTCAGCTACAATAAAGAGTCTACCATAAAGCCAGTTGCTACGCATAAAGAGAATCACCAACACAGACTGCAAATATGAACGGGAAAAGGAGGCGATGTTGAACAAATTCAAGATGCGAGGGTACAAAGAGGACAAATTCCTAACCGCTTCAGAGAAAGCAGCATCACAAGAAAGAACCAGTCTGTTGATACCTAAAAGCATAACTAAGGAAGAGAATCCACTAGTATTTGTAAGTAAATACAGTGTACAATCATTGGAAATCAAAATAATTTTACTTAAGCATTGGCCGATACTAACTTGTGATGGCAAATTTCAAAGCCTATTCCAGGAGAAACCTGTTTTTGCCAATCAACGGAGTAGTAATCTGAGAGACTTACTTGTGAAGAACAAACCCAAGATGAGTAGAAGATCCATTTCTAAAAAAACAAGGAACTTTCCCCTGCATGTCATGTTATAACTGCAATAACATTATAAAAGGTAACACAGTTACACATCCCAGAACAGGAGAAAAGATAAGGATTAAGAATTACTCAACTTGTATCACCGAGGGAGTAGTTTACTGTATCAAATGTCTGTGTGGACTGCTATACATTGGACAAACCAGCAGGAAAGGCAGATTGCAATGGAATGAGCACAAATCCAATATGAGAACTCACAACCAGTACTCGCCAGTTGCCAGACATTTTAATGAAGCCAAACATCTAGTTTTCCGAATGCGTTTCCAGATCTTGGAAGTCATAGAAACTATGAACATCAGGACCAGTGTGACAAAGAAACTTGAACAACGAGAGGCACACTGGATTGAGAGGCTAGATACAGTAGCCCCTCAAGGATTAAATGAAGAACTGGATTCACATTGTTTTTATGAATCATATTCGTAAATAATCATATATACTTGAAATTGTTTAAGGTATTGGTACAGTCAGACTGTTCGCATCTAATGAAGGATTAGGAGTGTGTAAGATGGTTGTCAGACTTGTTGATCTCATCTATGAAGTAAGGATGAAGAGATGGTACTTGTACATAAACAACCTGTGATTGTGCATGAATAACAATATTACTAAATCTGAACTGATCTCAAACTTTGATCAGAACATATGAAGGCCAGTTATAAACTATGAATACCTTATGTCACGGCTCAACCTGGGGCTCTTTGTTAACAAGGTAGCTGTTTTGGGTAGTATTGTTGATAAATTGTGTGATTGACTGACCCGTATAGACGTTAAGGTTCTCTGATCTTTCATTGACCTCTCAGTGAGTCACAAATATACATATATACCTAAATACTCACAATCCCAGAATGCATTGTTTGTTTGTTTGAAAGGAGCATTGCAACCAGATGTAATAAGATATAAGCAATGCATTTTACTTATTAATGGTTACATGGGCAACACACTACTTATCCGTATATTTTGCAGATAGAGAGCGTCAGTGAAACCTGCATTAGGATCATAGTTGAACGTAAATGTTGAATTGTGGATTGCCTAAATAGGAAACAAGTCAGCTCTCAAGTTGTGAATGTTTTGGAGCGGCTTTATAGCGCATAAAGACTTGTGGCAAAGGTTAATCTAATCACAGGTAATTGGCATTAATTTCAAGTACACCATATTCAACTCGAGCAGCATGTATAGTCCTTCTGTTTGGAAATAGCTGTTGTAAGAATGGTCTAACCTTATTACTAACTACTAAACTCGTTTTTTTGTTCTTTTGTCTTCTTTTGTACTGTAAAATTCACCCCGATGAAGGACCATTACGTTAGGTCCGAAATGCATTGGCAATTGTTTGGAATTCTGCGTCCTCAACTAAATTGAACTTTGAAAATTAAAAAAAGCCACAAGCAAAACCATAAAGGATCATTGCACATCTTTTTAGATGGAAGTCTAACAGTTATCATTTGTTCCATTAAGCATCATATGAAAGAGTTAAATACGTTTCAGTAGTTTTTAATACAGTATTGGCGACCCAAGGTCCGATGAAAGCTTTTCATCAGTCACATTTTTCTGTTCTGTATATTTCCATTGTAGTGTACACTGGGTTACTTGGGTTCGCCATTAATCACACAAGGAAAGCTACAAGCTATCATACAAAAGTAAAGTAAATCAGCGATGCCTGCTCATATTCTTTGTTTTTGCCTACATCTGTGCTATGCCTCACACCGGAGGGGGTTTGTTTCTTTAAATAATGTCTGATGTATGCAGATTTCCACTGAGCTGGTGCTGATGGAGTCACTGAGGAGGCATAGAAGATGGGCATTAAATCTGGAGATTTCA
Source organism: Ambystoma mexicanum (assembly GCF_040938575.1). Classification (NCBI taxonomy): domain Eukaryota; kingdom Metazoa; phylum Chordata; class Amphibia; order Caudata; family Ambystomatidae; genus Ambystoma; species Ambystoma mexicanum. Next base: position 307,828,305 of record NC_090936.1, read on the forward strand.
AGATGGATTTTTAAAGAGTGGGAGGACATGGATTCTCAGGAGATTCTAATGGTTTGCATGAGTTAATGTTGGTCCCCTGCAGACAGTGGGCAGAATGACGATACAGTGGAGGTATTAGGAGCTGATTGGCGGAATCTTGACTAGAGAGAAGGAATGGAAGCAGAGGATGACACAATAGGAGTGGGAGATGGAAAGGCTAAGGAGGCAGGAGGATCACAGATTGTAAGAGGAACAGTAGCAAGAGATGTAGTCTGCAAGATATTGGGGACACAGTGATAGTAGATTTGCAGGCAAGGAGTATGAATGTAAAGAGAAAGTAAATAATGTTGGAAAGATATTCAGTAAGGTGTCTATACAAAGGTGGGTAGATTTTTGAGCGTTCATGTAGAGATGTTAAAACTTTGTTTATTGGAGAGAAGGAGTATAGAGGGAGACCAAGGAGTAGGCTCAAACAGTAGATCATTTTGCTAAGCACAAGAGTAGAGATCATAGTTTTCTCCAATGGATGGATGAAATGGAGGTGGATTTTCCATATAATGAGAAGCTTAGCCCTGGCAGCATTGGCAGTTGTTGTAAGGAACTGCCAGAGTCTAATGCCACTGTTATAGAGGATCAAACGTTTGCAAGACTTGTGTCATTGAGTGAGGCTGTGGGGGGCAGGGGGGATATTGAGGTTTTCATTAAAGACAGGGCGAAAGATTGCAGCTGTCTTGGAGGAGTTTAACATCATTCATCTTAGATCCATACAGTGATGGGTAACTATGAGGCAACTGGTTATGTATTCGTACACAGAAAGGGTGAAAAAGGGAACAAAGAAAAAGATCTCACTCTATCCCTGTCGCATGTGGGCTCCCCCAGGACTCATGTATCTCCCCCACCATTTACAACACCTATACTAAACCCCTCTTCGACCACCTTGACTCCTCAGAAAACCTTACACAATCGTAGCACAAGATACGCAAATCCTGCTTCCAAAATATGGGAATTATGACCAGGACTTCATGGCTATAAACCAAACCTACAGTGTCATTCAGAACTCGACGGCCACCCACAATCTTTGCCTCAACGATGAGAAAACTGAACTACTACTCGTCGGCTTACTTCTCACCACCTAAACTCCTTAAACCCCTCCCACTGCTCCTTTCCTATTGACGGAACACCCATCCAAATGTCCAAACATGTCAAGACGCTGGAGCTGTACCTGGATTCTGAACTTAACATGACCCGACACATCAATGCTCTTGCCTCCGCCACTGCTCACACAGCCAATCTCATCACCTTCAGTAGAAAATTAATCTCTCCAAAGAACTGCCTGACTGCAAGACTCTCATCATTGGCAGCAAGCATGACTATTGTAATGTTCTTTTTTCAGGTACGTCCTCTAAGAAAATGGCTTAACTTCAGCTCCTACACAATAAGGCACAAAGGGAAGCTTGGGTCTAAAACTCTCTGACCACATTTCCACCCCAAGAAGAGAGGTCCACTGGCTGCCTATTAAAGCAAGAATTAAGTTAAAAAATTGTGCATTACTCACTGATGTCTACACCAGAATGTTCCCTCCTACCTTATGCCCTGCATCGCAGGTAAAGCATCTCTGCGTCCAATGCACTCCTCATCCTACCTGGAGCTATGCACACCTAGATTCAATCGCAATCGAGCAGGGGAGGGGTCCAGTTTTTGTGGCACTGCGCCCACCCTCCGGAACACTCTCCATGGCCACATAAGAAACAAAATATCTCACCTTTCCTTCAAAAAACTTTTTAAAACGTGGCTGTTTAATAAGTATGCATAACTTAACCATATACTGCCTGTATATTTTCCTCCCTAGTTCATTCTGTTTCAGTGCCGTGATACCTTAGGGTGTGGGTGCTACATGAATGCAAAAACAAAAAATAAACTAAATTAAACGCTACCTTAAACATTGTAAAACATATCAGTAATCCCCAACCGAAAGGCATCATGCATGACTTGCAATAACAAAAAAGATAAAAGCAACCATTAACCGTAAAGCATAGCGTACAACAACAACATTCCATAATAGTCTCACGTTGTTGTTATAGTTTTGGAGTGTTTTATTTTTATTTCCAGACCTTGATGAGTGTGGACGAAAACGGAATTGTTCCAAAAGTGTACACGTCGTTAAGACGAATACCTCATAAACCGTTGACTATTAGCAAGGAAGGCCCCTTGATTAAAGTATGTGCACGGCTAGCAGGTGTGAATCCCGCCTGGAAAGGAAACACGTTTAGAACGCAAACCTCGCTCGCGGCGCAGGCGCACAAGTAGGGCAAATGGCTTTGCAGTCGTCAATCACTCTCTAAATGGACAAATGGCCGCAATCAGGAAATCGCCGCATGTTGTAAATGCGTTTGACGGTCTTCACACAAACTTGGCGGGATCCCGAAGGGGGGAAAAATACAAGGCGAATGAATTACCAATCACGTTTCTTTTTTTTGTTATTAAGGGTAGGCACTTGAAACAATGTTCAGAGCTTTCAGCTGGCACTTTTTCCATCAGTAGTGCATGAGTGCCAGCCCCACATGCAGCAGAAAGTAAATAAGGAATTCAGGTGTCCGCATTGTCAGCTCCAAGAACAATTACTGTGTCTTGTTGCAAGAAGAAAGAGAAAACAAAAGCGAGCATTAAGGGGCACCGCCATTTGGCTGTGATATATTCGAGGCTTCCAAATACAGTACACATCCAATGTCTGGCGTCAGGGCTTTCAAGCCTGGCATGAAGTGTCTCATTTATATACGCTTTCTAAAACTAGAGAAACACTTATGGCATGGGGAGAGCCCATTACTGGCAGTGGTCGTTCTCAGAAGCACAATAGGTGATCGTTTTATGTTGTCTAGATTAGCAGCTTTACAACCCAACCGGGATCCAGAGCTACAATTATCTAACTGCATTAAACTGGAATCACCTGCATAACTTTAGATTGTGTGTGTATGAGGCGCTGCCAGCACAGTCTGCCCACTCACGCTTGAAAATGAAAGAGTGTACAAGTAGAGCAGAAATCACAAGATGTATTCTCGCAGCCATCTCTCAAGCAGTCTTCAAAATGTCTGCCCTGGTCTCTCTTTTTGTACTGCTGCTATGTTGTTAGTTAAGCTGAATCCAAACCAAGTCTGAATCCAAGTCTTTCAAGCAGACTATTAGCCTCTGTAGAATCTGCAGTGCAGCCGTTATCATAAGGCCTACAATGGTTGAAGCGTTAGAGCCCACACCTGAGAGCTATGTTTTGTTGTAGGTGACTACCACCAAAGTTAGCTGTCCTGAGTCAAAGTCTAATGCTATTAAAGCTTGTTTAGCGTAGTAAAAGGGAAGCCATTTCATAACCTTTATTCGACAGCATGACATTAGGTTGTACATACAAATATGAATTATGTAAATATCTAAAAAAAATGCAGTTTATTACTTCATCGCTTAATAAAAACTTCTTCTGCCATAAATAGCAAAAAGTGATAGTAGCAGTAAGGCTCCGTGATGAAACCACCTGCATCAATCAATTATATACATCGTATGCAACGCACAATATTTCATTCAAAGCTATATGTAAGTATACAACAATCAATTTACAAGAATAAGCTAGGTTCAGAATATTTGCTTGACCATAATCAAGTGCTAACAGCTTGTAGTTGAATCCTTAGTTAAGTATATTTGTACCATGAGTGCGCAGGAGCCGAAAATAATACAACCTGAACAGCCGAACATAGTGCATGAATTCTTCGTACGTTTGAGCCTTCTCAGCCATGCTCTGTGCATAAAATGTGCCACCTTGTGTACCACATTAATTTTGATTGTGCACCTGCACACAATCAGAGCATTGCATTGATTTAAGCATTGATTTATGCATTGCAAGAAGGTATTCAGCCCTGAGATCAATGTAAATAGGGCAAGAAAATAAGAAGTGTTCAATGGGTTCTTCGCTTCACGAGAGCAAAGACCACTCCGTGCGTCAGCCTATGCCTTTGTAAATTGTGCCAGTTGTAACATACCCATTTGAAATATCATGTATAAGGATTGGGCTAACAAAGGGGAAATATAATCTAAATACTCCTCATACCCATGGTCCACTTTACACATCAGATGGCATTCTAGAGCATGGTCGTGATGTTTATGAGTTCTTAAAAAGAACCCTTGTTTTTTCATTAATCTCACTAGGATTGTGCCAGAACTGCAGCATGTAATGGGTTTTATGCCATGGCACACTGTTGGAGATTTTTTCTTTAGGACTAATTCCTGATTTGGTGGTGTTTAAATATTGTGGTATTTTGGCAGTATTTTGGTGGTAAATTGGCATTACCATTGATGGTAGTTCAGTAGCACCCTATTTTGGTAATAGTTCAGAAATATTTTATTCTGGTGGTAATTTAGTGTTAGCTTACTCTTCTGGTCATTTTTAGTGGTATCTTATGTTTGTGGTATAGTGGTGATTTAACCTTCAATCATACAGCCTTATGATAAGACAAACCTTCCCTCTTTATAATTATGACCCACCTTTGGACCTAACACACTTTCAGGGAACCCAGTAAGATTATACAGATTGACACTTATTGCATGTAGCTCATGTTACTGATTTATTTTCATCAGTAATCTATCTGCCTTGGAGGGCACCGATTTCTCTTCATCATGCAGGGAAAAGCCCATCCACACACACGCACAACCTTCTATCTTACATATACATATATTCTTCCTTGGCTCTAAATTTACCTTTGGCAGTAACAAAAGTGGGAATGTTTTACCACTGTGGTGTAAACATAAAAACCTCCCGGTTATTCTTTCCCCTTTGAAACAGTGACCCACAGACGCATGAAATGAGTCACACAAATAAACAGCCCAGTCTTATTTACGTAATTTCAATTGCTGTTATTATTTACCTTACATCTTGGATTACACAACCAAAAATATTAATATGACATTACATGATATTACCATTACATGCTCTTACCCACAGTGGATACAGCTTTGTGCCTCTAAACGATAAGATAAAACAAACACATTGCAACATGGAAAATAGTTTGAACGTGGTGTGCAACTCTTTTTACCCAGTGTAGAAATGCAGAGCAAAAAAACTGCAACACTTTTATTTTCAAGCCTAACTCACTACACTGTCTTCCAGTAAATAAAATGCATTCCATACATTCTCACGCTCATCATTTAAGACCTAACTCACCAAAGTATGCGAGGGCTGAATCTCGTGCTGACGGATCTTATCTGTGCAAACCCCACACAGTTCAAGGACACAGCCTTTGGAATTTAATTCACTCCGAAGCCAGGACGACACTTTGGGCCTCATTACGAGGTTGCAGGTAGTCATGGCACTATTAGCGCCATGACTACCTCCAATACCGGTGCCGAGTACGCCCTCGTTCAATGTGGATTTACCGGTCTATTCCGACCTTTGCGGGACCGGTAAGTCCCCGTTGAAAAAGCCATTCCCATTCCCATTTCAGCCCCCATAGGGCTCAATGGGAAGGGGGAAGGAGCTAATAACAGTACCGCAAATTGCAGTACCGTTATTAGCTCTGAAGTCCCTTAACGGGCTCCGTCCATAACGCCTGGTAAAACCAGGCGTTAAGGAAGGGACCCGCTAAGGGACCTCGGAATAGGGCGCAAAGGGATTACCGGCACCGGTGTCCTTAACGGTGCCCGGTATCCCTTTGTGCCCACCTCGTAATGAAGCCCTATCTCTCTCTCTGCCATGTCTTCAGGCTTTCTTCCAGCTGCAGCCCCCGGAGCACACCATCCCACAGTGTGCTGATAGGAACCGAATCTCCGACTGACTGACTACACCACCCTTTCCAGCTGCTTAAATTTCCTGTCTGTCCATCACAAATTAAACCAGCCTTCCCTGATGTGGTTCTAACACCCTGGTCTTCTACCAATCACATTACGAGAACCTTCATGTAACAACTTATTTCCTGCCAGAACAATGGATTTTTCATTGTACAAAAAGTCAGCTATTCATCTAGTTTCCTACTGTGCATATGTTCTCTTCTGCATAGAAACGTGCTAAAACCAAATCAATTTTCATCTGGTTTACCATTTGCATTGCAATGTTAATTTGGGACAGTTGGTTACGGGCTTTTGGTTAGTATATTCTGTTATATATAGGTTATCTCCACAATGCAGTTTGTCACAGATAAAAATACCTGACTTGTAAATATGCACATTGACCCTGTTTTTTTCTGCATTCTATTTCCTTTTTATGTAAAGCCTAATGTAGAATTGTACCTGCTTAATGTAACTTCCCATCTCTTTCCCACCTTCAGTTTAGCCTCATTACCCTGCTAATCTGTACCCTTACATTGTCCTCACATGTGTCCATGTGCATTTTAAAAATAACTGCCCATTTTGCTGAATGCTTTTGAAAATAAATACCCATCTTGCTGGCTGCAAACTGAGAAAAAAAAACTGAAATAATTTTGCTTGAATATTTTAAAAAATGAACATCCAATTTACTGGCTGCATCTGAGAAAAGCTGTCATTTTCACCCATTTCAAAATGACTGCTTTTAAACACTGCCAATAAACACCCATTTTGCTTCCCTTGGAATCTGTATACATGTGTTGTTATTTGCATGAATCAGCACCCAAATATCCCTACAATACTCTGGTCAGAGACTTCTACCACTGACACTGAAGGTGGTGCATTATAAACACGCCCTTTTATTTTTATTTGAACCCTGGTTTCTTGGTTGGAGTAGGCACCCAACCCATCTCACACCCACATTAACAAAGACCCTGTGTCGCAATGAACCATAAACCAGGCCGGTCTGTAACAAATAAATATTTATTTATTTTTACAATTCAAATGAAAAATCAGAGCAATATAAATTTTAGGGCAGCAATCACCAGTGTGGTGACAATACAAATGCAAATCTTATAATACTGTTAATTCAACTTCCTAACATCATCTACATGTACTAAAATAGGAATGGAAGCACAATCACTTTTTTGACAATCATAGATGGAACTTATGGTATGCACTCCCCCTGCAACACTCCCCCAAACACCTGCTAACTAAATTCTGTGTTGATGGAAACCAGTGGCAAGGTGTCAGCAAGAAGACGGAAAGATCATCTTTTAAATTTGACCCACCACCCAGAAAGGGAGGTCAAAGAAGAAAACGAAAAACTTAAAAATTAGCAAAATAACATAGTCAGATTTTCTAGCTATTTAGAGATCAGTTCACATTTGCGGTAGGATGGCTAGGACTGAAAATCAAGTGGCTGTACTAAAGAGGCAAGGGAGCTGACAGGCTACTGGGCAGGGCACTGAAGAAACATGAACCAAGGTAAGAAAAACGATTTTGGGAAGGAAAATAATTCAGCAGAAATCACAAGTGGCAAAATTGCAAGTCCCTATTTCACAGGGGCTTTAAACCAGCAGACAGCTAAGAAAAATGGGCTTAGCAATCAAAAAATGAGAAATTGGTATTTGGGATCGGAAACAAAGGTACAGAACAGGAAGCATACAAATGGGGAGGGATGACTCTTATTACATTACATTACATTAAATTTATAGTGCGCGCTATTGACCCTCAGGCATAAAGGCGCAGATCAGACAAACAGGTAGTATACAACAGTAAAACACAAAGACGTATCCTTCTCTTGGTAGAAGAAAGGTAAGAGAAGAGAGGGGAAGACCGAGTGTTTACAACTGGGTGAACCCTTGAGATCAAAATTGCAGGATTCTAGATAATGGTGGATTGAGGAGTCATGGCGGATAGGTTCTCCAAGTATTGATTAGGTAAAGAGATGTGTTTTAAGTTCTTTCTTAAAGACATACAAGGAGTTCTGATGCCTTAATCGATCTGGAAGTTTAGACCAGAGGGAAGGAGCCCTGACATTAAAAGCCCCGTTTTCTACCTTAGAAGTCCTACTTTTGGGCTGTACAATCAGGTTTTGAGTTCCTGATCTAAGAGAACGTTGGCTTTGGTTTCTCAATAATGTGATTCTGTAGGTAAGTGGGCACAGCTTGTTGCCTACACTTAAAAGTGATAACCATAACTCTAAAGACTATCCGGGATTCTATTGGAAGCCAGTGAAGAGATCTTCTGGCCTCAGTTATATGACTGTACTTAGGGAGTCTAAGAACTACTCTGACTGCCCAGTTCTGGACAACCTGCAATCTGCGTATTTCAAGTAGACTAATGCCTAGAAGAAGACTGCAGCAGGAATCCAACTTTGCCCCAATTATTGCCCTGGCAATAGTCTCTGCGCATTCTTGTGAAATCATAGGCCTTAAGTGGGAGAGAAGCTTAATATAGTAAGCAGCTCCCGCCACGACTGTGGAAACATGAGCCTTCATGCTTAAGGTAGAATCCAGGGTAACTCCTAGGATTTTAGTTTTTGGCAGTGGAGAGATTATGTCATCTCCTAGTTTGAAGGAACTATAGGCTGTATCCAGAGTTTTTAGAGCCCTTGGACTACCAACGATCAGTAGCTCTGTCTTGCTACGGTTCAGGGCAAGGAAGTTTTCCAACATCCACTGTTCAGTTAGAGTGAAGATTCTATTTACCTCAAGCTCATCCCTCTCATGGAATCCTGTTAGTGGAATGACGCATTGAGTGTCATCAGCATAATTTGAGAAAATGACCCCCTCCTGTTCTAACATGAAGAAGAAAGGTGCCATGAAGAGGTTGTATAGAGAAGGTGATATGCTCGCCCCTTGGGGGACTCTGTATAGCACCGATATTGGAGTGGCTTCTGCCAAAGCCGTGCAGACTCTACTGCTTCTATGCTCCAAGAAAGATTGGATCCACTGCGCTGCTGAGACTGAGAGATTGGCTACATCTTGTAATCTGGGAATAAGAATAGAGTGTTCAATCAGATCAAAAGCGGCTGATTGATCTAGGGAGTTTATTAATGACAGTCCCTTTTTATCCATATCTCCCAATAGTTTCGTTTGAGCTCTAAGAGCGCTGTTTCCGTCCCAAATTTTTTCCTGAAGCCAGACTGCTTCGGATGGAGAATAGGGTATTTTTCCAAGTGTTCTGCCAGTTGGCCATATGCCACCCTATCCAGAATTTTCAATAGGAACGGGGTGTTTGATATAGGTCGAAAGTTGAACGGGTTGTCCATTGGCAGACCCGGTTTTTTGAGAATGGGTGTAACCATGGTGGTTTTAATCTCATCTGGGATGCTATTTTCCTTTAAGGAAGTATTTATGAAAATACATAATGCTTCGAGGAGCCATGGGGGACATTTCTTAATGATCATTGAAGAGCAGGCATCTCCTCTGCATTGAGAGGGTTTCATATGTTCGATGATTATTTGAAGTTCACTCTGAGTAATGGGATGAAACTCAAATTCGGGTGTCGAGGAGTCATGACTAAAACTCCTGTTGGTATCCTTACTTGCTGGAGTAAAGTTTTTTTTTTTTTCTCTAGCATTGTTAAGCGAATATTGTGTAACTTATTGAAGAGACCATCTTGTATTAATTGCACCAAGAGGCGTCATCTTTTGCTAAGTTGTCTAGGGGAGCTGGAGTGTTCTCCTGTTCTTTAAGAATCCTAAAAATGTCTTTTGTGTCAGATATAGGAAGATGTTATGGGTTTTAATATGGGAAATGCAAATCGGTTTTTAGAGAAAAGCACACGACATGGGTAAATTCGGTTTTTGATGCAAACTGACTAGTTTTACTAAGACTATATTTTAATGGCTATTTTATTAAAGAAAGCCACTGCATGCAAGGGGGTTAATTTTCAATCGCACGATGCACCACACGCCATGTACCTCCTTATCAGGGAATTCATTCATTTATGTCAAATAATGATAAGGATTTTTCACAAATAATTGAAAGAAATGGAAAAGCAAGATGCTAACAAATATGAACTAACATAGATTCTTCTAGGGAAAGGGCAAACAGAGAATACTAACAGTTTGGGAAATGGCCAGAGTCTTTACGGGGTTTTTAAGGGATTTGAACAAAATGCAAGTTAAAAGAGCAGGATATGCAGTTCTTGGGTAATGGTTGATGTGATACTTACAAGATACACTTGAGTTGGGTAATCTGGACAGCCAGCAAGGCCTCTAGACAGTGGGCCCATAGATCTGGTCATGGGCAGCGGGGTCAAGAGATCTGGTTACTGGGTCAGCTGGGTTCCTGGAGGGAACAGCTTGGCAAAGTCTGGTCACTGTGGACAGAGGGATGGGCAGCTGGGCCAAAAGGTCTAGTCACTGGATTCTCCTAAAGGGGTCAGCAGCCTTTCTTCCTTTCTCCCTGGATTATTGGGATGAAGGTGGTTCTGGATAGGTGGTTCTGGATAGGTGGTTCCGCCTGGACCTGGGCCAGCTACCTCTAGACCTGGATCTTGAGTCTTGGAATCTTGCAGGGTGAATTTTGAATTGTGAATATCCTGTGCCTCCCTGTCTACCCTTTAAATAGCCAGAGTGACATCATAGAATTTTACAATATGGGCGGAAGCACCCTGGACGTACCCCTTGCATGGGCTAGGCCAGGCTACGTGTGTCCCCTCCTCCATGTGAGCGGATTGGTCCCACGGAAATTACATCAGGTTATGTGTGTGTGTTTTAGGACTCCCATTGTCTCACAAGTGTAATTTTTCAAAAAAGGATTTTATGGAATAAAACCTTATACTTACAATAGTCACCATCATAAAAATCAGACGGGCAGATCCCATATTTTACAAGGAATTGACCAGTCCAAACACCAATTCTATGCAATGTTGCATCACCCTTCAGCACAATTTTGTGGTTTTCAGGTGACACATAACATCTAAAATTCACATAGTCTCATTTTGCTTGTCCAAAAATCACATAAAATGTTGGAATAATATCGAATTGTTTCTTATTTAGGGTGCTGAAACAAATGTCATAATGTACAGTAGCTCTTTCAAATCAATGTGTGATTTTTTTTTTACAGGACTGGCCAGTCCTCAACTCCCCACAGCCAAATGTCCTTGCCAGGCTTGGCTTCCACAAGGCTCTCCATGACTACCCTTTGAAGTCCTCTGGTGGATACTGGGAATGAATGGAGAGGAAATCACACCTGAAAGGCAAAACACAGGGGTTCACCCTTGCTTTGCCTTGGGAGCATTTCTGCCAGGAAGTCAGGAGGAACCTGTAGTTATCACACTATCAGGTCCCAGAGAACAGAGCACATGTCCTTTGCAGTATCAGTTCATGGGTAGGTGCGAAATAGGCCTCTCTGCCAAACTGGTTTGTCAGAAATTCCGGTGCCTTTAGCAAAGATGATTTGTCTTTTGGGGGAAAAACAGCACAATATACATATTTTTGTAGCCCCTCCACCCACATATAATATGTTGTTTTTGTGCTAGCCACATTATTATTTCACATTCAGTTTTACACATATAATTTGTCCTGCTTTGCAAAAGCAGGTTTACACATGTTGTTTTTCTCTCCTGTTACTGTCACAAAATGCGGTTTCTTTTGCATTAACTTTCTGAAAGGCTGTTCCAAGATGTGGTCAGTTTCTGGAAACAGACATATGCTGAAAATAGTTTCTTGGTAGCTGACATGTGGCAAGAGAGAGCATCTTTCCTTTGAAGTACTTTGCATGTGTTGATTTATTTCAAAAAGTCAATCCAAGCTGTGTGGACTTTACTTGATGTGATGAAAACAATGCAGTTCAGTGAGGGATGGCCTTATTTGATGGTACTCAATTGCAATACACGGCAGGGCTGTGTTTAAATAGAACCACACTGTGGGATATTTGAAATGAAAGGAGGCACCAGTGTGATGCAGTCTGGAATGCAAGACATTTTCTTATGCAGCCTTGAGTTTTTGAAATGACAGAACAGCAGTGCAGAGCCATTCTGCATTGAAGTTATTTTCTCGGGATTCACATGAAGAAAACAAATGCAGCCATTCTTGGGGTGGCTATGTTCATTCTCGCCTCATATGTGCTTAGCAGACGAAAGCACCGCCGTCTTTGGGTGACTGCTGAAATGCAGTTTTTGTTGTAGGGGGTCTGTTTTAGGCCTTAAATGTTCCCCACAGGCAGGTCTATAGACGTGAGAACACATTGTACGTGTCTTGGCCAGGGATGAGACAAAACACTTACCTGATTTGTTTGTACCCGGATACCTCGCACTTTCTTGAATAGATGTCACATCTACTCACTTAATTAATACAGTGATGTTTATTTAGTTTCTAGGTGGTCAGCTGGCACGTGTTACGACCCCTCAGGGTCCTTATCAATGCTGGTTTATGTAGATTTGGGTGCATTGGTGAGTTGGTGAGTTGGTGTTACATAGTGAAGTTGATAATTGTGAACATGATTATAACACATTTGTTTAAATATGCATGGTTTCAGAAGGATAGCTCAGGGGCATCGCGCTCGCCTTGCAAACAAGACGACATGAGCAACACAAGTTCAATCTCCGGGTCCACGCTTAGAAACCTCTGGGTATTAAGCGCATTATAAATAACCAATTGAACATTTCATTAAATGAATTATTAAGGTGTTTAGCATTTTCGTTTAACAACATGATAGGGGTGTAACATTGCATGCTGGAGGAAGAAAAGGGAAGGAAGAATTGGTCAAGTGTTAGCTTGGCTGTAGTCTAACGTAGGCTACTGTATTAGTACATGAAGGCATCAAAAAAGTGTAAATGAACAATAAATATGTGTATACATTCTGTACTTAAGAAACCAGAAGTAAATTTTCATATTGTTGCACAACATAATGGAATGCACCAAGCACAAAGGTGAACTGTACATCTAACAGTATTACCTCAGTGCAACCTTGCATAGTCACTAACAAACAGCTCACAGTTACTCAGGAGAAATGCTTACAGAAAGTAGTAAGTTCACTATATTTCTTTTTGTAACATTACAATTTATTATGTGTACATGACTTGTACAAAATAGCAGTATTGTTTTCTTTGAGCAGAAATGGCAAGCACTCTGGAGTGGTAAGAACAACATTTCCCCCATCATGACATGAGTGAAGGAAACAACTCTAATGGTACAGAATACAATTTTTAAACCAAAAAAAGTGACATAAATTGTTTGACATGTCACTAAAACATGGATTTCTTTTTAACAGTACATAGTGTAAATGAAGCAAGTGGACCATAATTACAATTTAATGAACCAGAAGATGGCCATACATAACCCCTAAGTGGAAATGCACAAATTCAACTACAAAATCTTTCAGCAAAAATTGATGAATTGAACAACCATTTTGTACAGTTAATAACATTTGTTAAAAATCATGTTAAAGAAAATATTCGATACCACTGCCCCACTTGTACCTTTGCCCATTCACACTGCCCCAACCAATCATCCCCATCAAATTCCCTCAATCATAGATGCTACGATGAAACCTCAAGCCCTTCCTCCCCTCATGAAGTCTGTAGAAAACCCAATTCGCCCATATATGTTTCACATTCTGCTACCCCATCCCTTTCCTAATTGATTGTATTTGTTTGTCTTAATAAATATATATGTATGTATTGTTGGTGTGTGTGTTTTTATTCAAAAAGCCCCATTTGCAGTCTGCAAGCTTTGCGACTGTCCGGGCTGTCCGTAACCAAAATGGAGGTGCCCCCAAATATCATGCCTGTCCAGAGGTGTCCGCAAGGTTGTGTCACACTTTTAAATAGTTTGGGGACCCCGCCCCTGTCCTGTGGACACCTGGACACATGCTCACCTGATCCCTTCATGCCCCTGAACCCCACACCTGTCTAGAGTTGTCTGCAAGGTCGTGAAAAATTTTTGAATAGTTTAGGAGTCCTGCAGACACCTGGATGCATGTGCACCTGAACCCTTCATGTCCCCGAGCACCGCGCCTGTCCAGAGATGTACACAAGGTTGTGATACACTTTTGAATAGGTCAGGGGCCCCACCCCTATCCTGTGGACTCCTGGACGCATGTGTAACTGATCGCACTGTGCCCCGAACTCCGCGCCCGTCCGGATCTGTCCGCTCACACGAGTTACACTAATTAGTTCAGGGGCTCAAGCCCTGTCCTGCAGACACTGGAAAACATGCGAACCTCATATCCCATGCAGTAGGTGTCCACAGGACAGCAGTTCTATCCACGGTCGTCCGGTAAAGTCATCATGTAACAGCATCTGCGCTGCGCATCGGGAGTATCTGCTGACACAGTTCATTTCCCCGGACAGTAAAATAGTGAATTTTTTGGCCAATCCAGGGTGTTTTAATCTGAAACTTCACCGTTGCAGAGGTCCTAGACCATGTTCTGGTTGATATAGCGACTTGTTGTAACTTTTTGAGTCCGACTTGTTGATCAAACTCCTTGCGGACAGCACCCCTACAAGGGACACATCCACTGCTGCTCCTCATTGTGTTTCTGGCTGTCCAGAAGTGAGCACCTGCTGCTGATTAGGATATTGCCTATCTCTGCATTCTTTGCATTATTGAGAATGGCTTCCATGGCTGCTGCAGCTGCCCCACCACCACCACCACCGCCACCAACTGGAGGGCCTGGAGAGGGGAATAGGTGTGGAGATACAGAGGTGGATCAAGAGGCCGAAGAGAATGAGGTAGTGGAAATCCCTGTCACCAGCTCCCAGCATGAATCTTGGGTGTCGAGGCTTTTTACCTCCATTTGGGGGTACCTAAGGCGCGTGTGGACAAGGTTCGATGCATTGAGTGCAAAGTTGTACTCAGTCATGGAAAGCGGGTCTGTATAGCTACGGGACCACATCCATGTGGCGACACCTAAGTTCGAATCACAAGGGAGCAGTTTAAAAAGTCGTACCTTTCGAAGAGGCGAGCAAGTTGACATCCACTTTCACATCCTCAAAATCTTCACCTGCCACCACAGGACTCACTCCTGTGGGGCAGAGGATCCCTGCAGAAGCCTGGCAGGTGATACATGATGCAGTCAACCTTTACCTTTCAAGGGTGACAGTGCTTTTATGCACTGTGACACACTGCTTTGTAGGGGGTAGCAGTTTCAAAGTGCTTTCAAGGCTGCAGTCTTGGGAGCACGAAAAACACTGTCCCCTACCAAATTAAGGCCCACCCAATATCTTCCTCTCTCCACCTGCCCCTACATCTCTGTGGTTGGTACCGCTTCCCTACCCTCCGTTCCCTTCCCTTCCCTCTCTTCCCTTGTGCCTCCTGTGAAAAAAGCAAAACATATTTAAAACCCAAAAAATAATAAATAAAAAGGTTATTTTCAGAGCCACCTTTCACAATTCAAAAACAGAAATACCAAAAAAAGGTGCAGGCCCCTACGCAGCCTCCGAAGTCAGTGGACGCACGGTAGTCCGCAGACATCAAAAATGTAGGTGGTGGCAACATCTAAACCATTGCACTCTTTTGCGTGAGAAAGTGGTGGCTCTGAAAAGAGACATTCATTTGCATGTTTTGTTTTCAGAAAGTTTTTTCAAGTTTTAAAGTATACTAAACAACATTCTACTGAACTAAACTTGTCTGCGTAACTTGCACAACAATAGGCATTTTGTTTTCACCATCCTACCATGCATTTTTTGTTTCACCTACTGGAAAATGCTTTCTATAATTGCAAAAAGTGCTTTAAAGCATTTTGAGTGTTGTGCAGAAAAAGCTGATTGCCAGAATCAGTAAGATGTACTACATCTCTGCGAGAAATATTGGTACTATGAAATTTAGAGGGTAATTCATAGAATTTCGCAGAAAAGTGTCGCAAGCGGCTGGCGCAGAGTGTCCGCGTGCGATTGTCTGCGCCAGGCACGTGCGCTAAAACCGATTTCCGCGCACAGCGTATTCATGGATTTTAGGCTCCCAAACCAGCCGTGGCGCAGAGAATCGCAGCGACCCTGCAGCAGCGCCAGTAACGCCCCCAAGAACGCCCTCGCGCAAGGAAAAGCCATCAAAATCGCTAAATCATCGCAAAGGGCTGCGCTAACCTTGGACCAGTTCACCGGGCTGGCAAACAGCAAACGCCAAGCGGGGAACGTGTATTTCAGGGGTGCGCGGGAAGTTCCACACGCGATTGGCCCCGTGCAGGCAGGGTACGTGTATTTCAGGGGTGCGCGGGAAGTTCCACACGCGATTTCATCAGGGTACGTGTATTTCAGGGGTGCGCGGGAAGTTCCACACGCGATTGGCCCAGTGAGAGCAGGGTACGTGTATTCCATGGGTGCGCGGGAAGTTCCACATGCGATTTCAGCAGGGTACCTGTATTCCAGGGGTGCGCGGGAAGTTCCACACGCGATTTCAGCAGGGTACATGTATTTCAGGGGTGCGCGGGAAGTTTCACACGCGAATGGCCCAGTGCGAGCAGGGTACGTGTATTCCATGGGTACGCGGGAAGTTCCACATGCGATTTCATCAGGGTACGTGTATTTCAGGGATGCGCGGGAAGTTCCACACGCTATTGGGCCAGTGCGAGCAGGGTACGTGTATTTCAGGGGTGCGCGGGAAGTTCCACACGCGATTGGCCCCCTGCAAGCAGGGTACGTGTATTTCAGGGGTGCGCGGGAAGTTCCACACGCAATTTCATCAGGGTACGTGTATTTCAGGGGTGCGCGGGAAGTTCCACACGCGATTGGGCCGGAGCGAGCAGGGTACGTGTATTTCAGGGGTGCGCGGGAAGTTCCACACGCGATTGGCCCCGTGCAAGCAGGGTACGTGTATTTCAGGGGTGCACGGGAAGTTCCACACGCGATTGGCCCAGTGCGAGCAGGGTACGTGTATTCCATGGGTGCGCGGGAAGTTCCACATGCGATTTCAGCAGGGTACGTGTATTCCAGGGGTGCGCGGGAAGTTCCACACGCGATTTCAGCAGGGTATATGTATTTCAGGGGTTCTGGGGAGTACTACACGTGAATTGGCCTGTGGGTCCTCCCAGGTGTACGCTCCACAACCTCCACGGCCCCTGCAGGCAGCCCACACCACGGGGGACTACCCTGCACCCCTGCTCATGTCCCGCAGGCAGCCCATCCACCATGGGCATGCCCCCCAGCCAACCCACATGTCACCTTGCACTACTGATGAACAATGCATGTCTCCCACCACCCCCACCCCCCAGCAGTGCAGGGGCACCCTCCACCAGGCCCCCACTCATGTCTCCCACCACCCCCACCCCCCAGCCATCAGGGGCACCCTCCACCAGGCCCACACTCATGTCTCCCACCACCCCCACCCCCCAGCAGTGCAGGGGCACCCTCCACCAGGCCCCCACTCATGTCTCCCACCACCCCCCAGCAGTGCAGGGGCACCCTCCACCAGGCCCCCACCCATGTCTCCCAACACCCCCACCCCCCAGCCACCAGGGGCACCCTCCACCAGGCCCCCACTCATGTCTCCCACCACCCCCACCCCCCAGCCACCAGGGGCACCCTCCACCAGGCCCCCACTCATGTCTCCCACCACCCCCACCCCCCCGCCACCATGGGCATCCCCCACCAGGCCCCCACTCATGTCTCCCACCTACCCCCACCCCCCATGGGCAGCCCCCATCAGGCCCCCACTCAAGTCTCCCACCAACCCCCACCCCCCATGGGCAGCCCCCACCCGGCCCCCACTCATGTCCCCCTGCACGCCCACCCCCCAGCATCCAGGGGCAGCCTCCACCAGGCCCCCACTCATGTCTCCCACCACCCCCACCCCCCAGCAGTGCAGGGGCACCCTCCACCAGGCCCCTACTCATGTCTCCCACCACCCCCACCCCCCAGCTACCAGGGGCACCCTCCACCAGGCCCCCACTCATGTCTCCCACCACCCCCACCCCCCAGCCACCAGGGGCACCCTCCACCAGGCCCCCACTCATGTCTCCCACCACCCCCACCCCCCAGCCACCAGGGGCACCCTCCACCAGGCCCCCACCCATGTCTCCCACCACCCCCACCCCCCAGCCACCAGGGGCAGCCTCCACCAGGCCTCCACTCATGTCTACCACCACCACCAACCCCCAGCCACCAGGGGCAGCTTCCACCAGGCCTCCACTCATGTCCCCCTGCACCCCCACCCCCCAGCAGTGCAGGGGCAGCCTCCACCAGGCCCCCACCCATGTCTCCCACCACCCCCACCCCACCAGTCACCAGGGGCAGCCTCCACCAGGCCCCCACCCATGTCTCCCACCACCCCCACCCCCCAGTCACCAGGGGCAGCCTCCACCAGGCCTCCACTCATGTCTACCACCACCACCAACCCCCAGCCACCAGGGGCAGCCTCCACCAGGCCTCCACTCATGTCCCCTGCACCCCCACACCCAGCAGTGCAGGGGTAGCCTCCACCAGGCCCCCACCCATGTCTCCCAGCACCCCCACCCCCCAGCACTGTGGGGCACCTGCCAGCAGGCCCCCACCCATGTCCAACTCATGTTCCCCACCACCCCCTACCCCCAGCACTGTGGGGCACCTGCCAGCAGGCCCCCACCCATGTCCAACTCATGTTCCCCACCACCCCCACCCCCCAGCACTGTGGGGCACCTGCCAGCAGGCCCCCACCCATGTCCAACTCATGTTCCCCACCACCCCCACCCCCCAGCACTGTGGGGCACCTGCCAGCAGGCCCCCGCCCATGTCCAACTCATGTTCCCCACCACCCCCACCCCCCAGCACTGTGGGGCACCTGCCAGCAGGCCCCCACCCATGTCCAACTCATGTTCCACACCACCCCCACCCCCCAGCACTGTGGGGCACCTGCCAGCAGGCCCCACCCATGTCTCCCACCACCCCCACCCCCCAGCCACCATGGGCATCCCCCACCAGGCCCCCACTCATGTCTCCCACCATCCCCACCCCCCAGCATCCAGGGGCACCCTCCACCAGGCCCCCTCTCATGTCTCCCACCACCCCCACCCCCCAGCCACCAGGGGCAGCCTCCACCAGGCCCCCACCCATGTCTCCCACCACCCCCACCCCCAGCAGTGCAGGGGCAGCCGCCACCAGGCCCCCACCCATGTCTCCCACCACCCCGCCCCCCAGCAGTGCAGGGGCAGCCTCCACCAGGCCCCCACCCATGTCTCCCACCACCCCCGCCCCCCAGCAGTGCAGGGGCACCCTCCACCAGGCCCCCACCCATGTCTCCCACCACCCCCACCCCCCAGCATCCAGGGGCACCCTCCACCAGGTCCTCACAATCCCCAATCATGTGCGTTATGGTCAGCCTCCACAGCCAAAAAGCCCTACCAAGTAACCCATTCACCCACATGGAAATGGAAATTACATGTTACACCCCCAATGTTCATAAAGCTAATGAACCCATGTCCGTCACACACAATGGTTACAATTGAATGGGAAAACACCCAACATGACATGCATGAAACCAATGAGATGATACCACACAGTGAAGTATGAAAACAAAATTGTATTAAAAAAAAAGAAAGCAAAATAAATGAAACAAACTACAATGGCAATGAAAAAAAGATAAGCTGCATGTCCGTTTAAAAAAATAAAAACACCAAATCCTAATCCAAAAAAATGTTGTCCAAAGTCAAATGAAAAATAAAATCAATCCAATGAAGAACTATGTACAAAACATCCAAGGGTCCATGAGCCCAACTGAACAAAGGAAACCTACAAAAAACCCTAACTAAAATGCAACTATATACAAAAAGTGGAGCAGTGTCCGTCGACTCCAAATCATAAGAACAAACAAAGGAAACCTAAAACTAAAGAACTATATACAAAGGCAGCGGGCAAGTCCAGCGGCTCACTCCGTGGTGTTCCGGGCCTGGGCATCATCGAACTCCTGTTCGATGTCCCGGAGGCGGTCCTGTTCCATGGCCCCGAGGGTCCGCAGGGACGATGCCGTGTCCTCCTCCAACCCCCTGCGGATTGCCTCGAGGCACTCGGCCCGCCTCAGGGCCCTCCGCATGGAGTTCTCCACCCTGACCATTGTGAGCCGCGCCTCTTCCGCCCGCCGCCGCTCCGCACCTATCTGCTGGCCCAACCGCTGCCACACAGAAGACACACCCCGTCCTGGGTCAACCTGCCCTCCGGCCGATGCCTGCCCCTCCGATGTTGAAGGCCCCGAGCCTTCATGGCTCCCACCATGTTGCTGCTGCTGCTGTGCCTCTGCCCGTGCACTGCCTCCTGCTGCCTGCACATCCTCCGCCGGCTGGGGTGCAGTTGTTGATGTGGCCACCCCTGCTGGACGTCCGACTCCCGACTGTGGCAGGGATGCCTCCTCCACCAGTCTGGCCGCACCGTTAGAGGCAGCTCCACAGGGCAACCAGGTGACTGATGGGTGGGAAGATGGCACAGAGGACGACTGGCGCATAGGGGGTCCAGTTGAGGAGGGGGTCGGAGCAAGCCCCATCAGACGGAGGAATCCGGCCTGGGTGACCTGTCCCAGCAGGCTGTCATGATCACTGCTTTCAAGGAGTCAGGACCTACCCAACACCCTTGGAAACAGGCTCATAACATGCCTTATCGGCACCAGCAAGTCCCAATAGGGACCTTTTGGACCTTGTCCTGGCACCGGTGGTGCCAGGCTCATAGTAAGGACCCGTCCCGGCACAGGAAGCGCCGGGCTCATATCAAGTGTAAAAGTGCTTGGGTGAACCTACCTGAAGCAGACCATGCTGCTTACTTACCAGCCAGATGATGCTTTACTCTCTTCTAACAGGGACTACTTTTCTTTCTGGGTGGGGCAGGCACCACTCCCTGGATTACTGATGCTGGAACTCTTCTGGAAGCAGGAACTCTTTTACCTGGGCGCGGCTGCGGTGGAAGAAGACACCTAAGTACTCCTATGGGCTATTTAAATCACACCCGATTGGTACCACATGCTTCGCGTTATTCTGCATCCACAGCAGGACGCTCACCGCGTCAGCTCCAGCGAATCTTCAGCTCCGGATCCTGTAGTTACGAAAATTACCTGCTGGGAACCAATCTTCAATCTTCAGCAGCTCCTGCAAAACAAAAGGCACAGGTTAGACAAAGGCAAAGTTAGCGCTTCAACTCACCCGAGCCATCGGCAGCATCCAAGTCGTTTTCTTTTCTGCATTCCGCGTCCGGCATCGGGCCTGCAAAGACAAAGAACATTGGTTAGTAACGTTCAGTTACAATACTGCTTACCTGTGTTGCGCTTGCTCCAACTTTGTTCGCGCTGCATTCCGGCACCTGTAAAAACAAAAGGGGACATTAAGGTGCATTCTACGGCCCTAAAGCAGTCTTCCTACTTACGTGCCTTCGAATTCACCATCTTCTTGTTACGCTCTCTGCCACGAATCTGGGAGAGCATCTTCTTGGGCATCGACAGCATCCTAAAAGCAAAAGACATAGACATAAGGAAAAAGACATTTAAAGAGAGCAATCCAAGGAGAACTTTAATACTTACAAGTCACGCTCGTGCAGCAAAACGGCGGCATCGCTCTCACCTTCCCTCTGCAATCAAGAGGCGGAACTCACATCCAGTGAAGTAACTGGACCCCGCGCCCCTGCACAAGACGCAGGATGGAGAGCTCAACATTCACTTACTTAAGGTGAGCACAACAATCATCTGAGTACCACGGGGAGAAAGGGAGAGAGGGGCTAGAACTTCTCCCATCCTTCCAGCCACTAATACCTTGATTTTCCACTTGCAGACACCTCACTCTGCAGGTCAAGCTTTCGGTGAGCAAGGGGCCAAATCCGGGAGCCAAACGAACCCTACGCCTAACTTTGAAGACGTTTGCAGCGCCCAGCCCAAGACCAGCGCCTCCGAGGGAACCAGGTGAGCGTTACAGAACGCGAAGCCTCCCAAACATTTCCCGCCCAGGCGCAATGGAGACTTCAGACACAGACCAATTGGCCCAGTTGCTCGGGGAGTTGAGAGCAGAAGTACACGCAGCACGCCAGGAAACAAATGCCCTAAGGAGAGAGCTAGTGATTTCTAAGGAGCGAACAGACGACTTGGCTAGACAATTGTTACAAGCCCAAGCGGGACAGACTCCTCTGCCTACCCCTGGTGGAAGCCATGCCCCAACGGCTTCCTCTAATCCGGTGCAAATTAATCTACCAGGAAATGTACCTTTGGCTCCGCCCGAACGCTTTTCAGGTGATCCGAAAAGGTTTGCTGTGTTCATCAATCAGTGTCGTTTGCACTTTCTATGTAGACCTGCCGCTTTTCCAACAGACCAGGCTAAGGTAGCCTTTGTGCTCTCATATCTTAGTGGCAGCGCCGCAGATTGGTCTATTCCTTTAGTGACTCAGGATAACCCTATCCTTTATAATTTCCAGGACTTCCAAGCTAGTATGGAAAGATTGTTCGCAAGGCATTCTCAGGGACAGGCTCTGGACAATGAACTTCTTTCATTACGACAGGGCAATCAAGATCTTCTGGCCTACATTGCATCATTTAACAGACTAGTGGTTGAAACCGGATGGCCTGAGGATAAGAGAATCACCCTTTTCTATAGAGGCCTTCGTGGAGAACTTAAAGACGTTCTGGCCCAGGTGGTGAATCCACCACAAGACTGTTCCGAATACATTGATCTGGTGGTGCAATTAGATCATAGGATACAAAATCGAAAAGCCGATCGTTCCAGGTTTGAAAATCGAGTTTTTTCCAGACCACAGAGCTCCGTTAAAGGAAATGATACCGTGGAACCCATGCAGATTGGGGTGGTGAAAGGACCTCTAACCCAAAAGGAAAGAGAAAGGAGAAGACAACTACAATTGTGCCTCTATTGCGGGAACTCAGGGCACTTCCTCCGAGATTGTCCAGTGAAACCAAAGAAGAAGACAGTAGGAGCTTCCGATAAGGGTGCCAAAGGTTCAGAGTCGGAAAACGACCTCGCCCGACAAGTGTAGAGGTCCGCTTGCCGAGCGTAAAAACCAGTTCTTTGACCTCGCATTTTACCATGCCCATGGTCCTCGTGAGTCCGGAACAACCCAATCGTATGCATGCCATTAAAGCATACATTGATAGTGGCGCAATCGGCAATTACGTGGACTGTGAATTGGCCGCCAGGATGAATCTGTCTCTTTGTCCTAAGTCGGTGAAAGACGTCATCACCACCGTGGATGGTGCGGAAATAGCTTCCGGACCAGTTACTCACACCACCATGGAAGTGACGTTGGTAAGCCAAGATGGACATCAAGAGAAAATCGTGTTTGACGTGATCAAGGCTCCACAGTTTCAAGTTATCCTGGGAATCCCTTGGCTGGAAAAACACAATCCTCAAATTGATTGGCGAGCAAAGACAATCCGGTTTCCAGAATGCGCACCTACCTGCTATCCGCAGCCCCCCACGAAACTAGCTGCAACTGCTTCTGAGAGTCCTCACCTGCCTCCTGAATACCGGGAATTTCAGGATGTCTTTCGAAAAGATCAAGCTAATTCACTGCCTCCTCACAGATCATACGACTGCCAAATAGACTTGGTTCCAGGATCCACTCCTCCATGCAGTCGAATTTATGCCCTCACAGAACCTGAAAATCTTCACCTAAGGCAGTATTTGGATCAGTACCTGGCTAATGGATTTATCCGTCCCTCGAAGTCCCCAGCCTCTTCAGCTTTGTTCTTCGTGCCAAAAAAAGAGGGAGACCTAAGAACATGCATAGATTACCGTGCCTTGAACCAGATTACGATTAAGAACAGATATCCGTTACCATTAATCCCTGAACTTCTTGACCAAGTTAAAAGTGCCTGTATCTACACAAAGCTGGACCTCAGAGGAGCTTACCATTTAGTACGAATAAAGGAGGGCGATGAATGGAAGATGGCCTTTCGTACTAAATATGGACTGTTCGAGTATCAAGTAATGCCCTTTGGGCTTTGCAACGCTCCGGCAGCCTTTCAGTATTTTATGAATGACGTCCTCAGAGAGCTCATTGATGTATGTGTAGTTGTCTATATTGATGACATTCTGGTCTACTCGTCCTCTGAGGCGGAACATCGAAAACATGTCACCGCAGTACTGGAGCGGCTCCGAAAACACAGACTCTTTGCAAAATTCGAAAAATGCGTTTTTCACGTCACGGAGGTCGAATTTTTGGGATTCATTTTGTCACCAAATGGAGTCCACATGGACTCAAGAAAAGTGGACGCTATCATTAAGTGGCCCTCACCAACGTCAGTGAAAGGAGTTCAAAGCATGTTGGGCTTTGCTAACTTTTATCGAAGATTTATCCCAGATTTTTCTCGAGTTGTCCAACCCATTACAGCCCTCCTCAGAAAGAATAAACGTTTCGAGTGGTCTACAGAGGCTGAACAAGCCTTTCTGGAACTAAAAACAAAATTCACCTCGGCTCCAGTTCTAAAACATCCTCGCCCGGAACTTCCCTATATTGTAGAGACTGATGCTTCCAGTCTCGCAATGGGAGCAGTGCTTTCGCAAAGAGACCCGGAAACAAATCAGTTACACCCAGTGGCATTTTGGTCCCGCAAATTTTCAGCTCCTGAAATCAACTATACCATTACAGATAAGGAACTTTTGGCGATTAAGTCCGCCTTTAAAGCTTGGCGGCATTATCTCTTGGGAGCCCGACACACAGTCACCGTCATCACGGATCATCGTAATTTACAGTACCTTAAATCAGCCAAAGCTCAATCCTCTAGACAACTTCGCTGGGCATTGTTTTTCGCCGAATTCGACTTTGTGATAACTTACCGACCAGGCAACAAGAATGGTAAAGCAGACGCTCTCTCCCGAATTGGAGTAGATGAACTCACGACCAATCTTGAACCCGTACCTATAATTCCGGAACAGAGAATCCTGGGTTTAATAGATGCACAATCCATTGAAGACATTGAAACTAAAGTTAAAGATCTTCTGACTCCAGCAGAAGTGCAAGACTGGCAGCTCAAGGGAAATGATTTCACAATGGATAAGAACCTATTATACTTTCGAGGAAGATTATATCTACCATGTACCGATTTACAAAGACAGGTGATCTCTTGTTACCATGACTCCTTAATGGAAGGACATCCCGGCATTACCAAAACGTTGGAAAAGATAAAGAGACATTTTTGGTGGCCATCTTGGAGAAAGGACATTAAGGACTTCATTAAGTCTTGTGGCGTGTGCGCTCAAAGCAAAGGCCAGAAGGAGAAACCAGCAGGTCTCCTACATCCAATAGACATTCCTCCACATCCATGGCATACTCTCTCCATGGACTTCATCACGGATTTACCACCATGCTCCGGATTTAATACAATCTTAGTGATTGTGGACCTATTCTTGAAAATGGCTCATTTCATCCCATTGAAAGGGTTACCTACAGCTCCAATTTTGGCCCGAGAATTTCTCGAAAACATCGTTCGGTTGCACGGCTTTCCTTCAATTTTAATCTCAGATAGAGGGAGTCAATTTATTTCTCACTTCTGGCGGAGTTGTTGTCGTCTAGCCCAAATTGACATAAGGCTGTCGACCAGCCACCATCCCCAGACCGACGGGCAGACCGAGAGGACCAATCAAACCTTGGAACAGTATCTACGCTGCATGTTACAACAATCAGAGGGCACTTGGAAAGACATTCTCTGGATTGCGGAGTACGCTTATAATAACTCAGTCCACGCCGGAACAGGAAAAACTCCGTTTTTTCTTTCATATGGAATCCACCCTCGCACCTCAAATCTTGACCCACCTCAGACTCTTGGAACACCCGCTGTAGATCATCTGCATTCGACAATCACTCAAGCCTTTAAGGAGGCCACATCTCACCTTAAGCAGGCCAAGGAACAATATAAAAAGAGTGCGGATCTACATCGAAAGGAAGCTCCTCAATATCTTGTGGGAGATCAGGTCTGGCTGTCCACCAAACATTTATCCCTAAAAGGACTGCGTACTTTCAATCCACGATACCTGGGGCCTTACCCAATCACTGCCATAATCAATCCAGTGGCGGTAAAATTGGGCCTACCTGCTCATATGAAAATACATCCAGTTTTCCACGTTTCACTACTGAAACCCATGCAACCTGGAACCCGTTTGACCAAATCTCCAGACCCTATTCTCGTGGACGGAGAACTAGAATTCGAAATACAAGACATATTAGTCTCCAAGATTTCCAAATCTAAATTATACTATTTGATTGACTGGAAAGGTTATGGCCCCCAGGAACGATCTTGGGAACCGTCGGAACATGTTCATGCACCCCGTCTGGTTAAGAAATTTCATCGAACTTTTCCTGATAATCCAAGACCCCCGGAGGGAACAAATTTGGGAGGGGCCTTGAGGGGGGGTGCTGTCATGATCACTGCTTTCAAGGAGTCAGGACCTACCCAACACCCTTGGAAACAGGCTCATAACATGCCTTATCGGCACCAGCAAGTCCCAATAGGGACCTTTTGGACCTTGTCCTGGCACCGGTGGTGCCAGGCTCATAGTAAGGACCCGTCCCGGCACAGGAAGCGCCGGGCTCATATCAAGTGTAAAAGTGCTTGGGTGAACCTACCTGAAGCAGACCATGCTGCTTACTTACCAGCCAGATGATGCTTTACTCTCTTCTAACAGGGACTACTTTTCTTTCTGGGTGGGGCAGGCACCACTCCCTGGATTACTGATGCTGGAACTCTTCTGGAAGCAGGAACTCTTTTACCTGGGCGCGGCTGCGGTGGAAGAAGACACCTAAGTACTCCTATGGGCTATTTAAACCACACCCGATTGGTACCACATGCTTCGCGTTATTCTGCATCCGCAGCAGGACGCTCACCGCGTCAGCTCCAGCGAATCTTCAGCTCCGGATCCTGTAGTTACGAAAATTACCTGCTGGGAACCAATCTTCAATCTTCAGCAGCTCCTGCAAAACAAAAGGCACAGGTTAGACAAAGGCAAAGTTAGCGCTTCAACTCACCCGAGCCATCGGCAGCATCCAAGTCGTTTTCTTTTCTGCATTCCGCGTCCGGCATCGGGCCTGCAAAGACAAAGAACATTGGTTAGTAACGTTCAGTTACAATACTGCTTACCTGTGTTGCGCTTGCTCCAACTTTGTTCGCGCTGCATTCCGGCACCTGTAAAAACAAAAGGGGACATTAAGGTGCATTCTACGGCCCTAAAGCAGTCTTCCTACTTACGTGCCTTCGAATTCACCATCTTCTTGTTACGCTCTCTGCCACGAATCTGGGAGAGCATCTTCTTGGGCATCGACAGCATCCTAAAAGCAAAAGACATAGGCCCTCATTACGACCCTTGCGGAAATCGAAAAACGATGGCGGAAATGCAATACCGCCATCGAATAGCGCTCGGTGCGACTATGACCCGTCACCGCAAAGTACGAAGCCATTAGCGACACCGTAGTGAACGCCAACGCTAACTGCACCAAGCACGCGCGCGCGCGCCATGCCAAACCGCAAACACCACCATGGTGCAACGGTACGCCAATTCCGACCCTAGCGGACATGTACCTAACGCCATCAGGCATGGCGTAATGTACCATTCCGCCATGGCGAGAAGTACGGCATCGCGAATCAACCGTAAACGGCCCCACTGAGTGCCTGTACACCGCTCCCTGCCCACAAAGTACAACCCCCCGTAGGTGCAATGAAGTCACAATGCAACCATTGAAATGTACAAGTCACCCATGCATGCCAACGAACAAAATAAACACAAGAGGGGCCAATGGGAGCTGCAGGGCACAGATGGCACGAATACAGAAGCAATCCCAATGGACATGACCACAGTCCCCCACCAAGAAACGCACGCAAACACAGGCACCTGTGACCAGCAATATTCCGATAATCACATCATTCCACCAGTCCACCTGGCTGACCGGCATCTGTTACACAAAACCCAATCCCCCGCCCCTGAGCATGACAACATTCAAACTGTCATATAGGCAGCCCCCATCCCTGACCTCACGGGCTTAGTAGGCAAACGCGCCCAGTACAGTACCACGCAACTAAACCCCGAAGCTGGAACCCAATGCAGATCTCCTCACAATACATCGCCCCCCAAATAGGCATATGCCACACCACTTGCAAAGAAAAACGCTACACGGGCCAAATCAGAATAGAAATTTATGCACATCAAAGTCACCAAGCCCATACAGCCATCAGGCCATGAACTCCAAAACACTAATCACCATTGTGGGCTGCATCCGCAAGAAATGACCAGCCACTACTTGTGTGTCGCCCTGTTCCCCCATGGTACACAGAGCCACATTCACGTACGAAAAGGCAACATGGAAGCGCACAGAACCGCAGGGCCGTCCCAATGGGGAGGCACTAGTCCAGCTGAAAGGCCGAAATGTTGCTCCGAGCCACCAGTACTGCGTAAGGGCATGTGGGCCATTGGCGATCGTCCCATAAGATCGTAATGCTGCTCCACTGATTAACACGAAGCAGCAGGTGTCGGGAGTAAAATCCATCTGCAGGAGTGGCATACAGATGGCAGTGGCAAAAGGGGAGGAGATACCTGTCAACCAGAAGAAAAGAAAAAGAACAGAATGGCCATCAGAACTACATTCGAACAACTCACTTCAATGATCACACGAAATCCACAGCCATATGCATGCTAGCCCACTCAAAAGGATCATCACCACCCCAAAACCACTTGCGACTCATAAACATCTATATCGAGGTGCAAACACCATCACAAACGAGTGTACCTGTGCATGCGTCTGTCAAAACAGAATCCATCAGATGGGAATGTTAACGTGCATGGACACAAGTGTCTGAGTGCGCCTCGAGACAGGGAGGGCTCAACAAGGCCAGATAGACGATGGTCCCACTATGGCAGCCCTGCATCACATAGCGTAGGGGAGGCGGATAGATCCCAAGAAGCCCTGTACATGGCAAACTCTGTATCAAATCACCTGCCCATGCATCCATTCATCATTCCCTCATCCCGGGATCAAAACGCCTGAACAATTACTCACATAACATTAGAAACATCCATTGAGTCTGTGCGTTATGCAGCCTGCAAAATCCACAGTGCCCCAGCCCGTAATTCCAGTGTTGTGAAGTAACATGTATTTGGGAACGGCCGGCCTCATCGCCCACGTAGCTATTGCGCATCCCAAACTATTCATATCAATCATTGCTCCCTCGCCATGGGCCCTGTCTCAAGGACATTGAACAATAGAACGTTATATTTGCAGTCAGACCTGTGGGCATCTCCTCGCCGCTAGCTGGAAACCGAAAGCGCCGCCCTTCGAATTCCTCATTTGCAACATCACGTCGGAAAGGCATCTGTGGCCGTTTGAAATCACTAATTATTCCATCGAGTGCGGCTGTGTGTGAAAATGGCAACTGCCTTCACCCACGAATGGGACGCCCCGCCCATCGTTGCAACTCGGTACAGTGATGCATGAGGGCCCACCGTTACTCGAGTACTACGTTCCACTGACCCTTCACAAGTCTGTTCGCGACTGCACAGATAGTATGGGAAACAATGGGACCACAGCAGAATGAACATATCAATCCAATTTTACACGGCCATCGGGTACAGATACATGATAGCAATAGCAAGATACCATTCCCCGAATTGCAGCGTTGTGCGCGTGACGTGCTCGGCCAAAGGGGAGAGCAGTTTGCACAGGTGGAATGAATCACCACAGGTGGAGGCCATACAGCCTGAAAACACATAAATTGCACAGCCAGTCTCCTCCCACAACCACACCGAAATGCTACCGGCAGGACTCGCGATGTTGGCCCTGGGGGACCTAATAGCACTGCAAGTGCTCCAACTCCAAGAAGAAGACGAACACCAACTACAACCAGCCGCACGGAGGAGACGCAGGAGGAGGAGGAGGCCAAGGCAGGGCCAGCAAGGCCCACCAGCACAGCCACTACCACCACGCAGGCAGCCCGCAATACCACGCCTCCGAGCACATCCGTTCAACCTCACTGATGAGCAGATCCACACCCTCTACCGTCTGGACCGGGACACCATAGCCGCCATTGTGGACATGACACAGGCTGACCTTGTCAGCATGATAGATAGCCCAACCGCCATCCCACCCCTACTGAAGGTGGTGTCTGTACTCCACTTCCTGGCCACAGGCACCTACCAGCACACAGTCGGACAGTTGCATGGCATATCTCAGCCACTGTTCTCACGGACACTATTGCAAGTGCTCGATGCCCTCCTGCAGCACGCAGACGACTACATCTCCCTACCATGCTCGGAGCAGGAAATTACAAACACGAAAGTGGGATTCCATGCACTTGCCGGCATACCGGGTTGCATTGGTGCCATCGACTGCACCCATGTGGAATTGGTCGTCCCACATGCCATGGAGGCCCAGTACCGCAACCGAAAACAATTTCATTCCCTGAATGTACAAATGGTGTGTGACTCCAACAGGATCATTACACATTGTTGTGCCCGATTCCCTGGATCAACCCATGATTCTATGGTCTTGAGGAACTCTACAATACCACGCTACATGGAGCGACACGCAGGGAACAGATCCTGGCTACTCGGTGAGTCTCATTACATGCATGATGATGTGGGGTATGTGAATTGGCAATGACCTGGCAGGAAGGGGGGGGGGTGTGCGTACGTATCAATGGCATTCCACATCATACGTTTCTCGTCCACATACAGGTGATGCTGGATATCCACTGAAGAGATGGCTCCTCACACCAGTCCGGAACCCACGGGACCAGCATGAGGAGGACTACAACCATGCCCACTCACGTACCCGTGTAGTCATAGAACAGGCATTCGGCCTACTGAAGACTCGTTTCCGCTGCCTCAGCAGGTCTGGCGGGGCACTCCTGTACCGCCATGAGAAGGTTGCAAAGATGGTGATGGCATGTGTCATGCTCCACAACATGTGCGTACGTAGAAATGTGCCCATGCCCCCTGACGCAGAACTGCAAGCACCTGAAGATGGTCATGATGAGGGTGGGGATGTGGCAGCACCTCATGGAGTCTGCGAGGCACCGGAGGCCCGTGACATTCGTCAGCATCTCATTGATGTATGCTTCTAGCACTCACGCCTGGTGGCTGATACATGGACACGGGACTCGTGGCACTGCGTGTGTCTGGGACATGCACAACATGGACTGTACGCCTATGATGGCCTAGTACACAAAGATCAATGTCCACACATCTCATTGGTTGATCGTGCACTTTTAATGGCATATGTGATGTCATGTTGAACACCCTATCGACCCGCCACCCAAGTGAGCCCAACACACCCCCTCCACCCTCCTACCTCCCCCCCGAACACCAGTGTCCAAAGATGCTCATTGTCAGTGGGCTGTCGCTATTGCATGCCCCCTCTGCGGGTATCAGGGGCACCCCTGCCTGTGGAGCGCAGGTTCCTTCCAGATCTACGTTGGGGGCTGCCCTGGACGGAACTTGCAACGGATGATGTGTCTGCCTGCTCACGTCCATGCATGTCCCTAAGGGTTTGCGAGAGCTCAGTGAGCACACGGCGCACTGCGGCAAGTTCGGCACATACGTCCTTGGCCGTCGCATGCAGTTCCCCCCTGAGGCTCTCGGTGCTACTCTCCATTTGGACTCTCAGGCTCTCGGTGCTACTCTCCATTTGGACTCTCAGGCTCTCGGTGCTACTCTCGATTTGTGCCCTAAGTGTCTCAGTTGATGTTTCTATGTCTGCCTTAGTGCCCCCACATTCATCAGCATGGTCCTTGAGGAGCGTGGCCAGTTGCTGCTGTTGTTCGATCAACTGGTCGAGGGACTGTTGCCTCTGCTGGGCCATGGCCATTTGCGGGGGTGTCACAGAGGGGCTGTTGTCCTCATGTTGCCTTGCCACAGGGCTTGTGGGGGATGGCCAGTCGTCGTCTTGTGGGTGCCCCTGCGTGGTATCCTCATGTTGTACGGGATGGGACAGACAGGGGGATTGGGACAGGTCATGGATGGATCTGACTTCGGCATCCCCGTTTTCTGTGTCCGAGCATGCTGCCATCAATGGGGTGTCACCTATGGTGCTGCTGCCACCAGAGGCAGTGCCTTCTGTGGCATCCATTGGGGGGACCTGTGGTGGTGGTGTTGTGGGCATGCTGGCTGCTGGGGTGCCTGTTGATGTTCCCTCCTCTGTGCTGCCACCTGATTTGTGCTGCTGCCGTGTCTTGATGCGTGCAGCTGAGGTGGAGGGTCTCTGGCCGTTGGTCTTGGCCCTCTTTGCAGGTGTGCTGGTAGGGGTGTCCTGTAGCTCGTCGTTTGGATCGGACCCTGTGGTGGAGTAAAGGAGGGCGAGGGTTATTGATGGGTCTGTGGGAATTGGAATGGCATTGTATCACATGCATTGGGGTGGTACCTGAGGGTGATTTGGGTCGGGGCCTTGGAGGTGCTTTGATTTGTGTGTGGAGTGAGGGTGCAGTTGTTTGGCAGCCTGCAGTTAGGGTGTGCCTGCTGCACGTGTAGTGCGTGTATTTGGGGTTTTTAATTATTTATGTATTTATTGTGGGTTTTAACGTGCGCTATCAGGCCGATGTGTGTGGGCGTTCTCCTGGACATGTGTTTCTGTTGCACTATGTGGACGCATGGTACTTCACATGGATGGACTGTGTGGATTTGGCATTGTTTTATCTGGCCCACCTACCTGAATCTTCGGATGTCTGCACTCCTTTCTCCATCCCTCCGACTCCCTCTATGCTCTCCATTCCGATGGTGGAGGCACAGATTTCTTCCCAGGGGGTCAACTTGATGGGTGATTCAGGACCTCCCCCGGTGGCTGTGGCAATGTTGCGGTTGGCAGAGAGTATGCTGCGGACGCGTATCCGCAGGTCGTCCCATCGCTTGCGGCATTGCTGTGGGGTGCGGGGTGCGGTCCCCACCGCACTTACCCGCTGTGCCACCAGAGCCCATATGGCCTTCTTGTTTGCAAGTGCCGTCCTGGTCATTTGCGTGCAGAAGACGACGGCAGCATTCTCCTGGAGGGTCTCTGTTAGCACGGTGAGTTCCTCACGGGAGAAGTGGACCTGCCGCTTGCGGTCGCACGCTTTCTTCGCTACTTTTCCCATTTTTCTTGGTTTCGCTAGGGTGGTTGACGGGTTGGGGTGTGTTTCAGGGTAGTGATTTTAGTGGTTGTGTGGTTTTAGTGTATTTATAGGTGTACGCCGGGATGTTTCCCGTTCCGGCCCCATGTTTTAACTTCCGTTTCCGTATATTTCCGGCCACCGTACTTTCCGGTAGGCGCACACTGCGGTGACCGCTAAGTGGGGTGGCGGTATTGCACCTAGGGCGCCGTACGGCGGCGGTGTGGGCCGTTTTGGGGTCATTTCCGCCATCGCGGACTTTGCACTTCCGCCATGCCGTGGTGCTCGTGCCCGATGGGTCGGAATGGCCCGCACTTTGCTCCTTCGTGCAATGGCGGAAACGCTATTTACGCTGTGGCGCTCCGGTCAGTCGCTTTCCGCCAGGGTCGTAATGAGGGCCATAGACATAAGGAAAAAGACATTTAAAGAGAGCAATCCAAGGAGAACTTTAATACTTACAAGTCACGCTCGTGCAGCAAAACGGCGGCATCGCTCTCACCTTCCCTCTGCAATCAAGAGGCGGAACTCACATCCAGTGAAGTAACTGGACCCCGCGCCCCTGCACAAGATGCAGGATGGAGAGCTCAACATTCACTTACTTAAGGTGAGCACAACAATCATCTGAGTACCACGGGGAGAAAGGGAGAGAGGGGCTAGAACTTCTCCCATCCTTACAGCCACTAATACCTTGATTTTCCACTTGCAGACACCTCACTCTGCAGGTCAAGCTTTCGGTGAGCAAGGGGCCAAATCCGGGAGCCAAACGAACCCTACGCCTAACTTTGAAGACGTTTGCAGCGCCCAGCCCAAGACCAGCGCCTCCGAGGGAACCAGGTGAGCGTTACACAGGCTGACGTGGTCAACGAACCATTCGAGATGACGTGCAGTCTCTCCATGAAAAGACTGCAGGTCACCTCGCATGGCCCCTTGACGCAACGCCACACCAGCCAGGACAGGCTCAACCCGGACCTGGATAGCCACGTCCGCAGGCAGAGGAAGGCCAGTTGACGTCAGCTCATCCCCTGCCTGAAAACAGGTCTGGACGTAGGCATCCCTGCTGGTGCAAGATGATGCAGGGACAGGATCGGGCACAGGATTGCACACAGGCACCTCCGCGGTGGCCTGTGCTGCCTCCTGTCCCTGGTCCTGCACTGCACCACTAGCACCAGTGGGATCCCCACCTCCAGACCCCGTCTCTGGTGCTTGCACGGCCTCCTCCTCCACCAAACCCCCCACCAACCTGGATGACTCCGTGCCATCTTCCCCTGTTGGGCCCTGTGGGGTCCCAGCTGCCCCTTCTGCTGCCGAGGAGTCCAACTCCAACCTCCGCCTCTTGGACCTCCCCCCGGCAGCTGCGGCCTGGGACGCGGCACCAGACTCCTCACTCCCCGACGAGATGACAACACGGGAGGGGAGCCGGGTCTTGCGTCTCCGGCTGGCGGTGGGATCCCCGCCGCTGTGCTCCACAGCACCTTCTCCGCCCTCTTCATCAGTTGACGCTGCAGACAGGGAGAAACAAAACACAGGCATCAGGGCACTGTATAATGGACACATACACACATGACAGTTGCACATGAGTGGCATTGGCAAACCTCAGACATGTCATCACAATCCCAAACACACATGTCATTACAACTCGCACACATGAGCCATACCACAGCCATATCGCAACTGCCACCACCATCCCTACACATACAACAGCATGAGCAGCCAAAGGTGAGCCAGACATCACATGCAACACATGAAGTTCACCACACATGTACACACACCACCACACTTGCATGCATGTGTACACCTCTGCCAAGTGTCGCACTGTTCAGACGGGCATCCATGTCACATCTGCCAATCAGGCTTCCACATACCGCCTTCACATGCATCCATGTTGCATCACTGTTGCACCCTTGTCAAATACACACACATGCACATGTACACAGTGGTGATACATGCAGCCGAAAACAACATACATGCGTGACATCACAGACATGTCTACTTACATACACATTCATCCAAACATGTGTGCCCACACAACTGCATTTGGCATGCAAGCCTACACACACAAGCACCATCCATGTCTCACACATTACAGCCCTCGCATGTGTCAGCCCCACGGCCCTGTACACCCCCACCCATACTCGACCCCATACAAACAGATGTGCAACCTGCACACTACCGAATAATCACCACACGCACTGCTCACAATCAGGATTCATGTACACTCACTGCTCGACTCCAGACGGGTCTGCTTCTCTAGGACCTGGAGCGCTGGGGATATGCGTTCCAGGACCCTCATCTGTTCTTCCGACAAGTGGCCCCGGCGCCCCTTGGAATCCGCTGCCTTCAAGAGGCGCCGGGCCTTGTTCAGGGTCCTGGACCTGAAGTCCTCCCAGCGCTTCCTGACATGTTGTAAGTCGCGGACTGCCACCCCCTCCGCGTTGATGGCAGTCACGATGTCAGTCCAGATCCAAGTCCGTCCTTCCTTGTCGGCGCGGGAACTTCCGAAGAGGGCATCATACTGCCCCAGGACTTGCTCCACCAGGACACCAACTTCGGTGGCACTGAAGCTGGTGCCCCTCTGCCTCTCTGGCCGGGGGTTGTCAGTGGTCCCAGATGGTGTTTGCCCCGACATGACAACCCCAGAGGCAGGAGTGGGTGGGCAACTGGGTCCTGGGGCTGGGCTGTGGAGCGATGGAATCCCAGTCGGGAGTCACCTGTTCCAGCAGGTGTGGTCACAGCAACAGCACCCCTGGCTGATGTGCAGGCAGCAAATGGCAGTGCACGTGGGCAGCAGGCAGTCAGGCAGCAGCAGATGGCAGGTGGGAGCGTGCTCGGGGCTCTGGGGGGCAGTAGTTCGGCCTTCTGGGCAGGAGCATGGTCTTCCGTGTGCTTACGCGTGACCAGCTTGATATGGAGTGATTTGGCACGTGAAAAATCCAACACGTCTGCGTGTAATTCGAGGAAAGGCCCTTAGCGTGTAAACGCGTCGCCAGCGTATGCGCGTCTATGAAGTCACGTGCACGTTGAATTGGGCACACGTTTGAAAATGTTGCGTGTGAAAAAAATGAAAGACACGTCCGAGTGTCAAAGCGTGTAATTGGTGGGAATGGGCCTAGCGCGTACACGCGGCAGTGACAAAGCGTGTAATTGGTGGAAATGGCCCTACACGCAGAAGTGACAAAGCGTGTAATTGGTGGAAATGGCCCTACATGCAGAAGTGACAAAGCGTGTAATTGGTGGAAATGGCCCTAGCGCGTACACGCAGCGTAAGTGACGCTGGACGTGTGGGCCTGTATAAAAGGTACATGTAGAACACCATTTCCTTGTACGTGCTTTTCGTGGAGAGCGAGTGGGTGAATTCTGTACTTCTTGTCATTTCGCACGCGATTTACTTCACAGCGTTTCAAGTTCGTATTCCCTGTTACCTCTGACAGCTTTTTCTCTTTTTTCTCTTTTACTGGTTTACCTGGGCCTGTTCCCTCAAACAGTGTTCCCTTCTACTGTTGTCCTGTCTCCTCAGACAGCGTACAAATCTTCTTTTGGCGGGGGTGTTGCCAACCAAACGCGCTCCTTTTTCACGCTCTTTTACCTGGCAGACGGTGAGTCACGCACGTATCTAACATCTGTGCTTGCCCCGTGTGTAGCCTACCCCTTCAGAGGTCATTCTAGGCTGCGTGTGACACGCATACGTTCATTCTTGTGTTACTGGGTGCCACGGCATAGTGCAGGTTTTTCTTTCTGCACACGTGGTCTAGGAGGGGTTGCGTGCACGTCATCTCCCTTTTTTGGGGCTCCTGTGCGTAGCGTGACCCGTCATCTTTCCCCAGGGGTTACATTCAGCCTTGCTAGAGCACTAGGGTACAATTACCATCTGGTACCCAACCCCTTTGACCCCCAATTGCCCAGGACAATAGTTTACAGCCACTCCCATACGCACATTAACATCAGTGCCATGGCTGGGAGGCGAGGATTCCGTAAGGGTGGCAAAGGTGGAAGAGCCACAAGTGGTGGCCGTGGTGGATCCGGTAGGGGACGTGGTCGTTACTTGCAGGGTGAGCCTGTCCCCCCATGTGTGGAGGACCAGTCAAGGGCACCCATAATCACCCCTCCTCCCATTGAGGCTGATGTGGCTGACACCATCCATGCTCAGCCCTTGTTGGACCAGCCCATTGTGGCACCAGACCTGGCTGACTCCATGGCTGACTTCCAGGTCAGCAGGCCTATGAC
The DNA here is from genome assembly GCF_040938575.1 of Ambystoma mexicanum. Lineage (NCBI taxonomy): Eukaryota > Metazoa > Chordata > Amphibia > Caudata > Ambystomatidae > Ambystoma > Ambystoma mexicanum. The sequence goes on from NC_090936.1 coordinate 307,865,305, forward strand.
ACGTGCGCTGGTGCACGTTGATGTCATCATGCCACGTGCATCTGGGGCAGCAAGGTCATCTGCTGCCCCAAGTAGGCAGGGCGGAGAGGCTGCAGGGGCAGCTGCGGCTCCATCCACCCAAGCTCTCACACACTCAGCCAGGACAGTGTCGGTCCTAGTCCATCCTGCTGACATTACCCCTGACACCATTACACTTGAGCCAATGCCTGCACCAACTCCCATGCTGAGTGTGCAATCCCACACTCCTGATACAGAGTCCACCAGGGCTCCTGCCCCTAGTGTCCAGAGCGGCGCAGGACTCTCAGGATCACCACCACCTTCCAAGCGGAAGAGGAAGAGTGCTCGTCCGGCACAGGCTGATGCCCCAGACACGGCTACACAGTCCGGCCCGTCGAGGAAGCCCAGCTTCACGGATGACGAACTGAATGCACTTGTCGAGTATGTGTCCGCACATGATAACGAGATGGTCATTGTTGCAGGATCCAAGACCACACCTGCACAACGCCAGGCACACTGGCAGACCGTTGCGGACATCGTAAGTGCCCTTGGAATCATGAGGCGCACAGCCAATGATTGCTATAAGCGCTGGAATGACCTAAAGCGCAGGGCAAAGCGTAAGCTGGCCTCAAGTCATGCCGCAACTCTAGTGACTGGAGGTGGGTCTCCAGTAGTAGACATGGAACTCACTCCACATGAGTCAGTTGCTGGGACCTACGTCACGGAGGAACAGATCCAAGGCGTGGGAGATCTGCCTGATTACGAGGCATTGTCCGGTGAGTGCACATGCATGTGTGTGTCATCCATGTGCATGGTGTGTGTGTGAGGGCTTCTGTTTGTGTGCCAGGTGAGAGTGTGTGCGCCTGAGTTATATGGGTCAGCCATGTGCTTCATGCAATACATCCTGCGCCGCTGCATTTGGCCATAGCAGTATCCCTTCTGCCAACAGTAGACATCTAGCCCAACTGCACGCCAGTTGCCCTTGAAGTGTCACTTTGCCACAACATTGTTGCTTATTTTTCACTGTTCATTCAGTCAGATTGTTTGCATTCCACCACTTTTACTAGGCATTTCGCAGTCCTCTAGTCACATGTCTGACATGGCTATGGTAAAGTGGAGTGACTTTGTTACCTGGATATCATTTGTTCACACATGTCCCTGTGCAATTGGACCATTTTGGACTGGCAGCTCCAGGTGAAAAATCTGACCTGTTTGAATTAGAAAAGCTATTACATGCGGGAACTGGACTGAATGAATAGGTGCTGCCCTCCTCTCCATCTTCACTCAATAGCAATGCTACATGCCATCTGTGTGATGGCATGTGTGTTTCACCTGGCAATCACAGGCCAATGTGTGATGCCACTGCCAGGCAGCATGCAGAAAATGTGTTCATCTTCCATCTTGGTGTCATCAGTGTGTGCCATTTGCCTGCCCTTCATATGCAGTGAGGGTGCATGCATGGGAGGGTTTTAGTCATGTGTGACATGTGTCAATCAAGTACTGGTTCTCTTGCTTCTCAGCCCTCATTGTGTGCCATGGTGCTAATGCCTGTTTCCATTTCTTTGTTTTTATGTCTTTGCAGGGGAAGACGCACCTGATACTGCTGGGGTTGTGGAGATGGTGCAGACCCAGGAGGGGTCCGAGGGCCGACCAACCACCAGTGAGGGACGTGGTGTGGTGGTGGGTGAGAACCCACAAGTGCTGCAGGTCGTGCTCTCAAGGGGTGTCTCTGGCTGCACCTCCCCCGAGCTGTCCTCAGGTGTTGATTCGGATGATGAGACCTACGTGCCGTCGCAGGTGAGTGTTCCACGGAGGGATTCTGTTCTGTCCCACCCACCTGCACCAGGGTCATAACCCTCAATGGGGATGTCAGTGTTGGCAGCTACGCCTTTGGTGGTTACGGATGCAGAGTCACACTCCGCGACATCTGATCCTGTTCCTGGGCCAGCAGATCAGAGGGGGAATGCAGTCCTGCAGCCTCAGGCAGTGCCGGCACAGCAAGGCGCAGTTCGCCTTGCCCCAGACAGGTGTGGTGCCCGCCGACGTGGTGGCCGTACGCCACCTGGCAATACCGCATGGGAGCAATCCATTTACGATATGGCAACCCAACAGGCAGCATCATCCGAGATGATGGCTCAGGCCATGGATAGGGTGGCCACTTCCATTGTCCCCCCTGAAAGGCTGATGGAGCGACTACAGCAGGCAACCGACTCCATCTGCCAGTCACACAGGGAGGACATGTTGGCGTCCAACAGGGAGAGGCGGGCGGCACTGGCGACTCTGCAGGAGGCCATCTCCATAGAGTCCCAGGGCCACAGGGAAGCCCTGAGGCAGGAGCTCCTTCACCTCAGGACAACTCTTGTTGAGCTTGAGGCTTCAACACACCAAAGGACAGAACAGCAGCTGGAGCGTCTCACCCGTACGCTCTCAGCTGAGATGCAGGCAACGAGGGCGGAGGTCCGGGCATCCCGTGAGTTGTTGCATGGGGACCTACGCACACTCATCCTCCAGAACGAGACCTACCACACCCGCATGCTTGCAGCCATGGAGGAGCAGACTAGGGCCTTGCGTGGGCTGCCTCCCATAGTGCAAACACCTCCGGATGCAGCTGCACAGGGTGATAATAGCGACAGCAGTGATACTCCCACAATAGGGTAGCCGTGTGGGCCATGAGCCCATGGAGGTGTTTTTTTTTCCCAGGATCCACACAGGTGGGTTTTGGTGTGCACCCTGTCCTCGGACCTCCTGGGTGGCCTCCCCAACCCCCCCCGGGCCCATCAATGGCCATTTATGATTTTTTTTTATTTTTTTTATTTTTAATTATTTTTTTCCCAATTTTTTTGGGACAATTTGTTGCCTTCCGTGGTTCCTGTGGGCATACGCTGCATTGTGGCTGGGCACATGCAGGCTTGTCATGTATTTGGTTCAGATACTTGGGTTTGAGTCACACACACCCCTCCTGCTTCCCGTTTCCATGGGCTTGCAAAGGGTGTGCCCAAGTGACATTGACGTACATGGTGACATTGGACTCCCACTACATGTGTGGGTAGTCTAGTCAATACTGTGTATACATTCCTAGTGCATATTGCTGTTGTGTTGTACACTGCATGTTGCATTGATGTGTAACTCATCATCTGTGTCTACCTCCCAATTTGCAGGTCCCTTCCTCATGTCTACACAAGGCCCTCTAGTTTGGAGATGGGGTCCATGTTGGCAGCAGTGCACCTACAACTCTACATGGCGCCAACACTGCACAGTTGGTAGTGGTGGGAGTGCAGGCATTTCCAGGTGGTGAGACTACTAATTTATTACATTTGTGATGTCATGTTAATGGTAGTACCTGCTCAGGTTTGTTGTTGGTCCTGCATTACTGTGAGCATTTCAGGTGTTTCAATTAGGCACACTGTACATTGTGACACTAGTGTCATGTTGTGGGGATTACTTTGTTTACCTGCAAATAGCATGACATGGCACGGTGTGTCGTGTGGCGGTGCTGGGGATGGGTTGGCTGACATGGCACTGTCCTCTTGTTGCATTTTGCAAGTGGGTATTCATTTTAGCTGCTTGAATGTGTTTCTTCACAAAACTGCATTGGTGGTGTCTGTGTGGGTAGGGATGCACACATTGTAACACTTCCAGGTGAACAATCTCAGACTGATATGGTTTTCACGGTTGATTCTCCAGACATTCAGGATCAGTGTCAGGTTGAGTCATCATTGATTGTCAGATGGAATGTGCCAGGGCAGTGTGCACTCCACAGGGGTGTGGTTTCTATGTGAAGTAATTAGCCACTAGCTGTGTACGGGCTGCCTCCCCCGTGCCCTTTCCCCTCCCATGCGCAGCGGCTGTGCATGTGGTTGGGGATGTGGGGCCACCACCATGTCCACGGCCAGGCCCCGGCGTGTTGCAACGTTGTGCAGGACACATGCTGCCACTATGATCCTGCACACTACTGGGGGAGCGTACAACAGCTGCCCGCCAGAACGGTCAAGAGAGCGAAAGCATGACTTTAGCACTCCAAATCTGCGCTCCACTATGCCCCGGGTTGTAATGTGGGCTGTGTTATATCTTACCTGGGGTGGCGTGGTGGGGTTCCGAATTGGCGTCATCATGTGGGGGCTGAGAGGGTAGGCACTGTCCCCTGTGGAGGTGGTGATTGGTATCATTGGTGGGGTTGTGACCTTGCTCAGTATCTGACATGCATGTATGTGCAGTGGCATACATACTCACCAAGCAGCCATGTATCGCCATGCCGCCCAGCTTCTAGGTCCCGGCTTAGGGTGGACATTCGGTAAATGAAGTTGTCGTGGGTGGCCCCGGGATAGTTGGCATATACTGAGGTGATGATTCCCTTGGCATTACATACTACCTGCACGTTGATGGAATGCCAGTGCTTGTGGTTCCTATAGATGTGCTCTGATGCCCTGGGGGGACGTAGAGCCACATGGGTGCCGTCGATGGCACCTAGCACTTTGGGGAATCGTGCCACACCGTAAAAATCCAGGGCGGCAGCATGCCTTTCTGCAGGTGTTCTGGGCAGGTATATGTGCCTGCGGACTGATGGGTGTGCAGTGATGATGTTCAAGACCTGGTGTAGGCAGCGTGACTGGGTGGCCTGTGATACCCCACCCACTGTGGCACTTGTCCGCTGAAATGATCCAGTGGCTAAGAAGTGCAGTACATTGAGGACCTTCTCCAGGGGGCTGAGTGCTTGGGAGCACAGGGTGGGTAATGTGAGGTCATCCTCCCACTCACTCACCAGGTCCAGTATTATGTGTGGTGGAAACCTGTACCTCCCATACACCTGTCATCAGGCATCCCGAAAAGGCTGGTTCTGGGTGTGAATATTCTGGCCCTGACTATCCTCCTCCTCCTCCTTTGGTAGCCCACGCCCACTGCTGCTAGGAACGGTATGTTCATCCTGGGTCTGAGCTTGTTATTTTGTTAGCGCGCAAATTTATGCGTTGCGCGTGTTGTAGGCGAGCGTGTGACCCGCGCACCCCTGAAATCCAGTACCCAGTCCAATAGCGTGTGGAAATTCCCGCACACCCCGGGATACAGGTGCGCTGACGTACTTGCGTGTGTAGGTGCCCGCGCACCCCTGATATACACGCACATAGGCCAATCGCGTGTACGCGCACTTTTGTCCAATTACACGCGATGACACTCTGACGTGCTGTCCAATTACACGCGATGACACTCTGACGTGCAGTCTTTCCACGTGTGCTCTGTCATCACGTGCTGTGTGGGAAACACCCGTGCGGGTCACGTCACAGACGCACTTACGCGCTGAGGGCCTTTGGTCGAATAGAATCGCGTATGCTTGCTGACGTGCTTACGCGCTAAGGGCCTTTCCTCGAATTTCACGCTGACGTGCAGGATTTTCACGTGCCAAATCACTCCGTATCAAGCTGGCCACGCGAAAACACACGGAAGACCACGCTCCTGCCCAGAAGGCCGAATTACTGCCCCCCAGTGCCCCGAGCAGCCTCCCACGTGCCATCTGCTGCTGCCTGCCTGCCTGCCTGCTGCCACCGTGCCCTGCCATTTGGTGCCTGCACATCAGCCATCTGCAGGGGTCCAGTTGCTGTGTCCACCCCTGCTGGAACTGAAGACTCCCGACTGGGATTACATCGCTCCACAGCCCAGCCCCAGGACCCAGTTGCCCACCCACACCTGCCTCTGGGGTTGCCATGTCGGGCACTTCCACATCTGGCACCAGTGGCAACCCCAGGCCAGAGGGGCAGAGGGGCACCAGCTTCACTGCCACCGAAGTTGGTGTCCTGGTGGAGCATGTCCTGGGGCAGTATGATGCCCTCTTTGGATCGTCCGTGCCAGCAAGGAAGGATGGGAGAGGATCTGGGCCGACTGTGTGGTTGCCATCAACGCGGAGGGGGTGGCAATCCGCGACGTCCAGAAGATCAAGAAGCGCTGGGAGGACTTGAGGTCCAGGACCCTCGTGAAGGCCCGGCGCCTCATGGAGGGGGGCCGGGGCCGCATGAGTTCCATCCAGATGAGGGTCCTGGAACGCGTACGCCCAGCGCTCCACGCCCACATCCTTGAGAGGGAGACCCGTCTGGAGTTGAGCGGTAAGTGTCCAAGCATTGCTGTGTGAGACAGGGCATGTTGCGGTGTGCTGGTTCTCTGATACTTGCCTCTATGTGTGACATAGGCCATGTATGCATGTATGTGTGCAGGGACATCATGGTAATGCATGTGCGACCAGTGATGTGTGAACCACAGGGTTGTTGCATGTGTTTAAATGCCACATGGGGAGCCCTATGCAGATTTTAGACATGAGAGCATGCCAGTCTCTGTTCCTGGACATGGGTGGGGGTGAGGGATGGGTGCTGATGGCAGGTACATATATGGTAGCCATGTCTGTGTGCCTGACCTGCGTGTCTGTGACTTGTGCATGCCATGGATGCATGACACATGTGTGTGACAATGCACAGATTCACTGATGCAGCCTAGTTACCCTTGTATCCGCTGTGTTTGGGGTGTATGGGGCCAGATGGATGTGACTGAGGTGAAGTGTGAGCATGTGATAGGCATGACCCATGATGCATGTGAGTTCCATATCATTGTATGTTTCAAGAGTCCATTGGACATGTATGGAAATGTCCATGGCATGCACCATGCCTGTTACTGTGTGTGTTTTACCTGGACTGACCCATGTGTTGTGGAGGGACATGATGGAAGTGTACTTTGACAGTGGTACTCATCTGCTATTGCTTCCTGTCTAGGGGACCATTGTACAGTACCCTGATGCTTGTGTTCTTTGTCTCCCTCTACGCAGCGGCTAGTGAAGAAGAGGGCGGAGACGGCGCTGTGGAGCAAGGCGGCAGGGATGCCCCCACGGCTGCAGCGGAAGGGGTGGGTGAGCCCCCACAGGGGCCTGCTATGGTGGAAGACGGTGAGGAGCCATCCAGGTTGGTGGTTTCCACAGAGGAGGAGGAGGCCGCCACAGGGGCACACATGGGGCCTGGTGGGGGCATCCCTGCTGGTGCAAGTGGTGCAGTCCAGGGCCAGTGGCAGGAGGCAGCACAGGTCACCGTGGAGGGGCCTGTGCATGTCGCTGTCCCTGACCCTGTGAGTGCACCACCATGCACCAGCAGGGTTGCCCCGTCCCAGGCCCGTCCGCAGGTAGAGGGGATGTCCATGTCACCTGACTCCCCTCCACCTGCGGACGAGGGGACCCGTGTCCGTATGGAGAAGGTCCTGATTGGGGTTGCGATGCGCGCGGGTGCAATTCGTGATGACGTGCGTGCTTCCCGGGAGGAGCACGCACATCATCACGAAGAGCACCGTGCCGACGTGGCCCAATTGGGATCTTCCATGTTCGGGAGTTTCCTGCATGTGTCGGCCAATCTGGCGGCCCTCTCCTCCTCTGTGGAGGCTATACGCCAGTCGTTCTCCTTGCCGTCTTCCGGCCCAGGTGCCACCAGGGCCCCCTGTGGACCTGCCCTGACCTATGCAGCCAGCTTGGTGGGGATCCCATCCCTGCCACAGTCGAGAGTCGGAGGTGGACACCACAGCAACTGTACCCCAGCAGATGGAGGATGTGCCGGCATCATCAGGCAGGGCACGTGCACGACGGCGTCGGTGGATTCCATCAGCCTGGATGCCGTTGTGCTGGCAGAGGCAGTTGCGTCGGAGGCAGCAGCAGAGTCAACGTGGGAGGCATCATGGCTCGGGGCCATCAACATCGGAGGGGCAGCCATCGGCCGGAGGGCAGGAGGACCCAGGACAGGAAGTGTCTTCCGTGTGGCTGCGGTTGGGCCAGCAGATAGGTGCGGAGCGGCGGCGGGCGGAAGAGGAGCGGCTCACGATGGTCAGGACGGAGAACTCCATGCGGAGGGCCCTGAGGCGGGCCGAGTGCCTCGAGGCAATCCGCAGGGGGTTGGAGGAGCAGATGGCGTCGTCCCTGCGGATCCTCGAGGCCATGGAACAGGACCGCCTCCGGGACATAGACGAGGAGTTTGATGATGCCCTGGCCCGGAACACTACGGAGTGAGCCGCTGGACTTGCCCGCCGCCTTTGTATATAGTTCTTTAGTTTTAGGTTTCATTTATTTATTCTTATGATTTGGAGTCGATGGACACAGCTCCACTTTTTGTATATAGTTGCATTTTTGTTAGGGTTTTTTGTAGGTTTCCTTTGTTCAGTTGGGCTCATGGACCCTTGGATATTTTGTACATAGTTCTTCATTGGATTGTTTTATTTTGTAATTTTATTTTTTCTTCTCCATGGAGCAATGGTGTTTGGATTTTATTTTTTTTCTGTCGGATTGATTTCATTTTTCATGTGACTTTGAAGTACATTTTTTTTGGATTTGGTGTTTTTCATTTTTTGGGACGGACATGCACCTTTTCTTTTTTCATTGGCATTGTAGTTTGTTTCATTTCATTTGCATTCATATTTTTTTAATACATTTTTGTTTTCATACTTCACTGTGTGGTATCATCTCATTGGTTTCATGCATGTCATGTTGGGTGTTTTCAAATTAATTTGCAACCATTGTGTGTGACAGACATGGGTTCATTTGCTTTATGTACGTTGGGGGTGTAACATGTAATTTTCATTTCCATGTGGGTGAATGGGTTACTTGGTAGGGCCTTTTGGCTGTGGAGGCTGACCATTACGCACATGGTTGGTGATTGTGAGGACCTGGGTGCAGGGGGACATGGGTGGGGGCCTGGTGGAGGCTGCCCCTGGTGGCGGGGGGGGTGGAAGTGATAGGGGACATGAGTGGGGGCCTGGTGGGGGCTGCCCATGGTGGCTGGGGGGTGGGGGTGGTGGGAGACATGAGTGGGGGCCTGGTGGAGGGTGCCCCTGCACTGCTGGGGGGTGGGGGTGATAGCGGACATGGGTGGGGGCCTGGTGGAGGCTGCCCCTGGTGGCGGGGGGGTGGGGGTGATAGGGGCCATGAGTGGGGGCCTGGTGGAGGGTGCCCCTGCCTTGCTGGGGGTGGGGGTGGTGGGAGACATGAGTGGGGGCCTGGTGGAGGCTGCCCCTGCACTGGTGGGGGGTGGGGGTGGTGGGAGACATGAGTGGGGGCCTGGTGGAGGGTGCCCCTGGTGGCTGGGGGGTGGGGGTGGTGGGAGACATGAGTGGGGGCCTGGTGGAGGGTGCCCCTGCACTGCTGGGGGGTGGGGGTGGTGGGAGACATGAGTGGGGGCCTGGTGGGGGCTGCCCATGGTGCCTGGGGGGTGAGGGTCTCTGGGAGACATGAGTGAGGGCCTGGTGGGGGCTGCCCCTGGTGGCTGGGGGGTGGGGGTGTTGGTAGACATGAGTGGGGGCCTGGTGGAGGCTGCCCCTGCACTGCTGGGGGGTGGGGGTGGTGGGTGACATGAGTGGGGGCCATGGTGGTGGGTGCCCCTGCACTGCTGGGGGGTGGGGGTGGTGGGAGACATGGGTGGGGGCCTGGTGGAGGATGCCCCTGGTGGCGGGGGGGTGGGGGTGATAGGGGCCATGAGTGGGGGCCTGGTGGAGGGTGCCCCTGGATGCTGGGGGGTGGGGGTGCAGGGGGACATGAGTGGGGGCCTGGTGGAGGGTGCCCCTGCACTGCTGGGGGGTGGGGGTGATAGGGGACATGAGTGGGGGCCTGGTGGGGGCTGCCCATGGTGGCTGGGGGGTGGGGGTGGATGGGAGACATGAGTGGGGGCCTGGTGGGGGCTGCCCCCGGTGGCTGGGGGGTGGGGGTGGTGGTAGACATGAGTGGGGGCCTGGTGGAGGCTGCCCCTGCACTGCTGGGGGGTGGGGGTGGTGGGAGACATGAGTGGGGGCCTGGTGGAGGGTGCCCCTGCACTGCTGGGGGGTAGGGGTGGTGGTAGACATGAGTGGGGGCCTGGTGGAGGCTGCCCCTGGTGGCTGGGGGGTGGGGGTGGTGGGAGACATGAGTGGGGGCCTGATGGAGGCTGCCCCTGCACTGCTGGGGGGTGGGCCTGGTGGGAGACATGAGTGGGGTCCTGGTGGAGGGTGCCCCTGGATGCTGGGGGGTGGGGGTGCTGGGTGACATGAGCAGGTGTGCAGGGTAGTCCCCTGTGGTGTGTGCTGCCTGCAGGGGCTGTGGAGGGTGTACAGGGAATACCTGGGAGCACACAGCCAAATCGCGTGTAGAATTTCCCGCGCACCACTGAAATCCACGTACCCTGACAAATCGCGTGTGGAACTTCCTGTGCACCCCTGAAATCCACGTACCCAGCCAAATCGTGTGTGGAACTTCCCGCGCACCCCTGAAATCCACGTACACGGCCAAATCGCGTGTGGAACTTCCCGCGCACCCCTGAAATCCACGTACCCTGACAAATCGCGTGTGGAACTTCCCGGGCACCCCTGAAATCCACGTACCCGGGCAAATCGCGTGTGGTACTTCCCGCGCACCCCTGAAATCCACGTACACGGCCAAATCGCGTGTGGAACTTCCCGCGCACCACTGAAATCCACGTACCCTGACAAATCGCATGTGGAACTTCCCGCGCACCCCTGAAATCCACGTACCCGGCCAAATCGCGTGTGGAACTTCCCGCGCACCCCTGAAATCCACGTACACGGCCAAATCGCGTGTGGAACTTCCCGCGCACCCCTGAAATCCACGTACCCGGCCAAATCGCGTGTGGAACTTCCCGCGCACCCCTGAAATCCACGTACACGGCCAAATCGCGTGTGGAACTTCCCGCGCACCCCTGTAATCCACGTACCCTGACAAATCGCGTGTGGAACTTCCCGCAAACCCCTGGAATTCACATGCCCTGCCAATTCGCGTGTGAGACTTCCCGCGCACCCCGGTATACACGCACACGTATTTTTTGTCAGCGGGTGTCCGTGTTTGTGGCGGTCGTGTTTGTGCCTGTGCGCTGGTGTGAGCGTGCGCTTTTTTGCCCTATTCTATTCCATGAATACGTGTTGTAGGCGAGCGTGTGGGCGTTCCGCGCACTTGTACCCTGTACTTCCCCCGTGACGCCCACATTTTGGCAAGTTGTTCCCCATTCCGAGTGTTACGCCCCGTGTTACGCCTACTTTTGTTGCGTGCGCCGCGCTATGCGCGATTTTCGCTGTGGCCTGTGCAATTTTTGCTGTGACCTGGCGCACGCAGTTAGATGGCCTGTATGCCAACGTGCGCCGCACACTTTTTTATCGCACATCCGATGGTTTTCTCGCGCACGGCCTTCCATGAATCGATGTGTGCTGCTTTTCATGCGATTTTCGCACTTGCACTGCGATTTTCGCTATTCCACTGCGATTCGCACGTTTTTGGCCACTTGCGCCGCGCTAATTATTCCATGAATCGGCCTGTTAATATTTTCATTATTGATTGACATCATGCCAACATTTCTCAAAAATTCACAAACAGCATTGTTGACATTGCACCTCGCTTTCTTCATTTGCAAACAAAATGAAATGGAATGCAGCCACATCTGTCTCTGGGCATGTTAGGGAGAATTCTCATTTTATGGCTAATTTCCCTCACCTAGTGAGTCCCCCAGCAGCTTTGCTGGATTTCTGGAGTTATTTTTTTCACTTGGTAAGAGTGTGAGCTTTTCCCCAACTCTTACCCATGTTTGCCATGTGTATTTCATCTGTTTTTGTGATTGTGTACTCTGGAGTTTCACCACTTCAGTTGCCCCCTTCTTTAGTGTGTTACACAGCACCTTCCGTGTAGTGACACAGGGTTGTCTTTTAGACTTCCCACCGACTCCATTTTCTGAGTCTGACTACTATCCCCCAGAAAAAGGTAAAGTTGGCATTAACTTTACCTAGTCATTTAACCACAGATCCAGTACACCCCATCTTACATGGAGTACTGGAAAGGGTTACTCCGTATTCCTTTTTATCTGTACCTCCTAGAGCATTGTTTCACTCTTTTAACATTTACACTTGGCTAGTGGCAGTGGTATCTACCCTAACTTTTATACCGCGATTATCTTATATAAATGTGGTATTGTTTTAGGCTATTATATTAGCCTAGAACTTAGACCCGCTTGACCAAATACTTTTTCTGTTGGCTCCGGAGGGTTTATTCGCCATTTCTTTTTGCTAAAGTCCTTATTGTGTTTTACTTTGCCCGGCAAACCAGGTTTGCCTCCTTTGTTCACTGTCTTTTGGCGGGCTTCTGCCAGAAGCCATCCTCCAGGCGCCTGGATGCCTAGTTGGGCTGAATGTGAGGGAGGGGTGTAGTCACCTCCTTCACAGGGTATCCTAGGAAACCCAAGTCACACTTTGCCATGATTTGCGGAGGTGGTTGTCCTGGCTGGACAACCACCCTGCTGCGTGATTGACAGCTAGGCTGTGTGAATGGGGGGTTTTCACATAAAAGGCAGGTCTCTTGGGCTAGAAGTCAGAGTCACCACTGGAACTACAAGGAACCGAAGAGAAGCAGAGAAGAAGATGGCTGCTGCAACTACCCCGTCGGGGTGAAGCCCTGCTGCAGTCCCAAGCTATCTACCCTTCGACGACCAGAAAAGATCCAGTCTGGAGTCTTCTTCCCTTGAGCCTGGTGGGGATAACCAGTTCATCTTTCACAGACAGAGGATACTCTTCTTGGTCGAAATCGCTGCACACTGCTGTAGTGGTCCGGATAGCCATCTGAAGAGCCTCTCCTTTTTTTAAGGAGCGCACCTTTCAGTCACCGTCGCTGCTGCCGGCCTCATCCCTGTGTGGTGCAGACCACTCCCGACGTCCTCCTTCGTACCGTCCTCCTTCGTACCAGGAACAACTGCCGTGGCACCAGCTTCTTCATTGAATAAGCTACTGTGTTCTGCTTGAGGAATTAGGGTGAATCCCTTTTCTTCGCCTCCAAGGCTTGCCCATGTCTTCCCTCCTTCTTATAACTTTTGCTTCCTCTGTTGACAATATCTAAGTACTCCTGGCAATGTTTAATCTTGAACTGTCCGACTGTGTGATCCTCGACAACAGGAACCCGGTCCCACTTGACACTGGCTCCGGCCTATTGACTCTTGAATTTCTGTCAACGAGTGTTCTCTGATTCTGTCTGCCTTGACAAAAGTATTGCCTATGATTTTTGCCCCCAACTCTCTCTGGTTAACTCAGGTGCTAAGTGTGTTTTTGCCCCGGTAACATTTCTTGCAGCGGATACGCATTTCTTTAGTAAGATTGAACTTTCATTACTGTCAAAAAGTGATCGCATACATATTCCCGGTAACGTCTTTTGTTTCATAACACTGGTCCGTTAAAACATAGGGTACTTACCTTGAGTTAGAGTGTACCAAAGTGAAGTGGTTGTTTGTAGTGTATTTTACATGTGATTTTGAATTAATAGAAGTGCTGTGTTTATAACAAATGGTTTAAAAATAAATGTACTTATATTTTTTTACCTGCGACCTTGAGTCAGTGTTTGCTTGAGTCACAGTAATTGTGGTCCCTTTGTGTAATCTCTGCTACTGCTAATATACTCTTGAGATAAGCCTGGCTGCTCTGCTACTGCTACCACTTTAACATAGTAATACAGGCTTGTACCAAAGGTAAAACTTGTATTACCACCTGTAGTCTTAATTGTGTGTAGTGGTCCCTGCACAGGATTCTGCCTAACACTGGTGTATAGCGGTGAGGATTTGGAAGTAGAGGGATTACACTTAGAGTGCTGCTGTTGCTTGGTTCAACTAACCACAAGGCTAAACACCCCTAATTCTATTTAACTGAGAAATCATGTCAAATATGGAAAGCTACACTGAAGAGGGTCTCTTAAACTACACTGCTGAGGTTTTGATAACCATGTGTAGGGACAGGAGTCTCTCTGATAAAGGAAAGAAATCCGAATTGATTGCAAAGATAATAGGAAAACAAAGTCTGGAGAGTGGGTCAGAAGGGCATACCCCTCCAGCAAATGTGGATAATGATGTTTCTGATTCTGAGAGTGTTACTTTAGAAGAAGTAGAAACCCTACAAACACTTTGTCTGCTATGAAATCACAACCTCTGTCCACAGGAACCCTCACAGGTCCTGCATTTACTCCTGAGTTTATTGCACTTGAGAAAACGAGACTTGAATTGGAAAGGAAATGTATTAATGCACAAACTGCCATGAAACATCAAGAGTTAAGGATCAGAGAAATGGAGCTGAATCATGAACTAGAAATGAAGAAATTGTCTTTTGAAAATGCTTCTCTCCAAGAGTCTTCTAGGTCTTCCAGCCCTAAGTGACCCTGCATGCCAAAGGCAATGATTGGTATGTATGAGACTAAACTTGATGTTTTGGATTGGTTAGCAATGTTTGAGTACAATCATGGGATTCAAGGTATCTCAGGGAATCAGTTGATTCCTTGGCTTTTCTCTAGGCTTCCCCCTGTTGCAAGTGATGCTGTAATGGAGTTGGGGGAGGAAGATAAACAGGTTTATGAGTGTGTGAAACTAGCATTAATAGCTAGGTTTGGGAAGACCACTTCCCAGTATCTTAAGAGGTTTAGAACCCTCAAAATGCATGATGGTACCCCTTGGGTTACCTGAGTGTGTGACTGTTTGAAAAACTTAGATGGTTGGGTTAAGGGTTACAAAGTGAACACTTATGTAGGTTTGAGGAATCTTGTAAAGTTGGAGTCTATTTTTGATGCCTGCTCTCCTGAGCTTAGACAGCACTTGGCTGATTCAAAGGAGATAGATCCTAAGAAGCTAGCTTAGGCTGCTGACTTGTGGGTCGCCAACAGGGCTACTCATAAGGATTCTGGGGATACTCAGAAAAAGGATGAGGGGAAGCAGCCCAAGAAAGACAACAAAGAGAATTCCAATAACTCCAATCCAAAAGAGGGCCACAAACATGACAAGGGTAAGCCACAAGGGAAACCGAATCAGGCTAGTGTACCATCTGGTCCCAAACCAGATGGAGGTCAGAACAAGCCCCCATTCCAGAGAGCATTTGGAAATGCTTTGTTTATGGGTTAACTGACCATGTGAAAGGAGATCCCAGATGTAAGGGTAAACCTTCAGAGGTCCACACTGTCTCCTTAGCCTTCTCCCATGTGATGAAGTACCTATAGCCAGTGGAAACCTTCAGGTACTAGCTGATGAGCCCATGAGAGTCTCAGCTAGTGTTTCTTTAGTTTCCTTGGGTCTTTGGGAACAACAGAACCTAGATGTCTATAACTCAATCCCAGATAATACTAAAGAGTATTACAAAGATAGTGTTCTTGTGAATGGTCAGGAAAACCCTGCCATCAGAGACACTGGAGCCAGCATAACTGTGGTTAATGAATGTTTTTTCAAGGTGGAGGATGTTGCTAAGGCACCCAACACCTAACCACGTTAGCTGGAGGCCCTGTACAAATGTTTCCCCAGTTACCAGCTCTCATCCAGTGTAATGACATGACTATCAGAATACCTGTAAGTGTGCAAAATAAGGTACCTGGGAAGGTCCTGCCCGATAATGACCTTAAAACTCTTGGAGTTGTGTCTAGTACCCACAGACCTCCAGTAGAAGGAAGCAGGAGCTCACTAGGTCTGCAAGGGAGAGAACCTTGAGAGGCTCTCCTGGGGACATGATAAAGGAAACTATCACCCCAAGTCCACATGACTTACTTACTGCTATTGCAGGACAGAAAGAGAAAAAGTGGAAACCCAAGTCTGCCAGCAAGAAACCAGAAAGCACCCCAGTGACCAGAAGGACATCTCCAAGACTGTCTAAAGTCACATCTGTGACTCCTCCACCAGCTGAGGCTGAGTGTGAGGTTCAACCCTTTATGGTTCAGCTAGATACTGAGGAATCAGATCTAGAAGATCTTACTCTGGTAGGAGATCTTGACCCTGTTGACCATCCTGAGCTACAGTCTTTACTCGCAGAAGGTGGACCCAACAGGGCAGACTTCAGAAAAGGACAAAGACAGTGTCCTACCCTGGAAGGTCTTCTCCTACAGGCAGCTTCTCAGCTCAATGGGACTGAGCCTGGGAAGTATAGGTTGCACTGGGAAGATGGCCTGTTCTACAGTGAACCAACTGAGTCAATCCCTGGAGACTGCAAGAAACTTGTAGTACCTATAGCGAACCGACTCCAGTTTCTGCAGTCAGCCCATGAGATACCTTTGGTTGGTCTCTTAAGATTTAAGAATACGAAGGAAAGGCTCTCTCTTTGGTATAAAATGGGTTCAGAAGTAGACAAATTCTGCAGGAGCTGCCACACTTGCCAAACCTCTGGTAAGAGTGGAGCCAAGAATGTGGCACCCTTGGTGCCTCTCCCAGTGATGCGAGTTCCTTTTGAGAGGGTTGGGATTGATATTGTTGGTCATCCTGACCCTCCCACATCTCCAGGCAACAGGTATATCCTGGTTGTAGTGGATCATGCCACTAGATTTCCTGAAGCCATACCTATGAGGACTGTTACGGCTCTGGCTGTGGCTAAGGCCCTACTTGGTATTTTTAACAGAGTAGGTTTTCCTAATGAGGTGATATCTGACAGGGGATCAAATATTATGTCCCACTACATGCAAGCCATGTGGAAAACCTGTGGAGTCACCTACAAGTTCTCAACTGCCTACCATCCCCAAACCAATGGATTGGTGGAGAGGTTTAAAATAACTATAAAGAGCAGGATATGTGCTTTAGAAGAACCTCTTAGAAGAAAGTGGGACCTTCTACTGCCATGCCTTCTCTTTGCATATAGAGAAGTCCCTCAGGATGGAGTAGGATTCAGTCCCTTCGAACTTCTCTATGGCCATCCAGTCAGAGGTCCATTGGCCCTGATTATGGAGGGGTTGGAGAGTGTTCCTTCCCCCAAGCCAGTCAGAGTGATTGACTATGTGATAGGCCTCCGGAGGAGAATGTCACACATGATGTCAGAGGCAAGTGATAACTTGAAGGCTGGTCAAGCTCTGGTCAAGTATTGGCATGACCAAAAGGCTAACATGGTTGAGTTCTCTCAAGACCAGCTTGTTCTTGTTATGGTCCCCACAAGGCAGAGGGCCTTGCAGGACAAATGGATAGGACCCTTCAAAGTTGTGGGTAAACATGGATAGGTGAACTATCTGGTGGACTTAGGCAATCCTAAGGAGGCTCCCAGAGTCTTTCACACCAATCGTTTGAAGGCTTATGTCTCTAGACCTGACATAGGAGCTCTGCTTCTAGCTTCAGCTCAAGAGGAGGAGGAGAGTGAACCTCTGCCTGACCTCCTCAGAGGCTTAACATTAGATGAGCAAGTGGAAGGAGTTAATCTCTCTTTCAGTCTCACATCTGACCAGCAGGATGAGTGCAAGCTACTATTGAATAAGTTTGCCTCCCTGTTCTCACTTTCACCAGGCTTGACCCCTTGGGGCCAGCTTGATATACTCACTGGTGACTGTTTTCCTGTTAAAAGCAGGGGGTACAGAATGTCAGACGATGTAAGAACCCATATAAGGAATGAGGTCAACAAGATGCTTGATCTCGGGGTTATAGAGCCCTCTACTAGCCCATGGTCTAGCCCAGTTGTGCTTGTACCAAGGCAGGATCCAAGGAGTTGAGATTCTGCGTGGACTATAGAGCTCAAAATGCAGTCACAAAAACGGATGCCCATCCTTTGCCTAGGACAAATGAGCTGGTGGACAAACCTGGTGCTGCCAAGTACCTCAGCACATTTGACCTAACGTCAGGCAATTGGCAAATAGCCCTGACAGACCATGCCAAGGAGAAAACTGCATTCTCCACCCCAGCTGGCCTCTACCAATTTAAGGTAATGCCTTTTGGACTAAAGAATGCACCTGCTACATTTCAGAGGATGGTCAATTAAGTTCTGCATGGGATGGAGGACTTCTGCATAGCATACTTGGATGACATTGCAGTGTTCAGGCCTACATAGAAAATACATATTGAACACCTAGGACATGTATTGCAGGCTCTGGAACAGGCCCATCTGACCATAAAGGCAAGCAAATGTCAAATTGGTCAGAGTACAGTGGTCTACCTTGGACATAAGGTAGGAGGAGGTGAAATAAGGCCATTGCCTAGCAAAGTACAAGCTGTACAAAACTGGGCCACCCCTACTACTCAAACCCAAGTGAGAGCCTTCTTAGGTCTCAGTGCATATGACAGGAACTTCATAGAGAACTAGTGGACCATAGCCTCTCTCTTGAATATCATCTCCTCTCCCAAATTTCCTAAAAAGTTCAGGTGGAATGAGGAGTGCAATCAAGCCTTTGAAGGTCTGAAGAAAGCCATTTGTCAAGCTCCAATCCTAATAGCTCCTGACTACTACCAACCTTTCATTGTACAAACTGATGCTTGTAATGTAGGTATAGGTATAGGTACAGTCCTTAGTCAACCAACTGGATGAGAAAGGTAGGGAACACCCCATTTGTTTCATCAGCAGGAAGTTAAAGGATCCTGAGACAAGGTGTGCAACAATAGAACGAGAATGTTTTGATATTGTGTGGCCAGTGATGAGGCTTAGACCATACTTGTATGGATCTACCTTCATGATTCAGACTGACCACCAACCCTTGAGATGGCTTATGCAAATGAAAGGGGAAAACCCAAAGTTACTCAGATGGTAAATCTTCCTACAAGGATTTGATTTTTCCATTGAGCACAGAGCAGGAAGTCCCCAACAAAATGCTGATGGTATCTCTAGGATGTTTTTAACTGACTAGAGGTATGAGATCCATCCAGGAGTGGATTAAATCCTCCTGTCCCTTTGTCTGGGGGGGCGAGTGTTAAGGAGAATTCCAATGTTATGGCTAATTTCCCTTACCTAGTGAGTCCCCCAGCAGCTTTGCTGGATTTCTGGAGTTATTTTTTTCACTTGGTACAAGTGTGAGCTTTTCCTCCACTCTTACCCATGTTTTGCCATGTGCATTTCATCTGTTTTTGTGATTGTGGATCTGGAGTACACTACTTCAGTAGCTCCCTTCTTTAGTGTGTTACACAGCACCTTCAGTGCAGTGACACAGGGTTGTCTTTTAGACTTCCCACCGACTCCATTTTCTGAGGCTGACTACTGTCCCCCAGAAAAAGGTTAAGTTGCCATTAACTTTACCTAGTCATTTAACCACAGATGCAGTACACCCCTTCTTACATAGAGCACTGGAAAGTGTTACTCTGTATCCCTTTTTATCTGAACCTCCTAGAGCATTGTGTCGCTCTTTTAAGATTTAGACTAGGCTGGTGGCAGTGATATCTACCTTAACTTTCTACCGCGATTATATTACATAAACGTGGTATTGTTTTAGGCTACTATATTAGCCTCAAACTTAAACCCGCTTGACCAAATACTTTTTCTTTTGGCTCCGGTCAGGTTTATTCACCATTTCTTTTTGTGAAAGTCCTTCTTGTGTTTTACTTTGCGCGGCAAACCAGGTTTGCCTCCTTTGTTCACTGTCTTTTGGCAGTCTTCTGCCAAGAAGCCCTCCTTCAGGCACCTGGGTGTCTAGGTGGGCTGAATGTGAGGGATGGGTGTAGTTACCCCCTGCACAGGGTATCCTAGGAAACCCAAGTCACACTTTGCCATATTGGCTGAGGTGGTTGTCTGGGCTGGACAACACCGCTGCTGTGTGATTGACAGCCAGGCTGTGTGAATGGAGGATTTTCACATAAAAGGCAGGTCTCTTGGGCTAGAAGTCAGAGTCGCCACTGGAACTACAAGGAACCGAAGAGAAGCAGAGAAGAAGACGAATGCTGCACCTACCCCATCCCAGTGAAGCCCTGATGCAGTCCCGAGCTATCTACCCTTCGATGACCAGAGAAGATCCAGTCCAGAGTCTTCTTCCCTTGAGCCTGGTGGGGATAACCAGTTCCTCTTCCATGGCCAGAAGACCCTCTTCTTGGTCGAAATCGCTGCACACTGCTGTAGTGGTCCGGATAGCCACCTGAAGAGCCTCTCCTGTTTTTAAGGAGCGCACCTTTTATTCACCATCACTGCTGCCGGCCTCATCCCTGTGTGGTGCAGACCCTTCCCGACGTCCTCCTTCGTATCGAAGCTCCAGGAACCGTTGGTCTGCAGGAAACTACCAGGAACAACTGCTGTGGCAACAGTTTCTTCATTGAATAAGGTACTGTGTTCTGCTTGAGGAATTAGGGTGAATCCCTTTTCTTCGCCTCCAAGGCTTGCCCTTGTCTTCCCTCCTTCTTATAACTTTTTCTTCCTCTGTTGACAATATCTAAGTACTCCTGGCAACGTTGAATCTTGAACTGTCCGACTGTGTGATCCTCGACAACAGGAACCCGGTTCCACTTGACACTGGCTCCGGCCTATTGACTCTTGAATTTCTGTCAACGAGTGTTCTCTGATTCTGTCTGCCTTGACAAAAGTATTGCCTATGATTTTTGCCCCCAACTCTCTCTGGTTAACTCAGGTGCTAAGTGTGTTTTTGCCCCAGTAACATTTTTTGCCGCGGATACGCGTTTCTTTAGTAAGACCGAACTGTCATTACCGTCAAAAAGTGATCGCATACATATTCCCGGTAGCGTCTTTTGTTTCATAACACTGGTCTGTTAAAACATAGGGTACTTACCTTGAGTTAGAGTGTACCAAAGTGAAGTGGTTGGTTGTAGCGTGTTTTACGTGTGATTTTGAATTAATAGAAGTGTTGTGTTTATAACAAATGGTTTAAAAATAAATGTACTCATATTTTTTTACCTGAAACCTTGAGTCAGTGTTTGCTTGAGTCACAGTAATTGTGGTCCCTTTGTGTAATATCTGCTACTGCTCATTTACTCTTGAGATAAGCCAGGCTGCTCTGCTACTGCTACCACTTTAACATAGTAGTACAGGCGTGTACCAAAGGTAAAACGTGTATTACCACCTACAGTCTTAATTGTGTGTAGTGGTCCCTAAGGGCACTGCACAGGATTCTGCCTGAAAAATGTGTCGGGAGTTCAGGAACTTGTCCATTATTTTCCCAAATGTCGCCTTCATTGCAAACTGCAGTCAAATTCCAGTCACATGGCCTAAACTGTTCCCTCCAAAATGATATGATATGATATGGCATTTATAACGCACCTATACACAAGTGTTTCAAGGAGTGATGAGGCAAAGAAGGAGGAGCAGAGGGAAGACAGAGACAATGATTTTACTAGGCCAGGTGACATTGAGATCACGCAAGTGCAGGGAAAGTGGGAGGAGGAGAAGTGCAGGGGGAAAGAGGAGGTGGCAGTGCAGTACATAGGATAACAGTCAACATAAATAAAACAATAAATAAAAAGTGTGGTCAGCTGGTGGCAAGTGCAACGGTAAGTGCAGACATCATTTTGACAATGAACAATGATAATGTCCAGATGTTGGAGTGTGATGAAATTGACAGAAAATGATAGCAAATCCACTGATTCATGCTACGCACTCCATACCACTTCACATCAACATGATTAAATCCAAGATATTCAGCCACTACACACTGCTCTGCATACACCTGCAACCAATGGATCCTTGAGTCCCCCAGAACCCACACACTCTGCCCCCTGAAAGACACAGCCATAGCGATCTCCACTCCTCTCAGCAAACAGACCTTCTGCCGCACTCTCTCCTTGCATACCACACCCAGGAAACCTTATTGGCCAATCCCCAGGGTTCCACAGTCCCATTTCCATGCCTGCCACCCTCAAAAGACCTGGATGTGGCATGTGCTGTCCACGGACTACTGCAGTGTCCGCGGATGGATTGTCCAATTCGGGGGGTGGGTATAAACATGAAACCCATGGTAAGGTATTTACTCTTTTAATGGCGGCTCTGAAAAGAACATTTTTTAATAGGCTTGTAAACACCTTTTTAATCTTTTTATTTTTGCTTTTATCTTGTTTTCTTCCTTACAGGCTTACAAGAACCTCTTCAAAGCAATCCTTACAATATAAAGGAAAATTGCACTTCCAATATTTGACAAGTAAATTCCATCCGCATGAAACAAAAAAAAAATCACACCCTGAGACTGATGTTATAATTTTCAAAAGATGATATCCCAACACTACACAAAAAAGAAGATATGCCTTTGTTGACAAGATACTGTCCTGCATCTTGTGGAGGACATAAGACATTGGGGCAGTTCCATAGTGCTCTAGGTGGTAAATGAGAAAATATAACCTTTGCACATGAAAAGAGCTGCATTAGTGCCTTAGGCAATCCCTTTACTGCACTCTGAAAATTTACTGCACTAATGTACCCTAAATACAGTCTTCCACAGTGCACCACAAGGACATCTGGAGTGTTAAAAACAGCCATATTTTGACAAAGTGCAACCACACCTTTCAAATTTTGGTGAGGCACACCACACCACAAAGTCTCCACTCCCTCCAATCCAAGGATGGCAGAAATGCCCCACATTTCTGTATACTTCTCCAGATTACTCATAAAACAATCTCCCACCATCCACACACTGAGTCTCTCCATCTTCACTACACAGAGAAACGAAAACAACTAATAACTTTCTTCCTATAAAGCACAACCAAACACCTGATTGGCTAATCCCCACAGTCCCCTCCCCATCCAGGCATCCTCGAAGGACCCAAATGTGACAAGCCCTGTCCGCAAACTACTGTGGTTTCCGCGGACCCCATAACACAGGACAGCCCTTTTTCCCTTTCCACTTCACTCTTTGCACTACTTCCTCATTGGCTACTGTTAAGCAGTCACACATCCATTCACCAATCACATCTAAGAACTCTACATCTAACTATAATCTCAGTTCAACACTTCAGATATACTGTTCAACACAGTACAGGTCTCCTGTCATTCCCAAGCACCTGAATCAATAACTACTGTAAAACCCTCCAGGATTCATCCACATCTGCATCTATCAACACAAACTACATGTATCGCTATAATTTTTAAAAATGCACTACCAACTCTTTCACAATTACATGTCAACAAGATTCCTACCACTTACCTGCATTAACTTACTCAATAATCATACTATGGTTTGTCCCACCTCCTGAATTCAAATTGCACTCACAATACTGTGTAGTTGCAAACTTTTATTTTAAAGAAGATTTTCCTAACACTTTCAAAACACATATTTGCAATTTCAGCAGCACTCTGTGTTTTTTGTGAAACAAAAGAAAACCGAATTTCAAACATTTGCACAGCATGTTTAAGTGCCAGATCCTGTTCAATATATTTGCTTTCCCATATCATCCATTTTAATGTACAAACTGTTGTTTTCTTCTTTTATTCTGTCACTTTTAAAACCACTTCTCCCACTAACAAAGCTGCACTAAAATTCCCAAAATGCACAATCAAAACGAAAACTGCATTTATATTACAAAAGCACGGCATGTATATGGCATGAACAATAACAAAATCCAATGTGTTTGACACTATTCTTTTCGGCACCATTTTAAGGAAAACAAATAAATGCATGTGTACATTTACAACAGTGATGTGTGTAATTTTTAATAACTAAATAAAAACAAAATGGAAACTATTTCTCCAACATATTGCAATAACACTCAGTGTGTGAAATTTCATTAACTTTCCCACCCATGCATATTTGCTACCTAACATTCTCCTTTCTAATTTGTACATTCTTCTTGTCTTCTTGATTTTTCTCTACTTACTGGGACTTGCAATTTCTAATACAAATAGTGCAACAACAACTCCCACATGTTCAAAGCTCCAGCACAGTAGGGCATACTTATCATGGGACCACCATCCCCATTACCAAGGCTGTCTGTGCTCCCCTGTCCTCATTCACATACAGTGCTATGCAACTGCACAGAAATAGAGAGTAACATTTTCCACCATCTGACTTTCTAGGCCAACATGACCTCTCATGTCCTAGTGACACTGAGAAGCTAGCTGCCAAACAACTATTAGGAATCTTGTGGCAACCTGTCTGCAGCAACAGCAGTGTTACAACCATACTCGTAATCACGTCCAATCTTACTAACTCTTCTTCCCAACAACTCCTCCAACATTGCAGAACAATGGGGCTCATTACGAGCCCAGCGGTAGCCGTGCCGGTAAAACCGGCAGGCTGGCTGCCAGATTCATTATTTATCCGGCGCCTGGCTTCATGGAATTACTGGGGTATTACAAACCTGGCGTTCCGGGAAGTCAGGCGCTGAAAAAATGCAATTACCCATTCCCATTTGAGTCCCATAGGATTAAGTGGGAATGGGGAAGATGGTAGCACCGACACTGTTCATTACGGTGCTGGTGCTAACGTCAAAGTCTGTGAGCGGGCGTCCTTCCGCCCACCAGATCAGACCTGGCAGGCGGGAGGGCATCTATCCCACAAACGTGTACTCTGCCGGTTCAGTAACAATGGTGCCGGTAACCCTACAAGCACCGTTGTTATTATACCGGCAGCGTTGCAATGACCCCCAATGTCTTCTTGTACAACAGTTACTTTGCCATTACCACACATACCCACAATTTTTTCTTTCCCAATCACAGTAAAGAACAGCCTCCTAAAAGACAACAACCTCTCTCCTAGAAGACAACCACCTGAAGAAAACTACTCTTCACAACCTAAAAAGTAAGTGCACTAGTGTAGTGGTATTCTTTCTGCTACTCATATTGTGCAGTTTAGCCATATACTAGTCTACAAAAGTGTTTTCAAACCAACATTTACTTCACTCTTACTCATTGCACCTCAGCAGGTACACTCTTTGTATTCTCATCTGAACGCCAGTATCATAACACCCAATATTATCATGAAAACATCATAATGTCCTTACTTATTCATGCACACTACACTATCTTACCTACTGACCTAAGCCCTTCACACATCTAAACACACAGCTACTCTTACAACCATCCCAACCAGAATTAACTCCCATTGCACAATAACACAGCCCTCTATTTATGTCTGCTCTCATATTCACACACTCATTCACATTGCACACAAATACATTCCAAAACTTTCACACCCACAATTTCCTTTTTTCTCCAACAGACAGAACAGAATGCCTACCAAAAAGCAACTCCATAGAAAACAACAAAAAAATAGAGCAGCTATAACTAAAAACATGCAAAATACTCATCCAGCTCTAGCAGAATTCATAGCAAATGTTCAAACAAAAATGCTAATACAGTCACTCAACAAAACTGGACCAGCAAGCACAAAAAATGTAGTCACAGTTAAGCATTCCAAAAGATACATTTTACCAAAAAATAATTCCATAGTAGAGTGCTTCAAAATCTTATGAAAACAACAGAAAAGTCACACTCAACCCTTAAAAATGTACGCAGAAGATTAATCCTGGAAGTTCTCATTGACAGCGCAATGCTCCTCAAAAGAAAATTGTTTATATTAGTTTTAACTAGAATGAAACCACTAACAAAATGAATCAGTAAACTACAAAAAAGTACTTCTAAACATGTGCAATATCAACATAGATACCTTTGCAAACTTCTGTGCAGGTGAATGGATTCTCAAAAGTAGCATAGAACCATATTTCTATTTAGAGGCATTTAAAAAAGAGCAGGAAAACTAAATTGCCATACATAGTAGTAGCCGACG
Organism: Ambystoma mexicanum; assembly: GCF_040938575.1. NCBI lineage: Eukaryota > Metazoa > Chordata > Amphibia > Caudata > Ambystomatidae > Ambystoma > Ambystoma mexicanum. The sequence continues at coordinate 307,890,671 of NC_090936.1, forward strand.
GTATGAATTGGTAGACAAGACCATTAAGGAACAAGAAACCCTCATTCAAAATATTTCTCCAACAAACTTACAATCAACTCTTCATTCTATCAAACTAATCCCTCTAGTCTACAAATGGCCCTACACCTCAATGTGTAACATACGTAAGCAATCCTTAAAATCTTTACACCAATTCCTCAATCACTATGTGAAAGTAAAAGACAAAATTAGAATAAAAACTTTGCAAACCATGGACTCTTACACAATTGCACTGGACTGTGAGGACATTCATTAGCCTGCATTTCAGGACCTGCTTGCAAAAGCACCTTCCACCACATCAAAATGTTAGCAACATACCATTTCACTATACAGAATCTTCTCCAGAGACTGTACAATGCAAACAGTCCTGCTTTGAAACTGAAACATTTTAATAACATTCTCGTACATCGCACAGCCAAATAACTCCTTCAACAGATAGACCCCATCCAAAGTAAACATTTTGGAAGAGAAAATTCAGTAACTTTATAGAAGAGTAATGAAAACCTTACAAATGCCAATTTTCTGATAAACACGTACACAATTGAAATAACAAAGTGTAAAAGCACATCTGCTGAAGTACCAAACCAAGTATGTGTGTGTTGCTGCATAACCTTTTAGAGAAAGAGCACGGAAACTGTAGATATAACTTACAAATTAGAAGACAATGAGGAATCCCAATGGTTCCAATTAGTTCTATATCTTATAACAGAAAACAAACACAAAATAACTAACCCCTCAATACTTTGCACATACTGCAATACAGATCTTGATAATAACCAAATGTCTTTAAGGGCTATCACTAATAACTTCGAAATATTCCCACTTCCAAAACCTCTTCAACAGCTTAATTTGAATGAGAGCATTATAATCCAAACAGTAGACCAATTTCAAGCTTTTATACGCCTTCTTCCCAAAACAGCCAAATTGCCTCATTCTGAATTACTGAAAGGCCTTTGTGGCAAAGTGGTTTATTTGCCATTAGATCTTAAAGAAAATGTAGAAAATCTAGGAGTGCAACGGCCAATAGACTAATCTTTGATTATCCTAGTCAATGGTGTACCAACAAAAGAAACATTTGGCAGCAACTAGTAGACTTAAACAAAGTTACAAAAGCTCTACAATATCTTAAATAAAACAATGAGTACTACAAAGATATAAACATTGAATACAACTTAACGGAAACCACCAATCAGCATATGAGAAAAAAGTATAGAAGCACACGCATTTCCTCTACTATTTCCTACAGAAAAAGGGGGAAGGTATGATGAAAGATGCACACAAAAACCAGCATCAGAATGCCGCTCTTTACGAATGTATTCTGAAGACCCCAAATTCAGACAAAATGTCGAATACATATTCCACCTGTTGTTCAAAAGTGAACTAGCAACTCTATGTTACGGAGTTGCACACAAATTTAAAAGAGGTTCCAATTTTGTAAATATGTCTGTTACCCAACTACTTAAAAAGATAAAAGACAAAGATTAAGTTTTGCAGTCAAGTATCACAAATCTCTTGGCAAACATGCATGGTACAAAAGAGTGCTGGTTTCATCATCATGCTGATGTACTGTGTATGTTAAGGAACCTTCACCCACCCACATGGATTTTCACTTTAAGTTGGGAAGAATATGCACGGGAGGACTTGCACGACTTCCTAGGCATAGCAAACCAAAACAAAGAAAGGATAGACATAAAAACCAAGAGAACTCTGCTCTCTTGACCCTGTAAATGTATCAAGATACTTTCACCAGCACTTTATTGCCTTGTTGCACTTCATATTACTCCCCTCAGAGACATGGAACACTTCTTTTGGAGAAATGAATATCAATCCAGAGTAGCATCACACCTCCACATGCTTTTGTGGATAAAAGATGCTCCTAAATTTGGTCATGACAGTGATGCCACTGTTTTGCAGTTTATTCATAAATAAATAACCTGTGACATCCCTTCAGAAACAACACATAGTGAGCTACATACTCACATTTTATGCTTACAAAATCATAAGTGTGGCAAATACTGCTGACGCAGATATAAAAACAAAGGTAAATACTACACCAAATGCCACTTTGGTTTCCCTCGACCAGTTTCAGCAAAAGGACAAGCAGTGTCATGTCTTCTGTTAGACACAGTGTGAAAGGCAAATTACCCCAAAACACATACTGCATTAAAAGAAATGAAGCTTCAAAGTACATCAATGATTACAATGCAATAATTTCCCTCTAGTGGAATGTAAACATAGATATACAATATATTGCAGACAATTCCACTGCTGTTGCAAGATATGTCACAGCCTACCTAACCAAAGCATAGAGAACTGAGCTAAAAGACCTCTGGGATGACATATCATATGACAAAACACTGTCACAAAAATTGAACAGCTTTGGCATAAAATTGCTCTCCCTACAAAGCTGCAGAGCATTTAACAGGCAAAGCCTTATATGGCAAATCTGAACAGATAGACTTGCTAAGCCTTGATGCTGTTGCATCCAGAAAAAGAGTGCTCACATTGTACCAAGACATAGAAACAATAGACAGAAATGATCCCAACAGCAAGGACATTTAAAAAAAACAATTTATTAGACACATAGTACCCAAACAGAAGTACTGCTTTGGAAAACATGTGCCTATACCACATAGCCCAACATCTTCTCCTCCAAGAATAATGTTAAACCAGATTAAAAAAGTGGAAAATACAAAGTCTTAATGTGTGAACTTTACTACATGTCCCTACTCCAATTTTTTAAACCATGGAGAAAAGAAGATTTATTAGGCACCCATGACTTATTTGAAGCTGCATTCAATGCAAATGACAGCAGTATAACAAATGTCAATTTCAAACAAATACAAAAACATGTTGGACAATGGACTCCAACAAGAGGAAGACATTCAAGCACAACTAAATGAAGACACTCCTGAGTGCAGTCAGCCTTCTGTTACAGGAAGCCAAGAACCACTTGGAGAGCCATTTATAGTAAAATTGGCCATGACTGAAGTTAAAAATACATATATCAATATGAACAATCAGAAGAAAACTTGGCACTGCTGAAATCGCAACTAAATGATGAGCAACTTAGCATTTTCCTAGAAGTGACTGAAAAAATTGAACATGGTTTGCAGCATTAGAGTAAAACTTGTAGCTATCAAAATTATAAACCTGTACTCCTCTATGTAAGTGGGGAAGCTGGTTCAGGCAAAACCTTCTTAATATCTTAATAAAAATCATCAGCAAATTCCTACAAAAGGTAACAAACAACAACCTTTTAGCTGTTATAACTGCCTCCACAGGTTTAGTTGCCTACAACATAGGGGGTGTTACTTTACACCGACTACTGTCCTTTCAGTAGCACACCAAAACAAATAAGACTACTACAAACTATCAACAGAAGCTGCTACTGAACTATGCAGAATTTGGAAACAAATCAAAATGCTCCTAATAGATGGGGTGAGCATGGTCTCCAACCTAATCTTGGCTTTAATTCACCTCAAATTACAAGAAGTCCTTAAAATGGATTACGAAGAACTCTATGGAAGAAAACACGTTATTGTTTTTGGAGATCTCTACAATTAACACAAGTGAAAGGTGAACCTATTTTAAAAATCTTAGGACACAAATAATGCTGCAACACACTCAGCAGCATAGGAAATGCAAATCTCTTGCAACATTTCCAATATAGAGAACTAACTCAAAACAAGCTTCAGTCTGCAGACCTCACCTATGCATCAGAACTGGTCTTCTTTGTAAAGATGCACAATCTATTTTAAGTAGTAAACTCATCCATGAGCCATATGGGCATGACACATCTGCTCCTGATGTCATGGAACAATTAACAGAATTGTTTTTAAAATGTATGTCCTTAATGCCAACCCTAGCAAGGTGTATGCAATTCAATGAGACAATGTTTAAAAAAGAAATTCTATCAATAGTGCCTATTAGCTCCAAAGACAAACTGCAAGTGTACAGCAAGACGCTCCATATGTGTCAACAAGCAACAGCACGACTAAATAGCTTAGAAAAATGTATTTCCAACACAGCTGGTTTGTAGACGATGTTAACATTGTGTTTAAACTGAGAGTAATTCTAAAACATAACCTTGTCGCAGAGCAAGGTTTAGTTATGAAGCAATTGGTACAGGAGTTGTCTTCCAGACGTATCCACATGAAAATAACATTTAGTTTGTCAACATCCACTTTGACAAACTTTCAGAAGTTAAAAGGCTAGGATGTTCAACAGCATGATTCCTTCTCTTCAAACACATTCATGTACGCAGAGAGCAATTATCTCTCTCTTGCATATGCAGTAATTATTCACAAATTACAAGGCCTAACCCTAGATCAGTCATTGGTTGACATTGGCAGCACAGTCTTTAAACAAGGTATGAGTTATGTATCACTGTCACGTCTATGTACACTTGAAGGACTATTTCTAGACAATTTTGCTGCAAACAAAGTCAAGTCTGACATTCCTTGCATTGTAGAATACAACAGACTATGTGCACTCTACACACCCCATCTCAATATGTACCTGCCCCAGAAAACATAAACTTTTAAAAAGAAAAATAATGCAAACAGAATTTATAAGAGATCTTCCAACAGTACCACCAACGAAACTAAAAACGACTGCTACTCCATCGAGTAGTACAACCACAAAACTATCAAATGCCAATGCAAGTGCACATCTACCAGCAGAAACAAAGAGAACTATGTCTTCTAAAAAAACAAGAGGGGGTACAGCAAATGACACATAGACAGAACACTCTGGTGCATTTACATTTTCCAACACAACTGGTGTTAATTGGTATGCAAATGTAGCAATCAAATTTCTGTTCCAATTGCCACCAATTGTGCAAAACATTTACGTGAACGGCTCAGACGAGTTGTGTTTGCAAATGCTCGTCCTTCATAGAAATGCAAGTAATAATCCTGACAACACTTACAGTGTTTTAGGAATGAGGCAAGAATTGGACTTCTGTGCAGAAATGGTAAAAATCACCATACACACACAGGAAAGTCCACAAGAATTTCTAATGTACTGACTACAAGTACTAGAAACCAAAAATATACCTATGAATGATCTTCCAGATTTCATACACATGAAAGCATACATGCACTCTATGCACCCATGTTGAAAAAGGGCAGATCCCTAATGAATGATTTGTGCATGCATCTATACCTAATTGTGAATCTATTCCATTTCATCTGCTGGTTCAAAATGCAAATCATGGCCTATCATGGACTGTTTGCAATTCAGACAATTGTTACACCACCTTACACATAAACTCACAAAGCCAATGCGTAATAGTTATGCTTTTAAGGTAAACGTAGATGGTACCAAAAACAACTGCAAGCTTACTAGCTTCACACATGGACAAGTATCTCTTGGCAAGAAAACCTTCACAACAGTAGGCATAATATACCACACTGCTCCCACAACCACTGCAGGTCACTATGCTGCATATATTAAAAAAAGTTGTGGTTGGTTTGAATGCAATGGCACTTGCATTACCCTAAAACATAGATTACCAGCCAATTTAACACATGCCTACTTAACATTCCTTAAACCTACATTTTAGTCACTGACCTTTAAAGGTATCATACGTTAGTGCACTTTAGACACAAACAGGTATCTAGCTGCTTTAAAAAATACCTGTCTGAACTGTAAAGCTATAAACAGTTAGAATACTCCATCTGGTATCTAACTACATCAATAGTGCTACAATGCTATTTTTGAAATGGAAAACACTTTCAATAGGCCAGCAAATGTAAATATAATACATTTTTAGTAATGCTACATAGATTGTTTCCCCAATGACCCAATGATTATGCAAACAGAAACAACAAGTGTGAAAAACATACATTAATGTTGTTTCACCCATAGTACTTACAATGTGCTGATTATGAAATGTAGTCACAAACCTTTAAAACTATCAACCATTAGAATACACCGCCTGGTATCTAACTGCAACCATACTACTCCAATACTATTTTTGAGTAGCATAATAGCTAGAATACACAAACAGGAATAAAAGTGTGTCAAAACATACCCTTCAGAACTATAAAACTATCAACAGTTAGAATATGCCAACTGGTACCTAACTGCACCCATAATACTGCAATATTAGTTTCCAATAGTATAATAGTTAGAATCAACCAACAACAATCAAACAGCATCAAAACGTACCCTTCATAAATGCAAAACTATGCGCAGTGAGAATACGCCACTGGTATCTAACTGCAGCAATGTCATCAGCACTTTCGAAAAAAGCAAAACACTTACACCATTACAATTTTTCCTGCTGCAACACTGCTAGTAACAACAAATTCACTTATTTGTGCACCTTACACATTCCTTTAAGTACTGCACACTTTAAACAAACATAGTGTGACATGTAATGTCAAATAAATTTACTAGGGTTTTTTTAATCCTACATGGATTTTTTGTCTCAAAGTTCCAATGATTATGCAAACAAAAATAGCGACTGTGCGAAACGTACAGTAATGTTGTTTGAAGCATAGTACTTGGAATGTACTAATTATGAGGCTCTAAAAAGTACATGAATATGCAACATTATCAACTATCCTAACTAACAAATTATGCTATGTTTTTTTCACAGAGTAAGAAGCAACAATTTCTCCTGCATTGACATGTACAACAAAGTCAACCTATACCACCAATGCAACATTAATAAAAAGTACCATTTCCACTTCAATGGAATTGTATCACCAGGTCACAAAAACTATACACTGCCTACACAGTTTGTATAATTAACTATACACATATTATTATAATGGTTGTTTACAATGACAAAATTCAATTTCTGTACATATATTATTATAATAGTTGTGGCCAGTCGCCAGAATCTCGGGTGCATCCTAGATTCTGGGGTGCATAGCCTACGACCTAGGGCCATGCACCCAAGAATCTAGGCACTGGCCACAACCACCACAGCATAAAACAGCCCACTGGCCACAACCACTACACCACAACTCACCCTTAACTTCCCAATTCAAATGCCATGTGCAGACATAAAAATAGACTGCCAGCCCTATCTACCAACCCTATTTTTCACCAACGCCAATATTGCCATATCATCTAGATTCCACTCCCCGACTCCAACAAGCCCTCTTGTAGTAACCAGATAACCCCAAATGTGTTTCTCCAATTGCCCACCGAACACTTACTATTACAATGTTTGCATGGCCATATTATACTGTGGTGGTTGTGCCACTTCCTAGATTCTGGGGTACATGGACTACTTTTTAACCTGTGCAAACATCCTCATATGATCTACATTCCACTCCCTACCTGAATAAACCCTGCCTGCAGTGACCAGATAAGCTGTCTGTCCAAGGCCCTGTCCGCCCTGCATGCTCTTCTTCGACCTAAACAAATAGCCCCATATCATCTTCCTTTCACTCCCCCACCCTTCTCAGCCCCTATTTCCAACACCAAATGACCCAAAACATGTTTCCCAGTCTTGTTCCACGCAGCACTGTCCGCAAATAGAACATGGCTGGCTTTTCAGAAAAATATGACCCACATCACACTTTTCTCCAACCAATTAACGGGCACGTTGGGTGTCCACGGACATCACACCGCCCTCTAGACCAATCAGAGTCCAGTCTGCAGAGCGAATAGGGAAATGAGTCTGCAGTCTGAATCCTGATATCACTAATTTGATACCTAGATTTCACCCGTTTTAAATTAAACTACTGGACACATTTACATCAAATTTACAAAAGCATGACTCCGGGACCGACCGCTGTTCCTGCCGCAAATATGGTGACAATCCATCCAGCGGTTAGGGCTGTAGGCATGACCAAAATCTTTTTTCCATTGTGTCTATGGAAAAAAAAAAATTGGGACCCCCTATAACTTTGCCCCCCCCCAAACTTGCCAAATAAATTCAGACCGGGTCATACACTTGTTTTGTAAAGTTTGATAATGATTCATCCAGGGGGAGCGAAGTTATTAGCCACCAAAACAGTGTTCTTCCTATGAGGTGAGCAACTTAACCATAACTACAGGGCCTCTGCCGCGGGCCCTGTTATTACACAGCCATATTAGTCGCCGTGTAGTTATGGTTAAGTTGCTGTTTCCATAGGAAGAGCACTTTTTGGGTGGCTTATAACTCTGCTCTCCCTAGACGAATCCTCACCAAACTTTGCAAAAAAAGTATACGGGCCACTCTACATTTCTTTGCAAAGTTTGGTGATGTTTGGTGCAGGGGGAGGAAAGTTATAGGGGGGTCCCAAAACGTCTTTTTTCCCATAAACTGAATGGGGGAAAAACTTTGCGCACGCCTACAGGTCAAACGGTTGGATGGATTTTTACCAAATTTGCGGCAGGGGCAGTGGCTTGGTCCTGAAAACGTGCTTCTGTAAATTTGGTGCCAATCCGTCCACTAGTTTCCTTTAAAATGACTAAAGAATATGTCTAAAAAAATTAGTGATATCTATGTCCGCTCCGTGGTCACAATTCCCTGTTTGCTCCGCGGACAAACTACCGATTGGTGTCGTGACCGCAGAGACGCAATGTCTTTGACGATTGGCTGCAGAGAGCAGTGATGTGCGTCAGAATGTGTGGCTGCGCCCGACATCTTGGATCCAAAAACAGCGCAGTCGCCTCCAGATGTGAAATGCTGTTTCAGAAATTGTTTTGCTCTCCTACAGTGCTTGGGGAGGTTCACAGAGTAAGAGATGGGTTAAATAGTGTTCTTGTTTGGGCGGCAGTTGTTAATGATGTATTTGCCACCTGAAATGCTGGTTCGGAAACTACTTTGATGTCCTACAATGCTTGGGAAGGTTCAGCGAGTATGAGATGTCTGCAAAAATGTACTTGTTTGGGTGGCAGGTGTCAATGATGTATTGTCAATTCCCGCCTTGTTCGTGATGTTTGTACGTGCAGAAAATGAGTAGACTCATAAGGGTAGTATTTCTGTTTGTGGTGTGTACAGGCACCTTGAGACTGTTGTAAGGACACGCGTGGTGTTACCGACCATTGTAATTAAGTAAATGTCATTATTATATTATTTCTGCCCATGGGTGTGCCAGTGAATAGGACACCGCCATGCGTGTGACATGCTGCAGAGGTTGTGGCCTGGGCCTAGAGTCTTGGATGCATGGCCATAGGCCGTAGACCGAAGGCCATACTTTCAAGACTGTAGGCCCAGGCCACAACCACCGCAGCATGTCACACCCACGTATACACCTGTTCTATTGATTGTCGATTAGATGATTGTGGGGAGTGTGTACAGCCTTGGGTGGATGGACGAAGGCCATGCACCAAAGCACTAAGTTATAAGCACTGGAGGTATCAGCCACTACACAACCACATACTGTAATATCTATGAACATACAGCTAGGAGTGTAGCCTCTGGCCAGAACAAGTGAGGCATACCACACCTATGGATACACCCATACTTACACACATCACTCTGGTGGTTGTGGCAAGGATGCAGACTTTTGGATGCATAGCTGCATGCCGTAGCCCGTACGCCTTACTCGTAAAACTCTAGGCCCTGCGCAGATTCAGCACATCACATTACAGGAATGCATTTACCCATACTATAGTTTAGTATTCTGATGGTTTTGGGGAGGGTGTACAGTCTTGGGTGCATGCCCGAAGGCCATGCACCCAGAAACAACCTTATAAGCAGTGCTGTTATAAGCTAATGTACACCCTTACGGTGAAATATGTATGGAGAAATATAGAAATCTGTAGGTCCTGCCCACAACCACTTCAGCATATCACACAGCACGTTAGTGGTTGTGCTGTTATGGCGAAGTTGTTGTTTCCATAGGAGGAGCAGTTTTTGGGTGCTTTACAGCTGCACTCCCCTTGGACAATTCCTCACCAAACTTTCCAAACAAAAAATGTCAGACCCTTTACATTTCTTTGGAACGTTTGGTGATGCTTAGTTCAGGGAGAGGGAAAATTATAAGGGCGGGGAGTTTCTCAAAATGTCTCTTTTCCCCTTACACTGAATGGGGGAAAAATGTGTGCCCACGAACATGTGCCACTTTCTATGATTGGTTGTGCAACAGCGTCAAGTACGTCAACTTTGTACAGTCCCCCTGCAATCTTTAAATATTGTGTTGGTGTACGCGGACATCGCCAGACCGACATACAAAACTAGACAGCATTGCACTGATCTCACATATGTAATAATACTTCAGAAGGTCACCATTGAGGCGGTTGGAATGGGATGTGGGAGCACAAAATGAAAAAGTGAAGTTTTCTTGTCTCCAAACTCATACGTTTAATTGCAACTTTGTGTTCACTGTACCACTACCAATTAGTGTGCATGGGTTGAAATGTTTTTGGAACAATATTGCCATCAGACTGCCATTCTAAGTTTTGAAAACTAAGGCCACCATCTGCACTGTTTGCTGGAAACAGCGATTCTGGAGGTGTATGCAAGTAGCGGTTCTCATAATTGAATTGCAATATGTTGTTGCAAACTAGGAATTTTTGTGCCTTCTGCATGAAGGTCACATGAGTTGTTTTTTCGTTGGACGCTCAATACACCAGCGCATCTGAGTCATTGTATAAGGGGCTTTTGTTTTTTGACCTTGAGCGAAACTGAAACCTTACAAGAAATTCAAGAAATGAAAAGGTCCAAAAAAATAGCACTTGATAAGGTTATGTTTTAAAAAGTTTGTTAGGGAAATGCAATATCAGTCCACGAGGATTCTCTGATGCGAATACATTGGTATCTGACTTGCCGTTACAGAATGGAGGAAGTACATATTATGTAAGTTTACTTTTGCCCACTCTCCAGTTGACCGCCCTTTATTTTTACATTACCGAAACTATAATTGTGCCAATATGAGTGACATTTTATGTTTCTACGCTGTTACATTTCTCCTCCAATATTGCCAAGTGCACAGTTTTCCCATTTGTAGGATATGCGTACACTGCTCCTTCTTTAGCATTGCTATTTATTAGTTGCAACGTTATGTTTGTGCACATAGGTTTGTGCATCAGTTTGCACGTTCTTGTGGTCTTCTTTGAAATCACGAGCCGTGCTTTTCCTTACACTGTGCATTCATGTTGTTTTCCTAACTACACTATCTTCTTTCTGTGTAGTTGCTATTTTTTTTTCTCTTACGGCGCATGCAGATTCTCGCCGTTTCAACACTATTTCCATAGTAACATATGGGCATTAGAAACATTTCACTAAAATGTCATGTTTGAACGCTTACATTTCTGTATTACTTTGTCACTTTTTTGTGTCTTCTTGTAAAATATTTTTGGTACAGGTTGGTTACTGACACGTAGTTTTTGTAACATTTGCCCCCCAGGTACATATTGCCGTATTGCTCGTGCCATGGCTTTCAGATGCAGAGTGAAGGCTTTTTCGGCCATCAAATACAACTGCTTGTGAGCAGTATCCTGTGCATAACAATTATGTGGGACGGTACCCTAATCCCGCTTTGTCCATATGCTGAACTCGCTACTCGGAGCAACATAACATCATTTATGGTGCTGTAGGCTCAAGGTTACGACGCCTTCTTGAAAATCACTGTGGAAACAAAGGCCTGCTTTATCAAAGAACTCATAATCTTCGTATGCAAAAAAAAACAACGCGTTCTTCATCTTTACCTTTTGCAATGCCCCTCTTTCAACCATTGTAATCAATGCATTCACAGTGGGATTACTCCGAACATCTCTGACAGTTTTTTGTTAAATAAACCTACTTTACAAACTCTAAAATGTTTACATTTCCTTTGACAATCCACTCTATTATTTGCAAATGTAAGATATGAGGTTATACTTCGCTGTATGTTCATTTACAGATTCTGCGTCAGGTCACGTATATGTGGCCGTGTAGTTATGGTTAAGTTGCTGTTTCCATAGGAAGAACACTTTTTGGGTGGTTTATAACTCTGCTCCCCCTGGATGAATCCTTACCAAACTTTGCAAAAAAGTATATGGCCCCTCTGAATTTATTTGCAAAGTTTGGTGAGGTTTGGTCTGGGGGGAAAAGTTAAAGGGGGGGTCCAAAAACTTCTTTTTTCCCCATAGACTGAATTGGGGAAAAAAAATTGCGCACGCTTACAGCTGAAACTGATGGATGGATTTTCACCAAATTTGAGGCAGGAGCAGGGACTTGATCCAGAAAGTGTGCTTTTGTAAATTTGGTGATAATCCATCCAGTAGTTTTCTTTAAAACTATCAAAAAGTAGGTCTAAAAAAATTATTGATATCTATGTGCGCTCTGCGGAGACACTTCCCTGTTCGCTCCGCGGGCAGGACACCGATTGGCTAATGGGCTCGCGCTATGACCGCGGACATGTGACGTGTCCATCGATTGGCTGGAGTGAGGGGTGATGTGCGTCAGATTGTTCGGATGGGCCCGCCATCTTGGATCTGCCAACAGTAGGGTGGCGAACAGAGGCGAAATGCAGTTTTGAGGAGTGTTTTGGTGTGTCACAGTGCTTGGGGAGGTTTAGGGAGTAAGAGATGGGTGAAGTACTGTATTTGTTTAGGTGGCAGGTGCTACTGATGTATTCCACAGTATACTGAAAGAATTTATCCAGAGGTTGTTTCTTAGTTTTTAAAGGTATCAAAAATGTATTTATTGAGATGCATCATTTTCAAAAAATGAATTAATCATTAATTAATGCACACATATTAAATTACATTACCATTGCAGGAGATCATAAGTCACCAGATAATAAAATCCTAACGTCACCATCATTCATCAACAGTCAAACCATCATTTGCAACACAAATTAATCAGCCTCATTCACTCACAGTAAAAAAATTTGAACTAAAACATTTAGTACAATTCATAAGTGGTAGCATTTCATGAATTAGCCCCACATAATCTTTAATATTTCATTTTATCCACATGTAATGTGTAGCAGCACAACCATTAACCAAAAAATGTGCTCTATTCCACAGAGTGGGTATGTTCAACAAGGAATGATAAATCCCATCCCCGGATGTTCTTCTCTACCGGTTTCAACGTTTTACGGAATAATTGGAATAACGTCTCCATCAGGAGAAACAATTGATACAATATTACCACTGTAAAAAAACCAAGATAAAACAATTATATGAAGGAATCTACTGCCTATACTAGATGGCTTAAGCTACCAACATGCAATTGTTTATATCATCAGTTAAAATTAAAAAATACACAAGAGACACCATGTAGTGGCAACTCCCAAGGTGTCCCTGTTGTTCCAAAGTGTCTGAAACGAAGGTTTGTGAAACCCTAAACCAAATCAGACCACTGTGTCTCAGGTGGAATTACACCAACACCATGTGAGGAATCCGAAGCACCAAAAGCCCAATACAGAAGTCTAGGGACCAGACTGACATGACTCCCAATGTCATATGCTCTAAAAGAGCAAAACCCATAGGGTGTGGCTCAGGGACAATCCATCGAATTTCAAGAATCTGTAATGACATGTTGAACATCATGAATTGAAGAGCCATGGATTCTGTGGTATCTGAGAGCATTAAAGGAACCCAATATACTCGGGCGTAAGTGACCCGCCACTCACCTCGGGAATGGACTGGAATTATTGCAGTATTCGAACAACTGTGGCAGGTATTGATGTTAACTCGGCACGAGTGGTTAAGGTTTCAATAGAGTCTGTCCAGAAAAAGGGAAAACAAGAAAACCAGAACGGGAAGGTTGGTTAACTCAATATGATGGAATCAAACTGTTTTTTAATTTTATTATATTCACTCGAAAAATTTCAAGAGGTTCTAAATAGCTCTTTAGAGTAATTATGTTCACTTTTTAATAGGCTGAATTTAGCAAATATAATTATTAAATCCTAAAGTGGATAGTCCTCACGTTATGCCATTATGTTATGTAAACGCCCACTCCGCGTAAACACGAAGTGTACCACGCGGGCATGGGCACACAAGCCACAGCAAGGAGCGAGCACCGCCAAGGTTGCCCAATTGGAATCAAAAAAGGCTTGCGCTCCCAAATAATCATCATTCACAGTGCGTGGATACAAATAAACACATTACCGCAGGGAAGAGTGCTGCTATGTTGTACAAACAAATAAAGCCCTAAAAGCTTGCGCTATTAACCATGGTGTTGGATTACATTAGCGAGTGTACTTACAATTGAAACCTACTAGAGGCAGCCGTCCGCGCTGCCAAAAGCCTGTTCGGATCCAAGTCTGCGGTTATATCGGCAGTCACCTGCTGTAATCGACACCACAGAGTTTTCCAAGTTCTATCGCGGTGGGCCATGTGTATTTAAACATTGAATGTGTGACGTGAAGGGAAGTTCCCTCGGTGGTCATGTGATCACCGGGGAAGCCCGTCACGTGATTCAGTACCATACAATTCTTAAAGGGGCCAAAATGAGTGTACCGCCACAATTCAGAAGAGCGGTTTTTTGAGAGTAAAATACACAAATGAGCAAGAAACTCCACTTAAGGCCCAAAACTAAAAGCAAACCATAATTCAGAATCTAACAATACCCCAGAGAAGCCATACAAATGGAGCACCGCATTTCAAAAATACGGCTCTATTGAAATTGAGTACATTAATGAAGAAAACCTCCAATTAAGAACCAAAAGCTGTAAGTGAACCATGGGCTGTGGTAATGTTTGGCCTAATCACTGTTAGTGTTGAGGTCACAAAAGCTGTGTATTGTTGAGGCACATGCAAAAAAGTTTTTTGATAATTGTTAATTTATTGGTACTGAGTCAATAAAGAATTGCAGTTATGACTCAACCCAACGACCATAGAGTTTTGGCTCTCATAATGTGTTCAAAAACAGGTGTTATATGTTAAATTAATCACATAGAGAGACATAATATATAATCATAAAGATGGTATCAACGTGAATTAAACTCCCAAGGTTCCATCGTATTAAGTCCTTTATCCAGTGTTTTAAGATTGAAAATCCACAGTTGTTCTTTGTATGACAACTTGTTCTTAGTCTGAATAAGTCCACTGGTGACAATTTCCTCGACACAGAACCATGTAAGATCTTCTACGTTATGGCCTGCCTCCACAAAATGAAGAACCATGGGGGCGTTAAGGTTGCGGGTTCGAATTTTTGAATGATGTTCATTGATACGAACATGTACCTCTCTTGAGGTTTTTCCTATATAGAATTTATTACAAGGGCACTGGACCGCATATACCACATTTTTGCTTTTACACGTGGTAAAGGTCTTTAAGTCCCATGTTTTTCTTTCTCCCACAAATGTGGTCATTTTTCTTGAATATTTACAGGCTGTACATGAAGTACAAGGATAGTGGCCCACCACTGGGTTCAAATTAACATCTTGAATAGAGTGACATTTTGTTGGAAGTCGGTTAATGCGGGTTAGTTTTTGTCTTAAGTTTTTCCCTTTCTTAAAGGCAAAGAATGGTTTTGGTAATTTCATACCCGTTGAATTGAGGATTCTCCAGTTTTTTAGACTAATGCCTTTAATCGCCTGACTATGCTGGCAAAAAGTAGAGACACACACCAGTTGTTTTTGGTGTAACTTCCTAGTTTTTGGACTTAGAAATTGCTTCACGATTCGTATATCGTACTCGCTTTCTGGATTGTCTAACCAATTTCCTGGGGTATCCTCGTTCAATGAGCCTAGTTTCCAAAACCTCTGCATGTTTGTTGAAGTTGACTACATTTGAGCAGTTGCGTTGAAGTCGTAAGAACATACCATGTGGAAGATTCTGTAGTAGGCTTTTGGGATGTTGGCTGGTAAATTGCAGTATGGGGTTTCTTTCCGTTGGTGTCCTAAATAACTCCAGTTGTATGTGGTCCGATTCATTGTAAATGGAGAGATCTAAAAACGAGAGACTCGTAGTGGAAAATTCAAAAGTAAAGTGCAAGTCATCATCCATTTGATTTAGCCAATTCACAAATTGGAGAAGTGTGTCCGCATTACCTTCCCAAATTAATAAGATATCATCGATATATCTTCGATATAGCTTAATTTGTTGGAAAAATGGATTACTGTCATGTAACACTTTCTTTTCTTCAATTAGGGCCATAAAAATGATAGCCAAATTGGGAGCAAATGTGCAGCACATTGCAGTTCCCTTGCTCTGCAGAAAAAAGGTTTCTTTAAATTTAAAGAAGCTATTTGCCAGGAACAATTCTGCAGCCTGACACAAGAATTGAGTTGGCACATTATGTGGTAGTGGGTGCCTATCCAACATAATTCGTAGGCTGTTAACTGCTTTATCCTGTGAGATGTTAGTGTAGAGTGTGTCAATGTCAAGGGTGACAAGAATTTGTTTAGTGGAATCAAATTTCGACCCTTCCAGTAAATTGATAATGTCCCTAGAATCCAGTAGGAATGTTGGGGTTGCCATGGCCAGAGGCTTAATGAAAAAATCAATGTATTTTGACAAGGGCTCTAAAATCGAGCCACAACCAGATACAATGGGGCGTCCATGTGGTTAGGTAATGTTTTTATGAATTTTAGGGATTATGTAGAACAGAGGAATCCGTTCATCAGAATGATTAATATATTCAAACTCTTTTGTGGAAAGATAGCCATCCCATTGAGATTTTTCACTGAGAGCCAATATTTTTTCTTTTAATGCCAATGTGGGGTCTCCATTGATTTTCAAATAGTGGCCTGGAATAGCCAACAATCTTTGTACTTCTTGGTCATATAAATTGGCATCCCGAACCACGATGCCACCGCCTTTATCGGCCGCTTTAATCACTATAGATGGATCATTGGACAAAGTATCTATGGGCTGGAACTCGGCCAAACTAAGTTTAGGGTCACCATTGTTCCTTACAAATAGGATGGATTTTTCGAGTTCTTTAAGAACAATTTTTTCAAATGTCACCATTTTAAGCACTGAAGTTATAAGTCAGCATGGGTGTGATCTGGTGCGGTGGTTGTCTGCACAACTTAGCATCTTGGGTTGTGCACAGAACTGAAGTTATACGTTATAAGACTGCAGTTATAAGTACTGAAGTTATAAGGTAGTATGGGTGTATTATGGTGCAGTGGTTGTGGTTGTGATATGCTGCAGTGGTTGTGGCCAGGGCTTAGAGTCTTGGGTGCGTGGCCGCAGAGCGTAGGCCATAGGCTATACACCAATGACTGTAGACCCTGGCCACAACCACCGCACCATATCACAGGCATAGATCACATCTATAGATTTGAATATCTATCAAATATTTGAAATTGTACTTACTGTTTGATTTGTTGAGATTCGATATATTTTTTACATGACTTTGGTACCTGGAGGAAATATTCTTTTTCAATTTCTGTGATAAAAGAAAAGAGCATGTTAGTGTGTGTATTTTATAAAAGCTTATTACGTTGAATAATAGACATTTCAGCTTTTTTTTGGACCCTCATATTTGGTTTACAAACCAGTGTACAGTGCATTTCGCTCCGTTTCTGTGTTTGTTTTTCAAATCATTGGGTTTGTGGGGAAAGAAAATCCTTGTCAGATTAAAAAAAAACCTTTTTTTGTTATGCTGCAGTCTATTTGTTTATTTCCTTTCAGTGTTCACTTGTTGTTTCTGGTTTATGTTCCATCTGTTAGCTTGTTGCAGATTTCAGAAGCAGTTAGATACCTGTTGGCGTATTCTAACTGTCTATTTTTTATTCCAATTTAGTGGTATTCATTTATCTGTTTGGTTGTTATAGAATCTTGGGCCAGTTAGATACCTGTTGGCATATTCCAACTGTTTATAGTTTTTTTGATTGAATTTTTGTTAATGTTGAAGTACAGATTAGTTATTAAATGTTGCTTTTAAGAAGATTAAATAAGCGTTTGTAAGATTTGCTGGTAATCTCTGTCCTAGAGTAATGGTACTATAATTACATTCGAACCATCCACATTTCTTTTTAATATATGCAGTGTAGTGACCTGCAATAGTTGAGGCTCCTGCGTGGAAGATTATACCTATTGTTGTGAAGGTTTTCTTACCAAGTGATACTTGAGCGTGTGTGAATCCAGTCAGCTTGCAGTTGTTTTTGGTACCATCTGCATTGTAACATAGAAGCATTAGTATTACGTAGTTACTATGTGTTTGTATTAGTAAGGTGGAGCGATTATCTGAATTGCAGGTGGTACATAATCTGCCATGGTTTGCATTTTGTACCAGTTGCTGAAATGGAATGGATTCACAATTAGGTATGGATACATGCACGAAGCGCTCACTGGGATTTGTTCCTGTGTCACATTGTTGCAGAGAATGCATGTATGTTTCCAAATGTATGAATTCTGGAAGATTTCATTTATAGGTATGTTTTTGTATTACAGTACTTGTAGTAAGTACATTAGAAATTCTTGTGGATCTTCTTGAGAGTTTATAGTGAATTTCACCATTTCACCACCGTAGTCTAATTCTTGTCTTATTCCATGAACACTGTATGTGTTGTCTGGATTGTTGCTTGCATTTCTATGAAGGATTAACATTTGCAAACACAATTGGTCTGTATTGTGTAGGTAAATGTTGTCAACAATGGGTGGCAATTGGAATAGAATATTTATTGCTACATTTGCGTAGCAACTTACACCAGATATATTTGAAAATTTGAATGGAACAGATAGTTCTGTGTCCAAGTCATTTTTTTTGAGTGTCTGTTGCTTCTTTGAAGAAGTACCTGAGTTACTTTGCCTAATAGGTTCTTCTTTGGTTGTGGTAATTGATGATGTATTAGCTTCTTTTACTCTCTTTGGAGGATGTGCAGTCCAATCCTTTTCAGTTTGAATTACTTTTCTTTTACAATGTTTTCCTTTCTGTGGAACAGGATATGATTTTAGATGGGGGGTGTATAGTAAATGTAGTCTATTGTATTCTAAAATGCAAGGAATATCAGTGTTTACTTTACTTGCATCAAAGTTGATTAGAAATAGACCCTCAAGTGTACGTAAGTGTGATAGTGCTACGTAGCTCATGCCTTCTTTAAAGACTCTGTTACCAATATCTATCAATGCTTTGTCTAGGGTAAGACCTCGGGATTTATGAATGGTGACTGCATATGCAAGAGTTAGAGAAAATTGTTCTCTGTATACATACATGTCTTTGAAGAGAAGGAATCAAGCTGTTGAGCGCCCTATCCTTTTTACTTCGAAAAGTTTGTCAAAGAGAATATTGACAAACTGAATAATGTTGTCACGTGGGTATGTTTGAAAGCCAACATCTGTACCCAGTGCTCCATTAACTAGTTCTTGCTCCACATCAAGGTTACTTTTAAGCATATGGATAATTATAATATTTTCTCCAACCCGGCTGTGTTGGAGATAGAATTTTCTAAGGTATTTAGTCTTGTTGTGGCTTGTTGACACATGGGTAGTGTTATACCATGTACGTCGAGTTTGTCTGTGGAGCAAATTTCAATTATTGGTTGCATTTCTTTTTTTAACATTGTTTCATTGATTTTGGAACAGCTTGCAAGAGTTGGCATTAAGGCCATACAATTGACATTTTTGTGTGCTAATTGGTCCATAACATCAGTGGTACATGCGTTATCACCATGAAGTGCATGGATGTGCAGGGTTTTCAATATTGCTTGTGCTTCTTGAGATAGTACACCAACTCTAATACTTTTTAAAATGTTGGCATAAGTGAGGTTTGCAGATTGACGCATGTTTTCTGTTAATTCTCTGTATTGGAAATGTTGCCAAAGGTTGACATTTCCCATGCTGCCAACAGTTTTATGGCAGAGTTTGTGTCCTAAGGTTTGAAAAATAGGTTTGCCTTTCACTGGTGTCAATTGCAGAAGATCTCCAAAAACAATAATGTGTTTTCCTCCAAAGAGTTCTTCATAGTTTGTTTTAAGTACTTCTTGCAATCTTAGTTGAATCAAAGATTACATAGGTTGGAGACCATGCTCACTTCATCTATTAGCATTTTCATTTGTTTTAATACTCTGCATAGTAAGTACCATTGCAGCTTCTGTAGAAATGTTGTAATAGTCTAATTTGTTCTGGTGTTCTACTGGAAGGATTAGTAATCATTGTAAAGTGACACCACCTATGTTGTAGGCAACTAGACCTGTGGGGGCAGTTACAACAGCTGATAGTCTGTTGTTTGTCAATTGTTGAAGGAACTTGCTGATGATTTTGATTAAGAATGTTTTGCCTGAACCAGCTTCCCCACTGAGGTATAGCAGTATAGGTTTGTAATTTTGACAGGTGCATTCTTTATTTTCGTGTTGTACACCATGTGCAATTTCTTTTGTTACTTCTTCAAAAATGGTGCGCTGGTCTTTGTTAAGTTTTGATTGTAATACAGTTAAGTCTTCTATATCTTCTTCATAGTGAAACATGGTGTTTTCTACTTCTGTCATAGCTAATTCTGCCTCATTTGCTATTAGTGGCTGTTCCAGTGGTTCTTGGCTTCCTGTTACAGAAGGTTGACTACTGTCGGAGGTGTGCTTATCTAGTTGGGCCTGGAGTTCTTCTTCGTGTTGCTGTTCATTGTGCAACATTGTTTTGTACTGCGTAAAGTTCACATCGGTGATAGTGCTTTCATTTGCTTTGAAAGCGTCTTCATATGAGTCATAGTTATCTAGTATCTCTTCTTCTATTCTCCATGGTTTAAAACGTTGTAGCAGGGGCATGTAATATAGTACTTTCTGTTGAGGAGTTTTTAATGACAATTTGATATGATTAATTAAGCTTCATTTGGTAAGTTTCACTAAGCTGCCTTCACAATCTGTCACTCTATAGCTACCTTTGTTTTCATTAGGTTTTATATCATTTTTGTATGCACCGTTTTGGGCTATGTGGTATAGACACATGGTTTCCAAAATGGTACTCCTGTTCGGGTAGTATGTGTCTAGTAAATTGTTTTTCAAAATGTCTTGGCTGTTGGGATCATTTTTGGCTATTGTTTCTTTGTACTCATATGATTTGAGAACTCTTTTTATAGATTTAGCAGGACCAAAACTTAGCCATACTATATTTTCAGATTTTCCATACAAAGCAGTACCGGTTAAACGATCTGGAGCTTTATAGGCGCCACATTCTCTATGAGAGAGTATTGTTATGCCTGAGACGTACAATTTCTGAGATAGTGTTTTGTCTGAAGATCGGTCATTCCTGAGGTCTTGAAGCTCTGTTTTTTCTGCTTTTGTTAAGTAGGCTGTAACATATTGTGCAACCGCAGTGGAATTGTCTGCAATGTACTGCACATCTATGTTTGCATTCCTTAAGATGGCAATGATTGAATTGTAATCATTGATATATTTTGATTCTTCTGTTCTGTTTCTGTAATACGTGTTCTTAGGTGATTTACCTTTAACACTATGTCTAACTGAAGACATGAGGTTGTTCACTTCACCCGTTTCTGTAACTGGTCTAGGGAAACCAAAGCAGCATTTGGTGTATTAGTTCCCTTTGTTTTAGTATTTGCGACAACAATATTTGCCACATTTGTGTCTTTGAAATTGTACAATTTGTGTATTTTTCTCTACCTGTGGTGTCCCCCAGGGATCTAACCTCTCCCCCTGGTTGTTCAACCAGTATCTGGCACTTCTTGCTCACCGCATCGCCGCTCTCTGTCCCAACTTTCAGTGCTACGCGGATGATACCCAGCTCATTTTCAGGCTACCCTCGGCCTCCTCTTCCACTTCCCTCATCTCTGACTGCCTTAATGCCAGTAAGACTGAGATTCTACTTATCGGCACACCCACTCCCTCCTTCCCTGCAGCTCTCTGACCGGCCTCCCTTGGCCCTCTTCCTGCTCCTACCTGCACGGCAAAAAACCTCAGGGTCATCTTCGACTCCACACTCTCCTTCTCTCCTCACATCTCTGACGTATCTAAGAAGTCAAACTACCAGCTGCACCTCCTCAGAGGTATCCTTCCTTTCCTCTCCTTCCCCCAGAAGCTCACTGTCTCCAGAGCTCTGGTTCTCCCTAGGCTGGACTACTGTAACAGCCTCTATCTAAATCTTCCTGCCTCTACTCTCCGCCCTTTGCGACTCATCCAGAACAGGACTGCGAGACCTGTCCTTGGCCTCAAGCCCAGGGACCGTATCTCTCCAGGACTGAAATCCCCCCATCCCCTGCACTTTTCCCAGTCCCCCTACCCTTGCACTTGCGTGATCTGAATGACACCTGGCCTAGTAGGATCATTATCTGTCTCCCATTGTTCCCTCCAGCCTCGTCGCGCCTTGAAACACTTGTGTATAGGCGCGTAACAAATACCATATCATATCATATCATATCAAATGATATCATAATAAGGTCACTATGTCTCGTTTGTGAAGGGATTGCACAAGTGACATATGTTTGGATGAATTGCCAAACAGTGGCATCACTGTCCTGACCAAATTTAGGATCTCAACAAGAAAGAAAGGAAGGATACTGGTATGTGTTGGGTTGGCTACTGTGAAGTCTAAATAAATTGGAAAGGTTCACCTGGTCTCAACCCATATAGTCTTGATAGTTTATCAAAATTTACATACACAGCAGGTGTGCTGGAAACCTCCACAATAATGGAACAAAAAAAGGTTTTTTAGAAAAGAAACTTTTATATCACAACTTAGTGCATATAATAAAAACCAACTTGGAGGTACATATATAATTGAAGACATAAATACAAATCTTCCATTTGTGGAAATAAAGAATGACAATTTTAACACAAAGGGAAAAAAAGGAGAAGGATTAGTGCATCAAAAAGAAAGCATGCATAAAAATACATACGACAATTTTCCTATTAGCAAAACAACAGTTATTTATCACTAGAGTATTGGAATAGATCAAATAGCAAAACATTAGAGTAAATATAGTGATAAGTACCATACTGTCTCTATTTGAAATTATAGAAACTCAAAAATGAATATTCTTCAGTGTTTTGAATCAATCCCCAAGGACTCAGGGATGAGAGTGGGGTCTGACCAAATTTAGGAGCACCTTTAATCCATAAAAGCATGTGGATATGTGGTGCTCCTCTGGCTCGGTATTCTTTTCACCAAAAGAAGTGTTGCACTTCTCCGAGGGGAGGAACAGTTTTAATACAAATAAAGTGCAGCATAGCAATTAAACGATGGTGGAAATAACTTCAAACATTAACAGGATCTAGAGAGAACATTTCTCCAAGTGTTAGTATATCTATGTTGGTTTTGTTTTTGTTTGATATGCATAGGAAATCATGTAAATCTTCCCATGCATATTCTGCACAACTTAATGTAACAAACTAAGTGGGTGGTCCAAGGTTTCTGATCATACAACGTACATCTCCGTGATGTCGGAACCAGTATTCTTTCGTACCACGCATGTTTGCAAACAGATTTGTTATGCTTGATTGTAAAACCTCATCTTTTTCTTGCACTTCTTGTATTAATTGCGTAGCTGACATATTTTGAAAGTGGGTTCTCGATTTCAATATGTGTGCAACTCCGTAGCATAGGGTTGCTAGTTCACTTTCAAAGAGTAGGTGGAATATGTATTCCATATTTTGTCTAAATCTGGGATCTTCAGAATACATTCGTAATATGCGGTATTCTGATGCTGTTATCTGAGTGGGTCTATCATTGTATCTTCCTCCTTTGCCAGTGGGAAATAGTAGAGGAAAAGCATGTGCTTCTATAGTTTTTTCCCATATGCTCATTGGTGAACCTTTGGTTTGTCGCATTTGGTAAGTTTCTAGTGCATCATCTATGCTGCCATTAGAGTGTAATGTATGAATTGTATAATGGTCCAAAATAATGGATACTGCAGCAGGATCCAGAAGTTCAAATTGACCAGTTTCTGGTGACTCTTGAATTATTTCAGATGTTTCCCTTAAGATTTCTTCAATATTTATTTCTTTGTAGTATTCATTATTGTCTTTCAGATATTGCAAGGCCTGTCAAAGGTAAGTCCACAAGTTGTTGCAAATTTTTTATGTCTTTTGTTGGTACATCATTTACTAAGACAATTAAAGATTGCTCTATTGGATGTTGCACTGCTAGAGTGTGCACATTTTCTGTCAGATCTAATGGCAAATAAACTGCTTTGCCACAAATGCCTTTCACCAATTCAGAGGTAATTTTGCTGTTTTTGTTTGAAGGCATATTATTGCTTGAAATGGGTGTACTTTTTGAATTATGATGCTCTCATACAAATTGAGTTGTTGCAGGGGTTTTGGTGGTGGGAATAATTCCAAGATATTTCTGATAGCACATGAAGGAGTTTGGTTGTTGTCAAGTTTTGTAGTGCAGTAACTGCAAACTATTAAGGGTTCACTTATTTCGTTTTTGTTTTCGGCTAAAAGGTAGAGAGCTAATTCAAACCATTTGGAATCTTCATTGTCTTCTATTTTGTATGTTACGTCTATAGTTTTTGTGTTACTTTTGTAAAAAGTTCTGCTGCAACACACACACACATGGGGCCTCATTACACGTTGTGCGGTAAAAACCTCAAATTACCGGCATGGCGCTCTTAACGTGTCCGCCCTCGCAAGAGGGCGCTAATAGCGGACCATTACGAGTACGCGGACACGAGCGTAGCGCCATGCCGGTAAAGACCCTACCGCCATGCTGTTGAAGACCCAAAAAAGTCACTTACTGCCCTCGACGAAAGTGCAGATTGCACCTCCGTCCACATGCTGCATGCAAATAGTGGTCACCGCAATTAGCGGTGACCGTTAAATTGCGGAACCGGAAATAGCGTCATCGCACAGGAACGGGAAAGAGCACGGCGGCCATCTTTAAAAACACAATCCATTGCCATCCACTGCCCCCTGGACCTGTTTGGAGTAGGTTGCAGTTGCAAATCATCCGGGACACCTTCAACATGCCCAAGGCATTCAAAAAAAGCACCGACAGGCACCGCAAAGAAACATTTACCTCAGAGGAGTTGAACATGTTGACCCAGACCCTGGCTGACAATGCTGAGGTTGTCTTTGCCAACAACATGCGGCAGGCGACACTACTTAAAAAAAAAGCCATCTGGGAAGAAGTTGCGGTGAAAGTCAGTGCAGTGGGCACCAGCACCCGCACGGTGCGTGAGTGCAGGAAAAGGTGGGACGACCTCAGACTGCGGGTGAGGGGCATCCTTGCCGAAAACCACCGAATAGCCACTGAAGGTGGAGCCGGTTCACCCATCAGAATAAAGGAATGGGAGGATACCTGTTCAAGCCTAATCGCAGTGGAATCCATTGAGGGAGTAGGCACTAAGGAGCAAGGCATGGGAACCACTTCGGATGGAGGTGAGTGTACACATGACAGGATGCTATGTGAATGTACTGTTCCCCCCAAATGTGAGCCCAGAATCCTCTCATGCATGGACACACATCCACACATGCATCCATCCCTGCCCATGTCAGTGTCAGACGCAAACACACACACATGCACACATCACCAGAGACAAGTGCCAAACACAACCATACATGGATGAGGCACTGAACTGACACATCACCTGCATCCACAACTATTAAGTCCCAATGGCCACATCTGCATTATTCATGTATCCTGCATGAGGTACATAGAAACATAACCAATGCCATCCCCCTTCTTGTCCCTGACACGCTCACATACAGACAGTGAGGATGCCGCAAATCCATCCCAGGCACTGCCTACAAGTCAGAGACCAAGGGCACAGGACTCTGAGGACACCCCCACGACATCTAGGGGCAAGGGGGGAAGGTTCCACATGATGAGTGTGAAGCATCAGAGGAGTGGCACTGCCAGGATTGAAGTAGCCACACCACCAACTACAGCCCCACCACCGGAGGTGAACCCACAACCACCAATACCAGCCACCGAGGGCCCACCATCAGCTGTGCCAAGCTCCGCAGGAGAGGCTGCCACCACTGCCCCCCTATCTGATCTTGAGGACACAACAGTTGGCACAATGCTAATGCACACCCCAAGCCCCCCTAGAACCCCTGAGCCAGCACCATTCCAGACACCTGGGTCTGATGTTACTGGTGAGGACAACATTCCAGCCATAATGTCCCCCATGGTGGCTTCACCTGCTGTCATGGATGCATCTGAGGGCACAGCAGCCACTACACCATCACCCAGCACTGCCCTCGAGCTGGCCACCATCCAGCAGTGTCAACAGGAACTAACTGTGCTGGTTGGCCAGCATGTTGAGGAGGCTGCCCATCTCAGGGAGGATATTGTGGAGACGGCAAGGCACTCCAGTGAGAGGATGGAGGCCTGTACTGACAGGCTGTGTGAGTAGATAGCCAGACTTAGGGAGGTCCTCACTCGAATAGCTGACACAATGGACCGCCACTTCACGCCACCAGGACAGTTTGCCACGTCGTCATCTGCCAGTTCAACGCAGACAAGCCCCCTCCGCCGCTCAACACGCACCACCAGGCGCATGTCTGCCCATCCTCCAAATGCTGCTGCAGATAATGGCCAATAGGGGGTTAATGGCGATTCTTCTGCGCGCATGGGCCAACGCAAACATGGCAGACACATGAGGAACTGTTGTGGGGGTTGGGTGGAAGGGTGTTATGGGTCTGTTGTAGGGGGTGGGTGGAAGGGTGTTATGGGTCTGTTGTGGGGGGTGGGTGGAAGGGTGTTATGGGTCTGTTGTGGAGGGTGGGTGGAAGGGTGTCATGGGTCTGTTGTGGGGGTGGGTGGAAGGGTGGTGGGATGTTTGGGGACATGCACATTTTCATCTTTCCGTTACTTAATACACTGGTGTCTGATCAAAACACAGGCTTGGACATCTTCATTGTGTTTGTGTACTTTATTGGCGACAGGGTCCATTGCGTGCTTCTAAACATACACCAGTGCATTACTACCCATATCCATGTGACAGTACCAAAACACGTTCCTCAGAATATTTGGTTGATCAGATGCTGTCTCACAGCACGTCCCTCCGGCCCATGCCCTCTTGCAAGACCTGCATCCCCTTCACCTCCGTCCTCATCACCATCATCATCCTCACCAGGTGCTTCTATTTCAACGTCAGGGGGCAGTGGCACATTCCGTCTGATACACATATTGTGCAGCATGACACATGCCATGGTGATCTTGGCCACCTTCTCATGGCCATACAGGAGAGCGCCACCAGACCTGCTAATGCACCGAAACTGTGACTTAAAAAGGCCAAAAGTCTGCTCGATCATGATGCGGGTACGGGTATGTGCACGATTGTATTCCTCTTCGTGCCTGTTCTGTGGGTTCCGTACAGGTGTGAGGAGCCAGCTCTTCAGGGGATAGCCCGCATCACCTGTATGAGGGAACGAATAGGGTCCTGTTACTGTTCACCTCAAGAGCGGCCTGTTCATATCACACAAATTGACATTGCTTTGTGATTCAAGTACACAGTCAACAGCATACATGCAGATGGTCTGTGTGACAGCAATGTGCAAGGGTGAGCTCGACCATGCAAGTAGACATGCCCATTAATGCCTCCAACAGTAATTGACATGTTCTGGGTGAGGCAAGGTCTTAGGTGCCCCTGGGCCCAGGCAGATTTGGTTCCTCACTGCTGTTGTACTACCATTCCAACATAGATGCAGTGAGGCATCACTTCAGTGGTGGTAAAGGTGTGTGGTGAAATGCTATGTCTATGGCTAGGGCTGATCCCTTTGCATGCATCATAGGGCACATTACATTATTGATGTTGTGCTGGACTGATTCCGGATGACTATCTTGATGGCACGTATGAAATCTGTGTATTTTGTGGTGTGAAATGTCGTGCAATGTGTATGTGGATGGGTGTTTGATGTTAATAGACCTGAAATGTCATCTGTGTTGTGTAGCTCATACTTGCATGTCGGTTCATATCAAGTCCGTTGTGGCCTTCCCAGATGGACATTGGCGTACATCTGTATGTGCATTTTGCAGACAGACGACAAGATACACCCAGTTGGAGTATGTATCTCTCCCCCCATCACACCCAGTTGGAGTATGTATCTCTCCCCCCCCATCACACCCAGTTGGAGTATGTATCTCTCCCCCCCATCACAACCAGTTGGAGTATGTATCTCCCCCCCGTCACACCCAGTTGGAGTATGTATCTCTCCCCCCATCACACCCAGTTGGAGTATGTATCTCTCCCCCATCACACCCAGTTGGAGTATGTATCTCTCCCCCCCCCATTCACACTGCCATGTGCTTGGCCTGCTATTCACCAAGTAGCCACGAGCGTTGTACGGTTTGTCGCTCCATGTAGCGTGGGAGAGTTGAGTTCCACAGGACCAAGGAATCATGGGTTGATCCGGGAAATCGGGCACAGCAATGTGTGATTATCTTGTTGGCGTCACATACCATTTGGACATTGATGGAGTGGAATTGCTTCCTGTTTCGGTAGACAACTTCATTGCGATGTGAGACCACCAATTCAACATGTGTACAGTTGATGGCCCCAATGCAACTTGGGATGCCTGCCAGTGAATAGAAGCCAACTTTGGTGTTTGCAATCTCCTGGGCAGTCCGTGGCATGAATATGTGTTCAGATGCATGCTTCACGAGGGCATCGAGTACCTGGTTCAGCGTGTGTGAGAATACTGGTTGGGAGATGCCATGCATCTGGCCCACTGTATGCTGGTAGGTGCCTTTGGCCAGGAAGTGGAGCACAGTCACCACCTTGAGTAGAGGGGGATGGCAGTTCTGATGTCTATGAGGCTCACAATGTCGTTGTGTATCATGTCCACGATGCTGGTGATGGTATCCCGGTCCAGACGGTACAGGATGTGTATCTGCCCAGGGGTTAGGTTAAATGGACTGGCTCTGATCCTGGGGATTGGTGGGTGCCTCTGTGGTATAATTAGGTGCCATCGTGGTGCTTGCTGTGCCTGTCTTGCCCTCATCCTCCTCCCCCTGCGTCTCCTTTGGGCTGCCTGTTGTTGTTGCATCTGTGCTGCAATCATGTCCTCCAGCTCATGTAATGCTGCTAGTATTGGAACCATCTTGGTGTGGGAAGGTGTGTGTGAAGGGGTGTGGTGTGCTCCTTTTGAGCTGCCACAGTCTCCATTGCCTCCACCTGTGCTGATTGTGTCCACCTGTGGCAGGTGGGAACACTGCTCAGTTCTCTTAACGTTTGGTTTGCGATGCCGGTATTTGCGCCATGGCGGTAAGGGGTTTTGGGGGCTTTACCATGCTGCTATTGGCATGTCCGCTCGCCTTGTGATGCTGTGCTAATAGCGGCATGGCGTTATTTACGGGATGGTGGGTCGCGAGCATGCGGACTTCCCGCTATTAGTGGCACCGTACTTAGCGGTGCCGCTAATAGCGGTGAGCCGGGTCGTAATTCGCATGGGGATTTAACGTTACCGGTATTCCATTACCGGTAATGTTAAATCCATACTGCCTACCGTGTAATGAGGCCCATGGTTTGGTACTTCAGCGGATGTACTTTTAAATTTTAGTATTTCTTTTGTGTATGTGTGCAATAGAAGGTTGCCATGTGCATAATTGTTGCTAGTCTGTTCTAAAGCGGTTGCATTTTGTAAGTGGCTTTCACTTCCAAAATATTTTCTTTAGAAATGGTCGATTTCTTCTCGTAGGTATTTGGGTGTACCATGCAAAAGAGTGTTATTTAAATTGGCTAGTTCTAAAGCAGGACTTTTAGCATAGTACAGTTTATACACCAGATTTCTCACATTTGATATCATTTTGATATCATGGAAGGTGCTTTTGCTAATAGGTCCTGAAATGAATGTCCTTGTAGTCCTGTGTATTTTCGCACTCGACAGGTATCCATATTTTGCAGCACTTTCATTTTGATTTTGTCTTTACCTTTCACATACTGATTGAGGAACCGGCGTAAAGATTTGAAAGATTTGTTGGGAATGTTACACATTGACATGCATGGCCATTTGTATACTGGACTTTCTGGTTCAGTCGAATGGAGAGGTAATACTGAGTTTTCTGGGGATATTTTTGTAAGCAGTGTTTCTTGTGCCATGATGGTATTATTAATTTTTTCATACCCTCGACCACTGCTATGGATGGCAATTTTGTTTGTTTGGTTTTGTTTGTATGCTTCTTCATTAAAATATGGTTCTGTGGTCGTGGTGTGACTCCATTCACCTCCACAGATATTTAAGAAGTTATTTCTGTTGACATTTGTTTATTGAGAAGTTTTTTTGTAGTACTTAGTTTTGTTAGTGGTTTCATCATGTTTAAAACTAATATAAATAACTTCCTTTTGAGAAGGATTCCACTGTCTACGAGTGCTTCTAGGATTCATTTTCTATGGTAGGTTTTAAGGGTTGTGCATGATTTCGCTCCTGTTCTTATTAGATTCTGAAGGACTCTGTGGTGGAACATTTTTGCTAAAATACTTTTTTTAGTATGGTTAGTTGCTAGTCTATGAGGATTTATAGGAGCAGTGTTAGCAGTAGTGGGAGCAGAATTCTTGTTAAGCATTTTCTGTTTTGTTTCACATTTTGATAGAGGAGGCAAAGTTTCTGTAGTAGAAGCTTCTTTTGTTTCACTAAATGACTGCATTAGCTGTTTTGTTTGAACGTTTTGTACAAACTCTGGTAGAGATGGATGCTTATTTTGGACACTTTTATTTTCATTTGCTCTATTTCTGCGTTGCTTCCTATGGACTTGCTTTTTGCTAGGCATTCTTTGGGGTCTGTTGAAAAAAAAAAGAAGGTATGGGTTGGTCTGTTTTACAATGTATGTGTGCTGTGTGCATGTGTGTATGAGTTCGATGGGGAAGATGTATGTGGTGGTGTGTGAATATGCATTGGGCAGTTACAATGAGTTTGGAAGGCTATTTTTCTGTTTGTATGTTACTACACTGTGGTTCAGATGAGAGTAGAAAGTGAGCTAGTGGTGAGGAGGAGCATTAATAGTAAATGTAATGGTATACAATTAAAAAAGTTCTTTGTTTTGTAGTACTAACATTCTAAGGACCTCATTACATGGTAGGCGGTAAGGGTTTACTGGTACTGGTATTTTACCGGTACCGGTAAATCCTTACCGCCTTACTACGAGGTCCCTTTGCAGGTTGGGGAATTTAACGCCTGCTTTTTGCAGGCATTAAAAATCCAACCCGCAAAGGGACCAGGGAGCTAATTACGGTACCGCAATTTGCGGTACCATAATTAGCGCCTTACCCATTCCCATTATGCCCTATGGGGCAAAAATGGGAATGGGGAAGGGCAATGGAGGAAGGAGGAATTACCGCCTTCCCAACCTTGGAATAGGGCGGTAATTTCCCTTTCCTCCAAGGCGGTACCGGTAAATTACCAGCATGAACCATGGCGCTAATAGCGCCATGGTTTACCGCCTACCGTGTAATGAGGCCCTAAGCCTTGAGTATGTTATTTGTGTTCCAAAAAACAGGGATTTGTGTGCCATTCTGCCTGCTAATCTCTGTTTAATAAATGGGGATTTGTGGGCAGAATGGTTCAGAAATCGATGTGTTTTTGGTACACAAATTAAATGAATAAACCCCACATTCTCTTTGAGGAACAGTAAGAATATAAAGGTAGTATTGTACTTGCTTTTTTTGTAGAATGAGCAGGTTTCTTCGGATATGGTGTTTGTAGTTTAAATGTTGCTGATTATCAGGAGAGTGGTCTTCACTGCAATTGTAAAAGGAATAAGTTAGTAATTGTGTGTGTTTATAGCACTGATGTTAATGCACACATTGATTTGTATGTTTTCGTAGTAGTATTCTTGTTTGATATCTGAACATAATGTATGCATGCATTTCATTTGACTATGTGCGGCCTTTATATGTTATTTGCAGTATGTTATTTCAACCTGCTTCGCAACTGAGTAGAATTTTAAGTGCATGAAATTCACTTGTTTTTTTGCAGCTGTGTTGTAGATAGCAGAGAGGTTTGGAAGTGATAGTTCATTATAGTAGATGGGAAATATGTGGAAAAATGTGCACCTGAGAGGGCAAATTCACCACAGCAATCGGGAACATTTATTTTTCTCATACGATTGCATTGGGATTAGCATTAATTTAGGCGGTAGATAGTAAAACATTTTGATATTTTAATGAAAAATCGAGTTTCACGCGTAAATCCGGTGTGTTGGCATGTATGTATAGATTATGCGGGAGACAGTAAAAAGTAGTGTGATTTTTCAATGACAAATCGGGTGTCTCGCGCTTAAATCGGGAGCGTTGGAAGGTATGTATTGGCTATGCAGATTTAGTGGCATTACTTTTTTTATATGGAATCATAAGAGTTGTTCATGTACTCTGAATAAAATATGCATACCTGTACTTTGTAATGATGCATGTGGATATGCATGGAGCTGTAAGTAGAAATCTTAGAGACTTGCACATTCGTTTTTGTAATAGGTGCTTTCCAATGATATGAGACTTGTATTCAGAGTGATCAACAGTACATTTGAAGTGCGGAACTCTGATGATGGAGTTAGATGTAGAGATCTTGGATCGATTGGTGGATGGTTGTGCGACTGCTTAGCTATGTCCAATGAGGGAATGGAATCGCGAGTGATGTGGAAAGGGTAGAAGGGCTGGCTAAGAGATAAGTGCCGCGCGGACACCACAGGTGCCCGCGGGTAGGGCATGCCACATACGGGGTTTTCCAGCAAATACAGCATGGAAAGGGGACTGTAGAGATCAGCCAATCAGATGTTGACGTTGTTGATTTGTGTAGAAAGAGAGTGTGTGTAGAGAAGATGGCGAAGACAGTGGTGGAGACAGTCAGGGTGTTGGTGCTTGGAGATATATTTGTCCATGGTTTACAGCAGTATTCTCAATGCAGGCATGTGGCAAACAATTTAGATGTTAGAGGAGTGGAGGTGGTGTGGAGCGCTGCGACTGACTGCAATGTAGAGGCAATTCTCCAAGTTTGCAGAGATATGCGTAGGATGAACATTCCACATGTGGTAGTTTTGCACTATTGTGCTTTCCATTTGGGCTACGTGAGTTCCCCTACTTTGTTGGGAGATTTGGAACAGTTGGTTCAAGCAGTAATCAACATCATTCCAAATGCGAAAGTAATTTTTTCAGGATTACTTCCTCCTAGAGCAAAATGGGGCAACAGATCTGTTTTATGTCCTGATCAAAGCATTGCTAGGTGTGCAATTCATCGAGGCATGCATGCTTTCATGCTAAGAGCTGGTATGTTTTTCTGTAGCAACAAGAACATTGTTTTGAGTAATGCAGCCTATTTTGAAGCAGATGGTGTTTCTTTATCTTTTTGGGAAATGCCATTTTCTTTTGGAATGTAAGGGTAGCTTTGGAACAGGTTATGTGAAGATTTTAGGAGCAAAGTAAGAAGAAAAAAAACCCCAAAAATACAAAATAAAAGCTCTTTTCAGAGCCCAACTTAAAGGGGAAATGGGGAACAGTATTTAAATGTACATTCACTATGCTCAGATCTTTCACATGTCCGCAGACATGGCGGTAGTCTGCGGACAGAGCGTATTACATACGGGCATTCTGGGGTGGAGAGGCATGCAAATAAGAATGAGTGAAGCTAGCGATTGGCCAGTAAAGTTTAGTGGGTGTGTTGTGTAAGGAGAGATTTAGAGAGGACTTCTTTTTCCTGAGAGAAGAACAGATAGCTATGGCTGTGTGTTTTCGAAAACAGATTATCTAGATTTTGGGAGACTCATGGATGCATTGGTTGGAGGTGCATGCAGAACGTTATGGTGTATCTGCAGATCTTGTATTCCCTCATGTGGAAGTGCACTGGTATGGAGTGCATTGAATGAAGTGGCTGGACTTGTTAGCTCTCTGTGCTACTTTACAGACAGAGCACCATCCTGACATAATAATAATTCATTGTGGAGGTAACAGTTTAGAACATGTGTCTGGAATTTATTTGTAATTTGCAATGAAAGAAGGACTCGAGAAGGTCATGGACATGTTTCCAAATTCTCAAGTAATTTTTTCTTGTATTGCGCAAAGACAAATGTGGCTGCGTTCTTCTTCATTTGGTCCACAAATGGAGAAAGCGAGGCACAATGTGAATAAGGCTGTTTGTGCCTTTCTAAGAGATGTTGGCATGTCCTCTTTTCACAATGAAAATATTATTTTTCGGAGCACATTCATTTTTTCGCAGAGATAGAGTCCATCTTACATATGCTGGCAATCAGATTTTCCTTAGAAATGTACAAAATGCATTGCAACATTTTTTGGAATTCTAGTCATCTATATTGCATTAGATGTTGACAAATCCAAGTTTTTCAAACACACATAACACCACCAAAAGGCTCTTTTCAGAGCCACCACTTACTCCCAGAGAAAAATGCATTGGTTTCGCTAGGGCAGCACCCCAAAATGTTATCTGTCCTAGGACTATCCGCAGACTTTTAAAAAATGCGCAGGGCCCTGCACTGCTTATTTGACACTTCTATTTTTAAACTGTGAAAGGCGGCTCTGAAAAGAGCCTTTTTTTGGATTGTTGTTGTTTTATTTGTTTTTTCCTTTTTTATACACGACACACTAGGAGAGGAGGGGAAAGGAGGGTAAGGAAGGGACACCAAACACGGGGATAAGAAAGGGCAGGTGGAGAGAGGAAGATGTAGGGTGGGCCTTATTTAGGTAGGTAGCAGGTCTTCTGGTGGTCCGTGACCGTAGTCTCGAAAGCACTTCGAAGACGCTCCCCCCTGCAGAGTACTGCGTCACAGTATATACACAATATTGTGACCCTCAAAAGGTAAGGGTCAACAGCATCACGAATGGCCTGGGAAGCAGCTGGAGGGATGCTCTCTCCTACAGGAGTGTCTCTTGTGGTGAGAGGAGCGGAAAAGGAGGATGCTGTGGAGAACTCAACCTACTACGTTCATCATACGGTAAAACCTTGCGAACATCCGCACCGTGAAACGAAGTTAGGTGTCGCTTCATGGATGTCGTACCAAAGCTCTATGCACCACGTCTCCCACGACTTAGCACTAAATTGCACTGGTTACAGGTGACCTTGTCCGCACATGCTTTTGGTACGTTACCATGAATGGTAAATAACCGCCACACCCAAGACTCCCGGCGAGTGATGGTAGTAGGGAGTTCCTGGACCTCATTCTCTTCATCCTCTTCATCCTCGTTCTCTACATCCTCACGCGTGTTCCCCTCTGCAGGCCCTTGGGGAGGTGGTGGTGGTCGAGGGTTTGTGGGTGGTGCTGAGGCTGATGTAGCAACAGCAGCCATGGATGCCATTAGGGTTGAGGCAGTAATCTGAGCTAGAGCACTAAAGAGAGCAAAAGTCAATCTGCAATAGCCAGATGTACAATGAAGATCAGCTCTGCGGTGTGGCCTTTTATAGTTGTGGAGGGGTGTGCCTCGAGAACATATCGAAACACTCAAAAGCCATCAAAAAGTTACAAAAAATATGTGGAAAGCCGGGGCATTGTCTGGGACATGTGAAATGGTGATTTTTTTACTGTAAAATAATTTGAATTGTCTAAATAAGTTCTTTTAAAATATTGGGCATCAGGACAGAGTCCGCAAAATAGGACACAAGCTCAGCGTGGGTGCTGTCACATGATGACATCGGGAACACATCCGCGAAGGGAACGGGTGTCCGCAGAACAGCAAATGCGCAGGAGCGGTCGTGCGCATGCACGCAGTTGTTCTACGGACAGTGTTTGGGTCCTGAAACTAATTAAAAGTGCGACACAATTGAGACGGACAGTTACAGACAGGCGCAATGTTCGCAGGATTTATGGGTATGGTGCGCATGTGCGTAGATGTTCTACAGACTGTACGGCCAGGTATAGTGTCCTTAGGACACCGCCATTTCGTTTGACTACGCACATCCCGGACACTGTGCCTGTTCTAGGGACAGTTCCATCTTGGTTGCGAACGGTACGGATAAGTATAGTGTCCTTAGGACACCCCCATTTTGTTCATTTACGGTCATCCCGGACAGCTGGTGTGTTCTAAGAACAGTACCATCTTGGTTGCGAATGGTACGGACAGGTGTAGTGTCCTTAGAACATCCACATTTTGTTAATTACGGACAGGCCGGACAAGCGTGCTGTCCGCCGACATTTCAGCTGCTTTTAAAAAAAAAAAAGGTACAAAGAATTTCTTTACAAGAAATGTTTTTTTTATATATATACACAAATTATGAAAGAGAGGGGGAAGCAGAAACTGATACAAAAATAGGGGAATTAGGGTTTTGGAGAGGATGGATGGGAGGGGATGAAGGGATGGAAATATCATCAAAACATCTATTTTGTTGTTCACGATTTGGGGATTGTTCACTAGGACATGGAGAGGGGGCACAGGTACAGGTGGGACAATGGTACTTAATTTTTTCTTTGATGTGGTCCTCCACTAACTGTTTCAAACTATCGAAACGTTCCTTAAGAATGTCTACTTTTTGCTCAATGCGTTTGAGAGTCTTTTCCATTGTGTCTTTTGGAGTCACATTTTCAATCTTTGTGTGGTCTGTAAAAACTTTAGGTAATGATTATTTGGAAAATGTTCTTCCAGCCACTCCAAAGTACTGCACATTTCTGCGTGAAAAACTATATTAATAATACTGTACCTCACACAAAAAGTACAGCAATATATACCAAAAAATCAAGTTTACTTACTAGTTTCTGGAAAGTTATAATCGTTGTGTTGTGTAGGTCTACTGTTGCTTCTAGCTCTGCAGGTTCTGTGAGGTAATTATGTTGGAGGTATTTTTTTTGTCATGGTATAATCCATTTTATTGCATATCGTATTTCAATGGCTGGTTGATGTCTTAAATATGTAGTTTCCACTGCTTATTTATTAATATATATATAATGTGTATATGTGCTGTTTTTTCAACTTGTGTAGTGTTATATGGTATGAAAGAACAATTTCAAATACCCCCTGCATGTTTGGGTAGTGTTGATGACGTCCGTGGCCGTCCGCGGACATCAAAATCATTAGCGGGGTGTTGAGTATGTTCTAAATTAATTGTATATAAAATAAGGGAACCCTAGTACACATCTATCAAATTTACACTATGAAAATGGATATTCAGTAAAAAAACTTTGTTAAAGAGATGTTATGGTTAATTTGCGCTACTAAAAACCTATGAAATTCAGTAAAAAAATCTTTGTTAAAGGGACGTTATGGTTAAGTTGCGCTACTAAAAACCTATGAAATTCATCAATGACATTTGTGATGTCATCTTTGATGTCCTGGGTGTTAGTCTTAGCAGAGCACGGTGGTGGCGTGAGTTATGGTTGCTTAACTTACCATAACTGGCGAATTTCAAGGGTTTTTCGGTTTTACTTGGAACCATAACGTCCCTTTAACAAAGTTTTTTTACTGAATTTCATAGGTTTTTAGTAGTGCAACTTAACCATAATGTCCCTTTAACAAAGTTTTTTTACTGAATATATTACACGGCCACAGTAGTGGCCATGTAGTTATGGTTAAGTTGCTGTTTCCATAGGAAGAGCACTTTTTGGGCGATTTATAACTTTGCTCCCCCTGGACGAATCCTCACCAAACTTTGCAAAGAAAGTATATGGGCCACTCTGAATTTTTATGCAAAGTTTGGAGATGTTTGGTCCAGAGGGACAAAAGTTATAGGGGGGTCCCAAAGACTGAATGGGGGAAAAACTTTGTGCACGGCTACAGTTCAAACCTCTGGACAGATTTTCACAAAATCTGCGGCAGGTACAGGGGCTTTGTCCAGAAAGCGTGCTTTCGGAAATTTGGTGACCTTCCATGAAGTACCTTTTTTTAAAATTATCAAAAAGTAGGTCTGAAAAAATTTGTGATATCTATGTCCGCTTCGAGGTCACACTTCCCTGTTCGGTCCACGGACAAGATACCGATTGGCTAAGGGGCTGGCTTCATGACCGTGGACATACAGCATCTCTGCCCATTGGCTGCTGCGAGACGTGTTCTGCGTCAGATTGTTTGGATGCGCCCGACATCTTGGATCCGCCGAAAGCGGAGCAACAACCAGTGTACATATGCTCTATTTATAAACTCTTTTTCTGTGTCACAGACCATTGGGAAATGTTCAGACAGTAAGACATGGGTGATCAATGCATTTGTTCTGGGGGTCGGTCTTCATGATGTACTTTCCATGGACAGCTTGTACTCACAGAAAATGAGGGGTGTAATAACAATAGCACTTCAGTCCATACAGTGGACAGGAAAACTGTGGAAAGCACACGCGCAGTGGTAGCCAACATTGAAATTGACAACATGCCGTGATTGCATTACTTTTCAAGATGGCTATTACTATATTCATTAGTACGCTGCCATGGGTGTCACATGATACAGTGGTTGTGGCCAGGGCCTAGAGTCTTGGATGCATGGCCAAATACTTATAACTTTTCTAGCTTGGCTAGTATTTATAACTTTTCATTTAAGTTATAAGTACTAGACGTGGAAGGCACTGCACACCCATCCCATGTAAGATGTATGGACATACAGCTAGGAGTGAAGCCTCTGGCCAGATGCACTGAAGGATACCACACCTATAGAAAACCCCCCCACTACCACACATCACTGAGGTCGTTGTGGAGAGACCCCACACACATCACTGAGGTGGTTGTGGAGAGGCCATGCACCCAATAACACAGTTATAATCTCTTCATGATGTATTTCCTATGCCCACCTTGTACGCACAGAAAATAAGGGGTCCAATAAAGGCAGTATTTCAACCCATGCAGTGGACAGGAAACTTCTAACTGTTGAAAGCACATGCGTAGTGGTAGCCAACATTGAAATTGACAACATGCCGTGATTGCATTACTTTTCCCGATGGCTATTATTATATTCATTAGTACGCTGCCATGGGTGTCACATTCTACAGTGGTTGTGGCCAGGGCCTAGAGCCTTGGATGCATGGCCGTTGGCCGAAGGCCGAAGGCCTTACTTCCAAGACTGTAGGCCCTGGCCACAACCACCGCAGCATGTCACACCCATGGATACACCCGTAGTATTGCGTTTTCATTGGCAAGTTGTGGGGAGTGCGTGCAGATTGGGTGCATGGCCAAAGGCCATGCGTCCAATAACACACTTATACCTTCTTCATGATGTATTTTCTATGGCCTCCTTGTACTGAGGGGTCCAATAAGGGCAGTATTTCAGTCCGTGCAGTGCACGGGGAACTTGTAACAGTTGTAAGGACACGTGTGGTGTTAGGGAACATTGAAATTGACACCATGCCATAATTGCAATACTTTTTCCTATGGTTATTGTATTCATCAGTACACCGCCATGGGTGGCACATGCTACGGTGGTTGTGGACAGGGCCCAGAGTCTTGGAAACATGGGCCTACGGCCTTACTTCCAAACCTCTAGGCCCTGGCCACCAACACTTCAGCATGTCACACCCATGGATATCCCCTTACTAATGCGTATAGATTGCCTGGTTGTGGGGAGTGTGTGTACTTTTGGGTGCAAGGCTGAAGGCCATGCCCCTAACAAAAAAGCTATAAACTCTTCACATACAAGCCCACATGGATTTCATGTAGTGTGGTGGTTGTGGACAAGATGTGTACTTTTGGGTGCATGGTTGCAGGCTGTATGCCATACACCCAAGCATGCACCCAACAGGAAACTTGTAAGCACTGGAGTTATAAGGCACTTCACAACCATATATTGAAATGTATGGCCATACACCTAAAACTTTAGGCCCTGTGCACGAACAGTGCAGCATTTCAGAGCTACAGAGACACCCCCAGTATTGAACATCAGTCAGGTGGCTGTCAGGGAGAGTCTGCAGTCATGAGTGCATGGCAACAGGCCATGCACCCAACAGCACAGTTATATGTAGTGTACTTACAAGGCACAATGGGTATGATATGGTGTGGTAGTGCATCACTCTTGTGGCTGTGGGGAGAGGCTGCAATCACGGGTGCATGGCCGAAGGCCATGCCCCCAAAAGTACATTTGTGCGTAGTGTAATTATATGCTACAATGGATGTCATATGGTGTGGTAGTAGTGGCCAGGATGCAGAGTATTTGAACAAAGTAATAAGCACTGAAGTTGTAAGTAACTATGCATTTTAAATACTGTATATCCATACATTCATAATGCTATGGCCTCAAACTCACCTCTGTAGCCTGTGGCTACGAAATACTGCACCATATCACAGCTATTGGTACACTTATACTATGCAACATCATTAAGATGGTTGTGGGGAGGCCGTAGTAAAATGACAAGGCACAATGGTTCCGATATGCTGTGGTGTTTCTAGCCAGGACCCAGACTCTTGACTGCATGCCCAAAGGCC
Organism: Ambystoma mexicanum; assembly: GCF_040938575.1. Classification (NCBI taxonomy): domain Eukaryota; kingdom Metazoa; phylum Chordata; class Amphibia; order Caudata; family Ambystomatidae; genus Ambystoma; species Ambystoma mexicanum. Next base: position 307,930,697 of record NC_090936.1, read on the forward strand.
ATGCACCCAAGACTGAACTCATAAGCAGTGGAGTTACAAGTGAATATGGGTGTGGTGTAATGCGCTAGTTGTGTGGACGCCCTAGTGTCTTGCCTGCATGGCTGCAGATGATGGTCCGAAAAGTAAATTTATAAGTAGCTAATTTACAAGGACCATGGTTTTGATATGCAGCAATGGTTGTTGCTAGGACCTATACTCCTTGTACTTTGTCGTAAGGCGTAGATAGTAGGTTACACACCGAAGGTGCAAGCGCCAGCCTACAGGCACTGCAGCATATTAGTACCATAGATTAGACATGTAGCTTTCATGTGTAGAAAATGACTGCCAATATACTTACTCCTTACTTTGTTCAGAATCCACATACAATTTGTAAATGGTTATCGTACTTGGCGGAAGTATCCCTTTTTCCATTTCTGTGATAAAAGAAACAGGTATGTTAGTCTTTGCATTTTTTGAAAATGTACTACATTGCTTAATAGACAGTTTACCTTTTTTTACCCTCATATTTAGTTTACAAACCAGTGTACTGTGCATTGTGCTCAGTTTCTGTGTTTGCTTTTCTAATCCTTGGGTCTGGGGAAAAGAAATCCTTGTCGGATTAAAAAAAACCTTCATTTACTATGGTACTAACTACTTCCTTGTTTCCTTTGAGTGTTTCCTTCATCTTTCTGATTAATGTTATGTTTGTTGCCTTCCTGACGATTTTTGCCAACCGTTAGATACCTGTAGGTGTATTCTAACTGTGCATTTGTTCCTACAACTTTGTGATATTCATTCATTTGTATTGTTGTTATATCCAGCTTTCTTCATCTTTCCCATTAATTTCATGGTTGTTGCCTTCCTGCCGATTTTTGCCAACAGTTAGATACCTGTAGGCGTATTCTACCTATGCATTTGTTCCCAACGATCTGTGATATTCATGTATTTGTGTCATTCTTACATCCTCCTGGGTAGTTAGATACCTGTTGTCATATTCTAGCTGTTTGTAGTCTTTCACATATTTTTTTTTTAAATCTTGAAGTACACATTATTTCGTGAATTTTGGCTTTAAGAACATTAAATACGCATTTGTAAGATTAGCTGGCAATCTCTGCTTTAGAGTAATGGTGCTATCATTACATTCGAACCATCCACAATTCTTTTTAATGTATGCAGTGTAGTGACCTGCATTGGTTGTAGCTCCTGCATGGTAGATTATACCTACTGTTGTAAAGGTTCTCTTTCCAAGTGACAGTTGACCGTGTGTGAATCCAGTCAGTTTGCAGTTGTTTTTGGTGCCATCTGCATTATACACAAAATACAACTAAAGATTGAGGGGAAGATTATACAAATGCCCCAGGATTCATCCCCCCTAACAAGGGCTTGTGTGAACTTTAAGACTAAGGAATCCTGTTGCCTTTATGCTCTCCCCATAGGAACTGCAAGGAACATCATACCCAAATACATTTCAATCTGCATTATAACATAGAAGCATAAGTATTATGTAGGCACTATGTGATTGTATCAGTAAGGTGGAGTGATTGTCTGAATTTCAAATAGTACATCATCTGCGACAGTTTGCATTTTGTACAAGTTGCTGAAAAGGAATGCTCTCACAATTTGGTATGCAAACATACACAAATCACTCATTTGGGATTTCTTCCTGTATCACTTTGCTACAGAGAGTGCATGTATGTTTCCACATGTATGAAATCTGGAAGATTTAATTTACAGGTATGCTTTTGTTTTCCAATACTAATAGTATGTACATTAGAAATTCTTGTGGATCTTCTTGTGCGTTGATAGTGAATCTCACCATTCCAGCACAGTCGTCCAATTGTTGCCTTACTCCATGAACACTGTATGTGTTGTCAGGAATGCTTGTTGCATTTCTATGCAGCACTAACATTTGCAAACACAATTGGTCTGTACTGTGCAGGTAAATATTGTTAACATTTACAATATGTAATTGTAATTGGTGGCAATTGAAATAGAATATTCATTGCTACATTTGCATAGCAACTTACCCCACTTTCATTTGCAAATTTGAATGGTCCAGCAAGTTCTGTATCTGCGTGCATTTTCCGGAATTTCTGTTGCTTCTTTGCCGACGTCCCTGGTTTACATTCCCTAATAGGTTCTTCGGTGTTTGCGGTAATTGATGAAACTTTAGCTTATTTTCTTTTCTTTCCGGAATTTGGTGTTGGATTCTGTTGGATTTCTGTTTCATTTAGTTTTCTTTTACCATGTTTTACTTTATCTGGAACAGGGTATTGTTTCAGATGAGGGGTGTACAGTGAACACAATCTATTGTATTCTAGAATTCAAGGAATATCAGCTTTGACTTTACTGGCATCAAAGTTCATTAGCAATAGACCGTCAAGTGTACGTAAGCGTGATAATGCTACGTAGCTCATGCCTTCCTTAAAGACTGTGTTTCATATATCTATCAATGCTTTGTCTAGGGTAAGACCTTGGGATTTATGAATGGTAACTGCATATGCAAGAGTAAGAGAAAATTGTTCTCTACGTACATACATGTCTTTGAAGAGAAGGAATCGAGCAATTGAGCGCCCTATCCTTTTCACTTCTGAAACTTTATCAAAGCGAATATTGACAAACTGAATGTTGCTATCACGTGCGTATGATTGAAAGCCAACAACTGTGCCCAGTGCTCCATTAACTAGCCCTTGCTCTACGTCAAGGTTACGTTTAAGCATTACTCTACAATTTAAGGATAATTTCAATATTTTTTGGAACCCTGCTGTGTTGGAGATTGAATTTTCTAAACTATTTAGTCTTGTTGTGGCTTGCTCACACATGGGTACTGTCATACCATATACGTCTAGTTTGTCTGCGGCGCTAATTTCCAGTATTGGTTGCATTTCTTTATTTAACATTGTTTCATTGAATTTGAAACAGCTTGCAAGAGTTGGCATTAAGGCCATACAATCGACATTTTTGTGTGCTATTTGTTCCATAACATCAGTTGCACATGCATTGTCACCATAAAGTGCATGTATGTGCCAGTTTTTCAATACAACTTTTGCTTCTTGCGATAATACACCAACTCTAATACTTTTTAGGATGTTGGCATAAGTGAGATCTGCAGATTGCTGCATGTTCTCAGTTAATTCTCTTTATTGGTAATGTTGCAAAAGGTTAACATTTCCTTTGCTACCAACAATTTTCTGGCAGAGTTTGTTGCCTAAGGTTTTAAATCGGTTCACCTTTCACTGGTGTAAATTGTAGAAGATCTTTGAAAATGATAATGTGTTTCCCTGCAAAGAGTTCTTCATTGTTACTTTTAAGTACTTCTTGCAATCTGAGATGAATCAAAGCCAACATTAGGTTGGAGACCATGCTCACTTAATCTATTAGTAGCATTTTCATTTGTTTCAATACTCTGCGTAATTCCATTGCAGCTTCTGTAGAAAGTTTGTAGTAGTCTAATTTATTTTGATGCTCTACTGGAAGCAGTAGTAATCGGTGTAAAGTGACACTGCCTATGTTGTAGGCAGCTAAACCTGTGGGGGCTGTTACAACAGCTGACAGTTTGTTGTTTGTCAATTGTTGAAGGAACTTGCTGATGATTTTGATTAAGAATGTTTTCCCTGATCCAGCTTCACCAATGACGTACAGCAGTATAGGTTTGTAATTTTGGCAGGTACATTCTTTATTTTCGTGTTGTACACCATGTACAATTTGTTTTGTTACATCTTCAAAAATGGTGCGCTGATCGTTGTTAAGTTTTGCTTGTTGTACAGTTGACTCTTCTGTATCTTCTTGATATTGATACATGGTGTTTTCTACTTCTGCCATAGCTGCATCAGCCTCATTTGCTATTAGTGGTTGTCCTAGTGGTTCTTGACTTCCTGTTACAGAAGGTTGACTACTGTCGGAAGAGTCCTTATCTAGTTGGGCCTGAAGTTCTTCTTCCTGTTGCTGCTCATTGTGTAACATTGTTTTGTACTGCGTAAAGTTCACATCGGTGATAGCGCTTTCATTTGCTTTGAAAGCATCTTCATAGCAGTCATAGTTATCTAGTATGTCTTCCTCTTTTCTCCATGGTTTGAAAAGTTGTAACAGAGACACGTAATATAGTTCTTTCTGTTGAGGAGTTTTTAATGACCATTTTACATGATTAATTAAGCTTCGTTTGGTAAGTTTCACTAAGCTCCCTTCACAATCAGCCACTCTATATCTACATTTGCTTTCATCAACATTATTTTTGTATGCAACGTTTTGAGCTATATGGTATAGACACATGCTTTCCAGAGTGCTATTCCTGTTCGGATAGTATGTGTCCAGTACATTGTTTTTTAGAATGTCTTGGCTGTTGATATCATTTCTGGCAATTGTTCTATGCCCTCAAATGATTTTAGCACTATTTTTCTAGATTTTGCAGGACCAGGACTGAGCCATACTATGTTATCTGATTTTCCATACAAAGCAGTATCGGTTAAACAATCTGCTGCTTCATAGGTGCCACATTCTCTATGAGAGAGCATTTTTTGCCTAGGCTGGACAATTTCTGTGATAATGTTTTCTCTGATGCTATTTCATCCCAGAGGTCTTGAAGCTCTGTTTTTTATGCTTTTGTTAAGTAGGCTGTAACATATCGTGCAACAGCAGTTGAATCTATGTTTGCATTCCATAAGAGGGCAATGATTGCATTGTAATCATTGATATATTTTGATTCCCTTCTTCCCTTCTTTTTATGTAATACATGTTCTTAGATGATTTACCTTTAACACTATGGACTGAAGACATGAAGTTGTTTACTTCACCTGTTTCTGTAACTTTTCTAGGGAAACCAAAGCAGCATTTGGTGTAGTATTTACCTTTGTTTTTGTATTTTTGGCGACAATATTTGCCACATTTGTGCCTTTGAAATTGTAAAATCTGCCCATGCAACTCACCATGTGTCTGTTGAGAAGGGATTTCACAAGTGACATATTTTTGGATAAACTGCAAAACAGTGCTGACACTATCGTGACCAAATATTGGTGCACCTTTGATCCATGACAACATGTGAATATGTGGTGCTCCTCTTGCTTGATATTCTTTTCTCCAAAAGAAGTGTTGCACCTCTCCAAGGGGAGGACCAGTTTTATTGCAAATAAAGTGTAGCATGGCAATGAAACGATGATGGAAATATCTTGACACATTAACTGGATCTAGAGAGCAAAGTTCCCCAGGTGTTAATATATCTATGTTGTTTTTGTTGCTGTTTTCTATGCGTAGGAACTCATGTAAATCTTCCAATGCATACTCGGCACAACTTATCATAACAAACCAAGTCGGTGGTCCAAGGTTTCTGATCATACAACGCACATTTCTGTGCCGTCGGAACCAGTATTCCATTGTACCATGCATGTTTGCAAACAAATTTGTTATACTTTATTGTAAAACCTCATCTTTTTCCTGTACTTTTTGTATTAACTGCGTAGCTGACATATTTTGAAAGTGGGTACCAGATTTAAGAATGTGTGCAACTCCGTAACACAGTGTTGCTAATTCACTTTCATAGAGTAGGTGGAATATGTATTCCACATTTTGTCTAAATCTGGGATCTTGCAAATACATTCGTAATGAATGGTATTCTGATGCCCCAATCTGAGTGGGTCTATCATTGTACTGTCCACCTTTGCCAGTAGGAAATAGCAGTGGAAAAGCACGTGCTTCTATACTTTTTTCCCATATGCCCATTGGTGACCCTTTGGTTTGTCGCATTTGGTAAGTTTCTAGTGCATCATCTATGCTTTCATTGGAATGCAATGGATGAATTGTACAATGGTCCAAACGAGTGGATACTGTAGCAGGATCCAGAAGTGAAGTTTGAATTGTCCAGTTTCTGATGTATCTTGAATTATTTCAGTTGTTTCCCTTAAGCTTTCATCAATATTTATTTCCTTAGAGTACTCATTATTGTCTTTTAGATATTGCAATGCTTGTCTAACTTTGTGTAAGTCCACTAATGGTACCAAATATTTGTGTCCTTTGTTGGTACTGCATTTACCAAGACTATCAAAGAATGTTCTATTGAACGTTCCATTTTCCGTTAGATCTAATGGCAAATACACTACTTTGCCTTTGACCAATTCAGAGGAAGGTAATTTTGCTGTTTTTGGATGAAGGCGTATAATTGCTTGAAATGGGTGAACTGTTTGAATTATTATGCTCTCATACAAATTGAGCTGTTACAGGATTTTTGGCAATGGGAACAATTCCAAATTATTTGTAATACCACATGAAGGAGTGTGGTTGTTGTCTAATTTTGTAGTACAGTAACTGCAACATATTAGGCATTCAATTAGTTCTTATTTGTTTTATGCTAAAAGGTAGAGAGCTAATTCAAACCATTTAGAATCATCATTGTCTTCTATTTTGTATGCTATGTCCACATTTTTTGTGTTCCTTTTGTAAGACGTTCTGCGGCAACACACACACACATGGTTTGGTACTTCAGCCGATGACCTTTTAAATTTTACTATTTCTTTTCTGTATGTGTGTAATAGAAGGTTGCTATGTGCAGAATTGTTGCTACTATATTCTAAAACTGTTGCATTTTGTAAGTGGCTCTCACTTCCAAAATACTTTCTCTGAATACGGTCAATTTCTTCTTGTAAGTATTTGGGTGTACCATGCAGAAGAGTGGTATTTAAGTGCCAAATTCTGAAGCTGGACCTTTTGCATAGTATATTTTATACACTAGATTTCTTACATTGGAATTATGTATTTATATCCTTTGATATCATGGAAGGTGCTTTTTGCAAATAGACCCAGAAATGCAGGCTAATGAATGTCCTTTTAGTCCTGTGTATTTCTGCACTGGACAAATATCCATATTTTGCAGCACTTTCATTTTAATTTTGTCTTTACCTTTTACATGGTGATTGAGGAATTGATGTAAAGATGTCAACGTGTTTGGAATGGTACACATTGATGTACACGGCCATTTGTATACTGGACAGTGTGGTTCTACTGAATAGAGAGGTAATTCTGAGTTTTCAGGGAATACATTTGTAAGCAGTGTTTCGTGTTCCATGATCATAGTATTGATTTTCTCATACCCTCATCCACTGCTATAGATAGCAATTGTGTTTGTTTGATTTTGTTTGTATGCTTCTTCATTAAAATATGGTTCTGTGGTTGGTGTGTGACTCCATTCACCACCACAAACATGTAAGAAATTATTTTTGTTCACATTCCGTTTATTGCTGAGTTTCTTTTGTAGTTTTGTACTTAGTTCTGTTAGTGCTTTCATCCTATTTAACACTGATATAAACAACTTCCTTTTGAGAAGGATTGCAGTGTCCATGAGAGCTTGTAGGATTAACTTTCTACGGTAGGTTTTAAGGGGTGAGGATGATTTTGGTCCTCTTCTTAGTAGATTTTGAAGGACTCTGTGACGAAACATTTTTGATAAAATACTTTCTTTACTATGCTTTCCTGTTACACTATCAGGATTATTAGGAGCATTGTTAGCTGTACTGATAGTCATTTTCTTGACAACATTTTTGTGTTTTGTGACACATTTTGATGGAGGAGGTAAAGTTTCCGTAGTTGAGACTTCCTTTGTTTTGCTAACCAACTGCATTAGCTGGTTTGTTCCAACATTCTCTACAAACTCTACAGCAGGTGGATGCTTACATTGGGCACTTTTACTTTTATTTGCTCTACTTTTGCGTTCCTTTCTATGGAGTTGCTTTTTGGTAGGCATTCTTTGGTGTCTGTTGAAAAAAAGATATACTTTGGTCTGTTGTCCAATGTCTGTGTGCTGTGTGCATGTGTACATGAGTCTGATGGGGCAGCTCTCTGTCATGATGTGTCGATGTGCATTGGACTCTTGCAATGATTTGGTAAGGCTACTTTATTGTTTGTATACTACTACAATGTGCTTCAGATGAGAGTACAAAGTGGGCTACTTGTGATGAGAACCATTATTAATAAACGAAATGCCATAAACTTGCAACAGCAACTTCTTTTCTAAATCTAACCTTCTAAGGATTACGTATGTTATTTGAGTTCCAAACACACAGGGATTTGTGAGCCATTCTGCCTGTTATTCTTTGTTCAATAAATGGATAACAAATAACCCACACAGCCATCAATGATGTCTGTGATGTCATCTTTGATGTCCTGGGTGTTAGTCTTAGCAATGCGCGTAGATGGTCCGAGTTATGATTGCTTAGCTTACCATAATAGGGGAATGAGCAGTGTTTTTTGGTTTCGCTGTGAAGTATAACATTCCTTTAACAAAGTTTTTTTACTGAATGTACATATACATAGCAGGGAACGTAAACAAAGGGACTGAACATGTGATGTCATCAGTGATGTCATCAGTGACATTTGAGATGACATCTTTCATGATCTGGGTGTTAGTGTTAGCAGTGCACAGGGGCGGTGGCAGGTTTGGGAGCTTAGGTTACCATTACTGTCAAATTTCAGGGGTTTTTCGGTTTTAATTTCAACCATAAAGGGGAGGTTGAAATTATTTTTTTAGTGAACTGCACAGGTTTTTGGTAGGGAAACTTAACCATAACGTCCCCTCAACAAAGTTGTTTTTGTAGTATATATATATATATATATTTAGTTGAGAAATGGCACAGTTGCCATACTGCAAATAAAATAAACTACACAACAATATAGCCTCCATGGTCAGAAGAGAAAAAAGCTATGCATAGTTCCTCTGCTCTTTCCATGGTGGCCTTTCCTGACTGAGTGTTCCAGGTGCTGACTCAAGGGACGAGGTAGCTGTTGGTGAGTGGGTCAGGGGTTGGGGTGTGGGGGAGTGGGCGGGGAGATGGAAATTGGTGGCAGTTTTGGAAGGATGTGCAGGCTCACTTACTTGTTGGCTGGATGGGAAAATGGTGGCCTTCTGCTGCTCAAATTGCAGGCAACAAATGAAATTACCATGATGTACAGCCTTTATTTCGAGCTTCCATTCCTATCGGATGCTAATTGTAGTTGTACAGCTGAAAGTAGCCAAACATAGCTCTTATAAGGATTCACTCCTGTTGCTGTAACAAAACTATGCTTCAATTTTCTGAAGGCTAACAGCCTACGCAGGAAAATGTCCTGTACATCTCAAACCAAGTAACTGGTATGACCAGCAAACCATGGTCAATACTGGGTTGCTCAACAGCTTGACCTATCCCTTGATGTATGCAGGACACTGGGACCCATGGACCGTAGGCCTCAACTTGGCATAACAGAAATGTACTTTCATGATTGTCACTATAAAGTACTGGAAGTGGTACTCCCCACACAAAATAAACACACACACACACATCTTTAGCTCTGAAGGTCTTGTTTGCACAAAAAGAGCTTCATCTGAAGCACTCACTGAGGTCTTCATCTCATATGCATTTGTTGAGACCAGTGCCAAATAGGGGTGATCAAAACATTTCAGCCATAGGACAATTTTGCAGAACCCACCTTAACTGTGTGCTACACACGAGAGCAAAACACAGTTGTAAATCCATTTTTTGATGGGTTGAGCATAGAAAGTTGGGTGAAGATTGGCCTAAGAATTCCTTAGGACAAATTGTGGCAGACCTGGTTTTCTTTTTCACTCCTGTTATAACGAATGCGTGAGTATACAGGGTGTGGGCTAGCTATGCTATTTATATCATTCAGATGCTCATCCATAAGGCCAATCCCTGTGCAATGCTGCAGGTGAATCTGTTGGGTTCAGACAGTTATGAATCCTATCCTGACTTGATGATTGCTATACATGAAATAGATAGACTCAGTCTAATGTAAACCCTTCTTTGGTTGGCATTGAAAGGCTGTCCAGTGGTATGCCATGATCAGCAGTATCGAAAATCATGAATAAGTCAAAGGGCATAAATAAGCAATAACAAATGCATCAACCTCACAGCCCCCTCTTATTTATCTGACACGATAGGTAGATATCAATCCACGAGACCAAGAAGAGCATAATACACAAATCAACTAGCAATACCTCGCATCAACAGAACCAAAGCAGGAGGCATAGGCTTCCCCTTCCTTGCACCTAAACTCTGGAATTCCCTACCTACTGACCTCAGAGCGGATGCATCTCTCTTCTCCTTCCGAAAAAAGCTCAAAACTGCCCTATTCAACTAACCCCGTTTTCAGGTGCTCCTGCTCTATATCTCGTTCATTGCAACCGTAAAGACATTAACTGTATCTAACTAAGTATAAGCAACACTGTAACCAGCGCCACGATCCCTTCAGTCTGCTGTGCGCTCAACAAATATGAATAAATAAATAAATAAATAAATAAATAAATAAATAAATAAATAAATGATTTGCCCTGATCTCTAGAATTAATCTTGGAATTAGTCCTGTGCTTAAATGATGATCTTTTGAGACAGAATCCATCCATTTCATCTAACCACTCATTCACCCCAAACATCATTTCTCAAAAACCGGAATATAGTACAAGAATTTCTCAGTCACATATTTTTTCTCATCATGGGTGATTTAATACAATAAACTGGCTTCTAACCTTTTACCAAATGTAGAGCTGCTGTGTTGCCAGCAAATTGAAAACTCCACTATGTGCAAAGCTGCATAAATGGTGTCTGTGTGAGACACAAAAAAAAACCTTTTGTCACATAAGCTGAAAATGATATCCGTATCCTGGTCCAAATGTTCATTGACCAGACCAAAATGACCAGATCTAGAATAAGAAAAGTGACCTGGAAATACCATGCCACCTCTTTGCGCATCAAACTTCAAGATCAGTCATCAGAGCATCCTTTATCTCTGCCGTAGGAGTACAGTGATAACTGGAGCAGTGTAGATGACTATAACATTCAACTCCGCTCCATTACATTAATACATAAGATATCTAAAATAAATCCAAATCTGAGCAAAGTAAACAGCTGAGTAAAATACACAAAGAGGATACCATAAAGTGGACAAACGAGCAAAGAAAGGTGAATATGTTAAGGGAATCAACAAGGCTTATTTGTATTTGGTTTCTATTTATCTGCATTCATTTATTGGCAAAGCCATATTCATGAATGTGGGAGTCCCATTGCTGGGTGCTTTAGAAAAATGTGTGATTTCATGATATAATGGTAAAACATTAAACTGGCTGTTGGTAAGGAAACAACTAAAACAATAATTGGGAACATCTCAAGACACACTTTAAATAGATCTTCATTATTTACAGATATCTACAGATATGCAATCCAACAGTCAAGGCAGTTGGGGATAAGGGAGGATAATAGCACTATAGAACTCGAACTCTGAAGCTCCCTCCTGGGAGAGAAGACAATCCTTCAAATAATTAAGAGGCCAGTCAGTTTAGAATGTAATTCATTTTTGGGGGTATGAGGTTTAAGTGATAGAATAAAGGGTACACATATGGTGAAGTAGATTCAGCCCATACAAGGGATACTAGCACATGGATGGATGTAAATACAAGAAGGCATTTCAGTAAGGAGTAATTTTGCTTGGAAAGCCTTCTTGCCCAAACGAGGTGCACAGAAAACATTCTTTGACAACAGACACATATGTGGTCTGGTATTTCAGCAGATGGTTTTTTAAGCTTAGCTATTTTTTTTTTGTATATCTTTATTAGGACTTTGGTGTTTATGAGGTTTTCGGTAATGTTTTATGAAGGTATAGAATTTTCGAAGTCACCTTCAGTTGCAAAGTATTTACGTTGGATGTGCTCTATTTCTTAAACTGTTCTATGGCTGTTCCATGTAGGAGAATATTATTTACATTTTGTAGTTCTAAAGCAGGACTTTTTGTATAGTATAGACGATGCACAAGATTCTGTGTGGTAGAATGGTGTGTCGCTAACATTTTTATGTGGTGGAAAGTGCTTTTGCAAGCAGTTCCTAAAATGCAGTCTAATGAATGCCCTCGCAGACCAGTGTGACTGCGCACTGGACAGTAGTCTATGGATTATAATGTTTTCATTTTACTTTTGGCTTTTAGTGTCACAAAGTGATTGAGGAATTGTTGTAAATATTAAAGGATTGTTGGTGTACATTACATATTGAGCTGCATGTCCATTTGTGCACTGGATGGTTTGTTTGGGTGAAAGGAGCATTTGGTTCATAGTTTGTTGGGGATTTTTTTTCTATAAGGGTTCCTTTTGCCACAATGGTGTGTTCCACCATTTCATACCCTCAACCATTATTGTCTATGGCAACTGTTTTTTGTTGTTCTTGGTTCTAAGCTTCTTCATTGAAATATGGTTCTGTGCTGCTTCTGTGAATCCATTCACCATTACAGAAGTTCGAAACGGTTTGTCTATTGACAATGCATTTGGTTAGAAGTAGTTTTCATAATGTATTGATTCATTTTGTTAGTGATTTCATTCTGTTTAAAACCAATATAAACATTGTTCTCTTTAGTAGAAATGCACTGTCAATTACAGTTTACAGGATTAGTCTCCTTTGGACGTAGATTGTGACATTTTAGCTGTTTTTATAAGATTGTGAAGAATTCTACAGTGGAACATTTTCTGCAACATACATTTTTTGGATTGCTTTACCGTGACTAAGTTAACACTTGTAGATAGAGGGTTAGGTTTGTTAGTAGGCCTGCTTTGGTTTGTGCATATTTTTTTACTTTTCGTTTTTGCAAGAGGGGCCTTACCCTTTTTAGCCGTGGCCAGTTTAGTTTTGTTGAGTGAGGTCATTCGCTCTTTTGTTTTAATGTTTTCTATAAATTGTTTTAGAGGTGGATGACTATATGGTGTAGTTTTATTCCTATCTGTTCTATTTAATCTTTCTTTTGTATGGATTTGCTATTTAGTAGGCATTTTGTTGTGTCTGTTGGGAAGAGAGAAAGTTTGAGTTGGAAAGTTGTGCAATGTATATGCATGTATGAGCATGGGTTTGTGGGTGTGATTGTAGAGATGAATAGAATTCTGTTTGATTGTGAGGTGGTATATTAGATGTGGTTTGGAAATTTATGAGACAAAGAGTCTTCAGAGTTGTGATGGTGTTGTGTTAGTGAGTAAGGGAGTGGAGGTGAGATGGAGTCTGTAGGGTGATTGTGCTGTTTTGAGCAACAGAGTGTGTGTCGCAATGTTGTTGTGCAGATGGGAATATTAAGAGTGTGAATGGTGGAATATAATGGGCTACAGTGAAAGAAATGTTGGTTTGAAAAGAGTAGTCTGGGGTAATATATAGTGCAACTGTGCTGCTGTAATTACATACATATACATGGCACATTAATGTACTTACTTTGTTGGAAGCAAAGGGTGTTCGTTTTTCGTGTTGTTGACTTCAGTGATGTGCTTCTTTCCTTAATTGTAAAAGAAAGGTAGTGGGGATATGAGTTAATGGTGAACTACTTTTAGTGCGCAAGGTTCATATCCGTAGGTGTTTATGTTGTCCTAGATTTTTTTGTTTGTGTTCTGGGACTTGTAGTTCCACTTTTCCCATTGTGAAGGTTGGAGTAAAAGTCACTGGTTGTGGAGGAAAAAGTAGGACGGCATAAGCAGCTGAAGATTGCAATAGGTTAAATTAGGAAGTATACATGTACTGTCCATATGTTATACTGGCATACACTGAGTGCCAATTACAAATGGTATACACATCTATTTTATCTGCTTTTACTTTACTAAAGTCACACAGTGCTACTGTAAATGCAGATATGCATTTTTTTAATTTCTTCAAAATGCATTCCAAAAATATTTTGAAAAGCACAGTATTTTATATGTTTATTTGATATATATGTCACAATTTCGAATCTTGAAGTTCAGTCATCTTTTATTCTTTGCATTCTGGGACTTGTAGTTTGAGTTTTACAATGGGAGGAGTGAAATTGGAAGTGACAGAGTGGAAAGGAAAAAATAAACAATTAATAAGCACATATAAATTGGAATGGGTGATGTTGGGATGTATGTATGTGCTGTCAACATATTAAACTGGCAGACACTAATTGCCACTTAAAAATAGTCTACAGATCTATTTTATCTTTTTTCCTTTATTTTATGAAACATTGACACAGTACTGCTATAAATGTGCAAATGCATTCTTTTTTTACTTTCATCTCAATTATTGTAAATAGAAGCATTTTGAAGTGCAGCACCTTGTAATTGTTTGCTGCTTCATGTGAGCAGGTGATGAATGCTGCAATGAATGGCATTTGCTACACTGGTTAAAAAAGCAAATATGCTTATTGAGAAGCTTATTACAAGGTAACTAGCAGGAACCTTCTCTCTATATATACATATTCAGTGAAAAAACATTGTTAAAAAGACATTATGGTTAAGTTGCTCTACTAGAAACCTACAAAATTCAGTGAAAAAAACTTGATATGATATTTGTGATGCCATCTTTGATGTCATGGGTGTTATTCTTAGCAATGCACAGTGGTGGCACAAGTTAGGGTTGCTTAGCTTACCATAACTCTCAAATTTCAGGTTTTTTTCGGCTTTACTTGTAACCATAATGTCCCTTTAACAAAGTTTTTTCACTGAATTACATAGGTTTTTAGTAGTGCAACTTAACCATAACATCCCTTTAACAATGTTTTTTCACTGAATTTCATAGGTTTTTAGTAGCACAACTTAACCATAACATCCCTTAAACAATTTATTTTCACGGAACTTAGATATAGATATCATGAATTTGATAGGTATTTACTATGATACCCTTAGTTTATATAGATATACCATACAACATACTGAACCCCCGTCCCGTGCTAGTCGCTGCAATGTCCACGGACCATGTGAATATCCGCGGACGGACTCTGTAAACATCAACACTGTCCAAAAGCTCAGGGTGAATCTTACATTGTTGTATCATACAACAAACACCCTGAACATGTTCAAACAGCAGCATATAAATACATAACATTCAAAAATAAATAAGAAGTACAAAGTGTATATGTAAGACGCCAACAGTCCAATTACATAGCATATGAAACATAATGGAACATACCCAAAAAAAATAACCTATGCCTCCAGCAGAATTACCTCACTGATACTTTACACAGAAACTGCATAAGAAATATCAACAGCACACCTACAAAGCAGTAACAGTACAACTAAATTTATAATTGTCCTCCGAAAATTGGTGAGGCGCCTTGCACTGTACTAGCATAGGCCGATGACTTGGTAGTATTTGACAACACCATTAGTGGGCTTTGGCGCTCCGCTACCACTTAATGGGAATATGCTAGTCTTAATGGTCTATCAACCTAGACAATACCAAAGTGCTCAGATTAACTTAGTTAACGGTGCCGCTAACAGCACCAAGTGCACGGGCACGCAACCTCCCATGCCGTAAATACCAGCATGGTGCAAAGTGGGGAATATCACGAGTCAAGCGGACATGCTCTTAACGCCCTTGCGAAGGCCGTAAAGTACCTTACCGCCATGGTGCTAATACCGCCATCGCGGACCAATCGTAAATGGCCATGTGCAGTGTTCCCAGCTGCCACAGGTGCACACAATCAGCACAGGTGGAGGCAATACAGACTGGCCAAGTACAAAAGGAGCACACCCCACCCCTTCCCACACCCAGTAACACTCCACAATGATTCCAATACGACTAGCAATGTTGGGGCTGGAGGAGCTGATTGCAATGGAAGTGCTACAGCAACAACAACAACAACTACAACAACAGGCAGCACAGAGGAGACGCAGGAGGAGAAGGAGGGCAAGGCAGGGCCAGCAAACCTCACCAGCACAGCCAGTGTCACCACGCAGGCAGCCCCCAATCCCACGCATCAGAGCCAGTCCATTCAACCTCACCGCTGAGCAGATCCACACCCTGTACCGTTTGGACCGGGACACCATGACCACCATCGTGGACATGATACACGACATCGTCAGCATGATTGAAACACCCACCGCCATCCCCCCCTACTGAAGTTAGTGTCCGTGCTCCACTTCCTGGCCACAGGCACATACCAGCACACAGTGGGGCACTTGCATGGCATTTCACAACAATTATTCTCATGTACGCTGAACCAAGTGCTCAATGCCCTCCTCAAGCACACAGACAACCACATTTCCTTACCACGGTCTGCCCAGGAGATCGCAAACACCAAAGTGGGTTTCCATGCACTGGCCGGCATACCTGGTTGCATTGGTGCCCTCGACTGCACCCATGTGGAATTGGTGGTCCCACGTGCCATGGAGGTAGCATACCGCAACCGTAAACTATTCCACTCAATCAACGTACAAATGGTATGTGACTCGAACAGGATCATCACACATTGTTGTGCCTGATTCCCCGGATCAACCCATGATTCAATGGTCCTGCATAACTCCACAATACCACGCTACATAGAGCGACATGCAGGGCCGAGATCCTGGCTACTCGGTGAGTCTCTTGTCATGGCCATGGAAATGTGAAGTGGGTAGGTGATTGACGTACCAATGCATACTTTACCTGGCTGACATGGGGGGGGGATGCATACTTTACCTGGCTGACCTGGGGGGGAGTTGCATACTTTACCTGGCTGACATGGGGGGGGGGGGATGCATACTTTACCTGGCTGCGAGTACCAGAGGTAATGGAGCCAGCTCATACTCTAAAGCAGCCCAGACTTTAGCTGACACCTGACCACATAATGCCAGATGTAAGCAGCCCTACCATGTGAATGAAGATGTGTCCCAACCATGACACAACCATCTGCATGTGCACTGTACCTAATCAGACCCCATCCACCTCAACGAAATGCACCTACATGCAATGACTTCAGCCAATACACGGCACCAAACACCATTAATTGAAATGCCAGTCCCCCATAACTGCGCACAAAGGAATCACATGACGGACATAAACATCAATACACCACTACACTGACACAGAGGCCCAAATAAATTGCATAACAACATTTGTAGTGCTCAGTGAGGTCATCATGAGGCTGACAGCAATGGTGCCATGATGAGAGCATTGATTTCACTGGACATCTGCCAGATCACCAAAACAACCGCTATGGACTAACACAGTGGATGGGCACTCACAAGGTACTGGACCCCCCTGCATACACTGGTTGATGACATGCAAAACAGTCCATAAAAGGAATACACATAGCGGTCACATCGTGTGACACCATTCGTGCATGGAAATGGGGTTCAAAGTAAGAGATGAATGCATGCCATGGTGTCACGTCATGATTTGAAATCTGATGTCATGACTGACACAAACATTGTTGCCCACATACAGGTGATGCAGGCTATCCCTTGAAAAGGTGGCTCCTTACCCCAGTCCGGAACCCACAGAACCAGCACGAGGAGGACTTTAATCGTGCACATACACAAACCCGTGTGGTGATTGAGCAGACATTTGGCCTCTTGAAGGCACGGTTTTGCTGCCTCAACAGGTCTGGTGGGGCACTCCTGTACCACCATGAGAAGGTGGCAAAGATTGTCATGGCATGTTTAATGCTACACAATATGTGCATCAGACGGAATATGGCCTTGCCCCGTGATGCTGAACCGCAACCACCTGACGATGAGGATGAGGAGGGTGGGGATGTGGCAGCACCTCAGGGAAGAAGCAATGCACAGGAGGGACGTGCAATGCATCAGACTCTCATTAACCAATGCTTCTAGCACACATGGACGGTGGGTGTCACATGCAGATGGCACCTGGGGCATTGTGTGTGTCAGGGACATGCACACTGTGGTTTGTTCACCAATAAACCACACGTACACAATGAGCAATGTCCACACATGTGATTTGTGCATAACCAAAAAGTGTATTGAAATTGTGATTTGAATGAACACACCCCATCCCCCTCCCCCCTCAACTCCCCAACACACCAAATCCCCCTCAACTCCCCAACACACCCCATCCCCCCTCCCCCCTCAACTCCCCAACACACCCCATCCCCCTCCCCCCCTCAACTCCCCACAAAAGTGTGTGGATGCCTGTGGTCAAGTGCATCATTTGGGATTGTTCCACTGGGCAGCCTCTATTGGCACCCCCCTCTCCCGGCACCCGGGGCACCCCTGTCTGTACTCCACAGGTTCCTGGCCGATCTGCGGACGGAGTTGGATGGGGCGGAACTGGCAGCTGAGGAGGAACTTGGCTGCTCACAAGGTCCCTCAAAGTTTGAACAAGCTCCGAGAGCACATGCCGCACTGCGGCTAATTCTGCACAGATCTCCTTGGAGGTGGATTCTATGGCGGCCTTCACAGTTCTGCACATTGTTGCATTTCTGCCCCTGCACTTCCACATTCGGCCACATGCTGATTCAAGAGTGAGGACAGTTGTTGTTGGCGCGTGATGATTTGTTCCATTGATTCCTGTTTTTTTTGGAATAAGGATAATGCCAGTGGCGTGTCCATTGTGCTGCTCCCCTCCTACACATCTTCCACTGGGCATGGAGTGGATGGCCAAGAGTCATCAGGGGATTGCCCCTGTATGCCATCATCATGCTGGCTGCATGGGGACAGGTAGGGGGAATGAAGGTGGGCAGTGGGGGGACCCTCAACAACATCAGCATCCCCTACATCATTGTCCGAGCTAGCTGCAGTGGCAGCAGTCTCGCCAATCGTGCTGCTTCCTGCAGACCCAGTGCCTTCAGTGGGCACCACTTGGTGGATGTTTGTTGCTGGTGGTATCATGGTGCTTGACTTGGTGCACATCTGTGCCCTGGCCTGTGTTGTGCTCGTAAATCTCGGCTGCTGTGGGGGTTTGCTTTTTGCAGCAGAGGTGGAGGGTTGGTGTGTTGGGACATCAGGCCTGGCCTTCTTGTCAGGTGTGGTGGCAGTGTCTTCGTCAGCACTGTCCGAATGAGAGCCTGTGGTGGACCAAAGGAGGGAAAGGGTTAGTGATGGGGCTGTGGACATTGAGCAGGCATTGTGATGACTGCATTAATTTTGATTACTAGATGGTGCACATTGGAGGCAGTGACATACAGGTTGTCTCCCTTTTAGGTGGTAGAAGCATAGAGGCATGTGGGTGCCTACAGAAAGGGTGTGCATACTGCATGTGTACAAGGTGGAGGTCAGAACTGTCTGTATGCAGTCTTCTGCTAATGTGTCACGTTAACCCTGTCAGGCATCATTGCACTTCCCAAAAATCTGGACTTCAGTGAGTTTGGCATGGCTGGATTTAAGGCACCTACCTGTGTCACCTGATGTCGGGTCTCCTCTCTCCATTTCTCTGACCCCCTCTATGCTCTGTGCCAATGGTTACGGCACATATCTCCTCCCACGGATGCATTTTGATTGGTGTCTCTGCTTCTCCACCAGTTGCCATGCCCAGGTTTCTGTTTGCAGACAGTATACTCCTTACGCGGAGCCGTAGATCGTCCCACCTTTTCCTGCACTGTCTTGCATTGCGGGGTGTTGTGCCAACTGCACTGACCCTCTGTGGTACTATGGCCCACATGGGCTTCTTTCGTGCTATCTCCGGTCTGGTCCTCCTTGTCGAAAATACTACGTCGGCATGTTCTTGTAGTGTTTCAGCCAACATGTTAAGGTCCTCCCTAGAGAAGCGCTCTTGCCGCAGCCGATCTTCCCTTTTTTTCACAACTTTAGGCATTGTGAGGATTGATGGATGTAGGTGAAGGTTTGTAGAGGTTGTGGGGGTCAGATGTCCACTGGTTGAGGAGGATGGCAATGGATTGTGTTTTAGAAGATGGCCGCCGTGCTCTTTCCCGTTCCTGTGCGGTGATGCAACTTCCGGATCCGTATATTTGCAGTCACCGCTAATAGCGGTTCCCGTTATTTGTGGTCACCGCTACTAGCGGTGGTCGCTGATATCGATGGCTAGGGTGGCGGACGTGCTATTTGCATGGCATACGATGCTGGTAAGTGGCGTTTTTTGGATGTTACCGCCATGGCAGTGATTACATTACCGGCATGGTGCAATGCTCGTGCCCGAGAAGTCGTAATGTGCCGCTTTTAGCGGTATCTGACCAGCACGGACATGTTAATTGCGCCATGCCGGTAATGTCCATTACTTACCGCCAGGGTCGTAATGAGGGCCAATGTATCTTTTTTTTACACAGAAATGGCTCGCACGCTGGAGTGGCTTGAAGAAAATTTTCCCTGGGAGGAAATGAGTGAAAACAGTGATACTAATGGTAGACACTGCAGTTTTCGAAGTAAGCCAATTAATACACATTATTTTATATGTACCTAACACATTTTATTTTTAACATAACATACAGAAAATAAGAATAATACTTAAATAGTACACCATGTACTAATAGAACAACAAACAGACACTGTGGAAAATCATCTACAGCATTTAGAAGAAAAAATTCATCCATTAATGACCAATTTCATTATTTTGAAGAACTTTGTAGAAAACCATATCATGGAAAAAAATTAATACCACTGTACGACGTGCACCTGTACCCCTTCTCCATGTCCCAGTCAACCATCCCCAAAAAATCCCCATCACCAAAAACATTATGATGAGACCTCAATCCCTTCCTCCCATACCATCTAACATGTAGAAACCCCTAATTACCCAGTATATGTCTCAATTTCTGCTCCCCCCCTCTCTTCCATAATTTCTATATTTTTGTACAATAAATAAAGTATTATGTATACTGTTCCAATATTTCTCTGTGTTTTTTTTAAAAAAAGGGAAAAAAAAGTTGTTAGGGTGTCCGCAGATGGCGCGGCTGTCCGGGATGTCCACAATTAACCAAAATGGGGTGTCCTAAGGACAATATGGGCCTCATAACGAGCATGGAGGTAATGCAAAAAGGAAGGCGGAGTGGTATTACCGGCATCGCTAACGGGTCCGTGTCATTACAAGCCGACAACCCAGCTATACCACCACCGCCCGTACCGTGCCCCTTCTTACCGGCATGTGCGCATACATGTGCCCCTTCACGGCGGAAATACCAGTATGCCACTAACAGGAGGACATCACAAGTTACGCGGGTAGGCACTAACCGGCATCCCGAAGGCAGTAAATAGGGCCTTCACGATGGCGGCAATACAGGCATCGCGGACCACCCATAAATAGCAACCTGCAGTGTAGCCAACTGCCACAGGTGCACACAATCACCACAGGTGGAGTCAATGGAGCCTGTCCCAGTACAAAAGGAGCACACACCACACCCCTTCCTACACCAAAATGATCCCACTAGCAGTTGCAATCCTGGGGCTGGAGACCATGCTTGTACTGCTACACCAGCAACAACAACTACAATTACAACAACAGGCAGCACAGAGGAGACACAGGAGAAGAAGGAGGGAGAGACAGGTCCAGCAAGTCCCACCAGTGCAGCCATTGGTACCACGTAGGTTGCCCCAATTCCTCACATCAGAGCCAGTCCATTCAATCTAATTACTGATCAGATCCACTCCCTGTACATGTTGGACCGGGACACCAGCACCAACATAGTGGACATGAGACATGACGACTTCGTCAGCCTAATAGAAATACGCACTTGCATCCTCTCTATACTGAAGGTAGTATCTGTGCTCCACTTCTTGGCCACAGGCACCTACCAGCACACAGTGGGGCAGCTGCATGGCATATCACAACCTCTCTTTTCACGAATGCCGACCCAAGTGCTGGATGCCCTCCTGAAGCATGCAAGCACACACATATCCCTACCACGGACTGCCCAGGAGCTTGCCGACACTTAAGTTTGCTTCCACACAGAGCAGGCATGCCCAATTGTATTGGTGCCCTCGACTGCACCCATGTAGAATTGGTGGTCCCTCATGCCATAGAGTCGGTGGACCACAATCGTAAGCAATACCACTCCATCAATGTGCAGATGGCATGTGACTCCAGCAAGATCATCACACATTGTTGTGCCCAATATCCCGGATCCACACATGATGCCATGGTGTTGCGGAACTCCACGCTACCCCGCTAAATGGAGCGACATGCTGGACGACGTTCCTGGCTGCTTGGTAAGATGCCTGACAGGCCAATGGCAGTGCAGTGGGGGGGTCAGACTGGGGGAGGCTCATACTCCACCTTGGCGAGAATGGGTGGTGAGTGGTCAATGCACATACAGCGAAACACTGTAGCCCTGAACATCCCAACCTGAACATGACACATCAATGCCATATATCAGACCAATGCTGCACAGCAATGACAATATGGCAGACATACACGCAGGCCACCATGGGAATATCAAGCGATGGATGACAGATCATGATCACCCCTGTAGCAATTCCGCTATTGGGAATACATACAGAGTACCACACATCACCAACATGGGTGTTTAAACATTGTTCTGTTCCGCATCCAGAGTACATCTGCATCAGGATGCAAGTGAACACCCTGCATCAGCTGGACAACGCAATCCACACCAGCAGAACATATTACCATACACATTGTGTAAAATGAACCTGCTTGCATTAATTCAGGGACATGTGCATGTGAACAACAAATAGCTGCAGCCATGACAGTGATTACTACAGATGTAATGCCAGAAATTGAGTCACACATAGCTCATTGTGCTCCCATGCAGGTGATGGTGGCTATCCCTTGAAGCCGTGGCTCCTCACCCCTGTTCGGTCCTGCAGACCAGGCACGAAGAGGAGTACAATAGGGTTCATATCCGTACCCGTGTTGTGATCAAGCAGACCTTTGGCCTGGTGAAGGCACGTTTCCGCAGGCTCAGCAGGTCTGGTGGAACACTGCTTTACGGGCCTGAGAAGGTGGATAAGGTCACCTTGGTCTGTGCCATAGTGCACAACATGTGCATCCGGTGGAACTCACCCCTGCCACCTGACATTGACCAGCAACCACTGGGTGAAGATGGGGATGATGAAGGATAAAAGTGGTACATCAGCCATGTGCCAATGCACATGACAGACGTGCTGTGTGCCAATCAGTGATGGACATTTTCGTTTGAAGCACTGTGATGAAGAGGGTGCATCAATTCCCATTCACTGTGCACTGGGATCAGGGAACTCTTGGCAGTGTACACTGTTTGGCATTAAATTGTGAACATCAATAAGCAATGTCCTGTCATGTTATTTGTTTCCAGATAAGATGTAATTATCAATGAAACTATTTACATAGATGAACAGCCCACCCATGATGCAACTGAGTCTACCCACCCACCCCCATCTCATACCACCACCCTCCACCACTCATCCCTCTACCCCCCCACACATGCCCCCACACACCCACGTCCCGGCACACAATAGGAGTTCTAACAGCCTCCATCCCGCATGTCTGTCCAGCTACAGTCGGCCCTTTTCGCATGGAGGCTGTGTCTCCCCTGGCCAGCGCATGGTGCGTAGTGACCTAAGCACTGGGCTTGTCTGAGTTGAGTTTACAGGGGTACTGCTCATGGATGGCGGGGGTTGTGACTCGCCAGCTGCTGCAGGACAGTGTGCCATGGTGGCAGCCAAATGTGTTAGTGCCTGGGTCACGGATTCCATGCCCTGGCGTACCCACCTGGCAATGCGGTTCACAGCACTGGTGAGTGGCTACCACTACTGTGATGAATTGTCACAACATCTTGTCCATGGACTGCTGACACTCCTCCATGCTGGTGATGTGGGCCTCTAGGTCACGTATGTCATTGAATGCTGGTGGTCGCATGGGAGCTGGAGTTGGACTGCTTTGAGGGCTGAATACGGGTCCAGCCGTCTCCTCCCCAGAGCTACAACCACAAGAACCATGTCCCAGGGAGTGCTGTGGTGTGTCCTCCATGGATGGTGCTCCCTCAGTATCCTCTGACATGTATTGCCCTGCCGTGTCAGCCTCGCCGTGTTGGACATCATCCTCTGCACTATTTGTTGCAGATTGGGCAACCTCGCCTGGGTCACTAGTGACCAGTGAGTGAGGAGCCTCACCATTGCTGGCCATTGGTGTACCCTCCTCATCCACATGAGCTGTCTGTAGTGGGGCAGAGGTCATTTTGTCTGTGTGTTGAGGGCAGGTGTGCCTTGTGGCAGGTGAGCAGTGATGGCACCCAATTTCCCAGATCGGTGCACATTCCCATATGTCGGCGGTGGATGCTCCTCAGGTCATACCGCCTGTGGCCCCTGTTTACTGGACCGATGTGGCATGGGGGTGCTGGTTTTCATTCGCCCGGCCCCTGACGTGGATTGCCTGGTGCCATCATCTTCCCCTCTGCTACCCTGTGGTACTGTTGGCTTTGTTTCTGCAGTGGGACTGTCATCGCTGTCTGATACTGTGCCTGTGTGGGATGGAGAGGCAGGGCATGAGTCATGGGTGTAGGGATATCCTACATATATTTATGTAAGTACATTTTGGATCTTGTGTATTGCTGTCTGCATGTTGGAGGGGCAGACATGGTGCTTACAGGTATTGGGTATGTGGTGCAGTGTCTGTGCGTCCTTCTAGCACATCCATGTTGTGCATGCAGTTTGCTTGGTGGATTATGGGTGTGTCGTGGATTGCGTGTGGTGGACATGCCTCAGGGTCTGCGAGCCATGTGATGTGTCTCTAGGGGTCAGGTGTACACTTGGTGGTGGAGAACACCACATCTGCATGCTGGGCCAGGGTGTCAGCCAGCATGTTTAGCTCCTCGTCAGAGTAACGTTGTTTGCGAAGACGAGGTGTGCCTTTGAGGGTGGACTGTGTCATTTTCTAGCAGGATGGAATCTCAGTTTTGGATTTCAGTGTCTGTAGCTATGGGATTGCAATGTATTGTGATTTTCAAGATGGACGACGGTGCATTTCCCATTCTGGCGCAATGACGTTATTTCCGGGTACAGTATTATGAACCTGGTATTTGCATGATGGTATTTATGGGTCCGTTGTTAAGGCTCTGCTCCTGGGCAGAGGCAGTATCAGCGGGTTCTGTTTGGAGGGCATTTTGTGGCATGGCGGTGCAGCCATTACCGGCATGGGGGTTTGCGTGTGCTCGCGCACTCGTTATAAGCCACTATTAGTGCTGTCAAGGGTGCACGGATGCGCTAATACCACCATGCCGGTAATGACTGCGTTTTTAGAGCGATTCTCATAATGAGGCCCTATGTCTGTTCACACTGTCCGCAATCAAAATGGAGGTGTCCTTAGGACACATAATATGTCTGCATGTCCGTAATTAATCAAAATGGGGTGTCCTAAGAGGAGCCCTCCTGTTCGTATTGTTCACAATCAAAATGGAGGTGTCCGTAGAACACATAACCCGTCCGCATGTCCACAAAGTTGTGACGCACCTTTAATTAGTTTGGGGACCCGAACCCTGTCCGGCAGACACTTGTGTGCATGCGCATCCCACCCTCTGGGTCCTATGAACATTGCGCCTCTCTGTAACTGTCCACCGCACGTGTGTCGCACATTTAATTAGTTCTGGGACCCAACCCCTGTCCGTAGAACACCTGTGCGCATACGTGCAATCGACCCTGCTCATTCGGTGTCCTATGGACAGCTGAGCCATTCGCAAAAGTGTCCGCGACGTCATCATGTGACCGCACACACGCTAAGCACAGGTCCTTGTCCGCGGACACAGTCTGAGTCCCCATACACTAAAAAAACGTGCTTTTTTGAGCAATCCAAGGTATTTTACTGAGAAACTTCACCCTTGCACGTTTCTCAGACCATGTCCCTAGCAATCTGGATATTTTTTGGAACTATTTGAGTCCTTTTTGGTGTTGTCCGCAGAGCGCGCACCAGCACCCATATGAAAGACCTCACCCCAGAGCTGCTTCTCATTAAGTTTTTGGAGTTCCAGGACAGACACTGCTCCACATTGCTGGATTGATATTACCTGGCTGCAGATTGCTCACTTTGTTGTGCCTCCTGACACATTTGAGATGGCATCCATGGCTGCTGCTGCTCCTGCTGGTGCTAGTTCCGCCTCAGCACCACCCTCACCCCCTCCACCACCACCACCTCCCTAAGGGTCTGTAGAGGGGAACTAACGTGAAGATGCAGAGACTGATGAAGAGGAGGACAAGGTTGAGGTAGTGGAAGTCCCTACTACTCACAGCCCCTGTGGATCTTGGGTGTGGAGGCTGTTTACCACTGCTGGAGGGGTAGCCAAAGCTCGTGCACACAAGGTGCACTGCACTGAGTGCCAGATGGAGTTCAGTTGTGGCAAACCAGATATGTACAGTTACGGGACTACCTCCATGTGGGGACACCTAATATCGTTCCTGTGATGGTGGAAATGCATCGGAGGGACAGGGCCTCCGTATGCTTGTTCTTTACTGCCTTTTTATCGTGTGTTCTGTCATATTTTCCGTGCAGGAGTTCATGTGGGACTCCTGGCGGTGCAGCTCTCTCTCTTTTGGTTTGGTGAACAGACCCGTGGGATACCCTTACGGCACCTATGGGTGGGGGTACAACCCTGTGCCCCTAGTGTATGTTTTTGGGCACCTGTGGGTGGCCCGCAGAACAGGGTACGGGCGGGTGGCAGCTCCATGCTGAATCTGGCAGGTGTGCTGAGTATCCTCCATTTTGGGATACCCCGGCCCTGCCATTGGAATCAGTTGATTCCTGATGGAAAACAAAATGGCCCCTGTGGCCTCTTGCTTTCTATTACCTATTACCTTGTTTCCCCAAACTCCTGGGAAGCCCTGACTCTGTCCCTTCCCCCTGACTGGCTGTTGGGTGGAAGTTCCATATATGGTGTTGTTGTGAAGTAAAGTCCAGACTGACTGGAGCCCTCCGAGTGACTGTATGTTGTGGGTACGCCCTGTGGGTGGGACCTGGGTGAATGGAGTGTGTGACCAATATGCACTTCTTGTTGTGACTGTCTGGTTTCTGGTGGTTTCTGGTATGAGAGACAAAGACTGAGACAGCCCTGGCCATAACTGGCCTGAATGCAGTGTGTAGTGTTGAATGGCTGGGTATTTGTCCCAATCCACATTCCTTGTTGTGAGTGTCTGAGAGGGAGGAGGATGGCCTGAATGCACTGTGTGCCTGATTGGCTGACTGACTGCATGAATGCACTTCTGTATGATTGGCTGCTGAGAGTGACCCAGTAGTGTGGATGAGAGACAAGATAGTATATCTGGGGACATCTCACCACTGGAAATCGTTCAGAAGCTGTGTCTACACTTTAAGAGTAACTGGAACTGCTGATCCTTGACGCCCAGCTGGAAGACGAAGACTTGCTGTTGCATTTGCTTCGACCTAATCTGAAAGATGCCGAACTCGTCAAGGACTGATCCGAGAGAGGAACTGGTAAGGCGCCCTCTTCCCGTGCTCCGAGGGACCATCGAGCACCACTAACCTTCGCCGAAGCTCCCTGGAAGTCAGACCCTCGAAAGGCTGCCGACCCGAGACGGGACCACTGAGGAGAACGAAGCAAAGCACCCGGACTTCGCTGCTGTCGAAGTCTATTGCCGTCGACCAGGGTTCGCAGTTTTGTGTAACCGCTGGAGGCCCGTTGAAGTTATGTTGCCCAGCCGTGGGGACCACTTGATGCCGTGCTGCAGACGACCGGAGCCGCACGCTCCTTTGCCTAAGAACATTTGAATCCAAGGACTCCCTTGTCCGCAACGTCGACCGCTTTTACCTGCCGGAGAAAGTCGAGGATGACCAACGCGCCGAGGAGAATCCGCCGGTGGGTTTCCCGCCACCTGAAGGCCACAAAGACTTGGATCGACATCGGGGTCTCGGTACCCTTGAACTTCTCATTGCCGCCGTTGACGACAAGTTCACCATCTTCGATGCCTCTCGACGATCCGTGGCTCCTGCTTTAAAGGGAGTCACTCAAGAAGGATCCTTCGACGCGTCCTCAAAGAACTCTACTCCACCAGGTACATTGGGGGGTAAAACCTTAATAGGAGGAAATAAGGCTATTGAACAATATATGGACTGGGCTTGTGCTATATATCTTTATTTTACAGGTTGCCCAGGTGGGGGCATCTCCACACAGAACTGTGTCTATCGGTAGAGGCCAGCCTTCTGCCAATTGTTTCAACCATTTTATGTTCCTTCCTATCGCTATTGCTGGTTTCCTCGTTATTGATCTGTGTGACATTTTAACCGTACAGTTGATGCACTTTAATGAGATTTGATAACATTGGTTGTACCACTTTAGAATTGTATATAGTTATCATTGTTGATCTCCGAGTACAAAGTGCGTTATGTTGATCGTGTACATACCTTTGAATATTAATTATATAAAGACTGTGTTTTCAGTAATACAGTGTGTGGACATTCCTTTGTGGGGGTTCGGGGACTACACTGTACTTAAGAACCAGCCTGCATCACCTCCTGAGAATCTAGGCCTTCATTGCTCGACTACGTTATCAATAATAGAGAATCTTGGCTGGGGTCCTCTGTACCTCTCCTCTACCATGTAGAGAGCGGAAGTACAGACACCCCCTCCAGTCTTCACAGTTCTGCACAGGGGCTATTCAGAGGGTTGTCCCCTGGGATAAAAGTAGTACGTTGAGTTCCTCTACAGCAAGCTCTGTTTCTTCTCCTGTTACCACAAGAAACACTCTTGTGGGGCAGCGCATACCTGAACAAGCCTCGCAGACAAACGTGCTGCAGAAGACCCTTACCTTTCGAGGGTCACTGTATTGTGTATGTACTGTGAAATGTTACTCTGCAGGGGGGAACAATTTCGGAGTGCTTTTGAGGCTTCGGTCTGGGAGCATGAGAAAATTGGCCCCCTACCCAAGTGAGTCCCACCCAACCACAAATTGTGGTACCGTTATTAGCTCTAAAGTCCCTTAACGCCTGGTAAAACTAAGTTTTAAGGAAGGGACCCCGTAGTAGGGCGGTAAGGGATTACTGGCACTGGTGCTCCATCCCGCATGTCTGTCTGACTACAGTCGGACCCTTTCGCATGGAGGCTGTGACTCCCCTGGCCGGCGCATGGTGCGTAGTGACTAACGCACTGGGCTTTTCTGAGTTGAGTTTACAGAGGTACTGCTTGTGGACGGCGGGGTTGTGACTCGGCAGGTGCTGCAGGACATTGTGCCATGATGGCAGCCAAATGTGTTAGTGCCTGTGTCATTGATTCCATGCCCTGGCGCACCTGCCTGGCAACACGGTTCAAAGCACGGGTGAGTGCTTGTGTGCTGTCACGGTGGGCCTGGCGTGTGGCTTCCCCTACTGTGATGAATTGTCGCAATATCTTGTCCATGGACTGCTGATGCTCCTCCATGCGGGTGATGCAGGCCTCTAGGTCACGTATGTCATTGACTGCTGGTGGTCGCATGGGAGCTGGAGTTGGACTGCTTTGATGGCTGAATACGGGTCCAGCTGTCTCCTCCCCGGAGCTACAACCACAAGACCCATGTCCCAGGTAGTGCTGTGGTGTGTTCCCCATGGATGGTGTTCCCTCAGTGTCCTCTGACATGCATTGCCCTGCCGTGCAGCCTCGCCCTGTTGGACATCATCCTCGGCACTATTTGTTGCGGATTGGGCCACCTCCCCTGGGTCACTAGTGGCCAATGACTGAGGAGCCTCACCATTGCTGGCCGTTGGTGTACCCTCCTCGTCCATATGAGCTGGCTGCAGTGGGGCAGGGGTCATTTTGTCTGTGGGCTTGGGGGCTGGTGTGCCTTGTGGCAGGTGAGCAGTAATGGCACCCAATTTCCCAGGTCGGTGCACATTCCCATATGTTGGCGATGGATGCTCCTCAGGTCCTACCGCCTGTGACCCCTGTTTACTGGACCGCTGTGGCATGGGGGTGCTGGTTTTCATCTGCCCGGCCCTTGACGTGGATGGCCTGGTGCCATCATCTTCCCCTCTGCTTCTGCGTGGTTGTGTTGGCTTTGTTTCTGCAGTGGGACTGTCATCGCTGTCTGATACTGTGCCTACGTGGGATGGAGAGGCAGGGCATGAGTCATGGGTGTAGGGACATCCTACATATATTTATGTAAGTACATTTTGGATCTTGTGTATTGCTGTCTGCATGTTGGAGGGGCAGACATGGTGCTTACAGGTGTTGGGTGTGTGGTGCAATGTCTGTGCGTCCTTCTAGCGCATACATGTTGTGCATGCAGTTTGCTTGGTGGATTACGGGTGTGTCATGGATTGCGTGTGGTGTACATGCCTCAGGGTCTGCCTGCCATGTGATGTGTCTCTAGGGCTCTGGTGTACAGTTGGTGGTGGAGATGTCTGCACCATACAGTGGAATGTGACAGTGGTGGGGCCTGCTTCTCTGCAGTGCTGCATGTGTGTATTTGCATGCTGATGGTACTTGGGTTTGGAATTGGGGACTCTGTTGGTTTGTGTCAGTGAGGTTGGTTGCGTGTGTTCACTTTTGTGTAGTGCCAACGCTCACTCACCTTCATCAGCTGATGATGTTACTCCTGTCTCAGCACACCTGACCCCTTAAATGGGCTCCATGTGTATCAGGGAGCAACACGTTTCCTCCCACCATGCTAGCTTGATGGGCAAGGATGGTTTTCTTCCTGTTGCCTGGGCCTGTTGACGGTTGGTAGTCAGTATGTTGCGGACATTCTGCCGCAGGTCGTCCCACCTTTTCCGGCATTCCTTTGTATTGCGTGTGGTTGTCCCAACTGCGGACAACTTCTGGGCCACCTCCTCCCAGATCTGTTTCTTCTTGATTTGTGTCGCAAGGCGCAGGTCTGTGCAGAACACCACATCTGCATGCTGGGCCAGGGTGTCAGCCAGCATATTTAGCTCCTCGTCGGAGAAACGTTGTTTGCGCAGGTGAGGTGTACCTTTGAGGGTGGACTGTGTCATTTTCTGGCAGGCTGGTATCTCAGTTTTGGATTTCAGTGCCTGTAGCCATGGGATAGCAATGGATTGTGATTTTCAAGATGGACACCAGAGTATTTCCCGTTCTGGTGCAATGACGTTATTTCTGGGTCCAGTATTACAAACCCAGTATTTGCATGATGGTATTTATGGGTCAGTTGTTAAGCGGCTGCTCCTGAGCGGAGGCGGATACCTTTGAGTGTGGATGAGGTGAAGGCTGTGGTGTTGAAGCGGGTTATGGATGAGTGGCAGGAGAGGTGGGAGAGTGGGGTGAAGGGCAGGTGGATGTTTGGTGTTCGTGAGAAAGTGTCTGTGAAGGTGGATGCAGGGAAACTGGAATGGAGGAGGAGGGAGGAGGTGATGCTGAATCGGTTGAGGATAGGGCACGTGGGGCTGAATGACAGTCTGTTTCGAGTGAGGAAGCGTAAATCGAGGGACTGTGTGGTGTGTGGGGTGCCTGAGACTGTGGGACATTTTCTGCTTGCGTGTGAGAGGCATATCGAGGAGAGAGAATTCATGAAGGTTCGGATGTTTGTGCTGGGAGTGGCTGAACTGAGTGGGAAGTTTTGCTGGGAGGAGTCGGGGTGAGAGGCAGAGAAAGGAGCAGTGTGCTGTTAGATTTTGTGGGGCAGACGGGGCGGTGGGAGGAGTTATGAGAAAGTGAGGGTTGTGTGTAAGATTGGTGGGGAGGTGCACATCATCCTTTTGGATGGGGAAGAGCCTGCGCGGATCCGCCCACGCTGTCGATAATTAGAAGAAGAAGGTATCAGCGGGTTCCGTGATGCCGCTATTGGGGATTTGGGGGGCCTTTTGTGTCATGGCGGTGCAGCCATTACCGGCATGGTGGTTTGCGCGTGCTTGAGCACTCATAATCAGCCAATATTAGCGGCGTCAAGGGTGCACGGGTGCGCTAATACCCCTATGCCGGAAATGACTGCGTTTTTAGAACGATTCTCATAATGAGGCCCTATGTCTGTTCACACTGTCCGCAATCAAAATGGAGGTGTCCTTAGGACACATAATATATCTGCATGTCTGTAATTAATCAAAATGGGGTGTCCTAAAAACAGCCCTCCTGTTCGTATTGTCCACAATCAAATTGGAGGTGTCCGTAGAACACATAACCCGTCTGCATGTCCTCAAAGTTGTGACGCACCTTTAATTAGTTTGGAGACCCGAACCCTGTCCGACAGACACTTGTGCTTATGCGCATCCCACCCTCTGGGTCCCATGAACATTGTGCCTGTCTGTAACTGTCCACCGCAGGTGTGTCGCACTTTTAATTAGTTCGGGGACCCAACCAACCCCTGTCCGTAGAACACCAGTGTGCATGCACGCAATCAACCCCACTCATTCAGTGTCCTATGGACAGCCGTCCCATTCACAAACGTGTCCGCGACGTCATCATGTGACCGCACCCATGCTAAGCACAGGTCCTTGTCCGTGGACACAGTCTGAGCCACCAGACACTAAAAGTTTTTGAGCAATCCAATGTATTTTACTGAGAAACGTCACCCTTGCACATGTCCCAGACCATGTCTCTAGTGATCTGGATATTTTTTGGAACTATTTGAGCCCTTTTGGTGTCGTCCGCTGAGCACGCAACAGCACTCCTATGAAAGACCTCACCCCAGAGCTGCTTCTCATTCTGTTTTGGAGTTCAAGGAAAAGGCACTGCTCCACATTGCTGTATTGATATTACCTGGCTGCAGATTGCTCACTTTGTTGTGCCTCCTGACACATTTGAGATGGCATCCATGGCTGCTGCTGCTCCTGCTGGCTAGTTCTGCCTCAGCACCACCCTCACCCCCTCCACCACTACCACCTCCCTAAGGACCTGGAGAGGGGAACAGGCATGAAGATGCAGAGAGTGATGAAGCGGAGAACAAGGTTGAGGTGGTGGAAGTCCCTACTACTCACGGCCCCCATGGATCTTGGGTGTGGAGGCTGTTTACCACCACTGGAGGGATAGCCAAAGCTTGTGCACACAAGGTGCACTGCACTGAGTGCCAGATGTAGTTCAGTTGTGGCAAACCAGGTTTGTACAGTTACAGGACTATCTCTATGCGGCGACACCTAGTATCGTTCCACACAGGGGCTATTCAAAGTGTGTCCTCTGCGATAAAAGTAGTAGGTTGAGTTCCTCTACGGCAAGCTCTGTTTCTTCTTCTGTCACCACAAGAAACACTCTTGTGGGGCAGCACATCCCTGAACCAGCCTTGCAGACATATGTGCTGCAGAAGACCCTTACCTTTCGAGGGTCACTGTATTGTGTATGTACTGTGACATATTACTCTGCAGGGGGAAACAACTTCAGAGTGCTTTCAAGGCTTTGGTCTGGGAGCATGAGAAAACATGCCCCCTACCCAAGTGAGGCCCACCCAACATCTTCCTCTCTCCACCTGCCCTTTCTTATACCTGTGGTCGGTGCCCCTTCCTTAACCTCACTTCCCTTCCTTTCCTTGTGTGTCTTGTTAAAAAAACAAAATAAATACAAAATAACAAAAAAACAAAAAAACGCTCTTTCAGAGCTGCCTTTCACAGTTTAAAAATAGAAGTGCCAATGAAATGCTGCAGGGCCCTGTGCATTTTTAGAAGTCCGCAGACAGTAAACTGTTCCTCACCTCATAGAAGGGCAACACTTCTTTTGGAGAAAAGAATTCCCAGCCACAGGAGCACCACACATCCACATGCTTCGATGGATTAAAGATGCTCCTAAATTTGGTCAGGACAGTGATGCCACTGTTTATTAATTCATTCAGAAATATGTCACTTGTGAACTCCCTTCACAAATTACACATATTGACCTACATTCCCAAATTTTACAACTTCAAAGACACAAGTGTGGGAAGTACTGTGGGCGCAAATATAAAAACAAAGGGAAATACTACACCAAATGCCGCTTTGGTTTCCCTAGACCAGTTTCAACACATGTCAAGTGAACAGCTTCATGTCTTCAGTTAGACATAGTGTCAAGGTAAAATCACCTAAAAACACATACTGCATAAAAAGAACAGAAGGATCAAAGTACATCAATGATTACAATGCAAGCATTGCCCTCCTATGAAATGCAAACATAGATGCGCAATACATTGCAGACAATTCCACTGCAGTTGCACGATATGTTACAGCCTACTTCCCCAAAGCAATAAAAACAGAGTTCAAGGACCTCTAGGATGACATATCATCTGACAAAACACTGTCACAGAAATTGTACAGCTTAGGTATAAAAATGCTCTCCCATAGAGTATGTGGCTGCTAAGAAGCAGAAGACCGTTAAACCGGTACTGTCATGTATGAAAAATCTGACAATATAGTATGGCTAAGCCTTGGTCCTACTAAATCTAGAAAAAGTGTTCTCAAATCATATGAAGACATAGAAACAATAGCCGAAAATGATCCCAACAGCCAAGGCATTTTGAAAAACAATTTACCAGACACATGCTACCCAAACAGGAGTACCACTTTGGAAACCATGTGTCTCTACCACGTAGCCCAAAACTTCAAATACCAAAATAATATTAGACCAGATGAAAAGAAAGGTAGATACAGAGTTGTAAATTGTGAAGGCAGCTTAGTGAAACTTACCAAATGCAGCTTAATTAATCATATCAAATTGTCATTAAAAACTCCTTAACATAAAGAACTGTATTACATGTCGCTGCTACAACTATAAACCATGGAGAAAAGAAGAAGAGTTACTGGATGCATATGACTCCTATGAAGATGCTTTCAAAGCAAATCATAGCACTATAACAGACGTAAACTTTACACAGTACCAAACAATGTTGCACAATGAACACTTGGACAGCCACTAATAGCAAATAGGCAGAATTATCCATGATAGAAGTAGAAAACACCTTGGGCCTCATTACGAGTCGGGCGGTAAAGGGTTAACGGCACCGTTAACGGTGCCGTCAATCCCGTACCACCCGATTCCGAGTTCCCCTCACGGGACCCGCTCTGCACGTCTGGTCTCACCAGACGTGCAGAGCGGGTTCCGCAAGGGGAAGAAGGAGCAAACAACGGGCCATCTCATAATGGCCCGTTGTTTGCTCCCTCTCCCATTCCCATTCAGCCCTATCCGGGCTGAAATGGGAATGGGGAAGGACCGTATCCGGGTCCTCGGAGGGAGGAATTACCGGGCCTTCCGACCTCGGAATGGCCCGGTAAGTCCTCATTCTGAGGACCCGGACCCGGATAGCGTCAATAGCGGCACGGCTACCACCGAACTCGTAATGAGGCCCCATGTGTCAGTATGAACAAGCTACCTCAACTAAGGTAATCTCCCTTATTTTTGTTATTGGGGGATCTGTTAAACCACTCTCCACTATTTACTTATCAAAAAACCAATTTTTATTCGATATCACAAAATATATATTTACATAGACATAAAAACAGAAAATAATTATTCGCGATTTTCAAAACACAATTCAAACACAGGATTATCTGTGATGGATTCTTTGTTGTCAATGCTACGAGTTACATCAAGTTGTAGCTGTTAGATGTTAAACTTCAGTTGTTCTCTAGTCTTATAAAATAGACTACATGTTTCGGCCCTTGTGTAAAATTGGGCACTATCTCTAGTGGTTGTTGAATCCGTGATTTTACAGCCTTCTTCAGGACAGGTAAATTTCTTCAGTATAGTGATACTATTTTTGTATACCCCATATACAAATATGCACATATCTAAAAAGAGAAAACATTTAAAACAGCATGTTATCTTTTGGTAGTAGTTTCAAAACGTCTATACATCTCCCTTAAGTTTCTAATACTACTCAAATGCAAAACTCATTTTTATTCATTCATTAGTTTACATAATGTTGGAGCAAATGCACATATCTTATTTTATACACTAGAGATAATTTAAGAGGAGAACACTTGTCCAAAACCTTGTACACTACGTAATTCACCATAACACTATTCTTGCATACAAATCTTTGTAAAAAAATGGAGAACCAAAGTACATCACTCAACCCTTACTTACATTCAATATAGGCGTGAGTGCACACCGACCCAATTGTAGCCTGTGCTGTTTATAATTTCAAGGAATTGTTGTTAACCAATAACCAGGCAATTTCTTATCTTAATTGGATGTATCATTCCACCCACAATTACATTTATTTTGGCATCTAGAAAAAAGGGGGGAGGGAAGGTACTAAAAGATTTTTCAAAATTACCAACCTCATACTCTATGCCTTCTCTAGAGATATCTACCACATATCATATTAATTCATATTATTTGTTTCTACCAAAAGAAGACTCTATGGGCCTCATTCCGAGATTGGTGGTAGTCATGGCGCTATTTGCACCATGACTGCCATCAGTAACGGGTCCGACACCTGTGTAGTTCAATGGGGATTTACTGGTGTAGTCTGACCCTGGTGGGACCGGTAAGTCCCCATTGAACATGCCATTCCACATTTCCATTTGAGCCCCCATAGGGCTCAATGGGAATGGGGAGGGCGCTAATAAGGGGCTTACGACTTGCAAGCCCGTTATTAGCGCCCTGGTCCCTTAACAGGACCTGGAATAGGGTGGTAAGGGATTACCGGCACCGGTCTCCTTACCGGTGCCCGGAATCCCTTACCGCACACCTTGAAATGACCCCATATGTCTCTTAATGAGATCCGGGAGAGTAACTTTACAAAACGTTATTTCCTTTCTACTTGACTCCCTCCAAAAGGGGTGTGTAAAAATGTAATCCGAGTTTGAACCCATCTTTATTTTTCTGGGTAACTCTTACCTTTATACACTGAACATTGGGGCTTGAACATGTGTAGATACTCCACATCCAATCTCGTCACCCAGCCAAGTATGTACAAGCTACAAAAGATTTCACTGTACTGAAATTACAACTGAACAATGAGCAGCGTAGCATTTTCCAAGAAATAACAAAACAAATTGAATATGGTGTGCAACATGAAAATAAAAACTGTACCTGCCAAAATTACAAGCCTATACTGCTATACGTGAGTGGTGAAGCTGGTTCAGGCAAAACATTCTTAATCAAAATCATCAGCAAGTTCCTTCAACAACTGACAAAGAACAAACTGCCAGTTTTTGTAACTGGCCCAACAGGTTTAGCTGCCAACCACATAGGCGGTGTCACTTTACACTGATTACTACTCCTTCCAGTAGAACACCAAAGCAAATTGGACTATTACAAACTTACCACAGAAGCTGCAATGGAATTATGCAGAGTTTTCAAACAAATGAAAATGCTGCTAATATATGAGGTGAGCATGGTCTCCAACCTAATGTTGGCTTTGATTCACCTCAGATTACAAGAGGTCCTCAAAACAGACTACGATGAGCTCTTTGGAGGAAAACACATTATGGTTTTCGGAGATCTTCTTCAATTGACACTAGTGAAAGCTGAACCTATTTTTAAAACCTTAGGGCCCAAACTGTGCCATAAAATGCTTGGCAGCATAGGAAATGGCAACCTTTGGCAACATTTCCAATACAGAGAATTAACTACAGAGAATTAACTGAAAACATGCGCCAGTCTGCAGACCTCACATACGTCAACATTTTAAAAAGTATTAGAGTTGGTGTACTATCTCTAGAAGCACAATCAATATTAAAAACCAGGCACACCTGTAGAGGAGGTCCCAGACATGGCCTGCACCCATCCCCCTCATTTCGAGGCACCAGGAACGTGCTCGCCAAGGTATGTGACGTATGAAGAGCAAATGAATTTACCAAGAGCTGTAGTGGGACTCTGCCCAGTGTACATCAGAAGATCCATACCGGTTGAAGCACCCATAACCAGACAACCCTGGGCAGCATGGTACCCTATCAGACAGCCATACCAGCCGCTGATACGAAATGAGGAGTACCCACACACGGTCCACAAAGAGACCCCAAAAGCATTAACGGAAGGCCAGAGGAAATGAGACAAGGGCCTGAACAGATTCGAGAATGAACAAGAGCAGCTATCGAAGATAACACGCCAGTGCAAGTAGCTACGAAATTGAATGGAATAGGCACAGAGAGGAGACAATGTTACAATGCCAGGAAACAGAGTTACGAGAAAAGATGGAAGCAACCGTCCTGTTAAACGTATGTAAATAGGCTTGAAACGCAAGATGCTAAGAAATCGACATGGCTTGCAATGCTTAGTAAGAAGATAGAGCGGCAAGCGGCAACCGTATATCTACCTCAATAAGGCACAGTATACAAGTGCGACTCCATTTTGTAAAAGCAGAAAAGGTACCGAGGTGGCCAGAGGCCTGCCAGGCCAAGTTACGAAACCCAGCCTAAGGCAAGAGAAGGAGCAGAATCGAAACTCAACAAAGAGCGGCTCATGCCTGGAAATCAAGGTCAACCGGAGAAGGGGAGGAGAGCGTCAGCTCAGAAGACTCCAACTTCAGAGCATAACAGCCTGCCCCATGAAAGTCAAGATAAGGGGGGCCCATGCAGGTGGCTAGGCCGACACAGAATTAAATGCACTAAAAGCTGGAAACTGAAGCAGATTCACAGTGAACTAACACGTGACCAGCCAGGTGCGAAGAAGTACCATCGCCTGATGTCATCCAGGACCCGATGATGCCATAACTTTTCCCGATAAGAGACTACAGTTTTGAGGCCATCCTTATCCAACTAATTGACATGTGGCCCTAAAACACTGATTGATGGAAGGGAGGCAGTGTGAAACTTGGGACACCAGGCACAGGGGTGTCTATTCTGCATGCTGCTAATTAAAGTGGAGATTTATGTTTAGGGGTATAACTTGCCCAATCACAATGGACCATGTAATCTAGGGTCCTATAGACACTGTAGCCAATGAGACGTCGTACTTGTAGTGACATCAATCACGTGTGATATAGAGGGATGGGCTTAGACGCCCACCCGATAAGAGGTATCCAATCCACATGCTCCATTATCAAATACAGATATAACACCTATATTTAAGTTACCTTTCCTAACCAATTATATTGCATGATGATTTTTTATAGAAATTAGACATCACTAATGACAATTTGTGCCTATAAAAACTGCTGTTCAACTGAAGTTCGAGGAAGTCGGAGCGAGAACGGTGATCGCACTACAGCTGATTCCCATTTGTTTCCCTGTTTGATGTATGTATCATTAAATGGACTTCCCTTTGCCAAAGTACTGAGTCCTCGTTATTGAGTCGAGTTGGAGTAAGTGAAACCTGCACCCCTCTGTTCTCACATGGTACAGCTATCTTGTCTTACAAGTTCTAGAGGGTGAGTGCTGACCAATGGGCCCGTCAGTGAATTCCTCTCCTCGTGAACACACACACCCATGCACTCTATGGCCATAACTCATGTGCTACTGATGTCATGGAACAATTAGCACAAAAAAATGTCAATCGTATGTCCTTGATGCCAACTCTTGCAAGCTGTTCAAAATTCAATGAAACAATGTTGAAAAAAGAAATGTAACCAATAATTGAAATTTGCTCCACAGATAAACTCGACGTACATGGTATGACACTACCCATGTGTCAACAAGCTACAACAAGACTTAGTACCTAAGAAAACTCTATCTCCAACACAGCTGGTTTGGATAAAATATTAAAATTATCTTTAAACTGTAGAGTAATACTTAAACGTAACCTTGATGTGTAGCAAGGACTAGCTAATGGAGCACTTGGTACAGTTGTTGGCTTTCAAACATACCCACGTGACAGCAACATTCAATTTGTCAATATTCTCCTTGACAAACTATCTGAAGTCAAAAGGATAGGATGCTCAACAGCCCGCTTTCTTCTTTTGAAAGACATGTATGTTCGCAGAGAACAATTTTCACTAACTCTAGCATACACAGTTACCATTCACAAATCACAAGGTCTTACCCTAGATAAAGCATTAATAGATATTGGTAGCACAGTCTTTAAAGAAGGCATGAGCTATGTAGCACTATCACGCTTACATACACTTGAAGGGCTATTTTTAATCAACTTTGATGCAAGTAAAGTAAATGCAGATATTCCTTGCATTCTGGAATACAATAGGCTGCGTTCACTCTACACCCACCATCTAAAAACCTATCCTGTTCCACAAAAAGCAAAACGTGGTAAAAGAAAACTACTTCAAACTCAAATGATACAGGATATCACTGCATACTTCATCAAGTACCACATCCAAAGAATAATCTACTGGTCAAAGTAACTCAACTACTTCTTCAAAGAAGCAACACACACTCCGAACAAATTACTTCGACACAGAACTGTCAGGTCCATTCAAATTTTCAAATATAACTGCTGTAAATTGCTATGCAAAAGTAGCAATAAATATTCTATTCCAATTGCCACCAATTTTTGAGAACATTTACTTACACAGTACAGACCAATTGTGTTTGCAAATGTTAGTCCTTCATAGAAAAGCAACCGACAATCCTGACAACACTTACAGTGTTCATGGAATAAGGCAAGAATTGGACTACTAAACTGGAATGGTCAAATTCACTATAAACTCACAAGAAGATCCACAAGAATGTCTAATGTACTTACTACAAGTATTGGAAAACAAAAACATACCTATAAATGAAATCTTCCAGATTTCATACGTGTGGAAACATACATGCACTCTCTGCAGCCATGTGGCACAGGAACAAGTCCCTAATGAACGCTCTGTGTATGTATCCATACCTAAGTGTGAATCCATTCCATTTCAGCAAGTTGTACAAAATGCAAACCATGGCAGATTATGCACTACCTGCAATTCAGATAATCTCTCCTCCTTACAAATACAGACACATAGTAAATATGTAATAGTAATGCTTTTATGTTACAATGCAGATGGTACCAAAAACAACTGTAAGCTGGTGTCCGGTCAAAGGATCGAATTCAAAGGATCGACGGGTCAAAGGATCGACACAAAAGGATCGACGGGTCAAAGGATCATTTTTTTTTAAATTATTTATTTTTTTGGGGGGTTTTGTTTAGGGATAAAAGTGTTTTTTACCACAAAAACGGTGGTTGGGCCCCCCCCCAAAAAAAGAGGAAAAGTGAAAAAAAATTAAAAAGATATTCGATCCTTTGACTCATCGATCCTTTTGTGTCAATCCTTTGACTCGTCAATCCTTTTTTTGTCGATCCTATGACTGGGAACCCTGTAAACTGACTAGATTTACACATGGTCAAGTATCACTTGGTAAGAAAACGTTCACAACAATAGGTATAATCTACCATGCAGGAACCGCAACCAATGAAGGTCACTACACTGCATATATAAAAAAGAATTGTGGATGGTTCAAATGTAATGATAGTACCATTACTTTACAGCAGAGATTACCAGCAAATCTTGTAAATGCTTACTTAATATTCTTAAAACCAAAATTTAATACATAATCTGTGTATGAACATAAGCAAAACTTCAACTTCAAAACTATGCGCAGTTAGAATACGCCAACATGTATCTAACTGCCCCACGATTCTGCAACAATCAAACAGATAAATAAATACCACTAAAAGGTAACAAGAAATACAGAGTTAGAATATGCCAACAGGTATCTAACTGCCCCAAGATTCTGCAATAATCTAACAGATAAATAAATACCACTAAAATCAAACAAGAATCATACAGTTAGAATACGGCAACAGGTATCTAACTGCCCCAAAAATCTGCAACAAGCCAACAGATAGAAGATTAGCAAGAAACAAGAAATAAACAGTAAACAATGAAAGAAATATATTGTACCACAACATAGAAGGTTTTTTTTTAAGACCAGCATGGATTTTTTTCCCACAGGCCAAATGATTTAGAAAACAAACACAGAAAATGAGCACATTGTGCAGTACACTGGTTTGAACTATAGTACTTGTAAAGTACTAAATATGAGGGTAAAAAAATACAGACATATCTATTATACAATGCAATAGTCCTTGTTACAAACTCTACAATCTTAACTGCATAGCCTAGCCAAAACTTCACATACAAACTCTACAAATGAAACAGTACACAAACTTTTGGGTTGTGGATATCTGATGGGTGTTTGATTCTATGGGTGTGTTATGCTGCGGTGCTTGTGGCCAGGACTTAGAGTCTCGCTTGCATGGCCTACGGCCTATGGCCTTCAGGAATGCCATTTGACTGTGGTATGTGGGCTGCTTATAGGGGATATTAATTACAATCAATGCTCTACTAACAAGCCAAAACCAACATCATATTAAAGTAAAATATCCAGTAGTGCATTTATTATGTCCACGGACATCCACGAAGACCGCAGACATGGCGAACATATCAGGGGCACCTGCCACCTAAACAAATACAGTATTCGACCCATCTCTTACTCCTCAACCCTCCCCAAGCAGTCCTGCACACCAACACACTCCCCAAAATTGCATTTTGCCTCTGTTTGCTGCCGCGCTTTCGGTGGATCCAAGATGGCGGGGCGCATTGAAACAATGTGACGCACCTCAAGCCTCACTCCAGCCAATCGGCGGAGACGTTGTAGACATGACACAAGCCAATTAGGCAATCCATGTCCTGTCCACGGAGCGAAAAAAAGTATATCGCCCACTCTGAATTTTTTTGCAAAGTTTGGTGAGGTTTGGTCCAGGGGAGAAAAGTTAAAGGAGGGGTCCCAAAATTTCTTATTTTCCCATAGACTGAATGGGGAAAAAACTTTGCTCACGCCTAGAGACCAAACCGCTGGATGGATTTTCACCAAATTTGCAGCAGGAGCAGCGGCTTGATCCCAAAAGCGAACTTTTGTAAATTTGGTGAACAGCTGTCTGGTAGTTTTTTCTAAAACGACCAAAAAGTAGGTCACACAAAATTTGTGATATCTATGTCTGCTCCGCAGACGTACTTCCCTTTTCGCTCCGCAGACAGGACACCGATTGGCTAATCGGCTTGCGTCATGTTCGTGAACATGAGACGTGTCTGTTGATTGGCTGGGATGAAGCGTGAGGTGCGTTGGATTGTTTCGATGCACCCGCCATCTTGGATCCATGTTTGGTGTCCGCGGACATTGCAGTAAAAACATATTAAAATACACAACATTGCACTTGTCAAACTTATCAAATAATCTCTGGGGAGGTGAGGGGTGATGAGGATGGGATGGGATATGGCTGCAAGAAGCAAAAAATGGGTGTTTTTTTGTCGCGAAAGTCCAAACAGTTAGGATGTTTGTGAACAGTCCTGTGTAGGAACGGAAGAAGTGGTTGATTCCATCTTCGCCTTCACACAAAGCAATTGAGAAGATTGTGTTTGATAAAAATCTCAAGAGAGCTGACTGGTCTCACAGCATTTTGTCACACAGTAGATTTGGAGGCGTTCCACAATATGTGCCTAAAATACAGGTCAAAGAGATTGCATTTCGGTATTCGAGGGATGGAGAAGTATAATCATGGAATTGCGTGCGATTTTGTTCAGAGTACACATATATTGTGAGAAAAAATTGCCAGCGTGCCCTGTCCACCTAAAACAGAGCTTGTGAAACAGTTTAAATCCAGGTACAAATGATTACCATCTGTTTTTTGATCAACAATGTTTTTAAGAAGTGTCCAAATAAAGCATCCACTTTATATGTTAAAATGTTTCCTCTTTGTTAATTCTTTTTTCAAATATTCCACTTTTTACAATTGTCTTATAATCCCACAAAAGGGATGAGACCTAGGCTACATAAGTGAAGGAGTCTGTGACCCAAGCATAGATGGGGCTATTACTAGAAACACTTTTTTGTGTACCCTCTACTTCAATGTTGGAGTAGGGCGCATTCTGTCATTGCAAAGTTTCCCTACCCATTAGCTGCGCCACGATCATTGAGCGAAGCAGCCCTGACATTTTTTGCTACTGTGCATGTGCACAGGGCCCGTCTTAGACCAGATTGCACCCCAGGCATGAAGCATCATTGGCTCCCCCCAAAATGTTGGCAGAGGTGCTAACGTCAGAGAGATGGGGAGGGGCACACTTACTTGTGTGGGGGCGTTTACCTTCTTTACACATTCTAATGAGACTATTCTAGTGCAGCTTCAATGTTACAATCAGTTACATCTCTCTTTCACTTATAAAACCACTCAGAAACCACACACTTAAGCTCTGCTGGGAAAATGAACGGCCTCCTGCCCCTACACTTACAATCACTCCCCTGACAAGCAAGACTGAACACCCACCTGATTTAAATTGCCTACAAATGTATGCCTACGATTGCAGGTGCAAACAATAAAATGTTTTACATTGCCAAATGCTGGTCATTTGTTAAATGTGTTGAAGCCAATACCATTTATTTTCTGTGCCTTGTCCTTCTACGGCTCTGTTCGTCTTACCAAACATGATGAACGGGAGAGGTGTGATCGCTGGACTCTAAAATGTCTTACTAAGATAAGGGGAGGGGATCATGGGGATTGATGTGTTTTGCTTAAGATTCCAGCTCTCAGATCTGCATCACTGAAGCTGATCATGGTATTTGGCTCGGCTCTGCTTGATTCACTCAAGGTGAGGGGTTGGGTGTTGTGTGGGTGGGTGGTCATTCTAACCAGTGGCTGTGCCCAC
Source organism: Ambystoma mexicanum (assembly GCF_040938575.1). Lineage (NCBI taxonomy): Eukaryota > Metazoa > Chordata > Amphibia > Caudata > Ambystomatidae > Ambystoma > Ambystoma mexicanum. The sequence continues at coordinate 307,974,690 of NC_090936.1, forward strand.
CATTTATCCACACCCTCTCATTTGTGTGTGATCTCGTGCTGTGCCTGTGTGTGCCTCGGCATGTGACTGGGTGCAATACAATGATGGGTGCAGCTTTGTGTCTGTGTGTGTCCTGTGCAGTCTCTTAGCAAATCCAAGCAGCATGGGGAAGCCTGGCTTGTGGCACATTTAAGACATATTGCAGAGTGTTAGGGAAGCAGGACGACCCACAAAATATATAACTGAATGTGGGTGCTGTATCACTTCTTTGTACAGTGCTTTTAGACTGCAACCTTCACTAATTTTCAAGTTGATTGCATTATTCCAGTGACAACGCAGATGTGAGGCATAAACGCAAATGGTGGACTACATTTGCGAATGCCTGTTCCTCTATATTGCTTATATTGGTTGCCCAATATTTATTAATATTAAATAGAAGCAATTTCAGGTTATTTTACTCTCTTAATTAAAACGCTTGATGTTTATAAATTGATGTGCTTGTTCTACACCAAGAGCACGGCAAAGAAAGGGCTATTCATCTCTGTGTTAAAATGTAATTAAAATAATAATGGAGTCATACTGGCGCCCCCTAGAGCCTGGCACCTCAGGCAGCCACCTGCACTGCCTGATGCAAAGACCGGCCCTGCACGTGCATAAGAATTACAGTTCTAATGGATGCCATCTATGAGCACTTAGAATTGTAGCGTCAGCTTCCGTATCCCGTTTAGAGTTGATCATACTACATAGCAATGTCCTTGGAAGCAAATTGTGTACTACTTTCCACATCGTTTTCTCTCTGTTGACATTGTTTCATGCCTGTGCTAATCGTTACTTTAAACTCTATGCCAAATTAATAAGTCAATAGATAAATTGTAATAAAGATCGGCTAGTGAGACACATTTCTATTATGTTTTCGAAACAGGTACATCCTGCCATTCTGCGATTTTCATAGATTCCAGGTGCCAACTGAAGGGTTCATTAACCGACAGCTGCAGATACTTGTGAACAACTGGATATATTTGACTATTTTTTGGGACGATCGCCAAGAGCCCATATGCCCTTATGCTGTACTAGTGATTAGGAGAAACATAACATCCTTTATGGTGGTCTAGCCCCAAGTTGATGCAGAAGCCCTGGAATTCACTGTGCGACCCAATCGCTTCTTTTCCCCAAAACGAACACCTTGTGTACGCAAAAAGAACAACGCATGACTCACGATAAACATTTTGAGATCGCGAGCAAAGAAACACATTTCCAATTGGATTGATTATGGCAATAGCCGGATGTTCTCGGAGCGTTCATTGTGAAATAAAAGTACTTTACAAATTGTACAGTCTTGTTGTTTCCTTTTAAATTACGGTTTAAAATTCCGAATTGTGACGTGCTGTGTTGTGAGACGATGTGTGTTGATTTTCGGGTTCTGCGCCACGTCACGTAGGTGATGACTGGGCGCGTTTGGCTACACTCCCGAGGAACGTAACCGAGAAAGGCGAAGAATATCACCAAGTTTGTTGATGTGAGGCTCAGGGGTGGGGCATATGATTTAGTGACGTCAGGGCAGTTCACCTTAGGCCGATGCAGCAACGGATAAGATTAGCACAAGATGGCCGCACCCTGCTGCCAGATTTTGCATGTGTACAAAAGAGGAAAACTAAGGTAAGGTGCATTGGAAATGTTTGTGCGATCGATTAACGTATGTACAAAAATACATACCCGAACCCTCGGGACAATAATATTTTCTGAGCGTTGCACTTGTCAAATTTATCAAATAATCTCTGGGGAGCTGAGGGGTGATGAGGATGGGATGGGATATTTCTGACCTGATTCTGAATGAGTTTACAAAGTTTGGTGGGATTCTGTCATGGGGGGAAAATTAGAGGGGGGTCCCAAAATAATGTAATGGCTTATAAATGAGGTGCCATTTGACGAATCTAGACTTTATTTGGCAAACTGAAAATAGATCTAGATATATATGTTTTTACGAAGTTTGGTGGGATTCTGTCAAGAGGGGGTAAAATTAGAGGGGGGGTCCCAAAATATTGTAAAGGCTTATAAATCTGGTGCCATTTGACAAATCTACATAAAGGTATGCAAAAAGATTATAGATCTAGATATAGATGTTTTTATAAAGTCTGAATGGATTTTGTCAAGTGGGGGCTAGGTTATATGATGATTGTATGTGCAAACATTTGACACTTTGGAAAAAATAAAACATGGGTGGTTTCCAGCAAACTTGTGTAAGAAGCATTGGCAAGGACCTACAAGCATGGTTTTGGAAATGTGCCAGTGTTTTATTATTTGACAAGTGTCATAATGTAGCTACAAAAAATAGCAGTATACCTTTAGTGACTGAGGGGTAGCCTGCGGCCATGGGCAGTGGCCAGATTGTCCGGGTCATGGAATAAGGTCATGATCCGGAAAATCTGGCTACTGGCCATGACCACAAGGGACAAAACATAGGATTAAAGTGGCAATGTCCACCTGGGACTGGCTTTGTGGTAAGGTTATTCGAAATTAGGATAGATCTGAAAGGGAAGAAAAATGTACTCGTGGTAATATGGTCATAGGGTTCTCTTTTTGTCTTCTGCAGGCTGCCATGGAAAGCGAAGAGGGCCCTGTATGGAACCCTCGCCTTCCCTTTCCATGGTGGCCATCTTGGAAAAGGATTTTCCTTCCTACACCGGGACGCCACAGGCTTTGTCCAATGAGGGAATGGCACAGAGAGTAAAGTAGAAAGGTAGAAGGGCTGTCCAAGAGTTATGTGGTCCGCACACACCGCGGATGTCCGCGGACAGGGCGTACGTACCACATCCGGGGTTTTCCAGCAAATCCAGCATGGAAAGGGGACTGTAGGGATTAGCCAGTCAGGTGTTGGGGTTGTGGGTTTATGTTGAAAGAGGCTGTGTGTAGTGAAGATGGCAGAGGTGGAGAAAGTCAGGGTGTTGATGCTTGGAGATATGTTTGGTGCATGGTTTACAGCAGTATGCTCAATGCAGTCATGTGGCAGTTTGTGAATATAATGGCAGGATGAACAGTCCCCATGTGGTATTTGCACTGTTTGGGCCATGTCAGTGCCCATACTTTGTTGGCAGATTTGGAACACTTGGTTCAAGCAGTAATGAGCATCCTTCCAAATGCCAAACTTATTTTTTCTGGATTGGTACCTAGGTCAATATGGTACAATAGTTATGTTGTTTGTCCTCAGCAAAACATTTCTAGGTGTGCAATCAACTGAGGCATGTCTGCTTTCATGCTTAGAGCTGGTATGTTCTTCTGTAATACTGAGAATATTGATTCCAGTAATGCTGTTTATTTTAAAGAAGATGCCATTTCTTTATCTTTTATGGGACATGCCATGCTGTTCTGGAATGTAAGGGTTTCTTTGGAGAAGGCTATGTGAAGATTTTAGGAGTAAAGCAAGAAAAAAAAAGAAAAGAAAATACAAAACAACAGGTGTCTGTCAAGCATCTGCAAAAAACCCCCAAAAAACTGCTATTTTCAGAGCCAACCTCAATGGGGAAATGGGGCACACTATTTAAATTTACATTCACCACGCTTTGATTTTCGATATGTCCACAGACATGGCGGTTGTCCGCGGACACCGCGTATTACATACAGGGATTTTGGGGTGGAGAGGCATGCAAATGAGAATGAGTAGAGCAAGGGATTGGTCAATAAAGTTTACTTGGTGTGTTGTGTAAGAAGAGAGTTTGTCAGAAAGTCTTTTTTCTCAGAGAAGAACAGATAGCTATGGCTGTGTGTTTCAGAAAACCGATTGTCTGGATTTTGAGAGACTCATGGATACATTGGTTGGAGGGGCATGCAGAACACTGTGGAGTAGCTGCAGATCTTGGATTCCCTTATGTGGAAGTGTATTGGCATAGAGTGCGTGGAATGAAGTGGCTGGACTTGGTTCCTCTCTGTGCTACTTTTGAGACACATCATCATCCAGACATAATTATAATTCATTGTGGAGGGAACAGTTTAGTACATGTGTCTGGAATTTCTTTGCAATTTGCAATGAAAGAAGGACTTGGGAAGGTCATGGACATGTTTCCAAGTTCTCAAGTAATTTATTCTCGTATTGCGCAGAGACAAATGTGGCTGTGTTCTTCTTCATTTGGTCCACAAATGGAGAAAGCGAGGCGCAATGTCAATGAGGCTGTTTGTGCTTTTTTAAGAGATGTTGGCATGTCCTCCTTTCACAATGAAAATATTATGTTTCGTAGTACATACATTTTACGCAGAGATGGGGTCCATCTTACTTATGCTGGCAATCAGATTTTTCTGAGAAATGTAAAAAATGCATTGCAACCTTTTCTGGAATTGCAGCCATCCATTTTGCAGTAGGTGTTGACCATTTGATGTTTTTCAAACACAAACAAACTCCACCAAAGGGATGTTTTCAGAACCACCACTTCTAAAAAATGCACAGGACCCTGCTCCATTTATTTGCCACTTCTAGTTTTTAACTGTGAAAGGCAGCTCTGAAAAGAGCCTTTTTTGTTTTTTGTTGGTTTATATTTTTTTGTTTTTTACACACAACACATAAGGAAAAGAGGGGAAAAGAGGTTAAGGAAAGGACACCAACCACAGGGATAAGAAAGGGCAGTTGGAGAGAGGAAGATGTAGGTTGGGCGTTATTTAGGTAGTGGGCAGACCTTCTCATGCTCCGTGACCACAGCCTCGAAAGCACTCCGAAGACTCTCCCTCTTGCAGAGTACTGCGTCGAAGTACATACACAATGTTGTGACCCTCGAAAGGTAAGGGTCAACAGCATCATGGATGGCCTGTGAGGCAGCTGGAGGGTTACGCTGTCCCACAGTAGTGTCTCTTATGGTGACAGGAGCGGAAATGGAGGATGTTGTAGAGGAACTCAACCTACTACGTTTATCACAAGGAACAACCTTGCGAACGGCCCCCCGGTGGAACGACCTTAGGTGTCGCTTCATGGATGTCATACCAAAGCTGTACGAACCAGGCCACCCATGACTCAGCACCATTTTGCACTGGTTGCAGGTGACCTTGTTCGCACTTGCTTTTGGTACGTCACCATGAATGTTAAACAACTGCCACACCCAAAACTTATGGCGAGTACTGGTAATAGGGACTTCCACTATCTCATCCTCTTCATCCTCTTCAACCTCCTCCTCTAAATCCTCACGCCTGTTCCCCTCTGCAGGCCCTTGTGGTGGTGGTGGAGGAGGCGCTGGGGGTGGTGCTGAGGCAGAAGAAGCACCAGCTGGAAAAACAGCAGCCATGGATGCCATCAGGTTTGATGATGCAAAAGCAAAGGCAGCAAAAACAGGTAATCTTCAATAGTAGGAAGAAAGAATAAAGATGAGCTCTAGGGTGTGGCCTTTTATAAGGTTGCTGGTACGCGCTTCGCGGACACCCACGCTGTCCGCGACAGATTGAACACCCCCAAAAGGCTCAAAAAGTTCCAAAAAGTATGTAGAAAGCCAGAGACATTGTTTGGGACATGTGCAATGGTGAATTTTTACTGTAAAATACTTTGGATTGTCTAGAAAAGTACTTTTTAAATGTTCAGGGACCCGGACAGTGTCCGCAAATCAGGACACACGCTCAGCGTGGGTGCGGTCACATGATGATGTCGCGAACACGTCCGCGAATGGGATGGGTGTCCGCAGGACACCAAATGCATAGGAACGGTCCTGCGCATGCACGCGCGTGTTCTACGGACAGTGATCGGGTCCTCAAACTAATTAAAAGTGCAACACACGTGAGACGGACAGTTAAGGACAGGCACAATGTTCGTAGGACTTATGGGTGTGGTGCGCATGTGCATAGATGTTCTACAAAGAGTACGGACAGGTATGATGTCCATAGGACACCTCCATTATGGTTAATTGCGGACACTCTGGACACCTGGTGTGTTCTAAGAACAGTTTCATCTTACCTGCGGACAGTACGGACAGGTATAGTGTCCTCAGGACACCCCCATTTTGGTTAATTGCGGACATTCCAGACATCTTTGCTGTCCGCGGACACCCTAGCTGCCTTTTAAAATAAAATAAGATACAAAGGAATGAAGTAACAACACATATATTATTTTATTATTATATACAAATATAACATTTATGAAAGAGTGGGGAAAGCAGATACTGACACAAAAACAGGGGAATTAGGGGTTTGGAGTGCATCGTCGCGAGGGGATGAAGGGATGGAAGTCTCATCATAACATTTTTCTTAGTGGTGAGGGTTTGGGGATAGCTGACTGGTACATGGAGAGGGGGAACAGGTGCATGTGAGACAATGATATTTAATGTTTTCTTTTATATGGTCCCCTACAAAATGTTTCAAAAGATTGACATTTTCCAAAAGCATATCCATTTTTTGTTCCATGCGTTGTAGAGTTTTTTCTAATGTCTCTTTTGCTGTATTATTTTCAATGTTTGTATGGTCTGTTAAAAAATATATATATGTTAAATACACATAAAGTAATGATTATTACTTTTCTTATATAGAGAAGTGTCTACCATTAGTATCACTGTCTTCAGACATTTCCTCACTTGGGACATTTTCTTCAAGCCATTCTAAAGTACTGGTCATTTCTGTGTAAAAAAAAAATATATTACTTTTAGTGCACCAAATACAGAAAGTTTAGAAATATATTAGAAAAATTAAGTTTACTTACTAGTTTCTGGTAAATTGTGTTCTTACTGTTGTGTAGGTCTGCTGTTGTTCCCAGCTGTGCAGTTTCTGTGAGGTAATTATGTTGGAAGCATGTCTTTTTTGTTTTGGTATATTCCATTCCAGTACACATGGTATTTAAATGGATGGTTGATGTGTTACATATATAGGTTGCACTTCTTATTTATTGTTACATATAATGTGTTTCTGTGCTGCTTTTTGAACTTGTTCAGTTTTTATATGGCATGATAGAACAATATAAGATACCCTCTGAGTTTTTGGGTACTATTGATGTCCTCCTTTCACAATGAAAAATATTATGTTTCGTAGCACATGCATTTTTCGCAGAGATGGAGTCCATCTTAGTCATGCTGGCAATCAGATTTTTTCCAAGAAATGTACAAAATGCATTGCGACCTTTTTTGGAATTACAGCCATCCATTTTTCAGTAAGTGTTGACCATTTGAAATTTTTGAAACACAAACAAACACCACCAAATGGATGTTTTCAGAGCCACCACTTCCTCCCAGAGAAAAGTGCAATGGTTTTGATAGGGCAGGAACCCAAAATTTTAGATGTCTGCGAACTGTCCGCGGACTTCTAAAAAATGCACAGGGGCCTGCCCCATTTATTTGCCTCTTCTATTTTTTAACTGTGAAAGACGGCTCTGAAAAGAGCCTTTTTTTTGGTTTTTTTGTTTTATATTTTTTTTGTTTTTTTACACACGACACACAGGAAAAGGAGGGTAAGGAGGGACACCAACCACAGGGATAAGAAAGGGCAGGTGGAGAGAGGAAGATGTAGGGTGGGCCTTATTTAGGTAGTGGGTAGACCTTCTCATTCTCCGTGACCACAGCCTCGAAAGCACTCTGAAGACTTTCCCTCCTGCAGAGTACTGCATCAAAGTACATACAAAATGTTGTGACCCTCGAAAGGTGGATGGCCTGTGAGGCAGCTGGAAAGATGCGCTGTCCCACAGGAGTGTCTCTTTTGGTGATAGGAGCTGAAACGGAGTATGTTGTAGAGGAACTCAACCTACTGTTTTTATCACAAGGTAAACCTTGTGAACGGCCCCACCATGGAACGACCTTAGGTGTCACTTCATGGATGTCGTACCAAAGCTGTACGAACCAGACCATCTTGCTTCCAAAAACAGTGCGGAAAGGTATAGTGTCCTTAGGACACCGCCATTTTGATTAATTGCGGATATTCCGGACACCGAGTATGTTCTAAGAACAGTTCCACCTTGCTTCCGAACAGTATGGACAGGTATAGTATCCTTAGGACACCTCCATTTTGGTTAATTGCAGACACTCCGGACACCTGGTGTGTTCTAAGAACAGTTTCATCTTGCCTGCGGGCAGGACGGACAGGTCTAGTGTCCTCAGGACAACCCCATTTTGGTTAATTGCAGACATTCCGGACACCCACGCTGTCCGCGGACACCCTAACTGCCTTTTAAAAAATAAAATAAGATACAAAGGAATGAAGTAACAACACATATTATATTTTATTATTATATACAAATATAACTTTTATGAAAGAGATGGGGGAGCAGAAACGGACACAAATACAGGGGAATTAGGGGTTTGGAGAGGATCGATGTGAGGGGATGAAGGGATGGAAGTCTCATCATAACGTTTTTCTTGGTGGTGAGGGTTTGGGGATAGCTGACTGGGACATGGAGAGGGGGAACAGGTGCGTGTGAGACAATGACATTTAATTTTTTCTTTTATGTGGTCCTCTACAAAATGTTTCAAAAGATTGACATTTTCCATAAGCATATCAATTTTATGTTCCATGCGCTGTAGAGTATTTTTTAATGTCTTTTTTGCTGTATTATTTTCAATGTTTGTATGGTCTCTTAAAAAAATTATATATGTTAAATACACATAACGTAATGATTATTAATGTTCTTATACACAGAAGTGGCTACTATTAGTATCACTGTCTTCAGACATTTCCTCACGTGGGAAATTTTCTTCAAGCTATTCCAAAGTACTGGACATTTCTGTGTAAAAAAAATATATATTACTTTTAGTGCACCAAATACAGAAAGTTTAGAAATATATTAGAAGAATTAAGTTTACTTACTAGTTTCTGGTAAATTGTGTTGTTACTCTTGTGTAGGTCTGCTGTTGCTCCTAGCTGTGCAGTTTCTGTGATGTAATTATATTGGACGCATATCTTTTTTGTTTTGGTATATTCCATTTTAGTACACATGGTATTTAAATGGATGGTTGATGTCTTACATATATAGGTCGCACTTCTTATTTATTGGTATATATAATGTGTTTATGTGCTGCTTTTTGAACTTGTTCAGTGTTTATATTGCATGATAGAACAATCTAAGATACCCCCTGAGTTTTTGGGTACTGTTGATGTTGTCCACATCCATCTGCGAACACAGGCACAGTCCGTGGACATCAAAATCACTAACAGGGGGTTCAGCATGTTATATGTATATAAAGTAAGGGAATCCTAGTAAACATCTATCAAATTCATAGTATGTATATGTATATTCAGTAAAAAAAACTTTGTTAAAGGGACGTTATGGTTAAGTTGCATTACTAAAAACCTATGAAATTCAGTAAAAAATCTTTGTTAAAGGGACGTCATGGTTCCAAGTAAAACTGAAACACCCCTGAAATTTGCCAGTTATGGTAAGCTAAGCAATCATTACTTGCGCCACCACGGTGCATTGCTAAGACTAACACCCAGGACATCAAAGATGACATCACAAATGTCATTGATGACATCACTGATGACATCACATGTGCATTTACTTTTCATTAACACTCTTTACAAGGATTCTTATTATAATGTTGACAAAATAAAGTGTCAAGGATCATTGGAATAGATGTCTTGAGCTATGTAGTGCATTAGGCAATGCATTCATATAAAAAGCATTCTATTATGAAGTTCTTTACAGTATACTCAGCTACTCATGTATAAATATAAGCATTGTGTGCAGCATACATGATGGAGGTGCAATATCCATAATCTTCCCATGTTGAATAGTGAAATGATAAATACTTTCTTATTAGAGTTTTGTGTACTGTGCAACATGTAATAAGTAGCTAATGAAACCCACTTCCTATATACTTTCATTATTACATACAAAACACAAAGACACAACAACACATACAATATGAGTCTATACAGGGATAGTGAAGTACGCAAAAATGCAGCAGTAGAACCAGAAATTGTTCATAACCTACCTGATTATCTTTATGCACAGAAATGATTGTTCTGCTTCAAACCAACTACTTCCCTATGAATAACTATCACATGATGTGACTGCACCCTCAAGAAAGTAATGACTACAAATATGAGCATATCCAGAGAAAGTACAGTAATAGAAAAACAGCAGAACAATAAGAAAGTGTGGATGACTTTACTAATTGTCTTCATAACAGAAAGCATTGGTATCTTTCAAGTGTGTATTCTCCCTATGTATCTGTTTCATATGCTGTGCGTGAACCCCAAATAAATTACTGTAAGAACATATTTGAAGAATAAGTCTACCAATATAGTACTTTTTGATTTCTTTGTTCCTAAGTATTACTGGCTAAGATATATCACTAAAGGAAAAGAGAGGGAGCCAGACATGTGAGGTCATCAGTGATGTCATCAATGACATTTGTGATGTCATCTTTGATGTCCTGGGTGTTAGTCTTAGCAATGCACAGTGGTGGCGCGAGTTATGGTTGCTTAGCTTACCATAACTGGCGAATTTCAGGGAGTTTGCGGTTTTACTTGGAACCATAACGCCCCTTTAACAACGTTTTTTTACTGAATACATATGTATATATATTCAGTGAAACAAACGTTGTTAAAGGGACGTTATGGTTGAAAGTAAAACAGAAAAACCCCTGAAATTCGGCCGTTATGGTAAGATAAGCAACCATAACTCGCGCCACCGTGCACTGCTAACACTAACACCCAGGACATCAAAGATGACATCTCAAATGTCATTGATGACATCACTGATGAGTGGGCCATATACTTTTTTTGCAATGTTTGGTGAGGACTCGTCCAGAGGGAGCGAGGGAGCGAAGTTATAAGCCACCCAAAAAATGCTCTTCCTATGGAAACACCAACTTAACCATAACTACATGGATGCTACCACGTCCATGTAATATATATGTATATATATTATATATATATTTATATATGGGTGTTAGTGTTAGCAGTGCACAGTGGTGCGGGCAGTTATGGTTGCTTAGCCTACCATAACTGTTGAATTTCAGGGGTTTTTCGGTTTTATTTCAAACCATAATGTCACATTTATCAGGTTTTTTTAGTGAATTTCACAGGTTTTTAATAGCACAACTTAACCATAACGTCCCCTTAACAAAGTATTTTTAGTGAATTTTATGGGTTTTTAGTAGGGCAACTTAACCATAACGTCCCTTTAGCAAGGTTTTTTTTACTGAATTTCATAGTTTTTTAGTAGAGCAACTTAATCATAACATCCCGTTAACAAAGTTTTTTTTACTGAATATACACTTTCATCATGTGAATTTGAGAGATATCTACTATAATTCCCTTACTTATATACATGTAACATAGAACATACGGAAGCCCCTCGCTAATGATATTTGAAAGGCACGTACTGAGCGCCTGTCTGCAGACGGGCACGGATGAGATCAACAGTACCCAAACAGTCAGGTGGTATCTGAAATTGTACTATTGTGCCATCTGAAAAATGCACAAGTTTAAAAAAGAACACATAAACACATTATAAGTACTAATAAGTAACCAATTGAACCTACACGACTCAAACATTACCCATGCATTTAATTACCATGTAGAATGAAATGGATTATACCATAACAAAAATAGATATGCGTCTAACGTAATTACCTCACAGAAACTGTGCAGCCAGGAGCGACAGTAGACGCACACAGAGACAAATTACAAGAAAATAGTAAGTGAACTTCATTTTTCTTATATGTGTGTACTTTTTTGTATGAGGTGCAGAAAAAATAATGTATTTCTGTTGTTTTGACACAGAAATGTGCAGTTCTTTGGAGTGTCGAGGAGAATTTTCCGCAGGGAGAAATGTCGGAAGATAGCGATAATAATGGTACACACTTCTCTGCTTAAGCAAATTAATAGCCAGTATTATATGGGCATTTAACGTATATGTATTTATTTTTAACAGACCAGGTAAAAAAAGAAGAAAGTCCACTAAAGGACACAAAGCAAGACAGCCTGAAACTGATAGAAGAGAAAATGGACATACTATATTCGTTTCAGTATCTGCATCTCCCTGTATTTCTCTCGATTGATGTATGTGAGTTTATTAAAAAAAATGTTTATGTTAGTTGTAGTGGAATGGTTTGGATCAAATACATTTTTAAAACAGTTAAAATGTCCGCGGACAGCACGCCTGTTCGGGCTGGCTGTAATTAATATAATATGGATGTTCTATGGGCAATACACCTACCCGTACCATTCGCAACCAAGATGGAACTGATCTTTGAACGTACCAGCTGTCCAAGTGGTCAGTAAATGAACAGAATGGGGGCGTCATAAGGACATTATACCTCCCTGTACTGGTCACAACCAAGATAAAACATGTTCTTAGAACACACCAGGCGTCCGGGATGTCTGCAAATGAACAAAATGGGAGTGTCGTAAGGACACTATACCTGTCCGTACCGTCCGCAGCCAAGATGGACCTGTCCGTAGAACAGGCACGGTGGCCGGCATGTCCGTAGTCAAACAAAAAGGAGGTGTCCTAAGGACACTGTACCTGTACCTGGCCGTACAGTCAGCAGAACATCTACGCACATGTGCACCACACCCATAAGTACTGCGAACATCGCGCCTGTCCGTAACTGTCTGTCTAACTCTTGTCACACTTTTAATTAGTTTCAGGACCCGAACACTATCCGCAGAACATCGCCCGCATGCGCACATCCGTTACTCTGCATTTGGTGTTCAGCAGGCACCCATTTCCTTTGCGGATGTGTTCACGACGTCATCATGTGACCGCACCCATGCTGAGCGTGTGTCCTAATATGCGCAGTTTGTCTGCTTCCGCAACATTTCAAAAGAACTTATACAGACATGGGAAATTATTTCACAGTATAAAATCACCATTTCACATGTCCCATACAATGGCCCTACCTTTCAAAGTATTGTTTAGAATTTTTGCAATGCTTTTCAGTGATCAATATGGTCACGAGGCGCACCCCTCCACTCCTATAAAAGACTATACCCCCAAGCTCATCTTCATTGTACTTCTGGCTATAGCAGATTGAGTTTTACTGCCTTTACTGCTGTAGCGAAGATTATCCTACCAACCCTAATGGCATCCATGGCTGCTATTGCTTCATTAGCCTCTGCACCACCCCCAAACCCTCCACCGCCACCACCTCCCCAAGGGCCTGCAGAGAGAAATACGCATGAGGATGTAGAGAACGAGGAAGGAGAGGAAGAAGAGAATGAGGTGGAGGAACTCCACACACTACAAGCACTCGCCGGGATTCGTGAGTGTGGCGGTTGTTTACTGTTTTTGGAAACGTACCAAAAGCATGTGCGAACCAGATCATGTGTAAGCCGTGCAAGTTGGTGCTGAGTCGCGGGAGACCTGGTGCGTACAGCTTTGGTACGACAACCATGAAGCGACACCTAACTTCGTTCCACAGTGCGGACATTCGTAAGGTGGTACCATGTGAAGACCCTAGTAGGTTGAGTTCCTCCGCAGCATCCTCTGTGTCCGATCCTCTCACCACAAGAGACACTCCTGTGGGAGAGCGCATCCCTCCAGCTGCCTCACAGGCCATTCGCGATGCTGTTGACCCTTACCTTGCGAGGGTCACAATATTGTGTGTGTACTGCTTCGCAGTACTCTGCAGAGGGGAGAGTCTTCGAAATGCTTTTGAGACTATGGTCACGGAGCACCAGAAGAACTGCTCCCTACCTAAATAAATCCCACCCTACATCTTTCTCTCTCCACATGCCCTTTATTATCCCGTGGTTGGTGTCCCTTCCTTACCCTCCTTTACCCTCCTCTCCAAGTGTGTCGTATTTAAAAAAAAAATGGAAAACAACAAAAATTACAAAAAAGGCTCTTTTCAGAGCCGCCTTTCTCAGTTTAACAATGGAACTATAAAGTGACCGGTGTAGGTCTCCGCGCATTTTTCAAAAAGTCAGCGGACAGTCGTAGGACGCACAAAAATAGAGGGTGCAAGCAGCGCAAAATCAATGCACTTTTTGCTGCGAGTAAGTGGTGGCTCTGAAAAGAGCCTTTTGGTGGTGTTTTGTGTGTTTGAAAAACTGTGGATTCGAAAAATCGGATTGCCAAATAGGTGACTATGAATTCAAAAAAGGTTTCAATGCATTTTGTACATTTTCGAAGAAAATCTGATTGCCAGCATATGTGAGTTGGACTCCATCTATGCGAAAAATGAAAGTGCTACGAAACAAAATGTTTTCATTGTGGAAAGAGGACATGCCAACATCTCTTAGAAAGGCACAAACAGCCTTATTGACATTGCGCCTCGCTTTCTCCATTTATGGACCAAATGCAGAAGAACAGAGCCACATTTATCTTTGTGCAATACGGGAAAAAACTACTCGGCAATTTGGAAACATGCCCATGACCTTTGCAAGTCCTTCCTTCATTGCAAATTGCAAAGAAATTCCAGAGACATGCCCTAAACTGTTTCCTCCATAATGAATGATAATTAAATCAGGATGACGCTCTGTTTGTAAAGTATCACAGAGAGGTACCAAGTCCAGCCACTTCATTCCACGCACTCCATGCCAGTGCACTTCCACATGAGAAATTCCAAGATCTGCAGATATACCGTAACTTTCTGCATGCACCTTCAACCAATCTATCCATGAGTCTCCCAAAATCCAGATAATCTGTTTTCAAGCACACAGAGCCATAGCTGTCTGGTCTACTGTCAGGAAAAAGACGTTCTCACTAAATCTCTCCATTCAGAACACACCCACTGAACTTTACTGACCAATCCCTAGCTTCGCTCATTCTCATTTGCATGCCTCTCCACCCCAGAAACCCCGTTGGTAATACGCACTGCCTGCAGACTACTGACATGTCCGCAGACACGTAGATGCTCTGAGTGTGACGACTGCACATTTAAATAGTATTCCCCTTTTCCCCTTTAAGGTGGGCTCTGAAAAGAGACTTTTTTTTTGTTTTTTGGGCAGATGCCTGACAGACACCTGTTATTTAGTATTTTTTTTTGTTATTTTTCTTCTTACTTTAATCCTACAATCATCACAGAACCTTCTCCAAAGCAAGCCTTACATTCCAAAAGAACATGGCATTTCCCAAAAAAGATAAAGAAACACCATCTGCTTCAAAATAAGGCACATTACTGGAAACAATGTTCTCGTGGCTGCAGAAAAACATACCAGCTCATAACATGAAAGCACGCATGCCGCGATTGATGGTACATCTCCCAATACTTTGATCAGGACAAAAAACAGAACTGTTGTCCCATTTTCCTCTAGGGAGTAGGCCAGAAAATATTACTTTCACAGTTGGAAAGTTGTTAATGACTGCTTGCACCAACTGTTCCAAATCTTCCAACAAAGTAGGTGAACTCACGTAGCCCAAATGGCAAGCACCGTAGTGCAAAACTAACACATGGGGACAGGTCATCCTACGCTTATCTCTGCAAACTTGGAGAATTGCCACAACATTGCAATCAGTCGGAGCGCCCCACACCACCTCCACTCCTCTGACATCGAAATTGTGTGCCACATGCCTACTTTCCGAATAGTGCTGTAAACCATGGACAAAAATATCTCCGAGCACCAACACCCTGACTGTCTCCACCTCTGCCATATTCACTACACGCGCTGTCTTTCGACACAAATGAACAATGTGAACATCTGATTGGCTGATGCCTACAGTCCCCTTTCCATGCTGGATTTGCTGTAGAACCCCGTATGTGGCACACCCTACCCGCGGACAAGTGCGGTGTCCGTGCGGCACGTAACTCTTAGCCAGTCCTCCTACCCTTTCCACATCACTTGTGAATCCATTCCCTCATTGCACACAGCTAAGCAGTCACACAACCATCCACCAATCACATTCAAGATCTCTACATCTAACTCAGTCATCAGAGTTCCGCACTTCAAATGTATTGTTGATCACTCTGAATGCAAGTCGCATATCATTGCAAAGCACCTACTTCAAAAATTACTGTGCAAGTGTCGCAGATTTCTACTTACAGCTCCATGCATACGCACATAGATGAGTACAAAGTACAGGTATGCATATTTTATTCAGGGAACATGTGCAACCCTTATGATTTCTTTTAAACAAATTAATGCCACTAAATCTGCATAGCCAATACATACCAATGCTCCCCCTTTAAGTGCAAGACTTCCAATTTTTCATTGTGAAACCACACTACTTCTTACTGTCTCCCACATAACCTATACATACGTAACAATCCTCCTGATTTAGGGGCGAAACTCGATTTTCCATTAGAAAATGTCACAATTTTTTACTGTCTTCCGCCTAAATTAATGCTACTTCCAATGAGATTGTATGAGAAAAATAAACGTTCCCGATTGCTGAGGTGACATCTCCCTCTGAGGTTCTCCCGATTTTTCGCATTTGTACTTCTAATATGAAAGTAGTCAAATTATTCCCATCTACTATAATGACCTATCACTTACAAACCTCTCTGCTATGGACAACACAGCTTAAAAAAACAAGGGAAAAAGAACTGAAAAATGTACTAATTTGCAAGGCAGGTTCAACTAACATACTGCAAATAACATATAAGGACTGCACATAGTGAAATGAAATGCACACATGCACTGTGTTGAGATATCAAAGGAGAATACTCCGACAAAAGATGCAAAATGAACTTGTACATTAACATCACTGCTTTAAACACACAAAGTTACTAACTTCTTCATTTTGCAATTGCAGTTAAGAATACCCTCCTGAAAATCAACAGCATCTACACTGCAAACAACATATCCGAAGAAACCTGGTGATTCCACAAATAAAAGTAAGTACAGTACTACCTTTATATTCTTACTGTTCCTCAAAGAGACTGTGTGGGTTATTTATGTAATTTGCGCACCAAAAAAAACATTGATTTCTGAACCATTCTACGCACAACAGGCAGAATGGCACACAAATCCCTTTTTTTGGAACACAAAAAACATACAAAAGCCTTAGAATGTTAGTACTACAAAACAAATAGCTGTTTTAATTTTATACCATTACGTTTACTATTAATGCTTCTCCTCACCACTAGCTCACTTTCTAATCTCATCTGAAGCACAGTGTAGTAATATACAAACAGAAAAAATAGCCTTCCCAACTCATTGTAACTGCCCAATGCACATTCACACACCACCACAAACAACTTCCCCATCAAACTCATGCACG
Source organism: Ambystoma mexicanum (assembly GCF_040938575.1). Classification (NCBI taxonomy): domain Eukaryota; kingdom Metazoa; phylum Chordata; class Amphibia; order Caudata; family Ambystomatidae; genus Ambystoma; species Ambystoma mexicanum. The sequence goes on from NC_090936.1 coordinate 307,991,728, forward strand.
CATGCACACAGCACACATACATTGTAAAACAGACCAAACCATGCCTTCTTTTTTTTCAACAGACCCCAAAGAATGCCTACCAAAAAGCAAGTCTGTAGAAAGTAAACGCAGAAATAGAGTAAATGAAAATAAAAGTGTCCAAAGTAAGCATCCATCTCTAGTAGAGTTTGTACAGAACGTTGAAACAAAACAGCTAATACAGTCATTTAGCGAAACAAAGGAAGCTTCAACTACCAAAACGTTGGCTCCTCTAACAAAATGTGGCACGAAACAGAAAACGCTTTACAAAAAATCGGCTACCATTACTGCTAAATTTGCTCCTATGAATCCTGATATAGTAGCAAGAACCCATAGTAAAAAAGTATTTTAGCAAAAATGTTTCAGAATCTAATAAGAAGAGGAGCAAAATCATCCTCAACCCTTAAAACCTACCATAGAAAATTAATCCTACAAGCTCTTGTAGACAGTGCAATCCTTCTCAAAAGGAAGTTATTTTTTTTAGTGTTAAATAGGATGAAATCACTAACAAAACTAAGTGCTAAACTACAAAATAAACTTCTCAATAAACGGAATGTCAACAAAAATAACTTCTTAGATATTTTTGGAGGTGAATGGAGTCACACTGTTAGAACTGATATAATATTGTTTCGTCCTCATTGTATATGTTGGCCTATGCCCAGTCGCTTTGCGAGGAAACCTATATTACAAGGTCGTGACCCCAAGTGAATCGAGCCTCCATTTTAGGTTGGAACCGCCATTTTAGTTTATTGTACAAAGTCACCCTGTAGTCTAAAATGGCCGTCTCGTGTGCTCTTGTTCTTGCCTTAACCTCTTCAACCTCTGTAGGAGGTTTAATGTCCAACCTGCCTTCAGGCTACATGTTAGGGTCATGTAGACCTTGTCCTTTGTTGACCTCGGGATCAGGGGATTGCTTGAATTAGCAATGTTAACCTACAAGTATACAAGAACAATAATGCAATCCAAATACGACATGCAAAACATTTGTTTGATTTGTATTAAAGTTATATGTAAAGAGTGTAACGTTAAATTAGAGAATAATAATGTCTGTTAGTAAGTGTATTTAAAAGTAAACCGCATGCACGAGATATGTAAATTAGGAAATGAACCTGGCGTGATCCTAGCCCAGTGTGTTATTAACTTGTAAAGGGGCTGGACATCATTATAACAAACTGTATAAATACGCTGATGTCCAGCTAGGAAATTCTGCTCACTGCTCACATTGAACCCTGTTGGTGGTCTCTGTGATGTATTGACAGCCAAATAGCTATTTGTGTGCTTTGTGCAATACTGTTCAGTTTTGTAATAAAGATTCTGGGAATCTTTACAAGCCCTTGTCAGTGTATTTCCCTTTGCTTGGTGTAACAGCCGTAATATTGTATTTTTCTGATTCCACAGATGGCGCCCGAATAGGGACCCTCAACATTGACTTCATCTCCTTGAAGGTTTGCTCCGCTATCGGACCGGGATCAGATAGTGCCAACAGAAACGGCCACTCTAGACGAGAAGTGAATTCCTCAACAAAACTGCATGATCCGATCCCTGAACGGTGAGATGTAGCCCAAGACGACGTCTTGACAAGGGTCCGTGTATCGAGGTGGGTAAATTTGCTGAAAATCACCAGACACGTGGGTCCTTAGCATTGTCCTTAGTTACCCGATCGGGCCTCCCAGTCTTTTGGTCAGGTGAATCGTGTCCTGATTCTTAAACTAACCCTGACAATTTGCATCTGGAGCATTGTACTCGCGAGCACAATTATTTAACCAGGTAAGACCAGAACTTTGATATGCCTGGAAAATTGTCTGCCTGCTTTAGGGCATTATTCCGCAGCGACAGACAATCTTTGGAAGATAGCCGTCCCGCACCACAGGAGGGGTCGCCGGCATGTACTATGTACTGTAAGAAAGGCTTTGGTAGTTTAGCATTTAATGACATTTGGCACAGACAGACCAGACATAATTCTAATCTTCGGTGGCCAACCAATGGTAGTTTTGAAATCCCTTGTATAGAATATTTAGAGTCTGTATTAGTAAAGAAAAAGGCTAGACTTGCAGCATTTGACGCGTTACATAGTTGGAAAACAGAAGCTTTGCAGCAACAGAAGAGTAGAGAGAAACATATGCGTAGGCATATGACAAGTGTCGAAAAGGCACAGTTATATGACCAAAATAAACAATTGGAGTCAGTTAGGAACACGGACAGGGCGTTTCAATTAGGTATTCAGAAAATCTACCCTTCAAAAGATTTTCATACGTCAGATGAATTGATTAATAAACTTTAAGGCCCGATGCCTCCACGCCACCTCCGTACGTCCCTCCTCCTGGTGCTTTGCCCCTTCCCATTGTTGTTCCCCCTCCTACAGTTCCTCCGGTACTCCCTGCTGTTCTTCCTGTTGTTCTTCCAGCCGTCACTCCTTTGCCTGCCCCCTTTCCTCCACCTGTTGATATTCAGAATGTACCTTTTCTTCTTCTTCCAAGTGATTCTGCATAGCTTGTAGTAGACCAGGGAGCGAGACCAAGGGTTGTGACTCGTAATACTGTGTCCCCAGACAAAAAGAGTGAATTGATTGCTTGGGCTAAACATTGTATGGAGAAGGGTGAACAAGCCGATGGTATTTCCACACTCGAAAATTTAAAAGGCATTCCCGAGAAGGATTAGGGACTCATTTGAGTATAATGTGGAATAGATTGAACGATGAAGATTTCCCACAGGGGTTATGGGATTCGAACGCCTTAGCGTTGTCCAGAGATACTGCGGAGAAGGTATATGAGCATGTTGAGAGGATTTTTGAGTATAGGAAGGAGTTGGAAGGGTTACAGAATGAGGAAGCAGATGGTGGTAGTTTAGGAATTATGTACTTACAGAAATGGTTTTCTCCTCGCCGTGAATTAAAAGGTGAGGAAGCGCGAATTTGTATATACGATGCGATAAGATGGATTTTGGATATGTCGATCACTCCAGATGAAGTATATGACACATATAGTCAGTATACGTTAGAAATGCAGAAGAAAGTGATACAGGTAATGGTAGAGTACCTGCAGGATGAGTGTGTAAAAAGAAAGATTTGTTGTCCCGCAGAATTGTTGAGTATTTATAAGAGAGCTTTTTCAATTGATACTTCTTCAACTGCCCTAGCACTTGATTTGGCTCTGTTGCTTAGTAAGCGTTCGGAGCTGCCTACTTCTCAGCTGCCTATGAGAGAGGTCCCTCTGACATTTGTCCCGAAAGATGAGATTGCGGCCGATGCTCGACGAAGAACAGTCGCCGGGGAAATTCCTGCACATTACGTATCACAGTTTGTTCATGTCCCGTTTTCAAGACAGGAAGTGAACACCATAAAACAATCCATTCCCGATATAAGAAAGAATCCGACCGGATTCTATAAAGAAATAGAGTCGGTCTTACAGTCGTCGGTATTCACCTTAAGTGATATTGACCTATTATTTCCCGTACTCCTACCAGTCGATTTGTGGAAACAGATCAGGACTATAGATGACATACCTGGGTTGGGAGATACATGGGATAACATGGTTAGGCTAGATAGAGAAAGACCAGCTGGCAAACGACCGCCTCAAGTGATATTAACCTTGCCTGATAGAATTATTGTAAAATTGAAAACTATGGTTCCTGAGAAAAGAATCATTTGGTACAAGCTTACGGCCTGTGTCCAAGGAAAGTCTGAGGGTGCTACTGATTTCTTCAATCGGTTCGAGCAGGTATTCTCAGATTTCAGTGGACAAGACTTAGGAACAGAGTCAGGGAAAAGGCTGTTTGTCGACAAATGTGTACGTGGATTGCTGCCTGACATCCAGTTACAGATTATGTCTTCTGAAAGCGCTTGGCAGGCGAAGTCTCAATCAGAAGTACTGCATATGGCTCAGTACTATGAAAATCGTGTAAATACTGAAAAGGAAAAACTTGAGAAAAAAAAGGGTGACCTGAAAACAAAAGTTTTATAACAACAGATTGTTAGAAACCCTAGAGGGGGTAATCAATTTAGAGGTCAGTACATTCCACAGGGAAGTGCGCCCTTGGCTCCGGTAACCATTAACCAGTGTGCCTGTTGCCAGCAGGAAGGCCACTGGTGCGCACAATGTCCGACCTTGTAGCAAAGGTCATTTGGGAACATGGGTAGACGATCCAGAGGTCGCCCAGGGGCAGGGGGCCCTGGCAGAGGTCAGTTTTCACCAGAATCACAGCAACCTCCTTCACAAGATAAGCAAGTTTTGAATGTGGATAATAGAAACATTTTTTATCACCCTTCTGCCGCGTACCTCTCTGAAGAGCTTCCTTTTGATAATATTCTGTTTCGTTAGGATTGCCCGAAGCAGGATTTGGAACCTACGCCTATTCCCGTTCATCAGAAAGGCCCCTACGTTGAGATGGTGGTGGGAAATAGGAAGCATCTATTTTTAGTAGATACGGGAGCACAGAAATGTTCCATTGATCATTCACGGGTTCCAAATATTCCCCTGTCAGGGCAGTCCAACGTTTCTGTAGGGTTTTCAGGCACACCTGTAGTTTGTCTGGTCTCTTTGCCGGTACCGATAACACTGGGTACCTTCACGGAACAGTGTCCATTTCTACTTACCACAAACTGTGGGGAGAACTTGCTGGGGCTAAATTTGTTGAAGGCATTGCATGCAGTAATACATTGTTCTCCGGACGGAGTTCGGTTAACAATTTCACCTCAGGAATCACTCGCCTCTCAGTTTTTGACTCAACCTTTGCCGCCAGAATTTAGTAATGTTCCAGAATGCTTACGGGCAATTGACGATAATGATGTGGGCATTCTTCAAATTGAACCTGTTAAAATTATTTTGAAACATGGAGTAAAATTGCCTCGCATCCCGGAATATAAGATCTCAGTTGAAGGCGAACAGGCTTTGAAATGTATAGTTTTTGATTTTGTACATCGTGGAGTAATTGAGGAAATTACGGGTAGCCTATGTAACAGCCCTATATTGGCAGTATACAAAAAAAGTGATAATGCGATTCCCTTTCGTTTTATAATTGATTTACGTGCTATTAACAAAATTGTGGCTCCTCAATTTCCTATTGTACCTGATGTTACAACAATACTAACCATGATTCCGGCTTCTGCCACTCATTTTAGCGTTGTTGATCTTAAAAATGTGTTTTTCAGTATTCCCATACACAAGGATAGCAGGTATTTGTTCGCGTTACCCTAGGTGGACACTCGTTTACATTCACTCGTGCACCACAAGGGTACACTGAGAGTCCAAGTATTTATAGTAGGGCATTGAAAGAGCAGCTCAAAACTCTCGAGTTGCCTACTACTTGCACATTACTACAGTATGTAGATGACCTCCTCTTGGCTGCTGATTCTGAGAGCGCCTGTAAAGAAGGCACCGTGTTGTTGCTTTGTCACCTAGCGAAACATGGCCACAAAACTTCACTTAAAAAATTCCAATATTGTTGTCAGGAGGTCGCCTATTTAGGCTACCTCCTGTCAAAGGAGGGAAGACAGTTGACACCTGAATGAATAAAGACTATTTCTGGCATGTCTGTCCCAAATACGCAGAAGGAAGTTAGAGCCCTGATAGGTATGGCTTCTTATTGTAGATTGTGGATCCCTAACTTTTCGTTAACGATTAAACCAATGCTGGCTTTGACAAAGAAGGGCATTTCTTTGCCATTGCCATGGACTTTGGAACACCAGACAGCATTTGATTTGCTCAAAACCGCGCTGTGTTCAGAGCCGGTTTCTGGAACTCCGAATTATGACAAGGCCTTTGTACTGTTTGTGCATGAACGTGATGGATGTGCTTTGGCTGTATTAATGCAGGAGCATGGAGGGAAGAATAGGCCGTGCGGTTACTATTCCTCTACCCTTGATCCTGTAGCATGCGCTTTGCCAAGATGTTTGCGCGCTGTTGCTGCTGCTGCTGCGTCTGTAAAACAGAGTGAGGGAATGGTCCTGAGTCATGCGTTAACCCTAATGGTACCTCACTCTGTAGATATTTTATTGAATAGAACTCAAACGCAACACCTCACTTCTGCACGATTGACAAGATATGAACTAATCTTGTTTGCCCCCCCACATTCAAATTCAGAGGTGTTGTGTATTAAATCCGGCTGAACTTTTACCGGTCTCGCAAGATACTATTGATGGTGACGATACGTCACACAATTGCCTTTATATGACAGAACAGGAGACTAAAGGCAGAATCGATCTGAAAGACACACCTTTGAATAGCCCACAAGGAGAACTATTTTGTGATGGCTCTTGTTTTAAACGTCCAGACGGTACATCCACGGCTGCTTATGCCGTCACTACTTTAAACACGATTGTGGAAACTAAAAGAATTATACATAATTCCACGCAGGCCGCAGAAATTATAGCGTTAACTCGAGCTTGTGAACTTTCTGAAGGGCTTACAGTAAATATATATACCGATAGTCAGTATGCTTTTGGGGTGGCCCACAATTTCGGTAGACTTTGGAAAGAACGAGTTTTCTTCACCTTGCACGGAACGAAAATCCAGCACGGCACTTTAATAGTGCGATTACTTTCAGCACTCGCACTACCTGTTCAGTTAGCTATCATAAAATGTTCAGCACATCAAAAGGTTACAGATGATGTAGGAAAAGGGAATGCTTTTGCCGATCAGATAGCTAAACAAACTGCCACTGATTTCAGGTCAGAAATGTATGCTGTAAAAGAAATTGTAAATGTTTGCACTTTGGGTGAAAGTATCGATGCTGTAAAAGATATTCAAGCAGATGCTACCATAGAGGAAACTAAGAGATGGATCGAGGGTGCAGGGAGATTGGATGACGATGGGTGTTGGGTAGACAATATTGAAGGTAAATGGTTACTCTCTGATGCCTACATTACAATGATGGTTATTATGGCTCATGGTCCGACTCATGTTTGTGCGCGTAAATCAACTAAAATGCTACACAGTGTATGGGCCAATGATAAGATTTTCAAAACTGCGGAGCGTTATGTCCAAAGCTGCATGGTCTGCTTGCAGCACAATGTAGGCAAAGGTACCTCAACTCTTAGAGGAAGTTTCGCTCCACCTTCTGTTCCGTTTGAGGTTATTCACTTTGATTTTATTGAAATGGAAGGTTGTAACAATCTTAAATATGTGTTGGTTGTCATTTGTGCCTTTAGTAAGTGGGTTGAGGCCTTCCCGGTTAGAGATGTAACGGCCATAACCACGGCAAAAACTCTGTTGAAAGAGTTTTTTCCTAGATTCGGGCTGCCGAGACTCATCTGGTCAGATAATGGGCCACACTTTATCGCTACTGTAATCCTACAAATTTGCAAAGGATTACAGATTGACAAATGGTTGCATTCGGCCAGACATGCCCAAAGTGCCGGCTTAGTGGAAAGGCATAACGGCATTATAAAGAACAAGCTCGCTAAGACGTCCGCTGGCACCAACCTAAAATGGCCAGACGCCTTACCGATCCTGTTTCTGTCGATGAGGACAACCCCTCAAACTAAGACTGGGCTCTCTCCCTTTGAGGTGGTAATGGGGAGGCCTGCTAATATTTGGGGTATGCCAAAAAGTCGCTCGTTGCGGGCATAGAAAGTGTGCTTCTTTCAGATTACTGTAACCAGTTGACTAAAAATCTGTTTTCAATTTATCACCAGGTGCGAGAGGCATTACCTGTACGCTACGAGAGTCCCGGTCACAGTCTACGACCGGGGGACTGGATCCTCACAAAGGTTTTTGAGAGGTCGTCTTACCTTGCACCTTGGTGGAGGGGTCCCTACCAAGTCCTGCTCGTCACTCAGACTGCTGTGCGGTAGCGGGTCGTAAGAATTGGATTCATGCGACGCACACCAAATGGATCCCACAGCCCGTGCCATACGATATAGAAGATACAGAATCCCTTCCCACTGCTGTAACTAGCGTGCCTGAAACAGCAACAACCAACAAGGGAGAATCGGAGACTGCTTCAGAATCCGCAAGGCCAGACAAAACGGCCATCTTGTCTCCGCAAACCCCCAACAGTGGAACTTCCGGATCAATCCTTTTCTGATCCCATTTCCGTTCATTCGCCACTTCCAGGAGGAAGTAATGACACTTTGTCCTCACCAGAAACTGCAAAATATAATTTGCGTCCAAGGAAGTAAACGTACAGCATGGTTTGATTGTGCGATTGAGAAAATCATTTTGAGTGCTTGCCTTTTGGCCCGACTGTACGGGAAGATTCTGTTGGCTAAGGGTTGTGGGAAAGACATCAAGAAGATGCACGACTGGAGTCATCAGCAAACGAGCAATTGGTGTTTTTTCGGTTGAAGACTATAATGTCTGCACCCGCTAACGCTCGTACCGAACTTTTAGATAAACATGTGACTAGCAGAGACAATGATCAAGCATGTAAGGGGACCCCCAAAGTGTATTGTCGCCTTTTTGTGATAATTACTGGATTTTTAGTAACTGTTGGGTTATGGTATCTGGAGGAAGCATATGCGTTAGAGGACTTTTTACCTATTGAAAATGTATCTGTTATCCCCACTCCTTCCGTGCAATTGCATACTTTGTCACCTAGAGATTCTTTGCATAGACAGAACTATCAGAATAATACCCTTTTGTTAATCATGAATGCCATTCATGCAATTTTTAATAAGACCAATTGTTGGATCTGTTCGCATTTACCGCAACATGGGCATAAGGGGCTACGTTGGTATATTCATCCTTTACGTTTGACAACTGCCTGATACGCTTCTCTTAGAGCACTATTTTTTGGTCGATGGAATGACAGCATCTCAGGGAACTTTGATGGTACAAATTTAAATAACTTTGAAAAGCATGTTTTGATGCCCATGGGTTGCTCGCTTTTTGCAAATAGAAGTAAGCCAAACGTTGCTTCTGTTAGGCCCTCTGATATATTGTCTCGTCCTTTTCAGTCTTTAATCTCTTTCAAAATGGCTCCTATAGGTAATAAGGATGCCACGCCTCCATCTTATTCTGTTAATCATAGCCCCAATTCAGTATCCTTCTGCATACAGAGGAATGGAACACGGTCAATGGGCAATTTTAGAAAGTGCGCCAACGTTGCAAATTTGACTAGTGAGAACAGACCTCTGTACGTAGGCGAACCTGTCTATTTTGTTTGTGGTAATGTGGCATTTCCATGGTTGCCCAGGGATTGGCAAGGAACCTGCTATTTAGGGATTCTACTACCTGCGGTATTTATTGCTAGTACTGCAGATGTTTCGAAAACTCGACCACAACGAGGTGTGAAAGGGGATACTCTAGCGCAAACTCTAGGAGATATCATGAAATCCTTTGTGCCATTTTTGGGCAAATTACGAATTCAGAAGATATCAGGGGACTAGCGAGAGTATTGGAGAGAACCACTGACATACTCTATAATATGATGTTAGAACAGAAAGCAATAAGATTAGTGGCTCTTCAGAACCGGATGGCATTAGATGTCATTCTGGCCGGGCGTGGAGGAGTATGTAAATTAGTGGGGTCCGCTTGCTGCGATTACGTACCAGACTCCTCTCCGACGATCTTTAGGGCTATCCAAAATCTACATGTTCTTAGTTCAGAAGTACATGTTCCTGAGGGAAACTGGGAACTCAGTGCATGATTTTGGGACCTCCTATGGTCATGGGGATGGAAGTTGTTTTTGGCCGTGCTGATTATCTTGGGAAGTTTTCTGTTTCTTTGCTGTTGTATACAGTGTCTCCCTGGTATATGCTCAGTATTAGGGGGATGTTGCGCGCAAGCAACAAGTGTATTAGGGCATAAACTATACACCCCAGAGAAGGTTTCCAAAGAGTATGTGTTAAAAGAAACTCTGGTGTCAGATCTAATGGCAATAGATATGTCAGACAATGATTCAGGATTTATAGATGTTGAAATGTGGAGTTAGTTGCAAAGTGATTGAAGGTAGTTTAGCGCTTGGCATAGGCCAAAAGGAGGGTTTGTTAGAACTGATATAATAGTGTTTCATCCTCATTGTATATGTTGGCCTATGCCCAGTCGCTTTGCGAGGAAACCCGTATTACAAGGTCGTGACCCCAAGTGAATCGAGCCTCCATTTTAGGTTAGAACTGCCATTTTAGTTTATTGTACAAAGTCACCCTGTAGTCTAAAATGGCCGTCTCGTGTGCTCTTGTTCTTGCCTTTACCTCTTCAACCTCTGTAGGAGGGTTAATGTCCAACCTGCCTTCAGGCTACATGTTAGGGTCATGTAGACCTTATCCTTTGTTGACCTCGGGATCAGGGGATTACTTGAATTAGCAATGTTAACCTGCAAGTATACAAGAACAATAATGCAATCCAAATAAGACATGCAAAACATTTGCTTGATTTGTATTAAAGTAATATGTAAAGAGTGTAACGTTAAATTAGAGAATAATAATGTCTGTTAGTAAGTGTATTTAAAAGTAAACCGCATGCACGAGATATGTAAATTAGGAAATGAACCTGGCGCGACCCTAGCCCAGTGTGTTATTAACTTGTAAAGGGGCTAGACATCATTATAACAAACTGTATAAATACGCTGATGTCCAGCTAGGAAATTCTGCTCACTGCTCACATTGAACCCTGCTGGTGGTCTCTGTGATGTATTGACAGCCAAATAGGTATTTGTGTGCTTTGTGCAATACTGTTCAGTTTTGTAATAAAGATTCTGGGAATCTTTACAAGCCTGTGTCGGTGTATTTTCCTTTGATTGGTGTAACAGCCGTAATATTGTATTTTTCTGATTCCACAACACAACAAACACATAACCATATTTTAATGAAGAAGCATACAAATAAAATCAAACAAACACAATTGCCATCCATAGCAGTGGACGAGGGTATGAAAAAATCAATAATACCATCATGGAACAAGAAACACTGCTTACAAAAGTATCCCCTGAAAATAAAGAATTATCTCTCCATTCGACTGAACCAGACCGTCTATTATGTGTGACGTTCCTAACAAATCTTTCAAATCTTTACGTCAGTTCCTCAATCAGTATGTGAAAGGTAAAGACAAAATCAAAATGAAAGTGCAGCAAAATATGGATATCTGTCCAGTGCGCAAATACACAGGACTACAAGGACATTCATTAGCCTGCATTTCAGGACCTATTTGCAAAAGCACCTTTCATGATATCAAAAGGTTATCAATACATCATTCAAATGCAAGAAATCTAGTGTATAAACTGTACTATGCTAAAAGTCCAGCTTTAGAATTAGCCAATTTGAATAAAAATCTTCTGCATGGTACACCCAAATACCTACAAGAAGAAATCGACTGTATCCAGAGAAAATATTCTGGAAGTGAAAGCTACTTACAAAATGCAATCGTTTTTGAGCAGACTAGCAACAATTCTGCACATAGCAACCTTCTATTACACACATACAAAAAAGAAATACTAAAATTTAAAAGTACGTTGGCTGAAGTACCAAACCATGCCTGTGTGTGTTGCCGCAGAATGTTTTACAAAAGGAACACAAAAACTATAGACGTAACATACAAAATAGAAGACAATGAAGATTCCAAATGGTTTGAATTAGCTCTCTACCTTTTAGCAGAAAACAAATACCAAATAAGTGAACCCCTAATATGTTGCAGTTACTGGACTAGAAAACTGGACAACAACAAACTCCTTCACGTGCTATCACAAATAATTTGGAATTATTCCCACTGCCAAAACCCCTGCAACAACTCAATGTGTATTAGAGCATCATAATTCAAACAGTTCACCCATTTCAAGCAATAATACGCCTTCAACCAAAAACAGCAAAATTACCTCCCTCTGAAATGGTGAAAGATATTCGTGGCAAAGTAATTTATTTGCCATTAGATCTGACAGAAAAATGTGCACACTCTAGGAGTGCAACGTCCAATAGAGCATTCTTTAATTGTCTTAGTAAATGGTGTACCAAAAAAAGACGAAATAATTTGGCAACAACGGGCAGACTTACAGAAAGTTAGACAAGCCTTGCAATATCTGAAAGACAATAACGAATACTACAAAGAAATAAATATTGAAGAAAGCTTAAGGGAAACAACTGAAATAATTCAAGAGACATCAGAAACTGGTCAATTTGAACTTCTGGATCCTGCTGCAGAATTCACTCTTTTGGACCATTACACAATTCATCCATTGCATTGTAATGAGAGCATAGATGATGCACTCGAAACTTACCAAATGCGACAAACCAAAGGGTCACCAATAAGCATATGGAAAAAAAATATAGAAGCACGTGCTTTTCCACTGCTATTTCCTACTGGCAAAGGCGGAAGAAATAATGATAGATCCACTCAGATTACGGCATCAGAATACCGCTCATTACGAATGTATTCTCAAGATCCCAGATTTAGACAAAATGTGGAATACATATTCCACCTACTCTTTGAAAGTGAACTAGCAACCCTATGTTACGGAGTTGCACACATATTGAAATCTGGAACCCACTTTCAAAATATGTCAGCTACGCAATTAATACAAAATGTGCAAGAAAAAGAAGAGGTTTTACAATAAAGTATAACAAATCTGTTTGCAAACATGCGTGGTACGAAAGAATACTGGTTCCGACGGCACTGAGATGTACGTTGTATGATCAGAAACCTTAGACCACCCACTTGGTTTGTTACATTGAGTTGTGCAGAGTATGCATGGGAAGATTTACATGATTTCCTACACATATCAAACAACATCAAAACCAACATAGATATACTAACACCTGGAGAACTTTTCTCTCTATATCCTGTTAATGTGTCAAGATATTTCCATCATCATTGCTATGCTACATTTTATTTGTAATAAAACTGTTCCTCCCCTTGACTTCTTTTGGAGAAAAGTATACCAAGCCAGAGGAGCACCACATATTCACATGCATTTATGGATCAAAGGTGCACCTAGATTTGGTCAGCACAGTGATGCCACTGTTTTGCAGTTCATCCAAAAATATGGCACTTGTGAAATCCCTTCACAACAGACACATAGTGACCTTCATGGACAGATTTTACAATTTCAAAGACACAAATGTGGGAAAATATTGTCGTCGCAAATACAAAAGCAAAGGGAAATACTTCACCAAATGCCGCTTTGGTTTCCCTAAACCAGTTACAGAAACAGGTGAAATGAACAACTTCATGTCTTCAGTTCGACATAGTGTTAAAGGTAAATCACCTAAGAACATGTATTACATAAAAAGAACAGAAGAATCAAAATATATCAATGAGTACAATGCAATCATTGCCCTCTTATGGAATGAAAACATAGATGCGCAGTACATTGCAGACAATTCCACTGCAGTTGCACGATATGTTACAGCCTACTTAACAAAAGCAGAAAAAACAGAGCTTCAAGACCTCTGTAATGACCTATCATCAGACAAACACTATCTCAGAAAGTGTACAGCCTAGGCATAAAAATGCTCTCTCATAGAGAATGTGGCGCCTATGAAGCTGCAGATCGTTTAACCGGTACTGTTTTGTATGGAACATCAGAAAACATAGTAGTCTTGGTCCTGCTAAATCTAGAAAAAGAGTTCTGAAATCATATGAGGACATAGAAACAATTGCCAAAAATGATCCCAACAGCCAAGACATTTTAAAAAACAATTTACTGGACACATACTATCCATACAGGAGTGGAGTACCACTTTGGAAACCATGTGTCTATACCATATAGCTCTAAACTTTGCATACAAAAATAATAAGAAACCCGATGAAAGCAGAGGTAGATATAGAGTGACAGATTGTGAAGGCAGCTTAGTGAAACTTACCAAATGAAGCCTAATTAATCATGCCAATTGTCATTAAAAACTCCTCAACAGAAAGAACTATATTACATGTCCCTGCAACAACTTTTTATTTTTATTTTTTATTTTAATGATTTTTATTGTTAAAATATTGATTTTGATACTGATATCGACAAGTTACAGACTTTGAATAAAACAAGAACCATAAAGAAATGACATAGTAAATGATTCTGGTCACTTGTAATAGTATTTCTATATAGCTGAATAATTTGTTAAAATCACTTATGAATATAATATGAACTATAGTAGATATAAACCGCATTAATATAACAAGTAGTATAAAATTAATAGTAGCACAAGTCTGCAAAGAGTGACTTATATGTAGTGAATATAGAGATTAGGGGGAGACGTACAGGGAGACAGACAAGAGACATATAAGAATCAGGAGGGTAGAGGATAGGGGGGGAGAATGGGTATTTTGGATTATATCATCAAAATAAACTAATCATTTCAAACATTATTAAGTTCTAGCATTTCAAAATGAGTATGGAAATATGGATAATGATGCAAATATAAGGGTGTAGATTCATGTACCATGAGCAGTTGCATTAAAACAGTTAAGATACCTGGTGAAATAATACCATTTAGCATTATATTTAGGAATTGTGTTATGATTATTGGCCATGCACATGAGTGTTTTATCGCAATTTGGTCAGGTCTCAGGATATAAATTAAATACGCAGAAATCAGAAATTATGCGCCTAAATCCATACTGCCTTAAACATGATATTGTCACTTTTGGCCTCAAATGGTGCTGTAGCTCTGTCAAATATTTAGGTCTTCTGTTTGCCCCAACTATCCCTAATACGATCAAACTCAATACTGAAACACTACTGAGCACCCTCAAGGATCTAACATCCAAATGGTCTCTACTATACCTCTCCTGGTGGGGGCACTTAGATACTATCAAGATGATGCTTACTCCCATAATACTATACTATTTGCAACTTCTCTCCGTCCCATTATCCCTTTCCTTTTTCAAATCCATTGACTCTATACTACTTCATTTTCTTTGGGGAAAAAGAAAAAGTAAAAGAATTGCTCTGACGAAACTGAAAGCCCCCTATGATATGGGGGGAGTTAGATTCCCTGACTTTAAGTCATATCACTATGCATTTCTTATAAAACAATCTCGTCAATGGTTCATGGATCCTATATCCGCTGATATCCCGACCTGGTGTACATTAGAAAAACAAGTAATTCTACCACACGACATCACGGACTATATATACATTTTTAAACATTCGTCTAAAAAGATTTTAGCCCCTATTAAAGCTTCAATCTCAGCTCTACAAACCTTTCTTTTTCCTCACACTATAACTCCTAGTAAGCATCTTTCCCCACCTTTATGGCATAATAAGAACATAGTAATTATTAATAAGATACTCAACCGCAAAACATGGATTCAAAAAGGTATCAGATTCATCCAACACATTATAGATGTCCCGTATATCCTTTCCTTCCAGCAATTCTCTATCACATTTAACATTCCTAAGAAGGACTTTCAATTTTATAACAACTTAATTAATTCCTGCCTTGATGCACTTGCCCAATTTTCCAATTAAATGCTTACTCCAGATGCTCTTAGACTAATGCACCTTACCATAGTTGGTGAAGTTCGAGCCTCTAAAATTTACAATATGCTCCCCTCAACTTTTAAGATTTGCCCTATACGTCTGAAATGGGAACTTGATTTGGGCTTCATGTTTGAAGATAAAATATGGCATCGTCTGTTTGCTAAAATCAAACAAATATCGGTATCAGCAAATATTTCACAACACTATTATTTCTTCATGCATAGAGCATTCATTACTCCGGCCAAATTGGCTAAGTCTAATCCGAATTATAATGCTAAATGTTGGTCATGTGGCATATCTCCCGCCACGTATATGCATGTTTTTTTAATGTTAATTTATTGTTAAATTTTGGCAGGAAATTTGGAAGCTTCTTAAGTGTATCTTCTGTGTTGATGTGCCCTTTTCCTTCGTTAACATATTTTTAGGAAGTATAGCCATTACAATTTATTTCCCATCTGACTCTGCTAGACTTTATGATTTATTCATCTGTATAGCTTTAAAATGCATTACTGCTAATTGGAAAGACTCTAGTTTGCTTTCTACCAAAATCTGGTGGAATACCATTTGTAGCAACAACTTTTTAAACCATGGAGAAAAGAGGAAGATATAATATTAAAGTATGACTGCTATGAAGATGCTTTCAAAGCAAATGAAAGCACTATCTTTGATGTGAACTTTACACAGTACAGAACAATGTTGCACAATGAACAGGAACACGAAGAACGCCCAACTAGATAAGGACACTTTCAACAGTAGTCAACCTTCTGTAACAGGAAGTCAAGAACCACTAGGACAGCCAATAATAGCAAATGAGGCAGAATTAGCTATGACAGAAGTGGAAAACACCATGTGTCACTATGAAGAAGATATAGAAGACTTAACCGTACTACAATCAAAACTTAACAAAGATCAGCGCACCATTTTTGAAGAAGTAATAAAACAAATTGCACATGGTGTACAACACGAAAATAAAGAATGTACCTGCCAAAATTACAAACCTATACTGCTGTACGACATGGTGAAGCTAGGTCAGGAAAAACATTCTTAATCAAAATCATCTGCAAGTTCCTTCAACAATTGACAAACAACAAACTGTCAGCTGTTGTAACTGCCCCCATAGGTTTAGATGCCTACAACATAAGCGTTGTCACTTTACACTGATTACTACTCCTTCTATAGAACACCAAAACAAATTAGACTATGACAAACTTTCTGCAGAAGCTGCAATGGAACTACGCAAAGTATCAAAACAAATGAAAATGCTACTAATAGATGAAGTGAGCATGGTCTACAAGCTAATGTTAGCTTTGATTCACCTCAGATTGCAAGAAGTACTTAAAACAAACTACGAATAACTCTTTGCAGGGAAACACATTATCGTATTCGGAGATCTTCTACAATTGACACCAGTGAACCTATTTTTAAAAACTTAGGACACAAACTCTGCCGTAAAACTGTTGGCAGCATAGGAAATGTCAACCTTTGGCAACATTTCCAATACAGAGAATTAACAGAAAACATGCATCAATCTGCAGATCTCACTTACGCCAACATTTTAAAAAGTATTAGAGTTGGTGTACTATCTCAAGAAGCGCAAGCAATATTGAAAAACCTGAATATTCATGCACTTTATGGCGATAACGCATATGCTACTAATGTTATGGAACAATTAGCGCACAGAAATGCCAATTGTATGGCCTTAATGCCAACTCTTGTAAGCTGTTTCAAATTCAATGAAACAATGTTAAAAAAAGAAATGCAACCAATAATGGAAATTTGCTCCACAGACAAACTGGACGTACATGGTATGATACTACCCATGTGTCAGCAAGCCACAACAAGACTAAATACCTTAGAAAATTCAATCTCCAACACAGCTGGGTTGGAAAAAATATTAAAATTATCCTTAAATTGCAGATCAATGCTTAAACGTAACCTTGGCGTGGATCAAGGGCTAGTTAATGGGGCACTGGGTACAGTTGTTGGCTTTCAAACATACCCATGTGACAACAACATTCAGTTTGTCAATATTCGCTTTGAGAAACTTTCAGAAGTGAAAAGGATAGAGTGCTCAACAGCTTGATTCCTTCTCTTCAAAGACATGTATGTACATAGAGAACAATTTTCTTTAACTCTTGCATATGCAGTCACCATTCATGAATCCCAAGGTCTTACCCTAGACCAGTGGTCTTCAAACTTATTTGTCCTGTGCCCCCGCTGAGCAAAGTTTGGGCAGGCCGGGCCCCCTCAAAAGTGCCAGATGGGCAGTAAGTAGAAATCGCTATGAACATTTGCATGCCGTCGTCGCACCCTACTCCCAGTACAGACCCTGGGCTTTCCCCACCCTACTCCCACCACTATCCCAGTGCTGCCACCCATCCTGCTCTCACCACAGTCCCATAACACAAGCATACACACATCCATACACATTTAAATAAAAAAGAAATCACCATAAACGTACCTTCTGCATGGGTCTGTGCGTAGTTACTAAAATGCCCGCTCCAGGTTGCTCTGCCCGTATGTGCGAGGAGGCGCAGGAGCACCCCTCACACATACATACATGCAGTGCCCCAGACAGCATTTCCAATGAGCTATGCAAGGCTGGTGAAGCAAAACACCCCCAGCGTTGCATGGCTAAGTGATCATTTGCGGCTGGGGAAATGAACTGTCAAAGGCAAACAGTGTTCCCTTTTGTTAGTTCAGCCAGCCCAGGAGCACTACCTCAGCTGCAAAAAGCAGCTGAGGGATGTTCAGTGTTTCACTGTGCTGGCTCCTCGGCTCCTCCATAATGGGTGAGGTGGCAAATGGGTGGACGCCCCCTCACCCATTATGGGTGAGCCGGCAGGCTTGGACTGGCCTATAGGGCACTAGGGCGATGACCATACCAAAAATGCAAAATGCTAGTGTAGGTCAGTCAAAATGTGCCACTTTTTTGGCCAATGTGGGCCAGTTTGAGGAGTTACTTCACTATGCAGATAGTAGTTTTGACCATTGTTGCTGAATAAATATTCTTTAAATATCACAATGTGTTTACATTTGAACAAAAAACAACCCATTGGTTACTATTCAAACAGTCTGTGACTGAAGGACTGAATATCCATGTGCAACTGCTGGCCATTTTTTCACTGGTGCCTAAGACTGTTTTATGGCCCAGTCTGACCATGTGAGCTGTCCCTTCCCATTTCCTCCAATCTAATCAAATATTTTTTTTTTTTACATTTCATGCTGGGCTCTGGCGCCCCCCCTGGGATGCAGCCGCGCCACCCTGGGGGGGGACGCCCCACAGTTTGAAGACCTCTGCCCTAGACAAAGCATTGATAAATATAGGAAACACGGTCTTTAAAGAAGGCATGAGCTATGTAGCACTATCACGCTTATGTACACTTGACGGTCTATTTCTAATCAACTTTGATGCAAGTAAAGTGAACGCTGATATTCCTTGCATTTTAGAATACAAACTGCGTTCACTGTACACCCCCCATCTGAAATCATATCCTGTTCCACAAAAAGAAAAACGTGGTCAAAGAAAACTAATTGAAACAGAAATGCAACAGAATCTGACGGAAAATCCTTCAAAGAAAACAAAAGAAGCTAAAACTTCATCAATTACCACAAGCAAAGAAGAACCTACTAGGGAAAGTAAATCAGATACTTCTTCAAAGAAGGAACAGAAACTCTGAACAAATCACTCAGAGACAGAACTATCTGGTCCATTCAAATTTTCAAATGAAACTGGTGTAAATTGCTACGCAAATGTAGCAATGAATATTCTATTTCAATTGCCACCAATTGTTAACAATATTTACTTACACAGTACAGACCAATTGTGTTTGCAAATGTTAGTCCTTCATAGAAACGCAACAAACAATCCTGACAACATGTATAGTGTTCATGGAATAAGACAAGAATTGGACTACTGTGCTGGAATTGTGAGATTCACTATAAACTCACAAGAAGATCCACCCGAATTTCTAAAGTACTTACTACAAGTACTGGAAAACAAAAACATACCTATAAATGAAATCTTCCAGATTTCATACAAGTAGAAACATACATGCACTCTCTGTAACAATGTGACACAGAAACAAATCACAAATGAATGATTTGTGTATGTATACATACCTAATTGTGAATGCATCCCATTTCGGCAACTTCTACAGAATGCAAACCAATGCAGATTATGTACTATCAGCAATTCAGATAATCACTCCACCTTACTGATACAAACACACAGTAACTACATAATACTTATGCTTCTACGTTACAATGCAGATGGTACCAAAAACAACTGCAAGCTGACTGGATTCACACACGGTCAAGTGTCACTTGGTAAGAAAACCTTTACAACAATAGGTATAATCTACCACGCAGGAGCCACAACCAATGCAGGTCACTACACTGCATATATTAAAAAGAAATGTGGATGGTTCGAATGTTATGATAGTACCATTACTCTAAAGCAGAGATTGCCAGCTAATCTTAAAAACGTGTATTTAATCTTCTTAAAGCCAAAATTTAATAACTAACGTGTACTTCAACATTAACAAAAATTCAAGTATCTAACTGCCCAAGAGCGTATAACAACCACACAGATAAATGAATACCACAGATCCGTAACAAAAAGTACACAGTTAGAATATGCCAACAGGTATCTAACTGTTTAAAAAATCTGCAACAAGCCAACATACATAACATTCATAAGAAAAAACAAGTAAACACTCAAAGGAAACAAAGAAATAGTTTGTAGCATAGCAAAGAAAGGATTTTTTTAATCTGACAAGGATTTTTTTCCCCCAGACCCAAGGATTTGAAAAACAAACACAGAAACTGAGCAACATGCACAGTACACTGGTTTGTAAACTAAATATGAGGGTAAAAAAAGCTAAAATGTCTATTGTGCAATGTAATAGGTCTTTATAAAATACAAACACTAACATGCTCTTTTCTTTTACAACAGAAATTAAAAAAGGATATTTCCGCCAAGTGCTAAAGTCATGTAAGAAATATATCGCAGCTCAACAAAGTAAACAGTAAGTATAATTTCACACATGTCATACATATTCAAATCCATACGTTTGATCTATGGCAGTAATATGGTGCAGTGGCTGTAGGAAGGGCCTAGAGTCTTGGATGTATAACCTACGACCTACACCCTCCGGCAAAGCAACCAAGACTGTAGGTCCTACCCACAACCATCGCAGCATATCAAAACCATGGTGGCTTATAACTTCACTGCTTATAACTTTGGTCTTGGGTGCATGGTCTGCAGCCATGCACCTAAGACTCTACGTTGTGCACACAACTACATCACACCCATGCTGACTTCTACCTCAGTGCTTATAACTTCAGTCTTCATGCACCCAAGACTCTCGGTCCTGGCCACAACCACTACAGCATATCACACCCATTGTGGCTCAAAACTTCACCACGTATAAATTTGGTCTTGGGTCCATGGCCAAAGACTCAGGGCCCTCCCCATAAACACCTGATCAATATGCGATACTACTGGTGTATCTATTGCTGTGATTTGCTGCAGTGGTTGTGGCCAGGGCCTAGAGTCTTTGGAGTATGGCCTACGGCCTACAGCCAAGCACCCAAGACTCTAGGCCCTGGCCACAACCACCGCAGCATATCACACGCATGGTGGCTTATAAATCAATAGCACACCCATAGAATGACACATTTTAACTGCAGCATACACTCAGTTTGCACCCAGGACTGTAGGCCCTGCCCACGCCTATCAGATAGATATTCGATTGTATGGGTGTCATGTGTGAATTTGATATGCTATGGTGGTTGTGGGCAGGGCCTTGAGTCTTGGGTGTGTGGCCTACGGCCTGTGGCTTGCGGCCATGCACCCAAGAATCTAGTCCCTCCCCACAACCACCTGATCGATGTTCGATACTACGGGTGTAGCTATTGCTGTGATATGCTGCAGTGGTTCTGGCCAGGGCCTGGAGTCTTGGATGTATGGCCATAGATATTCGAATCAATAAGTGTGCAGTATATAAAACCCATGTTCACTTATAACTTCCGTGCTTATAACTGTTCTTGGGTGCACCGAAGACTTTAGGTCCTCCCCACAACCACCTGATTGATGTTTCATACTACGGGTGTATCTACAGCTGTGATATGCTGCAGTGGTTGTGGCAGATGCTAGAATATTGGGTGTAAGGCCATAGATATTTGAATGTATGGGTGTGCAGTATATAAAACCCATAGTGGCTTATAACTCCAGTGCTTATAACTTTGGCCATGCACCCAAGACTCTAGGTCGTGGCCACAACCATCACAGCATATGACACCCATTGTGGCTTGTAACTTCACTATGTACAAATGTGGTCTTGCATATCACACCCATGGCGGCGTATAAATGAATAGCACACCCATAGAAACAAAAATTTTAACTACTGCATGTACTCAATTTTAATGTTCGCTAACACCACACGTGTCCTTAGAACAGTTTCAAGTTGCCTGAGCACAGCACTGACTGAAGTACTAACCTTATGAGACCCCTCATTTTCAGTACTTACAAACATCCTGGACAAGGCGGGCATAGGGAATACATAATTAAACAAATACACCTATCTCTTACTCTCTGAACCTCCCCAAGCACTCTGGCACACCAAAAAAGTTTCTGAAACAGCATTTTGGCTCTGGTCGCCGCCGCGCTGTCGGTGGATCCAAGATGTCGGGTGCGTCCAAACAATCTGACGCACATCACGGCTCACTGCAGCCAATCAGCGGAGACGTTGCATGTCTGCGGTCATGACGCCAGCCCCTTAGCCAATCGGTATCTTGTCTGCGGAGTGAACAGGGAAGTGTGACTGCGGAGCGACATAGATATCACTAATTTTTGAGACATACTTTTTGGTTGATTTAAAGGAAACTACTGGACGGATTGTCACCAAATTTACAAAAGCACGCTTTTGGGACCAAGCCCCTGCCGCAAATTTGGTGAAATTCCGTCCAGCATTTTGGCCTGTAGGCATGCGCAAAGTTTTTCCCCCATTCAGTCTATGGGGAAAAAAGATGTTTGGGACCCCCCTATAACTTTTCCCCCCATGGACCCAACATCACCAAACTTTGCAAAAGTGGCCCATATACTTTTTTTGCAAATTTTGGTGAGGATTCGTCCAGGGGGGAGCGGAGATATAAGCCGCCCAAAAAGTGCTCTTCCTATGGAAACCGCAACTTAACCTTAACAACACAGCCACTACTGTGGCTGTGTAATATATTACATGGATGCGCTAGCGTCCATGTAGTTATGGTTAAGTTGGTGTTTCCATAGGAAGAGCATTTTTTTGATGGCTTATAACTTTGCTCCCTCTGGACGAATCCTCACCAAACTTTGCAAAAAAAGTATATGGCACACTCTGAATTTTTCCGGAAAGTTTGGAGAGGTTTGGTCGAGGGGGGGCAAAGTTATAGGGGGTCCCAAAACTTTTGTTTTTTCCCATAGACATAATGGGAAAAAACTTTGTGCACGCCTACAGCCCAAACCGCTGGACGGATTTACACCAAATTTACGGCAGGAGTAAAATTGTATTTAGTGGAGTGTGTTGGTGTGTAAGAGTGTTTGGGGAGGGTGGGGGAGTATGAGATAGGTTGAATGTTCTGTTTTTTTTATGTGCTAGACACTTTTGTTGTGTTCGATTTTTTTTGCGGACAACACGGCTGTTCTGAAATGTTCGTAAATAAACAGAATGGATTTGGTGTCAAGTTGAAAGTGTTCTAAGAAGACTCGTGGGGTCCTGGAATGTTCGCAGGGGGTGTCCTGAAGACGTTGTCTGTATTGTTCATTGTCAAGCTGAAAGTGTTCTAAGAACACTCGCGGTGTCCTGAAATGTTCGTACATAAAGAAAATGGGGGTGTTCTGAGGACGTTGTCCGTATTGTTCGCTGGCAAGTTGAATGTGTTCTAAGAACAAACGCAGTGTCCTGAAATGTTTGAAAATAAACAAAATGGGGGTGTTCTGAGGACGTTCTCCGTATTGTGTGCCTGCTTAGCTGTATCCAATGAGGGAATGGCACAGAGAATGAAGTGGAAATGGTAGAAGGGCTGTCTAAGAGTTATGCGGTCCGCGGACAGGGCGTGCTACATCCGGGGTTTTCCAGCAAATCCAGCATGGAAAGAAGACTGTAGGGATCAGCCAATCAGATGTTGAGGTTGTGGATTTGTGTTCAAAGAGACTGTGCGTAGTGAAGATACCAGAAGTGGAGAAAGTCAGGGTGTTGGTGCTCGGAGATATGTTTGTGCATGGTTTACAGCAGTACGCTGAATGCAGGCATGTTGCAAAGAACTTTGATGTGAAAGGAGTGGAGGTGGTGTGGAGCAGTGTGCCTGATTGCAATGTACAGGGAATTGTACAAGTTTGTGAGGATATGGTAACGATGAACAGTCCGCATGTGGTAGTTTTGCACTATGGTGCTTTCCATTTGGGTAACATCAGTACCCCTACTTTGTTGGCTGATTTGGAATGCTTGGTTCAAGCAGTAATGAAGATCCTTCCAAATGGAAAAGTAATTTTTTCTGGATTACTACCTAGGGCAATATGGGACAATAGTTCAGTTTTTTGTCCTCAGCAAAACAATGCTAGGTGTGTAATCAACCGAGGCATGTGTGCCTTCATGCTTAGAGCTGGTATGTTCTTCTGTAATAATGAGTATATTGATTCCAGTAATGCTGTTTATTTTAAAGAAGATGGCATTTCCTTATCTTTTATGGGAAATGCCATTCTGTTTTGGAATGTAAGGGTTGCTTTGGAGAAGGTTATGTGAAGATTTTAGGAGTAAAGTAAGAAAAATAAAAAATACAAAATAACAGGTGTCTGTCAAGCATCTGCAAAAAAAAAAAAAAACGTCTCTTTTCAGAGCCAACCTCAAAGGGGAAATGGGGCACACTATTTAAATTTTCATTCAGCACGCTCAGATTTTCGATGTCCGCGGACATGGCGGTAGTCCGCAGACATCGAAATCACTAGCTAGGGGTTCAGTATGTTCTATGTTACATGTATATAAAGTCAGGGATATTATGGTTAAGTTGTGCTATTAAAAACATATGAAATTCAGTAAAAGAACTTTGTTAAAGGGACGTCATGGTTAAGTTGCGCTACTAAAAACCTATGAAATTCAGTGAAAAAACTTTGTTAAAAGGGACGCTATGGTTGAGTTGTGCTACTAAAAACCTATGAAATTCAGTGAAAAAACGTTGTTAAAAGGGATGTTATGGTTAAGTTGCGCTACTAAAAACCTATCAAATTCAGTAAAAAAACGTTGTTAAAGGGACGTTATGGTTCAAAGTAAAACCGAAAAACCCCTGAAATTCGGCAGTTATGGTAAGATAAGCAACCATAACTCGCGCCACCGTGCACTGCTA